>NC_090451.1:479757228-480964371 GCF_031143425.1 Pleurodeles waltl
AAGCAATAAGTGAAAACACACACTCAATGACTTAGCTCCAGGTCATTAGGTTTTCATACAGAAAAATATTCTTTTGTTAATTTATTTTTAGAGCCACAAGATTCTGATTGCAGGTAAGTACATTAAATGTAAGGTACTTTGCATAGTAATACTTAGAACTTTGAATCAAAACAGTAATGTACACAGTTTTTCGTAAAATGACAACAAGCTATTTTAAAAGCTGACAGTGCAATTTTCACCAGTTCCTGGGGGAGGTAAGTACAGTTTGGTTATCACGGTAAGTAAAGAACTTTCAAGTTCAGTCTCCGGGGCATAGGTATCCCACCGTTGGGGGTTCAAGTCAACCCCAAACGCCCAGCACCAGCAACACAGGGCCGGTGTTGCTGGTGCTGGTGCAGAGGTGCAAAATATCATGGGTGCCTATGGAGACAGGGGGTTCTCCGGTCCCGGTCTGCTGGCAGGTAAGTACCAGGGGGGTTTAGTAGAGCACTGGGGGGGGGCCCAAAGTAGGCATACAAAGCACACCCTCAGAAGGCACAGGGGCGGCCGGGTGCAGTGGGCAAACAGGGCATCGGGTTTTCAATAGGATTCAATGGAGGGACCCGGGGTCACTCAGACGTTGCAGCCAGGGCACAGAGGGGCTTTTCGGGCCAGCCACTGACTGGGCAAGGATGAGGGCTGCCTGCTGGTCACTGCTGCACTGGTGGTCCATCTCTCAGGGGCCTGGGGGCTGCGGGTGCAGTGGTTCTCCAGGCGTCGGATATCTTCGTCCCAGGCAGTCGTGGTCAGGGGGTCCTCAGGATTTCCTCTGAAGGAGTCATTGTGGGGGTGCAGGGAGGTGAGCCCAGGGTGGACACATCGTCGGAGTCGCCCTGGGATCCTCTCTGGGTCGTTGGTTTCTCTGGACATGGGCCAGGAGTGTCGGGTACACAGTGGTAGGGACTCACGCTTCTGGAGTGAGGTGGGAGTCCCTTTAAAGATGGTTTCTTCTTTCTTGGTTGGACAGGTCCGCTGTCCACAGGAGTTCTTGATCCTTCTTAGGTGCAGGGCAGTCCTCTGAGTCAGCAGAGGTCGCTGGGACCGCAGGATGCGTTGCTGGTGCAGGTTTTCTGAAGCAGGAGACAGGCCGGTAGGGCTGGGGCCAAAGCAGTTGTCGTCTTCCTCCTTCTCTGCCGGGATTTTCAGCTAAACAGTCCTTTTCTTTGCAGGTCATCAGGAATCTAAAATCCTGGGTTCAGGGCTGCCCCTAAATACTGAATTTAGGGGTGTGTTAGGGTCACAGGGCAGCAGCCAATGGCTACTGTCCTTGAGGGTGGCTACACCCTCCTTGTGCCCCCTCCCTTTGGGGATCGAAGCAGATACCTATCCCTATTGGGCTAAATCCTCTAAAACAAGATGGAGGATTTTCCAAGGAGTAGGTCTCTGCAGCTCTGGTCACCTTAGGGGTGGACCTGGCTGAGGAGGTGACTCCTCCTTGTTTTTCTCATTATCTCCCCGGACTTGCCACCAAAGGTGGGGGCTGTGTCCAGGGGGCGGGCATCTCCACTGGCTGGAGTGCCCTGGGGCACTGTACTACCAGGCTTGAGCCTTTGAGGCTCACTGCTAGGTGTACAGTTCCTGCAGGGGGAGGTGTGAAGCACCTCCACCCAGGACAGTCTTTATTTCTGACCACAGAGTGCACAAAGGCAATCACCCCATGTGGTCAGAAACTCATCTGGAAGTGGCAGGCTGGCACAGACCGGTCAATTGCACACTAACAGTAGAGCTGGCATACAGGGGGCATCTCTAAGTGTTTCTCAACAAATCCCACACTGGCATCAGTGTGGGATTATTGTGCTGAGAAGTTTGATACCAAACTTCTCAGTATTCAGTGTAGCATTATGGAACTGTTTTTGACAAACTCCCAGACCATATACTCAGTATGGCTACCCTGCACTTACAATGTCCAAGAATTGACTTAGACACTTTAGGGGCATAGTGTTCATGCAGCGTCCTTAGGGCTCAAAGGCATGCTAGAGGGGTGACTTACCTATGCCACAGGCAGTGGGTTGTGGGCATGGCACTCTGAGGGGAGTGCCATGTCGACTTAGTCTTTTTCTCCCCACCAGCACACACAAGCTGTGGGGCAGTGTGCATGTGCTGAGTGAGGGGTCCCCAGGGTGGCATAATACATACTGCAGCCCTTAGAGACTTTCCCTGGCCACAGGACCCTTGGTATCAGGGTACCTTTTACAAGGGACTTAACTGTGTGCCAGGGCTGTACCAATTGTGGAGACAAAGGTACAATTTTAGGGAAGGAGCACTGGTGCTGGGGACTGGTTAGCAGGGTCCCAGCACACTTTCAATCAAAGCTGGCATCAACAAAAGGCAAAAAGTTAGGGGGTAACCGTGCCAACAGTGGCATTTTCCTACAGCTGTTTTTAATGCAAGCAATAGAGTATTTTTCAGTCAACAAACAGAAAGTAGCAATTTTAATGAAGGGTGCGGAAAAGGCATTTTATTTGGTGAATTGGCAGGTATTATTATTTATTTTGGAGACGTTTGTGTAGCCAAATCAATTCCTAATTATGTTAAAGAATCTATGTCTGGGGGCAGAGGCCAAGGTGATTGTCAACTCTAAGGAAGAAAGGGATAGTTAAGGTCAATCGAGGCACCCAAAAGGGGCGCCTCTGACCCCGATTTTATTCACGTTTTTTAAAGAGCGAGTAGCGTTAAGGATTAAAAATAATTACCTGCTTTTGCTCCCTTTAGAATGTATGTCCAAAAAAAGGCTGTTTGCTGATGATGTTTTAATATAGCTAAAGGTGGGGAGTGGGAATATACAGCTACGGATTAATGAACTTAAAGGCTTTACGAGTATAGAAGGCTTCAAGATGAACGAGGCAATAATGTAATTTTTACTATGCAATGCAACAAAATCACATGTTCCAGCCAGTTTACAATCATTAGTGTACTGCCCATAAGGTATTTAGGAATCTACGTGACCAACAGGTTTACTGATCTTTTCCAACTAAACTACAGCGTAACCTGTAATAAGATTAATAAGATTAAAATTAAATAGGATTAAAGCGTTGCTTGAGAGATGGACCTTGCAACATCTTATGTTGGTTGGGAAAGGTGCTTTAATTAAAATGTTGGTTTTGCCTTTGCTTTTATTCCTTTTTATCAATATTCATTTACGGCTACCTATTACATATTTTAGAGAATTTGACATTATCTTTTAAAAACGTTTATATCAAAATAAAAAACCCTGGGGTGGAGCAAGGGGGACTGGCAGTTCCTCATTTTAGAACCTACTACCAGGCATTCCTCCTGGACAATTTAACTCGATTCTCAATGGCAGCTACTGGCTTTGCTTTTTTTCTAAACCTCATGATCAATGAAAGTGAGATCAAATTGCCTGTGTTTTTGAAGACTGCAAAGCTACCTAAGAAGTCCAGTGTAAGACCTTGTGAGTTCTAGAACAGCATTTGCAAGCTTTCTTCAATTATTGGGACATCCCAACTTGTCATGCTTATACGCGATTACAGGGTTGTGAACTTTGGGGACTGGTTGTACCAAAGCCAATGGTATACCAGTGGGGAGAGAAAGGATTCAATAATTTAGGATATTTCTATAATGGTTTGACATTAATAACATGGGACCAAGTGAAACAGCGATTCAGCAGTAACGATATGGATGTTTAACTCAATTATAGACAAATAACTAGTTTCTTGAAGGCAAATTGTAACGGAACGAAGATAGAAACTCCCTCGTTGGTACACTTTTATGAGTGGGAAATTCATATAGGGTTTTTTAGAGGATGCCTGAGTCAAACAGTGGTAACCGATTTCTTTAGAAAGAGTTTTTTAGAGAAGTGGGATATAAATTCACTATTAGTGAAAGGCAGTATATTTGTGAGCTGGGATGGAAGTCTCTCAGAGCTGCCAACTATAAAAGGATGGCATTTCTCCCAAGGTGGTTTGTGTATGACACACCATCTAGACTGCCTAAAATATATCCATCTCAATGTAATCAATATTTCCAATGTGATGCAGTCGATAGAGTTGACTGGGGACATATTTTTTTCTATGTCCTAGGCTGTAGCAATTTTGGATTGAGGTTTATGCAGAAATTAGTAAAACAATCCAATTTTATGTATCACCCAGTCTCACACTGGCTTTATTTGGTTCCTCCCTGTCGGTAGGCAAGATCAATAAGTATTGGTTGGTTTATCTCAATTGCGATCACAGTGGCTCGTTCACTGATTTTGCAACATTGGAGATCAGCTAGCACCACAATTATTATTCTAAGGGTCAAGAAGATGGTGAGGACCAAAATTTTGAGGAGGCATATCCATATGCAAAAAGAGTGGGGGCACTTTCAAGGGTTTCAGGAACATTGGAGTGGACATCTCCAGATTCTTCCCCTTCTGTAATTGGAGAATGATTTGGCAAGTGAAGCTTTGATGATTAATGGCACTTTACTAGCACTTTATTAGCATAGTCACACTTTATACATTGCACTTTATATGTTAATGATTTTTATAGAACTTTAAGCGATTATGTCATGGAAAAAAACAATGTTTAAGGGCTTTTGTATGAGTACTGTGATAGTTTATATGCCGGATATTACTTTAGAAGTGCCACCATATGTTATTAGTCAAACATTCATCTTCCCTTTTTGGCAGTGATTTATTTACTGTGAGATCTTAATGGGTTTTCGGTGGCGCAACCGTGAAGCCAGTTATATTATGGGAGAAGGGGTTGAATAATGATAGTGTTGCTAAATGTAGATTTTCCTAGTTTTAATGACAGAAAGTCTTAATTTTATTAAAGACACGAAGGTGAATATTTTGTGTTTCTTTTCTTGCTTTATTTAACTGCAGCAAGTGAAGAAAAAACTACAAATCCCAGAAGCGAAGAAGAAACAACCCAATGGGAAACAAAGTGTAGTTCATACATAACAGGCCAATCAGGAAACATGTATCCTATTATTACGTAACTTTACTGCGAACAGCCCTCTTTTCTTGCGCTAAGAGTCAGCTAGAACGAAATAAATGAAAAGTAGAAACCAAAAAAAGGACCGCCATAATAAAGGATAACAAGTCCGAACAGAAGTTCATGAATCCAGGAAACTGAAGATGAACAGGAACACACTGATGGGTTGCTAATCCAACTGGTGAAGAAGGTAAATGAAGGGATGCTGGTCCTGTATCCAAATCACAAAATGATGTTCTGCGAGGAAGGTTGAGCTGAGGATGATGACACTGAAGGAACGGGAGAAAAAGAAAACAAACAGTAGTTACAAGAAGTGGTGGGAGAATACTCACCTCCGTGTCTTTAATAAAATTAAGACTTTCCTTCATTAAAACTAGGAAAATCTACATTTTATGACAAGACCTGAGGCTCCTATTATGCTTGTTCATAGCAAATTAATTACATTCATAGAGACAGTATCCACAGGTTTACAATAAAAAACTCTAAAAACATTATCATTAGACCAATCTGCAGATCTAAGAATGTCCTGAGGACGGGAACCCTCCCAAAAGGCTTTAGATGCCATAGCTCCTCTGGAAGAGTGTGCTCCAAACCTGGAGGTATCAATCCCCGCTAGGGACATTATCCATCTAACACAACGGGCTAGAGTGGCTGAGGATACGGGTTTATAAGGTTTTATAAAAGAAATAAGTAGTGGGGGAACTGAGGACGTTCTTAGGTGTGCAGTCATTTGTTCGTAAACTTTCAAACATTGTGCAACACATAACTTGGGATGACCAGGAAAATATGGATAAAAAACTGATTTTAAATTTGTTTTTGTTCGACGAGACACAGTAAATAATACACCAGAAGGAGTAGACTGTCTAGAGGAAATATCTAAAGGTTTAAAATCAGATAGACGTTTCATGGAAATAAGGCACAACAACATAGTTGGTTTGGTGGATAACATCTTCAACGTAAGAGAAGATTTATCGGGCCATGACAGGATAAAATCTAAAACCACATTAACGTCCCATAAAATTCAATATTTAGGTAATGGAGGATTAGAATATTTTACTGTCTTTAAAAGACGGCAAATAAGCGGGTGTTCCCCCACAGGTTTTCCGTTTACAAACACATGATTGGAAGAGATGGCTGATCTGTACAAATTAATGGTACGGAAAGCTTTGCCTTTACTAGCCTCAGCGGCTAGAAAATTCACGATAAAGGTAACATCTGCTGAAAGGGAATCAACGTGTTTTCCCAGACACCAGCTGTGCCATATAGGCCAAGCTGACATGTAAGCTTTTCTTGTCCCAGGGGCCCAGGATTATCTGATATATTCCAAAGCTTCCAACAAAATGACAGGGAAAGGCTGGGAATTCCCGAGATCTTCCATGCCGAAAGAGAGAGAAGATTGTCCAAAACAAGGTTGTGAGGACGATGTAAAGGATCCAAGAGGGGGTCTGGAAAAGAAGGAATGAGGAAAGGAAAATCTATTGAAAATTCCAAGAGCATTGGGAACCAAATCTGGGATTGCCAGAATTGAGCTATGAGAACTAAAGTGGCCTGCTGTCATCTTGCTTGGGCTAACACCCTGCTGATCATGAGAAAGGGGGGAAAGGCATAATTGAGGGACTTTGGCCAATCTTGAAGAAATAGATCGGAAGCCAAGGCCAAGGGATCTGGACGGCAGCTGTAAAATTTAGGAAGCTGAGAATTGAGGCGAGACACGAACAAGTCGATTGTCAAGGGGCCCCATTTGTTCTGTACTGAATGAAAGATCGAAGGGTGAAGTTTCCAGTCGCTTGAATCGCGGAGATGACGAGAGTGCCAATCGGCGATAGAGTTGAGAGCTCCTGGAAGATACTCTGCATGAACCGAAATTTGGTTTGAAAGGCAAAATTCCCAAAAGCCCTTTGCTAGTTCTGCTAACGGTTTAGATCTTGTGCCTCCGAGATGATTTATGTAACGGACGACCGAAATATTGTCCATTCTGAGAAGGATAGCACAACGAACTTTGTTCTTCGCAAGGCTTCTGATTGCAAAAGAGCCGGCAAGCATCTCTAAACAATTGATATGCAATCTGGACTCCTCTAAGGACCATGTACCTGCAGTCGAGATTGGTCCACATCGGGCCCCCCAGTATGTTTGGCTTGCATCTGACTCTAATATAAGATCTGGAGCTGATGCAAAGATAGTTCTTCCGTTCCAGGCTTCTAAATGGTCTGTCCACCATTGGAGTTCTGTTCGAGAATCGAGATCGAGAGGAATAATGTCTGCCTACAAAAGACCTTTTCTTAAATGTTGAATCTTTAGCCTCTGGAGAGACCGATAATGTAAAGGGCCCGGAAATATCACCTGTATGGAAGAGGAAAGAAGACCGACGACGCGGGCAAGAGATCTTAGAGAAATGGAAGAGTGGCATAAAATCTGAAGAATCTCTGACTTTATAGATTTTTTCTTTGCTGATGGAAGAAGAAGAATGGCTGAGACTGAATTTATTTGGAAACCTAAGAATTCTATAATTTGGGTAGGAAAAAGAAGAGATTTTTCTTTGTTGATGATGAAACCCAGATCTGAGAGTAGAGAACAAGTTAAGGTCAGGTGGGCTATGAGAGACTATGGTGATTGGCTCATAATGAGAATATCGTTCAGATAAATAAGAAGTCTTACACCCTGAGCTCTGAGGAATGCTACCACTGGTTTCATGAGCTTGGTGAAGCACCATGGAGCTGATGAGAGACCAAAAGGTAGCGATGTAAAGTGGAAGAATTTGTCGAGCCACTGGAATTGGAGAAACTTCCTGTGTTCTGGATGAATTGGGACAACAAGTTATGCGTCCTGTAAATCCAACCGAACTACCCAGTTGTGCTGGAGAAGAGAGTCCCTGAGATGGAGGATCCTTTCCATTTTGAAATGACGGTAAACTACAAACTGATTGAAGAACTTGAGGTTGAGAACCGGTCGCATCCTCTTGTTCTTCTTTTGAACCAAGAAGATGGAGCTGGAGAAACTGGATGAATCTGGATGGGTAATTGCTATAGGTTGTTTTTAGAGGAGAGAATGAATTTCTGAAGAGATAAGATTGGACATTTCTGTAGAAAAACATGGACAAGGAGGAAAAACCACCTGAACAGGAGTTGAATAAAATTAGATCATGTAACCTTGAATCGTGTTTAGTACCCAAGGATCGGAGGTGATGGATAACCATTTTGGGAGAAAATGACAAAGATGTCCGCCCACGGGAATGTGGCCAAAGGGTAGGTTTACCTGTTTGGTTGGGAGGCCTGGAATTCCTGTAGCCTCTGGAACGGAAGCATCTGGCTCTTTGTGGATATAATTGTGGCCTGAATTCTTGATAGGATGAGTTGTAGGCGCCACGGGAACCTTGATTGTAGTATCCAATGCCGGCAAAGCGGTTCCTGCCTCTGCCGGCCCTGGCAAAAACCCATTGGTTAAACATTTTCTTTAAAGACTGTTGAGCCTTGTCTAAAGAAGTAAATGTGGCTACATATTTGCCTAATTCTTTAATAAAGGTGTCGCTGAAAAGTAAACCTGCTGTCTTAATTTGGGGTTGAATTGTCACCAGATTAATTTGTTTTGGGTCCAGTTTGAGAAGCAGACCTTTACTCCTTTCATGTGAAAGAGCGGCGTTAGCATTCCAAGGAGACACACAGTCCTTTGAACCCATAATGAAAGTTCTTCCGGGTCAATAAAAGAACTATCTATTCTGGCCGACTCAGCCATATCGAAAATTCGAGTAAGAGGACCGATGACATCTAAAAGTTTGTCCTGGCAAGAGGACCAGGCTTTGTCAACCGCTTTTCGAGGATCCTTACCAAATTTCGTGAAAAATGTCAAAATGGGTTGGTCGATAGAAGGAGTAATGGTAGCTTTGTGAGAAAGAGAAGGACGTTGACATTCCGATTTGAGCTTGGCTCGTGTCTGTTTATCCAAAGGGCAATTAAGTTTGGCAGACACATAATCACCGACATGAGAGGCCGGAATTAGGGTGAAGTATCAAGGAGGGATCAAACATTGGTATACCCTCGCAATCTAAAAGTGGCTTTAGACTGGAAGACTCAAATGAGGATAAGTTAGGCTTTTTTGGGATAGGAGAAGAAGATAAGTCGTCCTGGTCAGAAGCATAAGCATCTGAATCCGCATCAGGTATATTATCATCAGTGTCCGGAATTGAAGTAATATTCATAGGAGACATAAGGTGTTTGGTTTTAGATTTACTTTTTTGAGATGATTTGAAATTTCCTTGATTTTTATTCTCCTTAGATGGAGCCTTTTGAGGAACCGCGTCCTCTGCCATAAGTGAGGAAGCCTCACAAACTTTTAGCGCCAATTTCTGAGAATTTTTTGATTGAGACATAGGGGAAAGGCGCTGTCTGCATTCCCCCCAGACTGGGCCGAAATCATCTTGTTAAACATCTTTAAAACTGAAGATTCCAATTTTTTTGACAATTTTTTTATAGAACTGTTAACTGCCTGCTGAACAGAATTCTGTGTGAAGACATTAATGTCTTGTTTTATTGCAGATACTTCTTCAGGATCCACCTGAAAAGAAGCAGAGCTGCTAGATTCCATGTTGCCACTAATAAAGTATAAGCAAATGCACCAGAGAGGGAAAAACTGGCAAACACAGGGCTAACCCTGAAGAAAACTGAAAGCTCCGCCCCTGGGCGTGGTAAAAATCGTAATGTAGATGAAGGTGGGAAGAAGGACAGTGAAAACCCGGCAACCGGAGAGTCCTCAGTGAGTGAAATTGGAAATTGGAAATAACTAGCGTGACAGAACGATAAATCAATTGTTCCCAAAGCGTGGGCTAAAATGGCGCCTGCAGCTTGAGGAACGGTTGAAACCGTTTTGTAAACAGAGCGCACGGGGTAATGCGCGCGAAGAGGAGACGATGAAACCAAATGTGCGGCAACTTGCCGGCTGTGAATAGGGCACAATAACAATTTGGCGTCTAGATGAACAGCGCAGTAGCGCAATAAAAATATGTTGAAATACAGACAAAAAACACAAAATAAATAAACATTAACGGTGGTATGAAATAAAGGTACTCAACTTAGCTGCGAGCAGCAAGAAAAGAGGGCTGTTCGCTGTCAAATTACGTAATAATAGCATACGTGTGTCCTGATTGGCTGTTATTTATGAACTACACTTTGTTTCCCATTGGCTCGTTTCTTCTTCGCTTCTGGGATTTGTAGTTTTTTCTTCACTTGCTGCTGTTTAGTAAAGCAAGAAAAGAAACGCATAGTAGGAGCCTCCGGTCTTGTCATTAAATTTGCTGTTTTAGTAACACACTTATGCACTTTAGTAACGCACGTTTGCACTTTAATGTCAATATTTATTTCACAAGCATGTTAATATGGACATTTAAATGCACTATAATGGATTTAAGGCACATAAATCCAGGATACCCGTTGTGATTAAGTGTTGAGTGAAAATATGTAGGGGGAAAAAAATTTAGTATGTGTAATGCAAGTATCCACTTTATTGTTTTTTATTGTTTTCTTTAACACCCAATAATGCTATTTCTGTCTTGCTTGTTTGGTTGCTCGATAAAAAAAATAAATAAATAAATTGACAATAATCCAGCATAAAACAGAGGCGTAGGGGGCTAATACAATACTATTGACTGCTTTGTTTTCTTGGGAGATCGGAAAGAAATCTTGTCAACGATATGTTTAAAACACAAGGGGTGCATATCCGGCAGTGACACCTACATTTTTTTTGGTATACTTAGATACTGGGTTAGCATATGCCCTTAGCATAAATCGATCAAAGCAATAGCTTTTGTCGATGGATGTTCCTTCAATGTGTTCCTTAGAAATGGCAGAAGAACAGTGTTTATCGGTCTGTCTTCTCTTTTCCAGAGAAAAAGAAGAGATTTTGGTCCTCATTACAACCCTGGTGGTCGGTGATAAAGCAGCGGTAATACCGCCAACAGGCTGGTGGTAAATACCGCCAAATTATGACCATGGCGGAAACATCTCAGACAGACAACCACTTTACCACATCGACCGCCAGGGCGGAATCTACAGGCACCACAGCAGTAGCCACCTACAGCCAGTTGGAAGTCAATGTTCCACCCACTATATTGTGAGACAGGAAACCGCCACCTTTTCCGGGGCGGTACCAATGACATCAAAAGCCTGGCGGAAACACTGCACAGAAGGGAAACGACTCACCTGTTGAGACTCAGGGAAGAACCACACCGCCATGGAGCCCAAGCTGCACATATTCCCAATGCTGTTATATGTCCTGTTCCACCACGAACACCAACAATGGCGAAGACGACCACAGTGAGTACAGCCGCCTAGCACACAGGGGATGAAAGGAGGAAAAAGAGAGTGACACACACACGCAACACGCAACACCCACACCTCCAACACCATACACACAAGCAGATGCAGTAACATAACATATTTTCACTGTACCCCTCAGGAATAATGCAAGGACAACACCAATAGATCAAAGTGAGTGTAATAAGATAAATATAATAGTAATACGTGCATCCAGATCAAAAAGTATATACATATGTACAACTGAAGGGACACTGCCCAGTGCTCAGTGTTCATGGGCCACAGGGCCACATTACAAAGTCAAAGGCCCCACTTGACTCCTGCAACAACATGGAGAGAACACTGCAGGGGCATCAGGTCGAAAATAGGCAGGCACCTCAGGAGGACGGGGAACGGGGGGCACCTCAGCCGGCAGGTGGAACAATACCACTGGTCCTGGAGGGGGCAACATGCCCATTACTCTGTCCTAGGGAGTGGAAGGCTACAGTCTCTCAAGTGGGTGACTTGCCCACATGATCTGGAGGGGGCAACATGGCCTGTGCCTGGTCCTGGGGAGTGCAAGGCCACAGTCTCTCAAGTGGGGGTCTTTCCCACTGGTTCTGGAGGGCGCATCGTGCCCTGTGATCTTCATCCTGGGGAGGATGGGGCGAGTGGATGGCTTCTCCACTGGTTCTGGAGGGGGCATTGTGCCCTGTGATCTTCATCCTGGGGAGGATGGGGTGAGTGGAAGGCTTCTCCACTGGTACTGGAGGAGGCATTGTGCCCTGTGATGCAGATCTTGGGGAGTGCAAGGTCACACTCTCTTATCTGGGTGTCATACCCACAGGATTTGCAGGGAGCAGGCCGCACAACAGACTAAGGAGGCAGGTCTACAGAATGTCTGCCGGCAGTGATGGCTGCTCAGTGGTGGCAGTGGTGGTACTGCTGCTGCTGGTGGTTGTGGGGGGAAGCTCCTGCCCATCCCCTACAGCCTCAGACGGCTGCCCACTGGTGCTGCAGCTGCTGGTGGTGGTGCTGGTGTTGGAGCTGGTGGCGGAGCTGGTGGCGAAGCTGGTGGTAGTGGTGGGGGGAGGCTCCAGCCCATCCCCTGCAGCCTCGGACGGCTGCACACTGGTGCTGCAGCTGCTGGTGGTGGTGCTGGTGGTGGAGCTGGTGGTAGTGGTGGGGGGAGGCTCCAGCCCATCCTCTGCAGCCTCGGGCGGCTGCACTACCATGGTTGGTGGTGTGGGCTCCGACTGAGTCCCAGCACCAGGCCCCTTGTCCTTTCTGCCTGCTGGTGCAGACCCCTTGCCTTTCCTGGCAGCAGCTGGGGATGGCTCCTTGCTCCTTTTGGCAGTACCTGGGGATTGCTCCTTGCCCTTCCTTTCAGCAGCTGGGGGTGGCACCTTGCCCTTCCTTTCAGCAGCTGGGGGTAGCACCTTGCTCTTCCTTTTAGCAGCTGGGGTGGCACCTTGCCCTTCCTTTCAGCAGCTGGGGTGGCACCTTGCCTTTCCTTGCAGCAGATGGTGGAGGCTCCTTGAAGTTCCTGGCAGCACTTGGGGCAGGCACCCTTTCCGTGTGGCTGTCTGGTGCCCGGGATCCTTTCCCACCATGAGTTGCTGTGTATACTACTGGGCCTGTGGACTAGTTGGCTGAGGTTCTTGCCTGGGGTTTAACCACCCTGGCCTGATGTGAAGGACGGGGAGGGAGGAGGGGGAGGGAAGAGGTCAACCATGGAGAGGAAATGCTTCCTAGGAGCATTGGGGCTGGAAGAGGGAGAAGGTTTGGGAGTGGAGGAAGAGGGAGTGGTTGTAGGAGGTGTCTGTCGGCTGTGTTTGGGTGTAGGTGCATGGGCTGGGAGCTGTTGTGAGGTGGATGGCTGTTGGGTGTCTGGGTGCTTGCGTTTGTGTACTTTGGGAGGAGGGGCCACAGACACAGTGGGTGAGGACACATGGGACGTGTGCATGGATGTGTGGGTGGTGACTGCCAGTGAGGTGTGTGCTCTGATAGGTGTGCTGGTGATGGTGGTAGTGGATGAGGATGTAGTGCATGCAGGAGTGAGTGTAGATGGAACTGGGAGGAAGGTGGACGAGGAGGAGGCGGGGGACACAGTGGATGTTGGTATGTCTGCATCTGGATGGTGTTTTTGTGAGTGCCTGTGGGATGAAGTGTGGTGCCTGTGTTTGCCTGTGCCACTCTTGTGTGTTGTCCTGTGTGCATGCTCGTCTGCCTGTGTGCTTGGGATAGGTTGGGGTTGAGGGGAATGGGATTGGGAAGCGGAAGATGGAGGGGGGAGGGTGGAAACAGGGACAATGACTGCCATCAGAGAGGAGTCCAGAGCCTGGATTGATCTCCATTGGGCCGCCAAGCCAGTGTGACTACCCTCCAGACATGCATTGGACTGTTGCATTTGGGCTGCCACCCCCTGGATGACATTCACAATGGTTGACTGCCCAACAGTGATGGATCTCAGGAGGTCAATAGCCTCCTCACTCAGGGCAGCAGGGCTAACTGGCGCAGGGCCTGAGGTGACTGGGGCAAAGGAGATGCCTACCCTCCTGGGTGAGCAGGCACTGGCAACTCACTGAGGGGCTGCTGGGAGGGCGGTGCTGGTACAGGAGGTGGTGGCTGTACCAGTAGCTGGGGTGGGCACAGAGGTATCCGCCACCACCAGGGAGCTTCCATAGGAGGAGGTATCTGTGTCTGAACGGTTCCCTCCAGTCTCTGCCGTGGTGCTCCCCTCACCCTCTGTCCCACTGGTGCCCTCACCGTCATTGGACTCTGCCTCCTGGGTCCTGTGGGATACAGCTCCCTCCGTCGCCGGTGCCTCTGCTCCTCCGCCAGATGATGCTAATGCACATAAGGACAGGGTGACAAAAAAAAAGGGGGGGTTAGAGACAAAGGATACACTTGGTCAGTTGCTGCACTAACACCACGGTTGGCGTACACAATACACTCACACACAGGGAACACGACTACACACTAGGCAATGCACTACCAGTAACAATGCTAGTCACCAGGGCATGGGGAGCGAAACATACAGCCAACTGCAGCATACCTGGGACCCGCACAGCCCAGCCCAGTAGTAGATGCCTACTAGCTAGGTAGGAGGAATTTCACATCAGAACCCTGCCCAACATGGGACCTACTCTGCAATGTTAGGCCTGGCCTAGGGGCACCCACAGGCACACATCCCTCACCCAGATATCACCCCACCAGGCGCAAATAGTAATGATGGGCACTATACTCACCCCCTTGTTGCTGCTGTGATGCCCCAAGCGCCCATCCAGCTCCGGATAGGCCACTGCCAGTATGCAGGCCATCAGGGGGGTCAGGATCCGACGGGCACCCTTCCTTGTTGGGAGGCCATCCCCAGCTGGGCCTCAACCGTCTTCCATGCCCAGCGTCTCAGGTCCTCCCACCTTTTCCGACATTGCGTACTCTGCCTGCCATAGACCCCCAGGATCTGCAAGTCCTTGACGATGGTACGCCATATACCCTTCTTTTGATGGGCGCTGACCTGTAGAGGAAATATACACAGGGAAAGGTATTAGTCAGACTGTACTGCCTGTTACACTCATGGCACACCATATCCCTTCCCATCCCCTTACACACAGACATGGCCCAGCATACATGCTGCACGCTGTCCAGGGCCCATCCACCAACCCTACCACACGAGGCCATCACACACACCACTCCACGCATTCATACCCCATGCATCGTGCTCACAGCGTACTCACCTGTTGGTCTGGAGGCCCATACAGCATTCGGTCGCTACCAGTCTCTCCAGCTCTGCCAAGGTGAAGGCAAGGGCCCTTTCCCCAGTCACAAGAGCCATGGTAGGTTCCAGACACAGGTCACAGCAGCACATGCAGTGTAAGTCCTCTCCTGTTGAAGGTCAGGTAGCAAGTGAGTGAACAGTTAGAAAATGGCAGTGACGTCCGTGGCGGTGCATACCGGTGTACATCACCATTGGCCAATGTACCCCATAGGGCCCAATGATAACCAATGA
Source organism: Pleurodeles waltl (assembly GCF_031143425.1). NCBI lineage: Eukaryota > Metazoa > Chordata > Amphibia > Caudata > Salamandridae > Pleurodeles > Pleurodeles waltl. The sequence goes on from NC_090451.1 coordinate 479,772,501, forward strand.
GGAGTTGCACGATGGTTCCCGACAGCCCACCACAATGGCGCACAACGTCAGAGGAATTACCTCACTTCCACCTGTCCCGTCATACGGCAGACGTCATTTCCGGGGAGGTGGGGCAGGCCATGGATCCTAACTGCATCACAGTTCACAATTGTACATTCAGGACATATGACACCAATAAATTGTAAAAATCACATCACACATTGAACTGTAGTGGTTACAATGTACAAATTATGACCGGCTCCTCACTCTTTTGCCCCATAGAATGCAACCGCTGCGGATGAATACGAGATGGAGACATCCCCCCGTGTACAGACCACTGGTGGACTTGGCAACAATGAAGGACAGGCACATCATCCTCACCTACAGACTTGACAGGGCCACAATCACAGAGCAGTGTGCCCAATTGGAGCCTGACCTGATATCTGCTATCTGTCACCCCGCTGGGATCCCCCCTCTTGTGCAAGTGCTATCAGTGCTCCATTTCTTGGCAACTGGTTATTTCCAAGTGACAGTGGGCTTGGCAGCAGGAATGTAACAGCCAATGTTTTCAGTAGTGCTGACCAGAGTGCTGTCTGCCCTGATTTAACACATGTGCAGCTACATCGTTTTCCCCCAGGTGGAGGTTTATACCACAGTGAAGGCTGACTTTGATGCAATCGGACATATCCCCAACATCTTTATGGCTATTGATGGAACACACTTTGCATTTGTACCCCCCCGGCAAAATGAACAGGTCTTCAGAAATCGAAAACGTTTTCACTCGATGACTGTGCAGATGGTGTGTTTTGCAGACCAGTACATCTCCCATGTCAATGCTAAGTATCCAGGCTCAGTGCATGATGCCTTTATCCTAAGGAATAGCAGCATCCTAAATGTGATGGCCCAACTCCAGTGGCACAAGGTGTGGCTAATAGGTGATCCTTGGTTCTCACCCAGTGGATATTGGTGTATGTTGTGTGCCATAAGGGTTAGTGTGTGGCTAACATTTGTCCCTTGATATTTGCAGATGACTCCAGTTACCCCAACCTCTCATGGCTACTGACCCCTGTGAGGAATCCCAGGACAAGGGCAGAGGAACATTAAAATGAGGCACATGGGCGAACAAGAAGGATAATTGAACGTACATTTGGCCTCCTGAAGGCCAGGTTTCGGTGCCTCTATCTCACAGGTGGATCCCTGTGCTACTCACCCAAGAAGGTCTGCCAGATCATTGTGGCATGCTGTATGTTTCACAACCTTGCCTTGAGACGCCATGTGCCTTTTCTGCAGGAAGAGGAGGCTGGAGATGGCCGCGTAGCAGCAGTGGACCCTGTGAACAGTGAAGATGAGGAGGCAGAGGATGAGGATGAGGACAACAGAAGTGCAGTGATTTGTCAATACTTCCAATGACACACAGGTAAGACAGTGTAACTTCACATTTCATTGACAGTTTAATGTTTGACATTGTCACTGGCAGGATGTGAATTCCTACTTCTATGTCCACTCACTCTACCCTTTGGCATCTCTTTTTGCAGATGTTGGTGCCCCACTATTGCTCCTGGTGTGATCACTGCAGCCAACTGCAGGGTTTTCCAATGTGAACATTACTGTACATTTGAAAAGCAATGTGTGAATCTGGTTAAACAAATACATACTTAAATCATTTGACATACTCCACACTTGTATTTTTTTCAAAGTGTGTTTATTGCAGTGCTCTGATGAAAAGGGGGAAGTGCAATGGGCTGGGGTGATGATGGAGTAAAGTCCAGGTTAGAGTCCAGTCTATTTGTAGCACAGGTGCAATGTCCAAGGGGGCATAGGAAGGGGAGCAATGGCATTTCAAGGTGGAAAGGGTGACAGAGTGGGACAGAAGGGGGACAATCAGAAGAGTCTCATTTCCTGGCGGGGGTCTTGGCAATAGTCTCTGGCTTGTACCTGGATCGCACGGAACGTTTGCGGGGTGGTTCTCCTTTTGCAGGGGGATGGGTGCTGGTGGTCTGTTGGTCCTGTGGCAGGGCCTCCTGTCCACTAGCCGCAGCGGAGGTGGAGGGCTGTTCAGTAGTTTGGCTAGTGGTAGGGGCCCGCTGGTGTGCCACTGCCTCCCTCATATTGTTGGCTATGTCTGCCAGCACCCCTGCAATGTAGACCAGGGTGGTCTTAATGGACTTCAAGTCCTCCCTGTTCCCAAGGTACTGTCCCTCCTGCAGCCGCATGTTCTCCTGCAACTTGTCCAGGATCTGGCCCATCGTATCCTGGGAAGGTTGGTATGCTACCAGGATCGCAGTGAGTGCCTCCTGGAGAGTCGGTTCCCTGGGCCTGTCCTCCTCTGGCGCACAGCAGTCCTCCCAGTTTCCCTGTTGTCCTGTGCCTCTGTCCCCTGAACCGTGTACCCATTGCCACTGACCCCAGGTCCCTGATTGTCCTGGGTTTGTGGTGTGCCTTGGGGTCCCTGTAGTGGTGGGCACACTGCTGATTGATGTGTCCTGGAGACAGAGGTATGGGCACGCTGGGTGGGTGCTCTGGTGGTGTTTCCTGAGAGGGGAGGCTCTGTGGTGGTGTGAGACTGTGCCTGGGTAACCGACAATCTGGAGATCCCTGATGGGCCAGGTTGGTCATCCAGATCCAGGCGACCAGAGATGCTGTCATCACTGTGGGCCTCTTCTGTGGGGGGACGGGATGTTGCTGGCACCTCTTCACTGGTGACATTGGCTGGGATACCTGTAGGGATGTAAATGCAGTGTTATTGTTTCTGTGTGTGACATATTGTGCATGGGTGGGTTGCCCTCTATGGTTCTTATTGCCCTGGCAGCTTTTCCTTGTGTGATTTGTTATTTGGTAGGCTAGCTGATTGTCTCTAGTGTGCATGCTTTAGTGATAGGTGTCCCTGCAGGTCTATGAGTGGTGTTCATACATTGGTGGTGCATGCTGGGCTTGGCATTGGGATGAGTGGGTTGTGATGGTGGGGTGTGTGGGAGGTGGTGGAGTGATGGGAGTAAGGGTGGGGTATGTGATGGCATGCAGGTAGGGGGTGATAGTAATAGAGAGTTGACTTACCAGAGTCCAGTCCTCCTGTTACTCCTGCCAGGCCCTCAGGCTGCATGATTGCCAAGACTTGCTCCTCCCATGTTGTTAGTCGTGGGGGAGAAGGTGGGGGTCCACCGCCAGTCCTTTTTACAGCGAGTTGGTGTCTTGTAGCAATGGAACACACTTTCCCCCATAGGTCGTTCCACCTCTTCCTGATGTCATCCCTTGTTCTTGGGTGCTTTCCCACGGTGTCCCTCCTCAGAGAATCTAGGGTGTTGTTGTGGTGCCATGGGTGTAGTGTGAGGGTGTGGGTGAGGGTATGTAGGGTGATGTTTTGGGGTGTGTGATGTAAAGTGCATGGGTGGTGTATAGGTGATGGTGGTATGTGGCTCTGGTTGTGTGAGTGCTCTTGCTGTCTCTCTCTGTTGGCAATTATTTGTAGTTGTAAGGGGTTGTGGGTAATGTTGGTGGGTGTTTTATATTGGTGTGGGCATGTGGGTGTGGTGTGTGTATGTGTCAGGTGTGTGTAGTTTGAATTGACCAATGAGGTGTTGTTTTGTTTGAGTGTGTGTATTTTGAGCGCAGTGGTATGTACCGCCAATGGTTTACAGCCATTGAATGTCCGCTGTGGTGATTCGTGGGTCAAAATTTTGAGGGCGTTGTTCTGTTGGCGTAACGGTGTGGGTTTTGCTTCTGCCAGTTTATCACTGACCTTTGGGCTGGCGGACTTGTGAGTGGTTGTATAGTGACGGATTGTTATGTGTGTGTCATAATATGATGAGCGGATATCCGCAGCGGCGGCGGCATGTTGGTGGCAGTCAGCATGGCGGTAAGTGGGATTTACCACAAATGTCATAATGAGGGCCTTTGTGTCCAATATTTGAAAATGCAGTAAGCATCCTCTCTTAGATGAAATCACTACTATATTTTGTTTCCCCCGGAAATTGGGGCTGTTTTAGCAATTTTATGATGGTGATCTAAAAAAATACCCTTGCAGGCTGATTTAATTTGTGTTTACGTTTTTTATGGCATTGTTCTGTTAGAAGAGACAGGAAATAATGATAACTTATTTTTTCATTGACTTGTCCAGTTTTAATTAATGTAATGTTTAAATACTTTTCATGAGACAGGCTTGGAAATTGATAAAATAAATAAAAGAGGCATTTAACACTGCCATACCACGGGCTTTGGTGATACATGTGCAGCGATCAGTGGCAATACATAAGGCCTTTTACTATTTTTAAATTATGCAGGACATATATATATATTTTTAGAGCCACAGGGTTGGCTAGTGATGTTTGCATCGTACGATCAAGTCGCATGGATTGTAGTTAGGGCGTTGATGGACAATGCTTTCTGTGTACTACTTGGGGGTATTTGGAAGTGGAAATTATTTGGGCCAAAAATGTTTACATTTTTTGGTTGGCAGCTAACAAAAACAAGGTTATACTGCTCAGAAAAAAACAATTCTCATTGCAAACATTTCAGATATTAGTGCATTATTATACAGTCTCGTGCACGCGCAATCTCTCATACAGATAGTAACTGTACCAGTGTTTGTGCAGTACACAGGTGCAAAGTGGGTGGTATAACTATTTAACTATTTTTCTCTGTGTGCAGGTGCTCCCATTGAGAGGGCTCCTCAACATACAGTAAAGTGTGTGTGATACCAGATTGCACTCGGCCTTATCGAGGAGCCTCTATGCAGATGTTAGCATCTCCAATGCTAAATTATAAGTGTGTGAGCATGATCACTCCGGCTGGCAGTTGGAAGGTGTTAAAGTCCACCAATTATAGTATTTCATTTGTGGATGTTCATTAGGTGATCCCAAAATGATTCCTGGGTCTTTTTTCCCCTCCTCCCAAATATTGCCCACCGGCTGAATTAATCGTGGCACACCTCCTTGGCTGGACAGAGCCTATGTTTGCAATATGACCTAGTATCTTCTTCAATAATATAGAGCAGCAGTTCCTAACCTGTGGTTTGTGGACCTCCGGAGGTCTGAGATAGATTCCCAGGGGATCCGCAGGTCTGGGCCGGGAGGAAGGCACTTCTCCAGCTGGTGACTCTGACAAACATATATTTGTTTTTATATTTGTTACTTCCTTTGTGCAGCAGTTTAAATGCGCTTCAAGGTTCCTTGTACATCCAGCAACTTGAGCTTCTCGTGATTAATGTACCTGCTGGAGAGAGATGGGAGTTTTGTCTAGTGGCAGTTTTGACCTAAAGGTAGCGCAGATGGTTGATATGCCTGCTGAAAAGATGTGTATCAGACAAAGAAAAGTATTTCATGTGCATAGCACAGTGGGTTACTGTTTTTGCACACAGAGATTCATTATTTTGTTACTGTGCAGTTTATAAATTACAATCAAAATCTAACACAGTGAGCAATGAACTGCCATTAATGGGTACAACCCCTCGCCTCCTGGACCAGTTTTTCTTGGCTTGCACACAATCAACTCCATACCTCCATTTTCGGAAGGGAGGGCCAGTCGCGGAGTTCCAAGTGGCTGCAATGTCACTTTTTGCCTCCAATAGGGCAGTTCCCTTGAATGAACGGTCTCCCCTTGAGCCCTCCAGCTCCTCCATTGCACCCAACAGGACCAGTTTTGGGGACATCTGTTGCTCCCTCCCCACCACTGCACTCAGCTCATGATTTATCTTACCCCAGTATACCTCTATGTGCGGTCATTTCCAGACCATATGAAAGAAATCCGGGCATTCTTCTGAGCACCGAGGACTATGGGCAGAGGGGCGGAGAACTGCTCGGTGCAGCCAGTCAGGAGAAAGGTATGACCCATACAAAAAATAAATTTGACCCGTCAGGTCCAGGAGTCTTTCCTGCCCCGAGTGAGGAGATAGCTTCATTAATGTATTCACTAGTTAGAGGGTCATCCAGGATTGCTGCCTCTGTAGGGGGCAATTCAGGAAGGGGAATGTCTGTTAAGAATTGGTGGGCATGATCCGAGTCAATCGCCGCAGAGGCCCAGTACAGCACCTCATAATACGAGGCAAATGTATCCGCCACTTCTTGGAGCTTAGTGACAGGTTCTCCATGTGTGTCAAAAATGTCAGGGATAATTCTAGATGATTGATGGTGTGAAGCCAACCAGTAAAGCAGCTTTACATTTTTGTCCCCCCAAGCATATACCCTGGCATTAACTGCACGGGAAAGGTGCTTGGCCACCTCTCGAGAATGATCACGGATCTCCTCCCGTATCAGCAGGAGCTGCCTGGCCATTGCCTTGTTCGGCTGTGCAATTTGTTCTGCCTCCAACTGAGTGGCCTGGGCCTCCAAATGAGTAATGCGGAGGGTCCGGACCGATCCTGAGAGCGGATGAGGCTCCTGGCTGCCCCCAGCATCACCGCTTTTCTCGTGCCCAAGAGAGTTCCCGCTGAGAAGACCAATTCTTTAAGAACAAAATATTCATAAAGTGTTTGTCTCAGTTGTTGGAGGTGAGGTTTGTGCTACAAGTACCATGCATTCATTCACCACATAGGGCGAACCACTGCCTGAGCAGGCCCCGTTACAAAACGGAGTGGCATGTGGTCTGATATACCCATCGGCAGGATTTCAATGTGTGTGAGATGGCGGCAATCTGTGGCCGGAGGTAAGACAAGGTCAATTCTATGTTGTGTATGGTATGCTGCAGAAGTATGTGTGAACTGACGGATCTGCAGGCACCAGACCCTCCACGCATCACACAGCCCCATGGATGCCAGCCAGCCCGATAGTCCCTTGGCCATGGCCTGTCTGTGGGCTGAGGGGGGGTCCCATTACGTCAAGCGCGGGGTCAAGGACTGCATTAAAATCTCCACCCAGAACAGTGGCCCATTGGGGCAGATCCAAGAGCAGGCTAGTGGGTTTGTTTAGAGTCCTGTGTACAGCCACAGGCGGGGCGTATACACTAATAGCATTGACAGTAAGGCCTTCCACTATCCCGGTCAGGGCCACATATCACCCTTGTGGGTCTCTCTGCACCTGGGTAACTACCATAGGAAAGAAGTGGTGGAGCAGTATTGCTACCCCCTTTGATCCACGCACAAACCCCGCACGGTATACCCTGTCAAAGCCCTTACGGGCTAAGAATGGACAGCAGTCCCAGAGAAGATGGGTCTCTTGCAGCAGGAGCATGTCAATTCTGTGGCGGTGAACGTGCGCCATCCTATCTGCGGATATATGTCAACTGAGTTCTTACCCACGGGTCCTCCCGGGTACCCTCCAAGTTCCCAACTGACAGAGTAAGCGTTATGCCTCGATGTGTGCCATAGTACCCGCTGTACATCAGTGCATTCCTATATCCCTATGCATTTGGTAGTAAAAGCAAACAAACAATAATTCTGAACAGCAAAAATAAATGCCATGCAACATGGCACAAAATCCCATACCCCTCAATTACCACCCCACCCCATACTTCCCCCAAGAATCATCTGTCTCCCTTATAAAACATCTAACTCTCTAAGCAAGTTATAAACCCCGATCTAACTGGCAATGGTGGACGCCTCCATAGTGTTGGATTAAAGAGCATTAGATATTAGGCAGTTGCATATTAACAAGAAACTAGATTGAAATTTTACTCACCCTCTCCTCCCTCCCTTCCCATTGAGAGAGTCACAGTGGCAGACTTCGGGATGTCAGTCACTGGTGGCATCTAAGCGCTCAAGTGTCAGCCCCTTCACTCGCGGCTCCCCCTCTGCTCCTTCTGGGCCAATGCTTGCTGGATGCTCGGGCAGCGTCAAGTGAGTGGTTCCCTCTGACAGGGGTCCCACAGGGGAGCCAGATCGTGAGCCCTGCTGCGCCCTTAGCCTCCTGGAGTGCATGTGCTGCTGTGGGCCGTTGCAGTCGACTGTCCATTGGCAGCGCCTCCCGGTGGTTCTGCCGAGAACCACCGCCAGGGGGGCCCAGAGGGACCTCTTTGGTTATCCATGTCCATGCCACCGTGGGATTCTAGAATAAATGAGTCTTGTTATTGTGCACCACTCGGAGCCTTGCGGGAAAAAGAAGACGGTAAGGTATCTCCATTGCTCTCAAGTTCTGCTTGACCTCCGTATAGGATCAGTGCTGTAATAGAACTTCTCTTGTGTAGTCCGGAAATATAAGGACCTTTGCTCCATCGCAGCACAGTTCATTTTTCACATGTTCCTCCTATAGCACCACATCTCTGTCTACAAAGTGAAAGAACCGAAGTATTACAGGTCGTGGTGGAGAGCCCGGTGAAGGCTTAACCTGCAGAGCCCTATAGGCTCACTCTATGGCAAACCACGGTGTGAGGCGATCCCCAGGCATCCACGATCTAAACCACTCCTCCAAGAAGAGGCCAGGGAGGAGGCCGCTGTGTTTTCTGAAAGGCCTATGATGCGGATGCTGTTATGGCTGGAGTGATTTTCGACGTCCTCTGCCTTGCGATGCAGTTCTGATGTCCAGACCAACAATTTGGGCACTTGAGATTTAAGGGCAATCGGTTCATCTTCCACAGTGGATATTCTTGATTCCGCCTCTGTGATCAGTGCAATTGCATTGTGGAGATCTTGGCGCACTAAAACCACATCAACCCTGACCTCTCCAATTTTCGTCTTCTGTTTGGAAGGTCTGAATAGCTTGAACAATGGTCACCAGGTCTCCGGTGGGCACCGATTTCCCACCAGGGCTCCCCGATACCAGGTCCCCTGCTTAAGTGGAGCTTGGGCCTGTGGTTAACTGTTCCATGCATGTTTGCACTGAGGAGGACCGAGCTATCTTGTCCTTACCCATTGTAGCTCTCCCAGTGTGCAGTCTCATCAGCAGCAGATGCAAACTCACTCAGAGCCGTAGAGAGTCCTCCCACTCACTGCAGTGGTCATCGCATGCAACGGCCGCAGACACCTCTGCCCCAGATCCAGTCTGCCCATGTCTGCTGCAGCGTCTGCAGTGCAGATTGGGGTCATCTATTGGCGGGGTTATCCCACCGCCTGCACAGCCACGAGGAGCTGAGTATCACGCTCTCTTCTTAGCAGCCTCACGGCAAAGCAGACAACTCACAGCCCGGGGAGAGCCTCCAAGAGAAGCTGCCAAGGCAGCCGAAGACCTGGCCCAGGTTAAAGACGTATTCTCAGGAGACCCGGCTTACAGTTTAGGCCCTTGTCAGGACCCATGATCATCTCCTTCGAGTCAGTTAGGTTCCTCTGCTATGGGACCCTAGGTCTCAGGGGGCCCCAGGACGTGGTTAAAGTCCGGCTCCATAACCCAGCCTTCAACAAAGATTAGCCTGATTACATAATCCCAGTGCTGGTGGGTCTTCTCTCAGTGGGGCAGTAGCACATGGATCAAGAACAGAGCACCTGCACTTTACATTTACCTCTTTATGGTTTGAAGAGGTCACCCTGGCGCTGCGCCACCATCCAAGCAGCAGTTCACCAGTCACCAGGAAGTGCATCACAGTATTTCGATGGGCCTGCCTACTCCACTCAGCCAGCAGGCCCGTTGGGTCCTCAGCCTTCTCCCGGGGCATTTGCTCCTGGATGTGCCCAGACCGTTGTGGTGCAGCACAGCCCGCTCCACCACTCTAACTGTTTCTTCTTTGTGGCCCCCGCACTGCCCCCTGGTGCGGCTGTGCCTCGGGTACACCTCAGAAGGGGGCAGGAGCCTAGACCCAGAGCAACCTTTGGCCCCAGTCTTGGGGCCTATGCAGGCACTCCACCCGCCCTATCCCCTCTCAGGCCTGTGCTGTGGCGCAGCCTCGTCACTTCTCCATGCCTGTTGGCGTCGGCCCGGATGCCTCAATTCCAGGGCAGCCCCACTCCGCTCCACCTGCCTCCATAACTCCCCTCCACTGCAGCCCAGTCTTCTTTTCCTGCCGAGCCAGTGGCCCAGCGCCGCTTCAATGGCTCTCGGCCCACATTTTAGGCATGATCCGCCTGGCGTCGCAGGGCTCTCATGTGCACCGCTCACCGGGTTGGATGCTGCCTCGGTTGCCAGGGAGTCCCCGGCAGCAATCCCGATCCAGGGATTGGAGCGATACGGGCGCTGCCTGAGGTGGATGACGGAGGGGTCCAGAGCACTACGAAAGTGAGAACGCCATCTTGACGCCTCGACCATGCCCCCCATACATTCTTATTATTTAAGCCAATGCTAACTACTTTGTTGTGGTCTGAAACCTGAGGTTGTGCTTCTCGACACTAAGCAGTCTCAGAAAATGCCCACCAATGTGGATGACGTGAATCCTACACCTTGTAGTCCTTTGTAAAGTGCTCCAACACCCTACACTGATATGAGAGGTGCAATAAATCAAATGAAATACTTGTGACAGAGAGGCTATGGAGAGATGAGAGGCTCTTACATCTTTTCTTCCTTTCTCCACCAAATATTTATGTGAAAAAAACGTTCTCAGATTTTATGTACCTAAAAAATAAACACAGAAATCACTTGGGAAATTTAGAATTTGACCTGAGGATTCAACTTTACTAAATAAAACCAAACATTGAAAAGTTAGTTGCTGAGATGCAGCGCCAACCTTCCCATTCAAATTTTCAAATTGTACATAATTTTTCTATATAAAAATAATCATATCTTTAGTAATTTGAATATTTTTTTGGTGTGTACTTGTTTGTGTATTTATTTCGAATTACTGTTTTAATGTTTGAAATTGAAATCGTACAAATTGCTTGGTGGTCCCTGGCTTCAAGTAATAATTCAGTACGGATCCTTAGGAGTCAAAAGCTTGGGAACCACTGATATAGAGCATTAACATGAGCAAAGGTTTTAGTTCACTATACGTGTGAGGCCACATCCCAGTGGATTGAGGAAAAGCCTACATGGCAAGGATTGTCACAAATTCACATTCTCAGCACATACTCATATGCTCAGAAAGCTACTAGAAAAGTGCATATAATTAGTCAATTTATTGTGATTGTGTATATGTACAAGCAAAATATAAAACTGAGCAGGAAGAAAACACTTTTCGGTATTAGTTTGGTTACAGATCACCTACATTTGGACGTATAAGGCATGTATATGGCAGAACATGAGTAAATATTACATTATAAATATTTGACATCTGGGAACTAAGGGGTTGGATTTCCTATTTAAGCAGATACTACTGGTGATGTATGCTATTTGAGAAGATTTAATAATGTGACAGGGAAGAGCCCAAAGATTACAATCTAACACAAAACTGAGCATGTGGCATGCTATGTGTGTAGGAAATTACTTGGAATGTTATCCCCAATTTTACATGTATATCAGTATGTTGTTGCCTGTCTCACTGGGATCCTGCTAGACAGGACCCCAGTGCTCATAGTTTGTGGCCCGAATGTGTATACCTGTGTAGTGCCTAACTCTGTCACTGAGGCTCTGCTAATCAGAACCTCAGTGCTCATGCTCTCTCTGCCTTCAAATTTGTCACTATAGGCTACTGACCACTTTTACCAATTTCAATTAGCATACTGGAACACCCTTATAATTCCCTAGTAAATGGTACCTAGGTACCCAGGGTATTGGGGTTCCAGGAGATCCCTATGGGGTGCAGCATTTCTTTTGCCACTCATAGGGAGCTCAGAGAAACCTTTACACAAGACTGCCATTGCAGCCTGAGTGAGATAACGCACATGTTATTTCACAGCCATTTTCACTGGTCTTAAGTAACTTATAAGTCACCTATATGTCTAACCTTCACTTGCTGAAGGTTAGCTGCAAAGTTACTAAGTGTGAGGGCACCCTTGCACTAGCAAAGTTGCTCCCGCATAGTTCAGAGCCATTTCCCTGGACTTTGTGAGTGCAGGGACACCATTACACGTGTGCACTACATATAGGTCAATACCTATATGTAGCTTCACAATGGTAACTCCGAATATGGCCATGTAACATGTCTAAGATCATGGAATTGTCCCCCTTTCCAAATCTGGCATTGGGGAGTCAATTCCATGCATCCTGGGGGCTCCGCTATGGACCCCCAGTACTGCCAAACCAGCTCTCTGGGGTTTTCTATGCAGTTACAGCTGCTGCCACCCCACAGACGAGTTCTGCCCTCCTGGGGTCTGTGCAGCCCACTCCAAGGAAGGCAGAGCAAAGCATTTCCTCTGAGAGCAGGGTGTTACACCCTCTCTCCTTGTAAATAGGTGTTAAAGGCTGGGGAGGGGTAGCCTCTCCCAGCCTCTAGAAATGCTTTGAAGGGCACAGATGGTGCCCTCCTTGCATAAGCCAGTCTACACAGGTTTAGGGAACTGGACAAAGGAAAGGAGAGACCACTCTCCTGTCCATCAGCATCCCAGGGGTGGTGCCCAGAGCTCCTCCAGTGTGTTCCAGACCTCTGCCATCTTGTTTCCAGAGATGTGAGGGCACTCTGGAGGCCTCTGAGTGGCCAGTGCCAGCAGGTGACGTCAGAGAGCCCTCCTGATAGGTGCTTACCTGACTAGGTGGCCAATCCTCCTCTGAGGGCTATTTAGGGTCTCTCCAGTGGGATTTTCCTCAGATAACGACTTGCAAGAATCCAGCAGGACTCCTCTGCACTTCTCTCTTTAACTTCTGCCAAAGAGCGACTGTTGACTGATCCAGGATGCCTTCAAAACTGCAACAAAGTAGCCAGAAGACTACCAGCGACATTGTAGCACCTTCTCCTGCCAGCTTTCTCAACTGTTTCCTGGTGGTGTATGCTCTTGGGGCTGCCTGCCTTCACCCTGCACTGGAAGTCACGAAGAAATCTCCAGTGGGTCGACAAAATCTTCCACCTGCTTCAGCAGGCACCAAACTTCAGCTTCACTGGTACTCTGGGGCCCCTCTCATCCTGACGAGCATGGCCCCTGGAACACAGGTGGTGGTCCCCAGTGACCCAGACTGTCCAGTGGTCCAACTGTCCAAATTTGAAGGAGGTAAGTCCTTGCCTCCCCTCCCCAGACAGTAATCCTGTGCCCAGCCTGATCTGCAGCTACAATGGCTTCTGTGCAAATTTCCAAGAAATCCTGAATGCACAGCTGAGCCTAGGTCCCCAGCACTCCGTCCTGTGATGCTCAGCTCCCTGAGTTGATCTCCGGTGTCGTGGGACCTCCCTTTGTAGTGTTGAGATGACTGCCATGTTCAGACTTCTTGAGCCCGTGTTCAAGGACTTCTGCTGGTGCTTCCTTCTTGTGCATGGGCTTTCTATGTTGCTGAGGGGCCCCTCTGTCTCCTCTCCAAAGTGGCGATATCCTAGTTCTTCCTGGGCCCGGGCAGCACTCTTTTTCTTCAACACAACTCTTGCAGCTAGCAAGGCTTGTTTGCTGTATTTTGCCAAGAAAACAACTCTGCATCCTCCAGAACACCGTGGGACATCTTCTGCATGAAGAAGAACTTCCTACCTCCTTTCGTTGTTGCAAAACCTGCAGCTTCTTTCAACCAGAGGCAGCCATTTTGCACCTTCATCCGGAGTAAAGTGGGCTCCTGCCCCCCCTGGACACTTTAGCGACTCTTGGACTCGGTCCCCTTCCTTTGCAGGCCTTCAGGTCCAGGAATCTGTCCTCAGTGCCTTGCAAAATCCTTTATCACAACTTTAGTGTGTTTCTGGGGAAATAGTAGTAATTAACTCCTACTTTCCAGGGTCTTGGGGTGGGTTATCTTTTACACACTTAGGGGGTCATTCTGACGGCCACCGACCACGGGAGCACCGCCAACAGGCTGGCGGTGCTCCCACGAGCATTCTGACCGCGGCGGTTCAGCCGCGGTCAGAAGCGGCAAGTCGGCGGGCTCCCGGCGACTTACCGCTGCTCGGGGGAATCCTTCATGGCGGCGGGAAAGCCGCCATGAACAGGATGGCGGTAGGGGGGGTCGTGGGGCCCCTGGGGGCCCCTGCCGTGCCCATGCCAATGGCATGGGCACGGCAGGGGCCCCCGTAAGAGGGCCCCGCAAAGTATTTCAGTGTCTGCCTTGCAGACACTGAAATACGCGACGGGTGCCACTGCACCCGTCGCACCTTCCCACTCCGCCGGCTCGATTACGAGCCGGCATCCTCGTGGGAAGGGAGTTTTTCCCTGGGCTGGCGGGCGGTCTTTTGGAGACCGCCCGCCAGCCCAGGGAAAAACTCATAATACCCTCCGCGGTCTTCTGACCGCGGAGCGGTATAATGGGGGCGGAATTCTGGCGGAATCAGAATCACCCCTTAGTGTTTTCTTACACTCCCAGTGACCCTCTACACTCTACACTAGCCTAGGGGTCCATTCGTGGTTCACATTCCACTATCTTAGTATATGGTTTGTGTTGCCGCCTAGGCCTATTGCATCTTGTTGTCTTCTACAGTGTTTGCACTACTTTCTGACTGTTTTACTTACCTGATTTGGTTAGTTGTGTATATTTTGTGTATGTTACCTTACCTCCTAAGGGAGTATATCCTCTGAGATGTTTTTGGAACATTGTCACTAAAATAAAGTACCTTTATTTTTAGTAACTATGAATATTGTCTTTCTTATGATACAGTACCTATATGACATAAGTGGTATTGCATGAACTTTGCATGCCTCCTAGTTCAGCCTTGGCTGCTCTGCTTTAGCTACCTCTATCAGCTTAAGCTGCTAGAACACCTTCACACTCTACTAATAAGGAATAACTGGACCTGGCACAAGGTGTAAGTAACATTGGTACCCACTATAAGCCAGGCCAGCCTCCTACAATGTCTCTGTACTGTATAGTTTATTTAGATTTCATAGCAGAGGGTTATAATACATGGGATTCTGAAACCCCCGTATAGACCTCTGTCTCTACTTTCTTTATAATCCATGACTTCTGAAGCACTCAATTGCAGATTATAAAGATATCACATCAGAACTCAACTTTAATAACTTACTTAAGTCAAGTTTTGACCTCACAATGCCTGCTAACTGAGCCAGTAGCCGAGAGGAAAAGCAGATCAGGACAAGGAGCATGATTAAAGCAGCAGTTTAAACAACAAAATGTTGCTTTTCTTTCTTCTTCTCTGTTTTACTAGTTGTATAATAATAATTTGAAAGCGTAGATTTATAGCAACATGTTTATTCTTTACACTCCTAAAGTATCTATAAAAAGTTAGGAGATTTCTGTATGTTTCTACTTTGCATTTATTTGAAGTACTTGTAAACTGATTCCAATATCTCTAACAGCTTTTTACGTTTAATTTTGCATTAAAAAATGTTATGATTCCGTTTCTAGTCCTCATGTTTGCAAACATGCTCTCTTTTATAGGAAAGAGCTACACACCAAGAATTTAAGTGGTTTGTGGAAAAGGTAATGGTATGACTTTGTATTATAAAGAATAAAGTACCCCATGCCTTACACTATAAGGATATTGCAAATCACCTCAGTTATAGCACTTTTTTGTTTGGGGGGTGTTCCGGGGGTAAGATGAAAAAGGGCCCTGGAGAGTAAGGATAGATGAAAAAGGGATGAGGGGGTGGGTGCTGGTAGATAACAAATGGGCCAGGGTGGGTGGGTGTAAGTTGATAAAAAAAGGACCTGGGCAAGTGGGTGGCTTTTGATGAAAACTGACCCCAAGCTGATGAAAAGGGATCCCAGGCGGACAGGTGGGGTTGACGAAAAAGGGTTGCAGGTGGGTGGGGGTTGATGAAAAACGGTTGTGAATGTGGGTTGATGAAAAAGAGTCCTGGGCAGGTGGTTCGGGGATGTTAGTGCAGCCTTTGCCTATCTATTTTGTGTAAAAATAGTAAGCATTTGGGCTTGCTTAAGGCCAATGAACTTTTTGACTTGTTTAAACTAATATTGTAGGGTGTTGTAACGCACATCAATAATAAACAATTCAACAATAATAGAGAGTCACTAAAGGACACACCAAGACCAATTTGACCACGAGTAACCACACCATGGGTATGAATTAAAAGGTTTATGTCACTGTATTAACAATGCTAAAGTCACGAAATTTAGACTCAACATAAAATGATAAAGGTAAAGAAACATCACAGGCTGGCCATATCTCCTAAAGTATCTTAACTTGAACAAAGCAACAAGAACGAAAATCTCAACAGTGAAAACACTCATTAATAGCAGCAATATTTGAGAAAGTGATATATAATACATTTCTTCAGCAAGCAAATTAACATTGGCATAAAGAAACACCTCACTAACCCCGGATTACCATTAGCATGTTGGGCTTCATGCAAAAGTTTTAGTAACACTCATTTGGAAAACATCTAACTATGGCACTATCAAAACAACAGCAATATTAGAACAGCAGCAGTTGGTACCTGAAAAACTAAAGACAAATAACAATGCACAGATTAAACATAGTTAACTATCCCTGAGGAAAGTCAGCAGAATTGCAACAGCTTTATCTGGGGCACAGCAGTGTCAGCTTCAGTACAGGGCGGGGTAAGAAGGGCAATTTAGAATTTGGACTCTGAAATCACTAAGCCATCAGAGCACTAGTTCAGCATTTGAACAGAGATAATAAACTCAGAAAATAATAAAATGCCAAGTAGTCTTTAGACTATTTGTTAAAGCATCTGGGCCCATATTTATACTTTTTGACGCAAAACTGCGCTAACACAGTTTTGCGTCAAAAAAATTTGCGCCGGCTAACGCCATTCTGAAGCGCTGTGCGGGCGCCGTATTTATTGAATGACGTTAGCCGGCGTTAGCCGCCGGCGCCGTCTGGTGTGCGTTAAAAAAAAACGACGTACACCAGGCAGCGCCGGCGTAGGGGAAAATGGAGCTTGGGCGTCAAGAAATGGGGCAAGTCAGGTTCAGGCAATTTTTTCCCCTCAACCCGATTTGCGCCATTTCTTTTCACTCCCAACCCCCATAGAAATGACTCCTGTCTTAGCAAAGACAGGAGTCATGCCCCCTTGCCCAATGGCCATGCCCAGGGGACTTCTGTCCCCTGGGCATGGTCATTGGGCATAGTGGCATGTAGGGGGGGCACAAATCAGGCCCCTCTATGCCACAAAAAAAAAAAAAAAAAAAATACTTACCTGAACTTACCTTAATGTCCCTGGGATGGGTCCCTCCAGCTTTGGGTGTCCTCCTGGGGTGGGCAAGGGTGACAGGGGGTGTCCCTGGGGGCATGGGAGGGCACCTCTGGGCTCCTTCAGAGCCCACAGGTCCCTTAACGCCTGCCTTTTGGAGGTGCTAAAAAACGGCGCAAAAGCGGCGTACGTCATTTTTTTTGACCCGCCCACTCCCGGGCGTGAATTTTGCCCGGGAGTATAAATCCTACGCACATGCCTCGGAGTCGATTTTTTAGACGTGAACGCCTACCTTGCATCTCATTAACGCAAAGTAGGTGTCCACGCTAAAAAATGACGCAAACTCCATGGACTTTGGCGCTAGACGCGTCTAACGCCAAAGTATAAATATGGAGTTAGTTTTGCGTCGAAATTGCGTAAAAAAAAATGACGCAATTCAGGCGCAAACGGAGTATAAATATGCCCCCAAATGTCAAAGTGACAGATCACCATGGAAGGTTCAAGAACAAAGTGTGCTCCAGGGCAAAGTGCGCCAGAAGTAAGAATGACAAAGTGACCCAGAGCTCTGCGTGAACTGTTCACTTAATTAAAATACATTCATAATTTCTATTGGTCAAAAGCATCAGGAGAAGAAAGAACATCCAATCATAAAAACATTAGATATTGGAAATACATTTGAAAAAGACACAGTATTAGTTTGTACTCATTGATTTGATGATTCTCTATTTACATAACTCCAAACTATACTAATTGTGGCTTCTTAGACTTGCTTCCAACTGCTGTCCATGGAGCCTTTTGTTCAACTATTCCTAAATACACTGCTACTGGACGATAGATAAAAAAGATGTGGAAACATTTTCATATCAGCTCATTTCCTCGAGAGAAAAACATTTCAATAATACATGCACAGAACAAACTCATGACTTGAACAAAGGAAGTTTGTTATACAACGGACATGTGAATATCTAAATGTTCCTTTCATTACATTTGTTAGATAAGCAGCCACAATCACCTCATCTGCTTGATGCCCAGCACAAAACAAGAAATGCTCATATTATTTTGTCCATTTAATTCATAATTTAAAGTGACCATCTGTGAGAAAGTAGCCTCTTTCTAGCCTTGTTACCCCCACCTTGGGCCTGTTTGTGAGTGTATGTCAGGGTGTTTTCACTGTCTCACTGGGATCCTGCTAGCCAGGGCCCAGTGCTCATAGTGAAAACCCTATGCTTTCAGTATGTTTGTTATGTGTCACTGGGACCCTGCTAGTCAGGACCCCAGTGCTCATAAGTTTGTGACCGATATGTATGTGTTCCCTGTGTGATGCCTAACTGTCTCACTGAGGCTCTGCTATTCAGAACCTCAGTGGTTATGCTCTCTCATTTCTTTCCAAATTGTCACTAACAGGCTAGTGACCAATTTCACCAATTTACATTGACATACTGGAACACCCTTATAATTCCCTAGTATATGGTACTGAGGTACCCAGGGTATTGGGGTTCCAGGAGATCCCTATGGGCTGCAGCATTTCTTGTGCCACCCATAGGGAGATCTGACAATTCTTACACAGGCCTGCCAGTGCAGCCTGAGTGATTTCACAGCCATTTACCACTGCACTTAAGTAACTTATAAGTCACCTATATGTCTAACCTTTACCTGATAAAGGTTGGGTGCTAAGTTACTTAGTGTGTGGGCACCCTGGCACTAGCCAAAGTGCTCCCACATTGTTCAGGGCAAATTCCCCGGACTTTGTGAGTGCGGGGACACCATTACACGCGTGCACTATGCATATGTCACGACATATGTATAGCGTCACAATGGTAACTCCGAATATGGCCATGTAACATGTCTAGGATCATGGAATTGTCACCCCAATGCCATTCTGGCATTGGGGAGACAATTCCATGATCCCCCGAGTCTCTAGCTCAAACCCGGGTACTGCCAAACTACCTTTCCTCAGACAGGTTTCTGTCCTCCTGGGGTCCAGCCAGGCTTGGCCCAGGAAGGCAGAACAAAGGACTTCCTCAGAGAGAGGGTGTTACACCCTCTCCCTTTGGAAAAAGGTGTCAGGGCTGGGGAGGAGTAGCCCCCAGCCTCTGGAAATGCTTTGATGGGCACAGATGGTGCCCATCTCTGCATAAGCCAGTCTGCACCGGTTCAGGGATCCTTCAGCCCTGCTCTGGCGCGAAACTGGACAAAGGAAAGGGGAGTGACCACTCCCCTAACCTGCACCTCCCCTGGGAGGTGTCCAGAGCTCCTCCAGTGTGCTCCAGACCTCTGTAATCTTGGAAACAGAGGTGCTGCTGGCACACTGGACTGCTCTGAGTGGCCAGTGCCAGCAGCTGACGACAGAGACTCCTTCTGATAGGCTCTTTCAGGTGTTGCTAGCCTATCCTCTCTCCTAAGTAGCCAAACCTCCTTTTCTGGCTATTTAGGGTCTCTGCTTTGGGGAATTCCTTAGATAACGAATGCAAGAGCTCATCAGAGTTCCTCTGCATCTCTCTCTTCACCTTCTGCCAAGGAATGGACTGCTGACCGCGCTGGAAGCCTGCAAAACTGCAACAAAGTAGCAAAGACGACTACTGCGACCTTGTAACGCTGATCCTGACGCCTTCTCGACTGTTTTCCTGGTGGTGCATGCTGTGGGGGTAGTCTGCCTCCTCTCTGCACTAGAAGCTCCGAAGAAATCTCCCGCGGGTCGACGGAATCTTCCCCCTGCAACCGCAGGCACCAAAGAACTGCTTCACCGGTCCTCTGGGTCTCCTCTCAGCATGACGAGCGAGGTCCCTTGAACTCAGCAACTCTGTCCAAGTGACTCCCACAGTCCAGTGACTCTTCAGTCCAAGTTTGGTGGAGGTAAGTCCTTGCCTCCCCACGCTAGACTGCATTGCTGGGAACCGCGTGTTTTGCAGCTACTCCGGTTCCTGTGCACTCTTCCAGGATTTCCTTTGTGCACAGCCAAGGCTCGGTCCCCGGCACTCTAACCTGCAGTGCACGACCTCCTGAGTTGTCCTCCGGCGTCGTGGGACCCTCTTTCATGACTTTGGGTGAGCTCCAGTTCACTCCACTTCATAGTGCCTGTTCTGGCACTTCTGCGGGTGCTGCGTGCTTCTGAGTGGGCTCATTGTCTTGCTGGGCGCCCCCTCTGTCTCTTCACGCAATTGGCGACATCCTGGTCCCTCCCGGGCCACAGCAGCATCCAAAAACCCTAACCGCAACCCTTGCAGCTAGCAAGGCTTGTTTGCGGTCTTTCTGCACGGAAACACTTCTGCATGACTCTTCACGATGTGGTACATCAATCCTCCAAAGAGGACGTTTCTAGCCCTTGTCGATCTTGCAGAATCCACAGCTTCTACCATCTGGTGGCAGCTTCTTCGCACCCACGGCTGGCATTTCCTGGGCATCTGCCCACTCCCGACTTGATCGTGACTCTTGGACTTGGTCCCCTTGTTCCACAGGTACTCTCGTCAGGAAATCCATCGTTGTTGCATTGCAGGTGTTGTTGTTTCTGGCAGAATTCCCCTATCACGACTTCTGTGCTCTTTGGGGAACTTAGGTGCACTTTGCACCCACTTTTCAGGGTCTTGGGTGGGCTATTTTTCTAACCCTCACTGTTTTCTTACAGTCCCAGCGACCCTCTACAAGGTCACATAGGTTTGGGGTCCATTCATGGTTCGCATTCCACTTCTAGAGTATATGGTTTGGGTTGCCCCTATCCCTATGTGCCCCCATTGCATTCTATTGTGACTATACATTGTTTGCACTGTTTTCTATTGCTATTACTACATATTTTGGTATTGTGTACATATATCTTGTGTATATTTGCTATCCTCATACTGAGTGGACTCACTGAGATACTTTGGCATATTGTCATAAAAATAAAGTACCTTTATTTTTAGTATATCTGTGTATTGTGTTTTCTTATGATATTGTGCATATGACACTAGTGGTACTGTAGGACCTTCACTCGTCTCCTAGTTCAGCCTAAGCTGCTCTGCTAAGCTACCATTTTCTATCAGCCTAAGCTGCTAGACACCCCTCTACACTAATAAGGGATACCTGGACCTGGTGCAAGGTGTAAGTACCCCTTGGTACTCACTACAAGCCAGGCCATCCTCCTACACCATCCCATCAGTACAGCATTAGTACATTATTTCCAAAGCATAAGTACACGTTTTCACACTTGTTGGTGGCTAATCAGAAAAACACAATTTTTAGGCTATTAGTCATTTCCACATTAGTACATCTTATATAATCAAAGTAATTGGTAAAAAAATATTAGTGCCAAATTTCTGCTCTCACAGGGATGATGAAAAAGGGTTCGAGTTGATAAAAAGGGTCTCGGGTTGGTGGGGGTTGATGAAAAGGGACCAGGCTGGTGGGTGGGGGTTGATGAAAAGGGGCAAAAAAGGGGTAGACAAAAAAGAAACCTGGTGGGGGTAGATGAAAAGGGATGGGGTGGGTGGAGGTTAATGAAAAACGGACGGGTAGGTGGGTGGGGGTAGATGAAAAAGGGATGGGGTGGGTGGAGGTTAATGATAAACGGGTGGGGCGGGTGGGTTGGGGTTGATAAAAAAGGGATGGTGTAGGTGGGTACTTTGTTGATGAAAAAGGGCCTGGTTGATAAAAAAAGGGCTGTTTTGATAAAAAAAAAAAGGCCGGGGCACATGGGGGGGTGATAAAAAGGGGCCCAGGCTGATATAAAGGGGCTGTTTGAAAAAAAATAATGATGGGGTGGGTGGGGGAGAGGAAAAGGGGATGGGTGGGTGGTTGATGAAAAAGAGACACTATGAAAAGGGGACAAGGCCAGCAAAGGATAGGGAAGGGAGGGGTAAAAGCAAAAGGAATGGTTTTAAAAGTAAAATCCACAATTTTAAAGGAAAACAGAAGGTTTTAACAGCTGGAGAGAGGTGTGAATGCCAAACAGACAATGGGGTGGGAGGGAGGGGTGACTGTCAAATGAATGGGGGGAGCGAGAAAGGGGTGAGTGCCACAAGGATCAAGGGTGTGAGGGAGTGGTGAGTGGCAAACAGGTAGGGGCATGGGAGGGATGTGAATGCCAAACAGACAGGGGCTGAGAGGAAGGGGTGAGGACCAAATGGACAGGGAAGGTGGGAGGGAGAGGTGAATGACAAAAAAAAACAAATGGGGAAGGTGAGAGGGAAGGGTGAATGACAAAAATTAATGAGAAAGGTGGGAGGGGCGTGAATGACACAAATGGATGGGAAAGGTGGGAGGGAGAGGTGAATGACAAAAACAGACAGGAAAGGTGGGAGGTAGGGGTGAATGACAAAAATGAATAGGAAAATGGGAGGGAGGGATGAATGCCAAACGTGTGGAAAGGTGGGAGGGGTGATTGACAAACAGGGGGTGGTAGGAAGGGGCAATTGCCAAACAGATGGGGTTGTGGGGGTTGAATACCAAATGAACAGGGGCTGGAGGGGGTGGGGTTGAATGCCAAACATACGGGGTGGGAGGGAGGGCTGAATGCCAAACAGACAGGGTGGGAGGGAGAATTGAATGCCAAATGGACCGGGAGTGGGTGGGAGGGTTGAAAGCCAAACAGACGGGTGGGAGGAAGGAGTGAATGCCAAATGGATGGGTGGTGGGAGGAAGGGGTGAGTGCCAAACAGATGGGGGCTGGGAGGGAGTGGTGAGTACCAAACAGACAGGGAAGGTGGGCCGGAGGGGTGAATGACAGAAACTGATGGGAAAGGTGGCAGTGAGGAGTGAATGACAAAAACAGATGGGAAAGGTAGCGGTTGAATGACAAAATGGATGGGGAATGTGAGAGAGGGGTGAATGCTAAACAGACAGGGAAGGTGGGAGGGAGGGGTGAATGCCAAATGGATGGAGGGGTATGAGGGAGGGGCGATTGTCAAACAGATGTTGCAATTGTGAAAAGTATGGGGTGGGAGGGAGGGGCAACTGCCAATCGTATGGAGGTGTGGGGAGGTGCATGCCAAATGGGCAGCGGCTGGATAGGGTTGAATGGCAAATAGATGGGGTGTCGGAGGGAAGCTTGAATGCCAAACAGATGGGGGTGGGAGGGAGATTTGAATGCCAAACGGATGGAGGGAGGTGTGAATGTCAAATTGACGGGGAAGGTGGGAGGCAGGAGTGAATGCCAAACAGACAGAGGGTGGGAGAAAATGGTGAATGCCAAATGGACAAGGTGTGGGAGGGGGGTCAATGCCAAGCAGACAGGAGGTGGAGGGGGGTTCAATGCCAAACAGACAGGGATGGGAGAGAGATTTGAATGCCAAACGGACGGGGTTGGGAGGGAGGGTTGACAGCCAAATGGACACGGGATGGAAGGGAGATTTGAATGCCAAATAGATGGGGGTGGGAGGAAAGGTTGAAAGCCAAACAGATGGGGGTGGGAGGGAGATTTGAATGTCAAACAGATGGGGGGATGGGTGAATGTCAGAAGGTTAGGGAAGGTGAAGGGGAAGTAAATGCCAAACAGACAGATGGTGGGAGAAAGGGGTGAATGCCAAATGGACAGGGTGTGGAAGGGGGAGTCAATGCCAAACAGACGGGGGTGGGAGGGAGATTTGAATGCCAAACGAACAGGGCTGGGAGGGAGGGTTGACAGCCAAATAGCCAGGGGGTGGGAGGGAGATTTGAATACCAAATGGATGTAGGTGGGAGGGAGGGTTGAAAGTCAAACAGATGGGGGTGGAAGTGTGGGTGGAAAATCAAACCAACAGGGGGTGGGATGGAGGGTTGTAAGCCTGTGGACAGGGGGGTTGAAAGGGAGGTTTGAAAACCAAACAGACGGGGGTTGGTAGGGAGGGTTCAAAGGGACAGAGGGTAGGTGGAAGGGAGGGTGGTCGGAAAGCCAAACATATGGTGATGGGAGGGAGGTTTGAAATCCAAACAGACATGGTTGGAAGGGGTAAAAGCAAAAATAATGTTTTTTAAAGCAAACTGGACGAGAGTGGGAGAGAGGGGTAAAAGCAAAATGGACTGGGAGTAAGAGGTAAAAGCAAAATAGACAGGGCCTGGGAGGGAGTTGGTAGACTGTTTTTGCAGGTTGCATTTGTTTAATAATACTCTTGTGAGCCATTGTAATTGACATAAGAGCACAAATAATTCCTTCAGAGAGATTATTTCAAATTAGACTAACAGGAAAATGAATTTATGGCCATTACAAAATATATATGTCTTCATGTACAGATATTTTTAGAGAACACGCCTGGCTGGAGAGCAACACAGCACTGAATAAGTGCTGCTGAAACACTGAGTTCAGCATAATTTACAAGTCTATGGGGTTGATTCATTTCTTGTGGAGTCATCATGCTCTCTGGGGAAGTGGGTTTTTGGCAGCTTTATGAATTGACAAAGGGTTTTATGTTCATGGGAATGTTGTTCTAAATTCTGGTAGCCCAGGTGTGAAAGCTTACCCTGCTGTTTTTTTTTCAATGTGTTATTTGTTTCTAGTCTGTTATTGTTCTGATGCGGCTCTGTCGCCCTGAACTATCTCATGTCTATGCCAAGTATGGAGGAGTGCTGGTTCTGATGGCCTTTTGTGTGATGCAACTAATTCTTGTAGATGATGCAGGCATGGAACTGAAATCAGTGTTATAGTTGTACACTTAAATTTCTTTTGGCATTTGATGAGACATACTGCTGCATTAAGGATGTATTCAGGGGAGACAGCATGTTGTCAGTTATCAGGGAGCTTGGACTATTGTTCGGAAGTCAGTCACAAATCTATACTTCACCCTTTACTACCCATTCACTACAATATTTGTTTATACCCCATATCTTGTTTTTGCAGAAAGAAAACTGGAGCTATTTTAAATGTTTGTGTAATGCCACTGTCAAAAGAAAGCATGTTACTGGAAACAACTGTACTAATTAAGCTACACCCTCACATTCAATACTGAACTAGCCATCTATCTCAAAGGAATTACCTTGTTGGTCTGCAGCCATTTGAGGCTGATTCCTGGATTAGTTTCACAAGGCACCGTGGGCTTATAATCAGAGGGATGGACAGAGAAGAGGCAAAGGGAGAGATATGAAGGAGAGAAAGCTGAAGGAAAGAGTAAAAGGCAGGAGAAAGGGTGGAAAGATCAGGAGACAGAAAAGGATAGATTGAATGAGGAAGGTTAAGGAAGGGGTGGGGCTAGTTTGAACATGTAAAGCAACATGGCAGCACAAAATTACAGTCACTTAACTCAGCCCACATACAAGATGTATTTAAAACACATTTCACTGCATGTAATGTCCTCTTTTGGTATTTTGAACACACTACAAAGCAGTGCTTTGCCTAAACCATCCAAGCAGAACCAGTGAGAATCAGTCTTTTTTTACTACTATGTTGGGGTGGGGATGGGCAAGGGCATTATGTCCCCCTTGAGGCTCCACCTCCTGTGACACCATACTCTACAAGCGAAAAATTAACTTGGTGAATGCAGCACGATCCACAATACATTCTTGCGATTACCACAAAGGTGTTCCATAAAATGATGTTTCTCCACCACCCCACCAGGATGTGATGAGGAGCAATGAGACTCCCATACCTAACAGATGTTTATAGGCGTTAGGTGGAATGGGGGCGCCTCTGCACTGCCATTTATGCAGTGGTCTGAATTACACCCCAGGGTTACCAAATGATATAGCCATGCCTAGTCCAACTCCTCTGCGCTGTATCGGATCAATTAACGTTGCTTGATATCTTATTGATTTTTAAAATTGAGAACTAAACATAGGAATTCAAGACAAATACAGATTACATTAATATATATCAATAGATAGCAGTTCTAGAAACATTTTATTAACATCGTATTTGTAAATGTACTTTTCGAGGTAAAAGGTTGTAGAATTAGAATTACTGGTGAGAAGCTCTAGGCTGCATTAATGTTTCACTATTTGTTACCCACTAACAACCGGTGTCAGTCTGGCATATTCTCTCAAACGTGTGCTATTTCTGTGGGCTGGTGTGACCTCTTCTAAATAGTGGCATTTTCCATTAACAAGCATGTGCTTATCGGCTAAAGTGTGAGAACGTACTTCGCATTTTATCTCAGGCTAAGTTTTTAGCACCAAATTCTCGAGTGAAGTCGCACAGTAATTAATACTGTCACATATTCTGTTGTCACATGAATATTAAATCTTATTTCGAAAAAGTACTAATTTAGTTTATGAATTTCCTTAATGCTGTACTTTTTGCTACTTTGTGACAACTTTATTTTAACTGTATAGCAACATACCCAATTCTCTACAAAGAGCAATGCTTACTTATGACGCTCATAGGCTGTAAACAAAAAATGTAACAACATTAGAAAAGCATTGCACAATATATGAATTTTTCAGCACAAAAGTTTTTCTATGCACCTATTTAATTCCTAATATGCTACCCAGTAATGTATATTGTTTCAATGTTAGAAATTAAAGATGCGTGTGAGCAATTAAAATGATATTATAACAGTAAATAATAAATAAAATTATTACAAAGACTGCCTAGCTAGCCCTCATACAGATGCACTTAGTCACCTTTAAACAGGGCACTTATCCCACTAGTTTCTGACAATATTAATGGTGTTGCTTCATAATCCCCAACCATCGTAATAGCCAATTTAAAAAAAATTCCAATGTCTGCAGTTTTTGGTTTTTTTAAATTTGGAAACCAATATAAAAATGTTTTATAGTTTCTTCATAGTATTGCAATAATTAACCATCAAACCACAAACATATCAATAACAGCCAAGTTAACATCATCTAAAAAGAATAATGCAGGCAAAGTGCTGGAGTTGACAAATGCTATCATAACAACATTTCTTGCCCGAACCAATTTTACTTTGCAGGGACTTTAATGTTACTCTCCAGCCCGGTCTGGACTCCTTGCAACTCGGCAGGATGAGTGGAGTCTCCAAATCCAAACAACACCTCAGGGAGGCTTTGAGACAGATTATGGCATCTTATGCCCCTGTGGATGTATGGCGGAATTGTCACCCCAATGAACCCGAATATACCTTTTTTTCTGTCCCTCATACATCACTTTCCAGGACTGACATGTTCCTGGTGAGCCATTTATTATTATCCTCTCTTAGGGTTCAGCTAAATAAACAAGGAAAATGACAATGGACTCACGTGGAGTAGAACCCTCAACTTTCAGGGGGAAGATCTGTGACCTAAACCTTTATCAAACAGAGCTCTAACTCCCCAAAGGAAATCTTTCTCCTGTTAAAAGAATTTACCTCTCTTCAGGCACACACAGACTCCTCGCATAAACATAGTAATGACTTAGCTGGATTATTTCAGGAAAAAATTGCATAGATCTAGTCAACCTTTCCAATAGATACCCATAGTCCCCAAGCATAGATGAGGAGTGTTCCAAGGGTGCAGCAAGGTTTACATATATTCCTCCCCTTTCTCCTGAAGAGATCTCCATACTATTGACCACCCTTAAAACAGGCCTCTCCCACATTACATTTTATTGGAGCCCCATGGAGGTGGCGATCCCTGGGGCAGTGGGTGGCTGGGTGTCCCCCGCAATACATTTGATTGAATCCCTGGGGAGGTGACGGTCCTTGGGGCATTGGAGGAGGCCTGGGGGCCCCCGCATTACATTTTATTAGAGCCCAGGAGAGGTGGCGGGCCCGGGTCTGTGGTGGGGGGGGGTCACGAACCCCCTGCATTCCAATTAGCTGAAGCCCTAAGGAGGAGGAGGTCCATGGGTCTGTGGGTGGGCCAAGCAGCCCCCACATTTAATTAGACATAAGCCCCAGTTACGTGGTGGTCCCTGGGGCTGCTGGGGGTGAAAAATGTAAATGCCTCAGGACCTGGCCCTGGGGGAAGCCTGCGCTTGTTTTTTCTTTTTACATTTTCAGTGGATCTACAGATCTGCTACGTCTCCTGCCGAAAATTAACAGGAAAATGCTTTTTTGCTCTGGGAGTGTCCCTCTGGGACCCCAGCACCAGAGTTAAGGGGTCAGGTTGTCCCTAACCTGGCCCCTTTTCTTTCTTTTAATCTTGTTTCTGGGACTCAGCTTTAGCCGTGTCCCAAGATGGCTGCCACAATTACTTGTTGAAGTGTTGGCAGCCAATCAGATCTCAGCACAAGATCAAGAGGGTTCTTGGAGTCTTTGTATCCCTATATATAC
This sequence comes from Pleurodeles waltl, assembly GCF_031143425.1. NCBI lineage: Eukaryota > Metazoa > Chordata > Amphibia > Caudata > Salamandridae > Pleurodeles > Pleurodeles waltl. The sequence goes on from NC_090451.1 coordinate 479,800,512, forward strand.
AAATTTGTTTTTTTTTGTGTAATTTTTCTAAAACTACTGAATGGATTTACACCAAATAATAAAAAGGGTGCTTTCTGGACCAAGAACTACCTTTCTGGCAAATTTGGTGTAGTTATGTCCAGTGGTTCAGGCACTAGTCCTGTTCAAAATCCCTAAGGAAAAATGCATAGGGAAAAGGCAATTTGGGATTCACTTTTTTCTCAGCCCCCGCTTGATGGATCACCCTGAAACATTCCAGACAGACACTTTGAGCATCATATTTTCTTGGAAAAGGTAGTGAAGATTCATCAAGCGGTATCAAAGTTATCAACAAAACAAAAAATGCTTTTTCTAAAGAAACTAGGTCCTAAGTATAACTACCTAGTAGAAATTATATATTTATATATAAATATCTCCTTGTGGTGGTCGTCACTGGGTACTTAAAGTGAGGACCAAGTTTCCATAGAAATGCCTGCTCACATTTTAAATGAACAAACCATAGAAATTCACCTGTTAGAGTTATCTCAAGTAACTATAACTTGTGCCCTGAGGTAACCATAACTTGTGCCCAACCATGCACAGTTTTTGTCCACAAACCTTTTACTACAATATTACACTGATAATATCAATGATGTTATCAAATATGTAATGGGTGCTGTAATATGTGGAGTAAATAGCAGTGCAGGGCGAAGACACGAGTCTTAGTTACTTGAAATAACTATAACAGATGAACTTCTATGGTTTTGTATGTTTAAAATGTGAGGCTAACTATAATGTCCCTGTAACCTTTGGCTTTTTAAGTGAATTTTTCTGGGGTTTTTTCAAACTATTTCTTAACTGTCACGTCCCTATAACCTTTGTTTTTCTCAGTGATTTTTTTTAACATAACAGAATTTTAAATTCTATACGCTAATCCAAACACCAGCCTCTGCGGCCTACCCCTATAAACCCCAACCCCCCTCCATGCACAGCGTTGGGCTATAGGTGCTTTAAGTTGGCAACAGGGCCTGGCCTGTGGCCAGGCCTGCAAAAACCCCCTATCATCACCCAACCCCATGCCATGCACCACCTCCACGGGGCTACCTGAAAATAAATTTGAGGGGCCACGTGGACCCCCCCGGGGAGCACCACCTCTCAGGTGCTACCTGAGAAAAATTGTTTGGGGCCACACAGTCCCCCAACTGGGCCCCAGGGACCACCAACTCCCCAGGGTAACAAATTAAAAACAGTTAAAGGAGCCACATGCCCCCCAGTGGGCCCCTGTGGACCACTACCTTACTGGACTACATTTGAGAAATATATTGGGAGCTGTGCCCCTCCAGGCCCTGGGGACCATCACCTCCCTGGGGCTACCTATTAAAAACTTGTGAGGGTCCACACAGACCCCCCAGGAACCCAAGGTCCACCATCTCCCCGGACAACATTTAATAAATATATGGGGGACCATGCAGACCCCCGGGCCCCAGGGACAACTACCTTCTTTAAATAAATAGATGGGAAGCCACACGCACCCATTGAGGACCACCACCTCCCTGAGGCACTAAATAAAAAATACTCAGGGGGACCACGCGCCCCCCCTAGGCCCCGGGACCACCACACCTCCAGGGTTATAAATTAAAATTACTTAGGGGGGAACTACGTGGCCCACCCAGGCCCAGAGGACCATCTTCTAGGGCACTTTCTCTATTAAAATGTGAGGGGGGTTTTGCAGCCCCCTTTCTATGCCAATTTTTCGTCCCAGAGACTCAATCCCTCTGGGACCAGTCATGTCCTCGTGGGTGCCTTGGCCCCACCCAAGCCACCCACTTTTCCTTGATGGGGACTGCAGGGGGAGCCTCGATGTTTCCTGCATACAGGGGCAATCTTTTTATCTCTTTCTCTGCATTCATGGTAGGAGGCAGGGAAAAAGATGAAAGCTCTGCTCCCAGCAAGTGGGAGCATTATTAACTCTCCCACTTTCTGGAAGTGGAGCTACGTTTGCTGTTGCTTGGCAGGAGCTGTCAGCTTCCCAGGGTTATACTTGGCTCCAGGAGGGGTGCTGCATGGACCACCTCCTTTTTTAAAGATCCATTGGTCCCGGGAAGGTGGTGGTCCCCTGGGCCCAGGGGGTCTCTGCAGCCCCTGCATCTTTCTTCAACAATAGCTTCAGGAGGTGGTGGTCCTCAGGCCTAGGGCAGTCCATGTGCCCCCCGTTTTGTTTTAATATTGTAGCCCTGTGAAAGTGGTGATCCACAGGGCCCGGGGGGAGGTCCGCTGGACCCTCCATTGTTCGTATAATATGTAGCCCAGAGGATGTTGTGGTCCCTGGGGCTTGGGGGGTCTGCAGGATCCTCCCATTCATCTTGTTTTGTGGCCCTGGGAAGGTGGTGGTCCCTGACGTCCAGGGGGGTCCGCACATCCCCCCACATATTGAAGACATTTTGTTCTAGGGAGGTGGTGGTCCCTGGGGCTTCATTAAGCCCAATGAGTGGGCCCAGTGCACAGCCCTCCTTTATTAAGTTGGCAATGCCAATCCACCCAGGGCAAAATTACTTAAAGCGTGGGAAACTGGGCTTTTAAAAAAAAAAAATATCGTCAAATCCACAAGTGGATTTTTCAAAGAATTAAAAAAAATGTTTTTTTTGCTCTGGCCCTGGACCACAGCTAGGGGCTCAGGGTCCTCCTACCTTGGCCTCTTTTATATATTTAATGCTTTTGTGTGATTCTACTGAAACTGAGCAAGAGATCTCCATAGATATTCAAATTTGTTTTCTCTTTTTTTATCTTGAAAACTACTGAACAGAATTACACTAAATAAGAAAAAGTGTGATATGCAGAGCAAAAGCTACCTTTCTGCCAAATTTGGTATAATTCTGTCCAGCGGTACAGGCCTGTAGTTGTTTTCAATTATTTGACCCGCCCTTTTTCTCAGCCCCAGCTTGAAGGATGACCCCAAAACTGTCTGTGCACAACAAAGCCCTTGGGCACAATTTTTTAAAAAGTTGTGTGAAGATTCATCAAACGCGCAAAAGATGTAGCCAAGTAAAAAAACATTTTTCTCTGGGAACTAGGTCCTAACTACAATAGCTTTGGACCCCAAGATCCTCCGAGCCCACCAACAACCCTACAGCTCAGATCCTTCAAACCTTTACAGATTCTGCACTGCTGGACCACCGTTACTGCGGACGAGATCTGCTCCATCATGAACAGCATCCATTCTGGAGCCCCTCCTGATCCCTGTCCCCATTTTCAACAAAGCCAACACTTCCATCACACCGAGCTCTGCCACACTTTCAGCTGCTTCATGGAGACAGCTACCTTCCCTGAGGACTGGAAGCATGCCAAGATCCACCCGCTACTGAAGAAACCCACGGCCGACCCCCTGGATCTCAAGAACTACTGCCCATCTTTCTGCTGCCTTTCCAAGGTAAGGTCATCAAAAAGGTCATCAACAAACAGTTCTGCAAACACATCAGGATAACAACATCCTGGACATCTCCTAATCAGGCTTGAGGAGTAACCACAGCACAGAGACCGCCCTCCTCGCCACCACAGATGACATCCGCTCGCTCCTCGACCGCGGCCAAACAGCAGCCCTCATCCTACAGGACCTGTCCGCTGCCTTCGACACGGTCTCCCATTACACCCTGTGCTCCAGACTCCATGCAGCTGGCATCCGTGGCAAGGCCCTACAGTGGACAAACTCCTTCCTGACCAGCAGAACACTGAGAGTCAGACTCCGCCATACCTGTCTGAACCTACAGAGTTCCGCTGCGGAGTGCCCAGGGCTTCTCTCTGAGCCCCACACTCTTGAACATCCACATGGCCCTGCTCACATCCATCATCAGAAGCCATGGACTGAACATCTGATCATCTCACTGACCGAAAACCCTACAACTGCCAAGAAGAACTTCCACAACGTGATGGAAGCTGGTGCTGCCTGGATGAGGGAGAGCTGCCTCAAGCTCAACTCAAACAAGACCAACATCCTCATCCTGGGACCCTCCATGTCAGCCTGGGATGACTCCTGGTGGCCTGCTGCACTCAGCCCTCCCCCCCCCACCCCAACAAATCAAGCATGCAACCTCTGCTTCATCCTGGACTCATCTCTCGCCATGACCCACCAGGTCAACTCTGTTGCATCCTCCTGTTTCCACACACTCTGACTTCTACTCCCTTGCTAGATCTCTCTGCTCCACTCAAAAGGCACTAGCCACCATACCCCGCATACAGAAGATCTCAACTGAGGGAAGATCCTGCACCTACCTTGTGGGAAAGAGCTGGAACACCTTGCCTCTTCACCTTAGGCAGTCACAATCATTACCTGCAGTCAGGAAGGACCTTAAGACCTGGCTCTTCGAGTGAAGCACAGAAGACGGACCCCCACAGTGCCTTGAGACCCTTATGGGTGAGTAATGTGCTCTACAAATTTCTGATTAATTGATTGATTGTGGTACGGCAAAGAGTTGCTGCATGTTGCGCTACCTTCCCTGCATGTTGTCATCAGGGATGGGATCAAATGTGCTGCGGCATCTACTGCGACACTGACATCACACACTCACAGTGACAGGTCCTATACTGTAGGGCATACATCCTTGATGGGGAGCACAACCTGTTCGGTGCTGGGGTGCCAGTAACCTGCAAGTGTTTTTTTATTTTATATTCATTACTTCAAAGGAGTCATATCGTGGACACTTGTATGTGAGTTTTAATATATAATCTGCACTTAGAGTTTAGCTAATGTCATATAAATGTAGCCTTTCATTTCCTTCAATTTTTGCACCTGTGTACATATATATTTTTATTAGTCTCTGTGTAGCTAATAAAACAGAGGGTGTGAGGCGAAATATAGTACAGAGCTAAGGTGCACTCCAAAACCACTAGTACACCCACTGGAGTATCGAATTTGAAATAGAATAATTGCAAAAAAATATTTTTGTATTTCGTTTTCAGCCTAAATTCAAAAGAATGTTTTAGTAGTATACTTATTTGATCAAAATCGAAATATCCCCAAATTAGGCTGTATACATTTATTTGACTCAATTTAGTAACAGTTTTTCTTAAATGTAAAGCTTCTTGTATCAAACATTCTTATAATAAAAATGCACGTGTATTAAAATGAAACAGCTAATCATCTATCCAAGAATCCAAGATCCTTTAGTAACAACCGCCCATGTCTTACAAAGATTCTTACTCACAAGAAGGTTTACAGTTACCTTCATGAAAGTTCTTAGCCAATAGGTGTTTCGCTGCTACCATGCAGCATTATGAAGGCCTGAGAATCTAATACGTCACCAATATTTGAAACACAAAGGGCCAGATGTAGGAAACGATTTGCGACTCGCAAACGGCAAAAACTGCCGTTTGCGAGTCGCAAATGTGAGTTTCCTATGCAGAAATGCATTTTGCGAGTCGGGACTGACTCGCAAAATGCATTTCCGACTCGCAAATAGGAAGGGGTGTTCCCTTCCTATTTGCGACTCGCAGTGGGATGCAATTCCATTTGCGAACGCGTACGCGGTCGCAAATGGAGTCGCAGTTACCATCCACTGGAAGTGGATGGTAACCCACTCGCAAATTGGAAGGGGTCCCCATGGGACCCCTTCCACTTTGTGAATGGACCCAAAAATATTTTTTCAGGGCAGGGAGTGGTCCAAGGGACCACTCCCTGCCCTGAAAAAATACCGAACTTAAAGGTTTCAGGTTTTTTTTTAAGTGCAGCTCGTTTTCCTTTAAGGAAAACGGGCTACACTTTAAAAAAAAAACTGCTTTATTTAAAGCAGTCACGAACACGGAGGTCTGCTGACTACAGCAGGCCTCCATGCTTGCGAGTGCCTTGACTCGTTATGGGGCCGCAATTTGCGACCCACCTCATGAATATTCATGAGGTGGGTCATTGCGACCCCATAGCGAGTCGCAGTCGGTGTCTGAGACACCGTACTGCATTGCAAATTGCGACTTGCAATTTGCGAGTCGGATGGACTCGCAAATTGCAAGTCGCAATTTGCAATATTGCTACATCTGGCCCTTAGTGACGTTACTTTATTATTCTCAGCTGTACTCTGCATAGACAGTGAATGTAAAATACCCTTATACTGTATGAAAAAGTGACAATCCTGTGATGCTCATGATATAGTCTAACTGCTTTTCCCTTCGTCTCGTAAATGGAGCATATTATGGGCTCCACATGATTGTCACTTCTTCTTATAAGTTATAGTATAAAGATGTTGAATCCAATATTGTTGATTTACTTCTGTTGAAGCTATAAGCACTTAATCTACGGAGAACAGCAAGAACCAGAAATATTTAGCATTTAATGACTGAGTGCAGCTGGCAATAATAAAAGACTAGGGGACATACTTGTAAATACAGAGCAGCCCTGCATTTCTGAAGTAATGCAGCTCAGCACTGCCAGTTTAGGCGAAGCGCCGCACTGCGCCACTTTCTTGTAAATATGCCCCTAAACCCTTTGCAGTTTTAAGTGTAAAGCTTGTTTATGAACAGTAACCTCACTTTCAACAACAAGTGTGCCGTTTTAAAAAAACACGACTTTGCACTAAAACGTTACTAGTAGGGTGCACTTTGTTAGAAAACTAATTTGAAATTAATTTCGGTCAATGCACACAAAAGCCACAAAAGCCAAAATCTTGTTTCAGCAATGTATAATCTCAGACATTAGGCGCCAAAAGCATATTGCGAAAAATACCTGAAAATATTTGAGAGAACACAACGTGATAACATTTTGGACAAGGCTTACTTATGATCAGTACATTTATTCAAGACTTCGAGTGCCTCTATTTAACATGTATGAAGATGTATATTTGCATTCCTAATGAAAGAAATTATGCCATTTTTATGTAATGAAAACTGGGGTTCTCTTTGTACATTATGTTCATACTGGTATTGTTTGAACTAGCAATAAAGGTTTATATATACACATGTGTTTTCCGTGTCCAAAATTAAAAAAAATGGCAGCGGGACTCTTCAAAGCTCATGCACAGTCAATGGAAAACTACTTGAAAATATTTGAGAGAACACAACGTGATAACATTTTGGCCAAGGCTTAATTATGATCAGTACATTTATTCAAGACTTCGAGTGCCTCTATTTAACATGTATGAAGACGTATATTTGCATTCCTAATGAAAGAAATTATGCCCTTTTTAATGTAATGAAAACTGGGGTTCTCTTTGTACATTATGTTCATACTGGTATTGTTTGAACTAGCAATAAAGGTTTATATATACACATGTGTTTTCCGTGTCCAAAATAAAAAAAATGGCAGCGGGACTCTTCAAAGCTCATGCACAGTCAATGGTCTCAACAAAAAAACGTGCATTGGTTGCACGTAAGCATTCAAGAATATAACTGGTTTTCTCTGTGAAAAACATTGAGACTTACCTTTAACGTAGACTTCGTTAACACTTTGAATTCTGTTAACGAACTAATACATCCATAGGAGACAAACCTAGAGGGGTCTTCACAGTTTATTTAAAATCACTGGAATTCTCTGTTTTGAAAGAAAGGGGAGAGAGGGTATGCTTTAATGGTAAATTGCACATTAATCTGGGGACCAGCTGCTGAAGAAACAATGGCTAGACCTTAGTAGCAAGCCGATCTGGGCCTTTCGCCCTCCCACTGGCTTTAGGCCTAGAGCTTTTGTTACCTACTCTGAAATTTCTACCACAAGCCCACATTGATTGTATTTTTTTCTAACATAAGGCAAGTGACACCCCGAGGTCTTATGGTACACAGCAGAGTGAAATTAACAAAAACATATTTTCAGTTACTTGTCTGTCAGGAATTCACCCCTGTTCTACATTTTCCCCAACTCTGCCACTTGATTCTGCACCTGTTTATGCCTGACTTGCAAGACACTGAGCTTTCCAACGTTAATATTTTGCTCTGCCGTTTTCTACAAAATAGCATTAAGCTTAAATATTTGCAGGGCCACAGAAAATCCTTTACCCCTGCAACTTCAGCTTTGAGACTGGTGATGTTCTACATTGAGAGAAAGCCTTTTACCCTATATTGGGCAGACCTTAATTGGCCCACTGGCTGCTTCAAAATGCCCCCAGTCTTCCTTTCTCTGGCCACAAAATGCAACATTTCGAGGAAAGGTATAATAAAAAGTACCCAAAATAATACAGTTATATTGTTCCAAGATTTGTCTCTGCAATGCGTTTAGATGCAAAGAAGGCAGTGATACTAAGGGTGTGGGGGTGGAGAGAGAGAGAAAGGAGCAGAACATGCACTCCCATCAAATGCGTGTTGTTAGAAATGGGGTCTTTGATTGGCAGTCAGGTTACCCCCTGTCCAAGCAAGGACCCTCACTCTAGTCAGGGTAACTCACACACAATCCAAATTATCCTATGCCCACACTCGGGTAGCTTGGCACTGAGCATTCAGGCTTAACTTAGAAGGCAATGTGTAAAGTATTTGTGCAATAAATCATACAATGACACAATATAGCACCACAAAAAATACACCACACAGTGTTTAGAAAAATATAAAATATTTATCTGGATATTTGTAGGCCAAAACGATAAAAGATGCAATAAGAAATTGTAAAGATATCACTGAAAGTGATATAAAGTGTCTTAAGTCTTTAAAAAGCAAACAAAGTCTCTTTCAAGCACAAAGTACCTGGTTTGGAGTGAAAAATCTCTGCAGAGGGCCGCAGAGGAGGAGATGCGTTGAAAATGGTGTGTGCGTCGGTTTCGCCCCTTCACACACGGACTTGCGTCGTTATTTTTCACGCAGGGAAGACATTGCGTCGATTTCCGGTACGCGGACAGTCTCCTCTGTGGGTCCCGGGGTTTTCAGACGCCCCGGGGTCTGTGCGTGGAATCCTGGGCTTGTTGTCCGGCTGCGCGTCGTTCCGGGGGGCTGTGTGTGGAATTTTCTCCCTCACTGCAGGTGCTGCGTCGATTTCCTCTCTGGAAGTTGGGCGGCGTTGTTGAGGCAGGCCGTGCGTCGAAGTTCCGATCGCACCGCAGGCGCTGCGTCGATCTTTTTCTTGCGAAGTCGAGCAGCGTCGTCCCGGGTCGGCGTGCAGTGAATTTTTCACCGCGGAGCAAGCTGTGCGTCAAATTTTTCGCCGCACAAGGAGTCCAGTTGAAAGAAATAAGTCTTTTTGGTCCTGAGACTTTAGGGAACAGGAGGCAAGCTCTATCCAAGCCCTTGGAGGGCACTTCTGCAGCAAGGCAAGAGTTCAGCAAGGCAGCAGGCCAACAGCAAGACAGCAGTCCTCTGTAGAAAACAGTCAGGTGAGTCCTTTGGGCAGCCAGGCAGTTCTTTTTGGCAGGATGCAGGTTCTGGTTCAGGTTTCTTCTCCAGCAAGTGTCTGAGGTGGTAGAGCAGAGGCCCTGTTTTATACCCAAATGTGCCTTTGAAGTGGGGAAGACTTCAAAGAGTGGCTTAGAAGTGCACGAGGTCCACTTTCAGTTCAATCCTGTCTGCCAGGGTCCCAGTAGGGGGTGTAGCAGTCCTTTGTGTCAGAGCAGGCCCTCCACCCTCCAAGCCCAGGAAGACCTATTCAAAATGCAGATGTATGCAAGTGAGGCTGAGTCTCCTGTGTTTAGGGTGTGTCTGAGTGAATGCACAAGGAGCTGTCAACTAAACGTAGCCAGACGTGGATTGTAAGGCACAGAAAGATTCAAGTGCAGAGAAATGCTCACTTTCTAAAAGTGGCATTTCTAAAATAGTAATATTAAATCCAACTTCACCAGTCAGCAGGATTTTGTACTACCATTTTGGCGATATTAAATATGACCTTCCTACTGCCTTCAGATCAGCAGCTACCACTTCAACAATGTATGAGGGCAGCTCCAATGTTAGCCTATGAAGGGAGCAGGCCTCAAAGTAGTGTAAAAACGAATTTAGGAGCTTTACACTACCAGGACATGTAAACTACACAGGTACATGTCCTGCCTTTTACCCACACAGCACCCTGCCCTAGGGGTTACCTAGGGCACACATTAGGGGTGACATATGTAGAGAAAGGGGGGGTTTATGCTTGGCAAGTACTTTTAAATGCCAAGTCGAAGTGACAGTGAAACTGCACACACAGGCCTTGCAATGGCAGGCCTGAGACAAGGTAAAAGGGGCTACTTGAGTGGGTGGCACAACCAGTGCTGCAGGCCCACTAGTAGCATTTAATCTACAGGCCCTAGGCACATACAGTGCACATTACTAGGTACTTATCAGTAAATTAAATAGTCCAATTGGGTATGATCCAAGGTTGCCATGTTTAAAGGGAGAGAGCATATGCACTTTAGCACTGGTTAGCAGTGGTAAAGTGAGGAGAGTCTAAAAGCCAGCAAAAACAGAGTCCAAAAAGTGGAGGGAGGCAGGCAAAAAGTTAGGGGTGACCACCCTAAGGCTGTCAGGTCTAACATGTGTGCTTCAAAATGCAACTGTGCCAAGAAGCACCAATATATATTGAACACAAAAAATATTAGTAGTAGTTTTATCTTTAATAACTGCACTCCGACTTTCACAGTTCATAAAACGATTGCAGTTTGGCATTCAAATTGAACATAACTAAAACCATTCTTGAGACAACTAAAATGATTTACATTAGAAACAAGTAACAAGTTGCGGTCAATATTCCAAATATCTAAGTCTATAACAAGAGTAGAATCAAAAACGTTGTTATAGTTTTGATGTGATAATATAGTAGTAACATTTTGATGAATGAAATAGCAATTCAATAGAATATGCTGGTTATCTCAAAAACATTTCGGCTAATGCTTGCATTAATTTATAGAGAATAACATATTATCACAATATAAATTTAAGAAAATGCTAAAAACACCTTTTTCTCAATGCGTCGTATTATTTATGTGATAGCATTTGGCCCTGTCAACGCAAAATGACTTAATTAAAAAGTGTTAATGAGTGTTTATGTGTTCAAATAATGAATTTGTTAGAAAATGGTCAACATAGAAAATTAATGTGCACGTTTGAAATTGTGACTTTGGAGATTGTCCACCAGGATTTACGAATGTACTAATAAAATGACTAGCATACATGAAATGTAGAAAATGTATAAAAATAATGTAGTAATGTGTCATATTCAGAGATATAACATATGTTTTGCAATGATGGTAGACCTTAACTTAGCTAATTTCTTGAGCTAGTTTTGTCAGGCCACATGCAGAAGCTTTATTTCTTTGCGTTTAATGGAAAATGCTGACAAGCTGAACTAACCGTGAATTGCTTATTGTTTAATAAAATGTCCTTAGCTGAAACCTCTACGTGAACCAATGGACAGGAGATGATAGAACTAGAATTGTAGTGATTAAGATTGTAAAGCGCACTGAGTGTACTTTCCCAAGACTTCAACAATGAAAGCACTGACTGGAGAAGAAGATGCAACATTTTTGATACCTGACAAGCCGGATGATTAGGACATTGTAAAGCGGACCAATCAACGACATCAGAACTGTGGAATATTAGAATTCATAGATTTGGAATAAAATAACTGTTGGGTAGAGTCATAACTGGTGATTAATTGGCCAATTGGAAATTGGGGGATAGTCTGGGTAACTTCGATAGCAACGTGACATAGAGATGACAGACAGACAGATGGAGAGAGATGTCAGATGCCAGACGCAGATGTTCGATGTTCTAAGGGGATTCGAGGTTCTATCATTGGGCTCATACTTTTGTGAGTCTGATGTGATGCTGACCAACTGATGACCTGAAGATGAAGACTGACTCTGTTGCTGATACATACCGAGGATAGTTAGATATGATAATGTGACTAAATATAACTTTATGCTTTTCTTTCTAGGTACCAACTGCGCTGTCTAATAGTTTGTTAGCTAGATGGTTTTTCCAAAATTCTTGTTCTAAGTTGTTTTTGCATGAAGTCCCACATGTTGATGCTAATCTGGCCTAGATGAGGTTTCCTTTATATGACAATTTGACTGATTTAAGAGACAAATGATTGACGGACTGTTCTGCTGAACTCTATGAATAGGGAAAACTTGTTACCTTTAATCGTTCTATTGAATCTTACTAATGCATTAGAATATGTTTTGATGCAAGTTTTGGTTAGATTATGTCTTTGGCACCTTATAATAAACTAATATGAAATTATTTTGATTTGATTTGAATTTGCGTGGAATTAATTTTATGACTTAGCATTGTAACAAATAGGGAAGTAAAAGCACTAAAACGTATAACAAGTTGTGGTTATTCATGACTGGAGGGTTATGGGCATTGTATTCATTTGATTCATTGCCGATTGATGACTAATGTTTATTGAGCTATGTACTGATCATTAGAGTACCAGCCATAACCTAGCTAGGATACTCCATGCGAATCAAAAAGTTCATCGACCTATGTGCATCCCCTTGTAAGTTTACTTATTAAGAACCAGGTGCACTAGCAGCCCTCATTAAAAGAAACTAAACTTGTTTGTTAATTAAGAGTGATTTGCACACATTCAATATAAATATACTATGCACTAACCTACCTTTACCCATAACACACCTGAAAGCTGCAAAAAACATTAACATTTGAATACAAGAGAAATTGACGAAGGCCAAAAAAAGCTTTGCAAATATCAGCTCTTAGTAGAAGTTATTTTATTACACAGTATTCATAGTATGTGAAATAGCTATAAAAATGCTGCTCTAAATAAAACTCAAAACACCAGAAAAAGATTGCCCCCGGGGCACAAACTGAGATTGGTAAAATATAAATATGACTTCAGCCATTTAGCCATGCTGAAAAACTAAATAAAACTAAATTAAATGATTATCATAATCAGGTTACAACATAGCTGCTGATCCACAAGCAAGCCATATTTGAAGGACAATTACCACATATCAATAACCAAAATGAAGCCACAGACAAAAAAACTCTCTCGAGTTACAAGCTATTACCAATCCAAGATGTCTCCTGCCATGCCCCGTACCAGCGATAAAAAGGTGATACCAAGCTATTGCCATAACGTATGAAGTATGAAAATATTAAACTTACAAATCTGTTGGTGGCTGAGGGTAGTTTGGGCCACAAATTCTACTTTAAGTGGAAATCACAGCTATTAAAACCACAAGTCAAAAAGCACCAGCCATGACTATGACATTGCCTCTACTCTGCCAGTAGCTAATAAAAAATCCCCCCCATTATGGTGAGTTTCATATTTGTTCTGTCTATTGTAGGTCATAGAAAGCATAGTTGCTTCTCAGCTTCAAAACTTTCTAGAGCTGCAAAAGAATCTTATTGAATATTAGTCAAGCACTGGATGTAGATGGGATAGCACTAGTGTCTCTGTGCGTGAGGACAAAATGTTATTGCTTGTTTTGCTGGATTTGTCAACAGGGTTGGCGCAACCATCCTCCTTAACATATTTATAAAATCAATGCTTCCCCATCAGAAAGATAATTGCCTGAATTATAATTGATATGCAGACGACATGCAGATTTATTTGTGCATCAGTTGCCCATTGATGACTTTTCAGCATTAAAATATTTTTCAAAGGCATTGCTCACTGAATATAAAATAGTGGTTCTGAAACGTAATTTGGCAAAAACACGGGTCCTACTTATAGACTCAATGAATAAGACTCAAAGCCCAAGCAACATTCCTCAACCGCCAGAAACATCTGGTCTCCCTATCACATTTTCATAAACAGCTCGGGATGGTGAGGATGAAAACCTCAATTCTGAGACACACATAGGTACAGGTTATGATCAGCTTTACTCTGCTTGTGGCAGCCCCTTCCCACAAGTTATCTTGATGTTAAGCATCATTAATCAACTGTAGGATTACTTATGAATTCAACATTGGGCCACACCAACTCCATATTGGGAAGGCTGCCAAAAACTACTGGCTAAATGATCACAATTAGTCCAGTTCATGGCAGTTAACATAGTTTTAAGAATGGGCAAGTTAGACAGTACAGAGACGGATCATCGCCCTCTCACTTCATTGGCTACCAGTACCTAAGTGTCAGCTTTAAACTTACATGTGTGGTGTTTAAATGCCCGAAACGTATTTAAGCCAGTCTACCTAGAGCAAAAACTAAATGATATCGACCAGCACAAGATCTGATGTCTGGTGACCAGATACTTTTGGAAGTTCCAAGAACTGCGCTCTGTTAGAAGGGGGGCTGCAGGTTGGCTGTTTCCAGTCCACAGGTATGGCACTCGATGCCAGAAGATCTTAAGCATAAGTCTACTGTTTGGTATTTAAAAAAAACAGCCAAAACGTTTTCCTTTAGTTCTAAATCTCCTGTTCTTGTAGGCGTATCAGTAACTACACTGCAAATAGTACATATTATTGTTTAAGAGCCGAATGGCAGGGCGGAGCCAGGGGGGTGTTTGGGGTGTTACACACCTTCAATAGATGTATTTTGTGATAAATAGTTGGGCGCAGATGCATTCAGTCGTGTATGGTGGGGTGTCTGTTGGATTTTAGCACACACACAGCCAAAACACATACACAGTGTCTTCCTCCCTCTGTTTGAAATGCCTTTAAAAATGTTGATTATTTCACAAAATAATGAGCTTTCTCTCACTTAGTACCCCTATAAATATGCATTCTGCTCCCTTTCTGCTGCCCCTTAAGCACCTCTCGTGCAACCTGCTTGTCGTATAATTTATACATTATGTGCCAGGGTAATCTGAAGCTCCCACCCATCTCCCCAAAAAATTACTGACCAAGCTAATCCCCTGCCCATAGGCGCCCAGACATTCTTTAACTTCTGGTGTATGCCATAAAAAGAAATAAAAATAGCCATTTAAGAATAATAACATGTGACACAAAATACTTTGCAGGAACTGGCCCTTTTAGACACAAGTTCCTGAAGACAGTGATATCTGTTTTATGTCTCAGTACATTAGATCTCTTAAGCCATTGGCTAGATTGGGTAGATCCCCATCAAGCACAGGCTGTCTGGCATGTCCATTACAATGTATATCAGCCAACTGGTCTATCTCAGATGTTCATATTTTATTGCTACAGAATTTGCAGTGGTGAGGAAGCTAAAAAAAGCTTTTGTCAGGCAGGATGTTGCTTATATTCACCAGCTGGTAACTCACCTGCGCCTCCCGCACGACCCTCTGACATTCTCGCACTGGCTTCCCTTATGCATCACCCCATCTCATAATACAATATAAAACAAAAACACAAGCCAGGGCTGGGGGATGCCATGCACTTCCTTTGCAACTCCCTCCCCTGTCTGCTTTCACTGCAGCTTTAACGTGTCACTAACATTGCCTCTCTCTACCCCGCAGCCTCAATGTGCTGCAGGATAAGCTGCATCCTGCTTCCCCAGCCCCTACAGAGTTCTTTCCATCAAAACAGTTTTCATTTCCTGGCCTAAGCAAGCATTTCAGTGAGAGCTTGAGATCATCTGCTGTCGGAAGAGTAAAGACTGACAAACATGATTGTATTAAAGTCTATTCGGCGATGCTTGACCTTTTCGTTTAACAACATCTCTTTGGTGGAGTTTATTTCCAAGCAAAATGCAGATTTGTAGCGAAGTATTGTATTTATCTAGGGGCAATTACATGGTATCCTATTATGTTGCCAGGAATTCGGATTTCTCAGCAGCTTTCATGTACTGATAGATGACTCCGACATATTTCTTTGATGGGTGAAAAAATCTTTGCCTGGATTCCGTTGAGTTATGTGCCAAGGGTTGTGGACTGAGGTCAGTTTTGTGTTTGGGCTGCCATGATTTAGTTCACTCATACTTCTTTCTTTCAAATGGACATTATTTTAAGCTTACTTATCCTCTCCAGCTCCAGACTTGGATCCAAGATCTGCCATGGTAAAATGTCTAAGCCAGCCCTATAGTGCATTGGGAGACTAAGGGCCTGATTCGACCTTTGTTGATGCAGTACTCCTTTACAAACATGAAAGATGTCCCGCCTGTCATTTTACAAGCTCCATAGGATATAACAGAACTTGTAACATGGCGGATGGGATATCTGTCACGTTTGGGACAGAGTTCCCATCCACCAAGGTCGTAATCAGGCCCTAAGTATATCATGAAAGCAAGACCCTCGCCAATGCGTTGTGTGGAATGCAAAGCTGGTGGGAGGTAAGTACAGGAGAGATGTTTTCCAAACAAATATTAATATTTTTTTTAATATATACATACAGTGCAAATTTAAAGCACAGTTTTTCAAAATAATTTATGAAAACACTTCCTGATGGATACTTCTAACCACAGATACCTCCCTTGTGAATATTCCCGAGGTGTCAAACTGAATTTGGAAACTTTTCAGCATTATCTCTGGTGCTGGTATTCAGAGCATTGCAGCTCCACACTAACATCTTTCTGCTTCAAAGGTGACGTGCAGAGCCGTATCTAACCACCACTCATTGCTCTGATGTCATTCCCTTTATTTCTGCACCACCAGATGCAGATCTGGAGCTACCTTCTAATCTGACAAGCCAATTCTCTCTCTCAAAATAAATAACATACCAGTGTGCAAGGGAAATGCCACCCACTAAGACTACAAGGTTTAAGCATTGTAGGGACTGTCCCAAACAGGTGTCTGTGACAAATACCCATCAGGTATGCCTTTGGTGCTTGCGGTCGGAACACAATTCCAAGGCCCATGAAGGCCAAAAGTTCTAATTGGGAAAAAAGCATCCCCTTGCACCTGCTAATTACTAGCATACACACACGAAGAGCTGTGAAAAGTGGGGCAACCCTAAATCCCTTTCTTCTTGGGGTCTGCCAAACTGTCATCATTTGACAGAGCCGAGGGAGGCAGGAGCTGGGCAGAATTCCCACCACCGTCCTTCTGAGACTCCAGTCACACTCTGAGCAAATGGAGAAGGGAGGGGGAAGGCTTGCATGTGCTCTACAGCACAGGTTTTGCCTTGTTCCTTCCTTTGCCTAATCCATATATTCTGGAAAATCAGGAAAAGAGAAGACAAGGCTCTGGATTAGGTTATTGTATGTTGAGAGCAGCAGACTTATACCAGCTTTTATAGGCTACTGCTGCTTCATTGTGTTCAATGGAGTTCTTAACATTCCAATGTTCTACTTATCATTATTTAATTGGTCCAGGTCTAAAGACAAAATAACACAGGCCAGCATACAGTCTTGATTTTACTCTGCATGTGCTGCAGTTCATATAGACCCATGAAAGCTTTAAACCAATGTAACCCTAAACTATGTGTCAATATGAAATACAAGTATTTTGAGGATGTTCCCCCTTTTCTCCACCCCAGTAAAGATCAATTTTCTCTACTGCATGCGAGGGAAAGATCTATAAACGTAATCTAAAGTTATACACTAATTGATAACACTTCCACCTACGTCTGTCATGCAAAGGCATTATCAGTAGACTGCATATCCAAGCAAAACTTAATTTGGTAAAAAGTATGCAAATCGTTGTCCACAAACCAAGATTGAGCCCACCAGAAAGAACATTACCAGGACCTCAAACATTCCATAATTGCTGGGACAAGATCTGCCCATCTTGAACACAGAAAATAAATGAAATTGTGCCACAAGACTGGAATATTTGATGTGGCCATAGAACTCTTTAAAAGAGAAACATGTAAGAATGAGCAAAATGTAAACTCATTTTTAAGATGCAACAATGAAACCCTTTTGAGGCAAAGAAATAAAGAGCGCCAAGCTCCCCTTAGTTAAATGACTATTCCAAATCTAAGACTTCAATTCTAAATAAATACATTTGGTGGAGGGAGTCAACAATTTTTTTATTTTAACTCCCAGAAGAATATATGATTTCTGCTACAGAAAATTATAAGAAACCTGGCATGTGACTAGAATTTTACTCACAGGAGTGCCTCTGCTTAGTTTGGTGTAAATCCAGTCAATAATCATTAAAAAATTTAACATGAGCTTTTAACAATTACAAATTAAATATATCTTAACAGCTTAATACTATAAAACGTGTGTTTTAATTTGCTTATAACTTTATCGCTTTGCATAAAAATTGGAATGGGCTTGTCATGTTAGGCTTAGTCTTGCTATTTTTAAATTTGTACAGAGCAGTCAATGGGCACAGCTAATAAGGGGTTCAAAAAGGTGTTCCTTTGCTAATATAACTTTGATCATTTGATGAATAAATGGACAGATATTTAGCATGTGTAAGCCAACAAGTAGGGTTAAAGTTATAATGGGTAGCAAATGTATTTTTAGTATATTTATGTGCTATCGTCCTTGAATATGTTTGACAAATCTGCATGAAACTTGGCAGGCTCTTAGTAGGATTGCGCCTAATGGATGAATCTTAGGTTTCATACAGCTCCAACAAAACAAAGAGGGGCAAAATTGATTGGCGGGGGGGTCATAAAAGACATGGATTTGCTAATAACTGGTGCAATTTGAAGGATCTGCAGGTCATGTGATAGACCTTTCACATGCTTAGCTTATGCTTGATATTGCAGGTTTTGTATAAATTTGTCATGGGGCAGTCAAAGGAGAGGTACAAAAAAGTGTGAATTTTCTGTTTAACAAAACTGCATGACATTTAGCAGGTAGATCAAGCACAGACATTTCAGGTTTCAACAAGATCCAATAATGGATGCAAGGCTAAAAAAAGGGGCTGGCAAAATACTTGGATTATCAAATAACTTTAGTGTTATTCCATATTAAGTAGGAATCTTATTAAATAGAATCTCTGTACACTAGCAATAGTAAGCAGATATGGTTCTATACGATTGATTATCGTCATTATGGCGTGTGATCCCATCATCCTCTTACCACTCTTCGTCACCTCTTACTTTTACTTTAAAAAAAGTGTTCTTTAAACTTATCAAGGTGGAAGGACTCAATAATTTACCTGCAATTATTGTTAAAAAAAGTTGTTATTGGTCTGTCAGTTTACTGAGCATTTGCTTTCATGAATACTGGACAGTTTCCTGCAAGTTGGAAAGGGATGATGAATAAACCTATTCTACAGAAAAATGTCCCCTCAGACCTCACAAATTCTCCTCACATTAGTGTACTTGAAGTTGGGGCCAAAATATTTGTGAAATATTTGAAGAATTGGATTGACACTGCTACTTATTACCTATTGAGAAAGGGTGCTTTAAAGAGAAACATTCTACTATCAATCATTGATTTAGTCTCTATGCAAAGGAAAAGAAAGCAATGGAAACCTGACACAACCAATTTTATTGCTATGTGGATTTCCGATCGTTATTTGATCGAATTAATAGGGGGATACTATGGGCTAAATTAAGTGACATGACTATCCTCAGAAGGTTACTAGCTGTGTTAAAGGAACTACTGAAAGGGAACTTGGCCAAGGATGAGGTACATAATACTGGAAATCTCACACGTAAAATCTTGATTGGAAAAGAATTGGAAATGGCTTAGGCCAGTGGTTCCCAACCTGTGGTCTGGGGACCCCTGGGGGTCCGGGAAGCCTTCTCAGGGGGTCCGCGAGAGCCTAGAAAATTGAAAAATATGAACAAATATTGACAAATTAGGTCCCCAGCTTCCAGTAATGACTCAGAAGGGGGTCCCCGGATTCCCATGATGATTCAGTGGGGGTCCCTGGGTTCCATTAATGTTAAAGTGGGGGTTCACAGAAATCAAAAGGTTGGGAACCACTGGCTTAGGCTAGCTATGCACCTAGCCCCAACTCTGTTTGCGTTAGATCTTGCAGATTTGCCTTGGATCTTACAGAATAGATATTAATTTTCTCCTAAGATGGGAGAATGGCACATGTGTTGCTTATTATATGCAGATCTTATTATTCCAGGTGTGATGCAAATGCCCTGCCCTTTTGCAGGGTTATTCCCAAACGTTTTGCCTCTGACCTCCTATTTTTGACTGTGTGCCGTATTTATTTTATTCTGGCTTTATGACTCTGAACACTATATCACTTCTGACTAGTGCTAAGGTGTATGTGCTCCATGTCTAAATTGCATGGGTGATTAGTTTCTCCATGATTGGCATATTTGATTTACCAGTAAGTCTCTAATATAGTGCACCAGGTGTGCCGAGCCCTGTAAGTCAAATGCTACGAGTGGGCTGCAGCACTGATTGTGCCATTCACCTGTAAACATGTCTCAGACCTGCCAATGCAGTGTCTGTGTGTGTAGTTTTAAACAGACATTTTCGACCTGGCAAGTGTACCCATTTGCCAGGCCCAAACCTTCCATTTTTCTACATGTAAGTCACCCCGAAAGTATGTCCAAGGCAGTCCTATGAGCAGAGTGCAGTGTAGTTAAAAGGTAGGACAAGTACTGTTGTGTTTTACATGTCCTGATAGTGAAATATTGCTAAATTTGTTTTTCACAATTGCAAGGCCTAGCTCTCCCATAGGGTAACATGGGGATTGCCTTGAAATATCTTTTAAGTGTAATTTTCAATTGGGAGCAGATAGAGATTGGGAATTTGGGGTCTCTGAACGTACAATTTAAAAAATACATCTTTTGGTGAAGTTGGTTTTTGAATAGTGCATTTAAAAAATTCCACTTTTGCAAAGCTGGTATGTTCTTGCTCAACCATTCTATGCCTCTGTCTGTTTGCTGGCTACAGGTCTGGGTCAGGATGACAGTTGGGCTGTTTGCACATTCACTCTAGACAGTCACACAAAGGGAGCTGAGGTGTGCCCTGCATATACTGATGGCGCATTACCAAGCCAATGTATCTTCCTGAGCTAGAGTGGTGGGAGAAGCTGACACTTGTACCTGAATAGGGTTTGGTCTGTCCTTACACAAAGCAGTCTCCAACCCCCTGGAGTGTGTCAGGAGTTAAGGCAGGAAAAGGCAGGGTCTTGCGCACTAGAAAGACTTATCCTTGAAGTTTTCCTACTTCAAAAGCAGAAATGGGTATAAGTACTGGACCCCTGACACCACATAGTTAGAACACTTCTGGACTATACATGTTCTGCTGGGAAAAACTCTGTCCATTGCTTTGTTGTGCTGGCCTGCTGCTTGCTGCTTCTGTCCTGGGAATGAAAGGTCTGGACATGGCTTTCTGCATCCTGATTTCAAGGTTCTCCAAGGGCTTGGACTGAGCTTGCCTTTGTTAAGAAGTCTCAGGGACATCAAAGACTTAGGGGGTTATTCTAACTTTGGAGGAGTGTTAATCCGTCCCAAAAGTGACGGTAAAGTGACGGATATACCACCAGCCGTATTACGAGTTCCATAGGATATAATGGACTCGTTATACGGCTGGTGGTAAATCCGTCACTTTTCCGTCACTTTTGGGACGGATTAACACCTCCTCCAAAGTTAGAATAACCCCCTTAATCTGCAAGTGCCTGGGCTCTTCTGCTGAGAGTCCTAACTTGCCAAGTGGTGCTAACTACTGCCCCTGGGCCCTTGGAAGTGCAAGCTGGTAATCTAAAGGATAAAATCCATGCATCAATACATCAATGCTCCGTGCTGAAGAAATCTACACAGCGCCTGTTTCGTGGCTGAAAAATCGACACACCGCCTGTCTCATGGCTGCAGAATCGATGCATCACCTGTTTCAGCACAGTCCCATCAACACAGCTCGTCTGGAAGTGCCACTTTTTTATCAACCCCGCACCACAGCCAGGAATCAAGGCTGCATGTTCGGAAATCGACTCATCCCCTTTCCTGTGAGTAAAGAATCAACGCATCACGTTCTCTGCCAGTAAGGAACCGATGCATCGTCTCACCTGCAAGGAAAGAATAGATGTATCACCTTTCCTGTGCAGTAAGGAACCAATGCCCTGCTTTGCCTTTCTGGCACCTGTGTGGCTCGCATCATCTTTGCTTTTGATGCATCCCATGTACTTTGTGATAAAGAGATAAATCCTTTGATTCTTATGGATTAAGACTTGCTTACACTTTTAAAAGGAGATATTTTGACTTGTGTATGTTAGGTTTTAGGTTTTTGTCAATTTGCGCTTGTTTTACTCAGATAAATATTGGCTATTTTCCTAAACTGGTGTGGAGTCCTTTTGTAGAGTTTTCACTGTGTGTGTAAAAAATATGTTACACATTGCATCTGAGATGGCCGGACGCATGGTCCCCTTACAAATATATAAGAGACAGAATCCTTTGGTTTAAGTTCAAGGCAAGACTAGAAGAAAATAGAGGGTAATTTCATTAATATTCGGTATCCCTTCATGTGCCAAGATTCAGGCAATCAGAGTAGAAGCTGGACTGAACTCTTGGAATAGTAGAGCAGCAAATATAAGACTTTGATTGTAACTCAAACAGTTAACCAGCTCAAAATTAAAGTTTCAAGGTTATGTACAAAGAAAATCTGGCAGAGGGAGTTATGTTAGGTAGGAGATTTTTGGTAGCACCTCAAAACTCTGACACACTTCCTTAACAGAATGTTTTTAAAACAATTCCCCCTTACCTTTAGCAAAAACGAAAATTGAGAAGAAGAGTGGCACGGAATCGAGGGATGAAGATTTGAGTTTTCAAAGTTCAAAGAGTTCAATCCTGTTTCCGAGGAAATCTTGGCTGGATTGCACAGTGTACCCCCGTCTTTTCGAGTTACTAAACCCTGCTTCTGAAATTTCGTGTTGGGATAAATTCTGCGTTTGCCATCTAATTCGGTGGAAATACCTCGATGGAGGAAAATAATTGTGATTTTGTGTTAAAAGTGAGATGCTTTAGTGTGCATGTTTTAATGGTTTGTTTATATTTTATTGGAATTTGGTGTAGGCTTTTAAAGCGAGTTCTGATCGAATATGGTATAAAGACTAGGTTGGAAGCTATAACATTTTATATGATATGCAACTCCTGTATGTAATCTGTGCGGTAGGTAGGTTTTTATTTGCACTATCAGCCTAGTTTGTTCCATCGATTTTATTCGTTTTAAAATGTTAATTAGCTGGTTTAAGCAGAATGTTTCATGTAGCTATTTTAGAGGAAGTTTAAAACTGTTGTTAATGGTCCTGAGACAGGTATTTATTGGTTATATTTCGATCCTGGCCGAATGTCTATGAAATGTAAATGATATATATATATATATATATATATATATATATATATATATATATATATATATATATACAAAAATGCCTTAGTGTTTAAGAAGCTACGGTGTAAATAAAGTTTACTTCTTCTTCCAAGGTGAAGAAGAACAACAACTTCTATACTAATTGTCTAGGGAAGGGATATCGATTGACTGTCTATGGCCTAGGAGTCAGTTTGCAGTGGTTCCCCCTTTTTGCAAGTAATGCTCTTAGCACGCAGTGCTGATTTTGGCTCTAAGCAGGACTAGCCAGAATGAGAACACTATCTACTGCAAAAAATCCTGATTGACTGTCTAAGGTTTTGGAACGAGTTTGGGGTGGTTCTCCCTTTTTGCAAGGTCATGACACTCTCAGAAAGCAGTGTTGTTTCTGATTCTAATCAGGACAGTCCAGAATGAGGCGGTCATTCTGACTGCGGCGGTCGGCGGTCGCCGCCCGCCAAGCGGTTCCCACCGAAAGACCGCTCCACGGTCAAAAGACCGCGGCGGCCATTCTGGCTTTCCCGCTGGGCCGGCGGGCGACCGCCAGAAGACCGCCGGCCGGCCCAGCAGGAAAGCCCCTTCAACAATGAAGCCGGCTCGAATGGAGCAGGCGGAGTTGCAGGGGTGCGACGGGTGCAGTGGCACCCGTCGCGATTTTCACTGTCTGCACAGCAGACAGTGAAAATCTTTGTGGGGCCCTTTTAGGGGGCCCCTGCACTGCCCATGCCAGTGGCATGGGCAGTGCAGGGGCCCCCGTTCCTGTCATCCTGGTTCTGGCGGTGGACACCGCCAGAAACAGGCTGGCGGGAAGGCGGTCGGAATCCCCATGGCGGTGCTGCAAGCAGTGCCGCCATGGCAGATACCCTGGGCCAGCGGGAAACCGGCGGGAAACCGCCGGCTCCCCTTTTCTGACCGCGGCTTTACCGCCGCGGTCAGAATCGACCAGGAAGCACCGCCAGCCGGTTGGCGGTGCTTCCACCGCCCTCCGCCATGGCGGTCATGGACCGCCAGGGTGAGAATGACCCCCTGAGTTCTCAATATACTGCAAAACCTCTGCACCTGGCTGTCTTTAGATTTCCTGCAGTAGCAATAATCGAAAGGCAAAATATTAGACCCTGCCTAGAGAGGTCTTCATCTTAATAACTGCATCTACTGACACACCCTTTGAATACTTTACCAAACCTTAAGTAGTCATAAACTGGTGACACGAATTTTGGTGAACTGCTCGGAAGGGGGCTAGGTCATTTATGCTTGCAGTTTTATATAGCGTAAACTCCGCCCAAAGGCACTGGTGTGCTTTACAGAAACACCTGCTACACAACACAATGTCACCTTCATTTTTTGAGGGCACGATATTGATTTGGCCAGAATCAGAGGATGCTGAGCCGACGCCGGGTCTCCAACCTGACTCCTCACTTCCAAAGCCGACAGGTCTAGTCCTAAAGCCAACTTCTCCTCTTTTGTCCATCAGTTATTTTCTCTTGTTAATTACGCATACCTTGCAATCTTGTCATTGAACTTACATTTGCTTATTGCAATGATGCTTTGTTACGTTGCATTTTGTTCTCCCTCACAGAGCCTGACACTTTCTACAGCTCAGGGTATTTAAAAGGGTAAAACGGTTCATTCACCAGATCCGTGATTATTTGTCAATGGCTCAATATGTGTCATTTGGTATTTCTCAAACGGTAATTGTATTAGGCCCGTTTCATTTCTATATCGCTGATTATTTTTCAGCTAAAAATAATATAAAGCCATGTACACTCTTCTCATCGACTCATTTTACATTCACAGTTTCACATCTCTCTTTTGAATAAGGTCGTGTTCCCTCATTGCACTGCATGACTGAATAAACATCACTATTAATGGCCTAGAGACAATCCACAGTGAAACCTCAAGTACTTTTATAATGGAGGCTGTTTTATTTAAGAATGTTTCCTTGTCATTATAGCAGCTATTTTGGGATTCACTGCCATGCCAGGGTCACAAGACGTGTTTTTTTTTATCTTGTTGATGTTGATCTTGTTTTATGGAATTGGTTTCACTAGAGCGGAAATACACCACCTACCCCACCTAATCAATTCCATGTCATTAGGCAGAGTTGTGGGCTGAAATCTATTTAAAGCATCCCGTTTGTCCCATTATTGTGCTGGTCTTATTTACATGATTCATTCAGTCATCGTTGCCTTTGGTAAATTAGAAAGTAGTGGCAAGGTGACCTTTCAAGACCGTGTCAGTCGCCATTTTGAGGAGTAATTCCAAGCAGCACGTATGTACGTATCTATATATGCGCTTTTTGCGTAACAGAAACCTAGCTGAAAGGCGTCTGACTGTCGTAGAGAGTCAAAGGCAAACACATTGCAGGCTCCTTTAGACAGCTATTGTATTCCCGACAAACACCAGCACATTTTGAAGAGACCAGGTGTTCACAGCTTCAACTGGGATGGATGCCATGTAAGCTGGACGTATCACTCTTATGATTTCAAATGGTTCAGTCAAAACTGGATTGAGATGTGTTAGCAAGCACTGGGGTGCCCGGCCTTGTCTGGGGTTGCCATACCCTCATCTTCTAGATCGATCCAGAAGTTAAAGAATAAACAGCAATAAAAAAAACAAAGAAACATTTCAAATAAAGTTAATGCTCGTATTTATTGTTCTTCTTAAAATGTACACAACTGAATTCAAACTTAAAAAACAAGCTGGCTGCTTCTTCCAAGCACAAACAAGTATCGAGACCTTGCTGCCACCCTTGAAGTCTACATTACTTTGGAATCACAAGAACGGCTTTTCATGATCGCACGCCCTCCAACATGCTCAGTGGTTAATTTGCAAATAAAATGGTGCCGGTGGCCAAAGCTCTCCTCTGAAACACGCGACTGCTGCATTTAAATGTGCGAGCACAGAATATGAGGCAGCTTTAGCACTCCCTGCCCCTTCAGCTCACTCTGGCAGCTTTCAGCTTTCTCCCTCCGTGACGCTTTTCCGACTTTCTTTGCTCCTTCTTTCCCATATGTGACTTTTGCTCGCAGGAATTGCCTGATGCAGAAAAATAAGTGCCGGCCCTCGAAAATAAGTGCCGGTGTCCCCTACCGGGAGCCACCGGCTCAAATTAAGCACCTAACAGGCTACATCTAGGCCTCCTCATGTACAGATATTTTGAAATCGTGCAAGCTCAATACAGTAACTATATTATCCTAGCACAACTTATAAACAGGAAAAATTGAAATGTGATCGCTACCAAATTTAGAAGAATATGGTTTTAAGGTGAAGGTTAACAGTACACTTTACATTTTTTTTTAAATAGAACCAGCAGAATATGTCACAATTGAAACAAGGAGCGTATTTATGGATTGTTCAGTGTACCCCTCGTGAATATCGGCCTGTTCTTTGGCAGGAAGCTACATAAAGAGCGGAGAAACTGCCATGTAAGGGTTAAATATCCTGGTAGTGAATTGTTAACAACTCCACATACATGTTGGATATTGTAGGACAGCCAGGACACCACTTAAGAGTAGCCTAGTTCTGTTGTCCCACTCCAAGAGCCAGGAAGAGGGAAAGTCTTGCTCAGGGAGCCAGAAAAAAAAGCTTGTCACAAAAAGTGCTCAGTTAGAGGCTAGGATGATGTTGGGATATGTGCTAGGGCTCAGAATGGTGGGGATTGGATTGTTCTGAGTGTTTCCTACGTGGAACTCTGAGAGTTCTATCAGGGTTTTTTGCAGGTACTGCCAGGGCATTGGAGTTGACAGTATTAAAAAGTGATTGCTCTTACTGTTGTGTCAAAGAGTATCTTTTCGGTAGCGATGAGCTGTCAACTTCAGCACGCCTCCATGGTGTGCCTCTGTGTCCCATGGTGTTGGTGAACTGTGCTGCACTTTGTGGGATTTCGGGCCTGGTGAGGAGTACAGCGTCATATAACGAGTGGGGATTATTCTTTGTTCCAGACTGTCATTTTGTGCCTGAACATGCTGTTTTTGACCTTCAAACGTATGTGAATGCTGTGTGGCTGACCGCTCTGGGGGACTGAAGCACCAAGCCCCATTTGTTGTAGCAACACGCACATAATTCTTTAACGGCCATCTTGTGCATTCCGGAAGATTTCCCAAGATCATGAAGCACTATTGGCTGTAAAACAAGCACAGATGCATGCTATTGTGGCTGTCTTGGACATCACCCTCTTTTGCTTCTGGATGATCTGATGGAGGCCATTTTTAGTTGAGAATCAATTTATTGAAACTATTCCCACCACGTGTGTCGGTAGGCCTGAACAGATCTACGGTGACAGGCACAAATGCAAAGTTGGAACTTGCAAAGCTGAAATAGTACAACTGCGTGAGGCCTGCCAAAAAGTGTCACTTACACATTTGGACGGCTTATGATTCTGTAAGGCTTATTATGACTAAAAAAAAATATGAGAGAGAGTTTTCCACAACTTGGATACGGTTTTGGGTTACGTGTGCTGACTTAATTCAATGGCACTCCTCGTTAGCTACACTTCTTACTAGTACATTATACTACCTGGTGAGTTTGACACTTGCAAATGTACCCAGGAGACGTCATGTTATGGCTCGGGTCCCGTTAGCAGTGACTGGGAATGGAAAGGAATTTGTCTTGCTCACCTAGGCTATTGTGAATACTTACAGTATACAGGGACGCATGCTCTTCAGCTTACTTATCTGGCAGGCCCCGCACGGTTATACTATTGCAGCCTTGAAAAAGTTGCTGTGAAGAAACACATGTCGGCTGCCTGTTCATTTGGATGCTATATGTGACGCAAGATCTGTGAAGAATAAACTTCTATGGACACCTACTACGGGCTTACAGTTGCTCTCTTTTATTACCTTTTGGGCTTTTTACATGTGCTCTGGTATCTAGCAAGGGATTTGAACCCAAAGTGAAGATTCTAGAAGCCATCCAAGAAGTGCCAAAACCCTAAGATAAATGCCAGTTTTGTTCATCTTTGCGACTACTAGAGTGCCATGCCAAGTTGGTTAACAACTTCTCAAACAAAACAGCATGCTTACATAGACTACTAAAAATGTGAGGTATGTGTGGGATGAGGAATGTGAGATGAAATTTGAGTTGATCAAAAAACAGATTGTGCAAGCTCTCCCCCTTAAACCCTTTGGTATCAGTGAGTTGTGTATCAGATCCACTGATGTGAGTAATGTGGGGCTTGGCACAGTTCTCATGCAAAAAGAAAGGATGGGCATGAGAAAACCATTGCTTTTGCTTCCAGAACCCTGAGAGGAGTTGAAATCACATTCACATTCAACTATAGACAAAGTAGCTTTGGGTTTGTGGCGGGTGTCCAACCCTTTAGGAACTTTTTCTGGGAGGAACAAATTTGTTTTAAGGACAGATCACAAAGCAATGGTGGACCTCTTCACCACAAAAAGGAGTGGAAGAGCTACTCCGCATATTTCAAAAGTAATACAGATTGTAAGATTATCATTACAAATTAGTCTATGAGGCAGAGGCTATGAATTATGTGGCTGATTGTCTGTCTAGAATGCCACTGGAGGGGAATGTTTTTTTGCAATCCTGTATTCATTTTATATCTAACCATAACCTCTGATTCGTTTTTCATTATTTTATATTTCTGTTTACCAATGTAACTCTAAACTTTATCTTATGATACTATTCTTTCAATTTGCACAACTAATTATGTGTTCAATAAATACATATAAGTACATATAATTTCATATTTGTAACTCGACCTCTACTATCAAGTTAATACTGTTATGTTACTTACCTCTGGAGATGTAGAGTCCCAGAATGCAGTAGCTGGTGATCTATTGGCACTGTGAATTACTGCCAATGATGTAGTATGGGGCTATGAAGTGGGGGTT
Source organism: Pleurodeles waltl (assembly GCF_031143425.1). NCBI lineage: Eukaryota > Metazoa > Chordata > Amphibia > Caudata > Salamandridae > Pleurodeles > Pleurodeles waltl. The sequence goes on from NC_090451.1 coordinate 479,829,231, forward strand.
ACTTAAGTATTTGAACAGTAATTCATAATATAACTGGTTAATACCATAGAGTCCTTCCTATTTTTTCAACGCAATGTTATTTAATTTATTAACATTCCTAGAATAAAAGGCAATGGGTCTCACGTAGATGCAAATGGTAATGGGATGTTTTGTAAAAACTGTCTGCTGTCCTTTCAATTCACCATTTGAATCTTCCTTCGCATGGAGCATGAAGGAGGATGATTTTCTCAACTTTGAAGATGCTGACAGCTCTCCCGTATAAAATCTCCCTATTGTTCACAATGCTGGCTTTTCTCACAAGTATTTTTCCAGCCAGTTTCGTCATGTATATCAAAAGCAGTGAGCAGCAGGGGGTTGGATTTACGTATGGTGATTAAATATTGGTTTTAGGTTAAAAAAAAAAATCTAGAAATGTACTGAAAAACGGTTAAAGTAACATTATAGTTAGGTGAAATGTTCAGTAACAGCATAATGTTTTAAACTCTAAAAACACAGAAATTCATCTGTTATGGTTATAGTTATCTCAAGTAACTATAACTCATGCTCTTACATACCTATAATTCATGCCCTCATTATTCACTACAAATTACCCTACATTTTACATCACTCATGGCATCTTATATGTCAACATTCATAATATAAAATCAACATTTGCAGTGAAGTTATTGGTGAGAAAACTGTGCATGGCTGTGGCGCTAGTGACTGTTAGAGCATGCGTTACAATTACTTTAGATAACTACAGTATAACTGGTGAATTTCTGTGGTGAAATTTAGAACATTAATTTGTTACTAAACATTTCATCTAACTATGACATTACTTTAACTTTTGTTTTTTACAGTGGATATATTTATATTTATGAATATATATCATAAATGTCTGGGTGCTTTTTTTTAGCATTTTCTAAAAACAACATACACCAAAGTATGGGATAGTAATCACAGTAATTACAGGTGGCTAGCACACATGCACAGATCTTGGGATGCAGTGGGTGTGGTTTATGCCAGTTATTCTGGATGTAGTAGTCAGTAAAGGGAATGCTCCTGTGAAAGGGGAAGGTATCTCAGTTGTCGGGGCCCAAGGGCCCAGGGTAAGGTGTAAAGGCACCAGGTCTCAGTGTTAGTGAAAGCTCAATGTATTAAAATGAGAGAACAATAATGAAGGGAAAATGGTGGTTGAATAAATGAGGACAAAGCTGGAGCATGAGACGCAGGGGGAAAGTCTCAATCCCTTCACATGGCAAGGTGAGTAGCTAATGAGAGGCACACTGGTCTGCACACCCAGGGGTATTCTGAGGCACTAGTCTAAATAGGGATAAATGGGCCAACAGGGAGGGTAGTTGAGCCTTCAATTACTTCAGTCAACATGGACATTGATGTTTTGCATTCTGTGGCTATCAGCCACTGGTGCATTCCTCCAGTTTTCTCCCTATGGAAGACTACACTTTCCACCTCCACTCATACCTTGAAGGATCTGGACCAAGAGATGCTGGGGGTCAGGGCTCTTTCAGTGAGTGGTAATTGTTTTTCTTGTAACGGCAAAATTAAGGAATTGGGAAGCTACTTTGTTTTTCTTTGGACACCAGCATATATCTAATGCAATGACCTCCCAAGAGTTCAACTTAGGTAATGTAGTGATCATCTCAATTGCACTAGTTTTCCTAACCAATAGCTACAGAGAGAGGGCAACTCCAGGGACTGTGTTGAACTAATGGAGAAGTGCATCTAACACAGGAGACTGATTCCCAGGGGAAAATCCTACTGATGTGTGCTGGCAAAATGTAAGCCCTGTGGGGGATTTTAAATTGTATAAGTTCCAGTCTGGGTTAAGGGCCGCTGATGCGGAGGAAATGCAGCTGTTCTCCCATCTCCCAGAGGTCAGAACACACCAATTGCAGAGCACTGGAGTAGCTACCCAGAGTGCTATGGTCCCTGATTCAGTTGCCGAGCCCGTGCAAGCTCTACAGCAAAGGCACTTTGGAGGAGGTAAATCCACTTTTACCCTTCAGCACTGTAAACAACTTCTTCGTGCCTGAGAGCTGCTTGCAGTCGGGACTGCAGCTTCCCTTAAAGCCTGGGAATCTACCCGTGGCATTACCAGAACCCGGAAGGTCACATGGATGGGACTCCAGATGGCCAGTGGTAGCACTCTCGAAGAGGGTGTTGTCACACCCACCCCTAAGGGCCACAGGCGCCAAACCGGCCGGAGTGGGAGCAGGATGCTAAAGTGGATGATGCCCTCCTTCTGGAAGCAAAACTGAGGCTATGGAGAAAAAAGGAAAGGGGGATTATGGATCTACTCCATGGCTCAGTCCCACAGACTGTTGATGAGAAGGAGGGCACAATAGCTAGAGGTGAGGTATGAGAGAACTCAGATCCAATTGATCACAAGGATTTACGTCCCTAGGCTGCCTCGCATCCAGCTGAAGCTTTGGAAGCCGCAACAGTTGTGAAAGTAGTGGAGGAGATGGCCCTCATTAACCAGAAACTGTGCTTTGGTTGACAGATGGGGGTTCTGGAGGTAAGCTACCTTTCTCCTACACTGGAATTGCAAGGGGGTTTATGCATAAGGTGCATCATTATTGAGAATGTGATACAAGCAGACACAGCAGACTCTAAGGACAAGACTGCAGCAGTAAATCAGGTGCAAACTCTTGGGGTGAAAGGAATGGTTCTTACTGGTGGTAGTAATGATTCTTGTTCTCTCCCTGATTCCTGCAAGACTCATAGCACCAACACTAACAGAAGTCCCCACATTAGCAAGGGAAAGAAAGCTTTGTCTGATTTGGAAGGTAATGAGCACTTTATTTCCTTATCAGATGGTACTGAGTGGTCTGAAGGGGATTCTGACGCAACCTCTAACTCTAGTGATCTGGCCCCAAGTGACGTGGACCAGGGTAAAGTATTGACTGCCCGTAAAATGGTAAAAAACAATAAATGAATGGTAGCCATTGGGAAAGACTTAAAATAGAACTGTACCTCAACAGACCAGTTGGTAGGAGACCTGCCTGGAGTCCCCTGCAAGGTGCATGGCTCTAAACCTCCTACTTTGGAAGTGATTTACCAAAGTATTATGTCTCACAGAGAGGAAACAAGACTTAACAGTTGTAGGTCTCAGGCTGCCTCTCATAAGCTGCAAGGGATGGTAGGCAAAATTGCTAACTCCTGTGCTGCTATATGAACAGCTATTGAGTCGTGAAGCCCCTGCCTTGGCTCTTGAGACAAATATGGTGGGGGCCCAAGGTCAGATGGTGGCACATGAGGTCCAGCTTGTATACATCCAATGGAAACCAGAGGATCTAGAAAATAGGCAGCACTGTAACAACCGTTACATCTTAGATGTAATTGAAGGTAAAGAGGGCTCTGACATTAAACTTTTTATTGTGGAATTGCTTCCAAAAGCCTTCCCTGAATTGGTGGATTGGGAGTGGTCCCAGGAGAGTCAGCAGGCTCATAGAGTCCCCTAGTGCTGAGACAGTCTAAGATAAACACAAAAAAATAGGGCAATACTGGGCTATATTGAGAACTATCTGCTAAGACAGTCCATTAATGAGAAAGCAAGGCCAGATGCCAAGAGAACTGTTGTAGATATCAGTTTTTTGTTTAGCCTGATTTCTGTCATTTTTCAATGGAACAGCAGTGGTGCTTTTGCCAGCTTGTCACATCACTCCAGGATAACACAACCAGCATGGTTGAAGGTGTTTCGAAAAACAGTAGGTGGGTGTTCACATCTGAGGTTAAAACAAAGACATTCATTGACAGTATGGGATGGGTGTGATGTACTTGTAGTCATACAATCACAGGGCAGTGATTATAATAGGACTGGGTTGATGTTCACTCTAGGTCTGGGCAGGGAAGCTGCACACATCTTATCAGACCTATGTTTGGTCTGTTCACTTCTCAGGGGAGGGGAAAGTGTGAGGGATGGGGGTGCATGTCAGTTGTGGGAATAAGAGAGGAAGTAGCTGGAGACTGGGTGGAACGGTAGGGTGGGCGAGGGTACAGCTGGAGGTAGGGGTAGTGGATGGTCGAGGGTTTGAAGGGTTGGTATGTTTGGGTCACTGGTAAGAAGCATATCCCAAATTGAAATGATTATGAGCAATGCTTGGAATTAAGTAACACAATGGGAACTGTTATGGCATTTGGAATTGCCACATGAAATTGTTGGCATGTTAACTCTGCAGATATGAGGATTGCAATTTATCAAGACTCTGGTATCACTATGTGTCATTTGACTTATTGTAGGGTGAATGAGTAAACTGCACTTCTGCTCGGCTAAGGCTTGTGGCATAAGTGATAGATCAAAGCAACAGATGGTGTTAGAGATATTTAGATCTGTGGCATCAGACATCATCTACTTGAAGGAAACACACATCCCCTGAGGAAAATGTGACTTGAATGCTATAAAGGGTTATACTAGCAAGAACCAGGCCGACGTCAACAGTCAGGGGGTGGTTATCTTGTCTAAAAATTACATTGGGCCCGCAAAACACAACTTAATTGACAAAGTGGGGAGGTGGGTAGTGGTAGAGTGATCTGCCACAGGGGCTAATTTTACTATTTTCTCAATCTATGGCTATAATCAGGATGACCCTGGGCTCTTTGTAGAGCTCAAGGTCAAACTACCTTCCTGACCTACCCTTTCGATTGTGTGTGGGGATCTGAATTTGCACTTAGATGTGGGCTGGAAAATGACAACCAAATATCAGGGGAAGAAAGCTTTGGTGTTTAGAGCTTTGAGATTGTTTATAGCCAGTCATGGGCTGGTGGATGTTTGGAAGACAGGAATCCCTTGGTTCTTGGCTATACTTATTTCTTGTGTCCACATAGGAAATATGTTTGTTTAGATTATTTTTTGGTCTCAGCTAGCCTTTTGGGTATAGCCAACATTTGGGAACTTCCAATGTATTTTTCTGACCTCAACCCCATAGTCTTAGTAGTATCAGGACTGGGTGGCCCTAAACCTCAGGATACATTGACATTTGATAGAAAGTTTCTGCTAAATTCCAATATATTTTGAATTTATGAGGACATGGATAAGGGAAGTTTGTGAACTAAATAGACGTAGCTTGTCATGGGAGATGGTCTGTGATGCCTTTAATGCTGGGGTGATAGGGGAAACCATAAGCTATGTAGCTCAGGCAATGAATCACCTAGAGGCAGGAATTAGGGACCTTCACGAACAACTGGCCATATTGGAAAGAAGACACATCAAGAGGATTATATGAGGACATGATACTGCTCAAATTCAACAGGAAGTAGCAATAATTAAAGCTAGGATCAACAGCTATTACACTAAGATAATTGTGGAAAGATATCAAGCATACAAAAGCGATTGTTATGAAAATATGGGGAGACAGTGGCAGTCCATTAGCTCTACACACTGGGCAAAAGCAAGTCCAGAGAAATATTGACAAATTATGACCCAGCCGCTACAGAATTAGCAGTCATCATAAAACTTTTTGAGGCGTATTATCGGAAATTATTCCATGAAGACACCTTGCTATGGATACCAGAAGGGGGCCAGTTAGAAGAGGAAGGGCCACATCTTAGTGCCGACACACAAACAGATTTAAAAGCTTATATCATGCTCAAAGAAATTGCAAGTGTATTAAAGTCCTTGACCTCAGGGAATGCAGCAGGCCGATAAAATACCCCTCAAATTCGTTCAGGTATTCCATGTGTAGGTAGCTCCATTTGTACTGGATCTGTTATTAGGGGTTCCTCCGAATGGACTCCCTCCTCCATCCTGGCAAGGTATGGATACATACAGAGATTTTTCCCCAAAAGAATAAACCCCCAGACAACCCAGGCACTTATTGACCGATCTCCCTGATCAACTCTGACTCACAATGATATGCTAATGTCCTTGTGCTCCAATTGGGGAGGGCTGTAGCAACAAAGGTTTATACCGGAGAGAAGAACCTCAGATCAAATCAGATGTGCTATTACTCTCTTGTATATAACAGAAGTTATAGGGGGTTCGAATAGCCATGATCCTCCTCGAAGTGGAAAAGTCATTTGACTGAGTATCATGGAGATGTCTCTGGTCAGTTTTGAAACGGAAGGGATTTGGCCCTAGGTTGAATTAGGCAAGAAGGGCAATATATCACACCCCATTTGCCAAACTTCAAATCATGGGTCGGGAATCAGGTGAGAATACTATTTTGAGAGTTACAAGACCGGGCCGTCCCTGCTCTCCAATTATTTTTGCCCGTTGTATTGATTTATATATAAGTCAAATTGTTCAAAGTCAAATTATTAAACCAATTTGCATAAGAAAATATGACACCAAGGTGTTAACTTGGGCAGATGATATTGCAATAGTACCTTCAGATCCCCAGAGTGTGTTTCCTGAGGTTGAGTGGCTGGCAGGGGAATTTGGTAAAAATTCTGTCTATCTGCTCAATCGGGAATACAACTCAGATTATATGTACAGATAATATTGATCTGGTAGACCCTCGTAGAGTAGATGTTGCTACATATCTAGGTCTAAAGTTATTTTCTAAGGTCCATATCACATATCAGATCAATCTTAACTCACTAATAAGAAAGATTAGCTCTGACCTGCGGCAAATTAGTGGGCTACATTTAACCTTGATTGGAAGGTGTAATGTGCTTCAAATGAAACTCTTACACACAGTGCTTTTTTATTTTGAACTATACCCCTTGAACTAGACCAGACTTGGTTTGAGAAACTTGACTTTATTTGTATAAATTTCATTTGGCAATATAAGAAAACTAGGTGGGCTCTCAAGTTTCCGGATCTTCCGTAGGAACCGGGGCGGGAGTAGGCAACTCATAACTTTTTTTTTACTATTGGATAGCCTGTCTTCAACATATGATGGTTCTGTTCTCAGCAGAAAGGGACATTTGAATGGAGTAGGGTGAAATTCCAGTTCCCGTCACTATTTACAAGGTAGTACTTGGTAGCCCAGCACGCAGCTGATTTTTACACCAGAACGAGCCCAGCAAAAAAGGAAAATGCAAGACTTTGATAGCAGCTTGGAAGGTGTGGTACAAAATTTGTAAGTTGCTGGGCATTAAACAATACACTTTATATACACCCCTTTGGAGGTTGCTGTTATTTCCAATACTATCCTACGAATAAATTGGTAGGCAATGGGAACACTCTTGCCTTAACAGATTAGGGGACTTCTATTCAGCTGTTCAGTTATGTTCTTTTATTGAGCTTCAACAGAATTATGGACTAGGGGATAGGACCTTCTTCAAGTATCTACAACTAAGAGACTTTTTGACTTGAATTAGACAGAGTCTAATTTCTTTGGAGATGGTTTCTCTGCTAGATGCTATTCAGCAGGTGGTATGCAAAATTTGCCAAATCTCTAGTGTCTTAATTAACACCACAACAGACATCATATCAGATATCAAGCAGCAGGAAATCAGCTGGGTGCTGAAACTTGTGGAGGAAGTGGTAGATTTACAATCAGCAATGGCGATTGGAAGGAAAATATTTCTCTCTTCAAGTCTTAGAGCTTAGCACTGCAAAACCCTTTTTAGACCCTATCTCTCCCCAGCTAAGCTCTTCGGATGGGGCAAGAGGGAGGACGATAGGTGTCCCAGATGTGGAGAAGGCCTGACCAATATGATACATATGTTCCACAGCTGGCAGAAGTTTCAGCTGTTTCAGCAAGGGATACCATTATTTTAGAAGTACATTTTTGGGAAAAAGTTCCAGATCACTCCTGCTATGGTGCTTCTTGGATGTGATCATCAGTTTGAAGGGGATATGACCCATGTCTACCTTGTCTTTATTTCATGGGCTATAGCCCACCTCATAATTACAACGGCATGGAAAAGCACCTAACTCCCCATAGTAAAACTTTGGTTAGGGTGCCTACTGGCCACATATAATCTGGAGAGATCAATGCACAATTGCAAGGGGTTTAACGGATATGTATGTTGTACTGCATTGCTCATAAATTTAGATGTCTTAAGTATGACGATTTCGGGTATAATAATAAAACAAATGAAAAGTACACTCGGTCATCAGACTGTCATATTCAGGTTTTTCTTTCTGTATGCAACCTATAAGAAAGCAGTCTTTTTTTGGAAAAATATTTGGCTTTAAAATGCTAAACAGCATTTTAATGTATACAAATACCATTTGTAAATGCCTGATTACATGCATTAACACTCAGAAGCCAGAAGATATAATGGTCATCAAATATGGCTTTAAAATATGATCCACTTTGCTATGCCCAATTTAAAGGGATTCATGGTATGTATTCATATGTCTCTCATTGGAGAAGTGTGTAGTCAGTTTCATCTAGCTAATTCAACAGGTTTTTTATTTTTTTATTTGACTCTTTCAAGTGAGGATGACATGACGAAAGTTTCACTATAACAGCCCATGTAGCAAAGAAATCCTCACTACAAATCCTTTTCACAAGATAAGGAGTTAGCCCAGATAAATATCTTTTAGCCAATGAAGTCACCTCCACATCTATAAAATCGGCTAAGAGTCTCAACATCATTTTCCCTATTGCATCTGAATATGAACGACCCAGCAAAGAATGGAAGTAAAATCAGCATTTCATTTTGAGTTGTGCTTCTTTGCTTGGTTTTGCAACTCTTTCATAAATAGGCTTGAAGACTCCTACTGGTAGTGATGAGAAGCTATCAAATACATTCTATTTGTACCAAGTTGAATATGGTTGGCTTTTGTAGTCTCCTCCATGCTGATTGGTTAAATTTGGCCATCGCATCATATACTTGGAAGAAACACATCATCACCAGAAGCAATGAAAAATAATGCCCCCTACAGAATGAGACATTGGCCCATAAGGTCTCAATTATCTTGAAGGTTGGGGGGCCACTGAAGGATTGGGGACCCCACTGCACTACAGGGACTGCAGGGGCCTATTGCACACCCCTGACCATCACACTATCTAAATCCGGTGAAGCTTCGAATAATTTCTCATTCTCAGTGGTCTTACAAAGTTCTTTGATTCTTCTCCAAAAAAGAGCTGAATTACTTCCTTTTGTCTGAGATTGCACAATCTTCCCAACAAATGGCCAAAGGATGAAGCAGTTGTTAAAAAAGGGGATATTTTTTACAATTGTAAATGTTTATTTTGAATTAAGGCTTCTGTACTATGGTGCCTACAATCTATAGCCTGCAGAGAGGAAAAAAAACAAAAATAGATCACCCAGTGTGGTTATGCCAGCCCGTTCAAGAAGAGATATGTTGCAGCCCACCAAATGTCCCTCAGGCTTGGGTATATAGGCAGTGAAATCAAAGGGATGTATGGTGCAAAGTATTTGAAAAACAAGAGGCCTCTAGCAAGGCAGTGTAATGGCAGATGAGGTCTCCACGAAGAGGGATTCATGGGATCAAGGATGCTAGGCCTTCTCCAAGACTGATGGGCGGTGCAACAGTGCACATCGCATCCATGGACTACCTTTTTATCCAGTGTGTCAACCACTGGCGCTGGGCCATCAGATGGTCAAAGTTGAGGACAATGCAATGTGGCGGTGAGACCGCATACTACGAAGTTGTGTGGAGTTTGTCCAAGACGGGAATACCCAGACTCCTCCACTCTGCTGTGCCCAGATTGCTAGAAGCTCCATGGCAAGTGTAAATATGAGGGATGGGAGGAGAAACCGTGTCTCGTATCCCTGTACACCAGGATAGTTGCCTAATATGCACCCCTGGGAATGAATCTCAATTGTTCAGACTGCATATAGTAGCCGGACGATCCATATCATGTGGACTCCAAATCAGAACCTATTAAAAATAAAAAAAAGGTAGTACCAGTGAGGTGTGCTGAATCCTTTCTCCAAACCTACCCGGAAGGCAGAGTCACCATGAGCAAGGCGGAGTGCACAACCTCCAGGCTTATATACAGAGGTCTGATAGTGAGAGAGGTGCTCCTCCCTGGGACAAATCCATTCTGGTAAGCATAGACTAACTGTGGAATCACCCACTGAATACTAGTAACCAGAGGTTACTGAGGATCTTATATTGCATATCCATTATGGCAAGAGGTCGGAAGAAGGCAGGGTTGGTGGGATTTCAGCCCTGCTATAACGGAGGTCAGAATGGCTGGGTGATTGCCAGCCACAACAATGAATGAATCTGTGGTTCTCGGTAACAGATGTTGCCTTTCTAGGGTTTATACATAACCCCTCCATCCTCATTTGAACCAACACTGAATGAGCCATAGTTTGGGGTGCTAGGGAACCATTGTAGGCATCTTACAATTCTGGGACTGGTGCTTCAAGGTTAAATGGATTTGTCTTGAAATGAGGATCTGGGTCAACTAAAAAGAACGTCAATAAAGACTTAACAGATATACATCACATAATTTTTTCCTGAAGAAGTCTCCACTATCCTTAATTATACCTAGCACAAAATTTGGCTCAAACTTTAAATTAATCACTTGTCATACAACCCTTGTCTTTTGATTTCGGCTGATGTCAAAGATTGCAGCAGTGGACCAACAAATCCATAGGTTTGTTCAATTTAATGGTCCGCAGTCTGCCAGAAACAATCCTCCAAATTCAAGTCTACGTGATAGTGGAATCAATTTGGACCCAGAAGAAAGTGAACCTTGTGTGCTTTGACATAGACTATTTAATAATAGATCTTATGTTCTCCCTTATTCCTTCATTTAATGATTGTGCTTGACTAGCTATATTTGTCCCTTTGGATATTTTATAGGAAGAGTTCTTATCCCATTTTGCAATGTATGAAATGACTTTGGAACCTGTGCCATCATTTGAGACATCCGGGCAGACGTTTGTAATAGAGAAGTCAAAATGTTGGTAAGATTTTCCTACACATGGTCAGAGATGAAGACTGATTTCTCCAGACATTTTAAGTTAGATTCCAAGATGCCTTGAAACATATGGAGGGCCTCTGTTACTGGAACATATTCCTCTGGCAAATTAACTCTGGGATTTATGAGAAATTCCACTATATTTGAAAGATTTTCAATTCAAATCGGGCTGCAATTCAAAAGAACCATAGTCCATTTTTGGAGGAGTTTATTTCCAAAATGCCCTTGATTTCTCATTTGTTTTTATCTTCGAAGAAGAAAGAATTTGAAGTACTGGATCAATGTCTGGCAAGGTGAAATCTATGTTGGTCGTAGACGGCTGTCTTCGTGCCACCTTTCTGTCATCTCTCACCATTTTTTTAGATACCCTAGCCTTGTGACACAATGTCAATGCCGTAGCATACTCCTTCTCAGGATTATGCTTAAAGGAGGTTAATAATCCTCAAATCAAGACTGTAGGGATACAGAAACATAACAGGCTGTCCAAAACCTCCTAAATACGTTCAAACAAACTAACATCAAAAACACTAAGCACTCAATCAATTCTTCACATAGCAGCATTAAGAAAAATTTGAAAAGGAGGAAACAAACACTGTATAATTCTGTTAATCATTTAGAAGTTTCAATTCTACAATTTAGTAACCTGGACAAGGGGTAATTCTCTGAATTAGCAAGTGCTAAATTGAACACATGTGGGCAAAAAGCACAAAAGGGCAAAAATAAAACGGAAAACTAGGGTAACTTCTTCTTTGGGTCAGAGGAATAATTAATAAATCTCAGAAAAGCATTTGAAAGGGGCAAGGGTAGAGTGGAATGTACCTCCCAGAACCCAAGGAGTTCAGCAAGAATGGTAGGATGGAGCAGACTGCTCAACAAGGAATGCGAGGAGAATGCTGCAAATCAAGTGGGGGTATGGTTTATTAAAGTTCATAGTGCAAAATTATTCCTCCATCCATCGCACCACATGATGCTGAAGGTGTAACTGTCCACTTTGTGACAGGACTGCAAAATTGATGAAGGTTCCAATTACCAACATGTAGAACACATCGTCAGAGTCACCAGATCCTCGGGGTCTGCGCACGTTCCCAACACGTCCACCACTGAACAGCTCCAAGACTCTGATAGATAAATCACAGAGGCTAAGAGAGTTCAAGAGGGGAAGAGGGGATTAGGAAGGGAAACAGCTGGGAAGTAGACCTGTAGTAAGAAAAAGGTTAGAACACAGAATATGAAAATTATATCTCCTGATATCAATACTAGACTATGATTCTAAGCATAGTCATTCTGAAAACATGAACAATCTAAGAATTAAGTTTAAAATGACTAAGTTTCAAGATGGCCGAATACCTGGAAGGGAATCAAGATGGATTAAATGAAAACTTTCTTATTCAAGTACTTTCCTTTACATGAGAGTCAGAAAAACATTCTGACTAAATTTTAAACCAGTAATATAAATCCTTTTTTGAGAATGCATACTAGGACCATACAATATTGCATCTAGAAACTCTGATCTTCTGTGTACTCTTAAAATGTTTCAACACAAATTTCGCATATTGTAGATTTATATATAAATATTTATATATAGTAAACACCATAAAAGGATTGTGCACCATGAATAACACAATATGGATTCAGGAAAAACAAATCAAATAACTTGTCAACTCGAATATTACATGATAAATATCTTAGAATAGTGGCATACAATAAACAACATGAATTAAACTCGAGGAGAGAATCGCGCGTCTTGCCGATTCGTAAACCACGATGTAAATGCCAAGAAATAACAGCTCACAATGAATAACAAGATCAAAGTACAATGAAACGAATCACGCGTCTTTTGCCGATTCTTAAGCCACCATGTAAATGTCAAGAAATGGTAGCGCGCAATGAATAACAAAGTTAAAACACCATAAAACTAATCGTGCGTCTTGCCGATTCTTAAGCCACCATGCAACTTTCAAGAAATGGTAGCGTGCAATGAATAACAAGATTAAATTATTATGAACGAATCGCGCGTCTTGCCGATTCGCAAGTCACCCTGCAAATGTCACAAACACTCAAGCGCATATTTCACACACGCAAAGTACTCTGTCAAATCATAAAAGAATTAGGCCCAAGAACATGAGAGTTCTTGATAACGGCGTCGGGAGGCCAGCCCAACCACCGTCTTACCGCCCAGAACAAGGATCTCCAAATGACGAATGAAAGTCAGATGTCTGGAAGATCAAATAGGCCACCGGGACAGGAGCTCAGGAAGTAGCTGCTGCTCTGCACCGGGACCTCTGAATAGTGAGCACTTGGAGCTGGGCTGGCTCCTTTTTATAGAGTCTTGGCCCAGCCCACAACCACACCCAGGCATGTTGCAGGGAAAGTCTCTAGAAGGCCCTGGAAAGGGACCACACCCTAACACACTCTGAAAGCCTGCAGCAATACATTGCAAATGAACAGCATTTGTAAGCACATTAAAAATAAGTCTTCAGGCTTGAACTCTGCAATGCAAAAGGTTAAACAACAACATATCAGCACAATGCATAAATTACGTTGTTTTGAGAGTGCTGGGTTTTTGCATTCTAGTCGCCAGAAGAGCACGCACTGCCCTGGTGTTGACACACATCCATCTTTGCTCACCCATGCGGGTTGAAACATTTGTATACATAGTGCATTCCACAGTTCCTGAATGTAGTGGACTCAAGATTAGTTTGTCAGGCTCACTATATGTAAGACATTATGGGGGTTATTCTAACTTTGGAGGAGTGTTAATCCGTCCCAAAAGTGACGGTAAAGTGACGGATATACCACCAGCCGTATTACGAGTTCCATAGGATATAATGGACTCGTAATACGGCTGGTGGTAAATCCGTCACTTTTCCGTCACTTTTGGGACGGATTAACACCTCCTCCAAAGTTAGAATAACCCCCTATAACATCTATTACAAAGCTTGTAGTCTCATGAGAACAAAGTCTGAAAGGAAAGTTCATGTTAGCATGAATGACTAACCATTTTCTGCACAGTCAGAATAAATGACCTTGAAGGTCTCACTTGGGCTAAGCAAAGGGAATTAAAATGGCACATTCATTTACGCAAATAAGGCACACTTAACATTCAGAATTATGAATCCAATATTATTAAGCGTTGTCAGTGTTCATGTTACAGTAGATTTCAAATGAAATATCTTGTTTAGCATATTTCAATGAATATGGTGCTGAACTACAATCTTCAACTTTTCCATGCAACATTTTAAACATTTTACTCTTGAATTATCCTATTGTTTTAGTACAAACTATAAATTAACAGCATAAAATATAAAATATTGATGAATTTATTGGTTAAGTATGAAGTTTAAAGGCTATCCAAAATGCTTTTCAATGACCTATTCTACAGTTATTCCACATGAATATGACTTTCAGTGCACCACTTTACAACAAATCTATTAATACTTTGATTACCAAAATGCATAAGTTGTCATGTATAGATGATCACTGTGACATCAGGGGTGGTATTACAATTTCTGCTACATCAGTTCCCCCTCTGATGGCTAATCAAGCCATCACACATATTCCAATCTCTCATTTTCAATGAGACAGCTCAAAATTTCAGACGTCATTCCAGGTAAGATCTTCTGGACTCCTCCAAATACTTAATGTCACTATAGTATATGCATCATCTAGTTCCCATCTCAAATTCCTCTTCTATTTCACATCAGCTTGCTCTCAATTCTTTCAGCTTATTGAACTATTTAAAAAGACCAACTGCAACTTAGGCACTCAAAGCTATTATTAAAATAGGTCTCAGAATAGTACCAACAAGTTCTTTCCCTGGACTCGCCAACCACCTTCTGAATGCTGAAAAACCACTACCTATTGCTTCCCAGGCACCTGTCATTTCTAACTCGTTCAGGTCATTTTTCAGGTCCGTCATATTCAACATATACTTCCTCAGCTCTTTACTATTGTCAGGTATGTAGGTGCAGCACTTCTGAACTCGTAACATTGTGCAAACTCAGCCTTCTTTTGTGAGAAGGATGTCTAACGCAAGACAATTTTCTAAATCCATTGATCTTACAGCACCCATTTTGGTGTCTACTAATAAGAAGTCACCTGTAGATTTAACCTTTCCTAAATCACTAGGTGTTAGTAAACACTAATCCAATGATCAATGATATCGTCATTATAACTGTCACAACTAAAAATCCTACACATACATAAGCGTAATCTTTTTGTTTCCACTAGACTCCATGAGTTCTCTAATGTCAGACCAAAAATCTAAATTCATAAATCAAAAATACAAAAAAAATATAAAAATGCAATCGCAGTTGCAAAATCTCACTGTCTCTTGCAGTCCCTTTTTATTTTTCAGCTAATAAGTAAATATCAAAATAGTCTCTTTTGCAAAAGTTCAAATTACTTTACAAAAAGTTTCTTTGACCTTCTAGAAAGCTCATCAAGTTTTCTACGAAAGGTTCAAAAAGCTTCTAATAAAAGTTCAAAAGTCTCTAATAAAAACACAACTTGTAAACACTAATAAAGGGTGTAATGTCTTTGTTCATATAGGAGTAACGAGATTATTTAAGTGCATCTCCACCACAAACTCAAGAATGTTGAAATGATTTGTATTGTTAAAGCAAAAGGTTGTAATTTCCTCCCATTCATTTGCTGCAAAGTATGTCCATTCAGCTGCTGAGTATTTTCGACTGGGTATTCTCCTTCTCTTTGATCTCTGAGTTACTCGACCCTTAGCATCACTGTCACTTTGACTCGACTTCTCAGTTTCTTCAGCAATCATTTGGGCACTTCTACAGCTGGCACAGTTTGTTCACTTGTCCAATTGTCTCCTGGTACAACTCTTTTTACCATAGCATCTGGTCCTTCATCATATCTGAGCTTCCAGGAGTCAACTGATTCTGTTTCAACTCTTCTGTACCAATCAATGCTGTTGACTCGCTCAGTCCTCCTTCAGATCACAATTGTGCTGTATCAGCTACTTGCGTATCTCCAACAGCTTGACTAACCTGATCCTTCTGATTCACTGTAATCAACCCTTCAGGGACAGGTGCTGTGTTATCTAGGAGACCTGTAACTTTGCTAGTGTGGGTTGCTCTCAGTCAGGAAGACCAGCACACTTCACAGCTGTCATAGTGATCAACACTAGTTGACAGGGCCCCTTCCAATGCGGTTCTATGCAGGATTTCCTCACGTGCTTTGTAACCATTACCCAGTCACCTGAACACATGTCATGGCTAAGTTCCTGCTGTGGTTGTGCTGTAGCTTCTCCAAACTGATGAGACACCCAACAAACCATATCAGTTAGTCCTTTGCAATAATCTAGTACCAAGTCATCTGTTATATTTACAAGTGCAGTCACAGGTACAGTTGGCAATCTCATAGCTCTTTCCATGATGATTTCATGAAGGGAAAAACAGTCTTTCTCTTAGGAGTACTACACAAACTCATCAAAACAAGAGGCAAAGCATCTGGCCATTTCAAAGTGGTGGATGCACATATGTTTGCCAGTCTGGACTTCAAAGTTCCACTAACTTGCTCGAACAGTCCAGAAGCCTCATGTCTTAACTGGAATGTAGTCTTTGCTCAACTTGTTATGCTGCAGATAATAATTTCAGGACCTCACTGTTGAAATGTGTCCCTTGGTCTGACTCTCGAGAAGGTGGGAATCTGAAACGTGGCATCAACTCTATAAGCAACAGTTTAGCTACTGTGAGGCTATCATTTCTCCCAGTCGGGTAAGCTTCAACCCACTGAGAGAAAACACATACAACGATATATCTCAGTCCATTGCATACGGGTAGCTCCATAAAGTCTAACTGCATTCTGTTGAATGGTCCTCCTGATCTGCCTATGTGACTCAGTGTGATGACTGTCTGTTGCCCTACATTTATTTGCTGATATGTGACACATGCCTTCTGCTACCAATCTGAATCTGGGGTTAAACCATGTTTGCTTAAAAGTTCTAATTATTGCATCACAACCTACATGAGCCTATCCATAATAGTGCCTAGTCATGAATTGTAAGAAAGTGTTTGGCAACACAGCTCTTCCATCACTTGAAACCCAAATATCATCTTTGTCTTTTTTGACACATCCTGCGCTAATCCAACTCAGCTGTTCTTCTTCAGTTTCCTCTTCCTGCAATATTTTAACTTCCTCCAATGTATCAACAGCAGTTAACGGGACATTTTGACTTGTCGCATCACTGGATTCATTGCATCATTTTCCATTAAAGGAAGTACAGCTCAGGGCACAATACCTCGCCACTTCGTCTGCACACGTGTTACGTAAGCAGTGGACTTGCAGTATGCAGTACACTATACAACCTCAATTCTAGGAGGCAACTGTAATGCCTTCAACAAGTTGCAAACTGTATCCCCGTTTCTGACGGGTTTTCCAGAAGAGGTCATAAAACCACTCTGGGACCACAACTAACCAAAGTCATAAATGACAGCAAAGCCATATTGACTATCGTTGAAAACTGACACTTTCACCTACATGGGCAGAAAAGACTCCTTGAACCCAGGAGGCTTCATTCACACCTGAAACTGTGCAAACTGCATAACCAGCTCACAGGGTCTCATCTTTGTCTCGTAAACAGGAGGCCATCAACAAACATGACATAATCATTTTCAGTAAGGGGAACATCTTGAATGTCAGGTCATGGCTTGGTGCATAGTTCAGTAGCATCAAGACAGTCATGCTCAGCCCCATCACTACAATCATTTACATATTCAACAGGGGTAGGCAATACATTGGCAGGATTCAACACAGTGCAATGCTTTAGATTTATGTTGGGGGCAGCGAGAATGATTTGCTCATATCTGGTTAAAAAAACGCTAGCCAGATGTTTGGTTTTGGTTCAGGTTAACAACATTTCCACTGAGGGGGGTAGAAAAACATTCATGGGATATCCCATAACTTTTGCAATGTTTTATGCTGATGCTCACTTGCTGCAACAGACTATAAACAACCAGGTGAAGCTGAAGCTACACGATCTAGAGTGGCAGAAAAATAAGCCACAGGTTTGTTTGCTTTTTTATGCAACTGAATCAAAACTAAGAGGGCGCATCCCTCCCTTTCACAGTGGAACAAAACAAAATGTTTTAATCAGTCATTCCCAGGCGAAGGGCATGACAGAGGTTTTTTCTCAGCTCTAGGAAGCATGTTTACAGTTGCCATCCACTGGGACCGGATCAGAAACATCTTTGTGTGTCAGTCTCTCTAAAGGCTTGGCCAAAAGGGAAAAGTTTGGAATCCACTGACAACAGTAGCGAATCATTCCCAGGAACATCCTAACTTGTTTCTGAGTGGTAGGGGGACTCATTTTCAGAATTGCTGGGATTCCTTCTTGTGACATCTTCCTTGCACGTTTTCTCAATGTGGTGATCTAGGTACAGTACTTCATTCCAATGATACTGTAATGTAGTTGGGGAAACGTTTTGTCCATTCTCTCCTAAATGGTTTAAAAGGGCTATTCTATCTCTCTTACAGGCTTCTTGAATATTTGATACCACTAATAGGTCATCAACCTAGTGGACCAAAACTGAATAGTAGGGCATTTAAGTGACTCCAGATTCTTCTTCAAGATCTGATTAAAAATTGAAGTATTCTCGGTGTACCCTGGAGGGACTTGGCACTATGTCAAACCACAACTGCCAAACCAAAACATGAAGAGAAATTGGCTCTCTTCATGCAACAGTATGAAAAAGAATGCTTGGCACAGGTCAATAACAGTGAACCACTCTGTTTCACATGAATTTGTAATACAATTACTGCTGGATTCGGTACCACGGGACAACATGGAACAACAATCTCATTAATCTTGCAAAGATCATGGACAGTTTAGTACTTTCCACTCTGCTTCCTCAGTCCCATAAAGGGAGAGTTACGTGGATTTCCCACCATCTCTTTACCCTGCTCAATTAAATAATCTATCCGGGGAGTAATTCCTACAATTGTCTCAGGTGTTATGG
The DNA here is from genome assembly GCF_031143425.1 of Pleurodeles waltl. Lineage (NCBI taxonomy): Eukaryota > Metazoa > Chordata > Amphibia > Caudata > Salamandridae > Pleurodeles > Pleurodeles waltl. Next base: position 479,848,012 of record NC_090451.1, read on the forward strand.
TATACGGGTGAATTTCAGATACACTGAATTTGGTTTCACTGTAATCTTTACAGGCCCAACTCTATTAATGAGTCTTATCTCCTTGACATAGGCCCTCATTACAACCCTGGCAGTCAAAGACCGCCAGGGCTGTTTTGGAGTTAGCACCGCCAACAGGCTGGCGGTGCAAACTCGCGTATTACGACGCCACGTTGGTCCCGGCGGATTTAATCCTCCAGGGCAGCGGGGTTACAAGTCCCCCTCCCGCCAGCAGCGCTGCTTGCAGCGCTGCCCAGGGGGTTACAAGTCCCCCTCCCGCCAGCCTTTTCATGGCTGTAGGAACCACCATGAAAAGCCTGGCGGAAAGGGGAGTCGTGGGGCCCCTGGTGGCCCTGCACTGCCCATGCCTTAGGCATGGACAGTGCAGGGGCCCCCTGCCACAGCCCCATGGAGCTTTTCACTGTCTACAGAGCAGACAGTGAAAAGCGCGAAGGGTGCAACTGCACCCGTTGCACCGCCGCAACACCGTTTTGGAGCCGGCTCCCGTGTTGCGGCCGACATCCCCACTGGGCCGGCGGGCAGAAACTCAGTTTCCGCCTGCCAGCCCAGCAGGGATGTTTTGATGGCCACTGTGGAAGTGCAGCCGCATTGGTAGCAGCGCGGTGGTTACAACTTGGCGGGCAGCGGTTGCCACCCGCCAAAGTTGTAATGAAGGCCATAGTGTCTTTTAAATCCTCTGGCAAATCATTACATGTCAGCATTGGTACAACGTGACACTTGGGGATTGATCTACAATTTTCAATGGCACATCCTTATAATTTGTTTGGATTTCTATTCCACGGGGTGTGCAGCTAACAGAACAATTTAACTTACACAACAGGTTACGTCCAAGCAAGCTCACAGGACTTAAATTTGGTGCTTCTGCTGTCCTGACAGAGGAGCGTGTAGCACCAGTGTCAACCAGAAATGACACATGATGGACATCACCATCTACATAGGGATCATGTTGATCTACTTCTAAGGAAGCACTCAGCAGGCAATCCTCTTCATCTGAACAATTCAGTTGAAGAATCACTGAAACATCACCACTCATATCCATTAAAGGAAACTGTGATGTTGATTCACATCTACATTTGCAACCTGATTTAAATTCTGTCAGGACATATTTGTCTGTTGCTTGAACATTGGTGCTTGTGGTATCTGCATCTGCTGTCTTCGGAGCACATCTATGTTTTGCATTAAGGGACTCTATACTCTCTGCATTTCGACCTGATTATTACCTTGCACTTGAGCAACTCCATTATTCTCTACCTGATTATTCACACTATTAAGGGGCCACTCCTTCCTCTAATGGCCTAACTGGCCACAACCAAGACATGGATCAGCTGTTTTCAAAGCCTGGACATCAACGGTTCCACTCTGAACTTCCTGAACACCACGTCCTCTACCTCTCTGCTGGAAAACATTAGCTCCCTGCTGTTGTACTCCTTACATACCACCCGTATTCATTATCATCTTTAAACTCGGCCTAAAGTTGTGTGTAGCTTTTGATTGCATCACCATCACCTTTTTTCAACTTTTTCTGCTTTAATTCCAGTTCATCAGTGCAGTATTTGGCATACCACAGGATCTTGTCAACAGACTTTTTTTGCCAACAAGTCAAATGCTGCTGTATCATGGCACTTATATCTAGTTTTAATCCTTGCACAAATCTGAACACAGAATGACTTACATCTTTATCTCCTCTGGTTTCAGTACCACTGTAATGTTTGAAAGCCTGCAACAATCTCTCACAATAGAAATATATAGACTTCTTAGATTCTTGAGCCGTCTTGTCAATCCTCAGCCAAGCAATATCATTTGGAGACACCTTATCCTTTAACAGGCCAATTATCTTATAATATTTTTTCATCGCCTTTTCAGACAGCGCACCTGTCACTGAATCTCTTGGGTGCTAACTTTCAGGTCAGTCAACAAAGACCTTGCACTCAGTCCATAAATCACTCAGAACCTCAGTGTCAAACAATGTATTCAAATCTTCCCACAGGCATTTTGAAACTTTCACAAACCTTTCTATCTGCTGGTACCATTCCACTGGTTTTTCTCTCAATTTTGGGTAATCATTTGCAAAAATTAATATATCACTCCTATTACAAGGTACAAGAACATAACCACCACCAGGATTTCTCTTATCGAAGCATCTTCACATTAGCCTCTGTTTGATTTGCTTGAACCAGAGGAACATCTGTTTTCTCTTTCTTCTGATCTCTTTTCTTTGCTCATTTACCTTCCCACTTATCTAACGCCTTCCGTTTCTGGATACACGTGATTGAATTCCTAATATGCGATTTCATTCCAGGAGGTCTTATGCTCGCTATATCATTGTTTCTACACTCCAATCTATATCTTCCCTTTAAGGGCTTTGATTTCTCCAAATCCACGTCATATTTCTAGGCCACCCAGATAACCTTTCATAAGCCGGTCACGTTTGGTAATGTCTTTGCACAGGAACCACAGTTAGTCGTCTGTGTAAATATCTAATTGGGCAGTGTCCAGAGTGCCTAATATTATTTTAATTAATTTCAGTTTCAATCTGGACACATTCAGTGATGATTCTCTCCCTGGAATGTTATCTGCCTTTGCACTACAATTTGTTCCTCCTGTAGCACATGCAGGACTCAAATTATTCAGCTAATCATCTAACTGCTCTGCAGTAAAACCTCACAAACTTATAGGATTATTCTGCAATACTTCTGTTCTTGGATGACCCACAATTAGCTGATTCAGGGGACTTGCAAATAACATTTATTCTGGTGTGTTAAAGGGTATTCTTCCTTGTGGGGTATTGCAACCAATATCTAATATCGGTTCTGATTTGGGCACAAAGTATGGTGATGGTCTCTGAGGAAACCTGTCATTGAAGTCAGATCTGAAATCTGGATAGGAGTTAATAGTCTCAGAAGAGAACACATTTCCTCCATCTCTGAACTATTTGGGCTTACTGATCTCTGTACACTATTGGGTGTCATCCCTTTTGAAGTAAATCGGGTTTTGGAAACATTTTGATCATTCGGGGCATTCAAACTGTACGCATTATTTCCAGAGATACTTGGAACATATAAAGGAACAAATTAACATATTGTTACAGGAACTGTTAATGCATCTGGACTAATATAGTTTGTCTTGCTCAGAAGAACTGTCATTCCTATACCTTGCCCTGACAAGGCAGTACTAAAACCTTGTCCTGTTTGAGTCGAAGATGCATTTGGTATAGACTGATTTGGTCTAAACGTCTTTTACATAGGGTGTCTGTAATGACTGATTCATGTTAGAATTCTGTACAATCTGATTCATTTTAGGACTCTGAACAGGCTGAAATATGCCAAAGCTCTGAGCTGGTTGATTCATACTTACAATGTATCTCTCTGAGCTTGCAAGTGCAGCTGGTACTGTCTGATTCTGGATTTGGCAGCTGGATCAGTAGGCACATTAGGGGTTACATCTCGTGCAGCTTCACTTGTTACTCCAACCTCAACAGAATGGCATGGAAGCTGACGGTTTAGCAATATCTAATTGATAAATTCATCATCGGAATCACTCTTGTATGTCACAGCCTCTGCATCTGTTGTCTGTTCTGCTTTCTATGCCCTTTTGTTACTCTTTGGTTTAATGCTTTCTCACTTTTTGCTAGTAATTACTGGATACAGTCTAGTTCCCTCAATAATATCTGCTCTCCAAGCTTTCTGCTGATCATCCCATCTTGCTTCTGAAAATGTTAATGCTCTCTGCATTCTATTCTCATACTTGTGTGTCAGTTTCTGATAAGCTATGTGTTCCCAAGGATTAAGCGATTCAAATTGTGCATGTCTCACATGCGGTTTCATCTCATAAAGCGCTCGCCTCAGGTTCTCAAGAATTCTTATATTAAAAGTTCCATTGCGAGGAAATTCTAATGCACCTTCTTTCTCTGTCATTTTGTTCTATTGTTCAAGCCACAAACATGCATGAAGACCCTTTTCAGACATAACATAATGACCTGGAGAATCTCCCTTTTTCACTGGAATAAATCAATCTCCTCTCAATGCATTTTTTTAGTGCTTAAGATAACTTCATTTTCAATCAAATTCAATAATTCATGATACTTTTTGTTTGAATCAGGAAGTAATTCTGTTCTCACAATTCTCTCTTTGATATTCTCAGCCAATAGCAACACATTACCGTCCACCAATACCCGTGCACCTGCACAAAAACAAACCTACTGTATATCAGTGTGATATACAATGACCTCACTCTCACTCCTTGCAGCAACTCCTCCACTTTGTAATTGTCTCTCACACAATCACTTTCACACACACCTAATGCAAAATATTGCAAGCAACAAAATAACAACCTGTCTACTTACTACAGGGTAATCAAACAATTCAAAGTTGTACAGAGATGCACTTTTCGACTGTGGCTTTCTCAATTACACATAAATGAGACTACAAACCTCACTCCGGTTAATAAAGGTCCTCCATGTGCAGTCAGGATTCACTTAATACCAACCATCCCACATTCACTCAAGGAAAACTATTGACACTGTTGACGACATCTAAAGACATGTACCTTACACTAGAGAAAATACATTAACCAAGTGTCTTCTTCACTTGTGCATTATCCTGGGATCTTAGGCCAGAATGGACCTGTTAAACAACAACAACAAGTGTTGATTTTCAGTTTCAAGCACCACAACCACACAAATGCAGAAACTTCATGAAACACTTCACAACATCACACTTTACCACAGTCTCAGGGTGAAAAGAATGCAAGAGCAAACCCTATTAATACTCACATCCACTGTGAAGGAACAACGGTGGAACTTTATTAGTCTTCGGAACGAACCATGGGACAGAATTTGAAGTGGGCAAATTTGGAGTGGGCAGGTCGCATGGCAATAATCCTACCTCCCTAACACTCTGCCTAACTCTGGCTTCCCTCTCGTGGGAGAAACCACTAATCTGCCACCAGATTTGCTGTAGCATAATCCTTGAAAAGATTATGTTTAAACATGGTCAATAAATCATTTTACCCATGATAAGGGTGTGGAGACATAGGCATCATTTACACAGAAAATCCATTTAGAATGACAGTATGACCAATGTGGCCACACAAGGAAAATTCCAGTCTGAAATAAATTCCAAAGGTTTTTATAACAGATTAAGGGCCTGATTTAGAATTTGGTGGATGGGCTACTCCATCACAACGGTGACAGATATCCGATCTGCTTAAATCTAAATCCCATTATATCGAAAGGGATTTAGATTTTGGCAGGCAGAATATCCATCACCGTTGTGATGCAGTAACTTGTCTGCCAAGTTCTAAATCAGGCCCTATGGCTCAAAGTAATATAGATAATTCTCAAAACAAGACCGTAAAGATACAGATTCATAATAGGCTGCCCAAACCTCCTTAAGAAGTACAAACAAACTAACATCAAACTGTCTAAGCACTCAATCAATGCTACACACAATAACAATAAGAACATTTTAAAAGGAGGAAACAAATGTTGTTTGACTCTGCTAATCATTTAGTAGTTTAAATTCTACAATTTAGTAACCTGGGCATGGGGTAACCCTACAAAGTAGCAAATCCATGTTAACATGTTCTGAGTTAAACACATAGGACAATAGGAAAAAAGCACGAAATGGCAAAAATAATTTGAAAAAGGAAATCTAGGGTAGCAGGTGGCTAACTAAAGTTGGCAAAACATAGGTAGGAGTCAGTATTTCAGAAGCTCGATTTAGAGTCTTCTCTGAGTCGGGGGAAAACTCTCTAAATCTCAGCAAAGCATTTCAAAGAGTCAAGGGTAGAGAGGACTGTACCTTTCAGAGCCAAAGGGGTTCAGCAAGAAGGAAGGGATGAAGCAGACTGCTCAACAAGGAGTGAGAGGGGAATGCTGCAATCCAACTGGGGAACAGTATATTAAAGTTCATAGTGTGAAATGATTCCTCTGTCCATCACTCCATGTGATGCACAAAGTGTAACTGTCCAATGGAAGCCAGTCATGCAACACATAACTGCAACATTGATGAAAGTTCTCATTACCAACATGTAAAAAACATTCATCTTTGCTCATCCATGCCAGTTAAAACATTTGTATACATAGTGCATTCCACAGATCTTGAATGTACTGGGCTCAAGGTTAGTTTCTTAGGCTCACTATGGGTATGACAAAAGAACATTTATTACTAAGACAGCATTCTTATGAGAACAAAGGGCCTGATTACAACTTTGGAGGACGGTGTTAAACCGTCCCAAAAGTGACGGATATACCACCTACCGTATTACGAGTTCCATAGGAAATAATGGACTCCTAATACGGTAGGTGGTATATCCGCCACTTTTGGGACGGTTTAACACCGTCCTCCAAAGTTGTAATCAGGCCCAAAGTCTGAAAAGAAAGTGTACCTTAGCATGAACGACTGAACATTTTCTGCACAGTCAGAAAACAGGGCCTTGCAGGCCTCACTTAGGCTAAGCGAAGTGAATTAAAAAGGCACATTTCACATTCAAAATTATAAATCCAAAATTAATAAGCGTTGTCAGTGTGTTCATGTTACAGTAGATTTAAAACAAAATAACTTTGCAAACACATTGCATGTGTTCATAGGCTATAACACATGCTTTTCAATAACCTATAAAGTGAATGCACAGTAATATGACTTTCAGTGCACCACTTTACAACAAAACTATTAGTATTTTAATTAACAAAATGCATATGCTGACACTTATAGATGATCACTGTGACATCAGGGGCAGCATTCAAATTTCTGCTACATCATTAAAATGAGAGCTCCTGCAATGTGAAGACGGATTTTTCACGTAACAGAAGCTCTTGAGAAACAACAAAAGACTTTTATTTTCCTAATGTGCTGACCGGAGGGAACTTTGAGTGGTTTTTTTTGCTCTGTGTTTGGAGAACAAAGGAGGAATTTGTGCCAAATCGGCCAAGGATCCAGTGTGTGCTGATTTACGTTGTGGCCCCATTATATCTCTCAGAACTTTCAGGGGCAAAACTGTTTTATGACAATATTACTGTTGTCCAGCTTCTTTACTGTTATATTTTATATTTTGTGCAGTGATTAATTATATAAAAATGTCCCTAATAAGAAACTGTAGTCCTATCTTTAATTGTCAACCTTAAATACTAGCATCCAAACAGAAAACACCCTGGAGTAAAATGGGAGCTCATTTTGTCAGACGTCTGGAAAAGGTCAGGAACATTTAGTTGTCATTAACCAGAGAACAGGCCAAGACAAAATTGTTAAAGAAGGTTCTGCACCCACACCTCAGTTTGCCACTCTGCAGTTGTAAAACACCACTCCCGCAGTCTACCATGCACCGCCTGGGCACCCACTTCAGCCAACACTACCCTGACTTCCCTCCGACTAACTCCAGGAAAGCCTTACACAGCGCATCTACTTGAGTGGAGTGACCAAAATCAGAAAGGGCTTACTGTCTTCATGGTCTGCAGCCCTCTGCAAGGAGAGAGTGAGGGCCAAACGTGAAGACCAGGGATCTGTTGGGCAGGGTGGAGGGCCAGCAAACAGAAGCCAGTGGGAGAGCACCCAGTATTCACACCAATCTGGTGGGTCAAAAGTGAAGGCACAAACATGCTCAGCTCAGTCTTCTACAAACAGGAACAGGGGGAGTAAAGGCTTGTAGGGTTAAAAGCTTACTTGAGCAAGTGTTTATAATCTTTACTCTTAATCTTTAGTGAAGTTCTTTCATGTGGTTGCCTTCACAGTCTGGGGAAGATTGGTCAGAACTCCAGGCCAGCATGGAGGTTCCGGCTGAAAGTGTATTGGATGGGACATTTTCTAAACATTGGGAACCCAGTGGATTCTTTATGAACTCTTTGCATCACCCCTCATGTAGACATTGATATAAGCATTTCTATCAATCTAGTGGATGGATCCAGTATTCCCCAGGATCTGCCCACTATGTGCCTCCCATCACTAGAACCAAAGGCATCTCTATCTATGCCGATCCATGCCTGAATTCAACAGTAGAAGACAGGGTTTCCCTTTAAAGCCACATCTAGGAGACGCAAAACCAAATTATGAAATAATTCCCACTCACTGGCCTTTGGATGCTTCAAGATAGGTGTTTTTTATCAGCAGATTTGGTGGAGAAGACAGTAGTAACCCTTGTCCCATCATCAGAGTACATTGAGGCTTTAGTCTAGATTAGGTCTGATAGTAAACTGGACAATAAGGGTTGGCCAACAGCCTAGAAGATCTGAACTATTACCCTACTGACAATACAGTCTAACAAAAAAACTCTTCAAGGAATTATCTTTTGGTCTCTCCAGGACAGTGTGGCTACCCATCTGGCACGTTAAAGGTTTTTCTGGTTCAGCATGCAGGGGGTACTTTTGGGCATTCCCGATTGCAGATTCAAATAATCTCAAAGAGCCCCCACTATGGTGTAGGTCACCTCTGTCGGTGACAAGCCATCACAATTTAGAGATTCTTCTCCATGGTTAACTGGGCAATAGGCTAATCCACTTTCTATTCACCTCCAACACCAGGACAGCACAGGAGCAGGGTCTCATTATTATCCCCCACAGCTTGCATATCAATCAAAAGAAATTCTGTTTGACTCCTGCTCAAGTCATAGACTTTCGTGGAGTGAGATTCTGGACTCTGGGTTTCTACTTATTTTGAGAACATTCAGCCTCGGACATCAACTGTCCAGTTTATTGGCTCAGGAGAATGCACCAGGCAGGCAGTGGCTACCCTCTTTTCAACTGCAATAATATATACAAGCAGTGGAAGTTGTACAGTGCCTAATACTGTGTAACTGCAATCTCTCTTTGAGTACTGCTTCATCTGCACTAAATTCACTTTCTACTGCAAATAAATTGGTACGCAATTTCTACAGAAGGTATGGTTGTCCTGTGCTCATTTCTAATTCATATTGAAATTAGATTGTGGATGCATCAAACGCACAGATGAGGTATCCTCTCTTGAATTAGTCCCACATAACTAATGTTCTGTTAATAATTCTACTCCACCCGGTCATGGTGAGTTTTTGATTAGGGGAGGCAAGGGGGATGAATGACAGTCTGAAATGTAACCATTTTTGTTTGTGTTCCTTTATTCTGCAGGCCTCCTGCATGTTTGTAGTGTCTTGAGCTTGTTTACACTTTCGACATCTGGTCTGGCATCTACTTCATTAATGGAACCCATCATCTCAGGGTCTCGACATTCTGGTACATGTGTCAGAAAAAAGAAAGAAAATGTTTCAATGGCGGCTAGTGCCATTAAAGCTTGAAGGGGCTGCTGTTCTCTCCATTCAAAGACCTATTGTCTGCACAGAAAGAGGGTTGGGGACCACTTTGGGGTGGTCTCTCAAAAGCCAAAGATGTTCGGCTTTCATCAGAGGGATTTTAGTCTTCTAACTGCAGGGTGTTAGCTGCTATGCATAATGCTCTTCTCTGGTTTGCTCTCCTCATGGAGTGCCTGGTGGTTCTCCTCCAAAGTTGTCACAAAACCTTATACAGACAATCAGGACCGTTTTTGATCACTAGCTTTTCATGTTATTTATTTGGAATAACATCTTCTTCTGGCTCTGGAAGTTACTCACATTTGGTGGATGGATGCTGGCAGACCGCCTAAGTAGGGCCATTCTTTCTCACAACCTCCATCAGTTTCTGGCGACATATGCAAACATATTCCAAAGGTTTGGGAATACTCAAGTAGCCCTCTTTGTGAGCACCAGCAATCCATATTTCATTGGTTTACATTTATTTTCTCAAAGGATGTGGGTTTGGGAAGTGAATGCTCTGACCTGTCTTTGCCCCCCGCTCTGTTGGTGCCATGTTTCTGGTAATATCTTTGCAGAAAACAGGGAAATATAATACTTATAGTCTCATTTTGTTCAATAATGGAGTGGCTTCCTCTGCTTCGCGGCCCGACAGTTGCCCTGAAATTTATCTTATATCTATACCTTTTTCCTCTTCAGAGTCCTCGTATATATAATCTCATGTCAGTACATTACCCTATTGTTGGAAATTACCTTTCTGCGGGGTCACCCCCAGACTTTTTGCCTTCCTCCTCCTCTTTTTCTGACGTCATTGTTTCTGGCTTTAGGACTGCTAATCAGTGCTAAAGTGCATATGCTCTTTCCCTAAAACATGGTGACATTGGCTCATACCCAATTGGCATATTTAATTTACTTGTAAGTCCCTAGCATAGTGCACCACATGTGCCCAGGGCCTGTAAATTAAATACTACTAGTGGGCCTGCAGCACTGTTTGTGCCACCCACATAAGTAGCCCCTTACCATGTCTCAGGCCTGCCACTGCAAGGCCTGTGTGTGCAGTTTCACTGCCAATTCGACTTGGCATTTAAAAGTACTTTCCAAGCCTAAAACTCCCCTTTTTCTACACATAAGCCACCCCTGAGTTAGGCACTAGGTAGCCCATAGGGCAGTGTGCTGTGTAGACAAAAGGCAGGACATGTACCTGTGTAGTTTATAAGTCCTGGTAGTGTAAAACTCCTAAATTTGTTTTACACTGCTGTGAGGCCTGCTCCTTTCAGAGGCTAACATTAGGGCTACCCTCATATACTGTTTGAGTGGTAGATTCTGATCTGAAAGGAGTAACAATGGTAATACAAAATCCTGCTGACTGGTGAAGTGGATTTAATATTACTATTTTAGAAATGCCACTTTTAGAAAGTGAGTATTTCTTTTCACTTAAATCCTTCTGTGCCTTACAATCCATGTCTGGCTAGGTTAGTTGACAGCTCCCTTCTGCATTTCACTCAGACAACCCCAAACACAGGATGCTCAGTCACACCTGCTCACATCTGCAGACTGAATGGGTCTTCCTGGGCTGGGAGGGTGGATTGCCTGACACTTACAAGTCAAAGGACAGTGGCCTGCCCTCAGACAATGGACTGCCAAACCCCCTACTGGGACCCTGACAGACAGGATGGAACTGAAAGGGGACATTGTGCACTTCTAAGCCAGTCTTTGAAGTCTCCCCCTCTTCAAAGGCACATTTGGGTATTTAAACAGGGCCTCTGACCCCACCAACTCAGGCACTTCTGTACAAGATACCACCAGTGAAGAAACTCTGAACCAGATCCTGCAACCTGCCAAGAGGAAATGACTGACTGCTCAAAGGATTCACCTGACTGCTTTTCTGCAAAGGACTGCTGCCCTGCTGTTGCCCTGCTGGCTTGCTGCCCCCAGGCCCTGCTGAGAAGTGTTCTCCAAGGGGTTGGATAGAGCTTGCCTCCTATTCCTTGAAGTCTCATGACCAAAAAGACTTCATACTGCAAAGAACTCCTTGTGCAGTGAAAATTTGACTCGCGACCTGCCAGAAACGACGCACAGCCTGCATCGGGGTGAGGAAATCACCACACGCCGAACCAGAATGACTTAGCCTGGCTCCCCGAGAGGAGATTGATGCAGCGCCAGCATTGCGACCGAACTTTGATGCACGAGCACTGGATCAACGCATAGCCGCGCCGGAACAACGCAGCCTGACTTCCTGCAAGAAGAATCGGCGCAGCACTTGCAGTGCAGCAGAAATTTCCCTGCTTCGCCCACTGGATCGACGCAGCTCCTGTGACTTCGGCTTGCACGCTCAGGATTTCTCCACATCATCCCCAGGGCACCCCAATACCCCACAACCCGAAGAGGATCCAAGCCAGCAAGCCGGAAATTGATGCAAAGTCTTCCCTGGGTGGAAAATTATCGACACATCATCTGTGTGCACCCAGAGAAACTGACGCACACCTCGTTTTCTACGCATCTCCTCCTCTGCGGTCCCTTGTGGAGAATTTTAACGCAAACTAGGTACTTTATGCTTGCAAGAGGCACTTGTTGCTTTTTAAAGGCTAATGACTCTTTTCAACATTCTCTGAAGTGATAATTCAACGTCTACTTATCAAATCTTGATTGTTTTGACCTGCATTTATCCAGATAAATATTATATATTTTTATAAACGTTGGGTGGTGTATTTTTGTGGTGTTATACTGTGTTACTGCATGATTTATTGCACAAATACTTTACACATTGCCTTCCAAGTTAAGCCTGACTGCTCAGTGCCAAGCTACCAGAGGGTGGGCACAGGATAATTTGGATTGTGTGTGATTTAACCTGACTAGAGTGAGGGTCCTTGCTTGGACAGGAGATAACCTGACTGCCAACCAAAGACCCAATTTCTAACATCTATCAACTTGGCAGTTGAGAGTATGGTGTTACAGCAATTAGGTTTCTCTTTTACTACTTCCATCCAATAGTCTTGCAGGGCTCTCCTCAGAAATGTGATGAAAAGCATTGATCTTTTTCTTCCCGGTGTCAGGACAATTTTTCTAGATCTATGCAGCTGTGAACCATGGTGGGTTATTTAGATTTTATAAAGCAGGTTTGATCCGGGTTTAGCAACATCAATTGTCCATTTACAGTGAACTGCAGTTAAGGCTGTCCGGGCACTTTCGTGTGGGCTTTGTTCCTTGGAGGAACAACGTAACTGTTTGTTACAAGGGTTTGTACTGGCATTCTCTGTTGTCAAACTCCAGTTACTCCTGCTTGAAATTTGCTGATAGTGCTCCAAACTGCAAAAGTCTCTCTTTAAAAGGTTAAATGGAGTTTTTTATCTTGTGTGTTTAAAGACTGAGGCGCTCATTACGACCCTGGTGGTCTGTGATAAAGTGGCGGTAATACCGGCAACAGGCCGGCAGTAACTACTGCCAAAATATGACCATGGACATGGCGGTCAGATCTCCGAAAGACAGCCAATGTACCACACCGACCACCAGGGCAGAAACAACAGGCACCACGGCGGTAGCTGCCTACAGCCAGGTGGAAGTCAAAGTTCTGCCCACCATATTATGACAAGACAACCCGTCACCTTTTCTGTAGCCGTACCAACAATATCAAAAGCCTGGCTGAAACAGAGCACAGAAGTGAAAGCACTCACCATTGGAGACACAGGGAAGAACCACGCTGCCATGGAACCAGAACTGCATGTATTTCCGATGATATTCTACGTTCTGCTCCACCACGAACACCAACGCTGGCGAAGACGACGACGGTGAGTACAGCACTCACCATTGGAGACACAGGGAAGAAATATGCTGCCATGGAACCAGAACTGCATGTATTTCCGATGATATTCTAAGTTCTGCTCCACCACGGACACCAACGCTGGCGAAGACGACGACGGTGAGTTCAGCCGCTTAGCACACAAGGGAGGGGGGAGGAAAACGAGAGTGACACACTCACGCACAACACACACCATACACACACACACCATACACATAACCGGATTCACAAGAAAACAAGTTAATCCACCTAAATCGGCTGAATAATGCAAGGATAACACAAATTTACTGAAGTGAATGTAGTAAGATAAACACAGTATAAAACTAATTTTGCCAATGTTACAGATATTTACAAATGTACAGAAAAAAGGGACACTGCCTAGTCCTCAGTGCGCATGGGCCACATGGCCACAGGGCAAAGTCCAAGGCCCCACTTATCACCGGCATCAATACGGAGAGAAAACTGCAGGGGCATCAGTTGGCAAATAGCCAGCCACCTCAGGGGGAGGGGGGCACCTCAGCCGAGAGCGGAAACAAGATTACTGGCTCTGGAGGGGGCAACATGCCATGTGCTTGGTCATGGGGAGTGCAGCAAGGCCACAGTCACTCGAGTGGGTGTCTTGCCCACTGGTTCTGGAGGGGGCAACATGCCCCATGCTTGGTCCTGGGGAGTGCAAGGCCACTGTCTCTCAAGTGGGTGTCTTCCCCACTGGTTCTGGAATGGACAGGCCGCACAGCAGCCCATGGAGGCAGGCTCACCTAATGTCCACTGGCAGTGACGGCTGCACTGTGGTGGTACTGGTGGTGGGCGGCTCCTGCACAGTCCCTGCACCCTTAGATGGCTGCACCGTGGTTGTGCTGGTGGTGGTGGTGGGAGGCTCCTGCACAGCCCCTGCACACTCGGATGGTGGCACACCCATGGTTGGTGGTGGGGGCTCCGTAATAACTGCTCGTGCAGGCTCCTTGCGCTTCTTGCCTGCTACTCCAGGCTCCTTCCCCTTTCAGATGGTAGGTGCAGGCTCTTTCCCCTTTTGGCTAGCTGGTGCAGGCTCCTTCCCTTTCAGTATATGTGGCCTGGAATCCTTTCTGCCATGAGTAGGTGCGGATGGAATAGGGCCTGTGGACTGTGTGGCTGAGGTGCTTGGCTGGGTTCTTCCTACTCTGGCCACACGTGCAGGATGGGGGGAGGGGTAGGGAAAAGGTCAATGGTGGATAGGAAAAATTTCTTAGGGACATTGGGGCGGGAAGTGGGAGAAGGAATGGGAGTGGAGGATGAGGGAGTGGTTGTTGGAGGTATCTGTCTGCTGGATTTGGGTGCAGGGCCTGTATGCTGTTGTGAGGTGGATGGCTGTTGGGTGTCTGAGTGCTTCCGTTTGTGTACTTTAGGAGGGGGGACAGACACAATGGGAGAGGACACAGGGGACGTGTGCATGGATGTTGTGGAGGTGTCTACCAGTGAGGTGTGTGTTCTGCATGGTGTTGTGATGATGCAGGTAGTGGATGATGATGTAGTGCATGCAGGTGTGAGTGTGGACGTACCTGGGTGAGAGGTGGAGGAGGAGGAGGTGCAGACAGTGGAAATAGTGGATGTTAGTGTATCTGCAACTGGATGGTGTTGGTGTGAGTGCCTGTGGGATGAAGTGTGGTGCTAGTGTTTGCCTGTGGCACTCTTTGGTGTTGTGCTCTGTGCATGCTCGTCAGTCTGTGTGCTTGGGATGGGTTGGGGTTGAGGAGAATGGGACTGGGAAGTAGTAGTTGGAGGGGGGTGGTAGAAACAGGGACAATAACTGCCATCAGAGAGGAGGCCCGAGCCTGGATCGATCTCTGTTGGGCCGCCAATCCAGTGTGAATGCCCTCCAGGAATACATTAGATTGTTGCATCTGGGCTGCCAGCCACTGGATGGCATTCACAATGGTTGACTGCCTTACAGAGATGGATCTCAGGAGGTCAATAGCCTCCTCACTCAGGGCAGCAGGCCTTACTGGGGCAGGGCCTCACGTACCTGGGGCGAAGGAGATGCCCACCGTCCTGGGTGAGCTGGCACGGACAACTTGCTGAGAGGCTGCAGGGAGGGCGGTGCTGGTACGAGGGTGGTGGCTATACTCCCCAGCTGGGCCTCTGCCATCTTCCATGCCCAGCATCTCAGGTCCTCCCACTGTTTACGACAGTGAGTGCTCTGCCTGCCATAGACCCCCAGGGTCTGCACCTCCTTGGCGATGGCATGCCATATACCCTTCTTTTGATGGGCACTGACCTGCAGAGGCAATACACTCAGGAAAACACCATTAGACAAACAGTCCAGCCAGTTACACATATGGCCCACCATACCCATTTCCATCACCATTGGCACACACATAGCCCAGCACACAATGGGTACACCGCAAAGAGAACATCCACCCACCCTCCCCTTACACGAGGCCTTCACACACACAACTCCATAAATCCATGCCACATGCATCGTGCCCACAGTGTACTCACCTGTTGGTCTGGAGGCCCATACAGTAATACGTACTGGGGTAGGACCCCATCCACCAGTCTATCCAACTTCTCTGAAGTGAAGGCTGGGGCCCTTTCCCCTGTCACACTGGCCATGGTAGGTTTCAAACACAGGTCACAGCAGCACATGCAGTGTAGGTCCTCGCCAATGGAAGGTCAGGCGGCAAGTGAGGAATCAGATAAAAAATGTCAGTCACGTCTGCAGCGGTGCATACCGTCACCGCCGGCTTAGATCACCATTGACCACTGTAACCAATATGAACTAATGAGGAATTGCACTGTGGTTCACAACCGCCTCCCGCCATGGTGCACAATGTCAGCGGAATTACTTCACTTCCACCTGTCCCTCCACACAGGACAGGTGGATGTCATTTTAAGGGGGGGGGGGCAGCCCTGTGAATTCATGCTGCCTCACAGGAGAAATAGGCACATACTGCACAATTCACACTGACCCATTACAAGTTTACAGAATGCAAACTCCGGTTGTGGTTCCAATGTTCAGTTTGTGACAGCCTCCTCACTCTTGTGTCCCTTAGATACCTACCGCTGTGGATGAATAGGAGATGGAGGTATAACCTTGTGTACAGACCCCTGGCGGACTTGGCTACACTGGAGGACAGGCACATTATATTCACCTATAGACTGGACAGGGCCACAATCACAGAGCTGTGTGCTCATTTGGAGCGTGACCTGATATCTGCTATCCGTCACCTCACTGGGATCCCCCCTCTTGTGCAGGTCCTATCAGTGCTCCATTTTCTGGCAAGTGGTTCTTTCCAAGTGACAGTGGGCTTGGCAGCTGGAATGTCACAGTCAATGTTCTCAATAGTGCTGAGAAGAGTGTTGTCTGCCTTGATTAAACACATGTGCAGCTACATTAATTTCTCCCATGTTGGGGATTTGGCCACATAATTGGGGTATTTGATGGTACACATATTGTATTTGTCCCCCCGACAGAATGAACAGGTGTTCAGGAATCGTAAGAGTTTCTACTCCATGAATGTTCAGATGGTGTGCCTGCTGGACCAGTACATCTCCCACGTCAATGCTAAGTATCCTGGGTCGGTGCATGATGCCTTTGTCCTGAGGAAAGCAGCATCCCAAATGTGATGGCCCAACTACAGAGGCACAGGGTGTGGCTAATAGGTGAGCCTTGGTCCCCACCCAGTGTATGTCAGTGTATGACTGTGGTGTTGGCCATATAGGATAGTGTGTGGCTAAATGTTGTCCCTCAATATTTGCAGGTGACTCTGGTTACCCAAACATATCATGGCTGCTGACCCCTGTGAGGAATGCCAGGACCCGCACGCCTTACCCCAGGATGGTCGACCAATTCGGCAACTAACGCCTGAGTATTAGTATTTAAATCGATATCCAAATCCCTTTAACTGTGAAGCATACTATTATAGGATCCCACCAAAAGAAAATCATTTTGGACGACAATCTGAATGTTTAAGAGAGCTTCCCAGTTGTCATTGATGCAATAATCCCCAATTTGACTAAATCCTGCATGCTCCCATCTCCGAAACATAGACTCCAGTTTCTTAAAAAAATAGATGTTAATACACAAGGGATGGCCGAAAACAGAAAGTTAAATAATGGTAATATTGACATTTTGATCAATGCAATTCGGCCTAGTATAGAAAGGGGGAGAGAACCCCATCGTGCAAACAGGGCCTGAGTTTTCAAGAGCAAAGGAGCGTAATTAAGATCATACAGGTCTCCTATGTCGGCTGAAAAGTTAATCCCAAGGTATCTCTTTGGCCTAGTATTCACACAATGCATTAATTCGGGGAGCAGTCTAATAGGAGAAGTACCACACAGAATAATATCGGTCTTACTCATTTTAATCTTGTAGCCACCAATTTGCTCATATTCGGCAAACACCTTAAAAGCCGCTTCCTGGGAGGATCGCTCTTCATCTAAAAACATAATGATATCATCAGCATACAGTTTCATCTTTCCCATTGACTTTAACGGGGAATTAATCTGATTATTTTGTCTGATTTTAATTGCTAAAGGCTCAATGAAGAGAGCAAAGAGAATAGGGGATAGAGGGCACCCTTGCCGAGTCCCACGTTGTACTTGAAGTTGACCAACACAAGCAGAATTAATTATGATATTGGCTTCAGAGTTTAAATACAGCCTTTTAATTAATGCACAGATCTGAAAGGGCACCTTATAGCTAGACAATTTTGCAAACAGTGTGTCCCACACAGCAAAATCAAATATTTTTTCTGCATCTAATAAAAGGATGATGGCAGAGATTTTATTAGAAGAGAAATAATCAAGAGCCTCGGCTAAATAGTGCGTATGGGTTGCAAGTTGCCGACCAGCAATAAACCCGTTCTGATTGGGGTACACTAGTTTATTGACAACCCCGTTAAGCCTGTTAGCCAGAAGTTTTGTGATAATTTTATAATCCGTATTTAGCAAAGAAATTGGATGATATGCATTAGGGTCTTCCCTGTCCTTATTCTTTTTGGGAAAGCTAACCACATTCCCTCAATGTCAAGAATTGGGAATCTGCTCCCCCTTCAGCAGGCCATTGATTAAAGACAAAAAGTTGTCAATAAATACCTTGATGAAACCTTTATAAAATTCGTCCGGAAAGCCATCAGGTCCACAAGCCTTCCCCATGGGAAGGTTCTTGACAACCTCAAGGCGTTCTAACTTCGTGAATGGCTGAATAAGAGCGTCACTGTCTTCTGTAAGACTAGGAATATCCAGTTTCCCCAGGAAATCCTTAATGATCCTAAAGTCAATATCCAGAGCATGGCTGTAAATTCGCCTATAATGTTCTAGCATGATTTCATCCACAATTCTGGGGTCAGTATGCCTACCCCCGGTGACAGGGCATTTCAATGCATGTAACATATTGCCAGCAATTCGATCTCAAGCTTGCCATGCCAAAAATTTGCCTGCAAAATTACTCTCTTCATATACCTTTTGCCTATATGTCTGATATCCTATGTCAACCTTCTTAAAAAGATTGCTGGCCAGTGCCTTCTTAGTTAAATTCAAAAGACTGTCTATTGCTTTCCATGGGGGCTTGAAGGTAAATAGTTCAACACCTTTGCACTGCTTCTTCCAGAGCCCTGGCTTGTTGTCTCTGAGAAAATGTATCTGCTGCCTCCTTAGCGATTACCAACCCCTGAAAAGGCCTTAAACGTATCCCAGACTATAGCTGGAGTTGAAGATCCCTGATTGCGTTTGAAAAATTCACTTATTTTGACCTTAGAGATCTGTACCCATTCCTCGTCTTGAAGGAGCTGCTGGTTAAACACCCACCTTCTAGGCTGAGGCTTGGAGAATTCTGAAAAAAGAGACACTTCCAGCACGAGGGAGGCATGGTCAGATAAGCCAGAGTGCCTCATCGACTGGTTCTTAAAGCGCAATGTTTTGCATATCAGAAAAAAATCAATGCGGGAGGTGCTTTCAACCCGGGTTGAGATGCACGTATACTCTGTCTCGTTTGGGGCACTCATTCTCCAAGGTTCACAAAGCATCAGCACTTTGGCATAGTCTTTAAAGATTTTGGCAACTCTAGGTTTGTGTTGTTTCTTACCCCTAACAGTGGTGTCCAGAACTGGACCTTGAAGAAAGTTAAAATCCCCACCAATAATAATTTTACCTGAAAGTTGCAAAAGGGATTGAAACAGTCCCACATAAAGGGCTGGGTCATCTAGTAAGGGTGCATAAAAACTAACAAAAATAAATCTTTCTTTGGCAATTAAACAGTGCACCCAGCACCATCGTCCTTTGGGAACGCAAAGAAAATCAAGTGCCCGAGCATCTAGCTAAAAAGACTGCCACACCTCTATGAGCTGCTGGGGCTGCAGCAACCACCTTGAAATTGACAAATTTTTTAAACATGTGGAAGCCCATAACTTTTTTAGCTGGGATGTGAGTTTCTTGTAATAAAATAACTGAGGGATTTAGAGCAGTTACCCTCTCTTCAATTACAGACCTTTTCCTCAGATTATTTAGCCCATTGACATTCCAGGAAACTATTCTTAATAAGGAATTCAACCTTGCCATTGAGTTCTTTTAAAAGATCACCAAAGAAGTAAGTGATCTGACCCCACCAGAGAATTTGAGCCTTGGCCTGGTCCAAATAATGTCACCCACTTTGTAACCTTAATCATTCTGAATTGCACATAGCTATGTTTTAGTATGGGAAACAAGGATCCTGTACCCCTTGCCACCCCTCCCAGCACCCCCAAAACCCTCATCCCAAACCCTTAGGTAGCCGACACCTGGAGCCCTCCCGTCTGGACAAACCGGGGCCACCCCACACTCCCTGACCCCATCCTTCCCTAATCGGCTGCCTTGGCATGGCCCCCTATGCCATAGACTCAAAAGGGACTGGAATATAAGTGCCATAATGACGCACTAGGTTTACACTCTATGAAATCCACCATTCTCAAGCAACACTCCCCCTCTTAGAGCATAATCTGTCCTCCTCCCCCCCTCTCTTATTCATATTCCCCCCCTCCCCCTACCCCTACCATGACTGCTATTGCATTGAATGCAACAAAGTCTTAGCAGCATCAACTGTATGAACCAGATTAGAATGTCCCTGAAAAAAACGCTTTAAGTTTGGATTGCTGTACAAGTCCTGCCGGAGCTCCGGCTTTTTGAAATGCCAGAATCATCTCTTTCAGTTCTCTCCTCCGATGTGCAGCCGCCACCGACATAGCAGAGAAAATTTTGAAGGCAAAATCGCCGGGGACCTGATGTATTTTACTCTTAATCGCTTGTTAAAGCTACGAGAATAGTTTGAGGATACTTTGCATGGGGTGGCTGTACTACGGGGACGCGATGGGCCCGCATGATGGTAAGATCCAAATGTTTATCCGCTGGTCCTGAAAAAACATGATGTAGGATAAGATCAGTGATTACATTTGTGACAGTCTACCCATTTTCACGCCCTTCAGGAATTCATGTAAATCTCAAATTAGATCTGCATGAGCGATTCTCCGCATCATCTAGCCGAATCTGTAAGTCTAAGAAATTTGCTTGACATTTTGTCACTGACGGTTCCAAAGTGACGTGGACATCCTCCAGATCAGATACTCGCTGTTCAACCTCCTTGATATGTGAGTTAAGTTGCTGTATACTACTAGAAATTAAATTCAATTGTGATTCCGTTCTCTGGTTTGCCTCATTTTGTGAAATTTTCAGAGTTTTTAACTCAGTTAAGATCTGAAGGAGCACGTTTTCTGAGGGGGTCTCGGTGCTTGCCTTGTCTCTAAGTGTACGAGAAAAAAAGCCCGCTTGTAAGTTCAACTGATCTTGGGCCAGTTCAGAGGGTCCATTGACAGAGGAGTTCGGAGGGGGCCCGGCTGCAGTACTTATCCCTGATGCAGAAATTGGCTTGAGGGATAAATCGAGTAGGGAACGGTTTGCCTGAGGAGCAGAGATAGAGTCACTAGTCATTGGGGGAGTGACATCCTTTTGACTCTTCACCAATCCACCAAACAAGGGATAGAACAGCTTGGGAGCTGCGCCCATATCCAGAACCTGGCTGTTATTCGCTTCCGAGTTACAACTGGAGGTTGATTGGTTATGAGGTGGACTAACTTTATTAACTGATTGCAAATGTAAGTCCAAGTCCGGGTCCAGATTTCTAGCCTCTTCAAGCAGAGAGTCAGAGCCAAGATTTTGACCCACCAAACAAGTCATAGAGGGCGGTAAGCTGTGAGGAGGAATATCGCTAAGAGCTAAGTCAGTGGTTGGCAGCAGGGCGATATTCGAAAATAGATCCATAATCAGGTGATTGTCGGATGGGGCTGGGCGCTTTGCTTTAACAGTACATGTTGCTTTAGGAGCCCTAGAGGCAGGGTGTCCTTTTCCCTGAAGATAATGCGGAGATCGGGACATTTTATAGCGCTGGTCCTTGTCCTTGCCCTTACAAGCGGCATGCAGCCCCCTTCCTCCCCCCTCCAACCCCCCTCCCCCTGCACAGCTGACTCTGTGTTTTTTTTTAATGAGAAATACTGGCCATGTGCCGGATTTGCGCTAAAGTTATGCCGGGGAACTGTGTCTTTTTAACGAGTGATTTTCCAGAACTCACAATGTGCTCACAGTGCACTGCACCGGGAGCTCACTAAACAGTGCCCACAGCAGTATAACTGGTTCAGATGCAGAGCTTGAGAGAAACGAAAAAAGGCAAAACTTCCCCCACTGACAAAGACTATTGTATGCCGTAGCCCCCGCCTCACCTCCCTTTCTTTTAAAGAGACCCATCCTCCTCTTCTCAGGGCAGGATTCAAGTCAAGCATTTGCCGAGCCTCTTCAGCACAAGATGTGATTTCGAAGCATATTCCACCCACGGCAGAAGTCGAAGAATGAAGGGGCAGCGTTCCAAATCCACTCCAAATGAAGAAAAAAAGGGGGGGAGCGGGAGCCCCCTTAAGGAGCTTTGTGGATTCCAAACTCTTTTCCGCGTTCAAAGACTCGGCGCGGCCATCAACGCGTCTGATTCCTGACACGCGTCCTTTCCTCTGAGCCTGTGGCTAGCCGCGGAGCATGATGGGAGCTCCTACGCGGCCCTAATTAGCAATGTTTGTACCTCTTTCAAAGAATACCTTTTTGGTATCCATGACATACTCGAAATAGATTTTTTTCAAAGGGTGTTTATTGAAGTGCTAACATATAGGGGGGAAGTGCAATGGTATAGGGTGATGATGGAGGAACGTCCAGGGTATTGTTCCAGTCTGTTTGTAGCACATGTGTATTGTCCAAGGGGACATAGGAAGGGGAGTAATGGCAGTTCAAGGTGACAGGGTGACTGAGTGGGACACAAGGGTGACAATCAGGAGAGTCTCCTTTCCTGGCGGGTGTCTTGGCAAGTGTCTCTGGCTTCTGTCTGGATTGCAGGGAACGTTTGTGGGGTTGTTCACCTTCTGCAGGGGGAGGGGTGCTGGTGGCCTGTGAGTCCTGTGGCAGGGCCTCCTGGCCACTAGCGGCAGCGGAAGTGGAAGGCTGTTCAGATGTTCGGCTAGTGGCAGGGGTCTGCTGGTGTGAGACTGCCTATCTAATAATGTTGGCCATGTCTGCCAGCACCCCTGCTATGGAGTACAGGGTGTTGTTGATGGCCTGCAAGTCCTCCCTGATCCCCTGGTACTGTCCTTCCTGCAGCCACCTGTTCTCCTGCACGTTGTCCAGGATCTGGCCCATCGTGTCCTGGGAATGTTGATAGGCTCCCAGGATCTCTGAGAGTGCCTCCTGGAGAGTCGGTTCCCTGGGCCTGTCCTCCCCTGGCACACAGCGGTCCTCCCAGTTTCCTGTTGTCCTGTGCCTCTGTCTCCTGAACCGTGTTCCCACTGCCACTGTCCCCAGGTCCCTGAGGGGGTCATTCTGACCCCGGCGGTCTCAGACCGCCGGGGCCAGGGTCGGCGGGAGCACCGCCGACAGACCGGCGGTGCCCCGCAGGGCATTCTGACCGCGGCGGTTCGGCCGCGGTCAGACAAGGAAAACCGGCGGTCTCCTGCCGGTTTTCCGCTGCCCTTGGAATCCCCCATGGCGGCGCAGCTTGCTGCGCCGCCATGGGGGATTCTGACACCCCCTACCGCCATCCTGTTCCTGGCGGTTCGCCCGCCAGGAACAGGATGGCGGTAGGGGGTGCCGCAGGGCCCCTGGGGGCCCCTGCAGTGCCCATGCCAATGGCATGGGCACTGCAGGGGCCCCCGTAAGAGGGCCCCACTGTGTATTTCAGTGTCTGCAATGCAGACACTGAAATACGCGACGGGTGCAAACTGCACCCGTCGCACCCCTGCAACTAGGCCGGCTCAATTCTGAGCCGGCGTCCTCGTTGCAGGGGCATTTCCTCTGGGCCGGCGGGCGCTCTTTTGGAGAGCGCCCGCCGGCCCAGAGGAAATGTCTGAATGGCCGCCGCGGTCTTTTGACCGCGGTGCGGTCATTTGGCGGCTCCCTCCAGGCGGGCGGCTCCCGCCGCCCGCCGGGCTCAGAATGAGCCCCTGAGTGTCTTGTGTGCGAGGTGTGACCTGGGGTCCCTGTAGAGGTGGACACATGCTGATTGACATATCCTGGGGACAGATGTGTGGGTACACTGGGTGGGTGCTGTGGTGGTGTTTCCAGATGGAGGAGGCTCGGTGGTGGTGTGTCACTGGACTTGGGTAACCAGCTGTCCAGTGGTCCCTGATGGGCCAGGTAGCTCGTCCAGATGCTGAAGACCAGAGTTACTGTCATCACTGTGGGCCTCTTCAGTTGGGGAACTGGATAGTGCTGGCACCTCCTCTCCGCTAACATTGGCTGGGGTACCTGTGGGGATGTAAATGATGTGTTATGGTTTATGTGTATGACATGTTGCACATCCTTGCCTTCCCCTCTATGGTTGTATTTGCCCTGGCAGCTTTCACTTGTGTATGTTGGTGTGTAGTGGGATTGTTAGTTCTTTATGGTGTGCATGCTTTAGTGATGAGTGTCCATGCAGGGCTGTGAGGGGTGTCCATGCATTGCCCAGCATGCAGGGCTTGGTATTGCAACTAGTGAGATGTGATGGTGGAGTGTGTGGGATGTAGTGGAGTGATGGGAGTGAGGGTATGTGATGGCATGCAGGTAGGGGGGTGATGGTAGTTGAGAGTTGACTTACCAGAGTCCAGTCCTCCTCCGACAACGGCCAGGCCCCCAGGATGCAATATTGCCAAGACTTGCTCCTCCCATGCTGTGAGTTGTGGGGGAGGAGGTGGGGGTCCACCGCCAGTCCCCTGGATAGCTAGCAGATGTCTTGCTGCTATGGAATGTACCTTCCCCTGTAGGTCTTCCACCTCTCCTAATGTCATCCCTAGCTCCTGGGTGCTGTCCCACGGCATTGACCCTGTCCACGATTCTCCACCAAAGGTCCATCTTCCTGGCTATTGATATCTGCTGCACCTGTGCTCCAAATAGCTGTGGCTCTACCCTGACAATTTCTTCCACCATGATGCTTAGCTCCTCCTCTGTGAAACGGGGGTGTCTTTGTGGTGCCATGAGTGTTATGTGTGGTGTGTTGGTGAGGGTGTGTTGAGTAATGTGTTGGGGTGTGTGATGTGGAGTGTGTGAGTGGTGTATAGGTGTGAGTAGTGTGTGGTTCTAGTTGTGTCAGTCGTCTTGGTGTCTCTCTATTGGCAATGCTTTGTAATCGTAAAGGGTTGTATGTAATGTGGGTTGGTGTTTTATAGTGGTGTGGGTGTGGTACATTGAGGAGTGTACACTATTTAGGATTTTTTTTTACATGTTTTGATTAATTAAACACCCCTATTGATAATGCTGGAGAGGTGGGGACTCCATCTATGATGCATAACACTGCAGTTGACGTCTTCACTTGCACTGTCATTCTGTAAATGCTCTTGCATTTATGAGCACAGGCAGAAAAAAGACTCAACCTGCCACTATCACAACTGTAACCTGAGACAGACTGAAATAAACTATTCTATTATGTCCTCCAGTGGAATAAAGTTATGTTAAAACATAAATTTCCACTATGTCCTGATGTTTAGAACTGTGTGTAACCTTTGGCTGGGGGACTCACTAGCCTTTTTGAGACATTAACCCATAGACGATTATAACCTACCCAGCTGGCTGCATGACAAATATCCTTGACTGAAAGTTAATGAGCTGGGCATTGAGGCCAAAATCCTCTTAGGTTCACCAGACCCAAGGTAGAGAACAAGAAATGACCATCCAATGGCCTGATTTAGAACAGGGTAATAACATGAATCCTGCCATGAATACCAGGATTTCCATATGAAAAGCCTGCTACCCCTCTGTCCTATTGAGTGAATTTTGGATGGGAGGTAACTCATTGACAGAGCCTTCTCGCGCTCTCATTGATCATTCATGTAGCACTGTTAATGCAGCCCGAAATGGTGGCTAAGAAGCTGTCCAGTGTAGATTGATCAATATGCCACATAAGACGAAGAGAGCCACTTTGAAAGTTTGTCACGCATTTGGATTTTTTTCTAGAACGCGGCGTGGTCTCCATAACATGTTGGTTAAGAGGCTGGATTTTCAACAGTGTAAATGCTGTTGGTGAAGAATAACAATATTTGTTTTGCATAGGAGTTTGAATGCTCACATCGCAGCACATTTTACCCTGAGCTGGTGTCAATTTCATATGCAGCTCCAAGCTGTCCCTTGGACATTTTACAACAGTTACTAGCAAGAAGAAAATGCAGGCTTGGGTTGGGTGGAAGGCAGAGTGCATAAATTGTGGTGGGCAAGTGGAGTGCTGAGAGGTTTTGGAGTAAATGGTAAAAGGGTGAACGAGCTGGCTAGTAAGCTTGCGTTACTATTTACATTTCCTCCGGCATTGTTCTTTGCTTGCTCTGCTTCTAATCAGGCCAATACAGTAATTCAGATGTTCTCGTCTCGTCTTTAATAGTTGCAAGGTCTCTTTGTGCTTTTTATACAAATGTTAAACAATGAGATAAGATGTTTCTCTGTCGGTGCTCTCTCGCTTTCAGCTGTTCTTCACCGAAATGCGATGCTAATCCAAACCGATATGTTCTTCCCATTGTATTATATTGAGGAGTGTACACGATTTAGGATTTTTTTTTACGTGTTTTGATTGATCGAACACCCCTATTGATAACGTTGGCACATACAATGCACCCTGGAAATGTCAGCACTTATTTTTTATTTACGTTTTTAGTTGTGACACCTCAACATTTTGTCACCTTTGTTTTTCGTATTCTGTGTTAAACATAGGTATTTGTTTAAATGAGTTGTTCTGGTCAACATAATAAATGGCTAATAAACTAAATAAAGAAATTGGTTCCGATAGTGAAATTCATTGTTGTTGTGTATTGATGACCCCGTAGTGCCGTGTTGAAACCAGTGCTCAATTTGTAAAACAGTAAGTGCAGGACCGAAAGTTTTGCTAAGACATCAATGAACATAGAATATCTGGGGCCAGATGTATCATGAAATGGCCTTGCGAATCGCAAATAGCGATTTTTAAGAAATCGCTATTTCCGAGTCGCAATAGGCCATGTATCATAATTGCGAATCGGAATTAGCGATTTCTTAAAAATTGCTATTTGTGGTTTGTGAGGCCCAAATACCGAATCGCAATTTGCATTTTCGCAAATGGCGATTCGGTAATCGAAAATCGTAAATTGTAAGAACGCACACCTGGAAGAGCCGGATGACATCACAAGCAGGAAGTGAGTCATCCCAGGCAGTTTGCAGGTGCCACCCCCAAACCAGCACTCAGAGAGAGTCAGCCCAGCCACACTGAGCAAGTCTCTGAAGAAGGCAGCACAGCAGAACAAACATGGACACCTCTGCTCAGGGAAAGGAGAAGGGAGAAAGGACGCGCAAACTGAAGTTTAGTGAGCAAGAGCTGGAGGTGCTCGCAGAGGAGGTGGTCAGGAGCCATGACCGTTTGTTCGGCAAAAGCTCACTCCAGGTGCCTGAGAGTGAAAAACGCAGACTCTGGGCAGATATCCAGACAAAGATCTGCGTTGTTGGAGTGGCGCAGCGCTCTGTTGAAAGAAATCAAGAAGAGGTGGTACAACCTGCGGTCCCGTGCCAAGGAGAGGGTGGCAAGACGACTGCAGGAGCACAGGAGGCGTACCACCCACAGAGACACCCTCCACCCTGATAGAAGACCTAGTGGAGTCCACACTCCTCCCAGAAGCAGTAAGTGGGGTCACTGACATTGACACATACGGCACACCAAGTACAAGTAAAGGTAAGTGCAATATTGAAATGTAACTCCATATGTGTATGCACAAAAGCTCTTTAGAAATTAGCAAGTAATGTAAAACGTTGTGATAAGTAGTCCATTCCACATCTTAGAAGCAGCACAACAATGCCTTATGGGAGTGGTAGTCCACAACCCAGAGCTGAAAGTAGCACATACAATGTAATAGGCAGAGCGACACACAGAAGAACACAACACCCACAACATAGTGATGAGAAGTAACTGTACCTTTATTACCATTGTGTGACCTTTATAGTAACATACATAACTGACATGCTGCATATTGTTGTTGCAGGTGGCCCAGGCCCAGCAGCTACAGCATATGCCATTGCAGGGGAGACAGACACCCATCCTGCTTCAGACTCCACAATACGAGGGAGTCACAGAACATTGCACCACTCCGACGCAGGCCTAGGGCACTGCCACTACCAGAACTGAGTCAGGACTCTGATGAGCAGCAGGAAGACTCACAAACACCGTGCCCAACTGGCAGATGCACTCAGATGTAGGAGCCCTGTTCACAGCCGAGCACAGCACCCCGCATGATGCCTACATATGCAGGCGCACAGGCTTTTGAGGTAGGTGAGGGAACATCGTTATTTGGTGGCCTGGAATCGGCTATGTTAAAGCAGCAGCGCCTGCAAAATAAAAAAATCACGGCATTACAAAGGCAGATGCAACAACATAATGCAAACATGGGGGGCCTGCATCGCCAGCTGGAGTGTCTCAATGCCAACATCGAACAGCTGCATGAGGGACAGGTCCAAGCATCGCAGGATACGAGGGAGATGACTACTGCTGTGAGGGAACTGTGTCAGGAGCAGCGCCACGACAGGGTAAGCCACCGCAGGCAGGAGCGACGCTTCATGAGCATGTTTAGAGGTTTCTGTTGCTCTGTGACTAGGCTGGCAAATTCTACATACCTAATATCACGTCGTGCTGTGGCCGCACAGGTTGAGGCAGCACACAGCAACAGGGATGTGGCCCAAGGACTGGTACAGATCACGAATGTGATAGACAATATAATGGGTAACCGGTCAGCCACACCTAGTGAACTTGGACTGGGGGACACAGAGGACACATCGAGCCTCAGCAGCCTAACTGTGCCCGCAATGGACACCAGACGTCGCAGTGCCAGGCACAGCACTGCCACAGAGGCAGACACTAGAGGTGCCAGTGAGGCAACTGCGCACTCGAGTGGCGTGCGTGACCGAAAGAAGTGAGTGTAGTGGCCACAGGGGACTGTATATATTTCTGGCATGAGGACACTATGAAGGAATAGTGCTTTACTGTTAACAGCTTTGTTTTTTGTCACAATTACTTTTGTTGGTACTCGTGGAACTTATATTACCTGACATTAAGGTAATAAATTTACTCACTACAGGTACATTTGTCAGTGGATTTGTGTTTTCATACTTACATCTGAAATGGTTGTGTGTGATGTCAGCCCGCCTTTGCCTTCCCTCTGCTGCACTGGTCCTGTCTGCTGGCTGTAGGGGTGGTATGGGATCATCATCCTCATCTGATTCAGATTCAGATAGTTCCACAGGTATGCCCCTGGTGGTAGCTATATTGTGCAAGATTGCACAAGTAGCCACTATTCTACATGTTGTCTCTGGGCTGTACTGTAGTGCCCCTCCACTTTTGTGGAGGCACCGGAAGCGACTCTTCAGCAGGCCAAAGGTGCGCTCCACCACGTTGCGGGTCATTCTGTGTGCTGCATTGTATCTCCGTTCAGCAGGTGTATTTGGATTTAGGTAGGGTGTCATCATGTAGGTGCGCACTGCGTAGGCACTGTCTCCTGGAAGGGAGAGAGGGTATAATGAGTAACTGAGCCATCTGACGTCACACTGCCATCAATGCACCAGTGTACAGAGGGACAATACCTAGTAGATATCCTTCACCAAACTTCCCAGCTAGCAGTCTTGTATGAATGCCGCTGTGGCGAAAGATGTATGAATCATGGGTGCTCCCTGGGTACCTGGCCACGAGATCAGTTATGATGTATGAGGCATTGCATATCACCTGTATATTCATGGAATGTTGGTATTTACAGTTGCGGTACACATACTCTGTGGCTGATGGTGGACAGATTGAAACATGTGTCCCATCTATGGCACCCAGGACATGGGGGAACTGTGCTATCTGGTAGAAATCTATTTTTGTCTGCTGCATTTCCTGTGGGGTATGGGGGAATCGGCTGTACTGGTGTATTCTGCTCAGCATGGCGTTGATAAATGCATTGAAAAATCTAGAGAGGGTACTCTGTGAGACCCCTCCAGCTTCTGCTATGACCCCTTGATAGCTCCCTGAGGCAAGTAGGTGGAGGGAGCATAATACCTGCACATGGGTGGGTATGCTATGAGTCCTATGTGTTCTGCGCTGCAGTATGGGTTGTAGCTCAGCTATCAGGTCGAGTATCATGGCAGAGCTCAACCTGAACCTCTCAAATATTTCCTCCTCTGTCTGGTCAAAAAGTGTAATGCGCACTCTGAAAATGCGCTCCTATCTCCTCCTCCCTCTCCTCAAACCCGCCAAGATCCTCATCCTCCTCGCCATGATGTAGAGTGCAGCCTTTGTGGAAAAGAGTCTGAGGCATTCTGGGCCTCTTTATATAGGTTGCACCTGGTTACCACCTGCTTTCACTTAGTGGTATTTTGCATGTGCAAAATGCCATTCTGCAAAAAATCGCAATTTGCGATTTTTTGATGCATCGAATTGCGACTTGGTTTTGCGAGTCGCATTTTGCACCTCGCAATTTCCTACTCGGAATACCGAATCACAAAATGCGACTCGCTAAACCAGGTCGCAACGCACAAAATCGAAATTTTCGCAATTTCTTATTTTTAGTCTGCGAATGCCTTTCCTGCATCGCAGACCACGTTTTTGCATTCGCAAACGGACAAATTTTGTGATTCGCACCGTTTGCGAATGCAAAAACTTTTGATACATCTGGCCCCTGGTGTGCTAAATACCAAGGCTGCTTTGTCTTAATTCCACCTCATACCTCGTTCATCCACCACCGGAGACCCTTCACTTCCTTTTATCTCCCTCCTGCGGGTTCTTTTCATGTCTGGTGTCTCCCTTTGCACTGCTTTCCCTCTTTCTCCTCCACTGTCTTACCCTTTGTTGTTTTTTTATCTCACATGCTTCGGCAGAAAGTCTTATTAAGAAAAGCAAGTGCTGGTGGGCCCCACCTGCAAGTACTGGCTCGAATTGAGCACTGGCTGAAATCATGAGAAACCTTCCGATTAGATACGGAATAAGGCCCATATTTATACTTTATTTAGCGCTGTATTTGCGTCATTTTTTCTATGCAAAAGTGGTGCAAAGTTACAAAATACAATTAGGCCCATATTTATATGTTTTTAGCGCCGCATTTGCGTCGCTTTTTGATGCAAAAGTGTAGCCAACTTACAAAATACAATTATATTTTGTAAGTTGACGCCGCTTTTGCGTCAAAAAATGACGTAAATGCAGCGCTAAAAAGTGTAAATATGGGCCTTATATTTTGTACTTTGCACCATTTTTGCATAAAAAAATTACACAAATCCGTCGCTAAAAAAGTATAAATATGGGCCTAAATTCCAAGATGCTCTCAACTTCAAACATTTTAATTTAACCAGGACCAATTGCAAAGCAGAATACATTTAAAAGAAAGAAAACAAACTGGAAACTAAAAGGAGACCCTTAACCTTATTCTTGATGCAATGACAGACTCCTGATCTTTTCCGCTTTGTCTGAAGTGGGTAGCAGTGAAAGCAAGTGTTGCAATACCATGGTGTTACTTCACTGAAAAGTGAGAAGCATCTTTCCATGGCTATATGAAATCCCATTCATGGTGGAAAATTGGAGTAGAGTGATTTAAACTATAACAGTGTCAGGCAATTTCAAAATAGTGGGAAGTTCCACGAATTCGTCGAAGTAATGGACATAATTAAAATTGAATACACGCCTTACTTAGATTCGATTGGTAGTGATCAGGAGTGGTTAGGCTGACCAGGCGTCCCTGATGTGCCGTGACAGTCCCTGTTTTTGATCAATGGTCCCGGAAGATTTCACTAAATGTAGCAGTTGTCCCGGTTTTCAGAGACAGCTGACTGCAGGGCTTTAAGTTGAATGAAAAACGGGGGTCTCTCAAAGGGGTCTGGTTTATGAAATTAAGAGCATGGCTTAAAAACACAAACTAAAAATCTGTGTTTAGCATAATGTTCCAACTGACTAGTATTTTGCTGCTTCTTTCTGTCGCTGCATCCAGATATGTAATACAGCAAGTAACATTGCACCTTTAACATGCCAGGACTATTGGCTTTGTCAATGGTTGTTAGTTGCATGAAGTAAATAAGCAACAACAATGACGTCTTTGTATAAAATATTTAAGATGCTTCAGAAATGCTCCAGTTCCCGAAAGGAAGAGACTGTGAAAGAACTGTAACAACTTACTTTTAAGTTACATCAAAGGAATTGAAGGGTGATACTGCTGCCGAGTTAAGATTTTATTTTCACCATGAGGGTGAGGGCAAAAAAATTGAGAGCCCGATAGGAACACATCTCAGCCTCTGCTTTTTAGAATTGCTGGTGCTGAGCACCGGGAGGACCCAGCTCACTTAAAGCCCTGGCAGACTGAACAAGCTTTTAATTTGTTACAGTGCAGTATTAAGTACCAACCTTTTCGGAAATCAGTTTAGTTAGCATTTATGATAGCCTGGGTAAAAGGTATTTCATTTATTCCCCTTAGTACCTCGACGTCCATGTTTTCTATGCAGGTGAGAGATATTTTAAGTCATTCTGCCCTACTTAGTCAAAGTGAAATGGTAGTCCTACTTCTGTTTTTGTGAAATGTCACTGTTTTTAGTTGCTGGTCACCCTAGCACTGGTGACAGTGAACGCTTAAGAAGGACACTATTATGAACTAAGGTTTTTACCTTAGAGAATAATCAGTTGCTATTCTGACAAAAAGTTCGTTGCTCTACCATGTGATTGAAGTATTAAATAATCAGTGGAATTCACTTGTTTATATACTTGCCTTTCGATGTTGGACATATAGCGAATAACCTAGTATGGTTTGAACAACACTTTGAGTGCTGAGAATATTACATCGCATGGGGACTCTGTTAAAATGATTAGTAGATCTTTTTAAGCACCTCATCATGTAAATTGTTTTGTTATAAATAAATAATTTATGCAAAGAAGACAGTTCATTAGTTAAAACGCCATTGAGGGAGAGCGAAAGACTGGGAAAACGTGCATATAACAAGATGTTTTTTTTCACCATTCAAATTTAACATTGGAAAACCATAATTCATTCTCTACCTATAGTGGCCATCCTCAGTATAGAAATGGGGACAATGAAGATGGCATACAAAGCAATAATTTATAATTAAGTCTCCCTTTGGGCACCATTACGGTTCTCAAAATGTTGCGTACTCAAATTAGGTCCTGGGCAATCGTAAAGTAATTAAAACCACACTGCATCATTCAACTCAAGTACACTTGTTCACTAAATGTGTAACATTTTTTGCCAAACATATATGAAACCGGATGTGTGCTAAATGAAGGCACTTGTACATTTGACAGGAACACAATGCGACTGTGTTAACATGTTGGAGAAAACAGAAAGCGATAACTGGTAATTGGAACACTTTTAGAAAGCTTTGATAGGGATTTCGGAGTAGGACATAAATGAAGGGAGAAGATAAGGACCGCAAAGTACACCTCTTACAGGGTGGCCGTATATTTCAAGTGTTTCTGTAATCGTTAGGAGAGAGTTTTATTGGGTAAGTGAGGGGTAAGAATTGAGGTAGACACAAACCAGACAAAGTTGGGGGTAAAAAATGCCTGTAAATTTAGAGGATATTTTTTTGACGATGTGGACAAATGATACAATCTAGCATTTCACTGTCAATGATAAGATTCATTTTTGAAGGCACAGTAGAGTTTCATAGCTATTTTATAGAATAGGCAGTAAAATTAAATACAAGCTGTGAGGTAAGTGGTAATAATTCTGCCCAAGTAGGACCTAGGGTCGTATCACAAACCAGGAGCTGCTGTGCTGCAGCTGAGCCCTAACCCTGTTAGTGTTGGCACACATTTATGATTCAGCAAATATGTTGTGCCTGGTGTAAATATCACGTGCCCTTCGCAGTATTTTACTTTGCCACTGGTCTAGCCGACTATGTCAATACAAAGAAAATAAGCTATCATTGAAAGGGGGGTAGGAACAGGTATTATCGAAACCAACAAACTTCCTTAAGCCATAGCAAAAACGTTCATAGATAAATAAAAAATAATGTTTATTATTTTGAAGGAAGAGCACATAAGAAATGAAAGCAAATGGTAGAGTGTGTCATTGATGACGTATTCTCTGATAATTTTTTTTTTTTAAAGTATATTTTACCAGGATTCCCTCAGAAAACATCCAAAGCCAAAGTTGGCATATGTTTCACATATAATTATTTGGCTGTTTCTGTGGTATTTTAATTAGTGATCATTTTTTCTGCCTCCATAGCTAAAGGAAATGGTGTCAAAAGAGCAGAATCTCAGTTGTAGAAATACCATACGTGGTAAATCTACATATCTAGAAAATTCAGAAACTCCCTGTGTGCAATTGTGTGTACGGAAGTAGAGAATCACTGGGTGAAGTAAACTTCCAGGTTTATACTGCAGTAAGGAGGAACATAGCAATGACATTAGTAAGAAAAATTAACATTACTTGAAGCAGGTTTTGACCAGTCGCTCATTCATATTGGCACAATTGTTCCTAATTGGATGTCATCCTGGACTAGGTGGTCAATGCCATTTTAAGTGGAATTAGATGCAACATAATATTGCCCACCGACAAGCATGCTGCCACATGCCACTAAAAGTGTTTTACTGTACCACAGAAAAACTTTCCAACAACACAGGTGCTACTGACTGGATCCACATGCAGCTGGTGACACTAATGGCAAGGAAGAACGTCTTAAATTAGTGATCTTTCAGAACAGAACAGGTAATAGCCAGAACTCACAGACAAAATTCAGACAGGACATTGTTCCCTGGCGCGTATTAGCTAGACCATCATTGTCGATGTATAATCCTAACGCAACACATGTACTGTCATTTTGAGTCTGAAAGAATGCAAAGAGACAACTGCCACAAGAAACTAATTTCTACAAACACACTTCATTGCCCAACCGCAGGTGCTGGCTGCATGACACAATATGGTAATACTGGGAAGAGAAATAAAGCAACCACAAGCGTACCGTGTACCAAACAAAGTACAAATCAATGATCGTGATGGGTAAATGACACTGGACCTCCAGATAGAAAACAAAGCAGGCAGCATGTAAAAACTTGCATGATGGACTGTATGGAACACGCTTGTGCTGTGTTCGTGTACAGTAATGCGCTTCCAGGAGACATTGCAGTCATGGCCTCTGCCTAAATCATATCAAACTGCTACAATACCAAACATTTCAAACAATACTCAAATAAACACCCAAAAAACAATTGAACAAGCTTTGAGCTACTGAAATTAGATTCTCTGGCATCCATTTCAGTGGTGCTATCATCCTGTATTCCGCAGAGCATTTGAGCAAACCAGCGGTTATGCACGGCATGTTTCAGATCAATGATTTAGGGGCCGTGTGTTCATAACTGATGAATATCAAACTTGACCCTGTCAGCATCGATGATAATGAGCATACATGTCCCCACTGCACAACGCTATGACATCAAAGGACAAGTCAGAAGCAATGATATCATCACCATGGTCTTTTAATAGTGCTCCATTGGAAATTCTCATCATCCAACCTCCAGGAAACCCATAATACATCCCCTATAATTGCATCCTAGCCCTAGTCCCAAGAAGCTTAATGAAGAGGCCTTATCATATTATACTTGCCTACATTTTAGTGGAACAATCCACAACAGGGGGATCCACTTAATGCTTTCTTTTTCAACGATGATGAATTGTAGGAAGGGGGCTTAAAAGCCCTCAACTACAGTCAGACATTCAAGACTCGCCTGTTGGTGGACTGTTACTTTACTTCCGTTTGCATAATACTGTACCGCAAGGGACCACTGCCAGGTTGAAAAAGTAATCCCTGAATGCACCACTACTACTACCCACAGCAGATAAGGGGTGTGCAAAATGTGTGCAATTTCCTTTTGCGTCACAACTCAAAATTTTGGAAACAAATAAGTGAAATGCCAATGTATCATTTTGCGCTAAAAACTAGTGAAAAAAACATAAGAGCTGCTAACAACAACTACTTGCATTCTGTTCAGTTGCATTGTTCCCATGCTCAGGCAACAATATTTTTACCTGAAAGTACATGAATTATTTTGGGAATTTCATGTAACAAGGATAATGCAAAATGCTGGAAATTACATAAGATTACAACAACAGAACAAAAATGTCTCCCAGGCCTACTGATGAGGTTGGAGACATCTAGGCAGGTGAATGTGCACCTTATGGACTGCCTATGTTTGACCCTCTGATTCTCCTTAGTTTTATTTAGCTGTAAAATCTTTTTGCTGCCCTGTAGCACCTTCATAGCAGGTTGGAATACAGGTGTGATCCTTTGGCTACTTTTGCCTGAGAGTTTTAATCCCATGCCTGCACTTTGACACATAGCAGGGCCTGAGTCAAGGCCCCGTCAGAGGGCAGGATGTCTCAGTACTCAGTGGCATGGTGTGCATGTCCCAAGCGTTCCTTCTGCATTTCATTCCCACCACCAGGCCTACTCTTCTCGGAGTTAGCTAAACTAAATTTCCATTTCTGGGTCATCACCTTAGTTGATATTGATGACACGGAGCACATCTGCAAGTTACAAGTGATGTTACCGTTTCAAGCTAGGACAGAAGGGCCTAAAAAGCTGTGAGGATAGATCCCTAGCTGGATAGCTGCAGGATTCAGAACTTTAGTTGACTGCTGACTGTTTACAGTTGGCTAAATGGCACATTTCTATCAGGTTGATTTCTAGAAGGTGCTTGGCCTCAGGCCTGCTGCTGACGTCAGGCTTCTAGTTCAGATTTGCAGTACCCTTTAGATTATGGCAGACCACTTGCAAACTCCCTGTGAGCACTCATTGTGTACTAAGGTCATGTCTCCATGAGGATGTGGTGTTGAGACCTTCATAACAGCAGATCTAGTTTTCCATACCTTCAAACTCCAAATAATAAAACCATGTGAATGAGAGATTGGTTAATCTCTCCCACAAAGAACATGAAAGGTGGGGCATTTGACACCCATAGTCGCAAGGCAGTCAGAGTAGTATTGGATCAGGAGGCTTATTATACACTTAGGTCCTCTGAAACTTACCTACTCACTGATGCTTTTTTGTCTAACCATTTTCTGTCACCAGCTTCCATGGACTTGGGTAGATTTGCGAAAAATCACTCACCAACAGTCAGATAAATAATTTCATCCTCCTTCGTGGCCTCGTTATATAAAATGTGAAAACCCGACAGCAGCAAATTTCTGCGCCCAAGGGGAGGAGTATGCCATATTTCTGTAAATATGGCGCTTGCCTGATCTCTCGTTCCCAAGCAGTGTAGCATTTTTCGCTGCTGCACTCACTGGGTGTCAAATTGGTAAAAATAGGCCTTATTTTACTACACTCACAAGTAACACAAACACAGGTGTTAAAATACAGGGCCTCATTTACAAGCCCCTTGTGCCACTGGTAAATCATTTGTTTTTGACACTGCGGCGGTGCTAGCAGTAAACTACACTGCTACATATTTACAAACTGATGCATTGGGCCCAATGCACAAGTTTCTAAAACCGTGCATCACATTATTTCTGCACCAGATATAACTTATGCAAGGTAGGCATTCCCACGGAAAAAGCCACGTGGAACTCACACAGTGAAATTTACAACTTTTCACTGCATCACTGTACAACTTCACTGTGTCAAAATTTTACAGCCTACTCAGACCAGGCGTAAAATGGATGCAGGGCTTTTTCCAATGGGACTCTCCTTGCATTGCTGGAGCTGAGTCAATTTAATGACGCAGCTCAAGCAATGCTTCACCTTAGCGCCAACAGATGCATCAGAATTTCCGATGCATCTGTGAAAACACGCGCCATGAAGCTCTGTATTATAAACACAGCACATCCCGGTCATCGCTAGGGGATGTGCAGCAGGCGCAAGAAATCTGACACATCAATGGTGATGCATCCGTTTCTTGTAAATGAGGCCCACAGTGTTGCACCAAGGTAAGTAGAATAAGAAAAGTAAAAAATTTATGAAAACTTCCAATGCAATCGCAATTCAATTAATTAACTTGACCTGTTAATTTTATATTAGCAATAACGAGGTATTTCAGTAATTAGTGCTAAGGTAATGGTATGACAATCTGTACATCCATGATCCATTTTTCGTGTACATTGATGATTACTTCACAATGTTGTGTTAAAGAGCTACTGGGATGGGCAGTCCAAGTAGATGGACACAGCCGAAAAGAAGGTGTTAACATGGAGAAACAGACATTGTCATTGAAAGAAATTTACAAAAAAAACTGAACAGTGTGTTTGCAGAATGTTAGCAAATATCACAGAACCCTTGGAGATATTGCAGCAGGAACTAGGAAAATCACATGGGACCTAGCAGGTCCCGACAATACTTACTGAATTAATTGGTTGACATAAAAGATACACGCCAAGATTGCACTGGTGGGGTAACTCATTGGCCCTTTGAAGAGAAGGTGACTTGACTCTTTGCTCAAGTATCCTTTGAAGGAAAAAAGTAATTTAAAGAAAATTCTGTGATAGTGACATCCCATGCTGGTGGTCATAAGAAGGCCCATGGGGCTTCTCTCTTTCAGGGAAGTTTCATTTCACATTATACTGTGTACTATCTGCCTTACCCAGTCGGAATGAAGTGAAATTTTGACCCTGAAGTGAGGAGAGAAGAGAATCTTGATTGTGAAACAGATTGCAAGATATTTTCAAAAACAGAACTAGTCTGCAGCTGGCTTTCATGTTTTCTAATAATCGGCCATTTAAGCGCATGGCTCAGCATCAACGGTGTGGCTGAATGTATTAACTCAGCTGAAAAACGTAGGCTCAAGCTATTCGAATTCAACTGACTCCGAATTGTTTTCTCATATTCTATATCTAGTCGTTTAGAAATATAAAAAGCAGTATTAAGGAGACTTTTGATTTAGCGCTAATTCCTACTAGAGATATCCTAATGCGAAGGCGTTTTTCCAAATACACAGTTACGTTTTTTCAAAAGTGTCAAGGATGAAGTATGAAGGTGAAAGTAGAAATAATAAACCGAAAAAATACTACAAAAAGTCTTACTTTTATTTACTGGCAAAAAGTCGGCAAGAGTTTTGAACTGCAAAAAGCCGTTTTGCCTACACTTGAAATTGACAAATCTTCTTAACTCAAATTTTGCAAAGTGCAACAGTTGCAAGCGTCACAAACGTTTGTGGTCGCAAGTTACATTTTGCACACCTCTGTTTCCGACTGCACAGTTCAATGGTTCAGCTACATTAGTTACATGGTTTGCTGGACATTTCATCATCTTGATGTCTATTTCGACATGTGGTTAGGGAACTGTGGCCACAGACAGAAAAACTCGTGCATCAGTCTGGAGGATCGCAGGGTTTTAAATTATTTTGGAGTGGATGGTTTACATGAATGTTTGAAATGACAGTAACTGCTCAGCAGCCCTGGCAGATGGTGAAGCAGTCATCCCATGGCTAGTACTAATGCACTTACCCTGGAAGATCTGCTGGAGGAGATCGAGGAGCTATTGCAGGACATCTTGTCCATCTTTCTAGTGTGTGGTTATGACGAGCCTTGTGTTTTATATTTCTACATAGTGTTCAATTGTTTACCAGGTCAATGCCTTGCTCTGTTTCCAATTGGATACAAAGGAAATGTATCATAGATGGCTGATGTTTCTGTTTGTGGTTTTGGACATATGGCATGCTAGGATATCAAAATACACACATTATTTTAAGTTTCCAACATTATTTTTCAATATCAGTATGACTTGCAGATAAACCTTTTGATTGTTACTATAAAATATATCACTGTGACAAATGTCGAAAAATACAAATAATTTGCATGTTTTGAACAGAAATTGGCAGAGATTTCATTTTCACGAGTTCAAGTTAAAGTAGAGGGGGGTAAAGCCTTTCTTCGAAAGCTGATTTGTGGTGACTTCTGGCAGTTCTTTTACATGATTCTTAGAGTTCTGATTTCTTTACCAGAACCTGGTTGTTGGTGCCGTTCAGACAGACGATGGTCTGGCACATGCTCCTTTTGATGTTGGGTATGCAGTTAGTCAAAAGTACACATTTTCAGTAGACACCGTCCTCACAATAGAGCAGTGCAATATGCCACAGCGGCAAAAGTTTCTGTAAGCAACTCAATAAGACTTGCAGATAGAATATGAGAGGGCACAAGATTGAGTGTTGGTCCCTCCCACAAGTGAGAGTACTTGGAGAATTTTCAATAAGCAATAACCACCTGGGCTCACAAAACTTCGATCTATGTGGTGTGGTCAATAACTCAAAATGCATCTTTCGGGGGACATAAAACCAATACTAGCTCAATTCCATTACTGCAATTTAACATCAGTCATTCCATGATCTTAAGGCACTTTGATCCGCTGCTTTGGAATTTTAGGACATCAAATTGCAGGTAAGTGATGAGGTGGCCAGTGGCTTCTTTTTATAGATATTAGAAGTAAAATATGCTCAAAAGTATGCAGTTATGCTAAGATGCAGGTGGTCCTAAAGGAAGAAATGCTATTTCTAGTTTTATGACACAAGTTTGGGCTAGGTGGGCAGTGTTCCATTGATCGATTATTGATGATGCAGGATTTAGATCCAGGCACCGGTCACCTAGTGACTTTTAACCTACTTAGCGTGCTCTGCCGTGGCCTATTTATTTTATTATTTATTTTATGATGGCTGCCTTTGTTTAGAGTTAGAGCAATGTTTTGATTTACGTTATCAGAGCCACTCTGTGAAGGTGTCACTAACAGTGTCAAATTTAAGTGATGTACGTATGTATTCACATCATGTCCCTTTCCCACTTACATGTGACAGGGAACATAATGTACTTTTGGTAGGAATTGTTTAAATAATTCCTGCCACAAGCTTGCCCCCTTATCTATTGTTTGGGAACATA
Organism: Pleurodeles waltl; assembly: GCF_031143425.1. NCBI lineage: Eukaryota > Metazoa > Chordata > Amphibia > Caudata > Salamandridae > Pleurodeles > Pleurodeles waltl. Next base: position 479,888,449 of record NC_090451.1, read on the forward strand.
CCTGCATCAGGGGTCCTACAAGATCCGTATAAATACATTTCTCACAGACAAAGTTATCAGAGGGATTCCTACCAGATGCTATTGACGCCATCTGTGCTGCACGTCGTCTTAATGCAGATCTAGCCTTCGTGTCCCTACAAGGTAATGAGGGCTGGTGGGTGCTTTTCATGGACATGGTACTGGCAGATTAGGTTTATCTCACCTAGCTCGCTTTAGGTTAGAGCAAGGGATTTTACATTTCCTGTTTATTGCAATATGGTGGGGGGTCTTTGTGTTCAGGACTCTCATATCAACAATCTTGTTTCTTTCGTTATCCATTATCATAATCATTGCAGCTCAAACATTTTATTGTACAATGTAGCCTTTTCAATAAATATAATGAAAACTGTTCTGCATCTCCTTCATTGCCTGTGTGTGACTGAGACTTATTGCTAACGTGAGAAAAGGATAGCTTCCACTCCACCACAACTCCCTTGAGATGTTGCACTCTAGAGCCTATGTGTAAGGCTGCCAGAAATCAGGTTTTACTGTTTGGGTGTTTGGTGAGGTACTGCTTGTGAGCTGAAAGGGTTGGGCTGACAATTCCGACTTGTTGTAGGATTGGCCTAGTAGCCTGCAAACAAAAGTGTTGTCATCCCTAAACCAGCAGTCTCACTTGGGAGCGAGAGTCCAACTACGACTCGAGTGAGTATCTCCTAAATAAACAAGGAAGAGGAAGTAAGTTGATTAATTCTCACACGTTTGGATTTGGTCCCAAAAATTAAACCTGTTACCATTTGTGGTAAAGACATCACATTATTAGATAATTCCAAAATTAAGTTTCTTGGAGTATCGCAGTCTGACTTAAATTTTGATGTATAAATTCCACTCCTTCATTCTAGTATGTGTACTGTGGACCTAAAATACTTCATCGCTTAGGGAAAAAAGTGATATGTTCCTAGTTTTTACTGCAGTGCAGTGGCAAGGAATCAAGTAGGGAGCATGAGAAGAACTCCCAAATTGAGATAATGAAGGTTTTAGAAGTCACAAACCTTGACTTTAGCAGTGTACACTGAATTAGCAAGAACTTGGATTTGCAACGTACCTTAAAATTTGAGGATACAAAATAATGGTTAATGGTAAATTACTGAATGTGATCCTACTATTGACAGTGATGATTTTATATCCTGGAGGGGTACATTAAATTGGAGTGTATTGGATTGGATTGGTGTGGGGTGGATTAATTAGAAAGGGGTGGACTGGATTGGAGCGGAGAAGATTCAAGTGGTTTGGAGTGGCGTGGATTGGAATGAAGCAGGGTGGATTAATGTGGACTGTATTGGACTGGAGTGGGGTGGATTAAAATGGATTCTATTGAAGTGGGATGGATTGGGTTGGGGTGGATAGACTGGATTGGAGTGAGGTGGATTGGGTAGCAGTGGACTTGATTGGAGTGGGGTGAATTAAAGTGAGTGGATCGGTTGGATTGGATTGTTGTGATGTGGGTTGTAGTAGAGCAGGGTGGGTTGGATTGGAGTGGGATGAGATGAATTGGAGTAGGGTGGATTGGATTGGAGTGGGGTGGTTTGAACTTGAGTGGAATGGATTGGGGTGGGTGGATTTTATTTGGTTGAGGTATATTGGATTGGAGAGGGGTAGATTGGGTCAAGCTGGATTGTGGTGGACTGGATTGTAGTAGGGTGGATTGTAGTGGGGTGATTTGGGATTGAATGGGGTGGATTAGATTGGAGTGGGGTGAACTGGAGTGCAGCAGATTGTTTTGGATTGGAGTGGATTGTTTGGGATTGGAGTGGGGCAGGGTGAAGTGGGCAGGTTGGAGTGGAGAAGATTGTTTTGGACTAAAGTCGGGCAGATTGGAGTGGGGCTGATTGGATTGAAGTAGATTGAAATGAATTAGAGTGGGGCAGATTGGAGTGGGGCAGTTTGTAGTGGGCTAGATTGTTTTAGATTGGAGTGTGGCAGACTAGAGTGGGGAGATTGTTTTGGATTGGAGGGGCAGATTGGAGTGGGGTAGATTGGAGTGGAGCAGATTGCATTAGGGTGGATTGGAGTTGGGTGCATTGATTGGAGTGGGGTGGATTAGATTGTGTTCATATGAGGTGGATTTGATTGGAGTCGGGTGGATTGGATGGGAGTGGCATGGATTGGAGAGGGTTGGATTGGAGTGGTTTTGGTTTGGGAGGGGCAGATTGGAGTGGGACAGATTGTCTTGGATTGGAGTGGGGCAGACTGGAGTTTGGTGGATTTGAGTGGGGCAGATTGTTTTGGATTTGAGTGGGGCAGATTGGAGTGGGCGGATTCTAGTGTTACAGACTGTTTTGGATTGGAGTGGGGCTGATTGGAGTGGGGCAGATTGTTTTGGATTGGAGTGTGGCAGATGGTTTAACTTGGAGTGAGGGATATTAGAGTGGGGTATATGGGAGTGGGGCCTATTGTTTTGAATAGGAAGGGGGCATATTGTTTTGGAATGGAGTGGGACAGATTGGAGTGGGGTAGATTGTTTTGGAGTGGTGCAGATTGTTTTGGATGAGAGTGGGGCAAACTGGAGTGAGGCAGATCAGATTGGGATGGGTTGAGAGGATTGGAATGTGGTGGGTTGGATGGATTGGATTGCAGTGGGATGGATTGGTGTGGGGTCAGGTGGGGTGGATTGTAGTGGATTGTAGCGGGCAGATTGGAGGTGGGTGTATTGGGGTGTACTGCACGATTAAGAGTTAAAGCATCATTTCAGAAATTACACATAATAAAGAAATAATGTTGCTTTGTAGTATTTAGAATAAGATAAGCAAAATCTTTTGAGAACAGCGTCCACGAGCACAAACAAAAGAACACATGAATGCAAAGTGAGAAAAGATGTCCTACTGGGCACATTCTTGACAGTCCTATGCCTTCTTATTTCAGAGCACTAGAAGTTAAAAAGAATAAAATCATACTTCAATCATGTTGGGAGCAGCAGACAAGCACTGATTACGTCAAATAAATCAGTGCTTAGTCCCTACTCCACAGAGAGGAATGGAAATTATGTTAGGCCTACAGTGATGAATTACTAGGCTGGAAAGCAGAGTGCCATGCAAGTCCACAAATGGGAAGGGACAGGCATGCGCTAAGCCCTTTACTGTACACAACAGAGTCTTGCATGTGAGATGCCTGAGTTAGCGCATTCACTTGCAGGCTCAATCCTAAAAAACAAAATTGTGCCCACTTTGATGTTACTAAGTAGGTTAACAAGGAGTCACAAAAAACGTTCATGTTTACCTTTTGTATACATGCAGTTGTGCACTTGCATAATCCCTTGTTGCGTTCCTTCTCATGTGAATGGGCAAAGTCTGAAAATGCCATAAAAATTTAAAGCGTTTAGTCTGATGGTTTAATTTTACCCATGTGTGTTTCAAGGAATTCTTTAATTTTTTTTTCATTGAGTTTAAGATTTAAAGGCATTATTCATTTAAATCCACTGCTATGAATCATGAATAAACAGTAAGGGCCAGATGTAGGAAAAAATCAAATTGCGACTTGCAATTTGCGAGTCTGTGCGACTCGCAAATTGCAAGTCGCAATTTGACATGCAGAAAGGTGTCTCAGACACCTTCTGCAACTCGCAATGGGGTCGCAAAGACCCACCTCATAAATATTTATGAGGTGGGTCGCAGTTTGCGACCCCATTGCGAGTATAGGCACTCGCTAACATGGAGGCCTGCTGACGTCAGCAGGCCTCCATGTTAGCGACCTGCCTTTTAAATAAAGGTTTTTTTTTTTTTTGAAGTGCAGCCCGTTTTCCTCACAGGAAAACGAGCTGCATTTCAAAAACATCCGAAACCTTTTGTTTCGGTTTTTTCAGGGCAGGGAGTGGTCCCTTGGACCACTCCCTGCCCTGAAAAAATAATTTGGGGTCCATTCACAAAGGGGAAGGGGTCCCATGGGGACCCCTTCCCGTTTGCGAGTGGGTTACCATCCACTTCAAGTGGATGGTAACTGCGACTCCATTTGTAACCGCGTACGCGGTCGCAAATGGAGTTGCATACCACTCCGACTCGCAAATAGGAAGGGAACACCCCTTCCTATTTGCGAGTCGCAAATGCATATTGCGAGTCGGTAACGACTCGCAATATGCATTTGTGCATTGCAAACCCACGTTTGCGAGTCGCAAACGGCGATTTTCGCCGTTTGCGACTCGCAAAAGGGTTGCTACATCTGGCCCTAAGTCCCCTCTACAAGAAAAGCATGGCCTGGCTAAATATTACCCCAGGACCAGAAAGATCTTGGCATGGGAGGTAATCAAACAACTGCAAGAGCGCATGTGACAACATATTTTCCCTGACTACTAACTGGGTTTCTGAACCAAATGAAGAAATGTTAGAGAAGACCTTTTTTTTTACTTGGATAATAACCACCAGAAACACATTTCACCTATCAATATCCTACTGTAATCATTAAAAAGACACATTAAATTATTTTTGTGTGACCTGCCGGTCATTACATTCTTTAGTTATATTAGCAGTAACTATAACAAAAAAATGTATAGATCATTTTCAATAGTTTTGGCTTTTTCTTAGTTTTGATATGCTGACAAGTGTTTCGATTTAAAACTAATCATTATGGTACATCATAAGACATTTACAAATATTTATATATGAATTGATATGAAATCTTAAGACAGTATTTAAGTACATCATGCCATTATGTCATAATTACAAAGTCCCCAACCTAATGCCTACTCAAAAAAAAGTTGCAGCCAATGATGCTAGCAAAATTGGAGTAATCAGTGCACCCTTTGAAACATTTCACAAACATGCATGCAGATGATGCCAAAATCAGAATAATAGTCTTCAGTAGAGTTCCATATTTATCAAATATCTAACAGTCGATTAAATAATGCACCTTTTGTCAAAGGTTCTAAATGAAGATCACACTTTTGGGCAATTTAATGAGATCAGATTCTACTTGGGTGATCCTACTTAAATGGCATCCTATATGGGCCAAAAAAAAAAAACTTCAGCACCTTATTTGTTGTCATCACAGCTGAGTGTAGTAGTCAAGTGTAGTAATTTACAGTTGCACTTTATTTATGTCACTTCCATCCTGCAAATCACCTACCTGTTGGACGACTCTGGCCCTAGATCTTATTATGACTGGACTGTATAGTGTAAAATGTAGAGGTTCAGGTGATCTTTGCACATCAGATTTTAAAGTTGTTTTATTTTGATTGCATATATTGCAATTATAAACACAGTTTGCAAATAACTGGAGCCCTGGGGTTCATATGCGTTATTGGATAAAGAGGATCCCTATATCAACACATATATTAATCAGGAGCAGTAGTTTTGATTTCATCATGAAGAACAGGATTACATTAATTGAATGACAACATGATGGAACTATATAATTACATACAATAGGAGCATTGTCAGACAGATTAGCAGTCCTAAATGTTTACCAAAAAGGTTTTGTTATTTTACAGGTGATTATACAGCTGATCAATCTGCATTTTATTATTCTCAATAGTCTGAAAAGGGGAAAAAGATTGATTACTGGTCAAAGGTGTATCTTTTCACCACAGCTCACTGATTTGTTTTTGGAGCAAGGGTATACATATTAGAAAGAAAATAATAATGAGGTGTGTTAGTGAATTAGAGTTTGGCAACTTCATGGATTTTATACCTTGTTCAGAGCCAGCATATTTCATAGAGATTTTTTTTAATAAGACTGCACAACAGATCACTTGCATGAGCTTTGCATCTCACAAGGGATTTAAAACAGAAATAATTTTGAAAATATATGTAAAATTTTAAATGTTAGAACTAGGAATAGAATATCACTGATAGCAATTTAACTGGAATAGTGCAGAATGGAGCATACAATATAACACTGTTCAGTTCAGATGGTATTGCTTTATGGTATTGAGACACTAATGTATGTAAGAATACATTTCTGTCTAAATTCTCCCATGACCATAACTACTCAGTGAGGGAAGAAAAGAGACAATTTAGTTTGAGGGGGTGTAAAAAAACATGTCAAAACTCAGTGAGCATATGGATTTAAGGGCCAGATGTAGGAAACAGTTTGCGACTCGCAAACGGCAAAAATTGCCGTTTGCGATTCGCAAACCGGAGTTTCCTATGCAGAAATGCATTTTGCGAGTCGGAACCGACTCGCAAAATGCATTTCCGACTTGCAAATAGGAAGGGGTGTTCCCTTCCTATTTGCGACTCGCAGTGGGATGCAATTCCATTTGCGACCGCGTACGCGGTCGCAAATGGAGTCGCAGTTACCATCCACTTGAAGTGGATGGTAACCCACTCGCAAATTGGAAGGGGTCCCCATGGGACCCCTTCCCCTTTGTGAATGGACCCCAAAATATTTTTTCAGGGAAGGTAGTGGTCCAAGGGACCACTACCTGCCCTGGAAAAATTACGAAACAAAAGGTTTCGGATTTTTTTTTAAGTGCAGCTCGTTTTCCTTTAAGGAAAACGGGCTACACTAAAAAAAAAAAACTGCTTTATTGACAAGCAGTCACGGACATGGAGGTCTGCTGACTACAGCAGGCCTCCATGTTAGCGAGTGCCCATAGTAGCTATGGGGCCACAATTTGCGACCCACCTCATTAATATTAATGAGGTGGGTCTTTGCAACCCCATAGCGACTCGCAGACGGTGTCTGAGACACCGTTCTGCATATGGTTTTGCGACTCGGAAATTGCGAGTCGCTCAGAGTCGCAATTTCCGAGTCGCAAAACCAAGTTTTGCTACATCTGGCCCTAAGTGATTTCCTTCTAGAGCCACACTCCATGAAGAATAAAATATTTGTGCCTACTCTCATCTCTGTTATCGGAAAAAGAGCAGGCATACTCTGAAAAAGAATCTGCAGACATAATTAGAGAAACTGGCTCGAGAAATAATGACCACCAATTTAAAGTGGATTGACAATTGTTTTCAATTCTTTTCAAACACACACCCACAAAATCGCCACCATCACCTCCCCTGCATTCAATCTTCTGAAAGAAGATTTTAATCTTTTGCAACAAGGGTTGGACCAAACATTATCACTATTAAATTGGGTATTACAAACATTTAAAATGCATAAAGTGCCATGGAATCTAAAAAACAAGAAACCCCTCTTCCGTACAATCTTACATCAAGACAATCTTAAAAAAGAAGCATCATACAATATTTTATCATTTGAGCAGATACAAAAAACACAAATTTTTATGTTGCTGACAACACGATGTATGTGGCTGTTGCATTGAGTAATCTTTGTAATCACCAACTGTTTCTTATGACTGCCACAAACATATGTCTCTTGATTGGTAGGGATACATGCACAATACCTTCCTACAACACAACTGGAAACTCCTGTTTTTATTAGCACAGCTGCAGGTACTTGTACATTAGGACACTTACTCATTTATGAGTATTACTATTAATGAGGCTTGTTATACGGTTACCACAAAAAGGTAGAAATGCATATTAGGACAGCAGAACTTCAGTATGTGGGGACTAAGTCCATCTACACCATAAGGAAATGTCAGCCCAATTCCTAGATAGCTCCCAGTGCTTCACCTGAAGCCTTAACGTTCTGAGGGTAACAGATTATTTTAGCAACCTCGAACATGACCACTCAGATTCCCAAGAAAATTGTGGAAGCAAGTCTTACACTTTCTTTCTTTACTCATGCATACCCAGTGTAAACACAAGAAAGATACAAATAAAGCTTTTCACTATTTATTGAAATATCATATTATAACACAGAGAGGATAAGCTGCCATTATTAGGCAGATGGAACAAAGCACTGTAACCAGCATTAGCAACATGGTAAAAAGAATAAACAATCCAACCATGGCAATCCTATTTCTCTGTATTCCTCCCCATCACCAACTATACTCAGAGCATAGCAGGTATACCCTCTGCTAGATCTCAAAGGATAGCCTGAACTAGGGGTGTGCGAGAGCTCTGCTCCGCTGGCAGAGCTAACAGAGTTTTTGAACTCCGGGCTCCACTTGGAGTGCAGAGTTATCCCAAAAATTCTGCTAGCCCTGCCAGCAGAGCGGAACTCACCCTGTGCACGCTGCAGCCCAGTATGGGCTGTGCAGCGCAAGTGCAGATAGTCTGCGCTTGCGCTGTGCAGCCCATAACTGGGCTGCAGCGTGCACTGTAGCAGAGGAGGGAGGCAGCTACAGGAGATGACTCAACGTCACCGTCAGACTACGAGGAGAGGAGGACCCCTCGGAAGACCCAGGTTATTCCTTGTATGTTTGTTTTGTCATTGTTTATATATACCGGAGCACAAATAAGGACTGAAATGGCAGCTTTTGCTGTCTACATCCCTGGTCTGAATTCAGGCTAGTTATTGTCTGTCACTCGTCCAGCTGGTCATTAACAGTTCATATATTTCACAGCCTTGTTCATAGTTGATTGGCCATCTAATTATACCATTGTTTATTCTCCATTTCTCTAGGATACCAACGGTTTATATAACTTACTTGTACAGTATGTTATCTGTAATTATTCAGAGTCCCAAATGATAAGTTAAGGTTAGAATGTATATCGATCTGTCACCATCAAGTTTAAACATAAATAAAATTATTTGAATGGTTATGTCCAAAATAACCAAAGTAACGGTCATGTGTTTATGGAACCGCTCCAAGTGCCCACATTGAGGTATATGATCATTTTAGCCCCTCAGTATGGTTCCAAATCAATTCCAAAGGCTATACTGCTAAATTCTATTAGTAGCACCCTCATTACTCCTGAGTATAATTTCTAACCGATAATGTCCATATTAAAGCTCATGTAATTCTAGAGCCGCTCCAAGGGCCCACATTAAAGTATGCAATCATTACAACTTTTCAATATGATTGTATCTCAGTTACCAAACTGTACTGCTAAGGTTATATTTGTGGCACCTTCACCCGCTTACCTCCTTATGGCCAATATCAATATCCTGTATTTCTTTACCATGCAATGCGAGTACGCTCATCAAACGAGGGCAATAAGCACCCGATGTTTAAATAACCACGCCTGCGTGTTGCGCGCGTAAGCTGGCACCTCGTTTTGCTTTGTCCTACTTTAATTTCTTTGTCTCTCCACCATTCATAGTAATAAAAAGAGGACTAGAACACCGTGTCTTCTTCATGTGTACTAAAACTATCTGTGTCACTCATACGTGAATACTATCACTCTTGCCCCAAGTGTAAATCATAGATCAGAGAAGTCTACTATTCAAGATAAGGATACTGACGATATTTATTAGTTTTGAACATTATAGCTAACAACGAAAATTACTATCCATTTGGATTCCTACTATGATTCATGTGTATTAATCTGTTCCCCATTCTAAATAATGTTACCAAGATAATTAATTCAATAGAAATTATTGAATATATATATTTTCAAATAGACAGAAATAATATTATTATTTCTACTTCATGTATCTATTACATTAGCTAATGCCTGTAGGTATTAATGATAGTGATTATTGACCTAATCTAGAATATTACTTGTGCATATATGTTGATTATGAGCTACACATTATGCTAAAATAAAAATGAAAATAAAAAATGTGTGTGCATGTTTTCTAATTGACCTAATATGTGGGATTTTCTTAAAATCATGTATTTATGTTCCCAAGAAGTATTACAGCTCATAGTCTGTGTTTAGACCCACCTCCACCACTTTTAATTTTATAATCCATTGTGATTCCTTACGTCTCAGCTTTAATTCCCTGTTACCTCCCCTGGGGTTCATAGGAATATATTCTAAACCAAAGAATTTTATATTTGCATGGGTATTTTGATCAGTACAAGAGAGTATATGTTGTACAATCGGATATCTCTCATCCATTTGTTTTAATGCCCTCAAGTATTCACCAATTCTTACTCTCAATGGACACATCGTGCTACCAACATATATACATTCACATTTGCATTTGATGATATAATATCATGCAAATCTGCAAGATGAATGGTCAGTGTAAGCAGGGCTGCATATCAAACACAGGATTCATTCCAGGACATTCACGTCTGGAGTGCTTCTCTGAACCATTTAGGGCAGGGCACCATTCATATAATCAAAACCACACTGTGATAGAGGCGCAGCTCTGATGCTATATGTTTAGGCTTCAGGAGTTGTCTCCACATGCGTATCGTAAGTACCAGGATATCTTGTTATATGTTCCTAGCCTTGAAAAGAGCATTCAGATTACATGGCAAGAATGGCTTTGTGTAAATAAACAGTGTGTACAGGTATTCTCAGTACAATATCATGCAAGCATAATTTGTAAAATATCATTGCTAAAACAATGTCAACCTAAAATGTGTAAAATGTGTAACTAAAGTGGAGAACCAAGGTAGGCCCAAGGTGGCCTCACAACACCTTCCCCCCTTTCTTAACCGTGGGAGACAAAGCTACATAGTAAAGCATTAATCTAAACACTTAAAACCTCTTTATTCAACTGTTCACCTTAACAACCAGAACAAACAAAAGCTATCTAATAAAATGCCAAGTAAAATATAATATCAAAAGAATACAATTTGTTAAAAGCAATTTAATAAAAGACAAAGGCCAAATTAAAAATCAAAATGAGGCTTCCAGTATTTTTTCCATGTTCTCATTGTCAATGGGATCGAAATGTAACCAGCATCCTCAGACAACAGAGCCAAAATGGCTTCAGCAATCAATCCCAAGGAGCAAACATGGTCAGTACCCTCAGCCAATGCTGAAGATGTGGCATCCTGTATTGTGACTGTAGTAGAAGAGCCAGGATCTAGGAATTAAGGAGCCTCAGCATCTATATCCAATGGGAAGAATGGCTCCTAGAAACGATCCTGTAGCACTGGCAGTCTCATGGGACAACACCAAAAATGAGCCCTTAACAAACACATCTCCAGATCCATGCCAATAGATTGTATAAATTGAATTTCAAGACAAACGTTGAGTGCACACTCAAAAGGGCACTAAGGACTACGGAACACAGGCTGCACACAGTGTAACTACACTAGTCTAAAGGACAGGAAGCCATTTTCATTCAGTTCCTCCTGCAAAGGCACTCCAGAGTACTATATAATGCATTAACAACACAGCTTGACATGCAACAGTTTCATCAATATTTAGCCTCAAGGTTGGACATCCATTGTGGAGCAGCACAAATAGGACCAAAATACCCCCAATCAGGAATAACGCGAGTGGTATGCCTCCAAATACACTAGAAAACAGAGAATGTATAATGGACGGTATCATTATAAAAATAGCCTGGAATGCGCTAACAAAGCCAGAAACAAGCACTTTAAAAAAGTGTATCACAACTGCGGTGTTGGAAGCATTAAAAATGCAAAGCACAAGTTCACCAAAATGCAGAAGAAAGTACGTGCACAGTAGCAATTGTATTTTAGAGGATAACCTTGCAACCTGGAGTTCAAATGTTTCATGGGCAAGTGTGAGTGCCTCTTTCTTCTTAAACAATAAGGCTTTTAGGTGGTCATTACAACCCTGGCGGACTGTGTTAAAGCGGCGGTAAGACCGCAAACAGGCCGGCGGTAAAAAAATTGCAATTACGACCGTGGCGGAAACCGCCAACAAAGACAGCCACTTTAACACTACGACCGCCACGGCGGTACAAACAAACAGCGCGGCGGTCACCGGCAACAGACAGGCGGGAGACAATGTACCGCCCACACTATTATGACAGGCCAATCTGCCACCTTTTCCGGGGCGGATTCACTGCGGATAAAAACACGGCAGAAACAGGAATCCCGAAGGAAAAACGCTCACCTCTACATACCCCACGAGGACCGAGGATTCCATGGAACCGGAACTCCAAATTCTACCTGCAATAGTCTTCCTGCTCCTCTACCAGGAGCACGAACGCCGGCGGCGAGGACCACGGTGAGTACTGCACCTACGACACAGGGGAGGGGGAAGGCAAAAAACAGGGACACACACACGCAAAAATAAACAATAAACAAATATATACACCAATAATACAAGTCCAGGTATTGCACCATTTATAGTCCGTGGACCACTGGGCCCAAACTGCATGGGCGAGGCCCACACTCGATACCCGATCAAAACAGAGAGAACACTGCAGGGGCATCAGATAGAAATACAACAGGCACCTCAGGGGGAAGCGAAGGGGGGGCACCTCAGCCGGATGAGTGTACGACGCCAGATCCACAAGGGGGCTCAATGCCCACTGTTCAATCCTGGGGAGTGCAAAGCCACAGTCTCTCAAGTCTCTACAGTGGGTGGGTTGCCCACTGTTACATCCTGGGGAGTGCAAAGCCACAGTCTCTCAAGTGGATAACAGTCTCCACTGGTTCTGGAGGGGGACTGGTGCCCAGAGTGCTTCATCCTGCCAAGGACTGAGGTAGTGGATGGATGTCTCCACTGGTTCTGGAGGGGGACTGGTGCCCAGAGTGCTTCATCCTGTGAAGGACAGAGGTAGTGGATGGATCTCTCCACTGGTTCTGGAGGGGGACTGGTGCCCAGAGTGCTTCACCCTGTGAAGGACAGAGGTAGTGGATGGATCTCTCCACTGGTTCTGGAGGGGGACTGGTGCCCAGAGTGCATCACTCACCCCGTGACGGACCCAGTTGCGTCAGTGCCCCTGCCACTCATGGGCTAACAGTGCTTGAGTTGGCGGTCCTTCATGGCCCAGCGGTGCTTGGGCTGGCGGTCCATCATGGCCCAGCGGTGCTTGGGCTGGCGGTCCTTCATGGCTCAGCGGTGCTTGTGCTGGCGGTATCCTGTTTAGCCGAGCGGTGCTTGAGTTGGCGGTCCTTCATGGCCCAGCGGTGCTTGTGCTGGCGGTCTTTCATGGCCCAGCGGGGCTTGTGCTGGCGGTGCCCTGTTCAGCGGTGCTTGTGCTTGGGGTGCCCTGTTCAGCGGTGCTTGTGCTGGCAGTGCCCTGTTCAGCGGTGCTTGAGTTGGCGGTCCTTCATGGCCCAGCGGGGCTTGTGCTGGCGGTCCTTCATGGCCCATCGGTGCTTGTGCTGCCGGTGCCCTGTTCAGCGGTGCTTGAGTTGGCGGTCCTTCATGGCCCAGCGGGGCTTGTGCTGGCGGTCCTTCATGGATCAGCTGGGCTGGGGCTGGCGGTGGCCTCCTGGGCAGCTGGGCTAGGGCTGGCGGTGCCTTCCTGGGCAGCTGGGCTGGGGCTGATAGTGGCCTCCTGGGCAGCTGGGCTGGGGCTGGCGGTGGCCTCCTGGGCAGCTGGGCTGGGGCTGGCGGTGCCCTCCTGGGCAGCTGGGCTGGGGCTGGCGGTAGCCTCCTGGGCAGCTGGTCTGGGGCTGGTAGTGGCCTCCTGGGCAGCTGGGCTGGGGCTGGCGGTGGTCTCCTGGACAGCGGGGATGATGGCGGTCTTCTCCTCCGTGCAGCTCTTCCCAGACTTGCGGGGTGTCTTGTGGCCCTTCCCCACCATGGGAGGTGTCACAGCTGACTCCACACTCCCACCGGGACCCCTGGAGCGGCTTTGGTGGCTGGAGTCTTCCCCCTCTCCCGCAGGGCACTGGCCAACTTCTGATGCTTCACAGTTGGGGGACTGGCTGTGCTGTGGCTCCGTGCCACACTGACTGTCCTGGTGGCCGGTGCACTCCACATACCTGTGACTACAGGCACCACTGGTCCCGGAGATGTTGTGGCTGAGGTGCTACTTCGGGACCTATGAGATGGACGGGGTGGGGGAGGTGTGGGAAAGAGGTCAAGGGTCGACAGGAAAAGTTTCTTGGACACACTGGGACGGGTAGCTGGAGGAGGTTTGGGAGTGGAGGAAGAGGTGGTGGTAGTAGGAGGTGTACGTTTGGTGACTTTGGGTGCAGGTGCATGCGCTGGAGGCTGTCGTGAGGTGGATGGCTGTTGGGTGGGTGTGTGGCTGCGTTTGTGTACTTTGGGAGGGGGCATCACAGACACACTGGGGAGGACACAGGGGACGTGTGAATGGTAGTGGGGTGGTGACTGCACGTGAGCGGGCTGTGCTGGTGGGTGTGCTGGTGAGGGACGTAGTGGCTGTAGAGGTAGTGCATGCAGGTGTGAGTGTAGACAAGACTGGGAGGGAGGAGGGAGACGATGAGGAGGGGGACACAGTGGAGGCAGTGGATGTTGGTGTGTTTGCATGTGTGTGTTGCTTGCATGAGTGCCTGTGGGATGTATGGTGCTTATGTTTGCCTGAGCTTCCCTTGTGTGGTGAGGTGTGTGCAGGCTGGTCTGATGGTGTGCTTGGGATAGGCAGAGGTACAGGGGATTGGGTCTGGGTGGAGGAAGTTGGAGGGGGGAGGCTAGAGATGGGGACAATGGCTGCCATCAGTGCTGAGGCCAGAGTTTGAAAAGCTTGGTGAAGGGCCGCCTGACCAGAATGAATGGCCTCCAGGAATGCATTAGTTTGTTGCAACTGCCTTTCTACAACCTGGATGGCATTCAAAATGGTAGACTGCCCAACAGTGAGGGACCTGAGGAGGTCAATGGCCTCCTCACTGAGGGCAGCAGGGGTGACAGGGGCAGGGGCTGCGGTGCCTGGGGCGAAGGTGATGCCCACCCTCCTAGGTGAGCGGGCACGGGCGAAGGCAAAGGGGCTGCTGGGAGGGCGGTGCTGGTAGCGGGTGGCGGCTGTACCTGTAGATGCAGGGGGCACAGATGTTGCTCCCACCACAAGGGAGCTCCCATCAGAGTACGTGTCCGTGTCGCTGGTGTCAGCTTCTGTCGCCGCCGTGAAGCTCCCCTTGCCCTCCGTCCCACTGGTGAATTCCGAGTCCGTATTCTCGCCCTCCAGGGCCATGTGGGATGCAGCTCCCTCGTGCTCCGGTGCCACTGCTCCTTCTCCTGATGATGCTAATGCACACAAGAACAGGGAGAACACAAAAAGGGCGGGGGACGACAGAAGAAAGACATGTTGAGTGCATGGATTACGCTACCGTTGGCGGACAAGACAGACACAGAAGCCCCCTGCACTATGCCGCGCTCTTGGGCTCCACTATTCAATTACTGGGAAATGGCCTACAAGCCTATGGATGACACCTGCACACATAGATGACACAGGGGAATGAATAGCTGTACTTGGCACTCTACAGAGGTGGGCTGGGGTGCCACCAGGCCTGCCTTACGGAGGGGCCTTGCCTACGGAACTCGCCCTGGCCTAGGGAAACCCACAGCCCTCCTCCCCCACCCAGACAACTCCACTGCGTGCAAAGTCAGCAGAATGAGAGTGTACTCACCCCCTTGTGTCTGCTGTGATGCCCTCAAGCGCCCATCCAACTCCGGGTAGGCAACCGCCAGGATCCTGAACATCAGGGGGGTCATGGTGCGACAGGCACCCCTCCCTCATTGGGAGGCCATCCCCAGCTGAGCCTCCGCCGTCTTCTTGCTCCAGCGGCGAATGTCCTCCCATCTTTTCCGGCAGTGGGTGCTCCGTCTGTGGTAGACCCCCAGGGTCCGGACATCCTTGGCGATGGCACGCCATATATCTTTTTTCTGGTGGGTGCTGACCTACATGAAATGTACAGGGGAAGAAGAGAAGTCATTACCAACTGCACCGTCAAAGTGATTGGCCCCCATCCCTACCCTTGCCATGTGTCACATGCATTCACCATCTTTCATACACGCAGCACTCTCCCCCCTTCCTTCTTACATCCAGCCCTCTCCACACAGGCATAGCCCATACAACATGCTCCCTGTGTACTTACCTGTTTGTCTGGAGGACCGTAGAGTATCGTGTACTGAGGGAGGACCCCATCCACGAGCTTCTCCAACTCCTCCGATGTGAAGGTAGGGGCCCTTTCCCCATACGCACGAGCCATTGTCTCTTCCAGACCGAGGTCACAGCAGCACTTGCAGTGTAGGTCCTCTCCTGTCGAAGATCAGGTATCGAGTGATTGAACAGATAGAAAATGGCGGTCACATCCGCGGCGGTGCGTACCATCACTGCCGGCGTACATCATGATTTGGCTCCTGGGACCCATAGGGTCCAATGTTAACCAATGCAGCATTGCGCCGCGGTCTCCGACCGCCTACTGCGACGGTGTACAACGCCAGCGCAGTTACCTCACATCCCATTGTCCCACTTTAGAGGTCAGGCAGCTGCCATTTCAGGGGCCCACATGGCCACATTTTCAACTGTGTCACACATACCTAGGCCTAGTCTCAACACACATACAGGCCACCTTTTGTGTTTGGTTGGTGTTCTGTGTAAACTGTGGGTACGTACCTCTGAGTTGTTTGACTCTGTGCTTACTGTTGTCCTTCATAGGCACCGTCCGCTAGGACATGTGAGGAGATGGCGGCATCCTCCGGTGTACCGACCGTTGGTGGACCTGTCAACAATGGAGGAGCGACATTTGATAATCACCTACAGGTTTGACCGTGCCACAATCCAGGAACTGTGTACCCAGTTGGAGCCAGACCTGATGTCAGCA
The DNA here is from genome assembly GCF_031143425.1 of Pleurodeles waltl. NCBI lineage: Eukaryota > Metazoa > Chordata > Amphibia > Caudata > Salamandridae > Pleurodeles > Pleurodeles waltl. Next base: position 479,904,839 of record NC_090451.1, read on the forward strand.
ATCTGCCATCCCACAGGAATCCCCCCTTTCCTTGCAAGTGGCTATTTTCAAACAACTGTGGCCATGGCATCAGGGATGTCCCAGCTTATGTTTTCCAATGTATTGTCCAGAGTGTTGTCTGCCCTTCTGAAACACATGCGGAGCTACATCGTTTTCCCTCAGGTGGAGGATTTGCCTACAGTGAAAGGTGATTTCTATGCCCTGGGACATATCCCCAACATCATTGGTGCCATTGATGGGACCCATGTGGCTTTGCCCCCGCCAACTGGAGTGAACAGGTGTACAGAAACCGGAAGAGTTATCATTCCATGAATGTACAGATGGTATGTTTGGCAGACCAGTACATCTCCCATGTGAATTCCATGTTCCCTGGCTCAGTGCATGATGCCTACATCCTGCGGAATAGCAGCATCCCTTATGTGATGGGTCAACCCCAGAGGCACCGTGTGTGACTATTAGGTGAGCACCTGGAAGCAAGACAGTGGGAATGGTTGTCTGGGTATATCCCTACAGGTTAGTGTGTGTCTAACAGTTGTCCCTCGCCATTTGCAGGTGACTCTGGTTACCCCAACCTGTCATGGCTACTGACCCCAGTGAGGAATCCCAGGACCAGGGCAGAGGAACGCTACAATGAGGCCCATGGGCGAACTAGGAGGGTGATCGAGCGGCCCTTCGGCCTCCTGAAGGCCAGGTTCAGGTGCCTCCACATGACAGGTGGATCCCTATTCTACTCACCAAAGAAAGTGTGCCAGATCATCGTGGCCTGCTGTATGCTTCACAACATGGCTTTGCGACGACAGGTGCCTTTTCTGCAGGAGGATGGTCCAGATGGCAGTGTTGTGGCAGCTGTGGAGCCTGTGGACAGTGATGAGGATGAAGCAGAGGGAGAAGACATGCAGAACAGGCACTCAGTGATCCAGCAATATTTCCAGTGAAACACAGGTAAGAATACAATCCTGCCTACTACATGTACTTTTACATTACTACCTCTCTCCTGTCTGTCGTTTTCACCTAGTGTACGGTCACTGAGTTGTCACTTTCCCTTACAGTTTCACAGATGTGGGTCCCACTGTGTGACATCTATTTAAATTCTTCATAGACTAGAGCTGTGTGACAGAGGTATGTTGACATTACTATTTCAAAAAAATGTTGTCACTGTAATTGCAAATACACTAATTCGAAATCACAGACAGAGTCCACATCATTTTGTGCTTTAGGTGTGTTTATTTAAATGCAAAATATTGGAGGGGGAAGTTAAATGGTGAGGGGTGATGGCGGAGGAGTGTCCATGGCAGAGTCCAGTCTCTTAGTCTTACAGGTGCATTGCACATATGGGCATAGGAAGTGAAGCTGGGGCTGTTCAATTATGGACAGGGTGACAAAGTGGGACAGTAGGATGATAATCAGGGTGGTCTCATTTCTTATCGGGGGTCTTGGCATTGTTCTCTGTCTTGTTCCTGGATCTCATGGACCGTTTGCGGGTGTTTCTCCGTCTGCAGGGGGTGGGGTGCTGGTGTGGTGGTCCTGCGGCGGGGCGTCCTGTCCACTAGCGCCGGCGGAGGCGGTGGGCAGTTCATCATCCATGCTAGTGTCAGGGGCCCCTTGTAGTGCCACAGTGTCCCTCCTGGTGTTGAGTACTTCCTTCAGCACTCCTACAATGGTGCCCAGGGTGGAGCTGATGGTTCTGAGATCCTCCCAGAAGCCCAAATACTGTTCCTCCTGCATGCGCTGGGTCTCCTGAAACTTGGCCAGTACCGTTGATATCGTCTCCTGGAAGTGGTGGTATGCTCCCATGATGGAGGAGAGGGCCTTGTGGAGAGCGGGTTCCCTTGGCCTGTCCGCCTCCTGTGGCACAGCAGCCCTCCCAGTTCCCCTGTGTTCCTGGGCCTCCATCCCCTGGACCGTGTGCCCACTGCCACTGCCCTCTGGTCCCTGTTGTTGTTGGGGTGGTGGGTTATTCTGGGTTCCCTGTAGTGGTGGACACACAGCTGATTGACATGTCCTGGGGACGGAGGTATGGGCCCGCTGGGTGGGTGCTGTGCTGGTGATTTCAGAGGGGGGAAGGTCTGTGGTGGCCTGTGCCTGTGTGAAGGGAACCGGCTGTCCAGAGGTCCCCGATGGTCCGGGCTGGTCATCTAGATCCAGTTGGACAGAGCTGCTGTCATCACTGTGGGCCTCTTCTGTGGGTGGAGTGGACATGTCTGGACCCTCCTGTCTGGTGACGTTGGGTAGGGGTCCTGCAGGGGTGGAAAGGCATGATTATTGCATCTGTGTGTGCCATGGTGTGCAATGGGTGGGTCACCCTGTACCCCAGTGCTTCCTTTCTTGTGTGGGACCTTCTGTGATAATGGTTTAGGGGGGTGTATGGCTTTGTGCAGTGGGCATGCTTTTGTGATGGGTGTCCATGCTTTGGTGTTGCATGCAGGGCTTGGTGTTGGGATGGGTGGTTTGTGATATAGGGACATTTGTGAGGAGTTGGAGTGATGGGGGTGAGTGCGGGGGTATGTGATAGCATGCAGGTAGGGTGGGGGATGTAATAGTAAAGCTTTGACTTACCAAAGTCCATTCCTCCATCTACTCCTGCGAGGCCCTCAGGATGCAGAATCGCCAAGACCTGCTCCTCCCATGTTGTTAGTTGTGGGGGAGGAGGTGGGGGTCTGCCGCCAGTCCGCTGAACCGTCAGGTGGTGTCTTGAGACCACGGAACGCACCTTCCCCCGTAGGTCGTTCCACCTTTTTCCTGATGTCCTCCCGATTTCTTGGGTGTTGTCCCACTGCGTTGACCCTGTCCACTATTCTTCGCCATAGCTCCATCTTCCTAGCAATTGAGGTGTGCTGCACCTGTGCTCCGAATAGCTGTGGCTCTACCCATACGATTTCCTCCACCATGACCCTGAGCTCCTCCTCTGAGAACCTGGGGTGTCTTTGCCGTGCCATGGGGTGGTGTAGGTGATGTGTGGGGTGGAGTGTGTGGTGATAAGTGTGGTGATATGTAGTGGTATGTTGTGTGAGGTGCGTGGAAGTTGTGTGGGTGATGGTGTTATGTGCCTGTGGATGCTGTTGTACTTGCTGGTGGTGTCTCTCTCTGGCCTTCTTTCTGATTTTTTTGCCGTGGGGGTTTGTGGGTGATGTGGGTGTGTGTTTTATATTGTAATGGGTGTGTGGGAGTGGTGTGTGTATGTGTCTCAGGTGTGTGTATTTTGAATCGCCCAATGTGGGGATGTTTTGTAGAAGTGTGTGTATTTTGAGCGCGGCGGTATGTACCGCCAATGGAATACCGCAGTTGAAAGACCGCCACGTGGATTCGTGTGTCGTGATAGTGCGGGTGTATTTCTGTTGGCGTGACGGTGGAGGTTTTGTTATCGCCAGTTTATCACTGACCTTTGCTGTGGCGGACTTGTGTGGGTGTCTGAATTTTGGCGGGTTCCGAGATGTGGGTCATAATAGCTGTGGCGGAATTCCGCAGCTGCGGCGGTGTGTTGGCGGTCTTCTGCACGGCAGTAAGCGGCTTTTACCGCCAATGTTGTAATGACCGCCTTAGTATGCTCAGTTTGTCAGTTAACCTTTAAAATTGGAATGGAAGGCCACAAGCTAACTTCTCTAATTGAGTGCATGGGTGGGAAGGGCATGATATTTTAACATGTATCTGATAGACCGAAATCACATATAGGACACCTGCTCTCAGCCCACAACAACCCTGATATAACTTCCACTTGAAATTAATCAAACCTCAGGACGAAGCAAGGAACTTGGTGCATCGTTCATGTAACACGCCAAATTGGCCATTGAAGCATTATGCGCTGCATGCAGTTTCACCTGTTTATAAGTCAATGAGTGGCTGAGTGAAGTTTCACATTCGTTTGTACTAAAAAACACTTCCTTCTCCCCACTTACACATTTGTATTTGAAGAGCAAGGACTGTAACTCATGAATGAAACTTTCATGGTACACGGTTTGATTTAAAAAACCTGTAGTGTCCTGCACAACTGCATAATCAATCTAAGCTGACTTTGCCCATGGTGTAAGAAAGACATGCCATTCTGTGTAATATCAATCGCAAATGATAAAATGTTATTCAAAGTCTAAATACGAGTTGACAATGCATTCATTTCATGACAGATAACAGCCAATTCTTTTTCCAACACCGACTAATCAATTTGCATTAAATGAGCCTCAGCTTCCATCTGAGAAAGCCTCCAAATTTCATTGTATATAGTAGACATGAATCTTTTCGAACATGTGACCTACGGCCTAACAAGAATTCTTGCAAGTTCATGTCATCAGAAAGGAGAAAAAGAAGTTATTTTGCTGCAGACAAGTGGATTTTTGTAACTATTGCTGGCATACCTTCTGTAAACTATAGGTAGCACCCACCCCTGAGTGTTGGAACTGGATGTAACAAGGGTCTTGTCTGCTTGCTTTTAATCCCTTTGAGAAGTTTAAAAAACATGCATTGCAAGAATTTGTGTCTATTGCCACACTAACCACCCAATTGGATCTGAAAATGTAGACATGTATGTACCATTCTGTGGCATGCTATTGAGCTGTTCTTCTGTGTAATTTACAAGATGTTGCCAGTTATCAAAACATGCAACAGATGAAATGCTAGGCAAATTCATTTATTTAATTTTAGTTACACCCACGATTCGTTCAGGAAAATCATCTGTAATGAAATCGAACAAGCTCTAAATAAGGCCTCTGTGCCCTGCACTTGACAGTGTTTTGTTCCCCAAACTGATTTTAAATCAATAATCTCTTTCCAAGAGTCATAGCATTTTAGTGTCAGTTGGGAAATTAATGAATCTGAGTAAATAAATTTTGCCTGGATCAGCATATTTTTCTTTGCTTGTGAAGGGGTATGTTTATAATAATAGGATGCTGGATCTAAGGTATTGTGACCAGAAAAATATGCAAACTTGTCCAAATATGTTTTGGAGCTCCCACTGGTGGAGTCTGGCAATGTTTCCATTGTGAGTAATTGAAAACTGTATGTGGAGTGCTAGCTCTTTGTAGATAGTGATGGTAACAGACAAGTTCACCATAACTAGCATAATTCATGTGCAAGTCATCACTTTCAAATACTGTATAATATTCAAGCTCAGAGAGCATAGATATTTCAGTCTAAAAAAACCTGGGGTTATAATGTCATCCTTCACCACCTTAAATGCATAATGAACCTGAAGAGTTTCTGTAGGACCAAAAATATCATATGAGACCTTATCCCTAATATTTCCATCAGAGACTGGATTAGCAGAAATCTTCACAAAGGACAGGTCTCTTTACACTTTAAGTGAAGACAAATGAGGTTTCAAAACCTCACCTCCCAGTTCAGCAGCAGAGCTACCTGGGAGATAATGTCCACTTATGAGCAAGAAGAAAACTGCCACAAATCAAATCCAAATGAATGGGAAAAGTAATGAAATGGCAATCCAAATATAAAACCATGGAGGAATCAGATAAGTCTGTTTCAACCGGCGAAGAAAATCACATAGAACATGTAGTGAAATATGCAATGCAGAAAATAAGTCATCAACACTGACAAAATAACCAGAAGCAGTCTGTGAAAAAACAGGGGCCTCAATTGGTGAAGGAGAATGGATAGACACCTCTATAGGTGCCTCCTCATAAATAACTCTATTTGGAGTATCAGTAGAAAACTGTAGACTTACATCTAATGAATGGCTGGCATTTTCAGCTGTAACAGAAATCAACAAAATATCATTCCCTGACCTCCCCAGCCAAAGGGAATCAATTTGTTATTACATAAAACTTTTAAAGGTATTTTCTGTAGGGTAGTGAGAGGAGTTAAGGAACTACCAGGAAGTCCATGTGGCCTACTGTGTAGATTTGGCCACATGATACAATTCACAAATCTTTTGTATTTACAACCAGTAAGCAGTTACAAAATCAGGGTTCTGGTACCTTGAATGCCAAGGACTGCCACCAGTACATGGGATGATGGGCCAAATTCCATCTTCACTGTAATTGTCTCTCAAATGAAATCCCCTGCTTTTGTAACCCAGCTGGAAGATGCTGGTTGCTCCATCACTCTGTCAATGGCAGAACATTTGGAGATTTCATTTGAGCACTCATCTTGTACGTTTTGTAGGTCCTATAAGACAATGAAACATTCATTTATGTAAAAAGGCGTAGCTGCTGCCACTGCACTAGGATTCTCGAGATCTGAAATGTACATCTGGATGCCAAAGAGGACCTTGTAGTGAGTTTGGCCATCCAAAGATTGCCTTAGCAGATTATTTAATGCTCTCTGGACTCTATACAAGTAATGGATCCAGCTATGACCCGAACCTACTTCTCTAGCTGTTAAGGATTGATGTAAGTCATGGTTCTTTCTCTCCACAATGACAGAATAATCAAAGAATAATCCATAGCAACACCCAGGAGTTCTCGTAGTATTCCTGTAAGTGTTATAGGCAAAAGCAGGGACCTGGCATGAGAGAAATGTAGCTACTGCATATGTCCCCACAAATACTTGGTTCACTTCTTATCACACACTTCTTAATAATTCAACCTAATGAATCATGTAGTGGAAGGACCACTATTTATGTCTATATCTTTTAAGTAAAACAAAAATCTGCAGGAATATGCAGCACGCACATGGGGTAAGAGATAAAGGGCGCAGGTGAGGAAAACACACCAAGGTACTGGGGACTCTCATATGTAAAATACAAAAACAGACAGGAGAGGCGTGGGGGTCCCTGCTCACAGGAAAAAAACGTGACATTGTTAGGTTCACGCACTTGTAAGCAGTAAGACAATACATTCTATGGAGGAATTGTAACTGAAGAAATGGATCATACATACTTTCAAACCGTGAGTACGTGTCAGGTTTAGAGAAGGCAGACCCTCTTCCACCATTAACATCTCAGCAGCAGTATGATGAGAATATAATGCCACCAACAGAGAAGTCAGAGACAACGAGAAAAGGGAAGCAGGAATAAAGGTTGGAGAAAACCAAACTAGACTTCCTCAGGTTGGAACTTATTCTTTACCGCAAGTAAGTCAGGATTCATCATGTAGCTACAGGATTACAGTAACCACCTGAAGGTAAGAGGTGATCAATGTTAGGGAGGAGCTTATAAACAAAAGATTAATTAAATGCAGCTGTAAACTGTGAAAAAGGGTTACCCATTTTTTCTGGAGGATGGTGCTGTGATGAGCTTTTGACAGATCAGGAACTAGGCAAGGACCTCTGGACACCTGAGCAAACAAAGGTAATCAGTGAAAAAAGAAGCACAATTAGAATAACAACAAATGGCAACGTACATAAAGACTAAAAGGCAGAGGGATCCTGAAGCCTAAACTGTGGGAAACCAAAAAGGGAGGAAAACACTAAGATGTAGGGATCATCACAGATGCGAACTCAAGTAAGTGAGGGAGAACCTCAGCAGGTACGCAGCATTTTGCCAGGAACTCACTTTCTATAGGAATGGTTTCAAATATTGCACTACTGCTCATACCCTATTAGTATGCACCATAATCAGTGAGGCTATATATGGACTACCCTACTGCAAAAGAATGTGAATGCGTCACTTCAAAATATCATCCAGATATAGCAGAGAATATACAAACAGGATGTCAGAATGAACTTCATAATGAAAAGACAAGACCACATAAAAACAAATTATTGTCCCGTTTCTTGACAAAAAGCACACACAAAATGCAAAATCATCTGCTCAATGCATAGTTCTGTAAGGGACAATGAGTCAGTGCTATGTGAGAGTTTTATAGAATAAGGTAATTTAAGTATAAACAAGGTTACAGGGTAATGCTTTCTCATAAAATAATACGTCATGGAGTTAATATAAAAATACTGTCTATAAAAGTCTTGGTTCAAGTTTACAACCGTCATATAAAAGATACTTTGCATTTTGTGAATAAGAACTGCTACACCAGAAGCTACGACATTTTTTTCAATTTTATGCAGCTTGTGATAAATGCTCAAATCCGCAGCTGATCTATTGGAGTATACCTTTAAACACATGCAAGAACACAAAAGTGTACAACACAACCACAATATGAAATACTGAGACACATAAACCTCTTACTTCAAAAACAAATGCGCATTAAGCATAATAAACCCAACTGATTATCGCCAGAAAAAACACAATGTATGTCAAGTGACTATTTCTAATTATGTTGCATATCTCTTATCAATAGATTACATGAATTAAAACCAGTGGTTACTATGGCATTTTACCAGCTTACACTGCACTTGATAATAACAGCACCACAAAGCAGGGTACTATGGGGGTCATTCCGACCCTGGCGGTCCAAGACCACCAGGGCTGGGGACCACGGAAGCACCGCCAACAGGCTGGCGGTGCTTCCCAGCCCATTCTGACCGCGGCGGTAAAGCCGCGGTCAGAAAAGGTGCCCTGCATGGGCTGAATCTCCATGGCGGCGCTGCAAGCAGCGCCGCCATGGAGATTCCGACCCCCTTCCCGCCATCCTGTTTCTGGTGGTTTTTACCGCGAGGAACAGGATGGCGGGAACGGGTGTCGTGGGGCCACTGCCCATGCCACAGGGCCCCCTAAAGATTTTCACTGTCTGCTTAGCAGACAGTGAAAATCGCGACGGGTGCAACTGCACCCGTCACACCCCTGCAACTCCGCCGGCTCCATTCGGAGCCGGCTTCCTTGTTGCGGGGCCTTTCCCGCTGGGCCGGCAAGCGCTCTTTTGGCGGTCATCCGCCGGCCCAGCGGGAAAGCCAGAATGGCATCCGCGGTCTTCAGAATGACCCTCTATATGCCTAAAAAACAATTCAAATAGCTCAAGATCATCTTACTAGAGGAATGCAATATAAAAGAAAAAAGATAATAAATGTATGAAATACAAATGCAAGATAAATGGCAATTAATGTATCTCGGGTATGAATTTGCATTACATCTGAAACAAAATTAACTTTTGGGGGGCTGCTTATGACAACATTGAACATTACAGGATCCATTTTTCACATGAAAATCAACTTCTCTAATTGAACATGTTCTGGTAAACATGCCAGATGCTGCTGCACTGCTGCATAAGGCAATAAGATTATGGCTAACTATTGCTTTAACTCTCCATCTAGAAGAATAAAACTGAACCATTCAACCTTGCATTTGTACTCCTATGCAGAAAGGAGATATTTAAGAAAGGACATTTTTGACAGTGTCCAACCTGCTGACTAAGGGCTCTGCATTACACCTCTACTACAAAGTGGCAAAGTATGTACTTCCCACCTAAAACAGTGTGAATTGGTTTCAACTAAGCGGTTTCACAATCCTGTAAGATCAAATGGCGCAAGAATTATATGTATGACGTGGACATTAAATGTTATATGTGCGCCTCAATGGCTACCTCCATCACCCATATATATGACAAAAACTTAAGGCTTCAGGGTGCACCACCATGGTCTCACTGCATTGCAGCGTAAAAGCAATGCAATAATACATTACAATGAAAAGTTGAGATGCCATGTTAAAAATCTTTTTATATGTTCACTAACTCACTCCTAATATGTGCCTGTAGGCACACGCCTGGGTGCTTAATACATAAAATGTTAAACATTGGGACTAGTCATATGTTAGACTTGGCATCATTGGCATGATCACCCTTAACGTTTTGCATCTACTTCCCAGGTTGTTTCTGTGTGCTGGACTCTGTTTTTGCTGTTTTGTTTGTTCTGGATACTTTACTACTGCTGATCAGTGCTAAAGTGTGAGTGTTTCCTGTATGTCTTACATGCGTAAATTGGCTTATTCATGATTAGCATATTTGATTTACTAGAACGTCCCTAGTAAAGGGCACTAGAAGTGCCCAGAGCCTGAAAATCAAATGCTACTAGTGGGCCTGCAGCACTGGTTGTGCCACCCACATTAGTAGCCCTGTAAACATGGCTCAGACCTGCCACTGCAGCGTCTATGAGTGCAATTTTAAACTGCCAGTTCGACTAGGCAAGTATACTCACTTGCCAGGCCTAAACCTTCCCTTTTTATACATGTAAGATGCCCCTAAGGTAGGTCCTAGATAGCCTCATGGACAGGGTGCAGTGTATATTAAAGATGAGACATGTACTTATGTGTTTTACATGTCCTGACAGTGAAATACTGCCAAATTTGGTTTTCACTGTTGCAAGGCATATCTCTCTCATAGGTTAGCATGGGGGCTACCTTTAAATATGATTAAAGCACAGAGTCCCTTTGGGAGCAGATGGACATGTGGAGTTTGGGATCTTTGAACATACAATTTAAAAATACATCTTTTAGTGAAGTTGTTTTTTTAGATTGTATGTTTGAAAATGCCACTTTTAGAATGTATGCATTTTCTTGCTCAAACCATTCTGTGACTCTGCTTGTTTGTGGATTCCCTGTCTGGTTCAGTTTGACGGTTGGTCTGTTTGCACCTCTCCTCTAGATAGTGACACAAAGGGAGCTGGGGTGTAGCCTGCATATCCCAATGGGCCATCTGGGCTGAGGGTAGTGGAGGAGTGGTCGCATACACCTGAAATGGCTGTGCCTTCCTTTACCCAATGCAGTCTCCAACCCCCTGGTGTGTGTCTGGGACCTGGCCTGGGCAAGGCAGGAACTTCAAAACAACAGAGACTTTTCTTTGAAGTAGGCCTACTTTCAAGGTAGAAAGGGTTATAAGAAGAGCACCCAAAACCCCTGAAAACCAGATTACTCCTGCAACCAAGAGGAACCTCTGCCAAGGAGAAGAGCTGGAGAAACTGGAGGAGGAGTACTGCCCTTTTGCCTGTGACTGTGCTTTGCTGAGTTGGCCTGCAGTAGCTGCTTCTATCTGAGAGAGGATAAAGACTGACTTTTGTGTGACTTCCCACTGGTGAAGAATCTCCAAGGGCTTGACCTGAGCTTGCTTCCTGTTGTTGAAGTCTCAGGGACAACAAAGACTTCTCTCTGCCAGTACCTGGACTTTTTTCTGAGAGTCCTGCCCTGCCAAGTGGTTCCCTAACCTGTCTCTGTGCCCCTGAAAGGTGTAGCTGGTAGAAAAGGACAGAAATCCACGCAAAGACCGCCATGCGGGGAAACCTTTGATGCACCACCCGTTTCGCGGCTGATAAACGATGCGCCGCCGGACTCACTGCTAAAATCGATGCTCCACCTGCATCGCGGTTGGAGATTGGCCCAACATGGCTGGAGAACCGATGCGCAACACCCACAGAAGCTGTTGTGAACGACGCAAGCCCACATGCAGCGCGGTTTCCTAACACCTTGCGACCAGATTTTGACATAACATCACTGGGAGCGGGAAATCAATGCAAAGCCTGCCCGGACCCAAGGTCCCTGTTTGGATCGACGCATAGCTCTCTTGCAGGAGAGAATAAAGCCTGCCTGTTCATGCTAAGTTACCAAGGGTGTGAGTGGTGGTTACCTGAGGGTGATTCTCTCTTACCCTGACTAGAGTGAGGGTCCTTGCTTGGACATGGGGTAAACTGATTGCCAACCAAAAACCCCATTTCTAACATTATCCCTCACTGAAAAAAATTACTCAAAAATGTTTTTACTGTGTGGGTGAAGCTGCAATTCCATGAACAGGACTATCTAGGAATAAAGTGTAGTTTGTGGGGGCAGTGGAGCCAGTACTTGATTGGAGATGGTTCTTGGGCGAAGAGCTGCCCAGTAAAGTTCCTCTCTTTACTGTACACCTGCTTCCCATAACAAGGTACATTCGTATAGCCTGTAGGAACCTGCACCAGGATGTATTTGAGCTGGTAGCAATGTAGGAATCCAACAAGACAATTGCAGTGGCAATCTGAGGCCCATGCAGTGAAAGTACAATGAAATCAAGGCCGAGCTCACATGAGGTAGTGCTCTCACAGGGGGTGGCATGGAGCAGCAGTGTGATACTGCAGACACATTGGGAAAAGAAGACTTTTCAAGCACGAGTAGACAAGTCGCTGTGAGGGAGTACATGATTTGGGAATGGCGGTAAGGGTAGAGAAAATATTTTGTGCACTGGGATCCAATCTGGAAAGTATGTTGGTGGACAAACCTATGAAAGAAGACTGCAGAGATAATTTTCATGGAACGAGGCAACAGAATGAGGTCAGTAATCCTGTGTAAGTCAGACACTGGATGACATGATGGTGTATTGTAGCCATTTTTAGCTATAGCTTTGTACACGTTATTGAAGCAGACTAGGCCTGCTGCTGTGCACTTTAACCTAGATATGTTATATTCCAGCTTTGTTATATTATTTTAACAATAGCCACATTTGCAGTCTTGTTTTATTTTTCTCTATCTAGCTGTTCTTCGCCTAGGCCAGCACTGCGTTCTTAAACACAACAGTTTTTTCACTCTATGCTTTCTCAAGGCTGCAGTGAGATAGGTTGTCAGCAAAAGTGGTACGCTTTATCTCCAATGTTCACAGAAACATACACACTCTTACATGGGGATCCTTTCTTGGAACATCAGCTGTTTTATTATAAAAACACTACTTTGACCCATGTATGTTAGATGGAGATTCCAGCCAGTTGGCCTCAACTGTATGCTGATTGGTGAGTGCTTTGCTGCAGCTGCTTATGTAGACTACAGGCCACTTGCTCAGGTATGAGGGATGATGTCTTCCGAGGGGAACCTGAAGGGCAAAATTAGAGCTTAACATGCTATGCTCTAAAGTAGCCTAGCTAGGAGCTATTCTTAGCGATCTTAGTGGCAAGATGGTAGTGCTATTTTTATGTTTCCCTCTCCTTGTCACAATTTTAATCCTGTCATGCTTCGTCATCCTAGTTATTGCAATACATGTTTTATTATGTAAGATGCAGTTACTTCAATAAAACCTTATTGAACTATACTCTGCCTCTGATTATCCTTGCATATGTGAGACTAATGTAACTTAGAGAAATGGATGAGATCTGAGTGACCATGATTTCCCTGATGAGTCATTTGCGTAATCCACCCAGTTGCCCAATCATCCTTGCTCTTGGGTAGAGATGAGGCACTGCTATTTAGCAGGAAGAAAACCCGGATTAGGCCGACAGGGGTCACACGGTGTGGGTTGAGACTCAGTCTCTAGCAGTACAAGTGATTCTGCTGCCCAAATTCAGTAGTCTCATTAGGATAATGATAACCAACGTGACAACGGAATTGGTCCTACATTGTGATAATTATGTTTTGATCGCATTATCAACAGAGATTGCTTACTGATTGGTGTCTACCATTAATCCCAATGGCCACAGATGAAATATATATACATATATTTGCAGAAACCACAGGGGAATATGCATTCCTGATAGGTGACAGCAAGCAGGGGCCCAGCTCCTCAGGGCACAGAGGCACCTAAAGGTTATCCTCTGCCTATAGAAATGACAATCTATTAACACTGCATAAGGAAGAGTTCCTATCATTCTTTTAGACCTACAAGTGTAAAGTAACCAATACATTAATACTAGACTTGCAAATTGTTAAATCAGAAATTATGTTGGTGATTTAGCAAACGGAAGGCAGGCTATGGGATACCTTGTGGCTTCCAGTGAGGTTACTGTATTATTCCTGAGGCCAACCCTGGGAAATACACAGTCTAGTGTCAGTTAACTATAAGATGAAGGGAGGGCCCTGAAGGATAGGTGTTATGATATAGAGCACTGGCCTTCTTAGGAGTAATGTTAGGCTCTGAAATGTGAGAGAGTTTCTGTGGTGATCCTTTTAAACCCATCCTGAAAGAGAACAAGACTTTCCCCATAAGCATTGTGAGGGCTCACAGAGTTGGGTACTTAGACATTGGGCCAAAGCTAACGCCTTGCTTTTGAAAATTATGATTTTGATGTAAGCCATGAAAATGGACTTTAAGGCCCATATTTATGAAATGTTTGCGCCACCTTTGCATAATTTGTTTTTACGCAAAAGCAGTATAAAAGTACCGCCATATTTATATTTTGACGCTACACCTGTCTAGCACCAAAATATCAGAGGTAGCCTAATTTTTTGGGAGCCCCATCCCACCTTGCGTCTTTTTGCAACAATGAAATGGAAGGTAGGCGTTCATTCCAAAAAATGATGCTAGCCCTCTAGTCCCATATTTTCCCCTACTGCTAAAACAATGCACAGAAAGGAAATGGTCCCAAAAATGACGCAAAGTCTGTTTTGAGTCAAATTTTAATGCCTGGTCAGACCAGGTGTTAAAATGAGTCTCACACACCACTACTTAAGGAAAACATACAGAAGGAGCATTGGCAACCTCCTGGACAACATGGACCTGTTATTGTTCTAGCATGTCACACTCAGCAGACATCAGTGATAATAACAGGTCCCTCCAGCACCACGGCAGCTACTCCAAACACCACCACAGCAGCCACAGCAGCGCAGAAGGTGGGAGAGGATTTTTTCGAAAGCGTTCAACCATCCTTGGGCTCAGGTAACAAGATGTAATCAGGAATTACTGTCTGAACCAGGAGTCAATTGTATGCCTGCTGCACCACATAGTGCCGGACATCACTGCAAGGATGTAACTCCAACAAACATACCACCCCTGTCCAAACTCCTTGCTGTCCGCTATATGCTGGTGTCAGGATCTTTTCAGACAATGGGCGCACAAGTGGCTGATATCTCCCAGCCATCCATATCGGCCCTCCTTCCAAAGGTCCAGGATGCAATCATCCGCCTCACACCCCACCACATCTGCTTCCCCAAAACCCAGCAACTTCAACAGGCGAACAAGCAATATTTCTATCTAATGTCTGAAAGGAGGAGCAAAAGGGAGAGGATGAAAATAGGAGAGGGACGGGAGAGGAAGAGTAGAGACAAAGGGTGGCGAGAGAGCTAAAAAAAGGGGGGAGGAAAAAGAGTAAGAAGGGACGAAGTAGGGAAAATGGGAGAATGGAGGAGACAAAGCAGGAAGTAAATGCAGAGGGTTACAAGTGAGGAGATGAAAGACAAAAGGAGAGGAGGAGATTAAATGAGGGAAGTCGGTAGGCAAATAAAGCTGGGGGCAAGAATAGGAGAGAGAAAGGGAGGTGAAGATTGAGGGGAGGAGCGAGTGAGGCTAGGAGTGAGGATTTGAAGGAGTGGGGCAGGGAGAAATGAAGGATGAAAGGCATCAGAGGAGTACAAGACAAAAGGGAGAGAAGAACGGAAAACAGGAGGGTGAAAAAGAGACTGCAAAGGAGAGAGAGATGGGAATGGAATGAAGAAAGAAGTGAAAGGCAGAAGTGTGAAGAAATGAGGGGATAGATGTAGGACAGAGGAAGGATGGAAAGTGAAAAGAATGGGAATAAAAATTAATGTGACAGAGTCAGAAGGATTAATGGAAACATGGATGGGTCAAATAACAAGAAGAGGAGGGCAAAAAGCAGAAGTGGAAAGCAGGGTAAAAGGATTGAGGGATGAGTGAAAGCTAAAACGAAGAATGGAGTGAGGAGAAAAGAAAAGTGGTGGTAGAAACTTCCTGGTCTGTATAAAGTAAAGAACAGGTCCTCCCAAGCACTACCTTAGCTTACTTGTCATCTAGCAGTTTCTGGACTTGGTTTAGAGGCAGATGCTGATGGTTAATTCCCCAGTTCTTGGAGAAAGTACTCAATCTGAAAAAGAATTCCATAGGTAGAATTTCCTGCACCACAGTATTAATACCACCTGTGTACTTCTGCTATCAGGCTGTCCGTTTATTCACTGATGGTCCTTTGTGCAAGGAGTCAATATGTTGGGTCTGCTGCTCTCCATGCTTGCCTCTCAACAGACTGGGATGCAGCAGAAAAGATTCAGAGTTTACACATATCAATACTCTATTTTTCACAGGATTCAGTCTGCTATGCCACTGTCCACAATGCCTGTGTTTAATGGTTTCAGTCTGTTGCATCATTTTTAAAGTCCCTTAAAGGACCATCACATATGAGAAAAGGGCATCATTTCTAAAACTGATCTCTTGAGATGGATGCAACTGTCTTATTTCACTCACAATTGTGTCACTCAAAGTTTCACACATAAGGCTTAAAATACCAAACATAAACGTGCTACACACATCAGAATGACACATAAGTAAACTGAAAACTTGGCAGTTATGCTAAATGTGGGAAGCCAAACTTCAGCAGCCAGTCATTGAGATATAGGAATAATGAACTATTATGTGAAGGCTCACTGTAATGAGTACTGTTTGCATTCACTTCTGTGAACCAACTTTTAATTAACGTTGTAATTATCAATTTTTATAGGTATAAACATACATTTTTAATTCCAAGTTGAAGCACCAAATTGCTGTTTTGACATATTTAGGGGGTCATTCCGAGTTTGGCGGGCGGCGGTTGCCGCCCGCCAAACTTCCCCCGTCGAAAGACCGCGGGGGCCATTTCGACTTTCCCACTGGGCCGGCGGGCGACTGCCAAAAGAGCGCCCACCGGCCCAGTGGGAAAGGCCCTGCAACATTGAAGCCGGCTCCGAATGGAGCCGGCGGTGTTGTAGGGGTGCGACGGGTGCAGTTGCACCCGTCACGATTTTCACTGTCTGCAAAGCAGACAGTGAAAATCCTGCTGGGGCCCTGTTAGGGGGCCCCTGCACTGCCCATGCCAGTGGCATGGGCAGTGCAGGGGCCCCCAGGGGCCCCACGACACCCGTTCCCGCCATCCTGTTTCTGGCGGTGAAAACCGCCAGAAAAAGGCTGGCGGGAAGGGGGTCGGAATCCCCATGGCGGCGCTGCTTGGATTCTCCCAGCCGGGGGAAATCCGGCGGGAAACCGCCGGACCCGGCTGGGAGACCGCAGCTTTACAGCCGCGGTCGGATTAGCAAAGGAAGCACCACCAGCCTGTTGGCGGTGCTTCCGTGGTCGTCGACCCTGGCGGTCGGTGACCGCCAGGGTCAGAATGACCCCCTTAGTATTTTATTCTGTTTTTACTGTGTTCCGCATATGTATTGTATGTGATTTTTAAGAATCAAAAACAAACTTTTTGGTTGATTGATAATAAACTCCGAAGATGGACTGTAACCATCACCATTGAGTGTCCACTTTTGTTACTAGCAGAGGGCGACTGATGAGGCCAAAAGAGAGCACAGCAAACTGAAAATGCTTCTGGTATGCCTTTAACCACAGACATCTGTAGAGCTGTAGAATGGGTCTATAAAAATACTCATCCTACAGGTTAAAGGGCATTATACAGCCACCTGACTGGAGAGCGGATTGGGTATAGGCTTTCAAGAGCACACTGAATTTGACCATCAGCTGGAAGATATTCAAAGTTTGAAAGTCCAAAGTACACCTGAGGTCCCCATCCTTGTTTGGAATGATCAAATAGTGACAGTAACATCAAACTCCCTTCTTGAGCCACCACCCCTAAGTCTGGAACCTTCTCAATGGCACTGTTGTACAGCAACAGCCACAACTGCTGTAAAAGATGGTGCCTCTTTGACATCCGCCTTGGTGTGGGAAGAATAGTGGGAAGAATGAAAAGTTAAGACATAGCCATTCTCAACTATTTTTAAGGCTTATCTGTCTGACATGAATGATCGCTAACCTGAGAAGAAATGTTGAATCCTGACCAGCACCAGTTGGGCATGGGCCAATAAGGGCAAACAAAAGTGGTTGAATAGCAATTGCAGTATTAAGAGGAGGATTTGGTGGGGGTGTAGCCAAGGCGCCGACCAAAATGGCTGTGCGGCTATGAAGAGGCTTCCTACACTAGGGCAGGAGAGGACACCAGGGACCTCGAGGAAGACGAATGCTGAGAACAGAGCGGGGGAGACCATTGGGGGGGTGCGGCTGCGGATTGTTTGGTGCACTGGCGCTGCCCACAGACCTACGCACCTCTGAGGCCCCAGGGTGACAGGGGCCTCTGGCGAGCCTGAGGAGCTGGGCCACTCAGCAGTGCGGGTCCGCAGTGGGAAGCTGGTAGCTGGTCCCTCCCCCATCTCCCCTTCCCCCAAGCCCAAAGGGACAATGGGGGAGTGTTCCTCACCCCTTTGGACCTTTGATGAGGGGGCCAAGTGGTGGTGTGGCCTAGAGTGGCCCTCTCTGTGGCCTTGGTGACCCCTGCGGGGGTGGCCGGAGACGCGTCCTGCTATAAGGGGGTGCAGGCCTGGCTGTCTCCGTGAGGACCAGCGGTGATGTGGAGGGTGGCCCCGCACCTCTCCTTTCTTTGCTATTCAGTATACGTTTGATGCTCTCTACCTGGCAGAGTGCCCATCAGCAGAAGGCTCAGTTGGGGTCTCACATTCCTGAACGGTCTGCACTGGTCATATGATTAGCACCATGCTGTGGACCTGCCAGGACCAGAGGAAATATTGACAGAGCTGAGGGCCGGATTTCGCACCATTGATAATAGACTTGACTTGCTGACCACCAGGCTTGACAACATGAGCAGTAGGTTGAACAAACGCCAATCACGCCTGGAGGGAGAGTACAGTCGAATCTCTACCACTGAGGATGATACAGCAACGTACAGAAAACGCCTTGAGAAGATCGAGGGGATGTTAAAGGCTGTGGCTACAAAGAATGAGGATTTGCAGGCCAGAGGGCACTGTAACAACTTGTCGATATTGCGGAATCCACCAATACTGGTAGGCTAGATTTGTTTGTAGAGAACCTGCTGAGGGAATTACTGAGGAACCAAAGCTTCACCTCAACCTTGGCGGTGAAGAGGGCACATCGTACCTTGGACCCTAGGCCTTCCCCTGGGGCACTTGCCCACTTGACAATTGCTCGCCTATTGAATTGTAGAGATCAAGACACTGCCCACTGACTTGCCAAAGAGAAAGGCCCATTACAGTATTAGGGAGCAGTCATGTCCCTCTACCCCAATTTCACGCCTACAGTGCAGGAAGTCTGGGGGAAATTCTCTGAAGCCAAGGCCACACTTCGTTCTCTTGGCGTACGCTATGGCATGATATATCCAGCTAGATTGAGAGTGGTGGTGAAGGGCAAATCGCAATGCTTTGATAACCCTAGTGATGCCATGAAGTTCTGCAAGCAACATCACCTCGCGGTTCCCCATGGTGGCGTCATGATCTGGATGCTTTTCCCGCTTTGAGCATGGAACTGTTTCCACCAGAGTAGATGAGACGGCCTGGACTGTGGCCTCTGCCATGTTTTTCTAAACAACCTTCCCCTATTGATCATATAAGATAGTCGCTGCTTCACCGCTTTACTGTTTATAATTCAAATTTTTCTTTAATTCGGATTGACCTCTCCTATGCTACACTATCAAACCCATTAGCAGCTGGGAGTACTCCGTGGCTGCGTTGACATGCTCCCATGGTTAATACCAAGCTATTTGATCTTCTGTTGTAACGGTCTTCATTTAGGGTTTTGTGGGGTTAGCTTGGCATTTTAGAACAGGGTGTGGGAGGGTTCTTTCACACACATGGGTTGTGTGATGTGATGTTGTCCTGTTATGGAATGCAGTTTCTATACATGCTTACCTTGCATACATATGGCTGCACAGGTCCCTCAAAACACATTAGGCCTTACATTCCTATCCTGGAACACACGTGCCTGAATAATCCCCAGAAAGGTAAAATGGTGCTGCAGTACCTCTGCAGGCACGTGGTGCAGATTGCTTTCCTGCAGGAGACACATCTCCCTGCTGGCACAGTGTCTTCCTTTGCAGTCATGTAAGGCCCGCACTGATAATTTGCTATTTACAGCACCTACTCTCGGGGTGTGTATCTTGTTTCATAATACAGTACCGTTTAGGCCAGGTGGATGGCAATGGTAGATGTGTTGGTTGCGGGGCTTCTGGATAACCGTAATGTCCTACTTGTAAATGTGAACAGTCCTAACATTGACGCTTCTGAATTTTTTCAGGATATCCATTCATACATTGATGGCTTTGATATAGATCACATCCTTGTGGGTGGGGACTTTAATTTGGTGGTAGAACAAGCATTGGACACCACCTCTCGTGCCAACATGTCAAACCCTTGCTCTCTTAGGGCTTTGAGAGATCGCTGCAACACTTTTGCTTTACATGTCCTTGGCGACTGATTGGCACTGGCACATTGGCCTACACCTTTCATTCAGCACCCCGTGCTACCTGGTCACGTATTGACCATTAGCTTTTGACGGGCGTTACTGCGCAGTTGGTTACAGATGTCATGCACCAACCTGTGATATTATCTGAACATTCCCTGATGCTACTTGCAATCTCTATACCCGCGGCCTGTGGGGCCAGGAATTTTTAAAGGTTCCGGGACATGGCTTTATTGGAGTCTCTGTTCTGTACATCTTTGTGGTAGGCGGTGGTCGACTTTTTTAAAATAAACGAGGGCTTGGTGGGTATCTGGGAAGTACTGTGGGATGCCTTTAAGGCCTATATCAGATGCATCTGCATTTCCACACAGTCTGGTGTCCTGCAAGAAATACGTCATAATCTAGCTTGGGTGGAGGCACAGCTTGTTGATATTGACCAGGAACAGGGGGCTGCCGATACTGCCCCTCAACTGGGTCATCGTAATGCTTTGCTCAATGAGTTTAACACATTGGCAGCACTGGATGTACACTACATGGGCACGTATACAATGGCCCGTAGGTATGGAAAGGGGGATAGACCTGGGAGAATGCTGGCCAGACTGAAACGACCCCATGTCCTGCATCTCATATAACTGAAATTAAAAGGCCTGACGGCAGTGTTGCCATCAGTACAGCTGAGGTCCAGGTAGAGCTTTTCAAATTGTGTTCCACTCTCTATTCAGCTCAGGCGGAGCTGTCAGGTTCCACTTTACAAAACTATTCAGATGACATTTCTGTGGTCTGGTTAACATCCGCCCAACAACAGTTCCATAGTGAACCCTTCTCTGCTGAGGAGGTGTCGCAAGCGATTGATTGGCTGAATGGGACGCGTGCCCCGGGGTTGGATGGGTTTACCAGGGTGTTTTACAAGAAATATAAAGATATTCTAAGCCCTCATCTGGTATCTGTGTATGCTGAGGCTCTGGAGGCTGGGGCTCTCACTGCATCCATGAGAAAGGCGGTTAATGCCCTTTTGCTGGAACCTGGCAAAGACCCTCTATATTGTGGGTCATATTGCCCCCTCTCTCTGATAAATTTCAACAATAAGATCCTGGCCACAATAATTGCTACCCGCCTCTCCCTATTGTTGGAGACAATTATCTCCCCCGCTCAGTTTGGCTTTGTTTCACACCGCTCTACCTCTATCAATATTGCACTGTCTTTTCAGTTATAAACAGAGAGTCCCCAGAGGTTCAGGCGGCGATCGACTTATTGGATGCCAAAAAAGGCTTTTGATTCACTTGAATGGCCCTTGTTACACACTGTCCTTAGTAAGCTCGGGTTCCCCTGAAGCTACACCAAACTTATTTCCCTGCTGTACTCACAGTCCACAGCAGCCATATGGCTTATAGGTAAGCTCTCTCATTTTTCCCCATAACATGCGGCACACAGCAGGGGTCCCCTTTGTCACCTCTGCTCTTCATCCTGGCAAGGGGCCTGGTACACCACTTACGTAAGGGACATATCCACAGGGGACTGAAATGGGCCAGTGGACCGCTTCTGGTGTCGCTCCATGCAGATGATATCCTACTATTTGTCTGCCATCCGGATATGAACCTGGTGCCAGTATTGGCAGAGGTGACTCGCTTTGGAGGGTTCTCTGGGCTGGATATAAATTGGAGTAAGTCAGAGCTGTTTCCGCTGACTGACATTACTCGTCCACCTTAGACGGAATTCCCTTTATGCTGGTGCCCTGAGTCGGCAAAATACTTAGGTATTCCTTTACACAAGGAACAGGTGCTACGGCTAAAGATTATATGACGGAACACCGAATTAAAAACAACTACTAACCTTAACAACGAGGTCGGAACACCGACCTCGTCCTTACTACTAATGATTTTACCACGAATGCCTTAACAACGATATTTCGTTGTAAAGGCATTCCTGATAAAATCATTAGCAATAGGCACCATTCACCCTACATCCCTCACCCCACCCCCCCAACCCCACCCCAAAACCTAAAACCCCTGAACCCCCACCCACTCCCCAAAACCAAAAACGCCCCACCCCCCCAACCCCACCCCAAAACCTAAAACCCCCTGACCCCCCACCCACTCCCCAAAACCAAAAACGCCCCACCCCCCCAACCCCACCCTAAAACCTAAAACCCCCTGACCCCCACCCACTCCCCAAAACCAAAAACGCCCCACCCCCCAACCCCACCCCAAAACCTAAAACCCCCTGACCCCCCACCCACTCCCCAAAACCAAAAACGCCCCACCCCCCCCAACCCCACCCCAAAACCTAAAACCCCCTGACCCCCCACCCCCTCCCCAAAACCAAAAACGCCCCACCCCCCCGACCCCACCCCAAAACCTAAAACCCCCTAACCCCCCACCCCCTCCCCAAAACCAAAAACGCCCCACCCCCCCAACCCCACCCCAAAACCTAAACTCCCTTCTTTGTACCTTAACCACGCATGTTCGTTGTTCAGAACATACGTAGTTAAGGCACAAAAATACGAAGTCATGGTTAAAAAAAGCGTTGTTACACTTTCGTTAACCACGACTTTCGTAATAAAAAAGTCGTAAAAAAGGATGTTTACCACGGCTAAATTATGGACTTGCGGTGGAGAGATTCACTGAACAGGTGGATAGATGGGTGAAGCTGCAGATCTCTAAGGCGGGCCGGATATCGCTCATAAAATTGATGGTTCTCCCACAATGTCTGTATCTATTTCTGAATATTCCAATCCAGCTCACTAATTCCTTTTTTGCTCCACTTTGTAGCTTGGTCATTTGACTGGTATTGGCGGATAAACATCAGCGCATTTGATAGGAAATCCTCACTTTCCGTATAAGCGAGATGGGTTTGGGATCCCCCCATTTCCAGCTTTACTATTTGGTGGCGCAGTGTCAGTACAAGTATCACTGGTAACATCCTGATGCCCACCTTCATTACTCTATTCCGGAACGGGACCTGTCGGATGCTGTCCTGCTGAGTGTCGTTTTGTCCAGGGGTGCTCCACTATATCGAAGAGAAATTCAAACTCTTTCCACAACTAGCTGGGCATGGCGCAAACTGGCTTGTTTACTTCAATGTGACACATTGTACTCCCCAGCACTGACCCTGGTTAATAATCCATTCATACCCATTACGCAGGAGACACTGGTGCAGCGTACATT
This sequence comes from Pleurodeles waltl, assembly GCF_031143425.1. NCBI lineage: Eukaryota > Metazoa > Chordata > Amphibia > Caudata > Salamandridae > Pleurodeles > Pleurodeles waltl. Next base: position 479,927,910 of record NC_090451.1, read on the forward strand.
ATGTACTTTTCAACTTCACACTTTCAATGATGTTTTCCTGGATGACCACATATTTTCACACACTACAGATACTAGATGGCACACACTTGCAACACTTTGTACTATGCATTCTACAATGCGCCATGCATGCATGCTACACTACGTATCCATTAGCTCCTGCTGAGATTACACCACTTACCCTGGTTGCTACGGCGGACTTGGGGGCTTGCATTGTATCCAGACTCTATTTAGTTTGTATTAAGGCTCTCCTGGTTCCAGATGCATGTCTTAGGGAATCCTGGGGGTGACATCTGGGTTGTCCACTATCCCAAAAGGTCTGGGAGGCATGCTGTGCACAGATCAGATTCCTTTCACCTAACCAACGCCACAAGCTAGTACACATCAAGGGGGTCAATGGCATGGGCACTGCAGGGGCCCCCGTAAGAGGGCCCCACTATGTATTTCAGTGTCTGCTATGCAGACACTGAAATACGCGACGGGTGCCACTGCACCCGTCGCACATACCCACTCCGCCGGCTCCATTCGGAGCCGGCTTCCTCGTGGGGAGGGGTTTCCCGCTGGGCTGGCGGGCGGCCTTCTAGCGGTCGCCCGCCAGCCCAGCGGGAACGCCTGAATGGCCTCCGCGGTCTTTCGACCGCGGTGCGGCCATATGGCGGTTCCCGCGAGGCGGGTGGCTTAGAAGGGCATACATCACCCCCATAGACACAGCTCAAATGGACAAGAGCTGCTCTGCTGCTTGCCCCATTTGCTGTGCTTTGATGGCTGGGCCAGCACTAACATTAGCCCCTTTTGGTGCGAGGTACATGAGAGATTTTCAGCTATCGTTGGTAGGCCTTTCCAACTGGACCCACTCTCTGCCCTTCTCAGCTATACAGGTGACTTACCAAAGCCCATAAGACGCCTCATTGTGATGTCGCTCCTGCTGGCTAAGAGGGAGGTTGCACTTCGATGGTGGTCTAAACATATGCCTAGTGTTCATTCCTTGTTAGCCAGTCTCGCGTTTTGTGACACTAATGGTGAAGAGGAGGATCTGGTGGACTGGTACCCATGCTGGTCCACACACTGCCTGCCAGATACACAGCCTCGAAAGGAATAGGGCGCCTGCTGTATTGGTCGGGATGATGGTCTCTGTCTATATGACAGCCCCCTGGAATAGCCTCTAAACTTTCTTAAGTGATGCAGAAACTGTTTAGCAGTGGTTAACAGCCCTCAAGAGCACTCAGAATCTCTACTGTCCATTACGTGCATTCACACAGAGTCTGCCTTCTCAATAAAGTCAGGGCCGATGAAATGGCATATCCATAAGTGAGGCCTGTACACTGACGAATAATCCTGTGAATGGCATCCACACCTCAACAAAGTAAAACACTAGTAATGACTGTCCTCCCTAGAGCAATGCAAAGTATCCAGACCTTTGTAGATAACTTACTTAGCCATTCCCTGTCCATCATTAACCGCCTGGACACAATAGACCTTAAGTTCTTCCAGAACTGTCTGTAAGATCCCACTGGCCATGTCCCAAAGGGCATGTGAGTGAAGACACAGCAATCAATCAGAAGTTATGGATTGCAATGTGCCAAAAACCCACCTGTGTCTCATCCCTGATAGCCTAGTGGCCATCTGTGTCTATGTGTTTTCTGCCTTTCCTCTTTCGCCTCTTTTGTTGTTTTTTTACTCCTGTTTGTTCCTGTTTTTCACATCTGTTTCTCTTTTAGCATTTTTCATCTGTTTTGCGCTCTCTGCCGCTTCCCTTCCCACCGCTGCTGCCCTCGTGTCCCTGCCTCTTGCAGTGCTTTCTGCCCTCCCATCTCCCAGCTGACCAATCCCCCCCTCCCTTCTTAAGGGTGGCCACTTTTCAGTGAGGGGTGATTTCACTCACCTCTTTGGCCAGCATCCATCGCTGCCTCCTGCATGGCCACTGTTGATGCTGCTGTCTCTTCACAGAGCCTGCCGGCTCTGTGTTCAAGGCCTGCCTCCACTCGCAGGCACCAGCCTGCACCTTATCCCCTTGGCCTAGTGGGCATCTGTGTCTGTCTGTTTTCTGTCTTTCCTCTTTCTCCTCTTTTGTCTGTTTTGTACTCCTGTTTATCCCTGTTTTTACTTCTGTTTCTCATTTAGCATTTTTCCCCCTTTTTTGCAGTCTCCTGCACTTCCCTCCCTGCCGCTTCTGCCCCTGTGGCCCAGCCCCTCGCAGAGCTTCACACCCTCCCACCTCCCAGCTGACCAACCCCCTCTCCTTCTTCAGGGTGGTCATTGCGTGGTTGCACACAGCGGGCACAGCGATGGTGAGCTAAAGGTGCCCCAAGGCAAGCCTGTCTGCGCCTGACAACACCTGGACCGTGCTCAGCACCACGGACCCTGAATCCCGCACCACACACTGATACGACGCCAGGACCCTCCAAGTACTGAACCCTGGGCATCAGAACACCCTCCACCCAGCTTACCACAAGGACACCCACGGACCTTTCTCCTGTTGCCACTGCCACCTCACTCTCTCCGCCCGCCAAACGACAGACCTCACAGCACCAGAACCACCTCCAGACCACCTCAAGTGCATCCTTCTCAACGTCTGCTCCTTGCACTAACACACTGTGGAGATCTGGGACCTGATAGACACCACCCGCCCGGACATCGCTTTCTTCACCGAGATATGGACCAACAAAATATCTGGACCGGACATCGCAATCCCCAGTGACTACAAGCTGGTCAACAAAGGCTGTCCATCCAGATCAGGACATAGTATAGCCATTGCCCACAAGACCACCCTCCGACTGACGATCGTGAATTCATCACCCTTATGGAGCACCTTCACTTCCAAGTGCACACCTACTCTAAGACCACCACCTGTGGCACCCTCATCTACAGACAACCCGTACTACGCCCAGCGTTCAGCGACTCCATTGTCGACATCATTGCCATCATCATTCAATGATGTCAGTGACCAAAACACCTCATCACTACTAGAGAACCTAGATACAATCGGGCTCAAGCAGCTGGTAACCTCACCAATGCACACTGCCGGACTCACCCTCGACCCCATTTTCTCCACCAGCAACAAGGTCATCATCGTCAACTCAATCCCTCTACCCTGGACCGACCACCACTGCATCCACTTTTCCGTCTCCAAGTCTACAGTGCACACTCACACAACATGCCCTTCCTACAGGAAATGGAACCAAACCTCAAAGGAGCAACTCATCAGCACCCTCAGTAACTCACCACCCCAGCACAATAGATGCCAACACCTCAGCATGCAACCTCCTCAAATGAATCGCCAACTGCGCGGACACCCTAGCTCCCCTCCAGACGACCACAGGGAAACACTTCTCCAAGAAAGCCAGTTGGTTCACCCCCGCACTCCAGGAAACAAAGCGCTCATGCAGGAGGCTGGAGAAGAAGTGGAGGAACAGCAAATCCCTGGAAGACCTTTCAGCTTTCAAATCCGCCACCACGGCCTCATTAGGTCCACCAGGAAAACCATCCTGCAGGACCGTATCAACACCTCCACACAACACCAAAGAACTCTTCAACATCATCAAAGAATTCACCAAACCACAACCCGAGACTGCTAACATCCCTCCATTTCAGGATCTCTGTGACAGATTGGCCACCTTCTTCAATCAGATGACATCCGCTCCATCCTCGACATTGGACAAACAGCAGCCCTCATCCTACTTGATCTTTCAGCCACCTTTGATACAGTATCTCTCCGCACCCTGTGCACCAGACTCCATGAAGCAGGCATATGCGGCAAAGACTTTCGATAGATACTCTCCTTCCTAACAGGCAGAACACAGAAAGTCAGAATCACGCCACAACTGTCAGAACCTACAGACATCACCTGTGGAGTACCCCAAGGATCATCACAGTTCAAAATCTCCATGACCCTGATCACTCCTATTGTCAGGAACTACGGTATGAACATCAACTCCTATGCAGATGACACCCAGCTGTTCATCTCCCTGACCGAGAACCCCTCAACAGCCAAGAAGAACTACAGGATGGAAGCAGTCTCCACCTGGATGAGGGAGAGCTGCCTTAAGCTGAACTCTGACAAAACCGAGATCCTCATCCTGGGACCTTCCTCCTAAGCCTGGGATGACTCCTGGTGTCTCGCAACACTTTGCAGGCTCCCCACAGGCTGCGCATGAAACCTCGGTGTCATCCTCGACTCAAGGCTCACCATGACCAGACAGGCCAACTCTGTCACCTGCACCTGCTTCCACATCCTCTGACTCCTACAGAAGATCTTCAGACGGCTACCAACCGACTGCTGAAAGATTGTGACACATGCACTAATCATGAGCAGACTTGACTATGGCAACACCCTCTATGCCGGAACTGCTAAGAAGAACCTGAGCAAGCTGCAACAAATCCAGAAAGCTGCTACCAGACTCATCCTAGACATTTTCAGCTGAGAACACATCACAGAACAGCTGAAAAACCTCCACTTTCTCACTGTCTAAAAGCGGATCAACTTCAAACTCCTTGTACACGCACACAGAGCCCTCCACAGCAGCGGACACAGCTACCTCAACCACCGCATCGCCTGGAGGAAGATTTTTCACACACCTGGCAGCAAAAGGTTGGACCAGCTCACCTCTTCATCTCAGACAGTTGCAATTGCTGTCTCAGTTCAGGGAGGACCTCAAGACCTGGCTCTTCAACTGATGTCCGAGAGGACACACTTCAGCACCTTGACACCCTATGGGTGAGTAGTGCACTTTAAAATATCTAATTTATTGATTGATTGATTTAAGAGGGACCCAATCATAGGGGCCTGTAGCCTTTTACTCCTGAAGTCCCAGGGCCAAACATACTATGAATTCTAACCCTGACTCACCAGAGCCCATTCTGCATTGGACTCTCAGGATAACGTGGTTCTAGCAGTCCAAGGCTCCTTTGGGGGAAGGTGGATGCAAGATAGTGAACACAGGCTCACAACTAATCATGTGTGTAGAGCAGCAGTGAATCACTGTCTAGCCAAATACTCACTTTTATGAAAAAAGAGGTATGTTTTTCTACTGCTATCCACACAAAGAAAAAATATGATAACTACAAAGAACTACATAGCCCTCTCCTGAGGTTGGAGCTCTAGTGTTTCTATCGTGGTCTCCTGTCCCACTCACTTCTCGCATGGGTGATTATAGTTATTCCCCATTCACAACTGGTAAAAGCCACAGTCTGCCACACTAGAAGTGATCCTCAAGTGTCCTCTTTGACTCTAACTTAAAGTTAATAGCGTTCCAACCTCCGCCAGGCTAACATGCCAAAAACTAGTCTTACTTGTACAGCAGGTGTGAAGCATTTGGAGTTCCTGAGTGTGCCCTGTCTGAGGGTTCTTGCAGCAGCTGCACCTGAGTTCAGGTGAGTCACCATATGCTGCCATGGTGACAGCACTCAGTGGGTGCTGAGTTTCTCACTCATGGTTGCATTCCTTAAGCAAACTGAGGTCCTCATAAACCCCTCCTGCAGGTTAAGTGTTTGGTTGGTCTCCCAATGAGCATTGGCTATTACAATCCTGCCTGGTGTTCCTCACCTGCTTTATGGTATGCGGTTGCTCTCACAGTGTTCTCACTTCTCCAGCAGGGACAGAGTAAGTAACAGTCCTTTGTGCTCATGGTGACCTCCCTCTGACATATGGGGTCATTGTAATTCACAGTCCACAGACTCCAGCCCAACCAGGACAGTGATACTCTCCACTGCAGCCCCTCCTAGCATATAGAGTCATCACCTCATTTCCACACAAGCACCCCTCAGTACATGGCAGTCTTTTTCACAGTGGCTCTTCCTCGCATACTGGGTCACCACCAGGCTACAACACAGGGTCCAGCCCGATTGGTGCAGCACAACCCTTGGCTAAATTCATGGTAGCCTTCTCCTGGTAAACAGGGGTTGCCTACAGTGTCCTGCGCTTGGGCACAACTCGCTCATAAATCAGTCATTTCCTCACACCTTGCTCAGAGAGTCTACATAAAAGGGATCCTCACTGGACCTCTATCTCTTCAATGCACCCCTCTTTTTTGCAGGGCACACTGGTCTTGGCAAGCAGGCAGGTGCTGATGTTCCAGTCTCTAGATTAGGTTGTCTTGGATTCCCTGAGTGATGTCCCCTCAACCAGCAGAGAGACTACCAGGCTATGGCCCCCTGTCCTGGTCACAGGCAGAAGTCTTGTAGAACTCCTCCTCCACACACAACCCATCTGGCTGCTTGTCAAACGACAAGTTTTGGGGACTCAAACTCCCCTTCCTATAACCTGAGTCTTTATAGTTTTATGTTTGGGTTCTGCTTCTTTTGAAATGTCCACTCCTTCCTCTTGAAAAACATCCTATCAGCCCTATCTTCGTCCTGAGATGTGCCTAGTCCCCTTACTTGTGACCTCTCACTGACCCAAATAGGACCCTTTGAGGTGTACAGGGGAGCCTCGGTTTCCCCTCCCCATTGTGCGCCCCACGCAGCTTACACTAATACAACAATATACAAATCTATCTGGGGGGATCTCTTTACCTTCCTCTCCACGTTTCACCATGCAGGCCCATGTCTCTTAAAATAGAAACCAGGGCCTTCCATGTGATTAACAATCCACAGGCACACATACACGCAGTGCATGTATACAGCATATACACTGCACAATACTGAACCCTTCATATATTATACCAATCTTAGGCACACCTATATCCAGCACCTGAATTTAAAATATAATCAGTGCCCAGCACTGTATCCTTTCTGTATTGTACCACTCATAGGCACACATACATTCAGCATAAGCATTTAACATGCAAGCATTGTACCGTTCCTGTGTTGCACCACTCTTAGGCACACATAATCCAGCATATGCATTCTACATGCACGCCCTCACCCTTCGTGCATTTTTCCTCTCCCAGGTACATATACATCCAGCATGTGCATTTGTCCTGTAAGCACTGCACAGCACTACATCCTTCAGGTACTATACCACTCATAGGCAAATGTACATCTAGCATATGCATTTACCATGCATGCAATGTTCCATACAGTACTATTCCTGTGTTGTACCCTTCCCAGGCACACATACACCCACACTGATACAACACTTCTGCGCTGTGCAGCACTTCACACCAATCTGATGTAGGTCAAGGGTGAGGTAAGCACACAGCAACAGAACGTCAAAAGTGAGTGAGCCTTTGAAACACTCCACTTCAAGAGTGCAACCATGAGTGAGCCTCACTCCAGTGAAGCAGGTTAAAAAGGCACAGTTAACTCCTAATGATCAGTTCACCATATGCTGCCACTATTGCGCTTATGCTGCTGAACTCCTGGTTACCTCCACCACTATCAGGGTAGTGCATTGGTCACCCCTTCCCATTCCAACAGTACCACAATCTACAACAGAGGCCTTTGTAATGGTGCACACGCATGATCACTGTTTGCTGAAGACAACAAACATCAGCATTAGGGATCCACACACCAGTACAGTTGGGCACACGGGCAGTGGTTCACATCTGTTACAATGGAGAGGAGTTTTTTGTTTCAACACAATGCCAGACTGTATTCAGTAAATCAATATATAAGTCATCATCATTATAGTGAGATGGGTGCAAGCAACCCTAATCACCATCATTCACATCCTGAGGTTCCATATTCTCTGGCACAGCATTAAAATCTAAAAGATAAAGGAGCCTTTGCTGGTAATTGTGACATTACAGAGGCGCTGGGTTAGAGTCAGGTTGTATGATGACCTGTTATGCCATTGAGATTCTGTAGCATGGTTGTTCTTGAGCCAAAGTCAGGGGTTGACATTGGCATCCACAGCAGCTCCTTTTCCAGCATCATTGTCATGGGTATGTGTTTCGCCGGAAGCACCATGGATCTCGGTGCAGGGTTGAAGTCTGTACTTGCGTAGTTACAGGCTGTGTAACAGATTGTGCCAGGGATTAATCTATAAGTGGTAACTCAACGGAAGGAGTCTATGGTACCATGGAGCCCAAAGGTGGACCAGAGGGAGCCAGAAGCACTCTAACGATTTGCAGCATGGCTCTCATGAAGGCCTCTATTTTTGCAGGGTCAACGGACAGCCTGGAAAATTCTAAATGCATTGAGACAAGCTGAGGATTCCGTTTGATGGCTGGAGACCTCAAAGGAATGTGACAGACTTCCTGATGCCCTGACGGCTTCTCACCATAGTTAGATTGGCAGGATGGAGTTGAGTCTTCTTTCTTATGTTTGAAGTTGCACATTGACTTACCACTCCTTTCCAAGCACAAAGTTGAGGAGTGTCTGGAACAGCCATAAGACTGGGACAGAGTCCACCCCACGAACTGAATCATATTGTGTCCACGACATCTAGCTTCAACTCCCGATCTCGGATCACCTTCAGGCACAATAATCATGCTACTCAGACTCATATCTAAAGTCCAAAGACACCTCTCATGCTGGTCCTTGACAGATATCTGCTTCCTGAAGTTGCAGCATGGCTTGAAATCTGTTATGTTGGATGTGGACATTGTTACTTGGCACACTGGTGAAATTGGTTTAGAAGTTGTCAGAAAAAAACAACAAAGGTTGGAGTGGTAAAAACAACAAAGTTTGGGAATGGTGGTATGGTGCTATGGATTCACATTAGAAGGTGTGGAAGGAAGGGAATTCAGTATGCAAGGGTAGTGCTTATAAACATGCTTTGTTATGTCACTTCCAGGGTGGTTGGGAATCAGTGCGGAGCTGCATGGTGCCACTTAGTGGGATGTAGGAGCACTGCTATGGAAAATGCTTCCTGAATCCAGTCTGGCACATGGTGAGTATTCTGAAGTGAGGGATCTGCGGTTAGAAGTATCCATCAGAAAGCAGGCACAGTAGATGCATCCACAGTTCACAGTGCACACATCCCTAGCACTCTGGTGATTCAGCACCCACTCGAAGATGAAAGCTCAATCCAGGCGCCTTATCCCACCCTTCTCCAGAGAATTGCCTGCTGGTGTTTGTGCTATAGCTACCAGGCATTATAAAAACTTTAAATGGGGATGTTTGCCTTTAATATTAGGTGTCTCTGACTCTATCAAAGAGCTATCAAATGACCTGAATCACAACAATATTCTTCATTGCAATTAAAGTACCTAAGTAAACACGCTATTCCTAGGCTAAATTATCATGTTAACTACTAGATGTTGACTTGAAATGATCAGAATTTCGTTGAGCTTTTTGAAAAAGGTGAGGTGCACAGTTTAGCATCTTCCCTTTTTTTCTGGGGTCTATGAACATGTTTCGACAAAGACCATGGGCCAGATTTACAAGGAAATGGCGTAGGGCGGTGCTGCGCCAAAATTGGCAGTATTGGTCTGCACCAGCTCTGAAATGCAGGGATGCACCATATTTTAAAAAACTACGGCACACCACTGTGCTTCCCCTATCGCTGGTGATGAATATGGTTGGCTGCCAGTGCCAACACAGTCATCCTTGCACCATAGTACAAGGGTGTCTGTGTTGAAGGGAATGATTGTTCATGTGCAGTAAGAGGTGGCTTCCTGCACATAAATACCCTACAGTGGCGCTTTGGCACTTCTATGTCTGCTGTGTAGCAAATCATCATTATTGAATGGCTGTTTATGTGCAAGAAGGGACACATAAAGAGTCATTCATGGCATTTTGCTCTTTTGCTCAGAATGCAGTGCACATGGAAAATGCAAAAACAAAGAGAAATAAAAGTGTTTTTCATTGTTGCGCCATGTTAACGCCACCCCTACTTTTTGGCATTGCCTCACATTTACGATCTGTGTAAATCTCCACCAGTGTTGAAAGCAATGGGTGTTGCGGTGGAACGCCCACAGAGCACCCATTGCACTCCCCTGTGCAGCAGAAAACTGCATCAGACTGGCCCATATTTACAAGGCGTTAAGGCACAAAAAGTGGCTTAGAGCTGCCTTGTAAATATGGTGCAGTGCAGAGCTCCACCGCAGCGTCACACAAAGTGATGGTCCGGTGGCGCTAGGGGCTTGTAAATATGCTCCACTTGTTTGTCTTTATACAGCCAGATGATCCAATTGTGTAAAATAAATTACTCTTTTGTGTTGCCTGGTGATATTAAGAAGACCCTACCAATATATCCAAGTCATCATATTAGTATTTTGTTCTTGGACAGGCTTGTGCCAGAAAGTAAGTGACACCTCTGAAAGGGGTTGAAGAACGTATTTTGAAGTTTCCGAAACATTATAACAAACAAAATCAAAATGGAACAGAGTAATACATATTTTATTCGAGCAAAAGATCACACTCCTAAATCATTGCAGAACATTTTGCAGTAGTAATTATTTATAAAGGTTCCGCAAATGGTCTACCAGCATCCACTTGGTGCTAAACCTGCCATATCAACCTCTCACCTTAGCTTTAGACTTAGCATTAACAGAGCATTCAATGAGCAAGTCCCACAATCTCATGAGACTAGATAATAGACCAATATCACTAATCTTGCTATGACCATGCTATTAGATGAAAATGTTCTCTTATTTCTGTACTGATTCCTCATAGCCCAAGATCAATTGTGCTGATCTCATAGCCTTAACACCCCATATTTCTCCGAGTTTATATAAGATAGCACCCATCATACACGTAAAACACAGCAGGTAGGGAAAATGTTAGATATATATGCCACACCTCCAACACTATGAATTGGTGATACTGTTCCATCAACTGAGGAAGGTTTTCTACAGGCAACACCCGGCCAAATATAGGTGTCGCATCCCTACACATATTAGCAAACGTGCCATCTTACAAAGACATCATGTTGTTTCGAAATATTCTGCACCAATTACTTACTCGATTTAACGGAAAAGAAGAAACCCCATTATTAACAAATATATCATTTGCATCATGAAGAAATGTTACATTGCTAATCTATCCATGTGATATTATGTGGTATGTGAATAAAACAACGACCACAAAAGGGGGAAGATGATCGATACCCATGAGATAAATCTCACAACGCCCTATCACACCTGAGGTAGCGGCTGCAATATATTTAATGATATTTTTTCCAGAACCCGCGATACATACTTTTAAAAAGATGTTAGTGCAGTGCCTCTTGGATACCACTTAAGAGTACAAAAGAAGCTTCAGACTAAGGATATTCTGAATCCATTTGTCCCTTGATGTGTTTTCCCATAGTAGTGCAATAATAGAACAGAAAACAGGAACCCTTATTCATCCCTCTGAAAACAGAAGACGTCATCATTTAACGCCCCTCTGCGCTCCCTTCAAAGCCCATGTGATTTTGGTGACTAAGCTTTGCAGTTGATTAAGCAAACATAGGGCCATATTTATACTTTTTGACGCAAAATTGCGCTAACGCAGTTTTGCGCAAAAAAAATTAGCGCCGGCTAACGCCATTCTGAAGCGCCATGCGGGCGCCGTATTTATTCAATGACGTTAGGCGGCGTTAGCCGCCGGCGCTGTCTGGTGTGCGTTAAAAAAAACGACGTACACCAAGCAGCGCCGGCGTAGGGGGAAAATGGCGTATGGGCGTCCACAAATGGTGCAAGTCAGGCTGAGGCAAAAAAATCGCCACAACCCGATTTGCGCCATTTTTTTACGACGCCCATCCCCCATTGAAATGACTCCTGTCTTAGCAAAGACAGGAGTCATGCCCCCTTGCCCAATGGCCATGCCCAGGGGACTTCTGTCCCCTGGGCATGGTCATTGGGCATAGTGGCATGTAGGGGGGCACAAATCAGGCCCCCCTATGCCACAATTTTTTTTTGTTTTTAAATACTTACCTGGACTTACCTTAATGTCCCTGGGGTGGGTCCCTCCATCCTTGGGTGTCCTCCTGGGGTGGGCAAGGGTGGCAGGGGGTGTCCCTGGGGGCAGGGGAGGGCACCTCTGGGCTCATTCTGAGCCCACAGGTCCCTTAATGGCTGCCCTGACCCAGGCGCTAAAATCCGGCGCTAATGCGGGTTTTTTAGACCCGCCCACTCCCGGGCGTCATTTTTGCCCGGGAGTATAAATACGACGCAATAGCATCGGAGTCATTTTTTATGACGTGAACGCCTACCTTGCATATCATTAACGCAAGGAAGGTGTTCACGCTAAAAAATGACGCTAACTCCATGAACTTTGGCGCTAGACGCGTTTAACGCCAAAGTATAAATATGGAGTTAGTTTTGCGTCGAAAAAAACGACGCAAATTCGGCACAAACGGAGTATAAATATGCCCCATAATGCCAAGCACATAAAGGGATACTGCTAGATGCAAGGACGAGGGAATATTGACATTTTATATGCATTAACTGTTCCCAAGATAGAAAGAGGTAGGTTAGACTGTTATAGAGATTCTTTCCATGTCATTCCTAATGGTTAAATTAATAATCTCCAAGAATGAGTTCTAACTCCCACCAATTTTAATATGCAGGTATTCTGTTTTATCAACAAAAAAGGATGAAGAAGGGTTCTCAAAACTACTGGCAATGATTTTAGTTTTAGTGGTATTATTAAACATACATGCGTAATCGGGATTAGGCAGCTGTTGAAAATACTGTACAGCACGTTATTTTCTTTTTTAATTGAATACCAATAGCATACGCAAAAACTGTGAAGGGGTAAATCAGTGTTTCTTTCTTCTAAACACTAAGAGGCATATTTACAAGGAGCTTGCTCCCCCATTCTGTCATTTATGTCGATGCATCAGCGGCATATTCTCTGCTCCATGTTGCCCATATTCGAAGTCCTGGGCCCAATACGTCAGTTTATGATGGCCTGCATCAAAAAATACCTGTGCTGGACCCGGCTGTGCCACACAGATTATAATGTATGCAGTGTAGGCTTTCCTTTGTAAAATCTCACTTAGGAATGATACAGTGATATGTACAAGTTTTTCAATGTGTGACGCATCTTTGAGGTGCGTCACTTATAGCCTGGAATGCATCAAAATGTATACTCCGTAACCCAGGCGTAGGAAATAACGCAGTGGCTTTTTAATAGGAATCTGACCAGCTCAAGTCACTTTACACACAGTAACGACTTATAAAATAACATCCCCTCAACCAGTAGTACGACAACACATGTAACAATTATGTAGCAGGACCCCTTGACCAACCTCGGACCATGGCACCTGAGATATCAACATCCACTGCAGCAATGCAATATGACGCTGTGTACACCATGGAAGGGACCAGCCAGGATTGTCACACCTCCGTCTAAGAATAGGTCCTCAAGTCCAAGCAAGCGTACTCCAAAGCACAACAGTTAAGTACACACGTAAGGTAGGTAACACATTATTTGCCACTTTACATTACACTACATTCTTGCATCCACTCACATGACAGTGTAACTCAATGTCACACATACCGTACATCCAGGATCAATGTAATAGATTAAAAGATGAGTTTTCCTTCATTTCATACTCTATTACATTGGCCCCCACACATAAGGCTACTTGCGTCAGTCAGAACTGATGCATCACTTATGTGTTTCTGACGCACTGCTGAAGTTGCACTAATTTTAAGCCCACTTCAACAATGTGTCACTTTTTGGGAAGATGCGTTACAGCATCCTTTCCTCAGATGTTTCAGTATTTCTGACGCATCCTTGGAACAGTATGCCATGCTGAGTAGTATTATAAATATGGTGCACCCATGGCGACATAAGATATCTTAACGCAGCACAAATGATTTTGATGCTTCACTGCTGAAACCCAGTGATGCATCAATCCTTGTAAATAAGGCCCAAGGTTGCTATGACCAGTGCTACAGCTGTAGGTAAGTCTCCAGATATACAGCAGACAGGGAAGGCAATAGAGGACAATCCTGTCAGGTGCCCCTTCAGAAGAGAAATTGTGGCTCACAGTACGATGACATTTAAAGATGTATCATTTAACTTTTAAAAGTGTTTAAGATTAGAAGCTGTATCCTTTTAGTATCGCCCTCAAGAATAACCGACCATGTACCCTGTTAAATGTGTTTTCATCATTTTGGAAAAGAAAAGCAGCCAGGGGCTGTCATTGGCAACAACTTCGGGTGATTGGTAGTATGTTTTGTCAGAAATAAATCAATCATGCGGATCAACATATACCCATTGCCTCTGCGCAATGAATTCAAGTGATTTGCCAATATTTTGGCAATCATTTTGCCACCCACTTTCAGCAAACATATGAACAGATTTTATTATGTTCCTTTATTTGTTTCAGAAAAGTTGCCTATTGACATTTTGCCAAGTGTACTCTTTCGGAGCATCATTCATAACTGTGAAGAAAAATTCCTCAATTACATCTTTAAATTTGAGATACAGTTCGATGGAGTTTACATTAGGTACAAGGACATTCATGGCAAAATGCCTAGAAGCTGGCTTAACTCGCTTGCCTTGATTAACAATGCCAAAACATACAACTTTAAACAACGTGGGAAGAAGGTAGTTGTGCTTGCTCCTGGAGCCAGTTCATTTTCAGTATGCAGATATTTGTAATAAAACTGTGGAGATAACACCTTCCTCGGCCAACAAATTAGCATTATTTTCCTTCACTGTTTTCATTTCATTTTCAGTTCTTCCCTCATTAGGCAGTAAAGCTAGCGCATTCACAGATAATTTCATTTATTTGTAGTCTCTTTGTCATAAATCTTTTCGCCCAGTTCTCCACCTTCACTTGAATCGGTTGCCATGCTCTACTCAACAAGAAGACTCATCTTTAGGAGAGTTTCTTCTCACAGCAACCTTTCAATTTGTTTTAATTACCACACAAGGATATATATATATTACATATATATATATTATATAATAATATATATTTTCAGTGAATCCATATATATATATATATATATGTATATATATATATATATATATATATATATATATATATATGGATTCACTGAAAAAAACAAGAGTTGCAGGGATATTATAGCTGGGAATTAACATTTAAAAAATCTTAGAAATTCACTGAAAAAAAACAAAGGTTACAGGGACATTATGTTAGCTTCTGAATTTGCACCCACAAAACCATAGAAATTCAGCTGTTACAGTTAGACTTATTTCAAGTAACTATAACTTGTGCCCTAAGGTAACTATAACTCGCATCCCCGTCATGCACAGTTTTCTCATCAATAATTTTATTGCAAACATTGCAGTGATTACATCAATGATGTCACCGAAGATATCATCAACTATGTAAATGTGGGCCAATTAGCAGTGCATGGGTGTGAGTTATAGTTACCTTAGGGCATGAGGTATGGTTACCTGAAACAACTCTAACTATAACACTTCAAATTTCTATGCTTTTTTGCCTGCAAATTCAGAACTTAACTATAACATCCCTTCAACCTTTGGCTTTTTCAGTGAATTTCTAAGGCTTTTTAAATGCTAGACCTGCACAACCCATAGCCTTTGGTACTACTTACGCACCACGTAGACACCATGTATGTGCACCATGGGAGTAGGGCCCCTAGGCATCTAACCCAGGCCACGCATGGTCTTTAGCCCTGCATGGCAGAGGTTGACCACAGGCCCTCGAACCAGAGCTTCAACTGGGGATCCTGCTTGGTTAATATTTGTAAGTGCTTTCCAATCAGGTTTCATTTCTGTGAAATTAACATCAGTGCCATATTGCATCCTGACCTGCTTATTTATCCAAGAAGAGGCCAAAGTTCTGCACTAAATATCTACCCAATTTGAATACTTTCTACTGGCTGATCTGTAAATGCTACCTGTTTGGGTAAATGTACAGTGCATATTCCTTACTACTGCTGGGTAAAGAACCCACAGGTAGTGTCTCCAGAGACCTTGTGTTTCTGTCATTTTGGCAGTGATTATTCCTTTGAGACCCTTCATACAGAAACCCGCAATAGCATCAATCCTCATGTAGAGAAAACAACGAGAATACAAATAGTTGAATCTCCACAATACAAGGGAACTTCCTCTTAATTATATGTTGTAAGTGCTTCTTTGTTTGGTGTAGACATGCTCATATTCCGCTGCATTAAGAATGCAACTACAAAATTTGCATGAAACCTGATAAGGGGTACTCATGGTTAGCTGTCCATCAACCTGGAAAAAGGCACAAATTTGCACACTACTAACATATTTGTATCAAGTCCAAATGAACAGGGCTTCTAGGTCATTTTGCATTCTCACAGTGGTTAATACGATGAATGACTAGCTCTGGTCTGAACAGGAGATGACAAGAAAGAATCCACTCCCAAAGTCACTACTTTGGGACTGTGGGAGGAGCCTCAAGGCCCCTGTGGTCCCTGCCGGCTCTCCGCCTCCAGGAGGAGCCGGCATTGCTTCCACATGCAGGAGCAGCTAAACATGCTGCTCTCTGTGTGCAGGACCAATCCTTTCATCTGTTCTCTGGCCCGCTTGACAGCGCGCAGCTCTCCTCATTTCAGTTTGCACAGGCCTGTCCTGGGGAGGTGGTGGTCGTCAGGCATAAGGTCCCTTCCCTCTTTATTTAGATTTGTTGCCCTAGGGAAGTGGTGGTCCCTGAAGCACTACAAGGACAAGAAGGGGGGAATATGCAGCCCCCCTTAAATTTAGTTTTAAAGCCCTAATGGGATGGTGGTCCAGGGGCTCCTTGGACCCACAGGAAAGGGGGGCCCCCTCAAATTTACCATTAATGCCTCAGAGAGGTTTCAGTCCTGAGGGCTCCTAGGAGCACAAGGAGGGTGGATCACAAGGGCCCCCTCCATGATTTACATAATGACCCGGGGGTGGTGGTCCCCTGAGCCTGAGGAGGGGTGCTGTGTGCACCCCCTCCTAACTTTATTATATACTAAATGCCCAAGGGACCTGGCCTGCCTGAGAGCCAATGTTTGAGAAGCACGGAAATTGCCACAGATTTGCGGATTGTCTGTGATTTCACAGCTACATTTAAAAAAAAATGCTTTTTTGCCCTGATGGAATTTCTAAGGTTTAGTACATTTAAAATGTGAACCTAACTATAACATCCCTGTAACCTTTGTTTTTTTAGGTGAAAAAAAAAAAAAAATATATATATATATGTGTACATTACATAAATATACATAGATACATATATATATTCTCTGAGAAAAAAAACAAAGGTTACTAGAAGGTTATAGTTAGGAAATAGAGTCCTTAAAAATATAGAAATTCATTAAAAAAACCAAGGGCTACGGGGACGCTATAATTTACTCGAACAAAACCACAGAAATTCAGCAGGCAGAATTAGAGTTATTTCAAGTAACTATAACTCGCGCCCTAAGGTAACTATAACACACGCCCGCCATGCACAGTTTTTTCTTCAATAAATTGACTGCTAATGTTTCATTGATATTTTTATTGACATTATAAAAGTAGTCATGAGTGCTGTTATATCTGAGGCAGTTAGTAGTGCATTGTGAGGGTGTGAGTTATAGTTACCTTAGGATGTGAGTTATTGAGTTATAGTTATGTGATTTGCACATTTACATACTTGTAGCATTTTAAAGGGAGGACCATGGACTCTGCTCTCACCAGGAGAGGACAAGGAAGAACCCACTCGTCACAGTCACACACAAATTGCGCTCCAGTAGGGGCAGCCTCCCTTCCCAGGCCAATCTAGGCCCCATGGAACCCATCACCCAGGGTCCAGCCTTCATTCAATAGTGGAGGGGGGCTGGGCGGTCCCCCTCCTCTGGCTCATTTTGGCCCTAGGGACCCCATCCCCAAGCGCCCGGCCTTAAAATAGATTTTATTTTTTGGGGGAGGCGAGCCATGGGCCCCCCTCCCCTGGCTGATTTCAGCCCCGAGGACCCCATCCCCCAGGGCCCGGCCTTAAAATATCATATTTTGTTAATAGTGGGGTGCATGCCCCCCCAGGCTGATTTGGGCCCCAGGGACACCATTCCCCAGGGCCCTGCCTTAACATATATTTTTGGGGAGGCAGAGGGGAACCATATGGTCCACCCTTCCCAGGCCAATCTCAACCCCAGGGACCCCATCCACCATGTCACTTTGGTACCCCCAGGGCACACACTCACTACCATTGGGAACCGTGGGTGTAGACTGAATGCCACCACGATCCCAGCTGGCTCTCCACCTCCTGCTGCAGCTGGCATTGTTGTCACAGACAGGGAGCTCCTAAACATGCAGCTCCCTGTACGTGAGAGCAATCCTTTTCACCTGTTTTCCTGCCTGCATCTCTGCAGACAGGAAATAAGATGAAAACTCTGCTCCCAGCAAGCAAGAGCTGTTTGACCACTCTGGCTTGCTGAGAGCAAAGTTGTATTTGCTCTGACTTGGCGGGAGCTGTCACAGCTAACAGGTATATCCTGGGAGTGGGCAGGAACAAACTGCAGAACAAAGGCTACCTTTCTGCCAAATTGGGTGTAGTTCCGTCCCACGGTCAGGCTGTAGTCTTATGGGAATTAACATGGGAAACACACTTTTTTTTTACCCCCCTTTTTTTCGGCTCCCACTTGACAGATCACCCTGAAACTTTCCATGCACAACAAGAACCACAGGCATCTTTTTTGGAAACTTTTGTGAAGATTTGTCAAATGGCACTTAAGATTTAGGCAAATAAAAAAATGTGTTGTTGGAAAATGGGTCATTGGTAAGGGCAGGTAGGTACCTACACTTAGCAATAGGCCACTCACCTCCACTTAGGTCCAGTTAGGTCTCAGTAAATTAAACCCAGCTCAACCCTTGGTAGCTTGGCAACGAGCGTCAAGGCGTAACTTAGGAGACAGAGTGTAAAGCATTCAAATATCACAAAACAGTAATTAAATAAAACACAGGAAACAGTTTAAAAATCCAAAACCACTTTATAAAATTAGATTATATTTTTATCTTTAAAATGACACAAAAACAAATAAAATCGGATAAGTGTAACCGGAGATACAATTTTTTAAAGGATTATTGTTTTTTAGCACCTAGAAACAAAAAGCGCCAATCGGGTCATCTGGTTGCACCTCGACCGGGGCAAAGTCAAAGTTTAAGGCCGACTGCGATGGAGCCCTGCTCGGCTACAGGCCGCGGGAGGCCTCGGTTAAAAGTTTACCTTCACACTTAGTCTATTTTTCGAAGATTTTCTTCAGCTGGACGAACCTGCCAGTCCAATCTGACCTCCTGAAGCCCTTCTCTGGATACGCGTCGCAGGAATCCTCGGTGGAGATTTTTACCTTCGGACGTAGTCGTTTTTTCGAGGTGAAAACCCTTCGACCGCGGTAAACCTGGATCTTGATCCGACGTCCCTGGAGCCCTCCTCCAATACGCTGGCTGGGAGGTCCCGGTCAACTTTTTACCTTCGGACTTAGGGGGTCATTACAACATTGGCGGTATAAGGCGCTTACCGCCGTGCAGAAGACCGCCAATACACTGCTGCGGCCGCAGTAGACTGCCACAGCTAATATGACACACATCATGGAATCCGCCGAAATTCAGACACCCACACAACACCGCCACACCAAAGGTCAGCGATAAACTGGCGGAAACAAATCCTCCACCTCCACGCCAACAGAAACACGCCCATGCTATTACGACCCACGAATCCACGCGGCGGTCTATCAACCGCAGTATTCCATTGGCGGTACACACCACCGCGCTCAAAATACACACACATATACAAAACACCGCCACATTGGACAATTCAAAATACACCCACCTGAAACACATACACACACCACTCCCACACACCCAACACAATATAAAATACACACCCACATCACACACAAACCCCTACAACCAGAAATTCTGAGAGAAGGCCAGAGAGACAGCACAGCTATTCACAACCCCATCACACAGAGGCACACAACACCATCACCCACACATCCACGCACAAAACGCCACATACAACTACACTCACCACACTCATCAACACATACACCACCCCACACATCACACATAACACCCCATGTCACGCCAAAGACACCCCCGCTTCTCCGAGGAGGAGCTCAGGGTCATGGTGGAGGAAATCGTACGGGTAGAGCCACAGCTATTTGGCTCACAGGTACAGCACACATCAATAGCCAGGAAGATGGAGCTATGGCGCAGAATAGTGGACAGGGTCAACGCCGTGGGACAGCACCCAAGAAATAGGGAGGACATCAGGAAGAGGTGGAACGACCAACGGTCTCCAGGCACAACATCGCGGTGCAGCGGACTGGCGGCGGACCCCCACCTCCTCCCCCACAACTAACAACATGGGAGGAGCAAGTCCTGACCATCTTGCATCCTGAGGGCCTCGGAGGAGTCGGTGGAGGATGGGACACTGGTAAGTCAAATCTTAACTATCACATCCCCCACCCTACCTGCATGCTAACACACACCCCCACCCTCACACCCTCCCCTATCACCCCAAATCCTCACTAATCTACCCATGATACCAAGCACCCATCCCAACACCAAGCCCTGCATGACACAACTAAGCATGGGCACCCCTCACTAAAGCATGCCCACTGCACATACCCAGAACACCCCCACAACCATCACCACACAAGCCCCCACACAGGAATGCCTGCACTGGGGATCACGCACACCCAACCATTGCACACTATTACACACACAGATGCAATAATCATGTTCTTATACCCCTGCAGGAACCCGAAGGAACGTCACCACACCAGAGGGTCCAGACAACACCACTCCACCCCCAGAAGAGGCCCACAGTGACGACAGCAGCTCTGCCCCACTGGATCATGATGACCAGCCCGGACCATCGTGGGCCTCAGGACAGTCGGTTCCCCTTGCCCAGCCACAGCCCAACACCGAGCTACCACCCTCTGGTAACACCAGCACAGCACCCACCCAGCGGGCCCAAACCTCCCTACCCAGGACAGGTCAATCAGCGGTGTGTCCACCACTACACGGCACCCAGGCTAACCCACCACCCCAACAACAACAGGGACCTGGGGGCAGTGGTAGTGGGCACACGGTCCAGGGGACGGAGGCACAGGAACACCGGGGAACTGGGAGGGCTGCTGTGCGACAGAGGGAGGACAGGCCAAGGGAACCAACTCTCCACGAGGCCCTATCCTCCATCATGGGAGCATACCACCACTCCCAGGAGACGATGGCGACGGTCCTGGACAAGTTGCAGGAGACCCTGCGTCTGCAGGACGAACTGTATTTGGGGTTCAGGGAGGAGCTCAGGACCATCAGCTCCGCACTGGGCACCATCGTAGGGGTGCTGATGGACATTCAAAAGACTTTGAGGGACACCGTGGCACTCCAAGGGGCCCCTGACACTAGCCAGGACGACGAACTGCCCACCACCTCCGCCGGCGCTAGTGGACAGGACGCCCCGCCACAGGACCACCACACCAGCACCCCATCCCCTGCAGATGGACAACCACCATGCAAGCGGTCCCTGAGATCCAGGAACAGGTCAGAGCAAGATGGCAAGACCCCCGCCAGGAAATAAGACCACCCTGATTGTCCCACCACTGTCCCACTTTGTCACCCTGTCCAGATTGGAACTGCCCCAGCTCCACTTCCAATGCCCAGATGGGCAGTGCACCTGTGAGACGAATAGACTGGACTCTGCCATGGACATTCCTCCACCATCACCCATCCCCATTTTACAACCTTCCTTGATTTTTTTAGCACTTAAATAAACACCCTTGAAAGCCAAAAAAATCTTGAGTCAGTCTATGATTTGGAACTTTGTATTATCAATTACAGTGTCATAATGGGTTACCCATTGTAAGGCTAACATACCAATGTCACACATCACAAGCCCTTGAAGGATGCAAGCAGTTGACACGTAGGTTACCACACTTGTGAAACTGAAATGGAAGGGTACAACTCAATTAACAAATAGTGAGTGAAATGTAGGTACAGGATAGAGGTAGACGTGTGAAAGTTAATGTAATGTTAAACCAGAAAATGTTCTCACCTGTGTGTCACTGGAAATATTGCTGTATGACTGACTCCCTATTGTTGTTTTCTTCATCCTCAGCTTCATCCTCATCACTGTCCACTGGCTCCACAGGCTCCACAGCTGCCACAACACCGTCATCTATATCATCCTCCTGCAGAAAAGGCACCTGGCGTCGCAATGCCAAATTATGGAGCATGGAGCAGGCGATGATGATGTTGCACACCTTCTTTGGTGAGTAGAATAGGGATCCACCTGTCATATGGAGGCACCTGAACCTGGCCTTAAGAAGGCCGAAGGTGCGTTCGATTACCCTCCTAGTCCGCCCATGGGCATCATTGTACCGTTCCTCTGCCCTGGTCCTGGGATTCCTCACTGGGATCAATAGCCAGGAAAGGTTGGGGTAACCAGAGTCCCCCAATAGCCATACACGGTGCCTCTGGAGTTGACCCATTATATCAGGGATGCTGCTATTCCGCAGGATGTAGGCGTCATGCACAGAGCCAGGGAACATTGCATTTACCTGCGAGATGTACTGGTCTATCAAACAGACCATCTGGACATTCATGGAATGATAACTCTTCCGGTTTCTGTACACCTGTTCACTCCTGCGGGGGGGACCAGAGCTACATGGGTCCCATCAATGGCACCTATGACGTTGGGGATATGTCCAAGGGCATAGAAGTCACCTTTCACTGTAGGCAAATCCTCCACCTCAGGGAAAATGATGTATCTCCTTACGTGTTTCAGCAGGGCAGACAACACTCTGGACAGCACGTTGGAAAACATAGGCTGGGACATCCCTGATGCCATGGCCACTGTTGTCTGAAATGACCCACTTGCAAGGAAATGGAGCACTGACAGCACCTGCACATCAGGGGGGATTCCAGTCGGATGGCGGATTGGTGACATCAGGTCTGGCTCCAACTGGGTACATAGTTCCTGGATTGTGGCACGGTCAAACCGGTAGGTGACGATGATATGTCTTTCTTCAATTGTCAACAGGTCCACCAGCGGTCGGTACACCGGAGGATTCTGCCATCTTCTCATATGTCCCAGCTGACGGTGCCTAAGAAGGACAACAGCGAAGAACCAGTCACTATTCCTCCAGGTATGTCCCCACAGTTACACACAAGACTACACCAGACAAAAAAGCCTTCCTGTATGTGTGTTGAGTATAGGCCTAGCTATGCGTGACGCAGTAGTAAATGAAGCCATGTGGGCCCCTGAAATGGCGGCTGCCTGACCTCTAAACTGGGACAATGGGATTGTGGGGTAACTGCGCTGGCGTTGCACACCGTTGCGGTAGGCGGTCGTAGACCGCGGCGCAATGCTGCATTGGTTAACATTGGACCCTATGGGTCCCAGGAGCCAATGAACAGGTGCGCCGGCGGTGATGATGCGCACTGCCGCGGACGTCACCGCTGCGGATGTCACCGCCATTTTCTATCTGTTCACTCACTAGATACCTGACCTTCGACAGGAGAGGACCTACACTGCTAGTGCTGCTGTGACCTCTGTCTGGAAGCGACGATGGCTGCTGCGTCTGGGGAAAGGGCCCCTGCCTTCACTGCACAGGAGTTGGAGAAACTTGTGGATGGGGTCCTCCCCTAGTACACGCTACTCTACAGTCCTCCAGACCAACAGGTTAGTACACAGGGAGCACGTTGTATGGGCTAGGCCTGGGTGAAGAGGGATGGGTGGAAGAGGGAAGGGGGCAGGGTACATAGAACAGTTATGCATGGGAATGAATGGGCCACATGGCCAGAGTAGGGAGGGGGCCACTCACATTGACGGTGCAGTTGGTAATGACTGTTCCTCTTTCCTTGTGCATGTCATGTAGGTCAGCGCCCACCAGAAGAGGGACATTTGGCGTGCCATCGCCAAGGAGGTCTGGGCCCTGGGGGCCCACCAGAGACGGGGCACCCACTGCCGTAAGAGATGGGAGGACATTCGCCGCTGCAGCAAGAAGACGGCGGAGGCTCAGCTGGGGATGGCCTCCCAACGTGGGAGGGGTGCCCGTCGCACCATGACCCCCCTGATGTTCTGGATCCTGGTGGTGGCCTACCCGGAGTTGGATGAGCGCTTGAGGACATCACAGCAGACACAAGGGGGTGAGTACAACCTCATTCAGCGGACTTTGCGTGCAGTGGAGGGGTCTGTGTGGGGGAGGTGGGCTGTGGGTGTCCCTAGGCCAGGGCGAGTTAGGTAGGCAAGGCCCCTCCGTAATGTAGGCCATGTGGCACTCAACCCCACCTCAGCAGAGTGCCAAGTTGAGGTATAGTTGCCCCTGTGGGATCCATGTGCGCAGATTCCCACCATTCCCATGTAGGCCATGTCCCAGAAATTGCATGTGCAGAGGTCAGGAGCACGGCGTAATGCAGGGGGCTGCTGCGTCTGTCTTGTCCGCCAACGGTAGCGGCACGCCATGCACTAAAACTCTCTTTGTTCTGTCTCCCCCCCTTTTCCTGCTCTCCATGTCCTTTTGTACATCAGCATCATCAGGCGGAGGTACAGTGGCACCGGAGCACGAGGGAGCTGCATCCCACATGGCCATGGAGGGCCACACCACAGACTCTGAATGCACCAGTGGGACGGAGGGCGACGGGAGCTTCACGTCGGCCACCTGATCACCAACCAGTGACACGGACTCGTCCGCCGATGGGAGCTCCCCTGTGGTGGCGGCACCACCTGTGCGCCCTACTTCTACAGGTACAGCCGCCACCCCCCCTACCAGCACTGCCCTCCCAGCAGCCCCTCAGCGTTCGCCCCGTGCCCGCTCACCCAGGAGGGTGGGCATCACCTTTGCCCCAGGCACCTCAGGCCCTGCCCCAGTCACCCCTGCTGCCCTCAGTGAGGAGGCCATTGACCTCCTCAGGTCACTCACTGTTGGGCAGTCTACCATTGTGAATGCCATCCAAGGTGTAGAAAGGGAGTTGCAACACACTAATGCATTCCTCGAGGGCATTCATTCTGGTCAGGCTGCCCATCATCGAACCCTGCAATCTCTGGCCTCAGCACTGATGGCAGCCATTGTCCCTGTGTCTAGCCTCCCCCCTCCAACTTCCTCCACCCAGACCCAATCTCCTGTATCCCAGCCCATCCCAAGCACACCTACAGACCAGCATGCACACAAGTCAACACACACAAGTAGCTCAAGCAAACATAGGCACCACACACACCACAGGCACTCACGCAAGCCTCACCCACATACAGACACAGCAACATCCACAGTCTCCACTGTGTCCCCCTCCTCCTCTTCTCCCTCCTCCCTCCCAGTCTCGTCTACACACACACCTGCATGCACCACATCTACAGGCACTAGGACTCGCACCAGGACACCCACCACCACAAGCCGCTTACCTGCACTCACCACCTCCACTGCCATTTACACGTCCCCTGTGTCCTCTCCCAATGTGTCTGTGACGCCCCCTCCCAAAGTACACAAACGCCGGCAATCACTCACCCAACATCCATCCACCTCACGACAGCCTCCAGTACCTGCACCTGCACCTAAAATACCTAAAGTGACACCTCCTACAACCACCTCCTCTTCCTCCACTCCCAGACCCCCTCCAGCTACCCATCCCAGTCAGAAACTGTCCCTCTGTCAAATTGACCTTTTTGCCCCCACCCCCACCCTCCAATTCATCAGTCCCGTCGTAGCGCCTCAGCCAAAAAGCCTCCAGTACCAGTGGTGCGTGTTCCAGGTTTTTGGAGTGCACCGGCCACCAGGGCAGGCAGTAGGACCCGGAGCCAAGGCACTGGCAGCCCACCCCCTGTAAAGGCTCTGAAAATGGAGAGTGGACGACGGGACCGTCTTAAGACTCCTGGTGGGACAACAAGTGACATGGGATAGAAGGCGATTGGTGAGTCAGCTGTAACTCCAACAAAGGTGGGGAAGGTCCAGAGGAAGTCTGCCCAGCCTGTTGTGAGTGTCACGGCGGAGAAGTGCGCCATCATATCCAGCGGTCCAGACACAACGGCCAGCACCGTCGTCACTGGTCCAGAGACCACCGCCAGAGTCACAGCCCAGGAGGGCACAAGTATCATCACTGGTCCAGAGACCACCGCCGGAGTCACAGCCCAGGAGGGCCCAAGTATCGTCACTGGTCCAGAGACCACCGCCGGAGTCACAGCCCAGGAGGGCACAAGTATCGTCACTGGTCCAGAGACCACCGCCAGAGTCACAGCCCAGGAGGGCCCAAGTATTGTCACTGGTCCAGAGACCACCGCCAGAGTCACAGCCCAGGAGGGCCCAAGTATCGTCACTGGTCAGGAGACCACCGCCAGAGTCATTGCCCAGGAGGGCACAAGTATCGTCACTGGTCCAGAGACCACCGCCAGAGTCACAGCCCAGGAGGGCACAAGTATCATCACTGGTCCAGAGACCACCCCCAGAGTCACAGCCCAGGAGGGCACAAGTATCGTCACTGGTCCAGAGACCACCGCCAGAGTCCCAGCCCAGGAGGGCCCAAGTATCATCACTGGTCCAGAGACCACCGCCAGAGTCACAGCCCAGGAGGGCCCAAGTATCGTCACTGGTCAGGAGACCACCGCCGGAGTCATTGCCCAGGAGGGCCCAAGTATCTTCACTGGTCAGGAGACCACCGCCGGAGTCACAGCCCATGAGGGGCCAGGATGCCACAGCCCCGCTGGGCAATGGTGGAACGTCATGCCACACACCAATTCCCATTGTAGAGATCGTCATGCCACACACCAATGCCCAGTGTAGAGATCGTCATGCCACACACCAATGTCCGTATCAGAACCGCCATGTCAAAGCACCACTGAACAGGGCAAAGACCGCCATGGCAAAGCACCGCTGAACAGTCCAGAAACGCCATGGCAAAGCACCGCTGAACAGGGCAAAGACCTCCATGGCAAAGCACCGCTGAACAGGGCAAAGACCGCCATGGCAAAGCACTGCTGAACAGTCCTGAAATGCCATGGCAAAGCACCGCTGAACAGGGCATGCACCGTGTGGGAATGAATGGACCGCCACATCAGCCATCCTTATCCCATGTGCAGCTGGGACAGTGACAGGACAGGTACTTTCACGTGGAGACTCATCCAGTCTGGGCACCAGTCCCCCTCCACAACCAGTGGAGACCTGCATCTACTTGAGAGACTGTGGCTTTGCACTCCCCAGGATGGCACAGTGGGCAAACCACCCACTGTAGTGACTTGAGAGACTGTGGCTTTGCACTCCCCAGGATGGCACAGTGGGCAAAACACCCACTGTTGTGACTTGAGAGACTGTGGCTTCGCACTCCCCAGGATGGCACAGTGGGCAAACCACCCACTGTAGTGACTTGAGAGACTGTAGCTTTGCACTCCCCAGGATGGCACAGTGGGCAAACCACCCACTGTATAGACTTGAAAGACTGTGGCTTTGCACTCCCCAGGATGGCACAGTGGGCAAACCACCCACTGTAGTGATTTGAGAGACTGTGGCTTTGCACTCCCCAGGATGGCACAGTGGGCAAACCACCCACTGTTGTGACTTGAGAGACTGTGGCTTTGCACTCCCCAGGATACATCAATGGGCATGGAGCCCCGTCGTGGATCTGGCTTCGCATTCATCTGGCTGAGGTGCCCCCCCTTCCCTTCCCCCTGAGGTGCCTGTAGTGTTTCTATCTGATGCCCCGGCAGTGTTCTCTCCGATTTTGGTCAGGTATCTATTGTGGGCCTCGCCCATGCATTTTTGGACTGTTGGTGCACGGACATTGTTGTGTACATATCTGCACTACTTCTCGGATTGTATGTGTAAATAAGAGTGATTTTGAGATATGTATATTTGTATATTTTTGTATGACATGTATATTGGCACATTACAATGTTTGCCCGAATTTCTCATTGTCTTTGCATTCTTCCGGGGGGATTGTGGGTTGTTACTGTGATTTTTGTGACTGCATTGGTGTGTATGTTGTGATATGCGAGGGTGGGGGTGTTTGGTGGGTGTCCCCCTAACTTTTGCCTCCCCCCTCCCCCGTGTCGTAGGTGCAGTACTCACCGGTATCTTCTGCGCATACGTAGCTGTTGGTCATAAAGGAGCAGAAAAACAAGGGCAGGTAGGATTTGTAATTCGGGCTCCGTGGTGTCCCCCTTCCTCGTGGGATGTGTTCAGGTGAGCATTTTCCCATAGCAAAAGCTGTTTCCGCCGTGTTTTTATCCACGGTGCATCTGCCCCGGAAAAGGTGGCGGATTGGCGGGTTGTAATAGTGTGGGCGATACATTGTCTCCTGCCTGTCTGTTGGCGGTAACCGCCACGCTGCTTGTCTGTACCGCCGTGGCGGGCGGTGTGTTAAGGTGGCTGTCTGTGTTGGCGGTTTCCGCCAGGGTCATGATTCCCTTTTTTTGTCCACCGGCCTGTTTGCGGTATTACCGCACCTTTAACACCGTCCGCCAGGGTTGTAATGACCCCCTTATTCTCTTTTTCTGAGATTTTCTTTACCGGGACGAACCAGCAAATCAGGCCGGGTCACGGTTCAGGCAAGCCGGCTAGAGTTGCCACGGCGGGTTGGTCCCTCTATGCAGCTTTTTTTCAAAAGTTCTCCAAACTTCTCCAAACTTCTGGGGCTTCTCCCAGATGTCCTTGTAAGGGTCTTTTGGGGTCCACAGCTCACCCCAAGGGTCCAGAAGTTCTGAGATGGTCCTTAGGGGTGCGGACTCCAACTCCCAGAATGCACCTGGTGCAAACTCCTTTGTGGCCACTGGGCAGTGGCCAGCTGGTTGATTTCTTCAGGAGTTGGTGCAGGGGACTCTGGTTAGCAATTTTTCACCTGTAGCAAACAGGGAGTCCCTCCTTGAACCAGTTGAAGCCAGGCAAAGTCCTTCTTGTGGTGAAGCCCAAGTGTGCAGCTGGTGCAGTCCTTCTGAGTGCAGGTTCCAGGTGCAGGCCAAGGGTCCAGCAGAGCAGTCCTTCTTCTCCTTTGGTTCTTCCTTGTTGGAATCTAATGGGGATCTGAGGTGTGGGTGCAGGTCTGCCAGTTTTATCCTTGCTCCTGGGTGAAAAGCAGGGGGGTCCTGGTTCTCCAATCAGGTGCAGAGTCCTTCCCCCTGTGATGACCACTTCCTGGGAAGTGTGGCAAAAATCAATCCCAGGAGGCAACATTCTCCTAAAATCCATCATGGCTGAATCTGATTTTTGGAGGTTACATCTGGCTGAGCCCACCCACTGGTGTGGCTAAAAATCATTAACACACCCCTCTCCTGCCCTCTCCTAATCTAATCAAGGGGCACCTAGTTGTCTGGGGTTGCAAGATGTGGGGGTGTTGCTGGTTGCTCCAAATGTCCTTCTCTGCCTTTGAAGACCAGTTTGGCAGCCCTCCCCCTTCCTGCCTCACCATCTGCTGAGGGGAGATTCCCTCCCACAGGCACATTCCTTTGTGTGAAGCCAGGCCACTTCACACCTCATCAAGGCATCCTGGCCAGGCTGCTAGAGGCTGGCCAATCAGAGCACAGCAGCAAAAACAATGCAGGGCTGAAATTGGCACCCTTTCAGGTAAAGTTTAAAACTCTTTACCTGAACAAGTTATATTGAATCCAACAACTGGAAGTTGTGGGATTTATTATAACAATTAATTTGATACCAAACTCTTGGTATCCATCATTTAAGGGGACTTTAAAAATTAAAATGAAGTCTCCCTATTCTAGCCTATGAAGGCCATTTACTACAATGAGGGAAAACGAATTTGGCTGTTTTTACCTCACCAAGGCTTATAAAACTATTTTTATAAGGTCCCTGCTTATAGTTGCATGGCACCCAGCCCTAGGGGCACACAGGGCACACCTTAGGGGTGACTTATATGTAAAAATAAGGTAGTTTAAGACTGTGGAACTACTTTTAATTCCAAAGTCGAATTTGCATATAACTTTAATTTAAAAGCAGCCAGCAAGGCAGGCCTGCCTTTAAAATGACACTGGGCACCTCAGCAGTGCACCTATGGGTGCACTACCTATGCTGTGGTCCCTAAACCTACATGCCCTAACATATACTAGGGACATATAGGTAGGTTAACTTAGCCAATTATAATTAGCCTAATTTGCATATCCATTTTATACAGAGCACTGGCCCTGGGACTGGTAAGCAGTACCCAGGGCACAACAAAGAGTCAGTAACCACCAGTACCTGTCCAAAATGTGTGGGGGTGACCACGGCAAAAAGGAAGACTTTCCTACATGTGTTTTCTATGGAAACATGGCCCTAGCCATAACTACCTACTGGCGACCACCAGTAGGTAACTGACATACATATAAACAAACATATACATATCTATCAATATATCTATCTATTTATTTATATCTATATCTATAGCTATATACATATATCTATATCTGTATCTAAGTATGTATATACATATATATACACATATATATACAAATATACATACGCATATATACATACACACAGATACACGCACGCACACACACATATATATATACATATATCAAAGCTGGTTACAGCACCCTTTCACTTTTGATAGCCAGACACTAGCACACTCTTCTTTTAGCCATCTTTCATTTTTCTGACAGTTATAAATGTGGCTAGCCTAAAAGTGTAATTGAACTGGTTTTTTTCTGAAACTTGTGCAATAGAACAAACATTACTCTCTACAAGAAAGTATGGCATAACATTTTCTGCCTATTCACAGAGCATTTTATGCAATTTCATCTTGTTTTTAAATGAACTAGGAAACGTGTGAATGCAAAATGCCTATCCAAATTCACCGATTTTAGACTGGCAGACGTTTATGCTCATAAGGTGCTCTTAAGAATGAAGGAGTTCCACTAGTTTGGTGCATCTGATGCATTTGAAGAAAAATGCTTGAGGGTGGGACTCTGGATATTCATGGGTGTGTTAAGCTGCAAGCATAGATGAATATGCACAAATGAACTGCTTGCCTTAAGTAATCTCTTTTTGGTGGATGCTCTATTTTACCAGAGGTCAATCACCTTTTGAACTTCCCAGGCTGGATCCAGAAAGCTTGTTTCAGTAGCTCCCACAGATTGACACGCACCAATTACTTTTCTACCATCAGGCACAAGGCAAAAGACAAATTAGGAAGTCAACAGTGTGTGATTTCCAATTTTGAAACTTATGGTCTACCAAAACTACAACCCCAGAATAAGGATACGGGTAGTATTGAATGATCTGAGGAGAGATACAGTACCCCCCAAGAACAGCGTTAGCAAAGCCAAGTAACTTGTTATTTTAATGGAGATTTCTAACTCCAGATTACTTACATTTTCAATCAATATATTGTGGGTCTGCGCAGTGGAATTTATACCAGACATCCTGCAGGACCAAGTAAAAACAATCATTTGCAATGAGTCTTGTGTTTGTTTGAGTTAGAGCTATTAGCACTGTAAATTCCTAACTGGACTTTTCTTGTCACATAAATTGAAAATGAAAAGTAAAACAGTTGACAAAAGCAAGTCAATTCAAAGTACGACAGATGAGCGTGAGAGTTATTGGCTCCCTACATGAATGTATAGAAGCCATTGCGGCTGGGAAAAAAGGCAAACTGGAGGAGGTGCCATCATACATTGTAACATGAGGAAGCTTGACGTTGTGTGGTGGCAACAAAAATGTTCACTTAGTGAAATCGCCTGGAATGGAACTCAGCACAAATAGTAGGGACATTTTACAAAATGCACCAATAAAAATGAAGCCTTTAAGATAAGCACAACTAAGAATGAATGGCAAGAGTGGGCATGGTTAGAAGCCCACAGAGAGATTCCAAGTGGCAAGAGCGTTTGTGTGCTTGACCCTAAAAATTACCCACCCAGCAGACCTGAAAGTCGATACAGTAGTGTCTGGTGAACGTATTGACAGACATCCATGTAGCAGCTTGGCAGCTGTCCAACGAAACAACTGGGGCTGTCGTCATAGCCTTTGTTCTTGTGACATGAGCTCAAAGGTCCTCAGGATGCCCGTTTTAGCTATGGCATTACATAGCTTAATTCAAAGGACACTCTACCTTGATGAGATCTGTTTTTGGGCTGCCTTCCCTATCTTTTCACCATTGAATCAGATAACAAGTTGTTTGTCGTTCCTGTGCTTCTTAGCCTTACCAATTTGGAAACCAAGGGCCTGCTTGGAACCCAAATGGTGTACCCTCTCCTTCTCCCTAGATGGATGTGAAAAAGAAAAGAATGCAGAAGTGTGATGAACAGCCCAACATGAAAAGGTGTCACCACTTTTGGGAGAAAGGATTCTCGAATCCAAAGCACTAAATTGTCAGAGAAAAAGGTGGTATATGGCAGTTCAACGGATAACACATTCTATTCACTTATTCAGTAACCCATCCTGAGGGGTCAAAGGTTTCAGGGTGCAACACACACATCAAGAGGTACGTATCAAATTAAGGTTCCACCATGATAAAATAAACAGAGCAGGAGTAGACATATGAACTATTTTAACAAACAGGTGGTTTGAAGAAAAAAGGCTGATTAGGCACAATTAGAAATGATGGCAGGCCCAATAATAAAAGTCTTCCCAGGCTAGAACCAAACAAAAGAACATCACACAGCTTGGCTTGAAGGGCATCAGCCTGTCCTCACACCAGATGGATTGCGAGCAGCCAAAATCACATCCTTTACCTCTGGTAGGTGGTCAAAGTCACTCATTTGATTCTGCTCAATTTACACAGATGTAAGTCTACCATTGTGTTGGGACAGCCACATCTCCTGAAGGAGCTGCTGAGTAGAGGACAGAGACATAAATGTAGGGGGTTGGGCTACCAAGCTCACAAAGCCCAATCCAGGGATATCAAGGTGAGCTGAGCCAGGTCTCTTCTGACCATCCTTAGGACCAGCAGAAGTACTGCATGTTCTTTAGGGCCTGACAGATCACACACAGCTCCAAAAGGCTGATATGGTGACACTGCTTCACTAGAGGCCTCAGATCTCCAAATATTCCAGGTGACCTTGTCATCTTTGAGAAGATGGATTCATTACTGCAGTGAGCCCTGGATGGAAAGGGTGAATTTGTCTGCTACATGTCAGATTGCCATCAGTATCGACTAATAAAGGTTTCAAGTTGTCATTACCAATCTGCAGATTTTCTCCAAGGGCCACCCTTCGTGTAGGCTCTTTAAAGGCAAAGGAAAGGTTCCATTGCAGGATGTCTCAATCAAAAAGGGGGGGGGGACCGGGAGGTTATGTGGTCCAGTGCACAATCTCCCAAACTGTAGTCAATAATTATAAGGTACACTGTTCCAAAAATAAACTATGGTCCTAGGGGACCACCGGTCTTAGGAGCGAGAGCCCTCAAGCATCACAATGGATGGCTAGCATCATCATCGGGAAATGCTCCTCACCAGCCTGGCACTGCAATGCTTGGCGGGCACCCCAAGCGGGGGGCTCTAGACCATATTAATCTAATTGTGACTGGTGAGATCTACTATGCAGTCGATGATGCTTACATTCAGGCACCAGTAAACAAAAGAGAGGTCAAAAGATAGTTAAAATTGGTTATTCATCTCACTATCAACATCATAATTTAATCAGTATAATAAGGATGAAGACCAAGATTAAAATAAAAAAAATTAAAGTCAGACATAGAGTATAATGCTCAAAATACTTTCAAAAATCACTACAATCTCAGAGGACTCCTAATATTACAGGACCTCTAAGTTGCAGGATGCACATTGGCCATGAGGCAGAGGCAGTATGCCCAAACTAAGACGAACAAGAAGCGTCAGAAACATCCAGGCCAAAACCAAGCATGAGCATAAAACACAGATTAAACCATGAACATCCTGGACATGTTGCAGTGACAAAAATGCTTTCAAAACCACAGTATCCATAATCGCGCCTACAACAGGAATCCTCAGTGTGGGTCGATAATAGGATATTGGCTTCTTTATGGCAAAACTCAAAGGTGATCATTAAGGAAAGCTCAGCTTCAGCAGCCAGTCATTGACGTATGGCAATACATGCATGTATCCCTGATCGTCTGCTATAAGGCACTATCACTGATACCACTTTTGTGAACATCCGGAGGGCAAAGTGCTTCATCCCAATGGCAGGAGGAAATGCCTGCAGGATTGCTGGATCAGTACATGCAGGTGCACTGTTCTGCAATTTCAAGGACAACATCCAGTACCCGGGGTGCAAGGCCAACAGGACCTGAACTCATTTCAGAATTTTGAACTTGCCCTTCCTGTGGAAGGTGTTCAGAACCTTGAGCTGTAAAACTGGCCATGGAACCCCACCATCTTTTGGGACCTGGAAACAGCTAAAGTATTTTCCAGTGCCTTTCTCTGTTTTAGGTACCAAATCCATTTCACCCCTGACAAGGTGTCTCAACTAGTCTAGCTAAGATAGCTGCATATTCCACCGATATCTTGCCACCAAATAGAGGAACATGGGAAAGGGGAGGATGAAAGGAGAGTGTATACCCAAACTGACCAACATGAAGAACCACTGGTCCTAAGTAGTTGTGTGTCAGACGGACAGCCAAATTTGATTTCTGCTCCTTATTGGTCCCATACGGTCATTTGAAAGTAAAGTAAAACGTCTTAATGGTGGCAGCAGCAGGTGAGGAGGACTGCTAAAGCTACTGGTGGCCATGCCCTGTGCCGCCAGCTCTCAGTTTGGAGGGACAAACACACAAGGCAGGCTCCCGGTAGAGAGGTGGTGGGAAATATTGTTACCATGAGTGCATGTTTATAGCAACTCAAGAGGCAAACCACATTCATGGTCTAGCAAACGATATGCAAACTATTTGGCCACCAGTGTTAATCCTCAGTGTTACTGACACATGCGTTCTGCATCCGCACTGTTTACTTTATTCATTATTAGGGGGAGCCATGTCTGCACAATGGCTACACAATAAATTCGAAATAGTAGGTAATGAGAACCTGAACTCTATATTTGCAGGAAAGGGTGCAGAAAAGGAAGAACTGACAGCATCATGCAGGGATGTGCCTCTATGCAGTTCTGTGTTGTCACATGCAGAATCTGGATGTAATGGAATTCTAAGGCATCACCTGCAAGCGTGTAATGTCTGGCACGAAAGCTAGGCATTTCTGATGCATAGAAAAAGTGAAAAATAAATCACTTATTTGCCTTGAACCTCCTTCAGATAGAACACCACCCTAAATGTCTCAATCTTAATAAAGGCACCAAAACTTGAAATGCTCTCATGACAATCATTAAGCTTGCTACATACGCTATTGTCTTAACATAGAATCTCAAGAACACTGGCCCAATTCAGTTATGTACTCCTAATTTTATTTTTCCATTTTCACATTTCCATTCCTCGAGAAACTACTTTCTACATATCACATCTATATGTCCTTTATATGTCCTTAATACGACTTGACTTCTTACATTTTTCTTTCAACAAGCATTATTTCTTTAAATTAACTGTTTTTCTTTAAAGAATACTTTACATCTCAAAGGAACACTGAATCATTGCACATTAAATTCTACATAGCAAATTAATTGTATCCTGAAAGTAATTTTTCACTGCAGGCAGGCTTTTCTAAAAATATTTAGTGAGGATTCAAAATTAAAGGTGGACTTATTGCCTTTGCCAATTTTTGCTCCTCTGCCCATTATCAGTTTGCATCAAATGTTCCCTTATTTGCTTTGAATGTCTTTCCCATTGCCCTGCACATTTACATTGCGTGAGCACAACGCATGATAAATCAAGAACTAAATGCATGAAACACAAAAAATAAAGACGGGATTCAGGGGCATATTTATACTCTGTTTGCGCCGGATTTGCGTCGTTTTTTTTTACGCAAATCCGACGCAAAACTAACTCCATATTTATACTTTGGCGTTAGACCCGTCTAGCGCCAAAGATCTTGGAGTTTGCGTCATTTTTTAGCGTGGACACCTTCCTTGCGTTAATGATATGCAAGGTAGGCGTTCCCTTCTAAAAAATGACTCCGAGGCATGTGCGCCGTAGTTATACTCCCGGTCAAAAATGACGCCCGGGAGTGGGCGGGTCAAAAAAAATGACATCCAGCCGCTTTTGCGTCATTTCTTAACGCCTGGTCAGGGCAGGCGTTAAGGGACCTGTGGGCTCGGAAGGAGCCCAGAGGTGCCCTCCCATGCCCCCAGGGACACCCCCTGCCACCCTTGCCCACCCCAGGAGGACGACCAAGGATGGATGGACCCATCCCAGGGAACTTAAGGTAAGTTCAGGTAAGTATATATATTTTTTTTTGTGTGTGGCATAGGGGGGCCTCATTTGTGCCCCCCTACATGCCACTATGCCCAATGACCATGCCCAGGGGACAGAAGTCCCCTGGGCATGGCCATTGGGCAAGGGGGCATGACTCCTGTCTTTGCTAAGACAGGAGTCATGTCAATGGAGGGTGGGAGTCAAAAAAAATTGCGCAAATTGGGTTGAGGCAGATTTTTTGCCTCAGACCGACTTGCCCCATTCTTTGACGCCCAGCTCCATTTTCCCCTACGCCGGCGCTGCCTGGTGTGGGTAATTTTTTTTTATGCACACCAGTCAGCTCCGCCGGCTGACGTCATTCCATAAATAAGGCGCCCGCATGGCGCTTTGGAATGGCGTTAGCCGGCGTTAAATTTTTTGACGCACCACTGCGTTGGCGCAGTTGTGTGCCAAACAGTATAAATACGGCCCTCAGTGTTTTACCATCTCCCTACGACAAAGAAGCATTACCAAGCATTGCAAACCTTAACCGTGGCTTCTGTTACTAAGGACATACCAGCTGTACCTTACACAGATCGTCTAAAATTGGCAAAAAGGCTGTGTGCCCCTGCTGTAATGGCGAACCAACAATACACCGGCATCATTTGACTTCCTTTTTGGCCTTCATTAATTGTCTAGAGAGTTGTGATAGATCGCACTTAATCGGTGCTATTTGTATCTCGATACAGAAAGAGCATAAATCTGTAAATTTCTTGTGATGACAAATGCTCAAACCATTTTTAAAGAAAGGGCAACTAATTAGGTAGAAACCTAGAAGGAACCCTTCAATTTGCTATCAATTCTGGTAGATGGCATTCTTTAAAGGAGAGTTTTTAAAGTAGTGGTTGAGCTGGGACTGTGGTTACCTCTAGTGGCACCATGTTGTCTTGAAAGTAAGCATATTTAATAGGATAATAGAAATAGTCGTTGCAGATGTATTTTGGCTATCTTGAGACTACTGAGGAAAATAATGCAACCTTATACTTCAGAAGTAGTGGGGTGTGTGGCATGCCAGTTTTATACCACGTTTGTTGAAAAAAAATATATATATATATATTTTTTCATATCGAAGTCACTACTACTGCAAGTAGAACATGGGGAACATTGTAACAAATGAATGCCAATTGCATCCAAATCAAACCGCTTGCTAGAATGTAGACACACGGATATAATTTATCAGCTCAAATTGAAAGTAATGTAAAATATAATCTAAACTAATTCAGTTAACCAACTAATGTTAATCCAACAAGAATGGAATTTATTGTTTGTATGTCTACCAGGGTCATTTGTACAGATAAGGAAATTATATAGCTGTAATAAACACGTTTTAGTCTTTTGTTCTTGATTTGTTAACCACCATAGGCCCCGTGGGACACATCAAATACCTGAAGCTGTACATCATAAATTACTCAATATTATTTTATTTGGATCTTAAGAGAAATCATTGATGATTCTCGTTGATTTGTTATCGAACTGAGCTGCAAACTTCACCAAAGCATGCTATAAATGTTGCTGTTGCGTATTTCAGTTAAGGACATTTTGAGAACAAGTCTTTCATCATCCAATCATCCACCCCGTGTTAAAATCTTCGCCAGTAACGCCAATGTGCTCAGGCACTCACTAAATCTACAGATGTCTGGGTTAAATAGTCATGCATTTCCTTTCTGTTGTTTGCGGACAGTAATTGATATTAATGTGCTGTCGTCTTGCAGTTTCCTAACCATTTGGGAACGCACATCTGCTGACTTGTGATTGTCTGGGATACAATCAATTAATGTGCTCGTGCTTACAGCCTCAGCAAGACCAATTTACAAGGGAAGGCTGTTGCCTGTCAGTTTGATCATTTTTGCGAACAACCTGTGTTCTTTTACCTTAAAAGTCCAAAAATATATTTTCACTGAATAAGCTTGCGGTTGACTGCACATCCCAAAATAACATGTGCTGTTAAAAACGTATCAATTGGCTCTATCCGTCCACCCACCCTCATCCCTGCCCGTCTTAAGATTCCCTATTAATGTCCTTCCCTTCTTGCTCACCCAGTTCCACAGGCAGTCGTGTCCAGTACCAGGGTATTCTTCCATCTTCAAGTCTTCATGACACTACAGTGACCAGGACCGCAACACCTGTTGCCCAAACCAATTTGACTTTGGCCTTCCCCTCAGGATTTGGGTTCTCAGTATTCCGACCCCACTACCCATTTCATTCGGGGGTGTCGTGTTTTCTCTATCACGAGCCTTTGCTTTTGTCCATCAGGAAGTGGGTACGTGCTGAGGCCTTTTCATGCGCTTTCACCATACATGGTCAAAGCTACAGGCAATTTAAAAATATTCCTAAGGCAGCACATAATGCTAATATGTACCATTACTAACTGGTATTTTGGAAATAGGCACAATCCTGAGAGCCTACCATACTGGTACTAATGCATGCTGGGTAGTTTTAGGGGTGCATTTAGGGCTGTTGATAGGGTTTAAGACTAGTCAGCTCCATTAATGCCCTACGTTTGCTTTCAAAGAAAATATTCGCAAATGTTCCTTAGATTGTAGGCTATGCATACACGTTTGTTTGAGGCCTAAGGGCCAGATGTAGGAAGAAAACATTTTGCGAGGTGCAAATTGCGAGTACTAGCGACTCGCAATTTGCACCTCACAAAATGTTATGCAGAAAGGTGTCTCAGACACCTTCTGCGACTCACTATGGGGTCGCAAAGACCCACCTCATCAATATTAATGAGGTGGGTCGCAGTTTGCGACCCCATAGCGAGTCTAGGCACTCACGGGGATGGTGGCCTGCTGGAAACAGCAGACCACCATGTCCGTGACTGCTTTTCAATAAACCTTTTAGTTTCGTTTTTTTTCAGAGTAGGCAGTGGTCCATAGGACCACTGCCTGCTCTGAAAAAATATTTTCTTTTGCATTCACAAAGAGGCAGGGGTCCCATGGGGACCCCTTCCCGTTTGCGAATGAGTTACTATCCACTTCAAGTGGATGGTAACTGCGAGTTGATTTGCGACTGCTTTCGCGGTCACAAATCAACTCTACATCGCAATGCGGTCGCAAATAGGAAGGGAACACCCTATTTGCGAGTCGGAATCACATTTTGCGAGTCGGTACTGCATCGCGTAAGGGCTTTTGCGCCTCGCAAGCGGCATTTTTCGCCGTATGCGAGGCGCAAAAGCCTTCCTACATCTGGCCCTAAGTGTGTTTACATATCCCTTAGAATCTCCCGTCACTTCCTAGTTGTTAGAGTGTGCCCTTTGTTGTCTCACATGTTCCCAGGAACATTTGTTTCCAGAGACATGTCTGACTACTTCACAGAGGTCAACAAACACATTGTGACATCATCAAAGTGTGGAATGAGCAAAATGTTCAGCTCCAACAGATTCCGCACATTTATAAAAATGTAAAATCCCCCAATGAACATGTGATCCAAATACATTGCCACATGGATCTATACCTTTTTTTTGTTTGAAATATTTTTGTTACAGTTTTAAAATTATATAGGTGCATAGTAGTTCGGTCAAAGTGAAAAGTAAAAGAGAAAGTCGTATAGCAACATAATGTACCTATCACTTGATAAGCTGAGAGTCTACATTTAAGGATCAACTATAGCACGAGGGAGTACTCACAGTACATCTTCTCCTGCTTTGGGATCCTTGAGTTTCATTCCCCCTCTACACTCATGAACCTTATCCACTGCTTCAATGTAACAAACCATGGCCCGGGACCTGGGAGAGCAATTCATAAGCTGGTAAACAGATGGCACAAGAGAAAAGCGGATTCAGAAGAAATGTTTGCCTGCTGTGACTGGCTAAGGGGCTCATTTACAAGCCCCTTGCATGCGTTATTGTTTCTGACGCTACAGCGGCGCAGAACGGTTCCCCACCCCACACCATATTTATAAACTGGAGCAATGGGACCTTTGAGCAAGTTTGTAAACCCTTGCGCCACAGTATACCTGCGCCATTGATAAAGTATGCAAAGTAGGCATTTCGCCACAAGGAGGCCAATAGGAATGGCACAGTGAAACCTGCAAGATTTCACTGCGTCATCCTAACGTCATTTTTTAATGCCTGCTCAGGGCAGGTGTTAAAGTAACGCTGTGCTTTGTTCAATGGGCCTCCCCACACTTTGCTGGGCTACCTTCAAATTATTTGACGTTAGTCCAGCAAAGCGGCACAATTGCATTGGCAATTCTGACTTAGCTGTGCCAACAAGCACCATGGTGCACTGTATTGTAAATGAAGTGCTACCATGGTGTCAGTAAGGGGCACAGGCTGGTGCAAGCAAACTGGTGAATTGTGAACAATGAGCCAGTTTGTAGTAAATGAGGCCCTATTTTCACAAAAGAGGCTAAGAAAGGATTCACAGATACGTTCGTAGTCATGCAGCCGATCATTCAACTTGTATATCGTTTTCTTGAACTGTGCCAAAGTGATTGTAGCTTCAGAGCATACAATAAGCTGAGCATACTTTCCTTTTAACTTCAGAAAAAATACAGAAGGGTTTCCCCAAGATTTGTAAAAACAAAACAAATCTGATTCTGTGTGCATAGTAGGTGTATTTCTAGACTGGATGATGAAGGGTGATACCTGGAAACCGGTCCCAGGATGCTTGTTTCCGGTCCAGGGAGGACCTGCCTTGGCAATTCGGGCTGGACTGTTCCCTTGAGGAACAGGTTCAAGACTGATTTGCATATAGCTGGGTCCAAACTGGGGTGGCATGGTGAGCAAAAGAACGATGGATTAAACCCGGATCTGTGACTGGGGGTGAGTGTTTGCATTGTTCAGCACTCCGCCCATCATCCTTTTGTGTTGCTAAAGTTGCCCTAAGTGGGAAGGGTATGCACAGACGTGGGTCCCGTACTCACTGTGCCACTGGATTCAAGCTAGCCTGGCTGATGAAGGGTGATACCCTGAAACCGGTCCCAGGATGTATGTTTCCGGTCCAAAGACGACCAGGCTTGGCATTTCGGGCTGGACTGTTCCCTTGAGGAACAGGGTCAAGACTGATTTGCATATAGCTGGATCCAAACTGGGGTGGCATCGTGAGCAAAAGAACAATGGATTAAACCTGGATCTGTGACTGGGGGTGAGTGTTTGCATTGTTCAGCACTCCGACCATCATTCTTTTTCTTTTGCTGTATTTGTAGACCACCTGATTAAGCCCAGAGGCAGAGCCCTGATTAAGCACAATTTTGACAGATGAGTTGTGTTTGTCACCCAAGTTAATGGTAATACTTTTGTGGACTTTGGAAGGATGAAAGCCCAAGTAGCCCACTGGATTAAAATCTTTGATCGTAGAATCAACTACTGACCCCTGGAAGAGTCCCTAAACTCTACTACATACCAAAATTGTTCTGTTGGGACCTGTCTGCATAACCCACATGAACGCCACGTATGTAGCACCTTGCCTCTTCGTGGTGGTTTACAGTGGTGGTGTGGCCACTGGCTTTTGTCTGCAGTTATTTGCCAAACATGTTGGATTCTGAAGGTGTTTTATTCCCCTTATAACTATGTGAGCCCAGATCAAGAGATTTTCCTGAGAAAGTGATACCAGCAGAGAGTGACAAGAATGCTACATAGAACATGCTTTTCATTACTTATCTAAACATTCTTTTGCAACAGAATGGGATACATTAGTACACGGAGCCACCAGA
Organism: Pleurodeles waltl; assembly: GCF_031143425.1. Lineage (NCBI taxonomy): Eukaryota > Metazoa > Chordata > Amphibia > Caudata > Salamandridae > Pleurodeles > Pleurodeles waltl. The sequence continues at coordinate 479,969,522 of NC_090451.1, forward strand.
CTGTTCAACTTACCAAAATTGATGTCAATCGCCATGGCTGCTTTTGATTATGTGGTGTTAAGTAAAAAATAACTAAGCACAAGATTTAGATCTTGGTGGTATTACCGCCAATGTGCATCGGCAGCGGGCCCAAAAAGACCGTCAAGGGAGCGGACTGCTGCCTGCTGCCTGCTGTATTTAGATGCATTGAGGCTAAACCAATGACCGTCATAACAGAGTGTGCACCATCGCAACAGCTGTACCCCGCACCTAACGTGGCAGACTCCAATGCCAGCGAGTAGGTCCTCAATTGCCCTCTTGACAGTGGCATCCCGCTAAGCCTATTTAGATCACACAGTCGTGCTGGAGGTGTTTCAGCGGTGGGTCCATGACGGCGGGAGTCTGTCGCGGGACCAGTGCAGCATAGTACCATGGCTGCGGCAATTGGCTGGAGGCAAGTAGGCCACACATGTTGTATATTGGACAATTGAGATCACCTGTAAAACATACTATAAAACACACTCCATTCCAGACTATGATCTTTCGCCATTACACTGCAGAAGACCATTAGACACCCTATATTTCCAGCCTGTAGACAGGTTTTGCTTTGTTCTGTTTTCCTCTCCAACTGTGTCATCATTTTGTGCAATTTTACTTAATTTCATTACACTTATTTTGTTGAGTGCTATATATTTTTTGTCATTAAAATCCACAATGGCAGGGAGAATAAATCTCAATTTCACAAAGGGATAGCTGACCGTCATGGTGGATGAAATTATTAGTGTAGAACCACAATTATTTGTATCACAAGTACAAAATATTACCATTTTCTAGAAAATACAAATGTGATCCATAATTGTGGACAGAGTGAATGCTGTTGCTAACACTCTGGCAACACATGAGGATATTAGGAAGAGGTGGAATGACCTGTGGGGAAAGGTCCATTCCCTGGCCTCCAAGCATCTCCTGGCAGCCCAGAGGACTGGTTGTGGTTCTCCCAGCTCCCCCTTTTACAACTATTTCCTTGGGAGAAGGTCTTGCAGATCCTACATCCTGAATGCTTGATTGGAATCCCTGGTGGAGTGGAGACTGGTAAGTTGCACTTAGCAATGCCTACACAGTCACAAATGGAGTTCTGTCCCTAAGATGTTTAGAATGCTTCAATACCCTTATCAAAACAGTTCAAACTGAACCTGACTCCCAAAAATATCTTGTGTTGTACCAAATACTATCATCATGGCTGTATCTCTATTTTGTAACAGTGTGCAATATGTGAAGTCAGATTATGGGGGTTATTACAACTTTGGAGGAGGTGTTAATCCGTCCCAAAAGGGACGGTAAAGTGACGGATATACCACCAGCCGTATTACGAGTCCATTATATCCTATGGAACTCGTAATACGGCTGGTGGTATATCCATCACTTTACCGTCACTTTTGGGACGGATTAACACCTCCTCCAAAGTTGTAATAACCCCCTATGTGTTGTTCACCATGGATCATCCCATGCATATGCGTAGTTCCTTGCTTCCTATCAATGTATGTTGTTGTTTTCCCAAAAACAGTTCAAATCCTCCTTCCATTTGCACGGGAAGGTATAGGCCCTCATTCTGACCCTGGCGGTCTTTGACCGCCAGGGCGGAGGACCGCGGGAGCACCGCCGACAGGCCGGCGGTGCTCCAATGGGGATTCCGACCGCGGCGGTAAAGCCGCGGTCGGACCGGCACCACTGGCGGGCTCCCGCCAGTGTACCGCCGCCCCATTGAATCCTCCACGGCGGCGCAGCTTGCTGCACCGCCGCGGGGATTCCGACCCCCCCTACCGCCATCCAGATCCCGGCGGTCCGACCGCCGGGATCCGGATGGCGGTAGGGGGGGTCGCGGGGCCCCTGGGGGCCCCTGCAGTGCCCATGCCACTGGCATGGGCATTGCAGGGGCCCCCGTAAGAGGGCCCCTACATGTATTTCACTGTCTGCTACGCAGACAGTGAAATACGCGACGGTTGCAACTGCACCCGTCGCACAGCTTCCACTCCGCCGGCTCGATTCCGAGCCGGCTTCATCGTGGAAGCCTCTTTCCCGCTGGGCTGGCGGGCGGTCTGAAGGCGACCGCCCGCCAGCCCAGCGGGAAAGTCAGAATTACCGCCGCGGTCTTTCGACCGCGGAACGGTAATCTGACGGCGGGACTTTGGCGGGCGGCCTCCGCCGCCCGCCAAGGTCAGAATGAGGGCCATAGTGTCTGTGAGTGGTATTCTCAACTATCAACATCATACCCATCTGTGTGTATATGTTGAAAATGTTTGTTCATCTCCACGTCTCCATATATCATTAAAACAGATATGTCCAACTCTTTCCCACCCAAGTATTGTCTATGGTGTGAACAGAAGGCTACAACTATCAAGAAGCCCTGTTTTTGGAGCTGCAAAACTATAGTGCTTTGTAATGTTGCTCCACCTTCCTCAACTTCCATACGTGTAAACATCTCAAGCAAATGTGCAATTTACAGTCACCATGTCAAGCTATGGTTTAAACAGTCAGTTGTGTATCTCAAGCATGTTGACACCATCTTATAGCTATATTAAAGTGATGGAAATGCTCACATATTTCATAGTCCTCTGCATCCAGGAGTTCCTCCATTGCAATGTAGCATGCTGTGTAAAAGTAGTATTCTCACACAATTTACATTGCACGGTCCATATGATGACCAATGACAGTTACATTTTGAAGTTAACACACATTGCTTCAAATGTCTTTTATCCTGCCAGGCCTTGGAATGGTCCAGTACTGTAATCTATCCACAGCAGTGTTGTGATAAAAGTCTACTACTTGGAATATACAATACTGAAATAACATTTTTGCATTGAAGGACATTTCTACAACATCATCACTGGAGTTGGCATCTGTGTAAACCAGCCTGCTTGTGTAAAACAAAGGAAATCACACCAAGGCCTAATCAGTCTATCAGTCTGGCTTTACTTTTTTAGTTTGCTCCATTTGTAGATTAAGACACATAAAATGCAGTAACTTAATATTAATACCATATTCTCTGTATCCTTCTTAGGTCCAACCCTCGGACCAGTGGAACAGAGAATGCCACACAAGACACCTCCACTCTAATACAGGAGCAAGCCTTCAGTGAGGGCACCACTCTTACAGGTCCGGATGGTCAAGAGCAACCTATTCCATCTGGTCAGTCTGGCCAGGCAGCTCCAGTGTTTTGTACTCAGCCCATACTGACACCTCACACCCCAGCTGTAGCAACACCTCAGCCAATGGATCCCTCTGCTTCCTGTGTCCAAAGGAACATCACAGCAATCTTGTGCTCCCCAGTCATGAGAACATAACAACACCTCCTACCGTTCTGTCAGGAATCAGTGAAATGGGGAACACTGCTTCTAGGGCACAGGGTAGTGAGGGTAGGGGCCAAGGGGGTAATATGTAGGTCAGCAACATGAGGCCGCTGGGTTCTTAGTCAGCTAGATCACCATTGACCAAGTCATGGGATCAGACCAACAGTCCCAATATGTGATGGACAGGTAATAACTGAGCTCAGAGAAATCAGAAGGTACAGAGGGAGCTCGTTTTTGGAAATACATAATCATAATTAAAATATGAGCTCCCTGTCTGGGATGCTGTTCGACATATACCACCACGTGAGCAGGGCGTTTGCTATTCCACCTGCCCCTGACTGTGTACCCCCTACATCTGGCACCATAACACCACTGCCAGCCACAGACAGGAAGGCCCTTCCACATGAGGCATGAGGCCACATGGGCGTGCTCCTCCTACCCCAGTCCCTGTACCTGTCATCCCTCTACCCCAGAGGGGACAGTCATCCAGACCACCAAGAGAGGAAGGCAAGGCCACCACCCCCACCTCCATGAGACGCAAATCCTAATTTCCCCAAGTGTGTGTCTAACATTCACTCTGTGGACTGTTTCTGAGACACATTTACCTTTGCTGAGGACTGCTGTATTTTGTACATTTGACTCCAAACTATTTTTGGCTCGATTACTATACTTTCGCCCACCATGATAGGCTTATTTGTTTTATTTCCACTGTTTTCAATTACATTTCTGTATTTTCTTTCATGCTAATAAATGGTATGGAAACAGACTACAAGATTATTGTTGAGTTATTTTGTGGCCTCTCATTTGTCATGTCTGTCTTCCACCATCATTTAGTCATGTCTTTTGAAGATTTATTTGCCAAAGAAAATTTCCAGTGATAAAGAGGTAAAGTGTTACCCAGTTTATTCAAAAGAAACACACACAAATCATTATGGGGGTCATTCCGACCCTGGCGGTAAAACCCGCCAGGGCCGTGAACGACGGAAAGCACCGCCAACAGGCTGGCGGTGCTTTCCTGCCCATTCTGACCACGGCGGTAAAGCCGCGGTCAGAAAAGGGGATCCGGCGGTTTCCCGCCGGATTTCCCCTGGCTGGGCTGAACCTCCATGGCAGCGCTGAAAGCAGCGCCGCCATGGGGATTCCGACCCCCTTCCCGCCAGCCTGTTTCTGGCGGTTTTTACCGCCAGGAACAGGATGGTGGGAACCGGTGTCGTGGGGCCCCTGGGGGCCCCTGCACTGCCCATGCCACTGGCATGGGCAGTGCAGGGGCCCCCTAACAGGGCCCCAGCATGATTTTCACTGTCTGCATAGCAGACAGTGAAAATCGCGACGGGTGCAACTGCATCCGTCGCACCCCTGCAACACCGCCGGCTCCATTCGGAGCCGGCTTCAGTGTTGCAGGGCCTTTCCCGCTGGGCTGGCGGGCGCTCCCTTGGCGGGCGCCTGCCGGCCCAGCGGGAAAGTCAGAATGACCTCTGCGGTCTTTTGACCACGGAGCGGCCAAGTGGCGGTTCCCGCCAGGCGGGCGGTGCCTGCCGCCCGCCGGGGTCGGAATGACCCCCTATGTATTTGGAACATACATATGTTGGCAACACGTCTTTGAAGTAAAATAAACTGGGTTTTAATAACAAGGCCTAACACCAATTGTCTGTGCCATTCAGGGTTTTACGCTCCACAACCTTGACAACATAGAGGAAAGGGAATATTTGAGGAGATTGAATCAAATAGGCAAAAACTATGATGCAAGACCTCAGTTGGAGCCACACAGCCTTCTCTCGCAATAGGAATCCTTGACCAATAACACCAATAGCCTACATCATGGCAGTATCAACATTTGAGGTCACATGACCAGTACAGGACACTGTGGCAGTATCTGGTGCACAATGGCACATTCACCACTCAGTGCTAGCAAACCGTCCCATCAAGTATGAGGAGACACATCAAAAGCTATCTCCACTGTCCACAAAATGAATATTTGATTGTGAAGGAAGAACAGTATGCTAGCGCTAGACATACACATGTGGCTTGAGCAGGTTAAGTGGCATTTGTTGCCTTGATGACACCATCACACAGAAAACACGGCTGATACAATCTTCAGAACTTCCATACTATCAGAGTGCAATTTGTCTCTCAACAAGATTTGTCCATCTCAAGTGGGTGTCTGTCCCAGGATCAAAACATGTTCACTTTGTTCTTTCAAACTGAAAAATGCCACTGCAAATGTCACAGCTTTGAAATGTCCAAATGAAGATGGCATGTTAAAGGACCCTGAAACAGAATAATAAGGGAAAATTAACAATTTCATATATACAACCTGACTCTAACGACAAGTTACGAGGAAACACATACTTGGCACAAGCACAGTTATTCTCTGTCAATGACAACAGAAAGTAGTGTAGGGAAACTCTGATCCCCTATCATATTTGCCTTGGATTTTCCTGCACTGACCATTCTTAAAAAATTACTATAGCAGACTGATATGTTCCCTTTGTAACAAGCTGTCCTGAGATTGAGGTTACAATTTGTAAGGGTAATCTTACACTGAGGTAAAGAAGTAGTTAATCACATCTTGATGTAAAGCACAGTAGGGTAGTAAGGGTGAAAGGCGCCGCACAATCTAGGCAGTAAAACAGTAATTGCAGACAAGTGACAAGATCATAGATGAGTCTGGTGCAACCTGGCCCAGTGCCTTACTACCCTGTAGGCACCAAGAATGGGTATCACAGTACCCAAAGACAAAATTGAACAATAATGGTTGGTGTTGAGAGTAACGGACCGTTACACGTGTTGGCTGTATTGCGCTGATGACACTTTGATGACCAGTATCTGTTAATTAAAGATACCATCTACACATAAGACTTGAGACTTCTTGCAATTGTGTACTTCAACATCATACTACCAGGGGCAACTATCCCTGCCATACTGTTTGGACTATACTTCCTGTGTGCTGTGGCCATTATTGTTCAATCACATCTTGATGTATGCCAACTCCTTCTTCTTTACCACTGTCATCTTCATTGGGCATTCCAACATTCTCACCCGGGGGCTCATCACGGTCTCCCTCCTCTGAAATTACAGGGATGTTCCTCTGCAGGGCAATGCTCAGGAGAACGCAACAAGCAACCGTGAATTGGAACACCTTACCGGGTGAAGAGAAGAAGGCTCCACTGGTTTTGTCCAGGCACCTAAACCTGACCTTGAGGAGCCCAAAAGCCTGCTCCATTTGCCTCCCTGTTCTTCCATCGGCCTCATTGAAGTGGACTTCCCCTGGCATTGTTGGATTCCTCAGCAGTGCAAATAATGACAGTCAGTTAGGATGCACTGAGTCTCCTCCACGGAAGCAACACAACAACATATTACTCACATATCAAGCCATTGCCCCTTCCTAAACTAGGATTCAGGCAAAAGATCTTTAAGTCATACTGTACTTACCAGCAAGCCAGGCCCTCTCCGGTCCACGTTGTGATATCTGTATGGGTATGTTGCTGTTCTATAGTATGAATGAATCAAGTGTTGACCCAGGGAAGCGGGCACACACACTTGAGATGTATAAGTGTGGTAAGCAGACAACTTGCTCATTGATGGAATGGAAGTTCTTCCTATTCCGGTAGACCTGATCCTTGGGTGTGGTGGCGCCAAGGCAATATGTGTGCCATCTATTGCTCCAACCACATGTGGTAGTCCACCCAAAGCATAAAAAATTCCCTTCACAGTGACCAAACCCTGTGGACGTGGGAATTGGATGAAACTGTAGATGTGTTTAATCAGGGAAGGAAGGACTTCCTGTAGCACACCACTGAAAATTGGCTAGGACATGCCCTGAGTTACTGCTACAGTGTACTGAAAGGTGCCAGTGGCAACAAAGTGTAGTACTGCCATTAGTTTCACTATTGGTGTTATGGCTGTAGGATTCATATTGTGAGACAGGAGATCAGACTCCAACTGCTAACACAAACCCAGTATAGTCTGCCTATTTAGACAATATCGCTTGATGACGTACCTTTGCTCCATGGTGGCAAGGTCTGGAAAGGGCCAGAACACCTGAGGCTGGTCACCTCCTACCCATGGCTGGGTTCAGATGTCTGTATGTATGGAAAAGAAAATATCGGATGAAATGGTCACACTATGCTTTTAATGTCAACACACATCTGACTTCTTGGTAACAGTGGAAATGTCAATAGGTAACACACATTCACATTAAATTTGTATACCTCAACATTTTTTTTCAAATCTTATTTTTAATATATTACATTATGTGTAAATAATACATTTGAAATGTATCATTTGCACAAGTTTTGTTTTTCAATTGAAAAAAAAGAACTATCAACGAAGGTAGAACTTCCCCGTGGCACTATTGGTGTCACAACACAGTCACGTTTCACATTTTACTGTGTCAAATCTTGCCAAGAAAACTGTTGTTCGTATCTGACAATTAGAAATCCACTATCCTCCATTTTGATTGCTGGTGACACTAACAATTGAAAAATGTACAGCTACACACTATAAAATGGCGGCTGCCTGATCTTGCCGTCAGGACATTGGCTACCTGACAGCTGTCAGCGGACATTGACTGCGTAGTGGATAGTAGCCTTCACAACGGGCCCTGCCGTAGGCTAATGTGTGTGACGGGTACACACAAACACCAATGGCTGTGTCTGTCTCCATCACGGATCACGTCCACAGTGTACTCGTACGCCGCATTGTAAAAAAACACTCACTTGCCTTCTAACATTGCAGCCAACAAGACCTCCTCTATTTTCTGCTGCTGTTACTGACCTGAGACATGAGCTGGAACTCCTTGCCAGGGAGTTTCTATTATGGCACAGCCAGCTCTATGGGACCACAAAGGAACAAGTACATGTCTAATTGAGAAATTTCTGACTGAGTAACCTCTCCCTTTCTGATGTGCAGGATATTTTATTCCTTTTAGGTAATGGGGGAAGTGTTGTGATTAGAGTTGACAAAATGGTGTAGCTGCAACAGATTTATTTTCCACTGTCTGAAATGGCTGTGCATGGAAATTTTAAGGCACCTGAAAGTAGAAGCTGTAATGTGTGCCCACGTAACACACAAACCTTAGTTCAGTACACTGCAGGCCACTGACTACAAATGGCCATTAGACAGTGTACCAGTAGTATGACTGACAACATACAGACAATGTTGAAATGATAGTGATGTTGAGGGCAAATTGTGGAGGTTCTGGATTTGACTGACTCTTGGCTGTCAGGGGGGATTCCAGCACATCATGTGTATTAGGTTTCTCTTTATGGTTTAAACCTGTCATAGAGCCACATAAAGGTAAAGTTGTTTTGTGTGCAGCAAGTTCAGATGACATTGGCTCACAATCAGCCATCACAGTCCGTCCCCTTCCAACACACACTTGTTCATTAATCCCACAAATCCCTGCTCTCACTGATACATAACAGCCCTTATACCTTGTCATTAGTCACTGTATGTGATGCAGAGCATGGATTCTGACTCTTGAGAGTTTAGATAGGAAGCTAATGTAGCTATAAGGAGCTAGCAAGTATCGATGGTGCTCATGACTGCAAATTAGCATTTCCAAGATACCTGTAATATTTTGTTTGAAAAAATCTAGTTATTGTCTGGTGAATGTATGTGTGAATATCCAAAATGTAATGTCACAGCAGTACTGCCAAACAGAAACACTTACATTTATTATTCTTGTTCTTTTCTTTTGTGCATACAGGGCAACACCCATGAGAAGCTAGAGATTTGAATAGCCATCTCAAAGAAGGTGCAGACCCTGGGGGTCCACAAGCGATGCAGCCTGCAATGTAGGAAGAGGTGGGAGGACCTGTGTCGGGCAACACAGAAGTCTGCCCAGAGCCAAATCAGGCAGCCCTCCTAGTGATCCAGTAGGGTGTGCTGCACCCTGACCTCCCTAATGGCCTGCATCCTTCCGGTGGCTTAACCTGAGCTTGATGGGCAGTTGAAGGCCCAACTGCAGCAACAAGGCGGTAAGTCATTCTCTGTAGATAGTATTGTGTCTTGACCTCTTTACTTTCCAACTTTGTTGTATGCCATCAACATTGAGGTTGACACACATCCAAAGCCATATGTAGATGTAAGTTGATCAGTCAGTGTCTGATGTTGTTTGAGGTTTATTGCTTTGTGCTGAAGGATGTCACTAAATTCCTCCTCACAAGGAAATTACTGTTGTAGGCAGATACATGGCTGCAATCAAACAAAGTGATTTCAAGGATTTTCACAATGACTTGAGGGACAGTTTCACAAAACATGCCCCATTTCATGATTGGGTCTGGTGGGATGGTATGTCACAAATATGTGTAGTGAATGTAGGCCCCATTAATGGCAACAGTGGCAAACTGCACAATTATTATGCAGCTGATATATCAGAGTTGACATTGTTAAGTTGGTGCTATGATAATATTAAAATGTGCATCTGCACCAAAAGTATTGGAATTCTGTGTACAGTGGCATTTTTCCTTGTCTGACACATGTTTGAAAACTGTTGGTCCAGCAAAATTCTAGTAAATTAATGTGGATAGTAGCAGGTAGACCTGAGTCCTTAGTTCATCACAAATGTGCATGTAAGCCAGTCTGTGATTACCAACATCAATTTGTCTGCCAAACTGTATTGATTGCAACAGACAGGAATGTGTTCATATTGGTGAGAGAGTTGTACATCCCACAGACAACATTTTTGTGTCCTTAGTTCTACCCAGAGGAGAAATTTATGATGGAAAGCAATGTGATACTGAAAGGGACATTTTCATATGTAAGGTTATATCACATAGATGTTGAGTTGTACCATCTTGATCAGTCAATTTCCATCCCAACACCTTGCCCTTTTGGAGAAGTAAATCAATTTTGGGTCTGTACTGCAGTGTTTCAGTCGCCAGACCTGTCTTTACTCATGCTGTTGGAACCCTTTGGCATGGAGTGAACTACGAGTGTATAAGTGACAAAGGCATATACGATATGGGGGCTGGATTGTAGGATTATTGAATTTAGTGCAATTGCTGTGTGATGTACATTGATGTCCAATTGTATTCTCACAGATACCCTAAAACTGTTGTTTTTGTGTTTTGAGAATCAACTGGGTAAAGTGAAGGTGACAGCTGCCACATCTGCAGGGATGAAGCTAGCCACTGGCGATCGGACACCACCAACACCAGTGGCACGGAGGGTGAGGGGACCGACCAGGAGGCCACAAGTGATTCTACATCTTCCTCAGAGGCCTCCAATGAAGATCAGTCCCTAACGGGTGTAGGCCCAGAAAGACTGTGACACCTGTGTTATCTCCCGCCCCTTGATTCCAATCTCTAACTGCTCTCTTGCTCCCCCTGAGTTAGCCATAACTACCCTCAGAGAAGGGACTGCATCACCTTTGCTGCAGGCACCTCTGCCACTGCCCCAGTGTCCTCAGCTGCACTCACTGAGGAGGCTGCAGACCTATTATGGATGATCGCTGTAGGCCAGACTGCACTTCTGAATGCCATCCAGAGGCGGCTGGCCAGGACACCCACATGCTGAATTACTTGGATGGCACTCATGGTGCCCTGTCTGGCCTACGACGGTCATTCCAGGGTTTGGCCTTGTCATTGTCCGCAGCCTCCCACCCACCCTAACCTCGTACCAAATCTCCCACCACTTCCCCATCCCAAATCCCTCAACACAGCCCTATCTAAAGCACGTGCAAACAAATGCACACACCCACAACAAAAACCACAAGCATCACATCCCAACACCGACACAGCAAAATACACAGGCACACACATGCAGACACCACAGATCTCACACCTACTGTGACAAAAACACACATCCTCACCACCAGCACACCCACAGACACAACTTCCACTACTACACCAACACCCACAAGCACACCCCCGTCAATGCACCCACCAAAATGCAACCACATGCCCCATCACCAGAACACCCACAGACACAACACCAAACACTACACCAACACCCACACACTCAACAAGCACACCCCCAATCAGTGCACCCACCTCCATACAGGCATGCACTAGCACAGACGCCATGCAAATACATGCCACATCCACTACACAGCATCTACACACACACATCCTGGCCGAAACGCCCACACTCACCCACCCAACAGAAAATCAGTAAGAGACACAAATCTAAAGATGCAGCACATACATCAGACCCTCAAGCTTCCACACCGTCAACACACACATGCACAACAGACACAGCCACTCCCTCTACCTCCCAGATCCAACTCCCTGAAGACCACTCTACCCATTTTCCTGAGGAGGACCTACTTTTTCCCTGACCTCTTCCCAAACCCAAAACCACCCCTCCCAAATGTCTTTCCAGCCCTTCCACCTCCAAAGCACCCCTTCCACATCCCAACTCACTGCTTCCAAAAATAAATACACCCCTCCCAAATGTGTTTCTACCCCTTCCAAATCTCAATCTACCACTTCCAAATCCCAACCTACTTCTTCCAAATCCCAACCCTCCCCTTCCAAATCTCTCAACCCACCACTTTCAAATCCCAACCCACCCCTTCCAAATCTCAACCCACCCATTTCAAATCCCATCCCACCCCTACATACCCACCCCTCTGAGTTCCACACCCACCCCTCCCAAACCCAGTGACTCACCCTTCCAGTAAGATCATTGAAGTGCCTGCTCTATGCCCCATAGATGCCCCTTCCAGAGCAGGTTTATTTTGGTAGTGACATTTGGAGGCAAATTGTAGGCATGCCATGCACCCACACAGTGGACTACTGGCCTTGTGAATTCGTTTTTTATTCTGTGCAATTCTATTCATTTACTTATGAAAGAGTTATCCCATCTATGTAAAACATTTTTGTTTTGAGAATACCTTTGTCCTGGTCTTATTTTGTGATTGTTACTAATTGGTTGCTGCTCTCTCTGCTAATGTGTGTGCCATGCACTTATTCTCATTTGTAACAGTGACAAGCACAGGTTGTACCTTTTAGATATTTTTCAAAGCATTTATTAGTGTTGTACATTTGTGATGGACATATTAATTTTGGTGCAAACATTCATGTTGTTACTAGACATGTACACAAAATCATATATGTTTCTGTTTTTGTGGCTGGAGAATGCATTTCTGTTTATTTTGACATGATGAGTCAATAATATGCACATGTGCATTACACAGGGAACCTGCCACATTACAGTTAAAAGGGATCTTATGTTTGTGATATATTGCACACACCAAGGGGACATGTGACCTTCATACATCTCTGCCGTGTTTGCCTTTTACCAAAATAATTTGTAATACATTTGGTGTACACCCACCTGTAGCATGTTGCGGTGTAATTGATACATTATCATGGGATCATTTGGTTCAGATTGGGTATACTGTTTAAGTTGATACTTTCAATATTTTGGGGACATTACTGCACACTCCTGTTCTATTTGATAATTTATGAGACTTTTTGTGTAGGTGTCTGTTAGACCTGGCATCATTAGGGTGGTCGTACCTCAGACTTTTTGCCTTTACCTTCTGTCTTGTTGCTGTATGTTTGTGTTGGCCTTAAAAATTTGAGCACTTTACAACTGCTAACCAGTGATAATGAGCATGTGCTTCTCCTCTGGAACATGGTAACATGGGTGTATCCACAATTGGCCTATTTCATTTACACATAAGCCCCTTGTAAAGGGGCATATCATATACCTAGGGCCTGTAAATTAAATGGTACCAGTGGGCCTGCAGCACTGATTGTGCAACCCACTTAGGTAGCCTTGTAAACATGTCTCACGCCTGACACTGCAGAGTCTCTGTGTGCAGTCTAACTGCTGCCCTGACTTGGTATTTAAAAACTCTTGCCAAGTCCATAACTCCTCTTTTCTTACATATAAGTCACCCCTAAAGTAGGTCCTAGGTAGCCCATAGGGCAGGGTACCATGTGAGCTAATGGTAGGACATATACTTTTAAGGTTTAATATTCTGGTAATGAAAAACTCCCCAAAATTGTTTTTCATTACTGTGAGGCCTGCCCCTCTCACAGGCCAGCATTGGGAATTCCTTATATTACCATTAAGCTGTAATTACTTATCTGAGAGGAGTTGCTGCATCATCTTTAGTAAAATTGGAATGGTAATAATAAATACTCTTTGCTGTAAAGTCAGAGGTATTACTACTATTTTAGAAATGCCACTTTTAGAAAGTTGGTATATCTCTGCTCACACTTCCCTGTGTACCTACCACCTATCTCCAATACAGGTCTGGCTTGAGCTAGGTCACAGCTACACTTGTGCATTCCCTTCAGACTCCCTCAAGACAGGATACTCAGCTGCATCTGCATTCATCTGCATACTGATGGGTCTTCCTAGGGAAGAGGTTGGGAAGAGCTCATACTTACACCTCAAAGGGTAGTATCTAGAGTCCACACAAAGGGACTGATTACCTCCCTCTGGAGCTCAGGCTGATCTGAAAGGAGGATCTGTACACTTCACAATAATTCTTCGCAGTCACCCCCCACATCAAAGTCACTTTCAAGTATATGTACTGGGTACCTGACCCCCTAAAATCAATACACTTCTGGACTCAAGGAAACTGAAGTACTGGGTTTTCAGAACCCAGTGGTGCCAGGGAACACACCCTAAGACTTCGAGTCCTTCCTGTTTCAGACTACAGAAACACAGAGTCTTCTTGGTGAAGTCAAAGATCTTGTTTATTGGCTCCAGCCAGTAACAGATATCCTAGAAGTACAACACAGTGTATATTCTCAGGAGACTGCTCCTCTTGCAAAGCTAACCTTCTCTTTTATACAAAATATTATGCTTTGGGCAAACATTCCTTATTTTACAGTTGACCATTCACATATTTTCACTACAAAGAAATAGCAGGGTTATGATGACAAGCCCATATTTCAGTTTGTCCAGCCCTCAATCAATTACCCGGCGCGGCTCAGTACTTTCATCAGATATCAGCGGACCCCCAATATAAACAGGCACCTCCTCCTTGTAAAGCAAGTCATAAAGAAAGAAACAGGGACAGGTGTGTGTAAGATTAGGCATGGTTTGTGTGTGATGAAAGGTTTTATGATGTGTTGACCCTTGATACTAATCTCATTCGGCCACTGGGAAAGAAACTGGCCGAACAGGTTTGGCTTCAGGCAGTGGAGTCAGCTTGCCCAGGTCACAGAGGAGTCAGCAAAGATGTACGTGTCCTTCAGACTCGTTTTCAGCATTAGACATTGGCCTATGTGAGGACAATCACAAAATGGCTGTCATTTAAATGGAACACGAGGGTTCAGGACGGAAACTCTGATATTTGGGTGATTTTGTTACCCGAATATGAATACAATGCTTGTGCATACTATTCTAATCATTCTCGGTCTGCTGATACCAAAATCGTTGTGATACGACGATGTTTATAACACGGGTCCAGAATTTTCAGTACCACAGACCCTCCTTTTGCCCTTACATAGGCAATAACCTATACTCACGCTAATCTGAGTCCAGGTCTATATTCATAAAGTCATTGAGATGTTGCTGTAGCATCATCCTATTACCTAGCTCGTCCCTTGATACAGGTTTCCTTACACACGATGTAGCACAGAGGCCACATATTTCAGGAGCACACTGTACACACAGACAGGACAGGAAAATAATGGCTAAGATCATCCCAATGACTACCAGAGTCTTCCATCCCCAGGCGGATATCAGCTCCCAGAACCACCCCATCAATGACCAATCTCCTTTATCCACGTGAATAGACTCAGAGATCTTATGCAGTTTGGAAATGGCCTGGTAGACTGTCGGAGCATTATCTGGGATGAAAACACAGCAACTTGATTGGATCACTTTACATACCCCACCCCGGTCTGCAAGTATGACGTCTAATGCGACCCTGTTCTGAAGAGTCATAAGGCGATCCGACTGGAGCTCAGCAGTCAAATTACCAAGGGCACCGGCGGTTTCAACTACCGTGGATTCAACCACCTTTGTCAATTGCCTTATGTTCCTGCTGTTAACCATAGGACCCCAAAACGGCAGAAAACCCTTTACGAAATCTCCAAATTCTTGTCCTGTAGTGTCTTCTTTACTTATGACACCTCTAACTATCCTTGTCTTATGGTAATCTGCCGAGGCCCTGTAGGTGGGAGGTAACAGGAACGAAACAAAACATGTGCCTGAGAAGTCAGGGGGCAACCATGTATAGGCTCTATTATGGCAGATGAAATAGGCACCCTTAGCTGCTAAGAACGAAGGAGAAGTCTGAGACGCAAAAACATATGTTTCAGTGCAGATACTTTTCCCTAACTGAGCTCTAGGATTCTTGCCATTACCTTGCAGACATAGGTGACCCTGATGGGGTACAATCCAAATCGGGGAGGATCTCTTTGCTCGCTGGTTCCCACTCAGAGTAACTCCATATCCTGTTATGTTCCATTCAATATATGCTATTGTCTCATCTCTCGGGATAGTCTCATAGGAAATATCTTCCCTAATCATATCTACTATACCCTTAGCTAGAGCACTATTCTTAGGATTATCTTTCACAGAACGTAGGGGGTTGGCTTCATATGCGAATATGAACACCGTTCTATATGCCCATACAGAACCATTATGGCTGAAAGGCAGGACCAGATAAGGGATACCTTTATCAGTAGTATGAGGCATAAGACCACACACCCAACAGTTAGTTGTGTTCACTACTAATTGGTGTTGGTGTAGAAGCTGAATGAATGAATTGTTGACAAATTCTAATCTTCTGGCAGACTCGTGTTCAGGCAGGGGGTGAAAAGAATGCGAGGAAACAGTAGAAGGAGGTATGGGCCGTGTAATGGGTGCAAATGTCACTTGAAAAGAGAATAAAACATATCCTATTAAAAACGTCATTACACTAAGCAACATGAAAATACATAATATCAAAAATCGTTTCTTTGTCATTATTATACCCATTCTGGCTTTAAAGTCCATCTGTCTGGCAGGTCTCTCATTCTTGAAAAACTCCATCCTCTCTAATTGCTGCTCGTGGTGGTAGGGTGTTCTATGCTAGGGAATGCTTCTGTCAGTCCAGGGCAACTCCCTTAGACCGACCAGAACTGTCGACCTAACGTCTTCAGCTGCACTCCAAAGACTTGGGCAACCACGACCCTACAGCTGAACCCGGATGGCGGTTCGAAAAAAATAAAAAATAAAAATAAGAAAGTTTCTCAGATGAGAGAGCCGCACTTTCAAAACAATTAGCAAAGGAACGGGAAAAAATTATTTGTCCTTAGTTCTTGGTCTCAAATTATAACGGCTTTTTCCAGGTACTGTCTGGTTCTGGAACAAGAGTTCAGGCTCTGTAGTGTTCAATCGAATTGACGGTGGCACAGCTTCTTGCAAATTATTGTCACTTTCTCGTTCAGAAATTTTTCCTTTTACACGTGCATCGCTAAATGACAAAAAACGAGGCACAGTCTCAGTGTCAGCGATCCCCTCCTGGTCCCACTGGTCGTACGGTAGAGGAAAAGGGACCCTCTTGCAGTGTACGCCGTGGATCCAGTTATTTTTCCCTTCCACTCGAACAGCTGATCTTGTTGAGAGAAGGACTAGGTAGGGGCCGGTCCAACGGGGCTGGTCATTCTTTGTCCGCTGGAAGTTCTTGACCAGCACCCATGATCCAGGATCGATAAGATGTCCTGGAGCTTCAGAGACCTGAGGCAGAGTATCGTGAACCTGTTGGTGTAGAACACGCAATTTAGCCGTCAATTCATACAAATAATCAAGCAGTACAGGGTGTTCGATCCCACTGAATTTTGTTGGTCTTGGCACTCCCCATATGTTGGCCGGGCGGCCGAACACAATTTCATAGGGACTAAGTCCCACTCGCGAATGCACAGTCATTCTTGTTGATAGGAGTGCTAGAGGCAGAGCGTCAGGCCATTTAAGACCAGAGCTCGCTTGTATATTTGCCAACTTCAGTTTTAGCGTGCCATTATAGCACTCTACTAGTCCAGCTGATTGGGGGTGATTTGCAGCGTGGAATTTTTGCTGGATACCTAGCCCCTCACATACTTTTTTCATCACTCGACCCACAAATTCACTCCCATTATCACTCCAGACCATTCTCGGCATTCCAAACCTAGGGAAGAATTATTTGGCAAGGGCTTTAGCTGTGGATAAGGCAGTGTTATCTTTTAAGGGATATGCTTCTACCCATCTTGAAAAAGCACAAACAACAACGAGTACGTATTTCAGATTGTTGCACCTTTCCATGTGGATGAAATCTAGCTGCAAAACCTCGAACGGATACGTTGGAGGCGCAAAATGACCAGCTGGAGTTGGGGTTCCCCTACCAGGATTGTATTTCAGACACACCATGCAATTCTTGACCACATTCTCTGCACATTTAGGAATTCCAGCATTTTGCCATACTGGAGCCAACAACTTACAAATCCCTTTCACACTGATATGGGCCATTCCATGAGCCATTGTCACCACTGCAAGCACATACGCATCGCTGATGTTCTGACAAGTCAACCCAACAACCATTTTCATCCAATTTACCCGTACTTTCTTTCCACACACTCAACTCTTTCTCTGAAGCATCAGTTTGAAGAGACTTCACACCCTCTATCGTATCTTCACATATTCCAACGTCACCAACCCATCTTGCGGGGCCTGCAACATACATTCGATTCATCACATCTTTTGCTGTTTCTTTTTTGCGATTTCGTCAGCAAATGCATTGCCACGACCGACATCATCAGTAACCTTCTTGTGTGCACTGCATTTCACAATCGCAACTTGTAATGGCAAGGTCAGTGACTCAAGAAGCTCATTCACCAACTGACCATGCTGAATTTTAGCTCCATGCGAAGTCAGGAACCCACGTTCTTTCCACAATCGTCCAAAACTATGGGCCACACCAAACGCATACTGGCTGTCGGTATATATGGTCACTTTCATTCCTTTCGATAACACACACGCTCTCGTAAGTGCAATCAGCTCTGCTGCTTGAGCTGAATTATGTGGTATACGTGCAGCTTCAACAATCGTATGCAAAGTTGTGACAGCATATGCTGCAGTCGTATCACCATTCGGAAGCTTGAAGCATGAACCATCCACCCATAAGGTACCATCACACTTTACAAGAGGAGTATCTTTAAGATCTACTCTCCCTTTCGTTTCTTCTTCTGTCCTAAGAAAACAATCATGTTGTTCAACATCATCTGTCTCTACTGAAATCGGCAATAACGTGGCTGGATTCAACGTATTGCACCTCTTTATGTGCACATGACTCGCTAACAGTGTCAACTCGTAACCTGACAATCGAGCACTAGTTAAATGCTGTGTCTTGGTCCTGTTTAACAACGTGTCCACTGCATGTGGAACCATCACAATCAACATATTATTCATCACTAACCCAGCAGACTGTCGAATAGAAACAGCTGCGGCCGCTGTGGCTCTCAAGCAACTCGGCAATGCTTTAGCTACCGGATCCAAAGTTGACGAAAAATATGCGCATGGGCGCTGCTTGTCTCCAAAAGACTGTGTCAGCACTGACAATGCACAACCCTCTTTCTCATGGACATACAGTGTAAAGGGCTTACTGTAGTCGGAGGTACCCAACACAGGAGCCGAACACAATGCATTATGCAATTCAGAAAAACTTTTCTGACAGTCTTCAGACCACGGAAAGGGGTTTGGTGTATCTTTATAGGTCAATGCTACCAAAGGTTTGGCCAGCAAAGAAAAATTTGGTATCCATTGTCTGCAGTATGATGTAATGCCCAAGAAAGCACGTACTTCTCTCTGTGTCCTTGGCACACTCAATTTTGCAATTGCCTGAATTCTTTCTGAGGTCAGTTTCCTTCCCTCCTTCGATAAGAGATGACCTAAGTAGGTCACTTCTTGTCGACAATATTGCAGTTTTGAAAGGGACACTTTGTGATCTAAATCAGATAAATGACGCAACAACGACAAGGTGACTTCTTTACAAATCTCTTCAGTATCTGTAGCGACTAGCAAATCATCGACGTACTGAATAAGGGTAGCGCCGTCATGTAAAACAATTGCATCAAGCTGTGTTTTTAAAGCCTGACTATATATTGATGGACTTTCACAGTAGCCTTGAGGAGCGCGTTTGAAACGGAAACTTCGGCCTCCTAAACTGAAGCCAAAAATATCCCTGCTCTCCTCTGCAATCAGGATGCTGAAGAAAGCATTCTTTAAGTCAATCACAGAGAACCAGGTGGCGGAAGCTGGAATCATAGTCAATAGGGCAGTGATATTAGGAACAACTGGAAACTGTGGCACAACTATTTTATTTACCTCTCTAAGATCAATCACGAGCCTGTAAACAGGTGGCTTAGAGGGGTCAGTACGTTTCAAAACAGGCAAAACAGAACAATTACAAACATTGCCTCTTGTCTCTTCAATTACATCTTTTTCAATTAAATCATAAATGATCGCTAGCAACGCCTTTTCACCTTCACTAGAGATCTTGTATTGTTGAATGCGTGGTAATTTAACGTTGGCTTTCAATGTCACAACATAAGGCGGTATTTCCAAAAGACCCACATCATTAGGACCAGTAGCCCAAATGGTATCAGGAAGAAACGACAATTCGGTCGGAAGGTTATCATTCGACAAATACATTGGAGAGACCAATTTCCTACCCAGTGTAAGTTGTACTCCAGAAGGAGAACAATATAATGTTGCATACAATCTTTTCAACAAATCCAATCCTAACAAGTTTTCACCACAACCTGTCGTCAGAATAAGGGGTGCTTCCAATTCACAAGGTCCAACAGAAAGGGACATAGGACTAGAAATCGGGTTCCTAACCGGGGCGCCAGAAAAACCTACTGAAACATTCATCTCACCAGACAAAGGTGCGCCAGGGAGTTTTGAGTGCATAATAGAACTCTTTGTAGCACCAGTATCCAACAGAAAAGGCTCCGACACACCTGATGTAATCACCTTAACATAAGGTCCATTCTGATCCACTGGAACTAAAAAAAACTCCCTCTCTTCGTCTATGGCTGTCCTAGCAATTATTACCTTCCAAGTTCTCATCTTCTGCATAGTAGTCGTCAGCATAGTACTGAGCCGTCCTACCAGACGTGTTATGTTGCTGGTCAAAACTATTCATTGAGTTTTGAGACGGAAAGGAACGCGTGTTCTGGGGAAAACTTCCACGTCCTCTACCTCTAGGAGCTTGTTGAACACCTCGACCTCTTGCGCCAGAAGCACCATTCGTACGCTGTAACAAAATAGGACAACTATACTTGAAATTACCCTCTTCTTTACAATATGAACACTGATTGGGACCTATAGGAACACGTGGTTGAGAAAACTCGAACCTTTGCGAGTTTCTCTTGAACTGTTGAGGTTGCTGATAGTTACTCTGACCACCACGTGGCGGATACGCCTGTTGTAAAAGAACCTTCGTTTTTAATTCTTTAGTTTTCTTGTCTGCTCTATCCTTCTCATCTTTATCCCTATTTTCGTAGTACTGTGCAGTAGCCAATATTTGTGCTGAAGAGGAAACGGCCCAAGAACTCTCTGAATCCTTCAATTTCTTACACAGCTCGGCAAGCAAATTGTGCACAAATTTGTCGACGAACAACCGTTGACCACCTTCTGTACTCATATCTTGACCACTGTGGTCGATAAACGTTTCCTCAAACCTGGTGAAGAAATCAGACACTGTTTCATCTTTCTTCTGCTTACATGCATACAATTTATCCCAATTCACACGCATCGCAGGCATTAAAGTCTTCATGTAAGTAATGATCCTAGCAGGCAGTTCTGCTACCAAAGGCTCAGGCTTGGCACCACCAACTTGTCTATCATTTGCAGCATTAATATTAGCCCATGAGTCACCTAACTCTTGCGCATGATCTGTATGGCAAATCAATCCCCACAAAGGCTGTGGAACAACATTCCCAAATAACATGTCTATGTCGGCTAAATTCATAATGCATGAGTCTGCAGTCTGTGATAATTCCTTATAATACCCTGCAGGGTTTTTACGGGGATCAGGCAAAGTCTGCTTAAGGGCTAAAACTTCAGCTCGCTTCCACGGAACATGTACCCAAACACGCTGAAAATGAGCTGGGACAGCATCAATTTGATTAGCAACATCAGCCGCAACTGCGTCCTTCCATACCGGAGGGACTTCACTCATTGGGTACTGTCGCACCTTTTTTTTAACAGAGGAGTCATGTTGGAACAATGACTGAGAAGGATCCTTATTCCTAAAGGACAACAACGTCGCAACTGCTTTCTCAACATCGGGACCCACAATCGTGCCCTTTTCAAACTCAAACCGTACACGGCACAAATCAGGCGGATTTGTTTCCAAACCATTATCCTCCAATTCCTCACAAAGGAAAGCACACATTTTCTCAAAAACGTATCTTTGTTTCGGTGCTCCCCATTGACGGAAGACATCCATAACAGACTCTACATCGTATCTTAAAGGGTAAACAACCCATTTACGCGCCATACGGTCAAACATTTCTCTCTCTTGAGAATTAGGCAGTTGACTACGCGACTGTTTACGCTCCGAGTCTGGGGTCACACCAGACGACCCAAAGAGAGGAAATATAAGGCTGGCAACAGTATCTGTCATTCTCTGTCGGACAGAAGGAGAAGTTGATGAAAGAACAGGAGGAAAAACAGAGGGTGGCAAGGCAGACGCAGAAGCAGACGCAGAGGCAGTATCAGGAAGAACACCAGAAGAGGCAGTCGATGTAGTACATAAAGTCGCAGGAGGTACAGATGAAGCAGGTAGCGAAGTCGGCGGCCCTTGAAGGGGCTGCGCCATAGTAGTAGGAGCCAACTGAAGAGGAGCTGGCGGCTGTGGAAGAACCTGAGGCACAATAACCGGAGGTTGCACAGCTAAAGGTTGCGGGGGTGCTGAAGCATTCTGCGCATAAGGGGGTGGCGAACTCAACAAGTGTGACATTAAAGGATCTTTCTGAAGTTCTTTTGCTGCATCTTGCTGAAGAAGCGGAAAAACTGGATAACATTTATCGGTCACCAATTTACGTTGCCTGTGCAACTGCTCATTCATCTGTTCTTCTTCATCATCTTTAAACTGCATGGCAGCTTGCATTATCGAGATACCCTCTTCCCTCTTATTTCTCTTTGCTAATTTAATTTCCTTCTGTTTGGCTTCCTTACGCCATAGGCGGAAAGAGTCAAACATCGCCGGTCGGGCTTTCTTCTTAAAAAGTTTAACCTCCAGATTATTCAGAATCTCTGTGTCAAAACTACCATATTGGGGCCATTTTAAAACACCATCTTTCCTGGTGTATCGGATCCATACTTCATTATATGTGAGGGGGCCTATGCCATGTTTCACATATAGTTCATAGGTTGGAGTTCCAATCGGAGGAACCGGACACGAGTCCTCCAATCGGGAATCCCTATTATAACCAAGACAAAACAAATTTCCATGTCTGCTAAGACCAGGCATCTTCGCTCTCTAGTCTAGCCTCAAACTTCAAAGGATTATCGAATACGATAGCCTCGTGAATACACAAATCCCTCGGCTTTGGTACTTGCAAGTTCCAAATCAAAGATCCCAAGGGGATACCAAACTAAGAACCAAACTAAGGACTGGGAGACGCTCCACTTATACTTAACTGAGGTATCGATGACGTCACCAGAAGACTCGTTTATCGTTTCGCTCTACCAAATCATCAAGGGTCCAAAACAGAGCGATAGTCAGGGCAGCAGTCCTTCGTAGCCGTCGGGAAGCGGGGAACCTCGCAGCAAAGACTTTCGGACCAAGTCGACATACAGGGGTTGATGAAGTGGCGGCCTCCCTCCAGAATTTTCACACGAAGCTCCTCACGAACCTCTGGCTGGGACTGGTACCGCTGAAATCGCCCCACGTTGGGCGCCAACTGAAGTACTGGGTTTTTCAGAACCCAGTGGTGCCATGGAACACACCCTAAGACTTCGAGTCCTTCCTGTTTCAGACTACAGAAACACAGAGTCTTCTTGGTGAAGTCAAAGATCTTGTTTATTGGCTGCAGCCAGTAACAGATATCCTAGAAGTACAACACGGTGTATATTCTCAGGAGACTGCTCCTCTTGTAAAGCTAACCTTCTCTTTTATACAAAATGTTATGCTTTGGGCAAACATTCCTTATTTTACAGTTGACCATTCACATATTTTCACTACAAGGAAATAGCAGAGTTATGATGACAAGCCCATATTTCAGTTTGTCCAGCCCTCAATCAATTACCCGGCAAGGTTCAGTACTTTCATCAGATATCAACGGACCCCCAATATAAACAGGCACCTCCTCCTTGTAAAGCAAGTCATAAAGAAAGAAACAGGGACAGGTGTGTGTAAGATTAGGCATGGTTTGTGTGTGATGAAAGGTTTTATGATGTGTTGACCCTTGACACTAATCTCATTCGGCCACTGGGAAAGAAACTGGCAGAACAGGTTTGGCTTCAGGCAGTGGAGTCAGCTTGCCCAGGTCACAGAGGAGTCAGCAAAGATGTACGTGTCCTTCAGACTTGTTTTCAGCATTAGACATTGGCCTATGTGAGGGCAATCACAAAATGGCTGTCATTTAAATGGAACACGAGGGTTCAGGACGGAAACTCTGATATTCGGGTGATTTTGTTACCCGAATATGAATACAATGCTTGTGCATACTATTCTAATCATTCTCGGTCTGCTGATACCAAAATCGTTGTGATACGACGATGTTTATAACACGGGTCCAGAATTTTCAGTACCACAAAACTCTGCTGGAGAAAAGACTGCTGTGCTGAAGAATTGCCACTGTGCTGTGTCTGACAGTTGCTGCCCTGCCTAGCTGAACTGCCCTGTTGCCTGCTGATCTCTGTCCTGCAAAACAAGTCTCAATCATCACCCCTACAGTAAGTCCAAGAGCTTGCTGACTTGCCCCCAGGTCTACGCAAGGTCTCCAGAACATCAAAGATCTCCAGCACGGCTTCATCTCAAGTCACCGCTCATTTAACTAAGATTTCAGCGCAGCTTCATCACAGCTCACCACTCATCTAACCAAGATTTCAGGGCAGCTTCACTGCAACCCACCTTTTGCTGAAGAATTCAGCATGGGACTGTTGTGGCCTGCCACCTACCCAACAAAGATTTCAGGGCGGCCTCGTTGTGGCCTGCCACCCACCCTATCTGAGCTTCTCATCATTCTTACGGCAAACCACCACTCATCGCACCAGGACTTCAGAGCAGCTTCAGTGCAGGCCCAAGCCAGTGTTGCCACGTGACGGAGATGCGCGTTATGCACTGGCCTTCCTCAACCAGTGAGTCAACCTCGAGGGCAACCCTGCTTCTTGCTGTTGTGCTGGCCCGACTCAGATGACTTAGCCTCAACCATGGCATTGGCAGTGTCTTCTCAGACTCATAGGCCCGAACAGCCTTTGATCTTCCTTTGTGCTCACTGCATTCTGAGGACATAATACCTGGCAGTCTTCATCTGGGCCTCTCCCGGGTGCCCCCCGATCAACCCACTCTGCGCTCCTCGTAGAGGGACACTCATATTCTGGTATTATACAGTAAAGACTCTAGAATAAGCCTTATACACAGTGTGCTTCTTATGATATATTTAAAGGTAATATTCATTTTATTCTTGTTGTCATTTTTGGTCTTCATCAACCTAGATAAATAACTTCTACTTTTAATACAACCGTGTGGAGTCCTTTTTCTGGTTTGTCAATGTAGGAGGCTGGCCTGGCTTGTAGTGGGTACCAAAGGTACTTACACCTTGTGCCAGGTCCAGTTATCCATTATTAGTAGAATAGAGGTGTTTCTAGCAGCTTAGACTGATATAAGGTAGCTATGGCAAAGCAGCTTAGGCTGAACTAGGAGACATGCAAAGCTCCAACTATACCACTTATATCATATGCACAATATCATAAGAAAACACAATACACAGAGTTACTAAAAATAAAGGTACTTTATTTTTATGACAATATGCCACAAGTATCTCAGTGAGTACCCTCAGTAAGAAGGTACGTAATATACAGATGTTTTATGTGCACAAACCACAAATAGGTAAGTAAGAGTCAGAGAGTAATGCAAACAGTGTAGAATTACAATAGGTTGCAATAGGCAAGCATAGGTCTAGGGGCAACACAAACCATATACTCCAAAAGTAGAATGCGAATCACGAATGGACCCCAGACCTATGGGAGCTTGTAGAGGGTCCCTGGCACTGTAAGAAAACAGTCAGGGTGTCCAAGATACCCCACCCCAAGACCCTGAAAAGTAGGAGTAAAGTAAGGCAAGGCAAGGGGACCAAGTCCAATAGTCGCGACAGTGTCCAGGGGGGGCAGGAGCACAGGAAACCCCGGATGAAGGTGCAAGGAAGTTGCCTCCGGATAGAAGAAGCTTGGAATACTGCAAGAACAAAGAGGACTAGGAACTTCACCTTTGGAAGACGGATGTCCCACGTCGCGTTGAAGGTTGCAGAAGTGTTCCCATGCAGAAATACCACAAACAAGCCTTGCTAGCTGCAGGGGTTGCGGTAGAGGTTTTTGGGTGCTGCTGAGGACCAGGAAGGACCAGGATGTCGCCCCTTGGAGGAGGAGACAGAAGGGGCGCTCAGCAACTCAGAGAGCCCTCACAGAAGCAGGCAGCACCCGCAAAAGTACATGAACAGGCACTTGGAAGATTTGTGAACCGGAGTCCACGCAGCATTACAAAAGAGGGTCCCACGACGTCGGAGGCCAACTCAGTGGGTTGAGCACTGCAGGACGGAGTGTTGGGGACGTGTCATTCGACGTGTCTTTGTGTCCTTTGCCTTCAATTGGATTTATGGAGCAATAATTAAAGACATTTCTGTCGCAATTGATGTATGTGGGTCCTCATCTTTCTAGCTGTTCAATTATTTCATGAAAGGGGTTTTGGTCCATACCCCTTAATTCGTGAGCACCCACTTAACTTAATTTGTCTCTCTAAATTGGGCATTCAACAGGAAGGGAATATTTTGGACCTAATGATATAGGAAATGCAGTTTTTTGGTGCTTGCATTAGCAGGGGGAAGATTCCGTCGAACCATAGGAGATTTCTTCTGTGGCTCTGGTGCAGGGTGAAGGCAGGCGACCCCCAGAGCATGCACCACCAGGAAACAGTGGAGAAAGCCGGCAGGATTAGGTGCTACAATGTTGCTGGTAGTCGTCTTGCTACTGTGTTGCGGTTTTGCAGGATTCCTGCAGCAGTCAGAGGTCGATCCTTGGTAGAAGTCGAAGAGGGAGATGCAGTGGAACTCTGGTGAGCTCTTGCATTCGTTATCTGAAGAATTCACCACAGCAGAGACCATAAATAGCCAGAAAAGGAGGTTTGGCTACCAAGAAAGGAGGATTGGCTACCAAGAAAGGTAAGAGCCTATCAGAAGGAGTCTCTGACATCACCTGCTGGCACTGGCCACTCAGAGCAGTCCAGTGTGCCCCCAACACATCCGTTTCCAATATGACAGAGGTCTGGGACACACTGGAGGAGCTCTGGGCACCTCCCCTGGGAGGTACTGGTCAGGGGAGTGGTCACTCCCCTTTCCTTTGTCCAGTTTCGGGCCAGAGCAGGACTGGGGGATCCCTGAACTGGTGTAGACTGGCTTATGCAGAGACGGGCACCATCTGTGCCCATCAAAGCATTTCCAGAGGCTTGGGGAGGATACTCCTCCCCAGCCCTTCACACCTATTTCCAAAGGGAGAGGGTGTAACACCCTCTCGCAGAGGAAATCCTTTGTTCTGCCTTCCTGGGCCAGGGCTGCCTGGACCCCAGGAGGGCAGAAACCTGTCTGAGGGGTTGGGGGCAGCAGCTGTAGTGGAAACCCCAGAATGGCAGTTTGGCAGTACCCGGGTTCTGTGCTAGAGACCCGGGGGATCATGGAATTGTCCCCCCCCAATACCAGAATGGTATTGGGGTGACAATTCCATGATCTTAGACATGTTACATGGCCATGTTCGGAGTTACCATTGTGAAGCCATACATAGGTAGTGACCTATGTATAGTGCACGCGTGAAATGTTGTCCCCGCACTCACAAAGTCCGGGGAATTTGCCCTGAACGATATGGGGGCCTCCTTGGCTAGTGCCAGGTTGCCCACACACTAAGTAACTTGGCACCCAACCTTCACCAGGTGAAGGTTAGACATATAGGTGACTTATAAGTTACTTATGTGCATTGTAAAATGGCTGTGAAATAACATGGACGTTATTTCACGCAGGCTGCAGTGGCAGACCTGTGTAAGAATTGTCTGAGCTCCCTATGGGTGGCAAAAGAAATGCTGCAGCCCATGGGGATCTCCTGGTACCCCAATTCCCTGGGTACCTAATTACCATATACAAGGGAATTATATGAGTGTACCAGTGTGCCAATGAGAATTGGTAAATTTAGTTACTAGCCTGCAGTGACAAATTTAGAAAGCAGAGAGAGCATAAACACTGAAGTTCTGGTTAGCAGAGCCTCAGTGAGACAGTTAGGCACCACACAGGGAACACATACAGGGCACATACTGTGAGCACTGGGGCCCTGCCTGGCAGGGTCCCAGTGACACAAGGACTAAAACAAGATGGTACTTTCCTACAGTCAATGTGATTACTACACGTGTGTTGCACAAGTATATACACATTGCCTTCCAAGTTAAGCCTTCCTGTTCTGTGCCAAGCAACCAGAGGGTGAGCAGAAGTTAATGTAAGTTGTGTAATTGTCTTGCCCTGACCATGATTGTGGTCCCTACTTGGAAAGGGTGTATACCTCTGCCAACTAGAGATACAATTTCTAACAGTGTCCATTTCATAAAGGTAGTCCGTACAAGATTGATGGGTGCTACTTATATCTCGAGGTCTGTTCTGATACATTTTCTGACTACAACATTACACACTTCAGCATTGCACAGCATTATGGTGATGTTTGCATGAATTATTGAGACTTGCATGAGTTCAGTATTCCTGTGATGCTACAACCAAGGATAACAGAAATGCCTGTGACTTACCTTCTGTTCCAGCGATGACAGGGTTAATATCGGTCTTGGATTTGGCCCAGTGAGTTCACGGCATCAGGATAGGTGGAAAGCGTTAAAAAGGTGAGTTTCATCCTCACATAGCTCCCAATCCGCCTTCTCAGGTGTGGAGGTTTAGTCACCACAGTTGCGTTGACGGGATTGCACATTGTGATTGGCTAGGTGGTAAAGGGGGCTGCAGTTCTTCTGCCAGCCGCTTTTGCCTACGGTGAAGTTGACAAGGATGAAGTTTCTTGGCGGTGACGGTGGGCCGATGGCAGTCTTTCGCCTATGCTCTCACTGACATCTAAATAGGGTGGGCGGATTGTCATGGCAGCTGGCGTTTTTTATTTATTTGAAAAGTCGACGGTGGGACCATTACTGCCGACATCTAAATCAGGTCCTAAATCATGTTTTGCAATCTCTCATATAACTGTAACCCCTCCCGACTGATCTGCATTACATTTGCAAGGTTGCATGAAAAAGGTATGTTTGTGCAAGATTCAGTGCAGGGCTATCCAACAGCTGCAAATGTATTAACAGAAGGAAAAAAATGCACTTCTGCTGTAAAGTGAGATTAACCTAATGAGCCTTTAGCAACCTCTTAGTAGAAAAACACACCGCACACTTGTATATATGGATCCTAACACTTTAAACTTATGTAACCTGCAATTTTCAGACTCCTATCTACATTGTAAACATTTAAATTATATGGATGTCACCCAGAAGACAGCCAGGCTCTACGATAGAATGTGTTCTACAGCACCACTAATAATGAACCATTGAGTAGCTTTAATTCTCAGTTGTCATTTAATTTTTGAGTTCATTTTTTTACTATGTTATTTTTATTTATTTGCATTTGCCTTCCAATTTCTAATTGATTCAATGTTGGTGTAGATCCATGCAGCGTTCACCACCTACAGCAGCTGCAGGTGTTTCCACAACCATGAAGATAACAACCTTAAAACCTTTGCCAGTACCACTGCTGCCACCACCATTGCAAGAAACATCTGAGCAGCACAGCCCATAAGCTTCAGATTATCCCTAGATATGGAATTCTTGAACAGGGCCATCTGCACAATGGAGGAGATAATATTTCACTAATGTCTTGCCATCACATTTACAGCAGGAACTTGTCCACAATATTAAGGTATGTTGTTACTTGTTATTTGCATAAGTTAGCACTCACCAATTACGTGACCCCTTATCTATCTGCCAAGGCTGTGGTGATTCTTCCAGCAGGTATTCTCCAAGGAGGCAGGAGTTTTTCAGTTCTGAATTACATAGTTACTTTAGAATTGAAGGTTATCCGCACTGAAGTATTCTGTGGGATTGGGTCAGAATTTACAACCGGCCAGCATAACCCACATGAATGTCCAGTGTACAGCAGGCTGTCTCTTCATGGTGGTTTGTAAGTGAGGTTTGGCTACTGGCATGTGTTACAGTTATTTGCCAGACATGTTGTATTTGGTGGTGCTTTATCTTCTTATGAATATTTGAGCCTAGATCAAGACATTTTATTGAGGGAGGAGTAGCAAAAGACAAGGGTGAGGAGAATGCGACATAGAACGTTCTTTTCACAACTTCCTTATTTATCTTGACATTGCAACAAAAACCCACTCCCCCAACAATGCTGAACTATAAGACATTTTAACAATAAATCCAGTTGATTATTGGAGAAGGAAGAAGCAGAACAGCCTTTAGTTTGATAACAGTGTAAACATTGGTTAATAGCATAATCATTGCCTTGTCCTTGGCCTCAGTATCCCTGTAATGGAAAGTGCTCATGAGAGAGCATAGCTTATAAAATCTATATTTACGTGAAATGTTTATGAACTAATGTGTGATAATACCGTATAGAAGTTGTACTAATATGTTTTGCTAAAACGTGCACTTGAAATGTGACCACGGGGAGTGGCCGCCAATGTATACG
Organism: Pleurodeles waltl; assembly: GCF_031143425.1. Lineage (NCBI taxonomy): Eukaryota > Metazoa > Chordata > Amphibia > Caudata > Salamandridae > Pleurodeles > Pleurodeles waltl. The sequence goes on from NC_090451.1 coordinate 479,999,727, forward strand.
GGGACTAATGAAAATGACGAATACCAATGAATATTTGTATTAAAGAATGGTTTTATACTAATTATTGATGATTATGTTATTAAAGTTACGCTCAATAAATCTTGTAGGCCTTAAGTTAGCATGAGCCGAAGCTTAGCTGCCTGGCTCTCATATTAAATGTGTTTCTCTAAACGTTCAGTTTGCTGACTCGCAAAAGAACATGACCTCTTGTTTTCTTCAAACTGGAAGCTGAATGTAACTATAGTGGATCCGTTCTCATGAAATTCATAATGCTTGTAGAAATGTTTAGCCAAAATGCAACAGTGTAGATTAATATAATGTACACGGTCATTTAAACCGGTGAAGACAATGGAGCTACTGACCAAAAGATGTGCAAAGAATTACAGAAGGATGAAATCATACCGGACATGCTACCTCTGAAGACGTCAATCATATGGACCAATAAACTGTCTGTGAACTATCGTGGGGTGACAAATTTGATGAGCTAATTCAAAGTTAATTGGGTAGAGATAGTGGGGTGCAACCCCTTAGCCAATTAGATTTTAGGGGAATGTACAATGAAAAAGGGATAAAAACCCATGACACGGGGAGCCAAGAGAGGGGTGTTAGGGAATGCTATTGATTTTATCCAGAAACTCTGTCACTCTGTTTGGTGACTTATATGGTTTTAATTAAACCATCCTTTCTTAGATTGCCCATTTTACACTTTGCCTCCTTATGAAGGAAGTGGCCCTTTTGCCCCGGAGCTGAGTTTTGACTCATGGCGAAACAACTGATGTCCTGAAGATGAAGTCTGAACCTGAGTGCTGACCCAAACCTTGGAGGGTAACTATGACAATGAAATTGTGATTTGTATGTTTGCTTTTCCTTTCTAGGTACCAACTGCTTACTTTTGACAGAGACCATAGCTAGATGTTTTCCAAATTGGTGTTCTAAATTGTTTTGCATGAAGCCCAACATGTCAATGCTAATCAGTGGTTAGGACAGGTGTTCACTAAACTGACGCAAATAGACAAACGACTGAATCTATGCTTTGTTGAACCGGCGAGTTAATGACATTCTGCTAAAGTTGATCTATGTTCAAGCCGTGTTATGTTTTGATGTTTATGATTCTTGCCTTAATGAAATCTTATCAGAGTTGCCATATTGTGACTATGCTATTTTGTTTCTTGGTTTTGAGATTAACACACTTGCTCTTAGAATTGTAACTAATAGGGAGTAAAACTCATAAAATTCTACTAAACTGGTGTGGTTATTCATGACTGCCAGGTCATGGTGGTGTCTTGAATTGATTGATGTCTTTGACTAAAGTGAAATCCATTGGTATAATAAATATTGATTACATTATTGACGTATTGATTGACATATTGATTAGCTATCTCGTCCTAAGGTGTCTCTCGACTGGGTCAAAAGATTCATTGGCCTAAAACGAGTCCTGATGTGTAATAAATTATCATAAAGGGACGCGTTAGCACTCATTTTCTATTTGTTGATAGGTGGTCTAACATTTAAATTCGATAGCAGCTTAATAAGAGGATAAGCCAAGATGCCACTTTCCAGGACAGACCAGCACATACTTTTGGATAATAGTGCGACTGTTCATGAAAAGGTCTACACGTCAAACTGTAGCGGTCATTCTTCCCTTGTCTATCATTATTCACTTTAACTCTCTCCATAAAGTGCTGTTCATCTTCTCATTTGTCTGCATCTTGTGGTGTTATCTGTATAACTCAGATGGTTCTGTTGGAGTAGATTGACCTGCATTTAAATAATAAAAGGATATACATGGATTACAAACACACAGGTTTTACGAATACAGAGTATATAATATTAATGCAGCAAATTCATATTATGTCATCAACAAATAGAACTCAAGCAAGACGTTCCATGCTCTTGTAAGACAAAAGTGCTCATTCGGTGTCAAGTACATGTGATTATGTTATAAAAGTAATACGAATAACAGAATTTAATCTGTATAATCATTCTTGGCCTTAGCTGTAAAATCTCTAAACACAAATCTGAAGTTAGGAAGATGAGTAAACCCTTCCTCTTATTTCCCAACGGAGCTTTACAGTGCTGGCCAAATGTGTGTTCCGTTGACCTTTTGAACCGTTAACAATTTGTATATAGCTTAATTATCAATTCGGGTCTTCCACAGGCCTCAATCTTCCAGTACTGATTACAACATAATTATATATCATGACCCCATAGATGCCTCCTAATCCCATTGAATGGCTTCCAATGGTAGCCTACATCTTCCATTATTCAGGGAAGATAATCACTTTTCTATAGGAAGACAAGCTTGTGTGAGAACACAGGGGGTAGGATCACAAGGCCCAGCATACCTTTCCCTGTCATGACGGGTATTACCCATGTTTGGCGCCAGTCAGGTGCATTTAAAAAGCAGAGCCTTATATCGCATGGGATGCACTTGTGAGAGGACTCAGAGGGCAGGACCTCAAGCCCCAGAATAATTTTCAATGCCGAGGTGGGGTTACCAGTGTTTGCCACCAGTTCGGATGCATTTCAACTGCAGGTCCTGATTGTGGTGCGGGTGCACCCAGGTGAAGACGGGCCAACTGCCTGACTGTAGCCAATCCAGGCTGGGCTGGACCATTCCTCTTGGCCTCCCATTCTCTTTCCTGTTCTTGTCGAGTTTGTTTGGCATCAGAAGGACCGCCAGGCATGGGTAAGAGGAAATCTGCTTCACATTCACTTTCTCCTAAGGTCTGACCTCCAACAGCCACTATACCAAGCAAGTACTACTTGCAATACTGTGGGCTCTAGCTCTCCACACCATTTCTTAAGCAAGGACCCTGTCAGAAAGACCTCTAAACCATGTGTTTATAACAGGAACTTAGCAATTAACACCAGCAATATTTATAGTGCTGAGAAAACAGGATCCTCCACTTAAACAGAAAATAGGCAATGGCTGGTTGGTTAGCTCAATCACCAGAAAGCCATCAAATACCTCTACAGTACCATCTTTATCAACAAGGTATATGTGATTAGGAATAAAATGTGTACGGTTTTCTAATTGGTTTTCATTTGTTATTTATGTTTGTTTGTAAAATCTATAGGAGAGGGAAAAATTTTACAAAGACAGACCATCTTTACCAGACACCGGTGCAGCCCTTACATTTATGAGTATAGAGAAGAAGTTCTGGGAACAAGTGTTCCACATTTGGGCCATTGTTAAGAACTAATGCAATATGTTCCTGTTAAGGTGGTTGAGACAAATTCCTTGATCCTGTTCTTGATGTACTTCAGAACATAGACTCCTCAGTAAAGATACTAATTGTTCAAGGAACTCTTAAGGCTGAGTTTGAAGGCCTGGGGGACTGAGCTTATCATGTAATATCGGTGATCCCAGATCAGGGCTCAGCTTGGCTGAGAATATCGGAAGGAGAGGGTACGATTGCCCACCACCAGAGGCAATCACTAAGTCTGCAGGTGTTAACTTGTCACATAATGATTCTCCTTTATGCAGAATTCCACTTTATATCCTAGGCATTTGGAGATACTATCCTTTTCACAAGCACAAAGGGACAAAGGGATCAAAGTTAGATGACCATATTAGTGATAGGTATGTTCCTAGGTCATATAAAAAGGATTTTCAGAGACCACAAGAAGCGACCCCCTCTTGTGATAGTGCTTAAGGATGTTCTCATCCTGCATAATAATCAAATTGAGGATGACACCCAAATGAAGAATAAAGTTGCACATTGGCTAGGCAGAATGTTGCTAACCTACAGCTGTGGTATTCTGTAAACAACTTTATCAATCTGCAAATAGATGGGAAGGAAATAGTCCCAAAAGAGAAGTTGGGGACTTTTTGGTAATCAACTGCAGGGACGTGCAGATGGAAGGCTCCCTAATAAATAGGATATCCTATGAAGGACACTCACAGGTGAGAACCTTGGGTTATCTTTACAAGCCACCTCATATTGTGCCCCCCAATCCACCATGTATTTAGCTCCTAGGGGTAATCCATTCATTATTCTGGCGTACATTTGCTTTGCACCTCTTGTGTAGGTAGATTGATTCAACAGTATGATGCTCTTGATGGGTATAAGAATTAACCCAAACCCAAGCAGAGGCACAGAAACCCAAGTTGGAAGTTGAGGGACAGTTGTATACAAGTAGGGTTTGCCTGGTCCCCAGCTCTACTGTCATATTGAGACAGTGGGTTTGGGAGGTCACATCAGCATTCTTTTTTTATGTCACTTCTCCCCTCACTACCAAGGAGGTGAATTACTTTTGCAACAAACTTTATTATGCTCATGGACTTGCCAATGCAAACTGAGATTGCAACATCCATCAACACACAGAATGCAGCATCTGTGGGAGATCTGACTATTTACTTTGAAATGTGGCTGGTCTGCTGAAGAAGTTGAACAATGGTGAATGGAATGATCTGATAAGAAACTTCCATATTGGCTGTCTGCAAGAGACATGAGAAGGTAAGCAGTACATTTTGATGGGCATGTTTCAGTATCAACTCCGGCCGCCTACTCGTAATCTGAGGGCATACAATAAGATCTGTAAGACTGTAACTGAGCTGCTAATGTCTACAAAAACAGATAGGAAGTCGCCCACCCAGCCTGCTCACAGGCACATAAAAATCTTATTCTTGCCCTAAAGCGGGTATCCAGGAATGCAGAAGAAGTAAGGCTATGTAGATGGAACTACAAACATGCTATCGATAACAGGAAGCTAACTATAAGGAAGAATGTCTGGGAACAGCTCTGTGTGGCTAGTACAAAGAATAGCATTTGCCTTTTTTGGAAAATGGTAAATGCCCCTTTTTTGGAGATAGTCACAACACCACCTTGGTTGTTACCCTTCCGCAAAATAAGTGGGTGGAGCATTTTTCCAAGGTGTATGACAGCAGCATTACTCCAGACAACCATCTTGTTTTTACACTGATTAACAATCAACAGGGTGCCCTGTAGTTGGCACCAATCACCATAGGTGAAGTAAGATCTGCAGTACAGCTGAGTGCAAGGAACAAGGCCCTTGTCCTGGATGGGTTACCTGATGATCTTTCTATGGATAATGTCAGCTTCTGGGCACCCTAATTGTTAATGTGGTAAGGAGTGCAGTTACTATAGCCTCACCTAAGTCATGGTCAACCTCCATTAATGTTCACAATAATCTATGCATTAGTACATTTGGGCCCTCATTGTGACACTGGTGGTAAATGCCGCTTACTGCTTTGGTGAAGGCAGCCAACATACCGCCGCGGTGGCGAATATCCATTTGCCATATTATGATACACACACTACAAATCGACAGAATAATGCCTCATACGTAAATCCACCAGCCCAAAGGTCAATGGTAAAGTGTCAGTACAAACACCCATACCGTTACACCAACAAAACAACGCTTACCACATTATGACCCACGAATCACTACAGCGGACATTCAATGGTGATAAACCATTGGCGGTTCACACCGGCGAGCTCAGAATGGCCACCCAAATACAAAACAACAAAACATTGGCCAAAACTAAAATCACACACCTGAAACACATATGCACACCACACACACCCATCCATAGCACTATAAATCACACACCCACATTACATATCACCCTTTACGAGTACCAATAAGTGCCACAAGCCTTACACGAATGCCACTGAGACAACTGCGCACACACCCCATAAGCACCCATCCATCAAGCACACACCCCACATCCCACATTCCACATTCCACCACATCACTTAACACCCTCTGCACAACACACCACACAACACCCATTTCTCCACTAAGGCACCCCCATTTCACAGATGAGGAGTTCCGGGTCATGGTCAAGGAAATAGTCAGGGTAGAGAACAGCTGTTTGGAGCACAGGTACAGCAAATATCCATTGCCAGGAAGATGGAGCTATGGCAGAGAATCGTAGACAGGGTGAACACCGTGAGACAGCATCCAATAACAAGCGATGCCATCAGGAAGATGCAGAACGACCTACGGGGTAAGGTACATTCCGTGGCAGCGACGACTAGCTCGCCATGCAGAGGATTGGCAGTGGATCCCCACCTCCTCCCCCACAGCTCACAGCATGGGAGGAGCAAGTCTGGGCAATACTGCATCCTGAGGGACTCACTTGAGTAGCCAGAGGACTGGACACTGGTGAGTCAATATTTATTACTTATCGCCCCCGTACCTGCATGCCATCCCACCCCATCACTCTCATCACTCCACTCCATCCCACACACTGCACCTACACATTCGACTAACCGCAAAGCCAAGCCCTGCATGCTGTACCAATGCATGGACAGCCCTGCATGGACACCCATCACCAAAGCATGCACAGCATGGAGAACTAACAATCACACAATCCAACACCATACACACACAAAGGTGGCAGGGCAACAGCAACAATAGAGGGTAAGCAAGGTGTTAGACCTTTCATCCTTGGCGTGGTCTCCCTTACCTTTTTGCCTCTGTGCCCCAGGTTGTTGATGTGTGCTGGCTTTACTGTATTTGTTACTCTGGGCACTTTACCACTGCTCCTTTACAAAATGTGTATGTAATTGGCTTATCCATGATTGGCATATTTGATTTACTAGTAAGTCCCTAGTAAAGTGCACTAGAGGTGCCAGGGCCTGTAAATCAAATGCTACTAGTGGGCCTGCAGCACTGGTTGTTCCATCCCCATAAGTAGCTCTGTAATCATGTCTCAGACTTGCCACTGCAGTGTCTGTGTGTGCAGTTTTAACTGTAAATTCGACTTGGCAAGTGCACCCATTAGCCAGGCCTAAACCTTCCCTTTTCTTACATGACAGACACCCCTAAGGTAGGCCCTAGGTAGCCCCAAGGGCAGGGTGCAGTGTATGGTTAAGATAGGACATATAGTAATGTGTTTTGTATGTCCTGACAGTGAAATATTGCTAAATTCGTTTTTCACTGTTTCAAGGCCTGTCCTTCTCATAGGTTAACATGGGGGCTATCGTTAAATCTGATTAAAGTGTATATTCCCTTTGGGAGTGGATGGACATGTGGAGTTTGGGGTCTCTGAGCTCACAATTTAAAAATACATCTTTTAGTAAAGTTGATTTTCAGATTGTGTGTTTGAAAATGCCACTTTTAGAAAGCGAGCATTTTCTTGCTTATACCATTTCCGTGACTTTGCCTGTTTTTGGATTCCCTGTCTGGGTCAGTTTGACAGTTGGGTTGGTTGCACCTCACACTAGACAGTGACACAAAGGGAGCTGGGGTGTAGTCTGCATATCCTGATGAGCCATCTGTGCAAGGATGGAGGGGAGGAGTGGTCACTCACACCTGAAAGGGCTATGTCTGCCCTCACATCATTCAGTCTCCAACCCCCCTGGTGAGTGTCTGGGGCCTGGCCTGGGCAAGGCAGAATTTCACATCCAAAAGAGACTTTACTTTGAAGTAGGCCTACTTCAAAGGAGAAATTGGGTTTAAGAAGGGCACGAAAACCACAGAACACTTCTGGAAACCAAGACTAACCTCTGCCTGGAGAAGAGCTGAGGAAGAAGAGTTGCCGTGCCTGTGACTGTACTTTGTGGAGCTATCCTGCAGTTGCTGCTTCTTCCAGAGTAAGAGGGCAAAGACTGGACTTTGTGTGCCTTCCATCTTGCAAGGAAATATCGAAGGGCTTGATTTAGAGCTTGCCTCCTGTTGTTTGAAGTCTTAGGGGCAGCAAAGACTTCTCTCTGCTGACACCTGGAGTCTCTGGAGAGACTCCTACTCTGCCCTGAGGTGCCCATCCAGTTCCTGGGACCCTGAAAGGAGAAGCTGGCAGCCTAAGAGGAGGAAATCAACGCACAGAGCGCCGTGCAGGGAAAAGATCGCCGCGACTCCGATCTGCGGCTGAAGAAACAACGCGTCGCCGGCTCAGCGATTGATAAGCGATGCTCGCCGGAAACCCGACCGAAGAATTGATGCACGGAGCTGGAGAAACGACACACAGCATTGCTGACGGAGACTCAGAGATCAAAACCCACGCTGTGTGTTTTTTTAATCATCGTGCGGCTGGATTTCCGATGCATGTACCGCTGGGGCATGTAAAAACAACGCAAAGCCTGCCCAGACCTGAGAGTGCTGACCGGATCAACGCATCGCTCTCCTGCGGAGAGAAGGAACAACACGGCAAGACCCAACGAAAGGAGAAACAACGCAAGGTCCCGCTCGTGAGTGGAATCAATGCATCACAAGCCCTTTTTGGTGCACACTCGCCTGTGCGGGGTTATTTTTGATGCACCCAAGGTAAATTTTCACGCTAACAGTGTTAGTGTGTGTTTTGAACTATATAAAGACTCTTTTTGCTTTTTAATTGATAACTTGACTTGTGTATTGTGTATTTTTGTCGTTTTGGTCTTGTTGTATCATTTTGGAGTGCTTTCATTAATTTACTGTGTGTGTTGGTACAAATACTTTACACCTAGCACTCTGAAAGTTAAGCCTACTGCTCTGCCAAGCTACAAAGGGGGTGAGCAGGGGTTAGCTGGGGAGAATCTCTTTTATCCTGACTAGAGTGAGGGTCCTTGCTTGAACAGGGGGTAACCTGACTGTCAACCAAAAACCCCATTTCTAACACTGGTGATCAGCGGTTGGGATTTGGACTTGTATTTGTACTTGACATACAGTAATTACGTGTACACTACTGTTTTGAGTGCAGACCACTACGTGACCACAATCTACTTGTTTGGTGATCTTTGATCTTTTCTCTTTTGCTTGGATTTTTCCCTACATCCATTTTTTGTGGTAATCTTTGATTGACTTCTGAACTTCATTTTGGAACTTGTTTTCTGCTTTTTGGAACTTTGCACTTTTGTTGACTTTTCATCATGTCTCAATCTGGAGATGCATCAGTTGGAGCTGCTTTTGACCTGGAGAAATTGGATAGCTATACCAAGGCTCAGTTAAAGCAGTTCTGTAAAAGTTTTGCCTGTCCCATTAAGAACTCATCCTAGAAGGAGGAGCTGCAAAAGGCGCTGGGGGTCTGGGTGACAGCCAAGAGCACTGAAGAGCACACAGAGGATGAGGAGGAGGAAGGGCAGTCCATACACAATGGTATTGTGGGTGGGCCTGTTATGTCCAGGGAGAGGGTCTCCAGGGCAGGTAGCAGTGTCTCATCTAAGGGTCTGACCCCTGAAGAATTGCAGGACAGACAGGCAGAGAGGTAGCACCAGAGGCAGTTGGAGAAAATGAGGATGGCCCTAGAAGAGAAAAAGATTTTGTTGGCTCATGAGCGTAGCTTGAGAGACCTGGATCAGAGGAGCCAGTCTAGTAGGGATGGTGGCAGTCACATCACAGTGCAGCCTGAAAGGAGGGTGCACATTCTTAAAGATCTTGTAAAGGATTACAAGAGGGTGGATCACATATACTTGTGGTTCAAGGGGTATGAGTCTGCTCTCCACATTAATCTGGTCCCTGAAGCTTATTGGGGGGGTGGGTCTGTGGAAGCACTTTGAGGTAGAGGGGAGGGATACACTGACAGCTTAGGGGATGCTCAAAATCTCACCTACTCTAGCATGAAGGATGCCTTGCTTACAAGGTATTGTCTTACCCTTGAGCAGTACAAGGACAAGTTTAGGTCCTACAAGAAGAAAGAATCCCAAACATGGTTGGAATGTGTTGATTCTTATTGCGGGTCACTGGATGGTTGGGTGAAGGGCAGTAAGGTAACTACGTATGAGGGGCTTTACAATCTGATTGCTTGGGAGCACTTGTACAGTTTATGTTTTCCAGAGCTGCCCCAGCACCTTCTTGACAGCAAGCTGACTGACCCCAGGAAGCTTGCACAGGAAGCGGAGAGCACCAGGGTCCAGAAGAGGGGGAGACCACGCCAAGGGTGGGCATGGTCCCTCTCAGAAGAATGGGGGGGGGGAGGGTAAACAGGGGGAGTTCTCTAAAGGGCCCCAAACTGATTCCCAGGGTAAGGATTCCCAACCCCCCAGTGCAAAGAAGCCATGGTTCTCCGAAGGGAAGCCAGTGGCAGGTGGTCCCCCACATAAATGCTATGCATGTGACCAGGTGGGTCATGGTGGGGACCCCAAATGCCACTGAAGTACACCAGCACCCACTGGTGCGCCATCTCGAGGTTTGGCCAGTGTAGTGCATGGGGAGGAGTTGGTTTCAGGTGGGTGGTAACCAGCTGAGATGACCCATGTCTCACTAGGGGACAGTGAGATGGTCCAGAAAACCCTAGTGCCTGGAAACACTGAGAAATACGGACAGTGGGTGACCATTAATGGACAGAGGGTAGAGGCTCTGAGAGACACAGGAGCCAGTGTGACTACAGTGAGGAGTAAGCTGGTGTCTCAAGAGAAGATTGATCCCTGGGTACTTCACCAAGTAGTTGCAGTGGACAACTCAGAGTACCTGTGCAGAGTGGCGCAGGCTCCCTTTGAATGGGGGGGTCTCAGGTTCCTTGAAGGTAGCTGTAAGTCCAACCATGCCTGTTGATTGTTTGCTAGGCAATGACCTGGAGGATTCCCCTTGGAAGGAGGTGGAACACAGGTCTCACTTGGAACTGTTGGGTCTGCCTGGGTAGGTATGCGTATCCACCCTGTCAATAGCAGCCTGTCAGGGTAATCAAGAGCCCCTGGAGCCTGAAGCAGTGGCCCAGTGGACCGTCCAGAAGAGGAAGGGCAGGGGGCATGGGAAAACGGCCCCAGAAGTTCCCAAGGTCAGGGAGAAGGCAGAGCCTGAGGGTGACGCCCCAGAGCCTACAGGGGATCAGGTGGCTGAACTCGGGGAGGTCCCTGAGCTGTCTCAGTGGCAGCAGGAAGGGGGGCCCACCAGGGAAGCATTCTGTGCATTACAGAAGACATGCCCTACTTTGGAGGGTTTGCAGCAGCAGGCTGCAGACCAGGCGGCTGTCAAGGAGCCAGGATCACACCTGATTTATTGGGAGGATGACCTCCTGTATAGCGAGCCTAAAGTTCCTGGGCCCGGATCAGCCCATGTGCTGGTGGTACCCCAGTGCTTCAGGGCCTTCCTACTGGGGTTGGCTCATGATGTGCCTTTAGCTGGACATTTGGGGTCGGACAAAACCTTTGAGAGGCTTGTCACCCACTTTTACTGGCCCCTAATGCGCAGGCACTCAGATGCACATTTCAGGTCTTGTCAGACTTGCCATGCAAGAAGCAAGAGTGGGGGGAAATGTAAGGCTCCCCTCCAACCTTTACCGGTTGTCAGTACTCCATTTGAGAGGATAAGCATTGACATTGTGGGGCCTCTGGATCCCAAGACAGCCATGGACAACATGTTTATCCTGGTCTTGGTGGACCATGCCACCGGTACCCAAAAGCCATTCCTTTGAGATCAATCACTTCCCTTGTGGTGGGTCGTGCTTTGATGGGGGTTTTACCCGCATGGGGTTCCCCAAGGAAGTGGTATCCGATAGGGGTACCAACTTCATATCCACGTATATGAAGTCTCTGTGGAAGGAGTGTGGGGTAACCTACAAGTTCACCACCCCTTACCACCCCCAAAGTAATGGTCTGGTTGAGAGATTCAACTGCACCTTACATGATCATGGGCCTGTCAGAACCCTTGAGGCAGAAGTGGGACGTCCTCTTGCCATGCCTTCTGTTCGCCTACAGGGAGGTGCCTCAAAAGGGACTTGGGTTTAGTCCCTTCAAGCTGATTTATGGCCACCCTGTGAGGGGACCTTTGGGTCTAGTTGAGGAAGCTTTGGAGAAAGCTCCTAGTAAACCCCCCCAGGATGTATTCAGTTACATGCTGGCTCTGAGAAAACAGACTGCCCGCTTTAGGAGTCTCGCTCAGGAGAACCTGGAAGCAAGCCAGGAGGACATAAAACGCTGGTATGACCAGAATGCCACTCTGGTCGAGTTTCAACCTGACAAAAAGTGTGGGTGATGGCGCCAGTGGAGCCTAGGGCACTCCAGAATAAGTGGACTGGGCCATTTGAGGTTGTGGAGCACAAGAATTAAGTCACCTACCTGGTGGACTTGCAGTCTCCAAGGACCCTTTAAGGGTCCTACATGTCAACCGCCTCAACCCTCACTTTGAGCAGACTGAACTGTCCATGCTCCTTGCAACAGATAATGGGATAGAGGAGGAGAGTGAGCCTCTTCCTGACCTCCTGTCTTCAGGAGAATAAGATGGGTCAGTGGAGGGAGTGATCCTCTCCTCCTCCCTGACTGAGAAGCAGCAAGGTGACTGTCGCCACGTGTTGGGACAGTTTTCCCCACTGTTTTCCCTGATCCCAGGAGTCACACACTTGTGCACACATGATGTGGACACTGGGGACAGTACACCCATTAAACAGAAGGTTTACAGGGTGACTGACAGGGTCAGGGCATTCATTAAGGATGAGATATCCAAATGCTTGCCCTAGGGGTTATTGAGCACTCCAGCAGTCCTTGCGTCTGCCCAGTGGTATTGGTCCCAAAGACTGCTGCGCCTGGTGCCACTGGAGAACTCAGGTTCTGTGTGGACTACCGGGGACTCAATGCGGTCAGCAAGACTGACGCACACCCCATCCGCCAGAGCTGATGAGCTCATTGACCAGTTGGGAGCTGCCAAGTACCTCAGTACTTTTGATTTAACATCTGGGTACTGGCAGATTGCCTTAACTGAGAGGTCACCATTCTCTACCCCAGATGAACACTTTCAATTCAAAATGATGCCATTTGGGATGAAGAATGCCCCTGCCACCTTTCAGAGGTTGGTCAACCAGTTGTTGGCTGGACTGTATGAGTTCAGTGCCTCCTACCTGGATGACATTGCTGTGTTTAGTTCCACATTGGAGGAACACCTGCAACACCTCTGGAGAGTGTTAGAGGCTCTGCAGAAGGCAGGCCTCACTATTAAGGTGTGCAAGTGCCAAACAGGGCAGGGTTCTGTGGTATACGTAGGACAGCAGGTGGGGAGTGGCCAGGTGGCACCCCTACAGCCTAAGATTGACACAATTCTGGCTTGGGAGCCTCCCAAGACCCAGACTGAAGTGAGAACCTTTTTAGGTCTCACAGGATACTACAGGAGTTTGATAAGGGATATGGTACCATTGTTACCCCCTTAACTGAGTTGACTTTGAAGAAGCAACCCATGAAAGTGATCTGGACAGAGGCTTGCCAGAATGCTTTTGATGCCCTAAAGGGTGCCATGTGCACAGCACCTGTGCTGAAGGCACCTGACTACTCCAAGGAGTTTGTTGTGCAAACATACGCCTCAGAGCATGGTATTGGAAAAGTAGTCTCACAGCTTAATGAAGAGGGCCTAGTTCAACCCGTAGCCTTCATCAGCAGGACATTACTACCCAGGGAACGTAGGTGGAGTGCCATAGAACATGAAGGATTTGCTGTGGTCTGGGCACTGAAGAAGCTAAGATCCTACTTGTTTGGGACTCACTTCCGAGTTCAGACCGACCACAGGCTCTCAGATGGTTAATGCAGATGAGGTGTGGGAATCCAAAACTGTTGAGATGGTCCATTTCCCTACAGGGGATGGACTTTATGGTGGAACACTGTCCTGGTACAGAACACGCCAATGCTGATGGTCTGTCCAGGTTCTTCCGCCTTAGTGATGTGAACTCCCATGAGGTTGGGTAGTTGCTCCCCACTTTCAGCTGGGGGGACACGTGTTAGACTTTTCATCCTTTATGTGGTCTCCCTTAACTTTTTGCTTCTGTTCCCAAGGTTGTTGATGTGTGCTGGACTCTGATTTTACTGATTTTGTTACTCTGGGCACTTTACCACGGCTAACCAGTGCTCCTTTACAAAATGTGTATGTAATTGGCTTATCCATGATTGGCATATTTGATTTACTAGTATGTCCCTAGTAAAGTGCACTAGAAGTGTCAGCACCTGTAAATCAAATGCTACTAGTGGGCCTGCAACACTGGTTGTGCCACCCACATAAGTAGCTCTGTAATCATGTCTCAGGCCTGCCACTGCAGTGTCTGTGTGTGCAGTTTTAACTGTAAATTCGACTTGGCAAGTGTACCCACTTGCCAGGCCTAAACCTTCCCTTTTCTTATATGTCAGACACCCCTAAAGTAGGCCCTAGGTAGCCCCAAGGGCAGTGTGCAGTGTATGATTAAAGTAGGACATATAAGCCCTCATTACAACCCTGGCGGTCGGTGTTAAAGCGGCAGTAATACCGCCAACAGGCCGGCAAAAAAAATTTGAATCACGACCATGGCGTAAACCACCAACATAGACAGCCACTTTAGCACTCCGACCGCCACAGCGGTAGAAGCAAACACAGCGGCGGTCACCGCCAACAGACAGGCGGAAGACAAAGTACTGCCCTTTGAATTTCAAAACGCCTATCCGCCACCTTTTCCGGAATGGTACCAATGCGATCAAAAGCACTGCGGAAACAGTAGACAGAAGGGAAAACACTCACCTCTCGAAACCCAACGAGGAACCAGGACGCCATGGAGCCTGAGTTACACGTACTGCCCATGCTGGTGTATCTTCTCATCTACCAGGAGTACAAACGGCGGCGGCGACGACCACGGTGAGTACTGCACCTACAACACAGGGAAGGGAGGGAAGAGAGTGACACACACACACAAAATGCAAAACCCACACCCCCACCCTCACCCACAACAACATACACACAAATACATGCAGCAACATGACATATACATCCCCCCACCGTCTGGAAGAACGCAAGGACAAAAGGAAATTATTCTAACCAGTGTAATCATGAAAAATCAGATAGTAAAAATTCAAAATTCAGTATATACAAATGTGTACACCAACTACACAAGTCTGGATAGTGTACCAATCATTATCTATGGACCACTGGGCCCAAAATGCATGGGCGAAGCCCACACATGATACCTGACTCGAAACAGAGAGAACACTGCTGGGGCATCAGACCGAAAATATACAGGCACCTCAGGGGGAGGGGGGCACCTCAGCCAGATGAAATTACAACGCCACTGCTGTACGAGGGGGCTCCATGCCCATTGCTGTATCCTGGGGAGTGCAAAGCCACAGTCTCTCAAGTCTTTCCAGTGGGTGGGTTGCCCACTGCTTTATCCTGGGGAGTGCAAAGCCACAGTCTCTCAAGTATTTCCAGTGGGTGGTTTGCCCACTGTTTTATCCTGGGGAGTGCAAAGCCACAGTCTCTCAAGTCTTTCCAGTGGGTGGGTTGCCCACCGCTTTATCCTGGGGAGTGCAAAGCCACAGTCTCTCAAGTCTTTCCAGTGGGTTGGTTGCCCACTGCTTTATCCTGGGGAGTGCAAACCCACAGTATCTCAAGTCGTTCCAGTGGGTGGGTTGCCCACTGATTGGTCCTGGGGAGTGCAAAGTCACAGTCTTTCAAGTGAACAACAGTCTACACTGGTTCTGGAGGGGGCTTTGTGCCCAAAGTGCTTCATCCTGCCAAGGACTGAGGTAGTGGATGTATATTTCCACTGGTTCTGGAGGGGGCTTTGTGCCTAGAGTGCTTCATCCTGCCAAGGACTGGGGTAGTGGATGTGTCTCTCCACTGGTTCTGGAGGGGGCTTTGTGCCTAGAGTGCTTTATCCTGCCAAGGACTGAGGTAGTGGATGTATCTCTCCACTGGTTCTGGAGGGGGTTTTGTGCATAGAGTGCTTCATCCTTCCAAGGACTGAGGTAGTGGATGTATCTCTCCACTGGTTCTGGCGGGGGCTTTGAGCCCAGAGTGCTTCATCTTGCCAAGGACTGAGGTAGTGGATGTATCTCTCCACTGGTTCTGTAGGGGGCTTTGTGCCCAGAGTGCTTCATCCTGCCAAGGACTAAGGTAGTGGATATATCTCTCCACTGGTTCTGGAGGGGGCTTTGTGCCCAGAGTGCTTCATCCTGCCAAGGACTGAGGTAGTGGTTGTATCTCTCCAGTGGTTCTGGAGGGGGCTTTGTGCCCAGAGTGCTCGACGTGCAGTGTGGCCGGTACAATTACCTCACCTGAGTGTGTGTGCCATGTGATTGCCGAGGTACAGGTAGCATGATACGCCATGGGGGCAGAGACATACCCCACACTGCTGCGGCTTCGCCTTCCACCTGCAGGTGCAAACAGTGATGGAAGTCATGCCTCATGGAAGCTGCCCAGGGTCCAGGAACTCTCCTCCAGCCCTCGTACGACTGACCAGTGGGGATTGTAGCCATATCAGCAGTGGTGCCACTGTCCGAGCAGGTCGCGGGGCTGGTGGTGGTGCTTGCGGCGGTGTCTGTGGCGGCGATGCTTGTGGCAGTATCTATGGCGGCGGTTCTGGCGCTGGTGCATGGGTCAGCACCTGCTGAGGGACACAGCAGGATGTCTCCTGCAGACTCAGACGGCTGCCCACTGGGGAAGAGGCTGGGGACTGTCTCTGAGGCTGTAGATGTGCCGGTGGCAGTGCAGGTGGCGGTGCAGGAGGTGGTGCAGGTGGCAGTTGTGGTGGCGGGGCAGCTAAAGGTGTTTGCTGCCGTACAGGTAGGTGTGGTCATGAACAGAAGTTGTGACACTGGTCCCTCAGTTGGTGCCACCATGCCCTCTCCTGACCTGCTCTTCTGCTTTTGGCCCTTCCCCACCTTTGATGGTGCCACAGTTGTCTTGCCACTATCCCCTTTTATTTTTACTGAGTCCTTGGTGGCTGGTTGTTTCGGCTTCTCCCTCCAGGATGTGGGCACCTTTTTCATCTTGGCAGGTGGTGGAATATCCTTGCCCTCACTACGTGGCACACTGGCAGCCCTGATGGGTGGCGCACTCGATGACCCCGCAGTTCCTGGCACCACTGTGCCTGGGGATTTGGTGGCGGAGGTGCTGGGCTGGGACCTGGAAAGCCTGGCCCTAGGGGAAGGATGGGGGGAGGTGAAGGGAAGAGGTCAAAGTTTGCAAGGAAAAGTTTTTTAGACACACTGGGACACGAAGATGGAGGGGGTTTGGGAGTGGAGGAAGACGTAGTGGTTGTAGGAAGTGTACGTCTGTTGAATTTGGGTGAAGGTGCATGGGCCGGAAGCTGTTGTGAGGTGGATGGCTGTTGGGTGGGTGTGTGTCTGCGTTTGTGTACCTTGGGAGGAGGGCTCATAGACACACTGGGAGAGGACACTGGGGATGTGTGAATGGTAGTGGGGGTGGTGATTGCACATGAGCGGTGTGTGGTGATGGGCGTGCTGGTGATGGAGGTAGTGGCTGAAGATGTAGTGCATGTAGGTGTGAGTGGAGATGAGACAGGGAGGGAGGATGTGGAGGGGGGACACAGTGGAGACAGTGGATGTTGGTGTGTCTACATGGGGATGGTGCTTGTGTGAGTGCCTGTGGGATGTGTGGTGCTTATGTTTGCCTGAGCCACTCTTGTATGTTCATCTGTGTGCATGCTGGTCTGATGGTGTGCTTGGGATAGGCTGAGGTACAGGGGATTGGGTGTGGGTGGAGGAAGTTGGAGGGGGGAGGCTGGACACAGGGTCAATGGCTGCCATCAGTGCTGAGGCCAGAGCCTGAAATGCTCTCTGTTGGGCCACCTGCCCAGAATGAATGCCCTCCAGGTATGCATTTGTTTGTTGCAAATGCCTCTCGACACCTTGGATGGTATTCAAAATGGTAGATTGCCCAACAGTGAGGGATCTCAGGATGTCAATAGCCTCCTCACTGAGGGCAGTAGGGCTGACTGGGGCAGGGCCTGAGGTGCCTGGGGCGAAGGAGATGCCCACCCTCCTGGGTGAGAGGGCACAGGACACACGCTGAGGGGCTGCTGGGAGGGCGGTGCTGGTAGGGGGGGTGGTGGCTGCACCTGTTGATGCGGTTGGCACAGAGGTACCTGCCATCGCAAGGGAGCTCCCATCAGAGGAGGAGTCGCTGTCACTGGTGTATGCTCCTGTCCCCACCGTGGAGCTCCCCTCACCCTCCATCCCACTGGTTGCTTCAGACTCCGTTGCTTCACCCTCCAGGTGCAGTGGGTTGCAGCTCCCTCCTGCTCCGGTGCCACTGCTCCTCAGCCTGATGATGCTATTGCACATAAGAACAGGGAGACCACAAAAAGGGGGGGAAAGACAGAAGAAAAACATGTTCAGTGCATGCAACACCACTACCGTTGGTGGACACAACACACAGGGAGCAGCCCTCTGCACTACACCATGCACTAACAGTTCCTAAAAATTTCACGTGCCATTAGGGTACAAGGCCTAAGCCCAATTGCTGCACACCTGGAAGTCACAGGAGCCTGACCAGGTGTAGATGGCTCTTACCACTAGTGGGGTTGGGGTGCCACATAGCCTGCCTCACAATGGACCTTGCCTACCAAGTTCGCCCTGGCCTAGGGGAACCCACTGCCCACCTCCCCCACCCAGACACCTCGTAATGCGCGCAGAGTCAGCTGAATGAGAGTGTACTCACCCCCTTGTGGCTGCTGTGATGCCCTCAAGCGCCCATCCAACTCCGGATAAGCCACCGTCAGGATCCGGGACATCAGGGGGGTCATGGTGCGACAGGCACCCCTTCCATGTTGGGAAGCCATCCCCAGCTGGGCCTCTGCCATCTTCTTGCTCCAGCGGCGCAGGTCCTCCCATCTTTTACGGCAGTGGGTGCTCCGTCTGAGGTAGACCCCGAGGGGCCAGACATCCTTGGCAATGGCACGTCAAATACCCTTCTTTTGGTGGGCACTGACCTAGAGGAATGGTACAGGGGGAAAGGAAATTACTCAGCCGTCCGGACCATCATAGTCATTGCCCACCAGTTCCCACCCATGCCCTGACGCATATACACTCACCATCCGCACATGCAGGCTTCAGCCCCCCTCCCTATTTTTCTTCCATCCACACCACTCAAAGCAGGCATTGTCCATGCAGCATTAACACAGTGTACTCACCTGTTTGTCTGGAGGACCGTACAGTTGCATGTACTGGGGGAGGACCCCATCCACTAGTTTCTCCAACTCCTCCGAAGTGAAGTCAGGGGCCCTTTCCCCAGACACATGAGCCATCGTCGCTTCCAGACACAGGTCACAGCAGCACTTGCAGTGTAGGTCCTCTCCTGTTGAAGGTCAGGTATCAAGTGAGTGAACAGACAGAAAACGGCGGTTACATCCACGGCGGTGCGCACCGTCACCTCCGGCGTACATCGTCATTGACTCCAGAAACCCATAGGGCCCAATGTTAACCAATGCAGAATTGCGCCGCATCGCCCACTGCGACGGTGTACAATGCCAGCGCAGTTACCTCATATCCCCTTGTCCCACCTTACAGGTCAGGGAGCCGCCATTTCAGGGGGTCACATGGCATGGAAATAAACTGCGTCACACCTATCTAGGCCAGGAATACAGACAGATACCGGCACATAGCGGATTACTAACGTTTCTGCAAATAACACATTGTGATACCTCAGTGTTGGATGACTCTCTGCTTGCTGTTCTCCTCCATAGGGTACGTCTGCTGGGGCAGGTGATGAGATGGCAGCATCCTACGGTGTACAGACCCCTGGTGGACCTGTCGACAATGGAAGAGAGACACATCAGATTCACATAAAGACTTGATCGTGCAACAATCCAGGAACTGTGAGCCCAGTTGGAGCCAGACCTGATGTCAGCTATCCGCCATCCCACAGGGATATCCTCTCTATTGCAGGTCCTGTCTGTACTCCATTTCCTGGCCAGTGGGTCTTTTCAAACAACAGTGGCCATGGCATCAGGGATGTCCCAGCCAATGTTCTCTAATGTGTTGTCCAGAATGTTGTCTGCCCTGCTGAAACACATGCATAGCAACATCGTTTTCCCTCAGGTGGAGGATTTGCCCACAGTGAAAGGTGACTTCTATGCCCTGGGGCATATACCCAACATCATTGGTGCCATTGATGGTACACATGTGGCATTTGTCCCCCCCCCACAGGAATGAACAGGTGTACAGAAACCGGAAGAGCTAACATTCGATGAATGTGCAGATGGTGTGTTTAGCAGACCAGTACATCTCCCATGTCAATGCCAAGTATCCTGGCTCTGTGCATGATGCTTACATTTTGAGGAATAGCAGCATCCCTTATGTGATGGGGCAACTCCAGAGGCACAGTGTGTGGCTAATAGGAGAGCCCAAGGTCCCAATCCAGTTGACATAGGTGTCTGTGGTTGTCCCTAAGGGTTAGTGTGTGTCTAACAGTTGTCCCTCGACATTTGCAGGTGACTCTGGTTACCCCAACCTGTCATGGCTACTGACCCCAGTGAGGAATCCCAGGACAAGGGCAGAGGAACGCTACAATGAGGCACATGGGTGAACTAGGAGGATAATCGAACGTACCTTCGGCCTCCTGAAGGCCAGATTCCAGTGCCTCCATCTGACAGGTGGTTCCCTATACTACTCACGAGGAAGGTGTGCCAGATAATCGTAGCCTGCTGTATGCTGCACAACCTGGCTTTGCGACGCTAGGTGCCTTTTCTCCTGGAGGATGGGCCAGATAGTGGTCTTGTGGCAGCTGTGGAGCCTGTGGAGATTGAAGAAGAGGAGGCAGAAGAAGAGGATATCGACAAACGAAACAACATCATCATGAAATACTTCCAGTGAGACACAGGTAAGAAGATGTTACTGCTCCCCACATCTCATACTATTGTTGGAGCTAGCATAAGTCTGTCATTTTCACTCAGTGTATGGACCCTGACTTATCACTTTGACTTTCCATTTCACAGATCTGGGTCCCACTTTGTGCCCTCTGCTATGTTTACATCTGGCCTATAGCTGTGTTACATTGGTATGTGAACAAGTAAATTGACATTGCTATATTCCATTGATGTTGCAATTACACATTTGTGAAAGCACAGACTGACTCCAGATTGTTTTGTGATTGAAGTGTGTTTATTCCTGTGCAAATAAGTGAAGGGGGTTGTAAAATGGGCTGGGGTGATGGTGGAGGTATGTCCATGGCAGAGTCCAGTCTATTTGTTTCACAGGTGCATTGTTCAAAGGGACATAGGAAGTGGAGCAATCGCAGTTTAAGGATGGACAGGGTGACATAGTGGGACAGAAGGGTGACATTCAGGGGGTATTATTTCCTGGCAGGGGTCTTGGCAATGTTCTCTGTCTTGTTCCTGGATCTGAGGGACCGTTTGCGGGGTGGTTCTCCATCTGCAGGGGGTGGGGTGATGGTGGCCTGTTGTTCCTGTGGTGGTTCCTCCTGTCCACTACCGCCGGCGGAGGTGGAGGGCTGTTCATCATCCAGGTTAGTGTCAGGGGTCCGTTGATGTGCTACTGTGTCCCTCATGGTGTTGACAAGGTCTGCCAGCACCCCTGCAATGGTGACCAGGGTGGTGTTGATGGACCTCAAGTCCTCCCTGATCTCCAGGTACTGTTCCTCTTGCAGCCGCTGGGTCTCCTGAAACTTGGCCAGTACCGTGCCCATGGTCTCCTGGGAATGGTGGTATGCTCCCATGATATTGGAGTGTGCCTTGTGGAGAGTGGGTTCCCTGGGCCTGTCCTCCCCCTGTCGCACAGCCATCCTCCCAGCTTCCCTCTTGTCCTGTGCCTCTGCCCCCTAAACCATGTGCCCACTGCCACTGACCCCAGGTCCCTGATCATCCTGTATTTGTGAGGTTGCCTGGGGTCCTGTAGTGATGGACACACTGCTGATTGATGTGTCCTGGGGACAGAAGGATGAGCCCGCTGGGTGGGTGCTGAGGTGGTGTTTCCTGAGGTGGGAGGCTCTGTGGTGGGTTGGGACTGTGCCTGGGTAACCAACTGTCCAGAGGTCCCTGATGGCCCAGGTTGGTCATCGTGATCCAGGCGTGCAGAGCTGCTGTCATCACTGTGGGCCTCTTCTAGGGGGGCCTGGATGTGGCTAGCACCTCCTCTCCGGTGACATTGAGTGGGGGTCCTGTGGGGATGTAAATGCAGTGTTATTGTTTCTGCATATGCCATCTTTTGCATGGGTATGTTTCCCTCTATGGTTGTTATTAGCAAGGCAGCTTTGGCTTGTGTGAGTTGTGATTAGTTTGGCTAAGTGATTGTCACTAGTGTGCATGCTGTGGTGATGGGTGTCCATGCAGGTCTGTGATGGGGGTCCATGCATTGTTGTTGCATTCAGGGCTTGGTATTGGGATGGGTGAGTTGTGATGGTGGGGTATGTCTGAGGTGGTGGGGTGATGGGGGTGAGGGTAGGGGTTGTTGTTTGTGATGGCATGCAGGTAGGGTGGGGGATAAAGTAGTAAGGATTTGACTTACCAGAGTCCAGTCCTCCTGGTACTCCTGCCAGGCCATCAGGATGCATGATCGCCAAGACTTGCTTCTCCCATGTTGTTAGTTGTTGGGGAGGAGGTGGGGGTCCACTGCCAGTCCTCTATACAGCTATCTGGTGTCTTGCAACCACAGAAGGTACCTTTCCCCTTAGGTCGTTCTACATCTTCCTGATGTCAACCCTTGTTCTTGGGTGCTGTCCCACGGCGTTGACCCTGTCCACGGTTCTCCGCCATAGCTCCATCTTCTTTGCAATAGATGTCTGCTGCACCTGTGATCTGGATAGCTATGGCTCTACCTGGATGATTTCCTCCACCATGAGCCTTTGCTCCTCCTCTGAGAACCTGGGGTGTCTTTGTGGTGCCATGGGTGTAGTGTGAGTGGTATGTGTGAGGGTGTGTGGGGTGATGTGTTGGTGATTGTGCTGTGAGGTGCCTAGATGGTGTATGGGTTATGGTGTTCTGTTTCTCAGAATCAGTGGGTGCTCCTGGCTTGTCTCTCTCTCAGTTGTCAAAATCTTTGGGTCGTAAAGGGTTGTGAGTAGTGTGGGTGTGTGTTTTATAGTGGTGTGGGTGTGGTGTGTGTATGTGTGTCAGGTGTGTGTAGTTTGAACTGTCCAATGTGGTATAGTTTTGTTAGTGTGAGTATATTTTGACTTTTGGCGGTGTGTACCGCCAAAGGTTTACCGCTGTTGAATGTCTGCCGTGGTGATTCGTGGGTCATGATGCTGTGGGCGTATTTCTGTTGGCTTAACGGTGTGGGTTTTGGTACCACCATTTTATCACTGACCTTTGGTCTGGCGGACTTGTGTGTGTCTGAATAGTGGCGGATTTCTATGTGTGTGTCATAATACGGGTATCGATATACCACTGCGGTCGCAGTATGTTGGCGGCAGTCAGCATGGCGGTAAGCAGCACTTACCGTCAATGTTGTAATGAGGGTCTTCATGTCTAAAAAGTCTTTATAGTACTGCTCTGACACAGTCTACTCCCTATTACCTATAGCTCTTTCCTTCAGCAGCAACTGCGATCTGAAGGGGGTGGCTCTGGAAGCAGCACTCAGAGTCTCTCAGCTGTGGATCAGGATTCGCAGCATCACATCACACCACAGCCTAGCAAAGACGACCACCACCACGAAAATGATGCTGACAACAAGGCTGGGGGCTGCTGTTTTTCTCACTTTCCCTAGGACACCTTATAACATTTTATTTGATACAATTGTTAAACATTCACCATAGTATAATAATGCATCTTCTGATTTGACCATAGTGTTGCTAGTTTCATCCAGTTCCTTGTCCACCTTATGCAGCTGAAAGAGAAATTTAATGTATGAGTACAACCTCCACATAGTTCTCACCGATCATAAAAATGTTAATGTTGCTACTTTTGCCGTGGTTACTTTTAATAGGTCTCAACACATTCCAAGGCAGTTTAGTAGTTGGGTAAAAGTGTAACTAATAAAGCTTCCATTGTTTTAAGAGATAGATGTTGTTGTACAGGTCAGGGAGAGGTTATGAAAGAAACAGAGAGAATTTTTTTTCCAGCGTGGTTTGCAAGTCATGCACCATAGGTTAAGTAGAGTTCAGAGCATGCTTTTAATCATTCAGTAATGGCAGTTTTTCAGACTTAACAGTTAATTCTTCTGTTAATTCGTCATCCTTATAAATCCTTTTATATGGACAGGTTATCACTACCGACCCATCTCTTTAATCGACTCAACAGCTAAAATACTGGGTAGATTCCCATTGGATTGGTTGGAGCCCTGGATTCATTAAAAAACCCTTTTCCACAGTCCAGTATGGACTTACAAAGGGCCTCAAAACTGTTGATCAATGCCTGAACTCACATTTAATCATTAGTTCAGGTACATTGGCAAAGATGGGTTGTTTGTACATGTACATGGATCTTAGCTCAGCTTTTGACTGTTAACGAAGGGAAGATCTGGGGTAAAATGCTGGACATGGGAATAGAGGCGACACTGCTTCCTTTCCTGGCTAATTTACATGAATATGTTGTTGCTCTAATGCAGATTTACATTAAATAAATGAAAGACAAGAGGCATTTGGCAAAGCAGGAAAAGTCTGTTTAATTTAACACAATGGCCAGGAGAGGGCAGTACAGAGTTGGGGTTTGGTGACTGTCTCTCCGAGTTACAAAGTTTTGAGTGTCTTTTTATACATTGTATTGAGGTGCAATAAAACAACTGAATTCATTCTTTGAAAAAGGAATCTGGGCCTAGTCACAAGAGCATAAATCTGGTCATTTGATAAAGTGTGCAGGTGGATCTCAACCTTGCAAAGACATTGGGGGTCATTCCAACCCTGGCGGTCATCGACCGCCAGGGTGGATGACCACAGAAGCACCGCCAACAGGCTGGCGGTGCTTCATTTGGGATTCCGACCGCCGCTGTAAAGCCGCGGTTGCCCAGCCGGGTCCGGCGGTTTCCCGCCGGATTTCCCCCGGCTGGGAGAATCCTCCATGGCGGCGCTGCAAGCAGTGCCGCCATGGGGATTCCGACCCCCTTCCCGCCAGCCTGTTTCTGGTGGTTTTTACCGCCAGGAACAGGATGGCGGGAATGGGTGTCGTGGGGCCCCTGGGGGCCCCTGCACTGCCCATGCTACTGGCATGGGCAGTGCAGGGGCCCCCTAACAGGGCCCCAGCATGATTTTCACTGTCTGCATAGCAGACAGTAAAAATCGCGACGGGTGCAACTGCACCCGTCGCACCCCTGCAACACCGCCGGCTCCATTCGGAGCCGGCTTTTGTGTTGCAGGGCCTTTCCCGCTTGGCCGCCGGGCGCTCCCTTGGCGGGCGCCCGTCGGCCCAGCGGGAAAGTCTGAATGGCCCCCGCGGTCTTCTGACCGCTGAGCGGTCATTTGACGGGGTAAGTTTGGCGGGCGGCGGTTGCCGCCCGCCAAACTTGGAATGACCCCCATAATGTGGGCCAGTAGGTAACATGTCCAAATGTCAGACATGGGGAGTGACTGATCACTGCGTGTGGTGTGTGTGCTGTGTCCTAATTGGATATGTGTTCCTAACCTCAAGTGGCATCTAACTTTATGGTGTTTTGGGAACACATACCTCTACGGCCAAATGTGTTTCATTGGTGGTCAATTTCCTAGGACCTTTGTGGTGTTGATGCCTATCTGGGGAATTAATCTTGGTCTTTCCTGTTTGTGCATTTGTCTATGGGCTACATGTCACCACAACTGTCATCTGTCAATCAGTTGCTTCAGGCCTGGGTCACAGGGCCTGCTTGACAAAGTACTTCTGGTTCGGGGTTGATGGGGAGGTCATGTCGGGTGGAATCGACAATAGCAAAGCAAGTTTGTTGTTATGCTGGCACATATCAAGAAGTACACTGACATTGTTTTTATGCTTATCAACAATGTGACATGGTGCATTAGGTTTGGGTATAATGGTGAATGCATTCTCCCAATCAAGATTAAGGGGGTTATTCTAACTTTGGAGGAGTGTTAATCCGTCCCAAAAGTGACGGTAAAGTGACGGATATACCACCAGCCGTATTACGAGTTCCATAGGATATAATGGACTCGTAATACGCGTGGTGGTATATCCGTCACTTTTCCGTCACTTTTGGGACGGATTAACATCTCCTCCAAAGTTAGAATAACCCCCTAAACGTGGATTAAGACAGCGGTGTGTGCTGGCGCCCTTTCTTTTCTGTTTATATGTGAATGATCTTGACACATATTTAACACACCTGAAGGTAGACGCAGCCAGGATAGGACTTAGAAGGGCCCCTGCACTGCTATATGCAGAGGATTGTGTTCTAATCTCAAGAACTGGCGTGGGGCTCCAGAGACTGTTGAATAAATAAGTTTCACTCATGAGTGACAACAACTCCTGTGTGTTCCCACCTTTGCTTTTTTGGTAGTACTGTTCAACAGTAAATGTACCTGGGCTCATCTTATGAAGGTTAGGAAACCTCAGTTTGATTAAATGACACCAGAAACCCGCAGGTTCACAGGAAAGCTATGCTCCAAGCCACTGGATATAATGGTTATATTTATAAGGCACATGGCTGTTCCATTCTAACTTACAGAGCAGGAAATGGGAGTATGCCAATATTTCAGACTTGTAGATCAACGAGAATTTGTTTTTGAAGACATTGTAGCTACATATGCTTGCCTCGCGGACCTGGGCCTATCTTATATAGAGAACAAATGGGTACCAATTTTGGTCTGGCACTCCATTTGGTCGAAGCAACCTTGAATCAGGACATAAGCACTGACTGTCGAACTCTTAAGTATCCTTATCGCATACCATGTCTAAGGTATATTAAAGAACAACTTATCATGCTTGGGAGTTGTAAATGTTTTATAGCCCACGTGATATCATTGCCCTACCTAAAAATGAACTAAAGCTGAATTTCTCAGGAAGCAGAGGCCAAGAAGGGAACTTCAAAAGCTTAGCAAAAAGCTGCCCATTGATTGCTCGTAACCACAGACCGGATGGAGCCCTACCTTTATTCTTTACCCTGTCACCCTCAGAGATTTTACCTTCTTAGGTTTAGAGTCAATATTGCTTATCTTTTAGTTTCTCATCCACCGAGTGCAGCACCACTTTCCCTGCATACCTTAGCGCCCCCCTACCACCACCATTTGTGTGCCATATTTAAAATACGGCGCAGCATGGTGTAAGGTAGGGGGAAATTGCATCATACAATGTGACGCCTTTTATGCACTCTGCAAGAGTAGCGCCAAACTGTTGGTGCTACTCCTGCAGAGTACATAGGCCAATTTAAAAGAATGGAAGCCCCCTTTTAACGCCTGCTCAGAGCAGGCATTAAAAGTGCTGTAAAAAATAGAAATCTCATAGATTTCCTTGTGCCACTTTTTTGGCCCCCTAACAAGGGAATGCCCCCTTTGCATACATTATGCCTAGCGCAGTCATAATGTAGCACAAAGGATTACAGTGTGGCACAATGCATGCATTCCGTCACTCTGTAAATACGGCGTGGGGATTTTGGCCTCGTTGAGCCATATTAATGTAAAAAATAGTTACGTTAATGTGCTGGAGGGGTGTGCTAGAGGATTATAAATGTGCCCCATAGTGTTTCAGGTCTTGAGCCATGTCAGTGGGACTCTCCATCAGACTAATCTATCTTACACTTTTTCTTTTTTTATAAATTGCATTTTGTGCAAAGGAAGCAATATTTAATTTCATTACTCGGGGCTCAAGATGAATATGTATTTGTGATGGTACATACATTTATATCAGCTGCAGTCAGAATGAGGAATATTGTGGGGAAATAATATCCCAATGCACAAGTCACTTTATGGCCAAATCTCTTGTGTGGATATTTTTTATTGTTATAATGATTTAGGTTTTCATGCTTTTTTAAATCATTTGCAGTAAAGCCCCGATTCTAGCTGTTATGTCATAAGTAGTACATACTGTTGAATGTTATGCTGTGTATTCTTTTACGTTCTACAAGTAAAATAACTCCTTTTTCAATACCAATATATTTGAACCTTTACAAAGTTGTATTCACCCCTAGTATCTCCTTGTTTCCTCAGAACCTGCCAACGATCATGTACTGGGAGTATGCTTTCAATATAAAAGGTTGTATTGGCCCTCCAGTGCTCTGTCGGGCAGCATCTTCTGGAATCATCTTTTGTGGTGTTATCAGCATGTTCCTCACAGCTAATATTTCCTCTCCTTCTGCATCATCCTTTGCAAGAAATTATCATTGATGTCCATGGATGGTCCACATTGTATGTGCATGGCATATGCTTCTAGTAACTTTAATAATGTATCCAGTTCTTTAGGACGATTATGCTCAGCAGTCTTACTAGCTACAGTGCTTGTCATTTTTTCAGATTCCAGTAGTCAAAGGATACATCAGATTTCAAAAGCGCTGTTCATATAGTGTTAGAAACATTTTCTTTCTCTGGTTAGTACCCGCATCAGCAGACCTGTTATTAGAAACTAAGGCACAAACCTAATGCAGTTGTGATAGTTCAGGCATGATGTGCTTGCTGATGAGGCAGAACTCAAATGGGAATCTCTTTTTCTTGGTTTCTTGTTCATATTTGGAGAGTCTACTGCTGTTTCATCCCTTGAGAAAAGGGCACATTCATCAAGATGGGTGATATAGTTCTGTAGCAAGATAATAGCACAGTCTTGTTTACTCAGAAATGTTAAAAAGTGTGTATTGTTACACTGCCTGCAGTCATTTAGCTCAGCATTATTCCTTTGAAGATCCCACAAATCATGGCCCTATTCTGAGGTAGGATGAAAGTGATCTTCAATCTCACAATGTTGATACTCATCCATTTAAAATCGTTTATGAATGTGTCATAAAGAAGTAATATCCTTGTATATAGAAGTATGGGTGGAAAATCTTGTGGTGCTCTTGAGGGTGGGAGAAAGGAAAGCAAATGAGCAACTGTATCCATCCACATTGTGGATTTCTGAGATGATGTCAATGCCGCATCCCTTCGACTTATTTTGCATGCCTCAGATGGAGGACTAAAGAAAGACACTTAAATTTAACAAGTAGCTTACAGATCGTGCTTATTTTGTTTTTACTTAGCACTAGTGTGTGTGTGTGTGTGTGTGTGTGTGTGTATATATATATATATATATATATATAGATGCTCCTTCCTGGTTTGGGCAGAACCAGGAGACTGCATAAATGGATAAGCTGACTGCTTTTTTAAAATGATTTTAATTTTTATTTCATTGCAAAAGTGCAAAGTGCTACTGACAAGCTGGCTATAAATATATGTATATATATATAGATATATATATATATATATAGGGAAAAAGATAGAGATGATCTACTGGTTCCAAAAAAACCCAAAAAAAACAAGAGATAAGAAAAATGATCATGATCAAACCATCAGATATATCATGGATTATAATCGATCGTACAAATAAATTAAAATAGCCCTCACAAAAAACTGAAGGATCGTAAGGAAAGATGAGGAGATCAAGGAGTGGGTGATGGAACATCCTAAGATCACTTACAATAAATGTGCCAAATGTAAAGCCTGTAAATATGGCACAAATATGACAGAAGTTAAATGTATCAATGGTTCTATCAAGAAAATCAAGTAATGGATATCTTGTGAAACAACATTTGCTGTCTACATTTTAGAATGCCATTGTGGCAAAAAATACAAGGGAAGCACTGTAAATAAACTGAAACTACGTATATTACAACACTTAAGCGCAATCTCAAATAGAGACTACTCATATGTTATAGCCAAACACATTCAGGAACATCAATGGTCTTGTGAAAACGTTCGATAATCTGGAATCCATCACATAAGGTCCAACATTAGAGGGTGAAATTGAAAACTGACCCTTAGGAGAGCAAAATCCAGATGGATCATAATGATTGGACCTGAGATACCTTGGGGCTTAAACACTGATGCAGAACTTGATGTCCATTTGTAAATAGATTGTTGGACCTTGTGTTTCATTCTGTGCTTCTTAACATATGGAGGATCAGTGAGAACTGAACTGGGGAACACCCCACTGTAAGTATTAGAACATTAGTATATAGTTTTTTCTTATGAGGACAATGGATGATTGGAGGGAGGACTCAGTCTTGGGTTCTTTACCAGGATTATTACTGCATGAGATAAAGACGTATGTGCCTTTATGAACTACACAAATGCATTATTGAATGAATGGAAACTTGTGAAAATGTAATCATATACAAATATGCTAAATATACTATTAAGACCAATAATGAGTTAGAATTAAGAAAATACATCATTAATATAAATACTTTATTAGAAAGATAATTATGAAAATAAGCCATCCATCAGTCGATTTTGTGGAAATATATGCCCCCCAAAAAAGTACTCTATTAACTGAAAGGCACTATATTATAATGAATTTTGTAATTAAGGGCCATATGTACGAACACATTTTCCCATTGACACAGAATGGGAAAAACCCTTTGCTACATCTGGCCCTAAGTAACTTCATTTGAGAACTATGTAATATTCTCACTTTCAAACTTGTCAAAATATCTCCAAAAGAAAAACACTGCATTGCGAGGGATACAGTATGAAAAAAAGAAATACTGTATTAAGTAACATGTTAAGTCAAGCTAACCCTTTCAAATATTGTGATCACTTGGAAAGTTACACGTAACTCTGTGGTCTTTTTATGTGCATGTACCTTTCTAAAGGAGGTATAGAGAAAAGGAGTGTGCTGCTTCAAATGTTTGTTTTGCCTGCACAATGGGATGGCGCAGTCGAAGGGTTCTGCCGAAACGCGTAGGCCATTTATTCTGGTGGCACCTTGCACTTTGTACTTCTATGAAAAAAAAAAAAATCTGTTTTGAAAAAGCAACAAATCGTGCCAGATTATATATATATATATATATATATATATATATATATATATATATATATATATATATACATATGTTGGACTTGGCCCTCTCTGCAAGGTCACCACCAAATGTTTTGCCTTCACCCCTATTGCTTTATGAACAGGTTTTTGTTAACTTTTTGGACTCTGTGCACTTTACCACTCCTAACCAGTGCTAACATGCCAGTGCTCACTCCTAAAACATCATAAAATTGGCTTGCATCCAATTACGTCTCTAGTACAATGGCACTGCATGTACCTAGGGCCTGTAAATTAAATGCTACTAGTGCGCATGCAGCACCTACTGTGCCACCCATTTATGTATCTCTTTAAAACAAGTCTCAGGCCTGCCATTGCAGCCTGTATACAGTTTTAAACTGCCAATTTGATCTAGCAAAATAAACTTTTTGCCAGGCTTACACCTCTCGTTTCAACACATATAAGTCACCCCCTAAGGTAGGCCCTAGACAGCCCATAGGACAGGGTGCATTGCATTTAAAGAGTTGGATATGTGCTATTAAGTTTTACATGTCTTGGTTGTGAAAAAGGACTACTTTGAGGCCTACCTCTCCGTTGGGAATACCATTGGTTTACCTTATTACATTTAAGAACTTCTAACTTTTCATTGGGAGCAGGTAGAAATATTCTGTTTGGACTCAAATAATTGAAATTTAAAATCCTCTTTAATGGTAAAATCTAATTTTAGACTACAATTTTGAAATGTTCTGGGGTCCTCTAGGTGTTTCTTAGCTGCCTGAGCCTGTTAAATGCTCTACCATCAGGAACATTAGGACCTGGATGTAGTTGGGAGAGGGTCATCCTGACAGAATGGGATAGGGAGAGCTGTTTTCTGCACCACTTATATTTCAAAGGGGCTGCCTCAGCACACTCAAAAAGAACCTAACACCAGGATTTTGACACACCAGACGTCTTGGGACATGGACAGGGAGGAAGGAAATTATAGAACCATCTGTGGGAGAGAGAAACTCCAGAGGTATGTTCAACTTCAAAGTTGACACAACATATAAATAGTGGACCCTCAGAACTCTTCTTGAGAACACTCCTGGACCTTTGGAAGACTTTAGAAGGACTACCTTGCACTCAGAGCACTTCCCTGCTATTTAAGGCATGCCTTGTTCTTCAGAGGACTGCCCTGCTGTTTGAAGGAGAGCGGGCTATCTCTTTGAATCCAGACAGCCTGTGACTTCAAAGGTCAGTTGGCTGACCTCCTGTTCTTGGCTACAGGAATACAACAAGCTCCAGAGACCTCCCTGCCACTGCCCAGCTGACCTGCTGCACTTGGCTCTGCCGGGACCTGCAATTGGGCCTGTCTGAGCCTTGCTGGACTCTGCATCCTCAAGAAGAGCCTCCCAGGTCCTTAACCCTTGGATGGCATTGATAGAGCTCCTCCTGTGAAATCCTGAAGTTTTGAACTCTAGCCCAGACTTTGAGAATGTAACTTTTTCAGTGGGACTAACCTGGCCCCATATCCAGTCCACACTCCTTTGTCATCGGCCTGATTTTGTGACTTTGTCCCGGTCTAGCGCAACCAGATACCCACAGTAAGAGCTTTTAGCTTCTTGCCACTGTGTGTACTTAAACCTTTAAAATTGCCTTTTAAAATTGCCTCTTTCTCGTTCAACTGATTTGTCTTTTGTTGTTTCAGTTTCATTTTACTTACTCAGTTCTAGTCTATTTTTCTGAATTGGTGTGGGATTTTCTTGTGTAACACAGTGCCTCTTACTTCAATTCAACTGCTTTTGTGCCAAGCTATCGGAGGGTTAAGCACAAGTTAATTTAGTGACTCTGGTGGTTCACTCTTACCAGAATAGTGGGGTTGTTGCTGGAGAAGAGCTTTTACCCCCTCTCAACCAAAGCCACGATTTTTCACATTGGTGTTCAGTGGTGGAATCCAGTACTTGTGTTTGTGTAGTGCCTCCCAGTGATTTTATCTAACACCATCATCCCATATAAATAACTTTGTGCCAGATTCAACCTTTTTTTAAATGTTCTTTGATTGACTTCTTTTGCTTTTTCCTAATTCACTTCTAATCTACCCAACTTTGTGCATCTGTGAATTTGCCTGCTGCAAGCCTGGAGTTCATCAACATGAAGAGCTACACAGTGGCTCAAATAATTCTGCTGCTACAGGGGGCTTCCAGTAAAAGGGAACTCCAAGAAGCAGGAGGTCCAGATGGGCCTCAGTGTCTCTGAGGAAGCCCAACAGTTACAGTTAACATCACAGAAGGATAAGGTGTTGTACTTTGAGGAAGAGCAGGAGAAGTGAATGGAACGGGATGGTGACAGCCCCCTGATAGTGTCCCAGAAGAGTGAGGTCCCCTGCCAGGTTCAGATCAGGTAGCAGTATCTCCTCCCGCAACCTGTCCCCAGAGGAGCTAGAGGACAGAAAGGGAGTTTGTGCTGTGGATGGCCACACTGAAAACAGATTAGGCTGTTAGAAAGAAGGCCTTGGAGGTGAGGAGATTGGCCCTGGAGGAGAGGAAAATGCTGAAGCAGAAAGAGCCTTGGCACAGGAGAAGGCTAAGGCTGCCAGGGCCCTGGAAGGAAAGAAATTGGCCCTGGAGAAGGAGAAAGAGGGGGCTGAAAGGGTATTCTCTGAAAGGAAACTGGTAATGATTCATGAAGTGAGTCATAAAGAGCTAGGCCTTAACGCTATGCAAGCAGCAATGGTGGCAGTGTCCATTCAGTGTCTACAGAAGAGGTGAGAATCTGCATACCACAAGACCTGGTGCCCAGCTATATAGTGGCTGATGATATAGAAAAATTGATTTCAGCCTATAACGTAGCCCTTAGAATGTATAGGATCCCCGAGGAGGACTGGTGAGCTAGCTTGTGGAAGCACATGCCCACAGTGGGGAGGGACAACCTGACTCTAGGGGAGGGGGATCAGATGAAGTATGCTTTTATGAAGGCCATTTTACTCACTGAGTTTAGGACGCCCCTGACAAGTACCACATCAGATTTATGGACAGCCAGAAATTACTAAACCAGTTTTGGGCAGATTTCTTGGATTTCTCCAGCAAGACCCTAAGTGGTTGGGTGTGGGACAGTTAAGTGAGTATTTTTTAATGAACTGTAATAATGTAATTTTGAAAGAGCACATGCTGTGTACCTGTTTTAGTCAGTTGTACCAACAACTGGTTAATATGTAAGCTCACTAACACCAGGGAGCTTGCAAATGAGGCAGACCTCAGGAGAAGTACCAGAATATCTAAAACGGTACCAGTGAGTGACCAATAGAAAGGTGGTTCAGGTTTCCCCAGCAGAGTGAGGGAGAGGTCCAGGTAGACACAGAGAAGTCCAAGAATAAAAATGAGAAAAGGGTTCCCAGGACCCTTCTGAGAAACAGGGAGGAGGTTATGGTGGGGTTGGCCCAGGGAGCCACATTTCCAACTGTAATGCTTTGATTATTCTCAGCTAGGACAAAGCAGAGAGACTCTGTCTGCCCTAAGAAACCATATGCTGGTGGGAACGTATCAGTGGTGGCCAATGTGGCCTTAGGGGTACATAGTCCACAGAGGCAGGTGGTTGAACATGCCCTAGTCTCCGTTAGTTGGGAATCGGATTCAGGGGGTAGACTGGTGATCCCAGAAGGTGACAGTCATCACTTCCATCAGGTCACAGTAAAAGGGATCCCTGTCACTGCTCAGAAGGATACCGGTACCAGCCAGAGCATGGCAATGGAAAGTCTTGTTTCCCCAGGTCAGGACACTGGGCAGCTCTGTAGAGTGACTCAGGCCCAGGAGCAAGGAATCTTTCACCCTATGGCTATGGTGTGACTGGAGTGGGATGGGGAGGTGACCCAGAGGAGGATAACAGTTCTTCCCCAGATGCCCACAGAGAGAGTGAGTTGGTGTCTGTGTTGGAAGAGGTCAGCCACCCATGCCACCCTGAAAGCTCATATTTCAGAGGGTACACTCCCAAATGAAGGGTAAAGAGGCCCAGATGGAGGGGAGGACAGAGAGAGGAAAGTCTTAGCCCTGGCCCCTGTTCAGCCTCAGGGTACACCCCCCTGGGACAGTGGCCAGTCTCAGGCTACCACCGCTATACTGGTGCTAAGGAGAGTGGAAGAAGAGTGACTAATACCCAGGGCTGTTGTGCCCCACTCCAAGAAATCTCATGGTCAGAGACTAACTACCTAAGTGACATCACTTTAGATCTTGAACTTCCAATACTGAATAAAAATTGAGACGCAGTTTCTAGAACTAGAACTCTGGTGTTGATGACTCAAAACTGGGGAGCACGATAAAGTGCAGGATGAGCTTGTTTGAAGGGCTGAATCTTGAACTGATGCTGCTACCTCCTATTCTGAGGTCACCAAGGATATTAGAGGGGTTCAGGATAGGCTTGGATTCTATAAGAACTCTGGCCTAAGAGCTGGAACCATACACATGAGCTGTACTCAGCGAAAGTTTCACAGGCAACACAGACTTCTAGACTGGGAGTGGCTTTTAAATCACATAGGAGGTGCACACACCAAGCTTCATGACAGATTTCCCTTTCCATCTGAAGGAAAGAGGAGAGCTCTGCTACTTTTAGGGTGCCATTATCACTGATGGACGGTTTTTGCAAACCTATTGTTAGCCAATGTGCACCTTCAGAATACCCCCTTGCAGACCAATGAGGTGAAAGGTCGATTGGTGACCTCAGATACGTGTTCAGTGGACCAAGGGTAGTTTTCAGAATTGTCATACTCATAGCTAAGACACTAGACTTCCATGGAGGTGTTTACAAAGTGTTCCTGGTTAGAAATGCCACCTGACTCCAAGCTGGGGGACTCAAGAATAAAGTTTCAGGCAGCAGATAGTTTGTAGATCATTCATACTCCGAGTTGTAGTTAGTAATTTTATGCTTCCCATTTGGTGGAATGTTTACTAGAAACTAGCAATGCATGGGGTATAGTAGAAGGGTGCGCCTAAAACATAATAGCACTTTATTCCATCAGAGTCAGTTTCCAGATAATAGAGGTTCTCCTCAAGATAAATGTGCTAAGATTTTTGTAGACACTATAGTCAGGTGGATGGTCAGGTGTGCAGACTTCTAGGTCTTTTCTAAGGGCTGGAGATGTTCACCTATGGACTGGTTGGTGGTGGGATGTTAAGATTTTCCAGGGAGACTACCAGCTTAGGTTGAAATGCACTGATCCGCAGCAGGAGGCAGAGTTGCATGCAAGTTACAGAGGCCTCCTGCTCTCCTTCTTTGAATGAGTCTCATACTTATGGGAAGTAGTCCAGGGGAGTTTAGGTGTGGTAGAGAGGCATCAAGGAGACAGTGCAGCAGCTTCATGTTGGATCAGTCATCAGGATGCAGGTGAATACATTTGATCTGTGGATTCAAGCTGCAGAGCTCAGAAGAAAGTGGCCATTAGTACAAAGCCTATTAACAGGGGCATGTGCAATATCAATGATGTCTTAGGGGAGATCCTGAAAACATTATAAAGATGAGAATAATTTAACTATGGCCCACTTAGATGGTCTGGGATTAAAGTTAGGATATCTTGTGAATGCCCATTATTGGACTGGGTAAAGGGGCCCTGCCTTCAATTTATAAGTCTAGGGTGTCACAGGATGAAATAGGCAATTTGAGAGCTTGCAATGTAGAGCGGTGTGTGGTCATCTGGTGAGTTCCTCAAAGTTCATGACTGAAAACTCTATTGTTGATGAAATTGGGTACAGTTTTGATATGGGAGGATAAATTTATAGACTGACGATTTTGGATCCTACTATTCAAAAAGGACTCCAGGCTAGTCAACATATTGATGCGTTTCATTGCCACTAACGTCTTAAGCAAAGACAAGCACAGGGTTCAGAGAAGGCATGATCTTAGTTTTAAGTAGCTTGTTAGACCTGTTAGCCTTAGAGTGGTCTTTTTTCCTGCTTTGCCTCATTTTGCAGATCTGTTTTTGCTGGCCTTAGGACTCTGGGCACTTGACCACTGCTAACCAGCAGAAAAGGGCATGTGTCCACTCTCTCAAAACATGGTAACAGTGGTATGTTCACACCTGTATTTAATTTACTTGCAAGTCCCTAGTAACAGACGAGGAATCCAAGATGGCGGCCGGCTGTTCCGGCTGATTCGCCTTAGCCCTCCAGCCTAGCCCATGTGAATGCATCGGTCACAGCGGCTCTCCCACCCCTGCCGTGTATTCCGCGAGCTCGGGCCGCGGACTGTCTCTGCCGAGCTGCTGCGTTCCTGGGGCAGTGTGCGGCTGGATTGACAGCCTTTGGATGAGCAGCAGACTGCGCCGCTCGAAGAACGGGGCACCACGCGAGTATTCCGGAGGCGGCTACTCCCCTGCCTCGTGTTAGTGGACGCCTCCAGCTGCTTTGGGGGCGCGACTCTCAGTGC
The DNA here is from genome assembly GCF_031143425.1 of Pleurodeles waltl. Taxonomy (NCBI): domain Eukaryota; kingdom Metazoa; phylum Chordata; class Amphibia; order Caudata; family Salamandridae; genus Pleurodeles; species Pleurodeles waltl. Next base: position 480,036,565 of record NC_090451.1, read on the forward strand.
CTGGGGTTTCCCAATGGCACCGAAAGCCACAAAGACGCCCCAGACATCGCGAGGGAGGCTCAACCCAGACCCCATGGGGGGAAAAAGGGTAAAGAAACAACTGGTGCCCTGCCTAAGAGAGCAAGCTAGCGCTCGAGGAAGAGGAGGCCTGTAAAGTACGCTTGGGATGGAAAGAGTGGCGAGGAATGCTGCCTCGGTCCCGGCAATGTTTACCAATCCGATGATATTTAAACAGACGCCTCCGCAGAAGGAAGCTCTGGACGCACAATCCTGCGCCATGGGAGCTGATGAAGAACAGGCATCTGCGGTATCTGTGGCAAGCGCCGGGGCCAGAGGAGCAGTCAGTCCAGAGACAGCAGGTACATGTTAAAAAAATAGTGGAAAAGAGGGGGGCTCCCCTTGCCCTGTGGGGAAAATGAATCATGAGCAAAAGTTAAAAGTGGGGTCCAATGAAGTGAAACAGGGAGAAACTAACCGCAATATAGAACCCCACAGCTTAACTGAGGACATTGGCTCACAGGAAACTGAGGACATGGTTAAGTCTCTGGCAATATCTGAGGCTATAAATCCGAGTCTAGGTTTGAGGGGGAAGGAGGAGAAGCCAACAGGGATCAAAGGTGATCATGGACTGTTAGATACGGTAGAAAGTTTTTTTCCCTGTCCGATCAATCTAAGGACTCAGATTCAGATGAAGAAATCCCACTAACAGACTTTGATTTAGAATGCAGTTCCTCAGTTAGCATCTGGGCATCAAATCATCTGACATGCAGAAGGAAATCTTTTGGAGCAGCCCAGCTCTAGGGGCAAGTTGGGGACAAAGTTTAGGGGGGAGCCACCCAATGCTCAAGATGAAGTTTGTGAGATGCAGTGGGACGTTACCGCTACCCACCAGGCTTTTTTGAAGGCAGATAGGACTAACAATATTTCAATGGGCCCTACTGTGGAAGGTCTGGCTGAGACCCCTTTGCGGAAGCTAATCTGCCGTACTATGGTGCACAATCATGACGGAAAGCAGGAAGGAGAAACTGGCAAATAGACAACTTCAATTATCTATCAAAAAGGTGGTTAAATCTTGCCAGGACATTGGCACATGCACTGCTTTAATGGAGACTCGCACTAAGGAGCTGGAGACAGAAGTTAAAGCGGCAGCCACGCAGATGGTGACACAGGGGCAACAGATCTTTGACATCCAAAGGGGGGGGGGGATGGGGGTCTCCAGGGGTGGTGGTGGTAGAGGGGGCAAAAGTACACACAGCAGGAAGATTGGTGATGCTGGTAATCATCTGCTGGGCGTCTTGAATGTGGAATCACGAAAATTGATTGGTTGGCCCAGGGAAGCCATGAGGGATGAAATGCAAAATAATGGGTCAAGAAAGTGAATCACGCATAGCCACAGTAAATGTCTGTGGACTCAATAATGATAAAAAGCGTCAGCTGGCAGGGGAAGTTTTTAAGTACTGGAAGGCTGATATTATCTGTATGCAGGAGACCCACATGGCAGGCACACAGAAGCATTTGATGGAATTTTATGGATGGAATCTAGTGGCATACACACGTCAAAATACCACTACTAGAGGGATGGCCATACTTACGCGAGTTAGGTCTCTGGTTGTCCACAAGCAACTTACGGACAAGTCAGGCAGGCTCTGTTAGAGGGTTAAAGTTCAGTATATGCTCAATCTATGGATCGAATGTAGACGATCCGGAAATCTTGGAGCTACTTAATCAGGAACTTACATCATGGGCAACTCGGTCATAATATGTGGAGACTTGAAAATACATCTGGATAACAAAAAACCCATCCAGGAACAAATGACATATCAGGGTAGAAAAAACAAAGTCTTCATGGCACTTCAGACATTAATTGTTAATCATGGTTTGATCGATGCTTGGCAGAAGTGCTGGCCATAGAATCCAGGGTTTACCTTCTTCTCTTCCCCACATAATAAGTTAGTCAGGCTAGACTATTTTTTTGTATCAGCATCCTTGCAAAAGGGAAATCGGGTTGATAGATACCCCAGAATCATATTAGATCATAACCCACTGGCTCGTGGCGATGGAGGTAGGGAAGGAGGGGCCTCAAGTTAGGTCCTGGATGTTTGATAGGGCATTACTAGCAGAACCAGCCTGTGTAAAAAAAAATTAAGAGTGGATCCCGGTATTTTTTTAGCTAAATCGGGGCTCAGCCCCCCGGAATGTAGTATGGGATACATTTAAAGCAGCCGTTAGAGGAGAAACATTGAGGTATGCAGTAAGGAAAGAGAAAACACGAACGGATCAATTAAAATCAATACAGACAAAGTTGAGGATAGTCGAGCAACAACTAGGGGAGGCGATCCGGTGTAAAGCAGAGACATCTGACATCTTGTGTGAATTAAATGTTATCAAAGCGGAGGGCGTTAAGATTTTTATGGAAAGGGTGGCTGCAAAATCTTTGGTACATCGGCAGGAATGCTATGAATACAGTGGGAAAGTTGGGCAACAGCTAGCCTTAAAAATAAGACAGAAGCAGGTTTACGGTAGTATTAACAGCTTGGAAAACGAGGAGTGGTGGTTAGTTCATAGTGGTCCAGAGATTATAGAAGTATTAAGACGATTTTATCAAAAACTATACAGGCACGAACGGTAATCTCAAGAGGAGGAAGGGCTCTGTATCATGGGCAATGAGTCACTAGGTCAATTACAGGAGGAGGAAACTCCTTTGACACTTAAAGAACTAGGCACAGCAATCCATGCTTTGGCAAGCGGTAAGGCGACTGGGGGAGATTAAATTCCAGTGGAGTTTTATAAGGTTTTCTTCTTGGAGCTACGTAAGGAGCTATTTAGCTTATTTATTGAAATACAGACAGGGTCCCCCCAACTGACCTCCTGGGAGGAGGCTAAGATTATAGTTTTTTTTTAAAAGGATAAGGAATCACATCTCCCTGGCTCATATCGCCCGATTTCTCTGATTAATAGTGATGCCAAAATTTATGCTAAAATGTTGGCCAGTCGATTAAGTTTAGTGATTTCCTGTTTAGTATCTCCATGGCAGCATGGCTTTATTCCAGGGAAAAGTACGGCTGATCACATAAGACGGGTCATTACATTGCTCGATGCTAGGGCCGTGAGTAAGCTTCCAATGGCAGTCATACCGCTTGATGCAGAAAAAACGTTTGATCGGGTTCATTGGCCCTTTTTATGGACAGTTTTGCGTAAGAATAATATTGGCCCTGGGTTCATTAAGGCGATTCAGCAGCTCTACCATAAGCCAGTCGCCACGTTACAAATTGCTGGGCTAAAGCCAGCTCCAATTATTATTCAGAGAGGTACACGGCAGGGCTGTCTGTGTTCACCACTGCTGTTTGCCCTATATATTGATCCCCTGATAAGGAAATTGATTAACAATAACCAGATTAGCCCAGTGATATTGAGAGGGGGTAGCACAAAGATTCTAGCATATGCAGACGATATTGCTGTGGTCACTACCGATCCCATGACTGCTGTATCTGAAATAGAGCAGGAAGCTGTGCAGTTCAGGAAAATGTCTGGCTATCTATTGAATAAAAATAAATGTCAAATATTAGTTAATGACTGGGTAGTCTTTAAGGATGAGCGTAGAAAGACTCAGGTTCAGTATCTAGGCGTTAAGTTGACGGCAAACCTTGAAGAGTTAGTAGAAATAAATCTGGCCCTGGTCTTAACTAAGACTAGAAAAGACCTCTACCATATTAATAATTTGCATTTATCGCTCATGGGATGGTGTAACGTGATCTAAATGACCTTTTTACCTAAGGTGCTTTCTTTTTTTAGAACTATACCATTCGAAATTGGACAGGAATGGTTCAAATTAATGGAAGGACTGACTAGCAGTTTTATATGGTCCTACACGAAACCACGTCGGGCTTTTCATTTTGTGATGCTTCCAAGAGAGAAAGGGGGGTGGGCACTCCCCAATTTTAAACTATACTATCTGGCGGCGTATTGCACTATGCACAGACACTTTATGTCATGGATAGATTTACACAAGGTACCCTCCCTTCAATCTACACTCTAACCTTGGGTAAAGAGGCAGATGCAGTTTTTTTACGGATCCTGGAACCAAGCTATTACAAAAAGGTTAATTTCAAAACGATTAACTCCGCCTTTAAGGATTGGACACAGGTCAATGCCAAGATAGGGATAGGGCGGGTTTGCTATAATACACTGCTTTGGAATACCCCAATGTTTCCTTTAATATTTAAAGATCACTATTGTATGAGATGGGTCAACCGTGGTATTCAGAAAGTTGGGGATCTTTTTCTTCCCGGCGGCTATCTTAAGTCATTTGAAGATTTAAGTACAGAATTTGTTCTAGACAAAGGAGTTTTTTTCAAATTTTTACAGATTAGGAATTTATTATCAACATTTCTGAAACAAGGCCTCTGTGTTGGCAAGATCAAGCTGATGGAGGTTGGCGGTCAACCCACCAGCTGTGGTATTGAGAACTTGTACCCACTTCTTCTAAATTCAGTACAGGACAACATGGCTTTATTTGTTAAGAAGTGGGAAGGGGGGGTAGGTGCTAAAGAGCTTGAGGTTTGTGACTCTATAGAAATGGCGCAGACTGTTTTACTGTCCGCCGGTCCACAAGCTCAGCATTACATGGTTTTGTATACCTTTTACTATACACCGACTAAGACTGCTAGTTGGGGGAAGATTGTTGGTACTACCTGCCCGCGATGCGGAAGCACGAAGGCAGACCTTTGCCATATGTTTTTTGATTGTGTGAAATTATAAAAATTGATCTATGAGATATCTGAATTTTTGAAGAAAATTATGAAACAGGCTGTCTATTTAACACCTCAATTGGTTTTGCTGGGGGTTGACCACTCAGTCTGTAAAAATCGAGGCAGATACCTTTTGTTCGTTGCAATGTCTGTATTACGCGGCTGTGTAGCATCTGACTGGCGGGAATCAGATCCCCCACTGTACAATTAATGGCTATTGCGGTTCTTATCTATATACTATTTGGAATACAGCTTATATGAATTAAATGGTGCTGCAGCAAGGAAAAAAGGTTTTAAAATCTGGGCACCTCTGGCCCTATGGCTTCAGGGCTCAGAGAGCGGCCTAGTTAAAAAATGAATTATACACTTTTTTCTGTGCATGTTATAAACGGCAATATTTGACTGTCTAGATTCTTGTATGAACTATGACGCCTATGTATTTATGGTGAAACTTTGTGTACTGCTGTGTGACCATAAAATAAAAAAATAATTAAAAAAAAAGAAGAAGTCCCTAGTAACATGCACTATGTGCACCCCGGCCATGTAAATTAAATGCTACTAGAGGGCCTACAGAACTGATTGTGCCACCCACTTAAGTAAGCTTTTAAACATATTATCAGGTCTTTCACTGCAGAACCTGTGTGTGCAGTCTGACTGCATGTCAATTTGGCATTCAAAACCCCTTGCTAAGCCTTATACTCCCTTTTTATTACATATAGGTTACCCTTAGGGTTGGTCCTAGGTAGCCCATTGGGCGGGGTGCTATATAATGAAAAAGACAGGACATATACCTTTAAGTTTTATATGCCCTGGTAGTGAAAAACTACCAAATTCATTTTTCGCCACTGTGATGCCTACCACTCTCTTAGATTAACATTGTGGATGTCTTATTACCTTTAATAAAGTGTAATTCCTGATTGAGAAGGTGTAGACCTGTCATGTTTAGTACATATGGAATTGTAATGATAAATCCTCTTCAATGCTAAAGTCTGATTTAATATTACAGTTTTGAAAATGCCACTTTTAGAAAGTTGGCATTTCCCTGCTCTTAGCCCTGTGTGCCTGCAGCCTGTCTCTAATAAACATCTGGTCTGGGGTGACAGCTGGTTTCCTCCATTCTCTCTCGAGAGCCTCACATGAAGGAATTGTAGGTGTGATTGAGTGGCCATCTACATATCGGTGGGTCATCCTGGGCAGGATGGGAGGGAGGAGCTGACACTTTCACCTGAAAAGGCAGTATCCTGCTCCCACACAGCTGACTGCTTAACCCCCTGTAGCTAGTCTGGAACTAGGGCAGGTATGATGGACCTCCTTACACTTCCAAGCCCTTCTTTGAAGTCACCCCCACTTCAAAGGCACCACTGGGTATAAGACCTGGACATCTCATGCTACCAAATCAGTACACTTCTGGGCCTGTAAAGAACTCTGCGAGGAAGAAAACCTGCTGTGCTGCTACAAGGACTGCCACTCTGGACAGCTGCTTTAGAATAACTGCTTGTCTGCAGCGCTGCTCTGCTGCCTCCTGCCCCCTGCAGAGGAAGGACTGGACCCATCTCACATGAACCCAGAGTGACTCCAAGGGTTTGCTGGCTTTCCTCCTCTTCGTCTGAAGTCTTAGGGACACAAAAGACTTCCAACACAACCTGCAACAGCACCTGGACTTTGCTTGCTGCACGTCTTGCCCTACCAAGTAGTGCTAATCCAGACATAGGCCCTTGGAAGTGGGTATAAAGTGTTTCACTACCAAAATTCATGTATCGCTTTCATTGTGCCAGTCGGAATTGCCGCATCTCCTTTAACACCAACACATTGCCACTTCAGGAGATGTTGCATCACCAGCTGTGCAGCTCTACGATGATGCCTCACCTACCCCTAAAGGGTTTACCAATGATGCATCCCCGATTTCACAGTTTGGAACCTACACATCGCCTACATCACCAGGATCACATTTGTAGGAAAGTAGCCTCTTTCTAGCCTTGTTACCCCCACTTTTGGCCTGTTTGTGAGTATATGTCAGGATGTTTTCACTGTCTCACTGGGATCCTGCTAGCCAGGGCCCAGTGCTCATAGTGAAAACTATATGTTGTAAGTATGTTTGTTATGTGTCACTGGGATCTTGCTATCCAGGACCCCAGTGCTCATAAGTTTGTGGCCTATATGTGTTCCTGTGTGATGCCTAACAGTCTCACTGAGGCTCTGCTAACCAGAACCTCAGTGGTTATGCTCTCTCTGCTTTCCAGATTTGTCACTAACAGGCTAGTGACTAAATTTACCAATTCACATTGACATACTGGTACACCCATATAATTCCCTAGTATATGGTACTGAGGTACCCAGGGTATTGGGGTTCCAGGAGATCCCTATGGGCTGCAGCATTTCTTTTGCCACGCTTAGGGAGCTCTGACAATTCTTACACAGGCCTGCCAGTGCAGCCTGAGTGAAATAACGTCCACGTTATTTCACAGCCATTTACCACTGCACTTAAGTAACTTATAAGTCACCTATATGTCTAACCTTCACCTGGTGAAGGTTGGGTGCAAAGTTACTTAGTGTGTGGGCACCCTGGTACTAGCCAAGGTGCCCCCACATCGTTCAGGGCAAATTCCCCAGACTTTGTGAGTGCGGGAACACCATTACACTCGTGCACTATACATAGGTCACTACCTATGTATAGCGTCATAATGGTAACTCCGAACATGGCCATGTAACATGTCTAAGATCATGGAATTGTCACCCCAATGGCATTCTGGCATTGGGGGGACAATTCCATGATCCCCGGTGTCTCTAGCATAGTACCCAGGTACTGCCAAATTGCCTTTCCGGGGTCTCCACTGCAGCAGCTGCCAACCCCTCAGACAGGTTTCTGCCCTTCTGGGGTCCAGGCAGCCCTAGCCCAGGAAGGCAGAACAAAGGACTTCCTCTGAGAGAGGGTGTAACACCCTCTCCCTTTGGAAATAGGTGTGAGGGCTGGGGAAGAGTAGCCTCCCCCAGCCTCTGGAAATGCTTTGATGGGCACAGATGGTGCCCATCTCTGCATAAGCCAGTCTACACCGGTTCAGGGATCCCCCAGCCGTGCTCTGGTGCGAAACTGGACAAAGGAAAGGGGAGTGACCACTCCCCTGACCTGCACCTCCCAGGGGAGGTGCCCAGAGCTCCTCCAGTGTGTCCCAGACCTCTGCCATCTTGGAAACAGAGGTTTTGAGGGCACACTGGACTGCTCTGAGTGGCCAGTGCCAGCAGGTGACGTCAGAGGCTCCTTCCGATAGGCTCTTACCTCTCTTGGTAGCCAATCGTCCTTCCTTGGTAGCCAAACCTCCTTTTCTGGCTATTTAGGGTCTCTGCTTTGGGGAATTCTTTAGATAACGAATGCAAGAGCTCACCAGAGTTCCTCTGCATCTCCCTCTTCACATTCTGCCAAAGGATCGACCGCTGACTGCTCAGGACGCCTGCAAAACCGCAACAAAGTAGCAAGACGACTACTAGCAACCTTGTATCGCCTCATCCTGCCAGCTTTCTCAACTGTTTCCAGGTGGTGCATGCTCTGGGGGTAGCCTGCCTCCTCCCTGCACCAGGAGCTCTGAAGAAATCTCCCGTGGGTCAACGGAATCTTCCCCCTGCTAACGCAGGCACCAAAAGACTGCATCACCTGTCGTCTGGGTCCCCTCTCAGCCTGACGAGCATGGTCCCTGGAACTCAGCAACTCTGTCCAAGTGACTCCCACAGTCCAGTGACTCTTCAGTCCAAGTTTGGTGGAGGTAAGTCCTTGCCTCCCCACGTTAGACTGCATTGCTGGGTACCGCGTGATTTGCAGCTGCTCCGGCTCCTGTGCACTCTTCCAGGATTTCCTTCATGCACAGCCAAGCCTGGGTCCTCGACACTCCTTCCTGCAGTGCACAACCTTCTGAGTTGTCCACTGGCGCCGTGGGACTCCCTTTTGTGACTTCGCGTGGACTCCGGTTCACTTTCCTTCCAAGTGCCTGTTCAGGTACTTCTGCAGGTGCTGCCTGCTTCTGTGGGGGCTCCCTGAGTTGCGTGGGAACACCTCTGCAAGCTTCATCGTGACATGGGACATCCGTCTTCGAAAGGAGAAGTCCCTATCTCTCTTCTTTCTTGCAGAACTCCAAGCTCCTTCCATCCAGTGGCAGCTTCCTTGCACCCTCAGCTGGCATTTCCTGGGCTCCTGCCCACTCTCGACACGGTCGCGACTATTGGACTTGGTCCCTTTGTCTTACAGGTACTCAGGTCGGAAATCCACTGTTGTTGCATTGCTGGTGTTTGTTCTTCCTGTAGAAACCCCCTATCACGACTTCTGTGCTCTCTGGGGGTAGTAGGTGCACTTTACACCTTCTTTTCAGGGTCTTGGGGTGGGCTATTTTTCTAACCCTCACTGTTTTCTTACAGTCCCAGCGACCTTCTACAAGCTCACATAGGTTTAGGGTCCATTCGTGGTTCGCATTCCACTTTTGGAGTATATGGTTTGTGTTGCCCCTATCCCCATGTGCTCCTATTGCAATCTACTGTAATTCTACACTGTTTGCATTACTTTTCTTGCTATTACTTACCTAATTTTGGTTTGTGTACATATATCTTGTGTATATAACTTATTCTCATACTGAGGGTACTCACTGAGATACTTTTGGCATATTGTCATAAAATAAAGTACCTTTATTTTTAGTACTTCTGTGTATTGTGTTTTCTTATTATATTATGCATATGACACCAGTGGTATAGTAGGAGCTGTACATGTCTCCTAGTTCAGCCTATGCTGCTTTGCCATAGCTACCTTCTATCAGCCTAAGCTGCTAGAAACACCTCTTCTACACTAATAAGGGATAACTGGACCTGGCACAAGGTGTAAGTACCTCTGGTACCCACTACAAGCCAGGCCAGCCTCCTACAACACTGCTCCTCACATCCTTCCTTGACGCTGACCCAACCCCAAATCAAGGTACTGATTTCAGCAGGCCACGGGTGCACCCTGTATACGACCCACATTTCATTGTGTTTGGCCTGACTTTTCAGATTTGACCTAGTCTAGGATGACCAGATAGCCCTGGTTGTCGCTTTTTGTTACTAGGCGCTATATTTGCAGATGTTCATTAAAAATTCATAGCTCGGCTTAATGGACTTTTGTTGTTTAAGTATTGTTTTGTTCATAAAATTAAGCCCTACTTTTCTAGACAGGCGTGGTATCTTTCTGAGGGTGTTTTCACAGCTGTACTGTTTGAAGTGTTGCACAAATCGTTTACATATTTTCTCCTAAGTTAAGCCTGCTTCTCTCTGCCAAGCTACCACAGAGTGAGCACAGAATAATTTATGACGTTTATCGTACTTATCCTGACGATGATTGTGGTTCCTGCTTGGACAGGGTGCATACTTCTGCCAAACAGAACCATAATTTCTAACGTAGTTTCTTCTGAAGCTCTCCTAATCCACTGCAATTTCTGGACTTAACTAGCAGACCATTACACATCTTGGAACTTGGGACTCGAAACCAATCAGGTATGTAAAGCACCCTACTATACTTGAGCCAGGTGGCTGATTTCCCCTGCTTTAGTAGGAAATGTCACTGAAAAACAGAAAAACATTCTTTGTTGGTAGAAGAACTACTTCTTAAGTCAATATTGCTACACGATTCAGCGGGCCCAGCTTGCCATATCATAAGAGAAAAACCCTAATAATATTACTCTAGTTTTTAGGTCAAGGCAGTAATTCTAAAATTATATGAAACCTGCCTGGATTCCATTTTTATTATAAAGTGTCTTGTCCAAATATTGAGATTTGGTCCACGACAGTGAAAGGCAAACTATTTTTGCATCCATTTCCACAATGGCAAATTTATTCCTTTATGCCACAGAATAGGAAAAGTAATCAAAGAATGGAGAGGTAGCTCTATATTTGCAATCAATCATCCGACCACACCCTTCTGAAAAGAATAATGATAGGAGTACCTTAACAAGTCATCCTAGAAAATAGATCTAGTGTCAGAAAGTTCCACAACAGGTTTTTAATATAAAGATGTTGCACACTAGCATGGCCCAAACCAGGGGAGAGAGATCACCTTTTACCTCATTTGTAACCAGATTATAACTTCATGAGGTTGTCACAAATGAAATATAAATATAAATAAATTATGTGGCTCTTCACAGATAAGTAAATCTGGAGCTGATAAATCACTCCTCAGTTCCCTTCTTAAATCAATAATTATATTGGCAGCACCTCAAAAGCAGAATCTTTCATGCAGTTTGAGTTACCATTTATGTCCAATAAACCCAGGGGCCAACTTTCAACAGTGAGAGTTTCTGTGAAAGAGAAGGGAGGGACTATGTGGATATGTACCTGACTTATCATCTCCCTTAGGTTCTCCAGCTTAAAGGAAGAGCTCAGAGGATACGTTAAATGCTAGCCTCCCTCCGTGACCAATCGCTGACTGAGTAGTCCTTTTTTAAACCTTATTACCTCTATCCTCAAAAACTACTTGCCTCTACCATCAACCAATTTATTTCCTCAGGAAAGGGTGAGAAACTATCTTATAATTGTCAGGCCACTCCCCCAAGGAGGACCCAGTTAAGTGGGCCCGAGTTCCACATTCCTTTACTAAAACTATGGTGTGAATCCTGGCCCTTTCTTCTCGTCACTTTCTTTCTTCGTCTACGTACATCTAAGGTTTCTCCATTGGTATCTTGTCATAAAGTATGTGGAATGGAGTCAAAAGGCTGTGGGGATTTGTCTTGCAGCCATGATAAGGTAAAGTAGGCCTAGAATCGATCTCTAATCTGGATATAGAAGAATAATAGCAATACGTTGTTAAAACATTGTGTATGGTTTTAACTGCTCGGCCGAGAAACCCAGATTTGGACAATGATGAGAAAGTTCACATATAATGTTGTTTATTTTGCACGACACAGCAGACAACTTGTTTAAGCTGGTATAGATGAAACCCCTTTGACTTAGATGCTCCCCCTGTGTGCACATGGAATCTATGCATATCCTCACTGTTATCAAAAATACTATCCTTATGTTCACACCAATAGTTTGAGCTGTGTTACGTCACACACGTAATCAATATTGGTTCTGAGTGAGGAGTTAGGTCATCAGCGATGCAAGATAAATGCGACTGTTGGTGAGTGTCAGACATGAGGCGTAGAAAAAGAAGACATCTGGGTGTTCACAGGAAGAAAATGTACAAGACATCCAAATCAGTTTGTGCTACATATCAGGGTGCTGCAGTGATATCAGCTGGGCACTATGGTTTAGGTTCGCCCCAACTTTCCAAATACATGAATAAATAAAAAGGTTAAACAAATTATTTCTCCAAACGAATATTTATAAGCCGTTTCAGATACTGTTAAACATATCTTTAAATGTTTGAACATAGAAATGCTGCCAACAGGCAAATGCTAAAATACATTTTAACTTGCAAATAACAGTTTTCCGACGCACTGCCCAGACTTACTTTTAAAAGGATCAAAAGTTTGCATGGACTTCTGCCAACAAGCACAGGGAATGTTATTCTATATTTACTCTTGATTAAAAACATCGACCATCTTCGCATAGACTCCAATAGCCTGTCTTGAGGTAGATCACACTCATGTTACCACAGAAGGTTGCACTGAATAAAAGATTTGGCCACCAGGCAAGTAACATGCAGTCCTTAACAGAGGTCAAAAACGAAATGTTGAAAAAGTAAGAACTGGGTATTAGCAATAGAAAATGGGGTACTGTTGATCACCAAATGAAAAACTAAATGTAAAAAATGATTGCCAATCAAATCAGAAAACAAATTGTAGCCATGTTTTTTATGAAAATCTAGAAACCATGCCTTCAAAATAACGTTTATGTTGCAAGCTTTAATACTTAGTAGTTTGATTCCGATGCCACAGAATTTAACTAGAAACTTCTTAAAACTTCTGCTTGTGATCACACTGCAAAGCAGTTACATTTTCCAAGGTGAAACATCACCCAACATCTTCTGTTTCTCACTGTGATTTTATGAAACTATCAAAATCTCAACTGTCAAATTAGTGGTAGGTAGTTCAGTACAGTTTGTTGATGCACACATTTGAAAGAGTGGCAATGGGTGAGAAACAAGACAGAGAAACTCTGAAGGCATGTGTGCTCTATGCAGGATGTTGGCTGCCTTGATTATTCAATCTCTTTATTTATTGTAAGGTACAAGGCCAGTACTGAGACAATAAATGGCAATAAAGGGATAGCTTGTCAGTCTTCCACCCGAGTAGTGTAACTGATGATTGTGAAATATGTCCCACTTTACAGAGCTGTAAGAAAAATGATGATGGACCACAAATACATTATTCAAGAATTATTGAGCATCTTGAAACGGTGACCTTAATCTTTTCCCATTAATTTTCGCGTTTATCATTCCATTACTAGTGCTACCAGAAGGGGAAAAAGGCACAATGTACGTAATAAGTTCTGAGAAATGATTTTGTTTAAATGGAACTCTTCGGCACAATGTTAAACAAGAGTTACAAAGGCAAAACTACGTGACAGTATTTTCAATTTATTGTGTGATGCCAAAATACAATGGACAATTGCTCTCATCAAACTTCATTCCATACGACTAATTGCTTGGGGGCCATCAACCTATCGTTCGTCTGAGTGACCCAGAAAATAGGGTGCTAAAACCTGCCACCATCTTCCACATATTATTGCCTCACAGTGGAAAAAAATGCGGTAAGAAGATATGGAAGTGCATGCATCATGGCATGATCGATAAATTAAAACATAGGCTCTGCCAACACTCTCCCAAGCATTCATAATACTACTTAGCAGTGGAAGGCTTTGGTTAATTAAATATCGGTGATTGTTTGTCATAAACCTTGAAATGCATTATCGTTGTGTGTTGTAACTCAAGAGCAAACAAAGTTTGACATTGGCAAGGTACTTGCTTACCCTTTTGGATATGTATCAGTTGTTTTAGCATAGCGCCAGGATGATCCTTGGAGTGACAGTTGCACTCTACAAGTACTCATCATTCATTAATTCAGATACATTTCATGCTAAGCTGTCCTCTAACATGCTTCTTAATTTAAAAAACACCTCAATACAGCAGGTGGCTGAGGCACATATGCATTAAGACAAGGCCTAACTAGACTTCCCCAGTTACAAGAATTGAAATGAGCCGTCAATGGTTCTAGGCTGCAGCTCTATAAACGTGCTTTGTTGTGTCTCACCTCCACGTCACTAATATTCCAAAGGGAACTGAAACACTTGCGTTGACAATGCACCGACTAGTCGGAGTATGCAATCCTGCCGGGAACACCAGTGTGTGAGAAATATGAGTTGTGTACCTCACTCCAATGTATCATCTTGCTGTCGTAGCATGCACTGCAGTGTAAACGTAAACCTCCTTTTACCAATTCCTATCAAACTTCAATCCCCAGATGTACCATAAAAACAGGCAATTGCAAAAAATCTTGTTAAGCAGCCAAATCAACAGAATAGGCATTGCCCTGCCCGACTGTGTACTTCTGAATATAGTGTAAATCCTCTTCCGACCTGTGTGCCGCCCTATGGCAAATTTGTGCTGTAGCAAATATTCAGACTGAATACAAAACACGAATCCAAAGCTGAATAAATCAAATATTGTTTAATGAAATGTACAAAGAACGAGAGACAGGGTGCACTGATTCAAAAGCTTAAAGATCTGATACAAGTCTATTGACAAAAACATATTTTCAGCTGTTTACGAACATTAGACAACAATGCTAATGTAAAACAAATTCCTTACATATATGCGGATATGCCACGAGATACAGATATGAAAGACAACGTGCAGTGCCCGCAACACCCCCTGCGTCGCAAACACTACAAACCATAGGGTGCAGTAGGAAACTGACAACTTGGGGCCACATGTACGTACCATTTTACACGTCACAAACGGCGAATCGGGCCGTTTGCAACATGCGAAATGCACTTTTACCATGTACCAAACAATTTTTGCGATTCAGTAAAAGGGATTGTGAGTCACAATTAGGAAGGGGTGTTCTCTTCCTTATTGCGACTCGTTGTCCCATGTATGATTGTTTTGTGACTGCGAATGCAGTCTCAAAACAATCGCAGTTAGCACCAGTGTCACACTGGTGCTAACCCATTCGCAAACGGGAAGGGATCCCCATGGGGCTGATTTTAGGTCGGGTTTCACTCCCCACGCCGCACAGCTCCTCCTGACTGCTTCCGTGCCCTCTAGCCCGCCCTCGCTGCATCTGCAAGTTCGAGGCCCTCCACCACCCGCCTCATCCCTGATGTCTAGTGGTTGCCGGAAGTATTGTCTGTCTGTCCTGTAATTTGTTTTTGTTTTTGTGCCTTCTTCCTTTTTGTGCCTCTTATTGCTTTCTACCTCTTTCCCCTTGATTTTGTGCCTTTCATCGCTTTTGCCTTCTTTTCACCTTTTTCACTTGTTCTCGGCTTTTTCAGCTGCTCTCTCCGTCTCCCTTTCCCACCGCTGTGTCCCCTGTGGCCCCACCCCCTCATGCCCCCACTCGGCCACCACTCCCGCCTCCCAGCTGCTCCTCCTTCCCACCTCCCCTTCTTAATGGCGGCAGCTGTGCGGACGCGCCGCTGGCTCGCCAGAGGTGTGCCAGAGGCAAGCCTGTCTGCACCTGGACCGCGCCCAGTGCCAGAGCCCCTGGCCCCCGTGTCCCCAACACAGCCCGATGCTGCTACAATGCCAACGACCTCCTCGCCCTCAGCACAGGCCGCTCTGCCTCCTGCTTCTAAAACACTCCGAATACAACCCATGGACCCTTCACCTGCAGGAGCTGCAGCTTCTCCTGCCCCCAGGCCGCCAAACACCTCACCAGAACCAAACACAAGCACCTCAACTGCATCCTCTTCAACACCCGCTCTGTCCACAAGCACGCCGTAGAAATTTGGGACCTACTCTCCTCATCATCCCCGGATGTCGCCTTCCTCAGCGAAACATTGATGAACCCCTCCTCGGAACCCGGCATCGCCATAGCCATCCCTGAAGGCTATAAGATCATCCACAGAGACCGGTCCAACAGACCGGGTGGAGGAATCGCCGTTGTCCACAAGAACACCATCAGAATCTCGGCCAACAATGATGACGCCCTTGATGTCACCGAACACTTACATTTCCAGATTTACATCAACGCCAACTCCACCCTCAGAGGAACCCTCGTCTACAGGCCCCTCGGCCACAGTTCAGTGACTCCATCGCCGACCTAATCAGCACCCACGCCCTTGCCTCTATTGACTCCATCCTCCTCGGCGACCTGAATTTTCACCTCGAGGACACCACTGACAGCAACACCAGCGCCCTGATCGACAACCTCGCCAACTTCGGTCTCAAACAACGTGTCAAGTCGCCCACCCACTCTGCCGGCCACACACTCGACCCCGTTTTTTCGGCCAGCAGCCACGTCACCTTCAGCCATACCACTGAACTCCATTAGACCGACCACTGCTGCGTCCAATTCACCTTCCAGAAACCTGCCACACACCACCACTCGCAACGGATTCCCCGCCGCATCTGGAACAAGATTACTGAAGACCAGCAGATCTCCACCCTCGCCCGTGCCCCGCCACCCATCACCACCGACCTCAACACAGCCGCCCTCAACCTCAGACAATGGATAGATGACTGCGTCAACACCCTCGCCCCATTCAGGAAACCCCCCAACAACTGCACCAGTAGAAAGACAAAGGCCATCTGGTTCACCGCCGACCTTCAGGCTTCCCAGCGGGAATGCCCAAGAATCGAGAAGCGGTGGCGCCACAAACAAACAGAGAGCAACCACACCGCCCTTAAAACTGCCATCCGCAAGCACTACCAACTAATCCGAACCACCAAGAGAGCCTTCTACAAGGATCGCATCGACAACAACGTGCACAACAGCAAAGAACTCTTCAGCATCGTCAAGGAACTCGCCAACCCCAGGTCCTGCTCCAACTACCCCCCTCCCTCTCAAGGCCTCTGCTACTCCCTCTCCACCTTCTTCCACTGCAAGATCACGGACATCCACGACAGCTTCAACACCTCGACCACCACAGCCAGCACTAACCCCAACACAACCAGCTGCTGCAACCTCCTGCTCTCCTGGACCCAGATCAACGACGAGGACACCATCAAGACCATGAGCACAATCCACTCCGGATCTCCCTCCAAACCCTGCACCCCACCACATATTCAACACAGCTTGCCCCATCATCGCCCCCCAACTCTGCATGACCATCAACAGCTCCTTCGAGACCTCCACCTTTCAGGAGAGCTGGAAGCACACCAAAGTCAACGCCCTGCTAAAGAAACCCAAAGCGGAGCCTGCAGATCTCAAGAACTACCGACCAATCTCCCTCCTCCCCTTCCCGGCGAAGGTCATAGAGAAGATCGTCAATGGGCAACTGACTCGCTTCCTGGAGGACAACAATACCCTGGATGCCTCCCAATCCGGATTCTGGAAAAACCACAGCACCGAGACCGTGCTCATCGCCGCAACCGACGACATCAGGACCATGCTGGACAAAGGCGAAACTGCAGCCCTCATCCTCCTGGGCCTCTCGACCGCCTTCAACACCGCCTGTCATCACACCATCCGTACACGCCTCCACGACGCAGGAATCCGCCACAAAGCCCTGGACTGGATCACATCCTTCCTCTCTGGCAGAACCCAGAGAGTCCGCCTTCCCCCCTTCCTCTCTGATGCAACCAAGACCATCTGCGGCGTTCCCAAAGGATCCTCATTCAGCCCAACCCTTTTTATCATCTACATGACACCGCTCGCCAACATCGTCCAATCCCACAACCTTAACATCATCTCCTACACCAACAACACTCAGCTGATCCTCTCACTCATCATGGACCCCACCGCCACCTAATCCAACCTCCACGACGGACTAAAGGCCATCGCTATCTGGATGGAGAGGAGCCGCCTAAAACTGAACTCAGACAAGACAGAGATCCTCATTCTCGGCTCCAACCGCTCCGCATGGGACGATTCCTGGTGGTCAGCCTCCCTTGGAACCACACCAGCACCCACCAACCACGCACGCAACTTAGGTTTCATCCTAGACTCAGCGCTCACCGTGACCCAGCAAATCAACGCCGTCTCATCCTCCTGCTTTAACACGCTCCGCATGCTCCGCAAGATCTTTGGATGGGTCCCCACTGAAACAAGAAGGGCAATCACCCACGCCCTCGTCAGAAGCAGACTGGACTACGGCAACGCACTCTACATGGGAACCAAGACCAAGCTCCAGAAAAAACTACAGCGTATACAGAACGCCTCCGCACGCCTCATCCTTGACATCCCATGCCGCAACCACATCTCAGCCCACCTAAGAGACCTACACTGGCTCCCCGTCAACAAGAGGATCACCTTTAAACTCCTCATCCATGCTGACAAAGCACTCCACAACGCCGGCCCTGCCTACATCAACGAGCAGCTCACCTTCGACACTCCCAACAGACAACTCTGCTCCACCAACCTTGCTCTCGCCACCGTCCCTCGCATGCACCGAACCACAACCGGTGGCAGATCTTTCTCCTACCTCGGTGCCAAAACCTGGAACTCACTCCCCATCCACCTACGACAGACCCAGGAGCTGCTGAACTTCAGGAAACACCTCAAAACCTGGCTACTCGAGCAGTAGCACTTCACCCTCCCCCACCAGCGCCTTGAAACCCTAGTGGGTGAGTAGCACACTTTACAAATGATTGATTGATTGAATGTCAGTAAAAACATTTTTTCAGAGCAGGCAGTGGTTCTACGGAGCAGAGGAGTGGTTTCCTGTTGGCGAGCTGACGCCTGACTTCCGAGCTGACTTGCTGCCTGACTTCCGGTCAGATCCCTCGCCGCCGCCTCCAGGGAAGCCAGATCCGCGTGCACCAAGCGGCGACACCTGCGGCGGCATCCCGGTCAGCCTCGGGCACCGCGGACTCCCAGACTCGCTGCCGGAGCGACGCAGAGAGACGGGGGCGCCGGGCGGAGGGGGGCCGTGAGCCGCCCACAGGAGGAGCTGCCGCCGGTCCAGGCTCTGCTCCGCACCTCGCAGCCGCCTTTCTCATGCCAGGGGCCCACACAGCCGGTGCCGCGCAGACCCTGGGGCTGCAATTGATGTGCTCTCTCTTTCCCGGTAAGGAACTGATTGCCATTGGCCCGCGCCTCGCGAGATTGAACCTGCTCCCACCCCAGCCAGGGGTGCCTGGGATTGTCCTAAAGGCTGGGCGGTTTTGGCCTCCTTCCCGAGGCGCGCAGCTCCTTCTCACTGCGAGAGTTGGCAGTGCCGCTTGCTGCTCGGTGCCTTTGCGTGAATTGTGCTCCGAGAGCGGACCGCCGAGCCTGCCTCTTCCTCCAGCGCTGGGGATGGCAGCAAGGATGACATTAACACGTGGAAGGAAAAAAGCAGTAAAGAGACAAAGGCAAGGCTCACCAGGGGAAGGCCAGCACGAGGCAAAAAATGAATCTACAGAAAGGAAAGTACCCCCAAACCCTGCACAAACTAAGAAATCGCCTGGCAAATCTCCAAGCAAGGGGAAAAAAGCAGGATACAAAATCACAGACTTCTTGCTCACCAAGGAGGATTCGAATCCCACTAGCTGACGTGAAGACCGCGCAGGACATCGAAAGGACCTGTGCAGACCTGGGAAAAATCAACTTACCAAATCCCCAGCCAAATAAAACCGGCTTAACGATCAGCGCAGAAATTTACAGATGTTACCTAGATGATACCTTTTCCACTTTAAACCTCAGTAACTGGAACAACTGGGGTGAGAGTCTGTGCTGCACTCCTTTTTCCAAACAACCCTCGCAAGTAGAGAACGACACTGACTATATCATAATTGAGGAATCTCCTCTGATAGACCTTTCAGATACTTGCTCAGATACACCTCAGGGCACTCAGCTTGCAAACACCAAAACAAAAATGAGATCTACCTGTAGTACAAGCTCACCACGAAAAGATCTCTCATCTTGTAATATAACAACTACAACAACATTCGACACGCATGTATCCTCAGCTGTCTTTGCAACGGAGCAACCAGAGCAACTAGAGGAACGTGAAGACTTACTAGACCACACAACGGGGCTAAAGTAAATGTAGAACCATCAACATCTGGAGACTCGTGGAAGGTCTTGCTAGCAACAATGGACGCGATATCAGCAGCCATCCAATTTCAAGCAGATAAGCAAGACACTCAGGTGGATTTACTCAACATCCTGACCATCCACATTATGAGCATCGACAACAAGCCACAATCCTTGAATGATCTGATAAAGAGGGCTCAAACCCACTCATACACTCACCAAGTGACATGTCAGTGCTCCATCACAGGTGATAACTCACAAAGATCCCTGGATATCCTAAATGACATCTTGAAAGAGGCAAAAATCCAGACCCTTAGAACTGAAGAGCATCTTAATAGTTGTGGCGAGAAGATCCCCAAAAACCAAACGAAGAAGGATAGCCCACAAAACGCAAATATATCCCTTGAGGAAAGTAATATTATCAAGGATATTCACTTATCCGGACAGGGAATGTCTCAGAGCAACACAGAGGGCAGATCATGCTTGAGTACACAAGAAATGGGACCCCTCACGGGTGGATCGAAGGACTTAGGTGGTCATTCCAACCCTGGCGGTCGGTGTTAAAGCGGCAGCCAAACCGCAAACAGGCTGGCGGGAAAAAAAATGGAATTCCGACCCTGGCGGAAACCGCCAACAGCGACCGCCATATCAACACACCGCCCGCCACGGCGTTACAAACAAACAGCGCGGCGGTCACCGCCAACAGACAGGCGGGAGACAATGTACCGCCCATTGTATCACAACCTACCAATCCGCCACCTTTTCCGGGGCGGTAGCCCTGCCGATAAAAACACGGTGGAAACAGCCATTTCGAAGGGAAAACGCTCACCTCCATACAGCCCACGAGGAATCAGGACAGCATGGAACCCGAACTCCACATACTCCCAGCGATAGTGTACCTTCTCCGCCGGCGCAGAAGACAACGGTGAGTACTGCACCTACGACACAGGGGAGGAGGGGAAATCATCACGGGTACACACATACGCGACACACCCACCCTCACCCTCACCCACTACAACACACACATCAATGCATAGCAACACATCAGAGTGACACCCCCCCAAACCCCCCGGAAGAATGCAAAGACAAAAGGAAATTATTCTAACCATTTGAATATATTCTATTACTGGCAAAAAAATATATATACACATCAAAAACTCTTATATACATAAATGTACAAGTCCAAGCAATGTAGCAGGCATTGTTCGTGGACCACTTGGCCCAAATCACATGGGCAAAGCCCACACAGGATACCTGACTCCAACGGAGAGAACACTGCAGGGGCATCAGATAGGAAAACTACAGGCACCTCAGAGGGAAGGGAAGGGGGGCACCTCAGCCAGATGAGTGCACGACGCCAGATCCACGAGGGGCCTCAATGCCCACTGTTCAATCCTAGGGAGTGCAAAGCCACAGTCTCACAAATCCAGACAGTGGGTGGGCTGCCCACTGTTACATCCTGGGGAGTGCAAAGCCACAGTCTCACAAGTCCAGACAGTGGGTGGGCTGCCCACTGTTACATCCTGGGGAGGGCAAAGCCACAGTCTCACAAGTGGATATCAGTCTCCACTGGTTCTGGAGGGGGCCTGGTGCCCAGAGTGCTTCGTGCAGCCCTGCCTGACACAGATGCGGGCCAGCCCCTGCCGCTCATGGGCCAGTGGTACTTGAGATGAAGGGCCCAGTGCAGCGGTGCTTGAGACGGCGGTGCTCAGTTCAGCGGTGCTTGAGACGGCGGTGCCCAGTTCAGCGGTGCTTGAGACGGCGGTGCCCAGTTCAGCGGTGCTTGAGATGAAGGGCCCAGTGCAGCGGTGCTTGAGACGGCGGTGCCCAGTGCAGCAGTGCTTGAGATGAAGGGCCCAGTGCACCGGTCCTTGAGACGGCGGTGCCCAGTTCAGCGGTGCTTGAGACGGCGGTGCCCAGTGCAGCGGTGCTTGAGATGAAGGGCCCAGTGCAGCGGTGCTTGAGATGAAGGGCCCAGTTCAGCGGTGCTTGAGATGAAGGGCCCAGTGCAGCGGTGCTTGAGATGAAGGGCCCAGTTCAGCGGTGCTTGAGATGAAGGGCCCAGTGCAGCGGTGCTTGAGATGAAGGGCCCAGTTCAGCGGTGCTTGAGATGAAGGGCCCAGTGCAGCGGTGCTTGAGACGGCGGTGCCCAGTGCAGCGGTGCTTGAGATGAAGGGCCCAGTGCAGCGGTGCTTGAGACGGCGGTGCCCAGTTCAGCAGTGCTTGAGACGGCGGTGCCCAGTGCAGCGGTGCTTGAGATGAAGGGCCCAGTGCAGCGGTGCTTGAGATGAAGGGCCCAGTTCAGCGGTGCTTGAGATGAAGGGCCCAGTGCAGCGGTGCTTAAGATGAAGGGCCCAGTTCAGCGGTGCTTGAGATGAAGGGCCCAGTGCAGCGGTGCTTGAGATGAAGGGCCCAGTGCAGCGGTGCTTGAGACGGCTGTGCCCAGTTCAGCGGTGCTTGAGATGAAGGGCCCAGTGCAGCGGTGCTTGAGATGAAGGGCCCAGTTCAGCGGTGCTTGAGATGAAGGGCCCAGTTCAACGGTGCTTGAGATGAAGGGCCCAGTGCAGCGGTACTTGAGATGAAGGCCCCAGTGCAGCGGATCCGGCCATGGCGGGGAGGTCATTTGCCACCTGTCCTGTGGCTGGCGGGGCCCTCCTGCCCATCTGTCCTACGGCTGGCGGGGCCCTCCTGGCCAGCTGTGCCGGGCCTGTTGGTGGCCGCCTGCCCACCTGGGATGGGGCTGGCGGGGCCCTCCTGGCCAGCTGGGCTGATGGCGGTGTTGTCGGGTGTGCTGCCCTCCCCAGCCTTCCCTGATCGCCTGTGGCCCTTCCCCACCTTGGGCGGTGTGCCAGCTCTCTCCACACTTCCTGCCGGAGCCATGGTAGGGGTTTTAGTCCCTGATGTTTTCCCCATCTCGCGCCGGCCACTGCCTATCTTTGGATGTTTCTCCGGGGGTGGGCTGCCCGTGCCTTGGCTCCGTACCGAACTGGCTGCCCTGGAGGGTGGGGCACTCCACAGCCCATGGCAGACTGTGATGACAGGGGCCGGTTTTGTCGTGGCTGAGGTGCTGACTGTAGTCCTATGACATGGATGGGGTGGGGGAGTTGGGGGAAAGAGGTTGAGTTTGGACAGTTAAAACTTTTTAGGAGCAGTGGGACGGGTAGGTGTAGTGGGTATGGGAGTGGAGGAAGAGGTTGTGGTTGTAGGAGTTGTAAGTTTGGTGTCTTTGGGTGCAGATGCTTGTGCTGGAGGCTGTCGTGAGGTGGATGGCTGTTGGGTGGGTGGCTGCCTGCGTTTGTGTATCTTGGAAGAGGGGGTCACAGACACACTGGGAGAGGACACAGGGGACGTGTAAATGGCAGTGGGGGTGGTGACTGCACGTGTGCAGGGTGTTTTGGTGTGTGTGCTGCTGAGGGACGTAGTGGCTGAAGATGTTGTGCATGCAGGTGTGAGTGGAGATGTGACAGGGAGGGAGGAGGGAGACGAGGAGGAGGGGGACACAGTGGAGGCAGTGGGTGTTGGTATGTCTGTATGTGGATGTTGCTTGGGTGAATGCCTGTGTGATGTGTGGTGCTTATGTTTGCCTGAGCTTCCCTTGGGTGTTGAGGTGTGTGCAGGCTGGTCTGATGGTGTGTCTGGGATAGGCAGAGGTACAGGTGATAGGGTATGGGTGGAGGAAGTTAGAGGGGGGAGGCTAGAGACAGGGACAATGGCTGCCATCAGTGCTGAGGCCAGAGTCTTGAACGATCGCTGAAGGGCAGCCTGACCAGAATGAATGCCCTCCAGGTATGCATTACTCTGGTGCACCTCCCTTTCTACACCCTGGATGGCATTCAAAATGGTAGACTGCCCAACAGTGAGCGTCCTCAGGAGGTCAATGACCTCCTCACTGAGGGCAGCAGGGGTGACTGGGGCAGGGCCTTAGGTGCCTGGGGCGAAGGAGATGCCCACCTTCCTGGGTGAGCGGGCATGGGCCAAATGCTGAGGGGCTGCTGGGAGGGCGGCGCTGGTGCGGTAGGTGGCGGCTGTACCTGTTGTTGCGGGGGCACAGATGTTGCCGCCACCACAAGGGAGCTCCCATCAGAGGACGAGTCGGTGTCACTGATGTCTGCCCGAGTCCCCGTTGTGGAGCTCCCCTCGCCCTCTGTCCCACTGGTGAATTTGGAGTCCGTTGCATTTCCCTCCATGGCCATGTGGGATGCTGCTCCCTCGTGCTCCGATGCCACTTCTCCTCCGCCTGATGATGCTAATGCACACATGAACAGGAAGACCACAAAAAAGGGGGGGGGGGAGAAAATAAAGACATGTTGAGTGCATGCATTGGCGACACCGTTGGCGGACAGGACAGACACAGAAGCCCCCTGCACTACGCCGCACACTTGGGGTCGACTATTCAATCCGTGGGACATGGCCTACCAGCCTATGGACGACATCTGCACACATAGATGACACAGGGCCATGAATAGCTGTACTAGGCACCCTACAGAGGTGGGGTGCGGGGGCACAGGGCCATACCTTACGGAGGGGCCTAGCCTACAGAAATCACCCTGGCCTAGGGATACCCACAGCCCTCCTCCCCCACCCAGACACCTCCACTGCACGCAAAGTCAACAGAATGAGAGTGTACTCACCCCCTTGTGTCTGCTGTGATGTCCTCACGCGCCCATCCAAATCGGGGTAGGCCATTGCCAGGATCCGGGACATCAGGGGGGTCAAAGTCCGACTGGCACCCCTCCCACGTTGGGAGGCCATTCCCAGCTGAGCCTCCGCTGTCTTCCTGCTCCAGCGGCGGATGTCCTCCCATCTCTTCCGGCAGTGGGTGCCCCGTCTGCGGTGGACCCCCAGGGTCCGTACGTCCTTGGCGATGGCACGCCAAATATCGATCTTCTGGTGGGCGCTGACCTATGTGAAATGTACAGGGGGAGAAAAATAGTCATCACCTTCTGCATATTCAATGTGAGTGGACCCCCATCCCTACCCTTGCCATGTGGCACATGCTCTCACCGTCGTTTGATGCATGCCTCAATCGCTCCCCTCCCCACCATCTTTCATCCACCCCACTCAACACAGGCATTGCCCATAAAGCATGCTCCCTCAGTACTAACCTGTTGGTCTGGAGGACCGTAGAGTAGTGCGTACTGGGGGAGGACCCCATCCACAAGTTTCTCCAACTCCTGAGCTGTGAAAGCAGGGGCCCTTTCCCCAGTCGCATGAGCCATTATCTCTTCCAGACCGAGGTCACAGCAGCACTTGCAGTGTAGGTCCTCTCCTGTCGAAGATCAGGTATCGAGTGATTAAGGAGATAGAAAATGGCGGTCACGGCCGCGGCGGTGCGTACCGCGACCGCCGGCGCACATCGTCATTGGCTCCTGTGACCCATAGGGTTCAATGTTAACCAATGCTGCTTTGCGCTGCGGTCTTCGACCGCCTACCGCCACGGTGTGCCACGCCAGCGCATTTACCTCACATCCCATTGTCGCACTTCACAGGTCAGGCAGCCGCCATTTCAGGGGCCCACATGGCTTACTTTTTACTGCATCACACATACCTAGGCCTTGCATCAACACTCATACAAAGCATTCATTGGAGTGAGAATTGTGTTATGTGCAAGCTGTGGTTACGTACCTGTGGGTTGATTGACCGCTGGGACATGCGAGGAGATGTCGGAATCTTCCTGTGTACAGACCGCTGGTGGACCTGTCGACAATGGAGGAAAGACATGTCATACTGACATACAGGCTTGACCGTGCCACTATTCATGAACTGTGTGCCCAGCTGGAGCCAGACCTGATGTCACCAATCCGCCAACCCACAGGGATCCCCCCTCTAGTGCAGGTGCTGTCTGTGCTCCATTTCCTTGCAAGTGGGTCATTTCAAACAACAGTGGCCATAGCATCAGGGATGTCCCAGCCTATGTTTTCCAAGGTGTTGTCCAGAGTGTTGTCTGCCCTGCTGAAACACATGCGCAGCTACATCGTTTTCCCTGAGGTGGGGGATTTGGCTACAGTGAAGGGTGATTTCTATGCCCTTGGACATATCCCCAACATCATAGGTGCCATTGATAGGACCCATGTGGCTTTGGTTCCCCCCACAGGAGTGAACAGGTGTACAGAAACAGGAAGAGTTATTATTCGATGAATGTGCAGATAGTATGTTTGGAAGTCCAGTACATCTCCCATGTTAATGCCAAGTTCCCTGGCTCAGTGCATGACGCGTACATCATGCGGAATAGCAGCATCCCTTACGTGATGGGTCAACTCCAGAGGCAACGTGTGTGGCTAATTGGTGACTCTGGTTACCCCAACCTGTCATGGCTACTGACCCCAGTGAGGAATCCCAGGACAAGGGCAGAGGAACGCTACAATGAGGCCCATGGGAGAACTAGGAGGGTGATCGAGCGGACCTTCGGGCTCCTGAAGGCCAGGTTCAGGTGCCTCCATATGACAGGTGGATCCCTATTCTACTCACCAAAGAAGGTGTGTCAGATCATCGTGGCCTGTTGTATGCTTCACAACCTGGCTTTGCGACGACAGGTGCCTTTTCTGCAGGAGGATGGTCCAGATGGTGGTGTTGCAGCAGCTGTGGAGCCTGTGGAGAGTGAAGACGAGGAAGCCGAAGAAGACAACATAGACAACAGGAACACAGTAATACAGCAGTATTTCCAATGACACACAGGTAAGAATACACACCAGCATATTACATATACTTAAACACTACTACCTCTCTACTGTCTGTCCTTTTCCCCCAGTGAATGGTAACTGAGTTGTGACTTTCCCTTCCGATTTCAGAGATGTGGGCCCCACTGCGTGACATCTGCTTTGTTTCCCAATGAACTACAGCTGTGTGACATTGGTATGTTAACATCACAATGTAAATAAGCATTTTGGCACGTTAATGTCTAATACATTTGTTCAAAATCACAGCCATACTCCTGATTGTTTTGTGCAATAACTGTGTTTATTACAGTGCTCTATATTTGTGGGTGGTTGCAAATCGGTGAGGGGTGATGGTGGAGGATTGTCCATGGCAGAGTCCAGACTATTTGTATCACAAGTGCATTGTCCAAATGCCTGTGGAAAGTGGAGCAGGGGCAGTTTAAGGATGGACAGGGTGACAATGTGGGACAGTGGGATGACAATCAGGGAGGTATCCTTTCCTGGCGGGGGTCTTGGCATCTTACTCTGTCTTCTTCCTGGATCTCAGGGCCCGCTTGCGGGGTGGTTCTCCTTCTGCAGGGGGTGGGGAGATGGTGGCCTGTTGGCCCTGTGGCGGGGCCTCCTGTCCACTAGCGCCGGCAGAGGTGGCAGCCAGTTCTTGGTCCATGCTAGTGTCAGGGGCCCTTTGTGGTGCCACAGTGTCCCGCAATGTGGTGACTATCAGATTCAGAGCCCCTACAATTGTGCCCAGGGTGGAACTGATGGTTCGTAGTTCCTCCCTGAACCCCACATACTGTTCCTCCTGCAGGAGCTGGATCTCCTGAAACCTGGCCAGTACCGTCGCCATCGTCTCCTGGGAATGATGGTAGGCGCCCATGATGGGGGAGAGGGCCTCGTGGAGAGTGGGTTCCCTGGGCCTGTCCCCCCCCTGTCGCACAGCAGCCCTCCCAGTTCCCCTGTTTCCCTGGGCCTCTGTCCCCTGGACCGTGTGCCCACTACCACTGCCCCCAGGTCCCTGTTGTTGTTGGGGTGGTGGGTTAACCTGGGTGCCCTGTAGTGGTGGACACACCGCTGATTTACGTGTCCTGGGGACAGAGGTATGGGCCCGCTGATGGGGGGGCTGTGCTGGTGTTCCCAGAGGGGGGAAGGTCTGCTGTGGCCTGTGGCTGTCTGAGGGGAACCGGCTGTCCCGAGGTCCCTGATAGGCCGGGCTGGTCATCTGGATCCAGGTCGACAGAGGTGCTGTCATCACTGTTGGCCTCTTCTGGGGGTGGAGTGGACATTTGTGGACCCTCCTGCGCGGTGACGTGGCGTTCGGGTCCTGCAGGGGTATAAAGGGATGGTTATTGCATCTGTGTGTGCCATAGCATGCAATGGGTGGGTGCCCGTGTACCCCAGTGCTTGCATTCCTGTGTGGGGGCTTTTGTGACGGTGGTTTGGGGGGGATGGGGATGTGCAGTGGGCATGCTTTGGTGATGGGTGTCCATGCTTTGTGGTCGCATGC
Organism: Pleurodeles waltl; assembly: GCF_031143425.1. Taxonomy (NCBI): domain Eukaryota; kingdom Metazoa; phylum Chordata; class Amphibia; order Caudata; family Salamandridae; genus Pleurodeles; species Pleurodeles waltl. The sequence continues at coordinate 480,064,541 of NC_090451.1, forward strand.
AGGGCTTGCGGTTGGTATGGGTGGGTTGTGATGGTGAGACATTTGCAAGGAGTAGGTGTGATGGGGGGAGGGTGTGGGTGGGGGTATGAGTTGGCGTGCTGGTGGGGTGGGGGGGATGAAGTAGTGAAGATGAGACTTACCAGAGTCCATTCCTGCAGATACTCCGCTGTGGCCCTCAGGATGCAGGATCGCTAAGACCTGCTCCTCCCATGTTGTAAATTCTTGGGGAGGCGGTGGTGGACCGCCGCCAGTCCGCTGAACCGCGATGTTGTGCCTGGATACCATTGAACGCACCTTCCCCCGTAGGTCGTTCCACCGCTTCCTGATGTCGTCCCGATTTCTTGGGTGCTGTCCCACAGCGTTGACCCTGTCGACTATTCTGCTCCACAGCTCCATCTTCCTGGCAATGGAGGTGTGCTGCACCTGTGTTCCGAAGAGCTGTGGCTCTACCCGTGCGATTTCCTCCACCATGACCCTGAGTTCATCCTCAGAAAACCTGGGGTGTCTTTGCGGTGCCATGGGGTGGTGTGGGGGATGTGTGGGGTGGATTGTGTGGTGCTAAGTGTGGTGATGTGTATTGGTGTGTTGTGTGAAGTGCGTGGTAATATTGCTGGGTGAATGTAATATGCGCGTCTGGGTGCTCGGATATCTGTTTCTCAGTGCTTGGTACCGATTCTCTAGGAGTGGAGGTTTGTGGGTGATGTGGGTGTGTGTTTTATATTTAATTGGGTGTGTGGGCGTGGTGTGTGTATGTGTCTCAGGTGTGTGTATTTCAAATTGTCCAATGTGGCTGTGTTTAGTAAGAGTGTGTGCATTTTGAGCGCGGCGGTGTGTACCGCCAATGGAATACCGCGGTTGAATGACCGCCGCGTGGATTCGTGTGTCGTGATAGTGTGGGCGTATTTATGTTGGCGTGACGGTGGAGGTTTGGTCATCGCCAGTTTCTCGCTGACCTTTGGTGTGGCGGACTTTTGTGGATGTCTGTATTTTGGCGGTTTGCCTGTTGTGGGTCAGAATGACCGTGGCGGTTTACCGCGGCCGCGGCGGTATGGTGGCGGTCTTCTGACAGCGGTAAGAGGCTTTTACCGCCGATGTTGGAATGACCGCCTTAATTCCCAACAATTCAATAGTGGAGGAATCATCCCTTACGAAACAGGAAAAGAAACGAAAAAGGAAGGCACGGAAAAAACAAAGGGGGTCCAGCTAAGCTGTATATGGAAATCGTTTGCTAAATCAAATGGCATGCAGTAAAAGGAATCAGAAAGCACTGAAAACAGAAACAAGATCTGCTAATCTAGACAGATCAGGGCAGAACGGCCAGCCAGCGAGGACAATTCTACGGGCGAACCAAGCACTTTTGTTAATCAATCAACATCACGGCAACAGTCTAAAAAAAAAACCCGTTCCAGCAACATGCAGGGTAGCAGCCTTTTGCATGGAGAGACGGCCTTAAGAGAATTCCAGGTAAATAGAACAATCTTCAGGCAGTGCCCAGAACAGGGAACTCAGCGGTATACTGACAGGCAGGAAACTGGCAAACCCTGGGAACATAACCCTCAACGCACAAGCTCCGCACACAACATGACCGTAACAAATCAACCTGCAGGCAACAACAAACAGATTTTAGATCATGGTTACCATCCTTGGTCAGATGATTGTACAAACAGCACGCCACAAAAAAGAATTCCAGGACACCAGATAACGCAGGACTATACGGCCTCAGAGGAAAATAAATTACTTTTCATTCATTGCTACAATTTGAAGGGGGCTTTTGACATTCTAAACAGAGGTACCATACTGAAGTTAATAAATGCGATTTTGCCCCTGGCTCACATCTCAACAACAGAATTGATGACTGTGGAGTTCACTCCACATCCACACAATAAAGATAAAGAGGCAACGCTGACATCATGGGCCACGTCCGCCATTATTGACCAAATTCTAGCACATCGAGATACGTTTAGCGCATGGGGCATCGTCCTGCAAAAACTAGTACTGCCCAGATACCCTAACCTTCTGGTACCGCAAAAAAAGAAGGACGGCTCAATCTTAAAAGGGGCTGTGGGAGTAGAAACCTCCCTAAGTAGTTGGAACCACATTACAATTGTTAAGCACCAAAGCATGTTCCATCCTGGCACGCACCGACAGATCTTCATTGGTACCCCCTCAACAGTCAAACAGGCTTGAAGGCAAAAGTTAAATGACAACATTTACAAATGGTCCTGACGAAAAACCCAGAATATATCCATATTTGCACCTGGAACACTCACTGTTTAAAAAATCTGGTTACCGACAGGGCGGCTTAGAGTTTCCTTCAGCAGTTTGAAATCATCATGTTGCAGGAAACATTGTGAATGGAGCAGATAAAAATTTCGGGTTATTCTGGGATAGACGTCTTCGCAAAACACCCTAAAAAACATGGACAACCCAAGGGGGGCCTGACAACGTATTGCTCCACAAATATCAACTGGGTGATCAAACAGATCGACCTGGGAATTGACTGGCTTCTTCCAATAAAATTGGAACATCGGGCGCCATCAGGCAACAACAGAACTTTACTATTGTTCAACATACACCCTAACAAAATCCAAAACAGTGGAAACATTGAAACATTGACCAGTATTCTAAAAATGCTAATCCTCATTTTGTCTGGCGATTTCAACCTTGATTTGAGAAAAGGCAGCACAAAACACCCTAACGGAACATGCACATACATAAAGTTTGAAACCCTGGGTTTGCGCTGCCTGACGCCTCTCCCTGAGGACGCCTCATACGCACAATTGACCTTTTCAAGTGGCACAAAAAAATCCAACATCGACTTTTCATTAATAATCGATACCGCATTGCCACTGGTTTCAGCATTTAGGATCCAACAACGCACTGAGAGCGATCACTTTCCACAACTTATTAAGATCCGGAATGAATGGAATCGGCTCCCCACTGTTAATATTATAATTTCAACCCAGTGACTTATGATACAAAAAAAATGAAATGGAGGGGCCCGGGCCTCGACAAAGTAATGGAAGAAGTGTACCGCAGTGCAGGCACAACTAAAAAGCTCAAAGAATCACTAAGTGCACAGGAACTAGAAGATCACCCTCAAGGAGAACGAGTGATCTCTTGGACACACTTGTGTGATTCTTTAATAAATACATTTTCCATCAAAAAAAGTCTCCCAATTTCGGTAATAGAGTCAAAAAACAAAGGGGGTTATTACAACTTTGGAGGAGGTGTTAATCCGTCCCAAAAGTGACGGTAAAGTGACGGATATACCACCAGCCGTATTACGAGTCCATTATATCCTATGGAACTCGTAATACGGCTGGTGGTATATCTGTCACATTTGGGACGGATTAACACCTCCTCCAAAGTTGTAATAACCCCCAAAGTCAAGAGTCGCAAAGAAGAAAAGCCATGGTTCAACAGGACATTGCGCAATCTGAAAAATCAAGTCTCTAGAGAATCAAAAAAAGTCCTAAAGGACGTACAATGGGGGAGGAAATCTGATGACACAAGGCTTTCTGAATTAATAGCCAAATATAAGAAAAACTGCTGGATGGCAAAACAGAGTCATCATGAGGATCTGTGGACCAAGCTGCTTATGTCCAACAAACAGAAAAATAACAAAAAGTTCTGGGAACTAATAAACTGACTAACTAAGAGACAAAATCGACACACGAATGCAGGTATCGATGCAGCCACATGGGAAGCCCACGTACATACAGGGCCAACAGGCTGGCAGTGCTTCCTGGGCCATTCTGACTGCGGCGGTAAAGCCGCGGTCAGAAAACCAGGTCCGGCGGTTTCCCGCCGGATTAACCCCGGTTGGCCCAATCCTCCATGGCGGCGCTGCAAGCAGCGCCGCCATGGGGATTCCGACCCCCTTCCCACCAGCCTGTTTCTGGCGGTTTTCACCGCCAGGAACAGGATGGCGGGAACGGGTGTCCTGGGGCCCCTGGGGCCCCGGAGGGCCCCTGCACTGTCCATGCCACTGGCATGGGCAGTGCAGGGGCCCCCTAACAGGGCCCCATTAAGCTTTTCACTGTCTGCATAGCAGACAGTGAAAAGCGCGACGGGTGCTACTGCACCCGTCGCACACCTGCAACACCGCCGGCTCCATTCGGAGCCGGCTTCAGTGTTGCAGGCCCTTTCCCGCTGGGCCGGCGGGCGCTCCCTTGGCGGGCGCCCGCCGGCCCAGCGGGAAAGTCTGAATGGCCCCAGCGGTCTTCTGACCGCGGAGCGGCCAATTGGTGGTTCCCGTTTGGCGGGCGGCAACCGCCGCCCGCCAAACTTAGAATGACCCCCACAATGTTCTCACTCCCAGAACACAACATGAAGGAGGAGGCCTCACAGATAGCCAATGACTTAAGCAAGATTAATTTTGGCTTCAGAGTGACAACGCAAACAGACTTAACTCTAAATGGAAATGAAGGAAAGCATGCACTAATGACCATTGACATAGAAATGCTGACAAGCCTTATCAAGAAACTAAAACTGGAAGGGGCAGCTGGTCAGTACGGTATTCCGAATGCCTTGTTTAGAGGAGACCCTTCATTCTGGGTGTATTATTTGGTGCTGCGGGGCACTACGGGTCTCCCAGATGCATGGAAAGGCAGCATTATTCACCCTAGATACAAAGCAGGTAACCCTGCAAATCCTTCAAACTACAGGCTAATAGCATTGATAGATATGGAAGCAAAACTCTACGCATCCTGCCTACTGCAACAACTAGCAGAATGGATTCATGACAGACAGTTAATTCCACAATGCCAGACAGGTTTCAGAGCTGGTATGGGTGCTTTCACCAACGGCAACCCTGGCCCTGCTGGGAAACAAAGCCAGGCTTATGAAAAAAAGGCTACTTGCATGCTTTATTGATCTAAAGGCAGCTTTTGATTGTGTACCAAGAACCCGCCTATGGGAGAAACTGAATGGGTGGAGCTTACCATGCAGCCTTCTTAGCACAATGATGGACTTGTACACAGGTACTTGGGCGCAAGTAAATATTGGAGAGGGCAGCCACCTCATCAAGAGAATATTAACAGCAAAAGGACTTAATCAAGGGTGTGTATTTGCTCCCACGCTGTTCAACTTATATCTTGCAGACCTAGCCGAGGCTCTAGCCCCCGTAAATAGCCATCCGCAGTATTGGCCAAGAAAGGAATTGCATGGCTACAGTACGCAGACGACATAGTTCTACTCACCCAAACACCTGTTGGGCTACAGCATAGCATTGATGCATTTTATACATACATAACAATGCAAGGCCTAGAATTGAATTTGAGTAAAACTAAGGTTGTCCGCCTAGTTGACAGGAGGTTTAAATCTGCTTCATGGTTCATAAACGGATCCTGGGTGGAGGTTGCACCCACATATAAGTACTTGGGATTCACTATGGACTGGCTTCTGACTTTCAAGCCGCAGCTTGCTGTCGCCAAAGCAAAAGCCCTCTCACTGACCTATGGTTTTAAAGTTCTAAAACAAAAACTGATCTGCCCATCATACACTCACCTGCTTTCTGTCATGGCAGCGCGGCTAATGCCCACCATCACTTATGGCACCGAAATTATGCTGGGGAAGGAGGCAGTTTCTTTCAATCAAATCCAGACGAAGGCCTACAAAACAGTTTTTCAGATACCACGACCAGCATCTCCAGCTCAGGTTCGTTTAGAATTGGGTCTGAAAAACTATGAATTTCAGAGTAGATGTGCCTTCATTAAACTATGCTAGAGGATGCATGCAGCTGAGACCCGTACTCTAAACAACCTATGTTGGATGGAAATTGAGGAGCGACACAATGATAAAAGCACCTGGGGTCATCACTTAAATAACTGCATTAAAGCACTAGGTTTGCTAGAGGCCTGGGACCAGAACCCGGACAAAAAGGAGTTTTTTCGGAACGCAAACGCAGTCACTAAGAAGAAATCTTTAAATTCAGATAAACAAAAACTGGCAAGCAGAGAGCACGCCTGGACTATAATAACATCATACAAAACTTTACGGGCACAGGAATACCTAGCAGCAAACTTCAACCAGTCGCTGAAACATCGGTTTATGCTTTTCCGCCTTGGGTTAATGGAAACAAAGTATATGGTCCCTTCATGGAGACAGCAGGATCTGACACATTTCTGTTGACTGTGTGGGTACAGACAAGAGTCATTAGAACACATTTTTTGTGTGTGCCCGGCTTTGCTAGGCCTCAGGACATTATATTTGAAAAACATTTTTAAGACACTGAACATACGCTCATGCAGACCGGCCATTATAAGCTGGCTTAGCGGACTTTCAATCCCGTTTTCTTGTCAAGGGACTAAATTCATGGTACAGGCTCAGAAAGAATTAGTGAATAAAGGTGAAGCGAGTGTGCAAGGGCCATCATTTTATGATTAGTAAAGCTCCGAAAGTTTAGTTCCAGCCAGGAAACAGCCCTTGGCACTACTTAGGATTCTCACTCAGTGTTCGTAAGGGAGCAAGAAAGTCCTAAAGTTAAGTCCAAGACCAAGGTTGGAATTAGTGGAGAACTTTTTAGCTATGCACAACTCTTTACTATGATATGTTTTAGTTTCAAATAAGCTTTTATGATTTTATTATGGGTCTCTATTAACATAATGAGTAGGCAAAGTTTATATATTATTATGCATTTTGGAATTGTGATGGTTTTAATTAACCGTGTCAATAAAATTAAACGTGATCCTACGGACACATGTAGCCCTTGGTTACTATAACAGAATTAGGGAACATGCTGGACTGTCTAGGCTGCCCCTTAACCTTGTCTGGGAACGGAGTTGCAGGCTGCGGTCAATGATCAGGAATGGCAAGTCATTCTCCATCAGCCCTCTAAAATTACACACATGGCCCGGTTTAAACTTATACAAACCTGCAAACTACACAAAGCATATCTCACTCTATTAAATATAAACTTTTTGCTTTGGTCTCCCCAGAATGTGCCTCCTCCCCAGTGCAAAGTCAGCTGACCCATACGCTTAGAAAGTTGTGGCCTTTTAGGGCTAGAGTTCTAGCTACAATCACTGAACGTATTGAAATATATTGGAAGACCAGTCCTGGACTCCCAGGAGTGCTCATCCTGGGTATATAACCCTGTGACATGAGAAGGATACACTCACCAATAGATTCTGGGATCTTGCCCTTCTGCTCTCCAGGGGAACTATTAGCAGATGCTAGAAACCCTCCCCACGCTACCCCTCCCCCCCACCCACTATTCTGGAATAGGGACCCACAACACTGGTTGCAGGTTGAAAACCCAGTCCTGTGCAGGGAGGAAAACATATGCCTTTGGGTCATACCTCAATTGCTGACCTTAGTGATGTCGTATTCTGGGAACCTAAAATCCCTATTTTCTAATGATGATCTTTCTCTTTGAGCAGACAATCCATCTCAGCTTTTATCCCTACTTCTCAGCTGAGGGAAACTGTGTCCTGCCCTCTCTTGCATACAAGAACACATTTATTATCTTTGGTGCTGTCTCATATGCTGTTGTTCATGTTATTCAAATGTTGCTATGCATTGAACTACATGACTTACTGCCTTTGCTAGGCTGGCCCTTGCAATGCTGAAATTCTCAACAGCAGGCCTCCTGCCCCCATGTATCAGTTTAGTAACCAATTAGCTCCTAGGTCTTTTTTGGCTATTTGGAAATAATATCCACTTAAAGCATCATAACTTTCTAGCCACACAACGCATCCATGACAAATTTGTGTCCTTTTTCCCCCAACATCCTGGGAATTCTAAAGGAACCCAGGGTTTGTGGATTTCCCTGGAGAGGACAGGGAAAATAGGCAAAGTATATCTAAATTATGATTGGGGGGGAATCTGAAAAAAAGTGTTCTGGATAAAAGTGTCTGTTGTTTTCTAAAAATGGCATAAAGAAAAGGTTTGCTTTGTTTAAGTCACCATCTTCCCAGCTTTCAGGAACATGCAGAACTGAATTTAAAAAAAATAAAAAATTACCACAGTTTTGGGACTTTTCATAGAGGCAGCCTGTTTTTCCTATTTTTAGGGCTCTTAACTTACTTTAGTTTGTGGTGAAAACCAGTGTGAAACCCATGGGTGATCTAGATAAACTATAGGTGTCTGAAAAGTAAACACAATTCTGAATTCAGCAAGGGGTGATATGTATAGATCCCTTCAAAGTTTCCTAAAAAAAACTAACTGTTGAAAAAAAGAAATACTGAAAATGAGTAGGAGAAAACAGACATTTGTGACAACTTTTTCATCTGTAACTTTTATTCATAATGGCCAATTTATAAAAGCAATATACCATTAGGTCAACTAGGTTGTTCCAAGAACCCAGAGCCAACCACTGAGTGGACTGTACAATGGTTTTTCATTGTGTACTGAGTCTGGACCAATTCAAATGATGAAGAGTGGCAAATGGGTATCAAGGAACCTATGAATTTCTGAAATGGACACAAAATATGAAGTTCAGGAGCAGTGATTTTTTTCTACTACTCTGAATTTGTGGGTACCCTTATCCGCATATGATGTAGAGAGTATTTTTCAGTATGCCTTCTTTCTCACACTTTGGCTTACCTTTAGAAGGGACAAATGTAGGGAATTCCAATTGGTAAATATACATATCCTACTATTCTATGCTTCCACATGTTTTTGATAAGAAATGGTACCTGAGTTATGCCAGTAGGCCTAGTGCCTGGGACAGGAAACAGCCCAAAACGCACTATGGATGCATCAAATTTTTCCACCCAAAACGGACCAGTTTTCTGCAAAGTGGGTGGCTGTGGATTTTGGGCCCTAGCTTTTCTAGCTATTAAGGAAACCTCACAAACCTGTATATTTTTGAAAAGTAGACACATAGGGGAATCTAGGATGGGGTGACTTGCATGGCTCTTGCCAGGTTGTTTTACCAAGGATCCCTCGCAAACCTCTAACTTTGACTAAATAAACACCTTTCTTCACATTTCTGTGATGGAAAGGTCTGGAATCTGTGGGGAGTCACAAACTTCTCTTTCCACCCAGCCTTCCCGTAAGTCTTCTGATAAAAATTGCACCTTACTTATTTGTGTAGGCCTAGTACCTGCGATGGGAAATGGCCCAAAACGCAACATAGATAGATCACATTTTTCAAATCAAAACTGACCCCTTTTTTGCAGTGAGACTGGCTGTGGATTTTAGACCCTGCTCACCTGACACCTAGAGAAACCTAGCAAACCTGTACATTTTTTCAAAATTAGACAGCTAGGGGAGTCTAGGATAGATTTACTTGTGTGGATCTCATGAGTTTTGATTTTTTACCCACATTGCCCTGCAGACCTCAAACTTAACCTGAAATCACACATTTTCCTTACATTTCTGTGATGGAAATGTCTGGAATCTACAGGAATCCACAAAATTGCTACCACTCAGCATTGCCTTCCCTGTGCTATAAAAGCACTTTACCGGTGGTGGGGTTGGGCGTAGTGCCTGCAAGAAGAAAGGATCATACCAAGGTCTAAAGAAGTCCCCACGCATGACCTATTGCCAACATCTGGCCTGGGGGGCTTGGGGGAATGAAAGATTTAATACATAAAAATTAGAAAGGGGGAGCACAAGCCCATGACCAAGGGGCCACTACACCGATCCCTGGTGTCTAGTGGGTGGATCCCTGCTTGAGGGTCACTCTCCTGTGGCGATCCCCAAGCAGAGATCCACTGGACAAAGGTGCCATTGGAAAGGTGAGATTCTCCTCTTTCCAGTGATTTCCTCCCAAGCATTGATTTAATTAAGTAAAATGAGCCAATCGGCTTGTTTTACTTTTACTTTTACTCTACTGACATCAGCATGCCCTGTGTGCCGATTGTCATTATAGTAAAACAAAAAAAACAAAAATCAGACTGCTCAGGAGGCTCAGAAGCTCTTCCCAAGCAGCTTGATGTGATAAAATCAAAGGACACCCTCTGGTGCAGCACACCAGAGGGGCCTTTATTTACCTTCCAAGTGTTGGCCAATAGCTGACACACATACTGGGGAGGTAGTGGAGGTGTTTGCCATTGGCTGACACCTGCACCAAAAGGGTTAAAGGGCTATTGCTTTAGCAACATGTCTCCATACCATCTTGATCATAGTCTCAAAACTTACTGTGATGGTACATTTGTGGTTTTGTAAGTCATAATTTGAATCTTTTTGATCCACTGCTGTATAACTATAGGTCACCATTAGTCATGCTTCCATGTTTGAAAAAAATAGCAGCTAATATAACACAGAAACTGAATTACATGCTTGTAGCGAATATTAAAAGAGTAGCCCCATCACCTCACATGGCTAAACCAGGGCACCACAATAAGATTGGCAGACTCCGAGCAAAGGGTCCTAGCAGGGTTACACTGGATATGTCTTTGTAGGTAATTAGGAGTGAAAGAATTAACTACTTTGATTCAAAAAGCCCTAAAAGTGTTCACTTTGGCACTTTGAAGCCATTGAAGTGTTCAAGTGATCAGATACACTGGATTATCCATTAACCCTAGGATAAGATGAACAGCCTCGTTGAGAATGTACTGCAATGTGGCACTGAGGCTTAAGTATAAAAAAATAATCTGGCAAAACGGCATAGATTCAAAGAATAAAGTTATAATTGAAACTTGGACCACTGTTTCGCAAAGTTATAGAGGAAAATTTTGAGTCATCTTTCTTAAATCCAAAGCATAAAGCAGCAAACGCGTCAACCTGTTCCCTAAAGGTGGGCTGTCAATCAATAATAACGACCAGATTATGAGCAGAGGTTTCTGGTGCAGGAGACAATCCCAGATTAGATGGCCACTAACCAAAATTCTACATAGGTAACCTGATCAAGTCTAACATCTATGTCTTATCAGGATTCAGAGTTAGCGTCCCTTAATTTGGCAAAAGCACACAGAGTCACAAAATTTAAGTTGAAGAGCAGCTTGCCCGGAGGCATCCCTCAAGACAGCTTGGCTTGCAGGTTTCCCTCAAGAAATATCTTTCAACAAAAAGTAGAAGGATGGCAAAGACACCACCCCAAGTGGCCATACAAAAATGAAGTGGACCACTCCATAGCAAGGTTACACATTCTAGTAGCTACCAACCAGTGGAGCAAGACACCATGTAAGACTGTATCAAGGGTATTGGAGAGGTCCAAAAGTGTAAGGTGTCCTCCCTGCCTCCATCAAAAATCACCTTCTTGTTGTTAGCAACTGATGCTAGTATGATCTCAGTGCTATTTGAGGAATGAAAGCCTGATTAGTGTGGGTCCAGCATGTATGTGCCTTAGTAAAAATAGAAGTACAAACAATGCATGCTGTAACCTTGGCAAAGCAAGAAAGCACAGAAATTATTGTATTATCAGCCATCATGTTCGGGTCAGCTTTGAGAGTCTTTAACAGGGTGTTGATAAAGGCCCTTTTCCAGAATCTGTACACATCACAGTAAAAAGCCAATGATTACTGTTAGGCCTTAGGGTGGTGACCCCCCAACTTTTTGCCTGCCTCTCTCCATTTTACTGGCCCTGTTTCTGCTGGTTTTAGGACTCTGCACACTTTACATCTGCTGATCAGTGCTAACATGTACTGTATATGCTCTCTCCCCTAAACATGGTAATATTGGTCCTACCCAATTGGCATATTTACTATAGCTATAGGTTCCTAGTAAAGTGCACTATATGTGCTCGGGCCTATAAATTAAATGCTACTAGTGGGGCTGCAGTACTGATTGTGCCACCCACATAAGTACCCCTTAACCATGTCTCAGGCCTGCCATTGCAATTGCCTACTTCAACACTTGCTTTGTTTTTGTGTGTTTGTTTGAAACTACACTCTCTACCTATGTGATAGGATCCTCATGTATACCTTTGTTAAAACACTTCTTGTTTCCATCAGTCCCATATATGGGGGACACTCCCTCTGACTTGGTACATAAAGTGTGGCAATTTTGTCCCAGTATGCCAGTCTAATTTTTCTGACTCTTCTGTTCATTGTCCTGTTAAAGCAAGGATATTTACTTCAATGTTATCTTGGTAAACCTATTTGCTTAAGTGCAGAGACACTCTGAGATCACTGCTGCTCTTTAGTAAGATTTTATTTCATTCATTTTACACTAAAACACAGAGGCCAAGATAGCACGCACCACTACCATGTTTAAATACTGGAAATCACCAATCGGTGAGCCAGGTGTGATTCAGGTTACAATTCATCTCTATAGTATTGCAACACTAAAGTTAACTTTAAGTAATGCCATGACACTTCCACCATCTACAGAATATTGTAAATCAAGGGAATTGACTTGACAGGCAATTTAGATGTCCTTGTTGAGGTCAATGGAATCTCATCACACCATTTGTCTTCCTGTTATAACCAAAAGGGAAAGACAAAATGATCATTCCATAGGTTCAACATTTTGTTTTAAACTTTGGCCAAATCATCTCTGACTCTGTACATGTTATTCCTCACTTTCTGTTTGAAGAGTATGGCACCTTCCTTCAACATATTTTCTCTTTAAAACACTTGCCTTTTTCTTATTTAGGTGTAAAAGCTTTTAGGAATTGTTAGACCTGACATGCCTTAGGGCGGTCACCCCTAACTTTTTGCCTGCCTCCCTCCACTTTTTGGACTCTGTTTTTGCTGGCTTTTAGACTCTGCGCACTTTACCACTGCTAACCAGTGCTAAAGTTTAAACATGGTAACTTTGGATCATACCAAATTGGACTATTTAATATACTTATAAGTCCCTAGTAATGTGCACTGTATGTGCCTAAGGCCTGTAGATTAAATGCTACTAGTGGGCCTGCAGCACTGGTTGTGCCACCCACTCAAGTAGCCCCTTTACCTTGTCCCAAGCCTGCCATGGCAAGGCCTGTGTGTGCAGTTTCACTGCCACTTCGACTTGGCATTTAAAAGTACTTGCCAAGCCTAAAGCTCCCCTTTTTCTACACATAAGTCACCTCTAATGTGTGCCCTAGGTAACCCCTAGAGCAGGGTGCTGTGTAGGTAAAAGGCAGGACATGTACCTGTGTAGTTTACATGTCCTGGTAGTGCAAAACTCCTAAATTCGTTTTTACACTACTGTGAGGCCTGCTCCCTTCATAGGCTAACATTGGGACTACCCTCATACATTGTTGAAGTGGCAACTGCTGATCTGAAGGGAGTAGGAAGGTCATATTTAGTATGGCCAGAATGGTAATACAAAATCCTGCTGACTGGTGAAATTGGATTTCATATTACTTTTTTAGAAATGCCACTTTTAGAAAGTGAGCATTTCTCTGCACTTAAATCTTTCTGTGCCTTACAATCCACGTCTGGCTAGGTTTAGTTGATAGCTCCTTGTGCATTCACTCAGACACACCCCAAACACAGGGTACTCAGCCTCACTTGCATACATCTGCATTTTGAATGGGTCTTCCTGGGCTGGGAGGGTGGAGGGCCTGCTCTGACACAAAGGACTGCCACACCCCCTACTTGGACCCTTGCAGACAGGATTTAACTGAACGGGGACCTGGTGCACTTCTAAACCACTCTTTGAAGTCTCCCCCACTTCAAAGGCACATTTGGGTATAAAACAGGGCCTCTGCCCTACCACCTCAGACACTTTCTGGAGAAGAAACCTGAACCAGAACCTGCATCCTGCCAAGAAGAACTGCCTGGCTGCTCAAAGGACTCACCTGTCTGCTTTCTACAAAGGACTGCTGCCTTGCTGTTGGCCTGCTGCCTTGCTGAACTCTTGTCTGGCTGCCAAAGTGCTCTCCAAGGGCTTGGATAGAGCTTGCCTCCTGCCCCCTGAAGTCTCAGGACCAAAAAGACTTCTCTTTTTCATTTGGACTCCTCGTGCGCCGAAAAATTTGACGCACAGCTTGCTCTGCGGTGAGAAAATCGCCGCACGCCGACGCTGCCCGACACAACGCCTACGGGGCGACCGGAACTTCGATGCAAGGCCCCGCATGGACAACGCCGCCCGGCTTCCAGAGAGGAAATCAACGCGACGCCTGCTGTGAGAAAGAAAATTCCACGCACAGCCTCCCAGAACGATGCGCAGCCGGATAACAAGCAGAGGAATCCATACACAGACCCTGGGACATCTGGTAATCCTGCGAAACATAGAAGGAGTGGGCCTGTGTGCCGGAAAACGACGCACGTCTTCCCGGGGTGAAAAATAACGACGCAAGTCCATGTGTGAAGGGGCGAAACTGATGCAAACACAATTTTTCTTCCCGCAGAACGGCGCACGTCTCCCCGCATGAAAAATAACGACGCAAGTCAGTGTGTGAAGGGGCGAAACCGACGCACACACCATTTTTCCACACATCTCCTCCTCTGCGGCCCTCTGCGGAGATTTTCCACTCCAAACCAGGTACTTTGTGCTTGAAAGAGACTTTGTTTGCTTTTTAAAGATTGAAAACACTTTATATCACTTTTCAGTGATATTCCTACATATTCTTATTGCATCTTTTATTGTGTTGATCTACAAATATCCAGATAAATATTCTATATTTTTCTAAACACTGTGTGGTGTATTTTTGTGGTGCTATCTGGTGTTATTGTATGATTTATTGCACAAATACTTTACACATTGCCTTCTAAGTTAAGCCTGACTGCTCGTGCCAAGCTACCAGAGGGTGGGCACAGGATAATTTGGATTGTGTGTGACTTACCCTGACTAGAGTGAGGGTAACCTGACTGCCAACCAAAAACCCCATTTCTAACAGGAATTTACTGAAAAATGCTCTCCAATTGAATGCCCTCATGAATCATCATGACTTGCTACTTTGTGCCTAGTTTAAGTATGTTTTGAACAGTCATTGATAACACTGCAGTATACCATCCGTATATCAACAAATGTCTTTGTTCTCCTTCAAATACAAGTGCAGCAGTCATCAAAAGTCTATGTCCCCAAATTGCCTCAAATTTCCCCTGAGATATCATTGTTATTCTTGCTCCAGACTCAACTTAACTCATTCAACTCATGACAAACTATGCATACTATTGTATAAGGATCTGGACACTCCAGAAGTCTGATCAGGAAACACAAGTGTTAAACATTCCATTGGGCTTTCAGTCCCTTCTATATTCTCCTCTCTCACAAAATTTACAGTAGTGTGCTTAGACCTCTGTCACACATTCGTGAAATGCCTTGTTTGTCTTGTCAATCACAAGATGCCAGACACCTACAAATCCTAAGAACTAGGGGTGAATTTGATTCCATCTATCTGCTCAAAGAAAGCATGGAAGGCAAAGAAGGCCAAACAACACTAACTCAAGAAGACTGGCTTCAACCTGAGAGTTTTATGTTTATCACTATATCACTAGTGACCTTGTCCCTGGCTCTTTGTAAATTAAACAAACATTAGTTTCCAGTTTCATCCAGTCCATGCCACGACTTGCTTGTTACCTTATCAGAGATCTACTTATACCCCCATAAGGATATTTATTACAAATGCCTTAGAAGAAAACTTTGAAAACCAACAACAAAAATAGTTACAACAATTTTATGGCATTATCCGGAGCAACTTCTACGAGAACAAACTCAAAGGGTAAACGGCCAAATGATATTCCAGGTAGCATTAGAAACTCTCTGTTCATGGTTTGTTATTCTATGATCTCACATACCATCAATACCTAGTGTTTTGAACTATTGGCCTATAATCAAAATACCTAAACATTTAGGTAACTTATTCAAAAATCTATTTACCCTTTCTGCCAAGAGGGCATATTATTGCAGATCTATACTAGTTTAAGCCAAAACACAGAGGCCCTCACTACAACCGTAGCAGTAAATGCCGACTACCGCCGTAATCCGCTACAGGTATTATGACCCACACAGAGAAATCCGCCACATACGTATACAGACACCCACACACGTCTGCCACACCAAAGGTCACTGATAAACTGGTGGTACCAAAACCCACACCATTACACCAACAGGAACACGCCCACAGTATCACGACCCACGAATCACCGCAGCGGTCTTTCAACCATGGTAATCCATTGGCAGTACACACCACTGTGCTCAAAATACACACACACTTACAAAACACCACCACTTTGGACAATTCAAACTAAACACACCTGACACACACATACACACACCACACCAATATAAAACACACACCACATTGCCCACAACCCCTTACGACACAAAGGATTTGACAACTGAGAGAAAGACAAGGCAGGAGCACCCATTCAATCAGGGGCACAGAACACCATCACCCATTCACTATCCACGCACCTCATACCACACACCACAACACATCACCCCACACATCATCCCACACATCCTCACACCTATCACTCACACCACATCCATGGCACCCCAAAGACACCCCAGGTTTTTGAGGAGTAGCTAGGGTCATGGTGGAGGAAATCATCCGGGTAGAGCCACAGCTATTCGGATCACAGGTGCAGCAGATGTCCATTGCAAGGAAGATGGAGCTATGGCGGAGAATGTGGACAGGGTCAACACCGTGGGACAGCACCCAAGAACAAGGGATGACATCAGGAAGAGGTGGAACGACCTACATGGAAGGTGCGTTCCATGGTTGCAAGACACCAGGTAGCAGTACAGAGGACTGGCGGTGGATTTTACCTCCTCCGCCATAACTAACAACATGGGAGGAGCAAGGCTTGGCAATAATGCATCCTGAGGGCCTTGCAGGAGTAGCAGGAGGACTGGACTCTGATAAGTCAAATCATTACTACAAAATCCCCCACCCTACCTGCATGCCATCATAAACTCCTACCCCTACCCTCACCCCCATCACTCCACCACCTCACATACACCCCACCATCACAACCCACCCATCTCAATACCAAGCCCTGCATGCAACACCAATGCATGGACACCCATCACAGACCTGCATGGACACCCATCACCACAGCATGTCCATCACAGAGATTCACCCAGCCCACAAAACCACCACGAGCACAAGGCTGAGCTGACAGGGAAATCACAATCATACAGGGAAACATACCCATGCACAAGATGGCACACGCAGATACATTAACACTGCATTTGCATCCCAACAGGACCCCTACTCAACATCACCAGAGAGGAGGTGCCAGCTACAACCAGTCCACCCCAGAAGAGGTACACAGTGATGACAGCAGCTCTGCACACCTGGATCAGGACGACTAACCTGGCCCATCAGGGACCTCTGGACAGTCGGTTTCCCTGCCACAGTCCCAACCCACCACAGAGCCTCCCCCCTCAGGAAACACCAGCACAGCACCCACCCAGCAGGCCCATGCCACTGTCCCCAGGACACGTCGAGCGCCAGTGTGTCCACCACTACAGGGCCCCAATGCAACCACACAAACCCAAGACAATCAGGGACCTGGGGTCAGTGACAGTGGGCACACGGGTCAGGGGACAGAGGCACAGGACAACAGGGAAGCTGGGAGGACTGCTGTGCGCCAGGGGGAGGACAGGCCCAGGGTACCCACTCTCCATGAGGGTCTCTCCAACATCCTGGGAGCATACCACCATTCCCAGGAGACCATGGGCCAGATACTGGCCAAACTGCAGGAGACCCAGCGGCTGCAGGAGGGACAGTACCTAGGGATCAGAGATGACCTAACAAACATCTACACCATCCTGGTCACCATTGCAGGGGTGCTAGGTGACATGGCAAAGACCTTGGGGGAGGCAGTGGCACAACAACGGGCCCCTGACACTAGCCACACATATGAACAGCCCTCTACAACCGCCAGCGCTAGTGGACAGGAGGCATCGCCCCAGGACCAACATGCCACCAGCACCCCACCCCCTGCAGAAGGAGAACCACCCCGCAAACGGTCCCTGTGATCCAGAAAGAAGACAGAGAACATTGCCAAGACCCCCGCCAGGAAATAAGACTCACCCTTCTCTCTCACTATGTCACCCTGTCCGCTTTGAACTGCCATTACTCCCCTTCCTATGCCCCCTTGGACAATGCACCTGTGATACCAAGAGACTGGACTGTAACTGGACCTTCCTCCACCATCACCCCTGCCCATTGCACATCCCGCTCTACTTATGAGCACTGAAATAAACACCCTTGGATCAAATACAAGTACGGAGTCTGTCAATTGATTGCAAAATGTATTAGGTGAACAAGCTGTAAACATTTCAATCCATATGTCCAGTTATATACACATTGGTATGACCTGGAGTGGGCAGCAGTACACATAGCAGGAACCAGAGTGGGGCACAGGGATCTGAAAATAGAGATGGCAAAGGGTAAAGTTAGTGGCCAGAGACATAGGGTAAGAGACTGTCTTGTACAATGTCCAACAGTTAACTGAAATGTAATATGAACGTACAATGTCTTACCTGTGTGTCACTCGAAGTATTACAGAATAATATTGCTCCTGTTATCATCATCTTCTTCCTCTGCCTCCTCTTCCTCACTGTCCACAGGCTCCACCACTGCCACAACACCATCTCCAGGCGCATCCTCCTGCAGAAAAGGTACCTGGCGTCTCAAGGCCAGGTTGTGCAACATGCAACAGGCAGCAATGATCTGGCACACCTTCTTGGGTGAGTAATAGAGGGATCCACCTGTCAGATGAGGTACCGGAATCTGGCCTTCAGGAGGCCGAAGGTCTGTTCTATAATCCTCCTTGTACATCCATGAGCCTCATTGTAATGTTCCTCTGCCCTTGTCCTAGCAGTAGCCATGAGAGGTTGGGGTAAACAGAGTCAGCTGCAAATATTGAGGGATACCTGTTAGACACACTGGTGGTCATTACAACCCTGGCGGACGGTGTTAAAGATGCGGTATTACTGCAAACAGTCAGACGGACAAAAAATGGGAATTATGACCCTGGCAGAAACCGCCAACAAAGACAGCCACTTTAACACTTCGTCCGCCACGGCGGTACAGACAAGCAGCGCAGCGGACACCACCAACAGACAGGCGGGAGACAATGTACCGCCCACAGTATCACAACAGACCAATCCGCCACCTTTTCCAGGGCGGATTCACCGTGGATAAAAACACAGCGGAAACAGCTTTTGCTATGGGAAAACGCTCACCTTAACAGATCCCACGAGGAACGACGACTCCATGGACCCCGAACTCCATATACTACCTGCCCTTGTCTTTCTGCTCCTTCACGACCAACAGCGACGTAGGCGCAGAAGATACCGGTGAGTACAGCACCTACGACACGGGGGAGGCAAAAGTTAGGGGGACACCCACCAAACACCCCCACCCTCGCATATTACAACATACACACCAATGCAGTCACAAACATCACAGTAACAACCCACAATTCCCCCGGAAGAATGCAAAGACAATGCTATTGCTGTGCTCTCTCTGTCGCCTTCAACTCAAAATTGTGGTCGTAGGGGTTTGTGGGTGATGTGGGTGTGCGTTTTATATTGTGTTGGGTGTGTGGGAGTGTTGTTTGCATGTGTATTAGGTGTGTGTATTTTGAATTGTCCAATGTGGCGGTGTTTTGGAGATGTGTGTGTATTTTGAGAGCGGCGGTGTGTACCGCCAATGGAATACCGCGGTTGAAAGACCGCTGCGTGGATTCGTGGGTCATAATAGCATGGGGGTGTTTCTGTTGGCGTGGAGGTGGAGGATTTGTTTCTGCATGTTTATCGCTGACCTTTGGTGTGGCGGTATTGTGTGGGTGTCTGAATTTCGGCGGATTCCGTGATGTGTGTCATAATAGCTGTGGCGGTCTACCGCAGCCGCGGCGGTGTATTGGCGGTCTTCTGCACGGCGGTAAGCACCTCATACCGCAAGGGTCGTAATGACCCCCACTAACTCTTAGAGACAACCCTATACCCAGACACCTACTCATACTGTGTGGGGACCTTGGGCTCACCTTTTAGCCACACCCGGTGGCTCTGGAGTTGGTCCTTCACATATGGGATGCTGCTATTCCTCAAGATAAAGGCGTCATGCACAGAGCCAGAATATTTGGCATTCACATGGGAGATGTACTGGTCCGCCAAACACACAATTTGCACATTCATAGAGTGATAGCTTTTTCTATTCCTGAAAACTTGCGCATTTCTCCAGGGGGGGGAAATGCCACATGTGCACCCTCAATGGCACCTATGATGTTGGGGAGATGTCCCAGGGCATAAAGGTCAGCTTTCACTGTGGCCAAATCAATCCTCCACCTGGGGGAACAAGATGTAGCTGCGCATGTGTTTCAGCAGGGCTGACAACACTCTGGTCAACACGTTAGAGAACATTGGCTGAGACATCCCTGATGCCCTGGCCACTTTTGTTTGGAAGGAACCACTTGCCAGGAAATGGAGCACTGACAAGACTTGCACTAGAGGGGGGGATACCAGTGGGCTGCCGGATAGCTGACATTAGGCCTGGCTCCAATTGGGCTCACAGTTCCTGGATTTTGGCATGATCAAGTCTGTAGGTAATGATAATGTGTCTGTCCTCCATTGTTGCAAGGTCTACCAGGGGTCTGCACACCAGAGGATGTCGCCATCTCATATGCACCCTCAGCGGTTGGAGCCCATGGAAGAGAACGGTGAGCAGAGGGTCACATTTCTACATCTATTGCACTAATGCTATTTTTTTTAACTTTACAGAAACAAAATGTGAATCCTAAAATAATTTGCCATGCCAATGTCTGCTGTGACGCAGTTAGGTGCCTTGCCCTGTGGCCCCCTGAAATGGCAAATGCCTGACCTGTGAGGAGGGATAAGTGGAAATGAAGTAATTGCGCTGGGATTATGTGCCGTGCGCGGTAGGTGGTCGATGACTGCCGCGCAACTTCGCATTGGTTATCATTGGGCCCTATGGGTTCCAGGAGCCAATGGCGAGGGACGCCGTCGGTGACGGTATGCACCGCTGCGGACGTCACCGCCATTTTCTATTTATCCACTCACTTGCTACCTGGCCATCAACAGGAGAGGACCTACACTGCAAGTGCTGCTGTGACCTGTGTCTGGAATTGACAATGGCTCAAGTGTCTAGGAAAAGGGCCCCTGCCTTCACTGCGGAGGAGTTGGAGAAACTGGTGGATGGGGTCCTACCCCAGTACATGTTACTCTACGGTCCTCAAGACAAACAAGTGAGTACACTGTGAGCATGATGCGTGGGCCATGAATGTCTGGACTGCTGTGTGTATAAGCCACATGTTGGGGGGCGTGCTGAGAGGTCCTGGCCAGAGTGCAGCATGTAAGGTGGTCAATGTATGTGCGTCAGTGGATGGGTGGGATCTTGTTGGCAATGAGTGTAATGATCCGGACGGGTGACTAATTCAGTTCTCTTTTCCCTGCAGGTCAGCGCCCACCAGAAACAGGGTATTTGGTGTGCCATCGCCAAGGAGGTGCAGACTATGGGGGTCTTAGACAGGCAGAGTACCCACTGCCGTAAGAGGTGGGAGGACCTGCGCCGCTGGGAAAGGAAGACAGCGGAAGCCCAGCTGGGGCTGGCTTCCCAACGAGGAAAGGGTGCCCGTCGTTCCATGACCCCCCTGATGTTCCGGGTCCTGGCAGTGGCCTATCCGGACTTGGATGGGCGCTTAAAAGCATAACAGCAGCCACAAGGAGGTGAGTACTGAATTTGACTCCGGATGTGCACGCGTTAAGAGTTACTTGGGTGGGGGTGGGGGCTGTGGGTGCCCCTAGGCCAGGGTGAAGACGGCACAGTAGGTCTCTTGTTGGGCAGGCTCTGCGGCACACCTACACCAATAGTGTTAGTGGGCATCTACTACTGGGAAGGGTCCTTTGGGTTTCTGGGGTGCAGCTGATGGCGTTAGGCATCTTACCCCATGGGCTGGTGACTATCTTAGGAACTAGTTGGGCATGGCCTAGTGCATAGGGCTGCCCCCTGTGTGTTGTGTCCACCAATGGTAGTGGTGTTGCTGGCATTGACCAAGTGTATCCTCTGTCTCTCTCCCCCTTTTTGTTTTGTCACCCAGTCCTTATGTGCATTAGCATTATCTGGCGGAGGAGCAGAGACACCGGCGACGGAGGGTGCTGCATCCCACATGGGCCTGGAGGCTGAATCCTCCGAGGGTGAGGGCACCAGTGGGACGGAGGGCGAGGGGAGCACCACAACGGGGACAGGAGGGGACACCACAGACAGCGACTCCTCCTTTGACGGAAGCTCCCTGGCAGTGACGGACACCTCTGTGCCCACCCCAACAACAAATACAGCTGCCACCCCCCCACCAGCACCGCCCTCCCAGCAGCCCCTCAGCGTGTTTCCCATGCCCACTCACCCAGGAGGGTGGGCATCTCCTTCGCCCCAGGCACCTCAGGCCCTGCCCCAGTCAGCCCTGCTGCACTCAGTGAGGAGGCTATTGACCTCCTGAGATCCCTCTCTGTTGGGCAGTCAACCATTCTGAATGACATCCAGGGTGTCGAGAGGTATTCGCACCAAACAAATGCATACCTGGAGGGCATTCACTCTGGCACGGCAGCCCAACAGAGAGCATTTCAGTCTCTGGCCTCAGCACTGATGGCAGCCATTGTCCCTGTGTCTAGCCTCCCCCTCCAACGTCCTCTACCCAGTCCCAATCCCCTCAACCCCAGCCTATCCCAAGCACATCTTCAGACCAGCATGCACACAAGACAACACACAGGAGTGGTTCAGGCAAACACAAGCACCACACATCATCCCACATGCACTCATACAAGCACCATCCCCAAGCAGACACACCAACATCCACTGCCTCCACTGTGTTCCCCTCCTCCTACTTGTCCACCTCCCTACCAGTATAATCTCCACTCACACCTGCATGCACTACATCCTCATTCACTACCGCCATCACCAGCATGTCCATCACAACACACCCCTCACGAGCAGTCACCACCCCCACAATCATACACACGTCCCCTGTGTCCTCTCCCACTGTGTCTGTAACCCTTCCTCCTATAGTACACAAACACCTCCTACAACCACTTCCTCTTCCTCCACTCACAAACCCTCTCCCTCGCCCACCCCAGTGTGTCTAAAATGTTTTCCTAGCTAAAATTGACCTGTTCCCTACCCCTCCCCCGTCATTCCCTTCGGGCCAGGGTGTTCAGAACCCAGCTCAGCACCTCAGCCACCGAGTCGCCATCCAATGTGGGCCCTGCAGCTCCCAGAGGCTCAAAGGGGGTACCCATCAGGAAAGCCAGTGTACCACCAACCCTGGCAAATGACCACCTGCCAAGGTGAAGAAGGGACTAGCATGCAGCAGGGGCATGGATGGCAACCCACCCAGCAAAGCCTTCTGCAAACCTCCAGCTGACGGAGCCAAGGGCAAAACAGCATCAGCCAAGGTGAGGAAAGGGCAGAAAACCAAAGGCAAGGCACTTCAGCCGACGGAGGATGCAGGTGAAGCTCTGGTTCCCACCAGCAGAACCGCCAGCCCCGCCACCTGCACCACGTGCAGCATCGCCAGCAGCCCTGCCGCAAGCACTGCCATCTGCACCGCCACCTGCACCGCCGCTGCCACCACTACTGTCAGCAGCAGCATCCCCAGAGGGCAGCTGTCCAATGCTGAAGGAGAAGGTCTGGAGCCTCCCTCCACCACTGGCAGCACTGGCACCTGCACCACGGACAGCACTGCCAGCAGCACCGCCGCAAGCACTGCTACCTGCACTGCTGACAGTAGCACCACTACCATCAGCAGCCCAAGTGGGCGGCCGTCCGAGGCTGCAGGGGATGGGCTGGAACCTCCCCCCACCACTGCCAGCACCGCCACCAGCACCGCCACCACTGAGCAGCCGTCACTGCCGACGGACAGTGTGTAGTCCTGCCTCCATGGGCTGTTGTGCATCCTGGCCCCTGCAAAGCATGTGGGTGTGACACCCAGGTGAGAGAGTGTGACCTTGCACTCCCCAAGATCTGCATCACAGGGCACAATGCCCCCACCAGGACCAGTGGAAGACGCCATCCACTCACCCTATCCTTGACAAGATGAAGCAGACTGGGCACAAAGCCCCCTTCAGAACCAGTGGAGAAAGGCATCCACTCAACCAATCCCTGGCAGGATGAAGCAGACTGGACACACAGCCCCCTCCAGAACCAGTGGAGAAAGGCATCCACTCACCCAATCCTTGGCAGGATGAAGCACTCTGGGCACTAAGCCCCCTCCAGAACCAGTGGAGAAAGGCATCCACTCACCCAATCCTTGGCAGGATTAAGCACTCTGGGCACTAAGCCCCCTCCAGGACCAGTGGAGAAGCCACCCACTTGAGAGACTGTGGCCTTGCACTCCCCAGGACCAAGCGGTGGGCAAACCACCCACTTGAGAGACTCTGGCTTTGCACTCCCCAGGACCAATAAGTGGGCAAACCACCCACTGTAGAGACATGAGAGACTGTGGCTTTGAACTCCCCAGGACATTGCTGTGGGCATGTAGCCCCCTCCAGGAGCAGTGGCGTTGTCCCATCTTCCGGCTGAGGTGCCCCCCCTTCCCCATCCCCCTGAGGTGCCTGTGCGTTTACGACCTGATGCCCCTGCAGTGTTCTCTCCGTATTGAGGCAGGAGTCAAGTGTGGGTTTGGCCCATTATTTTTGGCCCAGTGGCCCACGGACATTTGTGAATGGACAATGTACAGCCTTCTGTACATATTGTATATTTGTGTTAATACTGTTTTCCAAACTCTATAGTATATCTGCCTATTTCTAATACATCACTAATTTGACTCAATTCCCTTTGTCCTTGCGTTATTCCGGGGGTTTACAGGGTGTATATGTAATGTTGTTGCATGTGTTTGTGTGTATGGTGTTGTAGGTGGGGGTGTTGCGTGTTGCATGTGTGTGTCACTCTCTTTTTCCTCCCCCCTCCCCTGTGCACGTGCAGTACTCGCCGCCGTCTTTGATGTTCCTGGTAGATAAGAAGGTAGACCAGCATCGGCAGGACCTGTAACTTAGGCTCCATAGCGTCCTGGTTCTTCGTTGAGTGTCGAGAGGTGAGTGGTTTCCCTTTCAATTCCTGTTTCTGCCGTGCTTTTGATGACGTTGGTACCGCCCCGGAAAAGCTGGCGGATTGGTGGGTTGTGATGTGGTGGGCGGTACATTGTCTTCTGCCTGTCTGTTGGAGATGACCGCTGCGGTGTTTGTTGCTACCACCATGGCAGTCGGAGTGTTAAAGAGGCTGTCTGTGTTGGTGGTTTCCGCCGTGGTTGTGATCCCATTTTTTTTACCGCCAACCTGTTAGCGGTGTTGCCGCCACTTTAACACCGCCAGGGTTGTAATGATGGCCTGAATGTGACATATTGGCAAAAAATAGCAAACTCTCCAAAATACGGTATAACCATGTTATATTTGTACATACTGTGGATATGTGATATAGGAGAGACAGCATTTTTATCAACTTACTGGCAAAGCCAAACTAATTAAACATTTTGTAGTCTGTGAAGTTGAGCGTGTGATCTGTACAGTTTAATGCGTTGGGGCCTTTAGTATATGGACTAAATGTTTGGACAAGACGACCAAAGATTTAGGTAGCAATGTTCTAATATTCAGATACAAAAACAAAAAATTATCTGCAGCTTCGGATTAGGTCCTGGCATGTGACAATTTACCGTAGTTCACTATTCTGATTGGGTTACACATACTCTGAGTCCCCAAGGGGAAAACAGAGAAAATAAATCATATTAAGAAATGGCTGGTGGACAGATAGACCAAGCATTTTCAATATATGAACTGTTGACTTCTAAAATTAGCTAAATACATGATTTGGTCATCATCTCCCTTCATTAGATATTTTAGAAGAATCTACAACATAAATGCCATGAACCAATATGACCACCATTGTGATTATGGGGGTCATTCCAACTTTGGCGGGCGGCGGAGGCCGCCCGCCAAAGTTCCCCCGTCGAAAGACCGCGGGTAATTTAGACTTTCCCACTGGGCCGGCGGGCGACCGCCAAAAGGGCGCCCGCCGGCCCAGCGGGAAAGGCCCTGCAACAATGAAGCCGGCTCCGAATGCAGCCGGCGGAGTTGCAGGGGTGCGACGGGTGCAGTAGCACCTGTCGCGATTTTCACTCTCTGCAAAGCAGACAGTGAAACCCCTAATGGGGCCCTGTTAGGGGGCCCCTGCACTGCCCATGCCAGTGGCATGGGCAGTGCAGGGGCCCCCAGGGGCCCCACGACACCCGTTCCCGCCATCGTGGTTCTGGCGGAACAGGCTGGTGGGAAGGGGGTCGGAATCCCCATGGCAGCGCTGCAAGCAGCGCCGCCATAGAGGATTCTCTGGGCCAGGGGTAATCCGGCGGGAAACCGCTGGATCCCCTTTTCTGACCGCGGCTTTACCGCCGCAGTCAGAATAGCCCTGGAAGCACCGCCAGCCTGTTGGCGGTGCTTCCGTTGCCCTCCGCCCGGGCGGTCATAGACCGCCAGGGTTGGAATGAGGGCCTATATGCCTGAATTAATAGTAGGAAATCTATTTTAACGAAAGTATGTTTTGAAAATCATAAGCTACTAAAGAAGATCAAGGCAAACTACAACTAATATTCACTCACTTTTTTACTTTTAAAAT
This sequence comes from Pleurodeles waltl, assembly GCF_031143425.1. Taxonomy (NCBI): domain Eukaryota; kingdom Metazoa; phylum Chordata; class Amphibia; order Caudata; family Salamandridae; genus Pleurodeles; species Pleurodeles waltl. The sequence continues at coordinate 480,090,942 of NC_090451.1, forward strand.
GTTTACAACAACTGTGTTAAAAAAACTTGCAATAAAAAACTTAATATGGATAGTACGTACAAATGTGCACATACCTAAGCTGTACACAACCAAAAACATAAATTACAAGTATTTCTTTATCTAAGACACAGCAAGTTTCACAGGTACAAGCAAATAAGGATAATCATCGCTTGCATGAATTTACTAGAACTCCAATCAAAAGGACTGATTGTACACTGAAAGTGGTAGGTAATTACGTTACATTCAAATGAGATGCCAGCACGTTATGTACTGGAGTAAAAGATCAAATAGGTGTATGTTTTGTTATTCAATTTTTTTACAGGCTGGCCACAGTTTCCTGATTAAAAAGGCCAGTAATGTTACCTAATCAGCTTATTGTTTTTGCTGTAATAGAGCTCTACATACATTCAGTAGAAGGTGTGGCAGTAAATGTTGTGAGAACATGGTATTTAGTTTGTTTTGAAAGCTTTGATAGTTTTTCAACCAAGACTGTTGATACTTCTAATTAAGGTTGCTATTAAATGCAACATATTGAAATACAATATCACATATATATCAAATTGTTACTTTTTGATTAAAAGTACTTGACAAAGTACTTGGATTTTTTTCTTGAAATGCTTTATCATATATAAGGATTAATTGTGTTAAATATTTAACATAAACATCTTCATTAACTGTAGTACATAATCCTACTGGAGGGAGGATTAATTAATCATTCAATCAGTAGATTTGCAGAGCACTTCTTGTCACCCGTGAGGGTATACAGTGTATACAGTGTTTGAAAGGGTACAGTTGATTAGTGGAACAGCTAGGTCTTCAGGGACTTTCATATCTCTGGGAGAGATGCAGAGGTCCAGAGATGAAAGGGTAGCGCTTTCCATGTCTGTGCTGCTAGTTAGAAGAAGAAGCGACCTCAGCATCTCCTATGTTGAATGTGGGGGCAGAGGGTTAGAGAAAGAGAAGTGGAGCCGAGGTGTCTGGGGCAGCTGATGGAAGTTCAGGCAGTTGTTCAGGTAGGCCGGTCTGCAGTTGTGTAGGGCCTTTGTATATAGCTGGTATCGTTTATGCAAAGGGAGCCAGAAGAATTCCTGAGGTAGAAGGTAATGTGGGTTTGTTTAGGGCGATCCTGGATGAATCTTGCTGTATTGTTTTCTATGGTCTGTAGTGGTTGGAAGAAGTGAGCTGCGATCCCTGTCTAGAGAGTGTTGCCATAGTCCCGTCAGGTGGAGCTGATGGTCTGGGTGATTGTGAGCATATGGGTAGCCTTTTAAATACCCTATGAAGCATGCAGATAGTGAAGAAGAGGGAGGAGGAGACAGAGCTGACCTGAGTCATCATAGAATTAACCATTATCCTAGTGTGGTCAGAGGGAGTAGAAGTAGGTCCGAGTTCTGAGGTCCACTAGGATCTTCTGGAGCTTTTGTTTCCAAAAATCAGTGCCTCTGTCTTGTCTGTTTTGAGCTTCAGGCAGCTGTCCTTAATCCAGATGGTGATGTTAGTCATGCAGTTGTGGAAGTTGGTCTTGGTGGTGTCTTTAGATAGGGAGAAAATTAGTTGTGTGTTGTCAGCAGATGATATGATGTTGAGTTCATGGGTTTTCACGGTGCTGACCAGACGTGTCATACGAGAGGGTGGGGCTGAGCAAGGATCCTTGAGGTATTCCACAGATGATTTCCTTGGCTTCGGAAGTGAAGGATGGGGTGGAGTGCTTGCATTTTTCTGGTTAAGTTAGAGGCGATCCATCTGTGATTAGCTCCTTAAATGCCTATGTTGTACATCTTTATGATAAGTGTGTGGTGGCTGGCAGTATCAAAGTCTGCCAAGATGTCTTGCCTCAGTTGAGTAGAGCTTGCATGTCATTGGAACCCCCCAGTAAGGGATATCTCAGTGTAGTAGTTGCTGCAGAATCGGAATTGGGAGGAGTAGAGTAGGATGTTCCATTCCAGAAGTGAGAAGTGTTGTTGGTTGATGTTCTTTTTCTAATACTTTGGCTTGGAACAGGAGCAGGGAGATCACTCAGTTGTTGTTGAGTTTGCTAGAGTCTGCCAATGGTTTCTTCAGTAGGCCATTGACTTCTGCATGTTTCCAATCTTGGTGGAAGATGATTGTTGCAATTGAGGTGTTGAGCAATGTGGTAAGTACTTGGCTGATTCTGGTTTTGCCTGGGTTGAAGATCTGGTGAGAAGATGTGACAGTTGGTGCCTTTGAGTGGACTAAGTGCATGATGGAGGTGGTGCCCTGTGGGGCGAGCTGGCTCCATTCAATTAGTTGGATGTCTGTGGTGGTAGTAGGGTATTTTTATTGCTTCATAAAGTCAGTGGCCTTGGGCTAGGCTTTAAAGTTTCTGTAGATGTTGTTGATCTTGTGGTGGAAGAAGTCTAGGTTGTTCCTGTGAAGGGGTAATGTTTGTTGCCACTGAGGGGTTAGAGAATTGTTTGATGAAGCTGAGTTTTTTGCTGTTATTGGAGCATGACTCAATGTGTGAGGCTAAGGCTTTTCTCTTTCATTCTTTCAACTCTCTGTGGTAGAGGTTGAGGGCCGTATTGAAGGTATCTTGACGGTCATGTCCTTGCACTGATCAATCAAACACGATTATATAAAAATAGGTACATTTCTTCTAACTGAATAAACATTAGGGGGCATATTTATACTCTGTTTGCGCCGGAATTGTGTCGTTTTTTTTTACGCAATCCCGACGCAAAACTAACTCCATATTTATACTTTGGCGTTAGACGCGTCTAGCGCCAAAGTCCATGGAGTTTGCGTAATTTTTTAACGTGGACACCTACTTTGCGTTAATGAGATGCAAGGTAGGCGTTCCCGTCTAAAAAATTGACTCCGAGGCATGTGCGCCGTATTTACACTCCCGGGCAAAATTCATGCCCGGGAGTGGGCGGGTCAAAAAAAATGACGTACGGCTGCTTTTGCGCCGTTTTTTAGCGCCTGGTCAAGGCAGGCATTAAGGGACCTGTGGGCTCGGAAGGAGCCCTAAGGTGCCCTCCCATGCCCCCAGGGACACCCCCTGTCACCCTTGCCCACCCCAGGAGGACACCCAAGGCTGGAGGGACCCATCCCAGGGAACTTAAGGTAAGTTCCGGTAAGTATTTTTATTTTATTTTTTTTGTGGCATAGGGGGGCCTAATTTGTGCCCCCCTACATGCCACTATGCCCAATGACCATGCCCAGGGGACAGAAGTCCCCTGGGCATGGCCATTGGGCAAGGGGGCATGACTCCTGTCTTTGCTAAGAATCGAAAAAATATCACCTAAAATATTATTTTTATATTTTAAGCAATGAATGGATTTCTTCGGACCTTATAAACTTATTTTATTAAATGGAATAATCACAAAGTGGTTGCCTTATTTGTAAGAGGGCTTTGCGCTGGCTTTAGAAAATCCTAGGGCTGTTAAGTCTGGCAATACCGTTTTAAGACTGCCTTCAATCAGGAAAAACCCATTTCAAATCAGACCTGCTCTAGGGCAGAGAAAATCTAGCTATTATCTCAGACCAAATAGTGGATCTCGCGCCTTAGGCCAATGCACCGACACGACATTGAATAGAAAGGATGTCAATAGTATATGTCATAATCATTCACAATAAACATCAACAAACATGAAATTAATAATCTAATTACACTGCAATGTCCACACCAAGTTATTAAGAAGATTTATACATTTATTTCCCTAAATTAACAATGCTAAAGTCACAAAAAAAATTCTCAAACACAAATGATACACATATAGAATCATCAATGGCTGATTAGAACGCCTTATATATCTGAGTTTAATCAAAGCAAGTAAACACATTAACTCAAATTACACAACTTAATAACACCAAAATCTGCGCCTGTGAAATAATATACATTGAAGCAATAGATCAAAGAATGTCAATATGAATCAGGAGCATGTAAAGACAAAATACCTCACAAACCTCTAATTAGCATTAACATGCTGGGCTTCATGTAAACATTTTAGAAACACAAATTTAGAAAAACATACTAACTCAGGTTATATCAAAAATATTATTATTATTATTATTATTATTATTATTATTATTATTATTATTATTATTATGCAGCAATTAATTCACAAGTTGCAGCTGGTACCTGTAAAATCAAAGACACCTATGACAATTTGCAATTTATACATTACCCATAAGATAACAACAGGAAGATTGCTTCAGTAAGAGGATGCCATCAGTAGGAACGATCTGTAAATACCCCAAACTCCCCATTAATTTAACTCTGGCAATATCACTGGAAAGTCTCTGGGAAAATCTTGTAAGGTCTTCCGCAAAGAATAAGCGACAGAACGTTATATACATTTTTACAAAGCTCATGATTGGTCAGGACATGGGGCATTGTACATTTAGCCAATAAAACTACTGTGAGATAACTAAAAGTTACACATTCATAGTACACTAAATTCTCATTCAACAATTCCTCATTATCGAAATCATTAGCTGAACACAATATATAACAATTTCTTCTTCTCTTCCGTCTCGTCTGTGGATCCATTGTTCCATCTCGTCAAAATCTCATGTTCAGGAAGAAACATCTAACAATATTGCATCTACTTCCATCCTCGAGGTAAAACCACACGTTGGTGACATTTTCTAAACAATAGGACAGTCAAACTATAGCAATGACCTAATAAATGGTACCTTTTATGACATGACACAAAATTCCACTAGAGGTATTTGTTTACACACCTACAAACTATTAAAAACACTCTTTTTGAGTAAGCATTGAGAAAATGAAGAACCACTCTATCACCACTAAAGTTAGCCTAAGTTAAAAACAAAATGGAATATGGTGGGCATTTACAAAAGTCTCCCGTTTTGTTAGCATTCATTGGAAAAAAAACACATTAGTTCATCAATGATCAGTACATTATCAATTATAAATGTAATCAGTAAAATCTCTGCTTTCACAATCCCTTCTCTGATGACTAATTATGTCATCACACAAATCCAAAATAAATGTATTTATTTTCTTCTTCAAATTTTAAAATCTTGTTTCTTTCACCTTTTCATGAATTTTCATTTTTCCCTTTACTTTTCCCATAAAATATATCCATTTGAACATCAAATCTCTTCTGATTCTTTTCAAAGCTTTTGCTTTTCGCCCATTTAAATAATTTATATGATCCCCAAATTCCAATTAAACAAAACACAATTATTGAAAACCATTTGACTATTTTTAACATCATTCCTTTTCCTAAGTTACCAAACCAATTTCCCACAGTTGAAATTCCCTTGCTAGCTTTCTCCCAGATAGTAGCTTCAGTTAGTTCTTTTAATTTTTCTTTATTTATTGTTACATTATTAATCAAACCTCTAACTTCTTTAGAATTATCTGGTGTAAACGTGTTACAATGACTCAAACCAAGTAATTTGCAAACTCCGCCATCCTTCGCCAAAAGGATATCTAACGCAAGGCAGTTCTGAAGAGCCATACCTCTTGTAGCAGCTAATTCATTATCTAGAAGAATGATAGCTGCAGAATAACTCATCAACATGTTATCCACTATTGTAGACAACTTCTGTATCTTGATTGAATTCAGAACTACTCCCACTGAGGGAATTATAGGTCCAAAAATGTCTTCCACAATGCTAGAAATTGATTCTCGCTTGTGTCTTCTTTGAATTCTTGTCAATTTAGGAAATGTATTCAAGTCTTCCAGTTGGTATATTTTGGGAAAGACTATTATCAAATAACATGTGCCATACCATCCTGTAGGAAGACGGTAATAAGCATTTCTTCCACAAATATAGTAAACACCAGACATTGGTGGGTCCTGTCCATTCATCATAAAATCCCATTTACTGCAAAACATAAACACATTTCTACATACACTCGTAACCACAAACACTATATCACTACTACTCTGTGGCTTATATACACAAAGCTTTCCCACATGCTCAGCATGTAGTGTTAATTTTCCTAGTTTAGTAATGTTAGCATAAGCATAATCAATCCCAGGTCTACAATTAATCATTCCCTTATTTATCTTAGCCTTTATTTCTCTCCTCCTATCCTCTGTATTATCTAAAAATGTCTTCTCTATAAGTGTTAGTAAATAGGTTAGATTATTCCTATGTGCGAAAGCAGTACCAAAAGTTAAAGTAGGCTCAAAGAAATCTCTCATAATGACTATGGCCCTCATTATGACATTGGCAGTAAATCCCACTTACCGCCACGCTTACTGCTGCCAACTTACCGCCGCCGCAGCAGATATCCGTTCACCATATTATGACACACACACAACAATCAATCAGTATTCAGCAACATACACAAATCTGCCACACTAAAGGCCAGTGATAACCTGGTGGTATCAAAACTCACACCATTACACCAACAGAACAACGCCCACCGCATTGTGACCCACAAATCACCACGGCGGACATTCAACGGTGGTAAACCATTGGCGGTACATACCGCTGTGCTCAAAATGGACACACACATCCAAAAAAAAAGACCTTGGACAATTCAAACAACACACACCTGACAACCATACACACACTACACCCACACACCCATATCACTATAAAACATACACCCACATTACCCACAACCCTTTGCAAACAACAATTACTGCTAGGAGATTGACACCAAAACCACTGATACAACCAGACCCACACACTACAGGGAGTGCAGAATTATTAGGCAAATGAGTATTTTGACCACATCATCCTCTTTATGCATGTTGTCTTACTCCAAGCTGTATAGGCTCGAAAGCCTACTACCAATTAAGCATATTAGGTGATGTGCATCTCTGTAATGAGAAGGGGTGTGGTCTAATGACATCAACACCCTATATCAGGTGTGCATAATTATTAGGCAACTTCCTTTCCTTTGGCAAAATGGGTCAAAAGAAGGACTTGACAGGCTCAGAAAAGTCAAAAATAGTGAGATATCTTGCAGAGGGATGCAGCACTCTTAAAATTGCAAAGCTTCTGAAGCGTGATCATCGAACAATCAAGCGTTTCATTCAAAATAGTCAACAGGGTCTCAAGAAGCATGTGGAAAAACCAAGGCACAAAATAACTGCCCATGAACTGAGAAAAGTCAAGCGTGCAGCTGCCACAATGCCACTTGCCACCAGTTTGGCCATATTTCAGAGCTGCAACATCACTGGAGTGCCCAAAAGCACAAGGTGTGCAATACTCAGAGACATGGCCAAGGTAAGAAAGGCTGAAAGACGACCACCACTGAACAAGACACACAAGCTGAAACATCAAGACTGGGCCAAGAAATATCTCAAGACTGATTTTTCTAAGGTTTTATGGACTGATGAAATGAGAGTGAGTCTTGATGGGCCAGATGGATGGGCCCGTGGCTGGATTGGTAAAGGGCAGAGAGCTCCAGTCCGACTCAGACGCCAGCAAGGTGGAGGTGGAGTACTGGTTTGGGCTGGTATCATCAAAGATGAGCTTGTGGGGCCTTTTCGGGTTGAGGATGGAGTCAAGCTCAACTCCCAGTCCTACTGCCAGTTCCTGGAAGACACCTTCTTCAAGCAGTGGTACAGGAAGAAGTCTGCATCCTTCAAGAAAAACATGATTTTCATGCAGGACAATGCTCCATCACACGTGTCCAAGTACTCCACAGCGTGGCTGGCAAGAAAGGGTATAAAAGAAGGAAATCTAATGACATGGCCTCCTTGTTCACCTGATCTGAACCCCATTGAGAACCTGTGGTCCATCATCAAATGTGAGATTTACAAGGAGGGAAAACAGTACACCTCTCTGAACAGTGTCTGGGAGGCTGTGGTTGCTGCTGCACGCAATGTTGATGGTGAACAGATCAAAACACTGACAGAATCCATGGATGGCAGGCTTTTGAGTGTCCTTGCAAAGAAAGGTGGCTATATTGGTCACTGATTTGTTTTTGTTTTGTTTTTGAATGTCAGAAATGTATATTTGTGAATGTTGAGATGTTATATTGGTTTCACTGGTAATAATAAATAATTGAAATGGGTATATATTTGTTTTTTGTTAAGTTGCCTAATAATTATGCACAGTAATAGTCACCTGCACACACAGATATCCCCCTAACATAGCTAAAACTAAAAACAAACTAAAAACTACTTCCAAAAATATTCAGCTTTGATATTAATGAGTTTTTTGGGTTCATTGAGAACATGGTTGTTGTTCAATAATAAAATTAATCCTCAAAAATACAACTTGCCTAATAATTCTGCACTCCCTGTATACATACCTATACACCACTCACACACCTTACATCACACACCCTAACACATTGCACAACACACCTCAGACAACACCCATGGCACCACAAAGACACCCCCGTTACACAGAGGAGGATCTAAGGGTCATGGTGGACGAAATCATCAGGGTAGAGCCACAGCTATTTGGAGCACAGGTGCAGCAGATATCAATAGCTAGGAAGATGGAGCTATGGCGGAGAATCGTGGACAGGGTCAACGCCGTGGAACAACACCCAAGAACTAGGAATGACATCAGGAAGAGGTGGAACGACCTGTAGGGGAAGGTACGTTCCAATGCAGCAAGACACAAGCTCACTGTACAGAGCACTGGCGGCGGACCCCCACCTCTTCCCCCACAACTAACAGCATGGGAGGAGCAAGTCTTGGCAATCCTGCATCCTGAGGGCCTGGCCAGAGTAGGAGGAGGACTGGACTCTAAGTCAACTCTCAACTACCACCACTACTACCCCCTCCCCTGCATGCCATCACATACCCCCACCCTCACCATCACTCCCATCACTCCACCACTCCCCACACACCCTACCATCACTTCTCACTTATCCCAATGCCAAGCCCTGCATGCTGTAGAGAACTAACAATCCGACCATACACCAACATACATAAGTGAAAGCTGCCAGGGCAAATACAACCAAAGAGGGCAAGCAACGGAAGCACAATATGTCAGAAATAGAAACCATAAAACAACATATACATCCCTACAGGTATCCCAGCCAATGTCAGTGGAGAGAAGGTGCCAGCAATATCCAGTACCCCAACTGAAGAGGCCCACAGTGATGACAGAAACTCTGGTCTTCAGGATCTGGATGACCAACCTGGCCCATCAGGGACCTCTCGACAGCTGGTTATTCGGGTCCATTCACACACTACCACAGAGCCTCCCCCATCAGGAACTACCACCACAGCACCCACCCAGCGTCCCCACACCTCTGTCCCCAGGACACGTCAATCAGCAGTGTGTCCACCTCTACAGGGACCCCAGGCCTCACCTCATACCCAAGACAATCATGGACCTGGGGTCAGTGGCAGTGGGCACACAGTTCAGGGGACAGAGGCACAGGTCAATAGGAAAACTGGGAGGACTGCTGTGCACCAGGGGGAGGACAGGCCCAGGGAACCGACTCGCCAGGAGGCACTTGCAGAGATCCTGGGAGCCTATTAACATTCCCAGGACACGATGGGCCAGATCCTGGGCAATGTGCAGGAGAACAGGGGGCTTCAGGAGGGACAGTACCAAGGGATCAGGGAGGACAACAGTGGGCCCCTTCCACTAACCAGACATCTGAACAGCCTCCCACCTCTACTGCCGCTAATGACCAGGAGGCCCCGCAACAGGACTCATAGGCCACCAGCACCCCTCCCCCTGCAGAAGGAGAACCACCCCGCAAACGTTCCTTGCGAACCAGACAGAAGCCAGAGACACTGGCCAAGACCCCCATCCTTGTGTCCCACTCAGTCGCCTTGTCCACCTTGAACTGCCATTGCTCCCCTTCCTATGTCCCCTTGGACAATGCACCTGTGCTACAAACAGACTGGAACAATACCCTGGACTTTCCTCCATCATTGCCCCCTCCCCTTGCATTTGCCCCTCAATATTTTAGCACTTCAATAAACACCCATGGAAAAAAAAGAAGTTTGGAATATGTCATGTTTTTCAATTATGTATTCATTGAAACATTGGAATTCAACTGTGCAGAAAATGAGAATAGATTAATGACCTGTAGCTGGCTTCAGTGTTCCCAATAGGAGTATATGTGAGGTCACCAACATCTGCACAATGAAATGCCAGAGGGAACAGTAAGTAGGCATAGAAGTGGGAAATATCAACATGCCAGTGTCACAGAATTTCAAACAAATGTAATTGAAATGTGAATTAACACTGTCCTACCTGTGTGCCATTGGAAGTATTGTCTGATCACTGATGTCCTGTTGTCCTCATCATCTGCCTCCTCATCCTCACTGTCCACAGGGTCCACTTCTGGCACACAGGCATCTCCAGCCTCCTCCTCCTGCAGGAATGGGACATGGCATCTGAGGGCCAGGTTATGCAACATGCAGCATGCCACCACTATCTGGCAGACCTTCTTGGGTGAGCAGCACAGGGATACACCTGTTAGACGGAGGCACCAGAATCTGGCCTTCTGGAGACCAAAAGTTCTCTCAATGATCCTTCTGGTTCGTCCATGTGCCTCATTATAACGTTCTTATGCCCTTGTCCTGGCATTCCTCACAGCGGTCAGCAGCCATGATAGGTTTGGGTAACCAGAGTCACCTGAAATTATTGAGGGACAACATTTAGCCACACACTATCCCATATGGCCCACACCATACCCATACACCAACATATACTGGGTGGGAACCAGGGCTCACCTATTTGCTACACCCTGTTCCTCTGTAGTTGGCCCATCACATTTGGGATGCTGCTATTCCTCATGACAAAGGCATCATGCACTGACCCAGGATACTTAGCATTGACGTGGGAGATGTACTGGTCCGCCAAGCACACCATCTGTACATTCATAGAGTGGAAACTCTTCCGATTTCTAAACACCTGTTCATTCTGACGGTGATGCAACAAATGCAATATGTGTTCCATCAATCGTCCCAGTCATGTTTGGGATATGTCCCATTGCATAGAACTCGACCTTCACTGTGGCCAAATCTTCAACCTAGGGAAATACAATGTAGCTGAACATGTGTTTAATCAGGGCAGATAACACTCTTGTCAGCACTATTGAGAACATTGGCTGTGACATTCCTGCTGCCAAGCCCACTGTCACTTGGAAAGAACCAGTTGCCAGGAAATGGAGTACGATAGAACTTGCACAAGAGGGGGGATCCCAGTGGGGTGAGGGGTAGCAGATATCAGGTCAGGCTCCAATTGGGCACACATCTCAGTGATTGTGGCCCTGTCAAGTCTATATGTGAGTATTATGTGCCTGTCCTCCAGTGTTGCAAAGTCCACCAGGGGTCTGTACACGGGGTATGTCTCCATCTCCTATTCATCTGCAGCGGTAGAAATCTATGAGGCAAAAGAGTGAGGAGTTGGTCACAAACTGAAAAATGGAGCTACAACAGAACTTTGCATGCTGTTAACTTGTAATGGGTCAGAGTGATTTGTCCAGTATGTCCTAATTTTACCAGTGACACAGCTATTTTCCAGGGCCTCCCCCGTGAAATGGCCTCCACTTGTCCTGTGTGGAGGGACAGGTGGAAGTGAGGTAATTCCGCTGACCTTGTGTGCTGTTGCAGGAGGCAGTAGGGAACCGCCGTGCAATTCCTCATTGGTTAACATTGGGCTCTATGGGTTACAGTGGCCAATGGTGATCTATGCCGGCGGTGACGGTATGCACCAGCGCAGACGTGACCGCCATTTTCTATCGGCTCCTTCACTTGCTACCTGATCTTCCGCAGGAGAGGACCTACACTGCATGTGCTGCTGTGACCTGTATCTAGAACCTACCATGGCCCGTGTGACTGGAGAAAGGGCCCCAGCCTTCACTTCGGAGGAGTTGGAGAGACTAGTGGACTGCTGTATGGGCCTCCAGACTAACAGGTGAGTATTCTGTGGGCACGATGCATGTGGCAGGAATGAATGGAGTGGTGTGTTTAAAGGCCTCGTGTAAGTTGGGTGGATGTCCTCTGGGCCGCGTATAGGTTGTGGGCTGGGCCATGTGTGTGTAAATGGTTATGTGAAGGGGTCTGATGTGTCATAAGTGTAACAGGCAGGACTGTTTGTGTATTTCAAATGTCCTGTGTGTATTGCCTCTGCAGGTCAGTGCCCATCAAAAGAAGGGTGTATGGCATGCAGTTGTCAAGGAGGTGCGGACCCTGGGGGTCTATGGCAGGCAGAGCAACCACTGTCGCAAACAGTGGGAGGACCTGAGACGCTGGACATGGAAGACAGCGGAGGCCCAGCTGGGTGTGGTCTCCCAAAGAGAAAGGGGTGCCCATTGAACCCTGACCCCCCTGATGGCCTCCATACTGGTGGTAGCCTATCAAGAGCTGGATGGGCGCTTGAGGGCCTCACAGCAGCCATAAGGGGGTGAGTAGAGTGCCCATCATTACAACTTACGCATGATAGGGTGGTATCTGGGTAGGGAATGTGTGTCAGTGGCTGCCCCTAGGCCAGGCCTGACATTGCAGCGTAGGTCCCCTGGTGGATAGGGTTCTGAATGGATAATCCTGCTACCTAGCTTGTAGGCATCTACTACTGGTCAGGGCTGCTTGGGTCCCAGGGGTGCTGTATTTGGCGTTGTGTGTCACTCCCCATGCCTTGGTGGCAAGATATTTTTCTGCTGGTGCTATGGCATATTGAGTAGGCCTATTCCCTGTATGTGAGGGTGCTGTGTACGCCAACGGGGGTGATGGTGCAGTCATTGACCCAGTGTATCCTTTGTCTCTTCCCCATATTTTTGTTTTGTCATCCTGTCCTTCTGTGCGTTAGCATCAACTGGAGGAGGAGCAGAGGCACCGGTGAGGGAAGGAGCTGTATCCCAGAGATCCGAGGAGGCAGAGTCCACCGACGCTGAGGGCACCAGTGGGACGGAGGGCGAGCACCATGGCGGAGACTGGAGGGGACAGTTCTGACACAGATCCGATGGAAGCTCCCTGGTGGTGGCAGACACTTCTGTGACGACCCCAGCAACAGGTACATCTGCCACCCCAGTACCAGCACCGCCCTCCCAGCAGCACCTCATTAAGTTGCAAGTGCACGCTCACTCAGGAGGGTGGGCATCTCCTTCGCCCTAGGCACCTCAGGACCTGCCCCAGTGAGCCCTGCTGCCCTGAATGAGGAGGCTATTGACCTCCTGAGATCCATCTCTGCAGGGCAGTCAACCATTGTGAATTCCATTCAGGGGCGGCTGGCAGCCCAGATGCATCAGACAAATGCATTCCTGGAGGGCATTCACACTGGATTGGCGGCCCACCAGAGATCGATACAACTCTGCCCTCCTCTCTGATGGCAGCCTTTGTCCCTGTTTCTACCCTTCCCCCCTCCAACTTCCTCTTCCCAGTCCCATTCTCCTCAACCCTAACCCATCCCAAGCACACAGCCCGACGAGCATGTACACAGGACAACACACAAGAGTGGTACAGGCAAACACAAGCACCACACTTCATCCCAAAGGCACTCATACAAACACCATCCAGATGCAGACACACCAACATCCACTATTTCCACTGTCTCCCGCTCCTCTTCCTCCTCCACCTCCCTCCCAGTTCTGTCTACACTCACACCTGCATGCACTACATCATCATCCACTACCAGCATCATCACCACACCAAGCATAACACACACCTCACTGGCAGACACCTCCACAACAGCCATACAAACGTCCCCTGTGCCTGTCCCCCCCTCCTAAGGTACACAAACACCAGCACTCAGACACTCAACAGCCATCCACTTCACAACAGAATACAGCCCATGCACCTGCACCCAAAAGCAGCAGACAGACACCTCCAACAACCACTCCCTCTTCCTCCACTCACATTCCTTCTCCCTCTTCCCGCCCCAAAATCCCTAAAAAACTGTTCCTGTCCACCACTGACCTCTTCCCTACCCCTCCCCCGTCCTGAACGTATGAGCAGGCTTGGAGGAACCCAGCCAAGCATCTCAGCCACCCAGTCCACGGGCTCAGTCGTCACCAGACTCACTAGTGGTGGAAAAGGATCAAGGCCACATGTCCTGAAGGTGAAGGAGCCTACACCAGGCAGCCTCAAGGGAAAGGAGCCTGCCCCAGCTGCCAGAAAGAGCAAGGAGCCTGCCCCAGTAGGCAAGAAGAGAAAGGAGCCTGCCCCAGCTGCCAGGAAGACACAGGAGCCTGCCCCAGCAGGCAAGAAGGAAAAGGAGCCTGTCCCAGCTGCCAGGCAGAAAGACCAAGGGGCCCAGGGCAGGAACTGTGACTGACCCCCACCACCAACCATGGTTGTGCAGCCATCTGAGGTTGCAGGGGATGGGCAGGAGCCTCCTCACCCAGCAGCACCACTACCTCCACTGGGCAGCTGTCCGAGGTAGCGGGCGATGGGCTGGAGCCTCTCCCCCAGCAGCACCATCACCTCCACTGAGCAGCCGTCCAAGGTTGAAGGGGATAGGCAGAAGCCTCCTGCCCAGCAGCACCACCACCTCCACTGGGCAGCCGTCTGAGGTTGCAGGGGATGGGTAGGAGCCCCCCCAGTAGCATCACCTCCTCCACTGGGCAGCCAACCGAGGTTGCAGGGGATGGGCAGGAGCCTCCCCCCCAGCAGCACTACCACCTCCACTGGGGAGCCGTCCGAAGTTGAAGGGGATGGGCAGGAGCCTCCTCTCACCAGCAGCAGCATCACCACTGAGCATCTGTCACCGCCGGTGGACAGTATGTAATCCTGCCTCCGTGGGCTGCTGTGCAGCCTGACCCTGCCAAATCCAGTGAGTATGACACCCACCTGAGAGACTATGACCTTGCACTCCCCAGGATTAAGAGCACTGGGCATGTTGCCCCCTCCAGAACCAGTGGGCAGGTCACCCACTTGAGAGACTGTGGCTTTGCACTCCCCAGAACCAAGCACAGGGCATGTTGCCTCCTCCAGAACCAGTGGGCAAGTCACCCACTCCAGAGACTTTGGCCTTGCACTCCCCAGGACCAAGCACAGGTCATGCTGCCCCCTCCAGAACCAGTGGGTAAGACACCCACATGCCCAACACTCCAAAGAATCAAGAGCACAGAGTACGATGCCCCCTCCAGAACCAGTGGGTAAGACACCCACATGCCCAACTCTGAGAAGCAATTTAGCTACTGTAAGGCTATCATACTCCTTGTAGGATAAGCCTCAATCCAGTGACTAAAAATGCACACAATCACCAACACATATTTCAAACCAGCACATGCAGGCATCCCAATAAAATCAGGTCAGCATGGGACACATAGGTATGGCGGGAGGTCCATTCAGAGGGATGCAAATGGATTTTATTCAAATTTGTTGATGCACACATCTTTGCCAGTCGGAACTTTAGAGTTTCATTCATTTGCTCTACAAGTCCAGAAGCTTTGGGCAGTAACTACAATGTAGCTTCTGCTGAATGTTTAAAGCTGAAAATAGTAACTTTATCAGCTCATTTGTTGAAGTGACTTCCTCTATCTGATTCCAAAGAGAACGGGAAACTGAACTGTGGAAGCAACTCTGAGAAGCAATTTAGCTACTGTAAGGCTATCAAATTCAAACAAAACTTTATTCAGCTTTCAACGAGCCATAAAAGTGTCAAGAAATAGCACATTAGTAATACATAAATACAAGAAAAGTTGTAGGTAAGTAGGGAAGATTATGAGACACATCCTTAATTCATTCAAGGACAGGTATATAAAACTTAATACATTTACATCAGTGCAAAAACGAGTTCAATTACAGTATTTTTTAGGGAGTGAGGAGTTTACCAGAAATTCCAGATTTTCAAGTAAAATTAATTCAGTACACCCATAGACTTCCTTACAGAGAGTACTGTACATAAAAAGTTTGCTAAAATTCCACATATTTCAATAGAGGATAAAATCTGTAAGCTAAAATACGCGTTGCGGCACTGACGCAAATTGGTCGATCTTAAAAAAGGCAATAAAAAACGTTTTCTTGGTATATCATAAAATTTGCAAAAGAGGACCACATGCATTGTAGATTGGGGAGCTTTCGCATCACATGGACATACTCTTAAGACCGTACTCCAGTCACACATAATCGGGAAGGTTACTAGCCGGTGGAAGATATTTAAGCGGAATCTTGTAAGAACAAATCGATGTCGGGGATTTACCACGCTTACTAGGTAGGGCTGGACTGCGTCCGTCGACAGAATTAGTTGGTTAGACATTACTGTTGATTTTTTTGATTCCACTTCCCATCTCTGTTCATCCAAATGCTTCAAAGTCAGAGCCCTCAAGTCTCTCCTGGTTATTTTTTCCAGTGATTGTGGGTTTTGATAATATGCTTCGCAGCCCATATTTTTAAAAAAGGTCATGATATATCTTAGCCAGGGAACTCTATGCGAGTGTGTTAAATTCATACAGTCGGATAGTATGGCCTGGTTTAGTCCGGTATGCTCAGAGGTCCACACTTTATGCCATAATAATAAAGGTTGTATCTTAATTAGATCAGTTACAAAGTGGACCCCTAGTTCCGAATGGCTAATATATGATGACGTGCTATTTGGTGCCATTAGCAGGTATCTCAGAAAGTCATTTTCCACCAACTGAATCGCATGGCAGTTCGTATACCCCCAGATACATGCTCCATAAGTAGCCGCCGGGATACATTTGGCTTTGTAGATTTTTACCATGTTTGACGGGGAGATCCCCCCTAGTTTTTTGGAGAAAATCTTCAAGGCCGCCGTTGTTTTAATAATCTGGTCTTTTTTTGTTTTCACGCAATGTGCCCAGGTGGCCTGTTTGTCAAACATTATGCCCAAATATGAAAAGGTGGGAGCTATCTTCACCTTGTCCTCTTGAATAGTGATTTTATAGGGCTTGCTCAGTTTCCTGCCACAGTTCATTATGAACGTTTTCGAACGGTTGACTGTGAGGCCCAGGGCTGTCATGTA
Source organism: Pleurodeles waltl (assembly GCF_031143425.1). NCBI lineage: Eukaryota > Metazoa > Chordata > Amphibia > Caudata > Salamandridae > Pleurodeles > Pleurodeles waltl. The sequence continues at coordinate 480,107,751 of NC_090451.1, forward strand.
ATTTATACAGGTGGTTAGGAGTTTCTGGAGGGCTAGCGGTGTCCTGGCCATGAGTACTGCATCGTCTGCGTAAAGGAGTGCAGGGACGGGGCGATTACCTATTTGTGGAAGGTCTTTACATTTGTTTATCAATTCACTTTCTAGGTTATTTATATATAATGAAAATAGTAGTGGTGCTAGAACGCAGCCTTGACGCACCCCTTTGTATATACCAAAAGACTTAGTGCATTCCCCTCTCATCCCATACCTTACACTTGCTCCACACCCGGTGTACAGATCTCTTATAAAATGGACTATTGTTGGTTCGACCCCCATGCTTGTTAGGATGTCCCATAACTTTTCATGCAGAACACAGTCAAATGCTGAGGACAAGTCTATAAAGGCCAGGTGCAAATTACCCTCTCTAGTCTTCGTATACTTCCCCACTAGGATAGTTAAGTTCAGAGCCTGTTCCACTGTACCTAGTCCTGTGCGGAAGCCATACTGCACTGGGGATAGAATATTGTTTTCTTCCGCCCATGTTTGAAGCCTATTTAGAATTATTCTCCCTGCTAATTTGGCTGATGTATCGAGGAGAGAGATTGGCCTATAACAGGCTGGGTTAAGGCAATCGCCCTTTTTGTATATGGGTATGATGATAGAATGGCGCCATGTTGATGGTAGGCCTTGTGAGCAAATGGCCCTCAGTACCTGCGTCAATAGGGGGCCCCATAAGTCAGTGTTAGCTTTATATAGATCAATTGGAACACCATCAGGCCCTGGCGCTTTCCCGGCTTTGCTTGTATTTATAGCTTCTACTACCTCCCCTAAGGTAAACTGAGGTGATACTGCTAGGTGTCGATCTTCCTCAGGGTCTGGGACTTTTAGAAGGTCCAGAGGAACTCTGTCATTGGGTTGACAGTATATTTTAGAAAAGTATGTGATCCAGTCCCCTTCCGAAATTGCAATTTCCATTCTAGGGGTATTATTGTCCCCTAGAACGGGAGTATTTATTATTTTCCAGAAGAGGGCATTGTCTTTCATCAGACTGGCTCTGTGTAGGTTGTCCCATGACTTCCCTCTCAAAGCGAGTTTCCTCTTTTTTGTGGCTGTCTTGTATGCCAGTCTGCAGGTACGTATTTCAGTCTGACATCTTATGGGGGCACTTAGGACTTTTTTTAATCTTGTGTGCGCTTTCGTGCAATCGTGGTCAAACCAGCCGATTTCCCTTTTCTTACCCCCTGCCCCTCCAGTCCTGAACGTGAGGGCCTTTTTTACAGCATAGGTTATCTGTTGAAAGGCACTTAGACATTGTCCTGGGTCCGTTTCTTCACTAAGGCAATCAAGGAACACTTGAGTATGTTCACGTAATATATCTTTCAATAATGCCTGTGGGTCAGTCTGAGTCCATCTCAGTATATAACCATTACCCGGGGCTAATACAATATCGTTTGCCATCGTTACCTCTCTGGTTTTGGCCTGTGTGGCAGGGATTAATGAAAGTTCCAGGCTTTGGGGGAAATGGTCGCTTATTGCGATATCATGGATTGTGTAATTAGTAAAATAGTGTAAAAAATGTGTCGACATTAAAATGTAATCAATAACTGTATATGCACCTCTTCCATTAAAGGTTGGTTTAAGCTGTAGTTCTTTGGAGAGTAATTCATTTGCAAAAAACAAATTATATTTTTGAGCCACTAAATTCATTGCCTCTCCTTGAATGGTATGTGAAAAGTGCAGTCCTAGGCCAAGGTCTTCGGTATCCCAACCACACACCTTTCCTGTAGGTTCCTTACAGAGATGTGCATTAAAGTCGCCCCCCCATATAATGAGGGTCTCGCGTCTATTGCTCGCACATATTTCCTCTAGGTCCTCACCCATCTCTGTTAAAATTTTGGGGACTTCTCTATGTGTTGCGTTATTATAGAAGTTGATGAGTACTAGGTGCGTGTTCTGATCCAAGTTACATTCAATCATTTGGTAATAGGTTTTTGTGATTTGCATTTTTGGGTTACGTAGCCATGCCTTGTTTGAGATATATGTGCATTGGCCTCCCTTTGGCCTGCCGTGATTAGCCTGTACAGCTGGTGTATGAAATGTCTTATACCCATTTATGTGGACTGGATTTAGTGTCCAGGTCTCCTGAAGACAGATACAGGGAAAATCCCAGATGAAGTTCGCCCAAAGCTCGTTATTAATCTTATTGGTTAGGCCTGCCACATTCCAATAGAGTATAGTTGTTCCCATATATTGATAGGGTTGGGGGTGCGCCTCCTCTATAGATGGTAAAGGTGGTACATCATCTTGAGTATAGATTATTGGGGGGAGTTGGTTTCCCTGATTCGGACAGATGTCTATGATGCTCCCATCGGGTACCTTCTCGCGGGATACATCTCCCCTATTCTCAGTAGGTCTTTCTTTATTTACATCCAGGGCAAAGTCATATAGAGAATCTATCTTGTTCCTATTTAGTCAATCCAAATCTTCTAGCGTTGTAAGAGGTTGAAATCTATTGCTAAAAGGATTATGGCCCAGAGTGTTTGATACTTGTTCATTTACGGGTTGTAGATTCCTAACATTACGCCCCGAAGATCTTGGATAAAAGAAACCCAGGGGTAGCAGTGAGGTTCCTTGACAAGTGGCTTGTCTAGCACCTAATTTGTGGATGATACTATGCACCAGGTCTGGGGGCTATCATTCTCCTTGTAGGATAAGCCTCAATCCAGTGACTAAAAATGCACACAATCACCAACACATATTTCAAACCAGCACATGCAGGCATCCCAATAAAATCCATTTGCATCCTGCGGAATGGACCTCCTGCCATACCTATGTGTCCCATGCTGACCACTGTTCCATTACCAACATTCATCTGCTGGCAAACAATGCATCTATGGCAAAGTACTTCGGCAGCTTGTCTAAATTTTGGATTGAACCAAAATTGTTTAAAACTCCTAATCATTTCATCTCTCCCTATGTGTGCTTGACCATGATAGTATCTGGCCATTTGAGTCAGTAAACTGTTTGGCAGAGCTACCTTTCCTTACACTGTCACCCAAATGTCATCTTCCCTTTGTATACAATTTTGTTTCACCCAATCTCTGTGCTCTTCTTCTAGAACATTATTTGTATAACTTTCAACTCTTCCAAAGTCTCAGCAATTTGCATCGTAAAATTTGTAAACACTCCATCATTTTCAGGCATTAGTTCCCACTTTCTCTTGAAAGAGATACTATTTAAGGCACAGAATTTTGCAACCTGATCTGTATTAGCATTTCCCAAAGTCACATAATCCTGTCCTCATTGATGTGCACTGCATTTAACCACAGCAATTTTCTCAAGTTTCTGAACAGCTTGTAACAATTCAAATATTCTCTCACCATTTCTTAAAGGTGAACCAGACAAAGTTAGAAAACCTCTCTGTGACCAAATCTGTCCAAAATCGTGCAAAATGCTGCATCCATATTGGCTATCAGTGTAAATCGTTACTTTCATCTGGTCTAAAATTTGGCATGTTGTAGTAAGAGCCACCAATTCTGAAATCTGAGCAGAAAACACTCCTTTACCCATGAAGCTTCCAGTCTGCCAGTAATTGTGCATACTGCATATCCTGCTCTCAGTGTACCCATGTTATCTCTTAAGCAGGAACCATCAACAAAGATAATTCAAACATTGTATTCTAGGCAGGTGTCTCTAATATCTGCCCTCGGTTTTGTGCACAATTCTCTAACGTCCAAACAATTATGTTCAATATCATCCATTTTATCTGAATCAGTTCTTTCGACTGGCTACAAGGTTGCTGGATTAAGCACTGTACATCTCTTAATTGTTATATTTGGTGCTCCAAGAATCACTGTTTCATAACGTGTCAATCTTGCATTGGTCAAGTATTGCGTCTTTGATCATGCCAATAGAATTTCTATTGAATGAGGTACCATTACTGCAAGAGGATAACCCATCACCATCATCATCATCATTAGCTTTATTTTGGTAATAAAAATACCATAAAAGCACAGCCTACAATACACTTTTTACATTAAAAAAAAATAAAACCATGAATTAAAACGCTACACTTTAAAACATTCTTCCTATGAAATGTTTAAAACAAGTAATACAATGCTATTGAAAGATAAAAAAAAGTATAAGAATATTAGCGATTGGTATCAATTATTCCCTATAAAAAATGGCATTTCCATTATTCTCTATAAACATAACCCATCACAATATTCTCACTTTGAGTTATACTCTGCTCTACTGCTTCAGCTGCTCACAAACATCCCGGTAAGGATGCTGCGACTGGATCTAAAGTAGCTGAATAATATGCTACTGGTCGATTGACACTACCATGTGTCTGTGTCAAAACAGATAAAGAACATCCATCTCATTCATGACAAAAAAAATAGAACACTTTTTGTGTAATCAGGCATACCTAAAGCTGGAGCTTGGCACAGACTCTCTTTCAACTCAGCAAATGCTTTCATACAGTCTTCATCCATCATTATGGGATCTGAAACATCCTTATGTGTCAGCTTTTGCAAAGGTTGCGAAATAGCTTAAAAATTCGGAATCCATTGACAACAGTATCCTACCATTCCCAGAAACATCCTAATTTCTTTCTGAGTACTTGGCATTTTCATTTTCACAATTGTCGCTACTCTCTCCCTTGAAATTCTCCTGGACCCTTTCTCAATCAAATGACCCAAATATTTCACCTCTTTTTGATAATACTGCAATTTTGGAGGGGACACCTTGTGACCATTATCTCCTAAAAAATTCAACAATGCAATTGCATCCTCCTTGCATCCTTCTTTTGTCTTTGATGCAATCAATAGCTCATCTATGTACTGCACTGATGTTGATTGCTAAGGCATTACCAATGACTCCAGGTTCTTTTTCAAAATTCGATTAAAAATCAATGGTGACTCTGAAAAACCCTGAGGAATTCTACACCAACAACAACTCTGGTCAGGAATTTAAAACAAAGGAGATATCTACTGTCCTCATGAAGAAGCACAGAGAAAAATGCTTGACATAAATCTACCACAGTAAACCATTGAGCATCACACGGAATATGGAACATGATCACAGCTGGATTTGGCACAACTGGATAACATTTGACCACAATATCATTTATTTTTCTCAAATCCTGGACAAGAAGAATTTTCCCACTTGGCTTTCTCAAACACATTATTGGTGAATTACACAGACTCCTCATCACTTCTTTCAGAACTCCTTGTTCCAAAAACTGCGATATCAAAGGTCTTATACCTTCGATTGCTTCATTTGTCATCAGGTATTGAACAGTCTGTGGAAATACCACATTCTCTTTCACTGCCACTTTGACTCCTTCAACTCCATTGATCAAGCCAATGTCTTTTCCTGAAAGATCCCAAACTTTCGACTTAACCCTTTCCTGCAAATCGACTGGAAGATCTTTTATTTCGAAAATTGGAAAGAAATTAATCAAATCAACTGAATTATTCTCCTTATTTTCCTCTTCATCAAAATGAATCAGAGGAAACTCTATGGACACTTGTTCATTGTCAGCTGTAATCATTGAATCTTCCTCATCACTGTTTGTCTCAGTCCCAATTCCCTTAATTGAAAAGGAAATCAAACAATTTATTTTACACCACAAATCTCTTCCCAGAAGTGACACTGGACTGAAATCACAAACAGCAAATCTGTGCAAACCTTCAAAATTACCAATTTTAACAATAACTGGTTCTGTAAAGGTGTTAGTCAAATGCTTGTTCGCAACTCCTACAATCTGGAACCTCTACAGATCTTACTTTTGAGCGTGTAGCTCCTGTATCAACCAGGAAGGAAACTTCATGATCATGTACTTTACCCTTTACATAAGGACCCTTCTGATCCACTTCTAATGATGCTGCCATCACATACTTCTCATCGGAACCATCCAACAGCCATTCATAATTTATTTCATTCTCACTATGTAAAGGAAATTGATCAACTGTTTTTTCACTTTTGTTTGACTTCTGATTCATGACCACCCATGAAAGCATCACCTGTTGTTGATCCATAGGACCATGTATCAATTGAACTTGTCGCTGCATGTCAATTTGTTGTGCAGGCACCATTTGCATCTGCACTTGTGGCTGCAATTGTCGTACCTGTGGCATTTGTACTTATTGTACCTGTGGTTGTACATTTTGCATCTGCTGCATCAGCTGCAAAGGTTGAAAACCCTGCATAGTATTTACATTATTCTGGAAATTCTGATTTTACCTTTCACCCTAGGTCATTTCATGCTCTGATAAGGATTGACCCTATTTGTCTGTTGCACGACACCACCTTGATTTAACAACAGACACTGGGGGTCATTCCGACCCCGGCGGGCGGCGGGCGGCGCCCACCGGGCGGAGACCGCCAAAAGACCGTACCGCGGTCAAATGACTGCGGTGGTCATTTTGACTTTCACGCTGGGCAGGCGGGTGACCGCCAAAAGGCCGCCCGCCCAGCGGGAAAGCCCCAGCAATGATGAAGCCGGCTCCGAATGGACCCGGCGGAGTTGCTGGTGTGCGACGGGTGCAGTGGCACCCGTCGCGATTTTCAGTGTCTGCTTTGCAGACACTGAAAATCTTACTGGGGCCCTGTTAGGGGGCCCCACGACACCCGTTCCCGCCAGCCTCTTCCTGGCGGTGTATCCGACAGGAACAGGCTGGCGGGAAGGGGGTCGGAATCCCCATGGCGGCGCTGCTTGCAGCGCCGCCGTGGAGGATTCCCTGGGGCAGGGGAAAACCGGCGGGAAACCGCCGGTTTCCCTTTTCTGACCGCGGCTTTACCGCCACGGTCAGAATTGCCCCTGAAGCACCGCCAGCCTGTTGGCGGTGCTTCCTCCGTCCCCGGCCCTGGCGGTCCATGACCGCCAGGGTCGGAATGAGGCCCACTGTCTTTTCCAATGTCCAATTGCCCCGCAATTGTGACAAGGTAACACTGTTCTTCTTTGCTGCTCATCCTGCATCACCACTGAATTCAAATCCACATTTTTATTGACTACAGAAAACATCATTCCACTTCAACCTCTGCCTTGACTCTGAAACATGCCATTTCCTTGCAACTGCGGCTGAAAGTTTCCCTGCATTCCTGTCTGTGCAGCCTTGATCTGCATCCCCATTGCTTTCTCTTTCAACTTTTTATGCTTAATTTCAATCTCGTCACTACAGTATTTTGCATACTGCAACACCTCATCAATCGGTTTGGCTTGCCAACAGATCAAATGATTCCTAATCATCTGGTTAATCTCTGGTCTTAATCCTTTAACAAACCTGAACATGAGATAATACGTATCCTGTTTCTCAATTGTCCCTGTACCACAAAAATATTTAAATGCCTTCAACAATCTTTCATAATATGCATGAATTGATTCTTTGGTTTCCTGTGCTGTTCTATCTATGCGTTGCCAATCAATATTTTTCAGCAAAACATTTGTTTTCAGGAACTCAACAACTTTATAGACATATTTAAATACTTCTGGGGATGGTGCACCTGTTTTCAAATCTCTTTGTGGCTCACTTGTCGGCCAATCCACACTCCTTTTGCATTCAATCCACAAATCTGCTGGAACAACAATATCAAAGAGAGTATTCAGGTCTTCCCACAGACACTTCACAAGCTTCACAAATCTATCTGTCTGCTGATACCATTCTACTGGCTACTCTCTCAACCTTAGGTAGTCATTCGTAAAACTTAAGATATCACTCCTACTCCAGGGTACATGTACAAAATTCCCTCCTGGTGTTTCGCTCATCGGCAACATCTTCACTGATTCTCATATTTGCGTTGCATCTCCTTTCTTTGGCCTTTCTCTTTTCTTGACCCATCAGCCTTCCCATTTGTCTAAGGCTCTTCAAAGTTGTACTCTTTCAAGTTATTCCCTAAGATGTGTTTTCATCCCTGCAGACCTCATGTTTTCAAAGTCTTCTTCTTCAAGATCTAATCTATAACTTCTCTTCAGGCTTTTCAATTTTGTGAGATCAATGTCATACTCACCTGCTATTTCTTGTAACTGCTGGTGTACCTTTCCTGCTCCCTTTGTAACGATGTTACATAAGTATCTCAATTGAGCTTCCGTATATGACTCAAGTCTGTTCACACCCATTGTCCCTTCCATTGTTTCCTTCCATTGACAATCTCACTCTGTCTATTGAGTCTTCCTCCCTTTTCTGTCTCTCTAGAGTCTTTGAACTATTTTGGTCTTCTAAACACTTGGTTATTTCTCGGGTAGATAGACCTTTAAGAGAAATCTCACTTGACTGTGCACTCGAGCTTTGTTGTGGTACTGTACCCGCACATTGCTGTGGAGACAATAGTCTCTCTTTATTATTACTGCAAGGTCTGACCCCAGAATTCCCAACAGGAGACAAATCTATTAAAGACGTAGTCTAATTCAGGTTTTGTTCTTGCCTTGGAGTTGATTTCTCCAAAACCCCATTCTGAAACTGGACCAAAGAACTCACTCCACTATTTTTACTCTGGGCATATAGTGGCATAAGCGGACCCATGGTAATAGGTACTGAAATCTCATTTGGACTAACAAGAGATCCAATGTTCTGTGTCTGTATTGTTCTCATGCTCTGCATTTGAGGAATCTGTATTTGAACAGGCTCTTTCTGAATTAGACGCAACTCTTGTTGACCTGGAGACAACACAAAATTAGTAGTCGTCCTTACAATCGGAACTTCTGGATAAGTCTCAGGAATGTTTATCTCCAACTGCTGTCCATTGTTCAATGAATCATTAAAACTACTCTGCATCTAAACTCTTTCACTATTCAGGATATTCTGTGATACCCCCGATGTGGATGGTGCAGTAGGACTCATATTACTAATCCCACTTCCACTGGTTTCACTCTCACTAGTTCTACTCCCACTCATTCCTTGACCTCCTTGAGCTGTATATGGTGGTGGATGATTTCGCATAATCTCAGAAACTAATACATCCTCATCCAGTTCATCATCACCATTAAACTTAACTCTTTTCAGCTCTTTTAATTTTTGTTCTTTATTAACTAAAGGACACTTTTCCTTTTTCTTCTCAGCTTTTGACCCGTTCTCATCATCTTTTGTTCTTGCAGGAAATAACCTAATTCCCTGTAGGGTAGCTAGTCTCCACTCTTTCTGCTCCTCATCCCATGTAGCTTCTGCTAATGTCTTTTCTACTGTTCTCATTCTTTTCTCGAACTTCAAAGCTTGTTGCTATTTAGCTACTAGCTCCCAAATCGCTAAAGCTGCATACTGAGCTGGTCTCAAGGAGATTTTAAACTGTACATTTTCTGCCTCAAGTTCTCCAAAATTCTCAAATTAAATGGACAATTTTCTGGAAAAGCCAGGCAACCATCTGTCTTTGTGATCTTAACCCGGTGTTTAAACCAAAGGCACGCACCCATCCCCTTCTCCTCAATCACGATATATGCCGGAGTATTTTCTGAATACTCAGAAAACAAATTTGTCTATTTACTACAGGTAGGGTAACACAATCTCTTCGGGAACCTTCCAATTTTGCCTTCAGCTTTCGCATCTACAGTTATTCTTTTTCACAGTGCCCCGCATTTGTGAGCAAAATTCAACCTGCAAATTTCACTTCTCAACTGATCATTGGATTATTGTCCTAGCGCCCTTAGTACTCACCAAATCTCTGAAATAATTTCATCTGCACACATTACCTCACAAACTCAACTTACCAACCACGCCGGATCGGTCTACTAAATAGACAAATGACAACACATACCAAGTGTCTCTCTACACTTGTACCAAGTGTCTCAATACACTTGTTAATGTGCTCCGGAGTCTTAGACCTCTTTCATTCTTATCAACAACCACATGGACAATTTTTCCTGCACTAAGCTCCACACTCGAATGAAGAACGCCGCCTCCCTACTCTCATACCTATTGGTGTAGCCCACTCCTTCTAAACTCCATTGGAGTACACCTACTCCTTCTAAGCTCATGAACACCTCAGTCAACTGCAAATTAGCTCAAGCTGTGCAAGCGCAAAATAATCTCACATTACTCTATTCAATCAAATACCATGAGTAACCATTGTCAATTAAGGCAATCAGACGATAGCTATCGGGGAGTGACCTGTCCCCAGTTTTAAAGATGGGGGAAATTATGGACCCTTCAAGGACTGTGGGATCGTTCCTGTCAGACCTATTTCCAGGTAGAGATGTTCGAAAATCTTTTCCCAGAATGGTCTGTTGTGCTTAAAGACTGCAGCTAGAAGTCTATTCGGTCCTTGGGCACCTTCTCTCCTGCCCTTGGCTATCTGAATTTTTATAGTAACTGACTCAGTGAGTAACATGAGTGGAGACTTTAATAAAGGCCTGTGTGGAAAAAGAGTTCCTGGCGTAGTCGTGCTTTGTGTGGCCATGCTAAGTGATGTCAGGTCTTTGAAATGTACTCCAAGGTGTTTGGCCCAAACAGCTTCTGGTATATGCGATGTAATGTCACCATAGTGTGGACGTGTAAGGATACATATTGTACACCAGAAGCATGCACTGTTGTTTCTCTGTGCATCTGAAAGTAGCCTTCACTGGAATTCCTATTGATTTGCCATTTTAGCTTATTCAGTGACTGTTTGTGGTGCCTTAGGATTGTCTGAAGGTCTGGGTTACCCGGGCTGCTGCGTAGTTGCCTTATGCTGGAGTTGATTTTTCTCTTTGCGTCACGTAGTGCTATCCTGTGCGCTTGAGCCAGGTGAGTTACGGCTGAAGGAGGTAAAATTCACCTGTTTGTGATTGGCTCTGCAAACGTTGCACTAAGCCTTGTTGCAAGTTGTTCCAATTTCTGCACTTCACTGTCGTTATTTGTTTCTAGTTCAAGTGCGAGATCTATTGCGGCTTTGGTGACATGATCAATGTTTGATTGCCCACATTTGACACATTTGCAGTGTGTGGTGAAAGTAGTGATATGTGGAGTATTCGTGTTCTCCATTTTGGTTATCCCCAGGATGATGGATAATTCCTGTGGGCAATGGTTGCTTTCACTCCTGTTGCCTAGATTGTAGGAGGCTATTTGTTTGAATAATGGGAGGGTAACAAACGTGTAGTCAATTGTGGTGGAGGCTGTGGTAGAAAGTATGATGCTGCTGGAGGCGAGTCCTCAGTAAATCTGCCATTAAGGGCTCTTAGCTGTAACAATTCTAAGCCATTGAGCAAGGTCCTGCTGGTCTTAGTGTGATGGCCATATTTGTTGGCCCCTTGTGTAGGAAGGTCCCAAGCGCTGGAGAGGGCAATTGAGGTTTCCTCTGTTGAGGATCCTAGTAGGTGCAAATTGAAATCGCCTGAGACGATGATGTCAGCCGAGTCGGCTATGACGCCGCTACTTATGTAGTTCTCGAGCAGAGCCACAAAGTTATTAGTGTCACTGAGTTTTAGTAAGGGATGAAGATAGGTATTTACGAGAACTATCTCTGCTGTGGGGGCACTTGACGTGGTGGCAATTGACACAATACTGATAGAGGAGCAGTGGATTGGAGTTGGGTGGCTCTGACTGATAGTGCTAAAGAGACATAAGTGGCTAGGCCACCTTGTGGTTGTCCATACTTCGCCTTCCTGGTTGTAGAGGTGATGAAGCACATATAGCCCTGCAAGTGGAATGGTTAATCCAGCCAAGTTTCCTGCATTAGTATAATGTCAAAAGTGCTGATGTATTGGATAAAGTCAGGGTCCAAAGCTTTAGAAAGGAGGCTGTTTATATTCCAAGAACACATGCAGAGGATCTCCTTTGACAATGCAGAACCCAGCTTTTTGTCTGAGGTTTGTCACCCTTGCCTATTGCAGTTGTTGATTGTTTTTGAAAACCACCTTAGATCATTGTTGTTTAGAGAGAAATTGGCTGAGATGAGGAGTTTTTGGGGCCAAGAGACTCCCCTAGCAGTAATGGAGGAACTTGAGGACACAGGAGAGCAGCCCCAGGCGCTCCTAAGTATGGATCGTGTTTCCCTGCACTGAGGGCTTGATTCAAGGGCAGGACCCGTTGTTAGCAGAAGAGTTGGATAGCCAACCTCACAGTGCACGATAATACTGATACCCCAGCATTCGAAGATTGGGCTTTCTCCTAAGATTGTTTGGGCAATGAGTCTTGTCTTCCATGTGGCCTTGGTGGATTCAGGCACAGTGGCATTGGTGGGGTGGAGAAATTCAACTGCTAGGAGATCAGTTGAGTTGAGACCACTTGTGGAAGGAATGTGCGAAAGTAGGCGAAGAATATTTCCCCTATTCAAAATATCACCAGTTCCCTTAGATTTGTAGTGAGGATGAAAAATTAATGAGTTGGTGGTTCAGGGATCTGGTTGGGTTTTGAGTATCTGTGGCAGATGCAGAGGGTTCCCTGGGGGGGAATCTCCTCCCAGATTCCAGCAGTTGTTTAACCTGTTGGTTGTGGAGTTCCCCAATTGTGCATAATGTGGGGTATAATAGTTGCTCCCAGGTCCTGTGGAGGAGGGGACATAAGCTGGACCAGGGAGGTAATGGGTAAGTTTGCTTGTGTAAGTTGACTATGACTTCCAGAGGACGAATCCACAGCAGGATGCTGGGGCAGCTGGGGTTGTGGTTCCCTGCCGTACCCACCCCTTCTGAAGGCCAAGGGTATTCACTAGTAGCTGCTTTCTTCTGGTTGATGGCTGAAATCGAGGGTGGAACCTCAGGTGTTGTTGCTGGAGCAGTTGGCCCGGGAGACAAGGCTTTTGTGGGGGCCCAGATATCAGATATTGTTAGTTTGGGAGCATCTTCCTGGATCGCTCTGTTTCCTGCTGTTCCATTCTTGCGACCTTTCCTCCGCTGAGTACGTCTCTGCTTGGCATTGTATTTCAGCATAGCAAGGCCAGCAACAGGACTGCCAATTGAGAGTCTATCCCTTGAAGGTTCGGGTGCGATTGCTGTTGGGATCAAATTGCAAGAGGTTGATGTTGCAGGAGTCTCCTGGGTGGGACGTTTGCCCTGTCATCGAATGTTGGTCCCAGACCGATGGCTGTAGTCTTGTGGGGATCCATGTGAGTTTTTCCTGGGACTGTTGTGGAAATGTAAGATGAATGGCGCGAGTGTGGGTGTGGGAGCAGACTTGAGGCTCACATTTTTAGAGATCCACAGAGGTAATGTGGCTAGTTTGTCTATTATTGGCCCACATGAGCAGCTCGTTGAAGACCTCATGAGGTTATTTTGTTAATGGGTGAAGAGGAATTTGAGGTTGCCTAATTTCTCAATGATACCTGCTATGAATACTGCCAAGGTGTTGAGCAGGGTTAGCTGGATGTCCATTTTGTCCGTTTGATAGTGGAGTGCTTCAACTAGAAGCTGCATGGTGTTAAGCATACGCCGTCCAACAGATTATCATGGTTTGTAGCAGGATCCTGACCAGTTGTTGATGCAGCGCTTGTGTCTGTGCTTACTCTAGTCCTTGCACAGACACTAGGAGACAGTTGACTAAGTAGTGGAATTGTCACATTGGTCCTTGCTTCAACATCTGGAGACTGCTGGCTAGGTTCTAAATCAAGTCAAGTAGCAGAAGGGGAGTCTTGGGAGCATGCAACGAACATATCTTCCCACTCTTGAGTGGTTAAGTAGGAGAGTTTCTTCGTCCGCCCCTGAACTGAGGCCCACTGGTTTCGTATTTGCTCAAAAAGATAGGGGGAGGGGGATAGGATCCTTTGTTTGCTGCGGTTTCCTGGCAAGCAACATCTTGAGCCATCAAGGGTATGGCTGGGGAGTCTGTGGGCAGTTGTCCCACCTTGTTGATAAAGTTGGTCTGGGCCGCTTTCAGTCCATGGAGCGCACCGCTGGGGGGAAGCCAACCATGAGTTCTCTGGAGTCTACCTGGGCTCCTCGTGCACCTCTGCTCTGAAGAATTTTACAGGTTGCCCCAGGGGCATCAAAGTTGTGCTGGCTATGAGAGGCTTTGCAGGGCTTGGGCTTGATGAAGCCCCGTGTTGTGGCAGAGACATTTCGTGATGGATAGCTTTCTGCTGTGTTTGCAAGGATCAGCTGGATTAATGGTGGCTGTAACCCCTGTGTATCATTGCTATTAGAAAGAAGAGCAGCTCTGCCGTTTTTTAGAAAAGAGAACTTGGTGTAGATTTTTGGTTGCCAGTTAGTGATGTGGCATTTTTTGGATTGTTCCAGACTGTTTTTGGGTTCAAGACTGGGCCCAGCATAAGGTCTGGAGATGAGTTGCTCTCCTTCCCCTTCCTGGTCTGGCTCTGACTTGATCACAATGAGGGGAGGGTCATTCTGTGCCTCATGCTTGCTATCCGGAGCTTGAGGTCTCCTCTTCCTTCTTCCCATTGTGATTTTGTTAGGGGGCGTCTTTCTTGTCTTGCCTGACCGCATGGTCATAAGGTCTCCTTTCCTTCTCTTCCTTCCCTTTTTTTTGCCTCCTGCAGTACCCGTGGGTTTCAGCTGATGAGCTAATAGTGGTAGAGGAAGAGGTAGTGTGGAGGAGTTTGTCGGTCGGCTGTTAAACTTTCGCTCATGTGGGCACTGGGCTCCTCTGAGATGGAGTCAGATGTGAGTTTAAGAGTATATGTAGGTAGCTAGTGCCACTGAGGCTGCTGGCTTGGCAGGTGGGGCTCACCAGCCGTCCGCAAGCCACACCCACCCTAGGAGGGGTACTTCCACGGATGCTGGGGCACGCCCTTTGGGGTGACTAAATACCACAATCACCTGTCACTAAATCACCACACTCGCCTGTCGCCTGTCGCCTGATGCCTGCACATTGAAAAATAGATCTAGTTGATCCAGGTGTTGTCCCCCAAATTAGTTAGGTTGGTTTTGCTTTCAGGATTACAGCGTCTTGCCTGGGGTCAAAGGATCCGAATGCAGGGGACCAGTGGGGCCTGTTTAGCCTATTTGGCTGCAAGAGTCTCTGGGGGGCAGAGCAAACGAAATGGTGGTCAAGGGCAGTCAAGGGCAAGGCCGAGCAATCCGGCCAGCATCGACCCCTTGCTGCCATCTCCCCTCTGCCTGCCCCTGCCTGCTAGCCGGCCCTGCCCGACGGGGGGGCTCAGGAGGATCAGGTGCTCAGGAGCTGAAGTGGGGGCCCAGGTAGGCACAGGAGGCAAGACGCAGGGTCGGGGGGCCCAGCAAGGCAAGGTCAAGGGAAGGCAGGGGGGTGAGGACAGGAGGGGGGCAGAAGCGAGTGGGAGGAACCGGGGGGACAGAAGGGTGGAGCAGGAAGGGGGAGAGGAGGAAGAGTTGGTGCAGAAGCTGATAGCAGCAGGACAGCAAGCCAGGCAGTCAGGCGAGTCAAAGAAGCCTCCGCTTGGCCAATCCTATTTGCCCTGCGGCCACTGCAGCTGCAGACCTCAGACCTCAGGCACCCCATGTCCACACAGCGAGCCAGCCTGGGCCAAACCAGCCTGACACCTCACCAGCCCCCTACCCCCCACACTGTACAGCACTGCACACTGCACGCCGCTACGACTCCCTCCCCCTCGTCACAGTGCTAGTGCCAGCGTCTCGCACCACCCCTCAGCCCCCTGACCTTACCTCTCACTCCTTCCCTGTCCCGACCCCAACCTGCCCTGTCCGTAGGGATAAGGAACTAGGTAGGCTCTGCAGCAAGACACAGAGGGTGCTCGTTGTGCTCCTCGCTCCCCGCTCGGCTCTTGTTCCGCTTGGTTCACTTGTTTCCGCTTCCGGGTTCCCTAACTGTAACTCTGCTACCAAAAACTGCCCTAGCGCAGAGAAATCCTAGCTATTATCTCAGACCAAATAGTGGATTTCACACCTTAGGCCAATGGACCGACACGACATTGAATAGAGGGTATGTCAATAATATGGTGGTCATTACGAAGTTGGCGGTGTGTACCGCCATGCCGGCGGTGGCAGGTAAAACCGCCAGCCAGCATGGTGGGCCACACCACCACATAAAAAAACCCATGAGGGCCGCCATCGGCAGCCCTCACTCATCGCCAGGCTGCCTCTGTCAGGCAGCCTGGCAGCGGTCAGAAACATTATCCGACAGGGTAACGGTGCTGCTCCTCGGATAAAGATTCCTCAGGCACCAGCCTTTCACCCGCCAGGGACAGGCTGGCGGAAGGGGTGCACTGGGGCACCCCTGGGGGCCCCTGCACTGCCCATGCACTTGGCATGGGCAGTGCAGGGGCCCCTGTGCAGTGCCCCATCGCGCAGGTCACTGCCCGATTTTTGGGCAGTGATCTGCGTGACGGGTGCAGCTGCACCCGCCCCACAGAGGCATTGGCGGCGGATCTATGTGGAGCCGCCGTCAATGTCCCAGCCAGGCATTCCTGTGGGCGGGCGGGCGAAAACAATGTTTCCTGCCGCAGGCCCACAGCAATGTTCATAATACGGCCGGCAGGGATCCAGGCACGCTGGCAGTCAGTGTTTGGACCGCCAGCATGAACACAGCGGTTGCGACTGCCGTGTTCATAATGAGGGCCTATATGTCATAATCATTCACCATTAACATCAACAAACATGAAATCGATAATCTAAATACACTGCAATGTCCACACCAGTTTATTAAGAAGATGTATACATTTATTTTCCTATATTAACAATGCTAAAGTCACAAAAATAATTCTCAAACACAAATGATACACATAAAAATAATCAATGGCTGATTAGAACGCCTTATGTATCTGAGATTAATCAGAGCAAGTAAACACATTAACTCGAGTGTAATGACACAAGTGAACAACACCAAAATCTACGCCAGTGAAATAATATACATTGAAGCAATAGATCAAAGAACGTCAATATGAATCATGAGCATGTAAAGACAAAATACCTCAGTAACCTCTAATTAGCATTAACATGTTAGGCTTCATGTAAAACTTTTAGACACACAAATTTAGAAAAACATACTAACACAGGTTATATAAAAATATTATTACCATTATGCAGCAATTAATTCACGAGTTGCAGCTGGTATCTGTAAAGCAAAAGACACATATAACAATTTGCAATTTATGCATTACCCATAAGATAACAACAGGAAGATTGCTTCAGTAAGAGGATGCCATCAGTAGGAACGATCTGTAAATCCCTCAAACTCCCCATTAATTTAACTCTGGAAATATCACTGGAAAGTATCTGGGAAAATCTCGTAAGGTCTTCCCCAAAGAATAATGACGGAACGTTATATTAATTTTTACAAAGCTCATGATTGGTCAGGACATGGGGCGTTGTACATTTAGCCAATAAAACTACTGTGAGATAACTAAAAGTTACACATTCATAGTACACTAAATTCTCATTCGACAATTTCTCATTGATGAAATTATTAGCTAAACACAATATAGAACACTTTCTTCTCTTCCGTCTCATCTGTGGATCCATTGTTCCATCTCATCAAAATCTCATGTTCAGGAAGAAACGTCTAACAATGTTGCATCTACTTTCATGCTCGAGGAAAAAACACACATTAGTGACATTTTCTAAACAATAGGACAGTCAAACTCTAGCAATGACCTAATACAACTGACCTTGTAAGACATAACACAAAATTCCACTAGAGGTAGCTCTTTACACACCTACAAACTATTAAACACACTCTTTTTGAGTAAGCATTGAGAAAAGGAAGAACCAGTCTATTACCACAAAGGTTAGCCTAAGTAGAAAACAAAATGGAAATGGTGGCCATTTACAAAAGTCACTCGTTTTGTTAGCATTCATTAGAAAAAAATCACACATTAGTTCATCAATGATCAGTACATTATCAGTTATAAATAAATTTCATTAATGAAATCTCTGCTCTCACTGACCCAACAGTTAGGAGATTGTTTTAAGCCAGTTGTGACTCCAGCTCCCTCAGGGAAACGAAGGAACTCTGTTGTCCCCACACTACTGTGCCAACATCTTAATAGCTATGTCGTTTTACATTTTTTTACAATTATAACTTCAGAAAGCCAATGGGTAAGACGCCTTTCCCCTCATAATTAAATGGCACTTATTCATTTAGAAAACAATTATTGTATAAAGGGGGTGCATTAAGGAAGTTTTCCTTTGACTCAATTTGTTAGATTATTCTAAGCGGCCTCCTATAGATCACTGTCTAAAGTTTTGCTTAATCACAGTGATGTACCATTTTAATAGATAGCCACATTTGTTTTATATAGAAATCAAATTTACTCGACGGCGATAACATTTACCGGGTTTCTTTGAAATAATGTTTTACACCTTCCTGCAAGGAATCAATACTAGGCGGCATTTCTGAGCTATTATTGCGTCCTCTATTTCTGTCTCGATGAAAAAGGGTGAACGTTGCCCTCCAGCTATCTAAAAAGTCAGTGCATTGAAGTGTAGGCTGCCGCCTCACCATAAACATGATAGTATTTCAACTGAGCTCAAAGCGGGATTCTGACAGGGAGGCACGGCTCCATGAGCCCTTGTGCTTGAAGTTCTTTCTCTGTTGTGCTGACTTGCAGGTTATGATATGATATATATATACACAGAGATATATATATATATATATATATATATATATATATATATATATATATATATATATATATATATATATATGATTTATAGGTGATTTATCGGTGGAAGATATATATATATATATATATGTATATATATATGATTTATAGGTGGATATAGATACATATAGATATAAACTTTTTGAAATTACCCAGCATAGGATGGGTATTCTTTCCCTACCAAGAAGGAGAGAAATACACTTAACTTTCTGCAGACTAGGCTGAGAAACAAACTGCTAGACATTCTAGCACACGCAGTTGGGGGTCTGATTTTTTACTGGTATTACAAACGTCATCAATGTAATTGCTATCAGGTTGGTGCTCTACTTTCTAAAATGCTTGGTAAGATAGTTAAACAGATAGGACAGCATTTGGGACAACTTTATTAATCCAATGACATTCTTTAAGTTATTGAGGTGATCTCTTGTAAAAAAAAAAGAGTCTTCAACTTTTCTTAAATAAGAAAAGATTGCGGATGACCTGCTACCAGAAGTGCTATAACATTTACACATTGTACATGAACATCTTCCGGCGTGTATGCTAGAAAGTGGATATGAGATTGGTAAATCACACGAAAACCGAAGCTTGATTTCTACCCGGATGTGTTTTAAGCAGCTTTTAACGAATTACACCTGAACGCCAAGGACGTCTTCAATGATCGTTACGAAATCTCTATTAATACACCCAGTGTATGAATTATTCTGTGTCCTCTTTAATTATGTTTGTTACCTCTTACTTCAGAGAACCTCAGACTACATATTACGTGAATTCGCTAATTAGAGTATGCAATATTATTCTCTACAGAGTTCCGATGCCGCCAGCGCTACAAAACCTATGTAAATAAATAAAAAAAACTCTCATGCTTCCCAAAGAGCACGGAGTCATCTTATTGCAAATGATCGCCAGGAAACTGCCTAGGACAATGCTGTACATTTTGAGCAACTTCACAGAACTGATTTGTAGCTACTTTTTCAGGGCATGAGACCCAGTGGAAAGACACAACTCCAAGCTTCCGCCAGGATGCCTGCAGATGAGTAAATGCACGCATCTCTTGGTTCAGATCAAGCCTGCTTCAAAGCCTGCTTCTGAGCCAGGAAAAGAAAGAAATGTTTTAGGAATATTCGTCAAATGGCACCAAAGCCATTAGCAAAACAAAAAAAGGCGTTTTCTACGGATATACTAATCTAAATGATAGTCTAACTATAAGTACCCAGTGGCAAGCTAACTATAAGTACCCAGTGGCAAACGCCACTAGTGTGTGTGCGTGTGTATACATTCACAGAAAAACCAAAGGTTAGAGGGACGTTATTGACAGGTTCTGAATTTACATGCACAAAACCATAGAAATTCAGCAGTTAGAGTTATTTCAAGTAACTATAACTCACGCTTCCACGCCCCTAGATATACAAATTTATTTTCCCTTCAATAACTCCAAAACTACTGAATGGATTTACACCAAAATAACAAAAAGTATGATCTGAGCATGAAGATCTAGCATTCTGAGAATTTTGTGTAATTCTGTTCAGCGATTCTGGCTGTAGTCCTGTCTAAAGACCCTATGGAAAAATGCATGGGGAAAGTGAGTTTTGGGACCCCTCTTTTTCTCAGCCCTCACTTGATGAATCATCCCGAAACATTCAAGACAGCATATTAAAAGAGTGGCATATTAATCCTGTTATCCTTTCATGTGCTATAAATTGTATAATATGCAAGGCTATAAAGAGTGCATAGAGAAAGAAGGAGCTATAGTTATTGTGTGGCAATCGATGCGAGAAGAATGTGTCTAGAGATGCGTGTCGTAAAGTACATTGAGGGTGGTGTGTAAATTATAAATATAACTTCTAACTGGTGGCGCATGAATTAGAAATTTAAATTAGAACTAAAAGTTTATAATTTCTCCTGTTTGTATAGTTTTCGCTGTTTTTTTTTATTTAAAGAATAACAAAAGTTTTCCTCACTATAACTTAGCATTAACTTTTATTTTTTCATTAAATATATACATATATACACACACATACAGCTGCACATACAAATATATATAAACATATACACACACAATTACTTACCTTTTCAATTTCCATTAACAAGATCAGCAAGAGATAAGGCTTTGAAGGATGACCATGTTGTGAAGCTACAGGAAGGGGAGGGTCAAAAGTAGAGAATCGGTTTTGGTGATGTTGATAACCTGTCGGACCTTTTGTATTTTTACACAGAAGAAAAGGTTCATTGCACTGCACTAGTGTGTGGAGTCTGGCATAGAAGGATCCGATAGGAGACTGATGCAATGCTCAGTTGTTTTGAACAGAGTTGCTTCTGTTGGAAGCATCATTGATGATGTTGGTATAGTGTGGAGATTTGGCTGAAGCTATTACATGTCTGTATATTGCATGAAGAGGCCTTAATTGTGTGAAGTTGTAGTTGCTGAAGGTTTTGGCTTGTACAAGCATGTTTTAGTTGGTGACTGGATGCTGTTTTCCCAGATACGTGTTGATGTTATCAAGAATGGTGTTGACCTCAGATGTGGAGATGTCATGGTGAGTGATTAGACTGAACTATGGATTGTGATGATGTTTTTGAAGGATCTGAAGGTTTATTCTGGATTGGCCTAAGTGTGTTGGTGTGACACTGAGAAGAATGATGGTTTGTGACTCTTATTTTTACCGTTTGCTACTGGAATGTTCCTCTGGCTCTATTGTTGCTCAAATGAGAATTTATCTTAAAAAACAAAAGACAAGAGGTGCCTGGAAAAACAGGGAATGTTTTTTTAATTAAACATTGCAGCCGGGAGAGCCGTTACAGAGGTCTGAAGACTGTCTCTCATTGCACATCAGATTGAAGCAAGGTTTTATACATTTTTCTGAGGGCAAAAAAAACATAAATTACATTCTTTTTTTGTAACAAATGCGAACAGTTGTCAAGGAGTCATAAATACACTTTCAGGTGGGCCTTGACCCGGCATGGACACAATGTTGGCCAGTGAGTGTGTGTCTAGATGTCCGGCCTGAAGAGTGTGTGCTCACTGCATGTGCTGTGTGTGCTGTGTCCTAAATGGCTAAGTGAACCTATCTGCATGTGGCAACTAACTTTATCGTTGTTTAGACAGTAGTTGTTCAGTACTTCGTTGTAGAGAATTTTTAGTTGTTTAGCAGTAGTGGTTTAGGAAAGTAGTTGTTTAGGACCTAGTTGTTCAGGATGTTTCCCCATCCTTTTGCAATAATGGAGATATGGAGATGTGTTGAAAGGCTACAAAGTGGAAAACAATGTCAAGCAAATCAATTCACAAACATTTCTTTATGATCTGTTCTGTTACCAACCTGCGTAGGAGGCTGGCCTGGTTTGTACTGGGTACCTAAGGTACTTACACCTTATACCAGGTCCAGTTATCCCTTATTAGTGAAATGTAGGCAGTGTCTAGAAGCCAGGCTTGCTAGAGGTAGCTGCTGGCAGAGCAGCCAAGGCTGAACTAGGAGACATTCAAAGCTCTTGCAATACCACTGTAGTCACACAGTACTCACATACAAGAAAGACAATACTCAGTGATACCAAAAGTAAAGGTACTTTATTTTAGTGACACAAGGCCCAAAAACCTTTAGAGGCTATACTCACTTAGGAGGTAAGTATAATACACAAAATATACACTAATAACCAAAATCAGGTAAGTAAAGAGTCAGTGTGTAGAGGGGCACTGGGAGTGTGAGAAAACACCAAAGGTAAGTAAAGTACCCCACCCCAGAGCCCAGGAAAACAGGAGTAAAGTACAGCAAGTTTCCTCAGAACACACTTGAAGTTGTGATAAAGAATTATGCAAAAAACAAGCAAGAGTGCAAGACACCACAATGGATTCCTGGACCCGAAGACCTGTGAAGAGAGGAGACCATGTCCAAGAACAGCTGAAGAGTGCAGGAGTAATAGGAGCCCCTGCTAACCCGGATGAAGGTGCTAAAGTGGATTCTCCGGTTAGAAGAAAAAGTCAGAAATGTACCAAAGAAGACAGCGGTGGGTTCCTGCTTGGTGCAAGAGGTGTCCCACATTGAGTAGGAAAATGCAGGTTGGTTTTTGTTGTTGGATTCCTGCAACAAGCCTTGGCTCACACAAAAGGCGCTACTTGGGCCCAGGAGGGACCTGGGGGTCGCAACTCGGACTGAGGACACATAGGGGGCTCTCAGCACTTCAGAGAGCCCTCAGAAGACCAGGTAGCACCCACAGGAGTCCCAGGTCATGGGGACAAAGGAGTTGCAAATTGTGATAGTCGCAGCACTACATAAACGGATCCCATGCCTCCAGAGAACAACTCAGGGAGCTGAGAATCACAGGATAGAGTGCTGGAGACCTGGGCTGTGCTGTGCATGAAGTATTCCTTGACAAATTGCACAGAACCCCTAGGAACTGCAAAACATGCAGGGCACGGGGTACTGTCTGGCTCAGGGAGGCAAGCTCCTACCTCCACCAAATTTGGACAGTTGGACCTTCGGATTGTCAGGGTTACTTTGGTCGACCACCTGTGTTCCAGGACCTACGCTTGTCATAAGGAGAGGGGTCCCAAAGTACTGGTCGGCGCTGCAGAAAGGAGCCTGCTGAAGCCAGGAAGTGACTCTGTCACTCCACAGGAGATTCCTTCAGTCCTTCTGGTGCAGGATGAACACAGGCAGTCCTTTGAGCATGCATGACCTCAAAACTGTTGCAGTTGCTGGCAGGAGCTGAATTTACAGAATTGCAGTAGCCTTCTTGGATACTTTGTTGCAGTTGTAGAGTTCCTGGAGCAGTCCTGCGTTGATCCAATGGTAGAAGGTGAAGCAGACTTTGCACAGGAGTCCTGCTAGAATCATGCAAAACCAAATCTGAGGAAACACCCAGATGAGAGACTCTAAATAGCCCTGAGAGGGGGATTGGTCACCTAACCAGGTAAGCACCTATCAGGATGGGTCTCTGACATCACCTGCTGGAACTGGCCACTCAGATGCTCCCAGAGTTCCCTGACCATCCTGAAAACAAGATGGCAGAACCCAGGGACACTCTGGAGGAGCTCTGGGCACCTCCTCTGGGGTGGTGATGGACAGAGGAGTAGTCACTTCCCTTTCCTTTGTCCAGTTTTGCGCCAGAGCGAACAGGGACTGGGGGTCCCTGAACTGTTGTAGACTGGCTTATGCAAGGAGGGCACCATCTGTGCACTTCAAAGCATTTCCAGAGGCTCTAGGAGGATACCCCTCCCATGCCTGTAACAACTATTTCAAAAGGGAGAGGGTGTAACACCTGTCTCCTAAAGGAAATGCATTGTTCTGCCTTCTTGGGATTGAGCTGCTCAAGCCCCAGGATGGCAGAAGCCTGTCTGTGAGATGGCAGCAGCTGGGGCTCGAGTGTAAACCTCAGAGAGCTGGTTTGGCAGTACTGGGGGTCCATGGTGGAGCCCCCAGGGTGGATGGAATTGCCCCACCCCCAATTCCAGAATAAGATTGGAGGTACAATTTCTCAATCTGAGACACCTTACATGGCCATATTCAGGGTTACCATTGAGAAGCTACATATATGTAATGACATATATGTAGTGCACACTGATAATGGTGTCCTTGCACTCACGAAGTCCAGGAAAGTGGGCCTGGATGACGTGGGGGCACCTCTGCTAGTGCAGGGGTTCCCCTCACACACAGGTACTATGCACCTAACATTAAGGGTCTGAAGGTTAGATATATAGGTGACTTATAAGTGACCTGGTGCAGTGAAAATGGCTGTGAAATACTGCTTGCACTATTTCACTCAGGCTGCAATGGCAGTTCTGAAGAAGTGTTTGTGTGAGCTACTTATGGGTGGCAAAAGAAATGCTGCCGCCCATAAGGATCTCCTGGAACCCTAATGCCTTGGGTACCTAGGTGCCATATACTAGGGACTTATAAGGGGGATCCAGTATGCCAATCTTCAGTTAAATATGTAGTCACTAGACTAAAGTGAGAAATTTGGAAACAGAGAGAGCATAAGCATTGGAGTTCTGATTAGCAGGAATCCAGTGACACAGTCAAGCATACGGACAACACAATAAAACTTACTGACATTTAGGCCATAAACCATACGCACTGGGGTCCTGACTAGCAGGATCCCAGTGACAGTCAAAACACACTGGCAGTCAGGCATAAATTGGGAGTCACATAACAAGAAAGATGGTACCTTCCTCCAAACATACTGACATGTAGGCCACAAACTATGAGCACTGGGGTCCTGACTAGCAGGATCCCGGTAAGACAGTGGAACACACTGACAAACACTGACAAACAGGCCAAAAATGGGGGCAACCATGCTAGAAAGAGGCTGCTTTCTCATAATATGTGCACCATGTACTAAACATGTGGTAATATCGCACCCTCTACTTGTCGTAATGTTATTACTTCTTTAGCAAGATTACCACTGACTTAGCAGGCCTCTCTAAATTAATGCATTTGGGTCGGATCACAAATTGAGTGCAAATACAGACACAAATTGATCCTATGCTTATTGCCAATGGTGCAGGATACAATGATGGCAGATTTAAAAAAAAGTGTTTTTGTTGTTTTCACCGATACAAAAAACAAGGCTGTAGCATCACAATTGACAGCAATACAATCAGCTTGGATCACAGTGTCAATACGTCTTTCTTGACTAGAAAGCAATGTCTTCGCCCCTCTCCCCCCTCAAAACAATGACTACATACATGCAAATCATGGTGACAGTGCCTGGGATCACGGGGGAGCTCCTTCACCACTGACCGCTCTACCCCTCCTGCACAACTGGCCCCTGTGTTTCTCAGCTCCTCACCACCCCTTCCCCAGGTTCACCTCCCTCACGTGTCCACTCCCCGTCAGCCCCAGTCTGCACTCCTCTGCTTCCTGAAATCCTTCCAGTAATGCTGCCCAGATCTCCAGATCCTCCTCCACCCTTTCGTCCATCCTGGACAATCGAATATGTGTCTCCTCCACCAGGTCCCATTCTACCACATCTCTACCCCACAGGAACACCAGCACGATGCACTTCCCCAACTATCCCATTGCTACCATCCGCTTTGCAATAACCAACCTTCATCTTATAACACCCCCATGAAGTATCTGAACCATACCCAGAAGACACTGTCCAGGGGCCTCCTCCAACGTGATTCCAGTCTCCCTGCTCAGCCTCACCGTCACCTGCACTCAGTATGTGCGTACCATGGGGCACATCCAGGCCATGTGTAAAAAAAGAGGCACCAGCCACTTCACATCTTAGGCAGTCCACTGACATATCAGCATAAATTCTACTAAGTTTAATTGGAATCAAATAGGTGAGGTGTACATAGCTTTCATTAATCAATTTATGCCGGACATTACAGGACACCTGATGCATGAGTACACATGTCTAAGCCCATGTTTTGTCTGTGACAGGTTCCACCAAGTCATCCATCCAAACCTGCCTAGCCTTGCAAATCCCCTGTTCCTGTTAAGCTTGCCATAAAACAGTCATGAGCCACCCTGCATCTCCCACTGTCAGCATCAGTTGCATAATTGCTGATCAGCTGGGACCTCCGGATAACCCCGCCCAGATCTACCTGGCCATTCTGGCAGTTTTAGAATATTGTAAAAAGTGCTCCACCCCAACCCCAAGCTCCACTTGTGCATCCTCAAATGTAAGAAAACTACCCTTTCGGATATAAGTCCTCCAGCTTCTCACAGCCCGCTTACCCCCAGTGAGCTGTGAACATAGTCTTCCTAGTACGTTTAAAGAGCATCAATGACCAAACACTTAACTCAGGCATAAACAGTGGCCTCTTCAGGACCCTGCCAATCACTTTCTCCTAGATAGCTGCAGTTCACTGGACCAAGTTTGGAAAGTCCAGCAGGGACGTATGTCCACATGTTCCTCTCTGCTGGCGTTCCTCCCAGTTTTCTTCCTCCGTCACTCATCGTGCAGCGTGCTGCAGGTGGTACGCATAATAATACAAGTCGAGGTCAAGGAGGCCCATGCCCTCTGCTTCCTGGTCTAGTTTAAGTGTTTCAAGCACTGTCGAGTAGGCTCTCATTATCCTAATGAGACTGCTGGATTTTTGGGCGGCAAGATTGTTCACAGTGTGGGGGACTAAGTCTGACCCACGGCGAAGGACCCTTGTCACCCCAAATCCGGGTTGAGCTCCGGCTAACTAGCAGTGCCTTATCTCTCCCAAAAGGAAGAGACAATTGGGCAGCCGAGCGCATGACATCTTAGTGCTTCCCAGGGAAGTCGTGGTCACTCAGGTCACAACCAGTTCTCTCATACACAGTGTGGTCTCATATATAAATGGCAAAGGGAGTTTGAGTTTTAAAGATTGGTTTAATAAAACAACTGCATTTTAGATAACAAGGCGTGAGCCGCAATAACCAGAACCATGCAACACAGTAGGATTGGTTAGGAGGGTAGGTCGCTCCCCCTGCCGCTGCAGCTCCACCAGCCCAGGCTCCTGACACCTCCCAGCAAGACCTGCTAAACCCAGCCCGCGCTACTCACCTCTCTTTCCCTGTACTTCTGTCTTCTGCCTTCCGCTCTCTCCTCCAACCTTTCTCCGCACCTCTGCTGTCCATTTCCCTTCGCTTTCTGCTCCTCCATCTGGTAGCCATCTTCCTCCGCTCTCTGCTCCTCTTCTGCAGCCCACTTGCTGCGTGTTCTGCTCTTCCTCTGTGCCCCGCTCCTCTTCCTCACCCTGTTCTCTTCCTGCTTTGCTCTTCATCTGTGTTCTTCTTTTCTCCTCTGCACCCCGTCCTGCGTGTTCTTTCTTCATCTATGTTCTTCTTTTCTCCTCTGCACCCCGTCCTGCGTGTTCTTTCTTCATCTGTGTTCTTCTTCTTTTCTCCTCTTCCTCACCGCGCTCTCTTCCTGCTTTGCTCTTCATCTGTGTTCTTCTTTTCTCCTCTGCACCCCGTCCTGCGTGTTCTTTCTTCATCTGTGTTCTTCTTTTCTCTTCTGCACCCCGACCTGCGTGTTCTTCTCTTCTTCTGTGTTCTTCTTCTTTTCTCCTCTTCCTCACCGCGCTCTCTTCCTTCTTTGCTCTTCTTCTGTGTTCTTCTTTTCTCCTCTGCACCCCGTCCTGCGTGTTCTTTCTTCATCTTTGTTCTTCTTTTCTCCTCTGCACCCCGACCTGCGTGTTCTTCTCTTCTTCTGTGTTCTTCTTCTTTTCTCCTCTTCCTCACCGCTCTCTTCCTTCTTTGCTCTTCTTCTGTGTTCTTCTTTTCTCCTCTGCACCCCATCCCGCGTGCTCTTTCTTCATCTGTGTTCTTCTTTTCTCCTCTGCACCCCGACCTGCGTGTTCTTCTCTTCTTCTGTACTTTTCTCTGCGTGTTCCTTTTCTTCCTCTGTGGCCTTCTCCTCATCTTCTAGACGCTTCCCTCCTCTGCTTCTCTGGTCTCTCCTCTTCTGCCTGACTCTTCTTCTTGACTCCTCTCTCCTCTTCTTCTTGACTCTTCTTCTTGACTCTTCATCTTGTCTCTTCTCTCTTCTCTCTTGACTCTTCTCTCCTCTTCTTCTTGACTCTTCTCTCTTCTCTCTTGACTCTTCTCTCCTCTCTCCTGACTCTTCTCTCTCCTCCTCTTCTGTTCTTCCTGACTCCTCTCCTCCTCTGTAATCCCCCCTCCCCTATCTTTTCTCCCCTCCCCTCTACCTGACCCCCCCACCCTCCGCTTTCCCTCCGCCACCTCCTGCTTGGCTCCAGATCATCTGCGGCGTCCCACAAGGCTCCTCGCTCAGCCCGACTCTCTTCAATGTCTGCATGAGCCCCCTCGCCGACATCTTACGCAAACACAACATCAACATCACCTCCTACGCCGACGACACTCAGCTGATACTCTCCCTCACCAAGGACCCCACCAGCACCAAGACCAACCTGCAAGATGGAATCAAAGACGTTGCAGAATGGATGAAACTCAACCGTCAGAAACTGAACTCAGACAAAACGGAAGTCCTCATCCTCGGAAACACCCCGTCCGCCTGGGACGACTCCTTGTGGCCAACGGCCCTTGGCACCGCACCTACCCCCTCAGACCACGCACGCAACCTCGGATTCATCCTGGACCCACTTCTCACCATGACCAAACAAGTCAACGCCGTATCATCTTCCTGCTTCCTCACCCTCCGCATGCTCCGAAAGATCTTCCGTTGGATCCCCGCCAACACCAGAAACACTGTGACCCACGCCCTCGTCACGAGCCGCCTGGACTACGGAAACACCCTATATGCAGGAACCACCGCTAAACTCCAGAAACGTCTGCAGCGAATACAAAACGCCTCAGCCCGCCTCATCCTCCACATACCCCGCAACAGCCACATCTCCGCCCACCTGAGACACCTACACTGGCTTCCCATCAACAAAAGGATCACCTTCCGGCTCCTCACCCACGCACACAAAGCCCTCCACAACAAGGGACCTGAATACCTCAACCGTCGCCTCAGTTTCTACACGCCCACCCGTCAACTTTGCTCCGCCAACCTCGCACTCGCCGCCGTCCCTCGCATCCGCCGCACCATGGCAGGTGGGAAATCATTCTCCTCCCCACCAACCTCAGGACCACCCAGGACCACCTCGCATTCCGGAGGCAACTCAAGACCTGGCTCTTCGAGCAGCAGTAACCCCCTCCCCCTAGCGTCTTGAGATCCTCACGGGTGAGTAGCACGCTTTATAAATGTTTTTGATTTGATTGAAATAGTAACGAGGAGAGTGAAACATAGGAATAATGCTATCATAGTGCAACTAGATAACGTTCTTTCTCTAAGTTATATTTTGAGCACAGCATGTGAAGCTCTAAGCCTGCTTTTCAGGTTCCCCCGAGAGGACATCGACCCTCATACCTGAGCAAAGGCCTGTGATCGGGATCAGCATCTGCAACAGGGCAGTCAGCATCTAGTTGTGGGTTCCTGGTCGGAATCTCCCTCTTACGTGTACCAGGACTGGGAAGTGTTTTTATAACTAACACGCCGGTGTTCTAAGAAACGTCCCTGCGTACGAATGTGTACTTTCTACAAAGCCTAAAGACTAAACTTCTACCACGTCTATCGGCAATGTACCAGACTGTATCCTTGACTGAAGCACAGAGCAAGCAAGAATGTATTGTTTGAGAACTTCAGTGCTGAAGTAAGCTAAACAGTGTGATAGAAGAAAATAAACACAAGACCGTGAAACTGGTTATTATAAAATAACAGTGCGAAGCTAAATAAAATGCACCTAGGGCAAAGTGCACAGAGGCCTAATACTTTAAGAAAACGCGCAGAAAGCTACATTAAAAATGGCTACACTACACCCTCCCCTTGTCGGTAGAAAGTGGTTTAAGTCGAAGCTAAAAATGCCCTAAGCTAAAAGATAATTAAAACCCTATAAAATTTCAACAAGTCAAGAGGACACCAAAGCACATTAATCCTCAATTTAAAAATAAGCATGCGGCTAAGAGCCAAATTCATGTAACAGTGTTAAGTGAGATCAGATCCAATTTAAACAGTGGTCATGGAAAGCAGGAGTTTCTCCACTTCGGCAGATGACAAAACCGGAAAATCCACGCCAAAGACTATCAAGGAACAGGTGTGTTCCAAAGCCCCAGTGTCAACCAAGGCGGCATCCCGTACAGAGCCTGTGAACGAGTTAATATCAGCTTCCTCCAGGAAGGGTATCTCTTAATCAGCCTCACGAAGCAAACGCAGCCGCAGTGCGCATGTCTGGTAATGAGCCCTTATCGGGAACATCAACAGCTCAGCATCAACCACTGGGGGCGTTGCTGTGAGAGACAGACGTCCAGTGCATGTTCCAAATCGCACCAACGGCACCGAAACAAGGTCTGCCCACAATCCAAAACCAGTCTGAATGACAGAGACCAGTCAAACCCCAAATGTTCCAGGAGTGTTGCTCCAAAGTGCTGCATCATGCGTTCACGACACAGCTGCGCTGATGGGAGCGCCCACATTCGTCCTTGTTGCGGCGGGACAGCCATTGCGGGAAAACAACAGCAACAGCAAAATGCTGGCTAATAAAGCCAAAGTTATCGGAAATCCCCCAAAAATGCTTCCGAAAAATGAATGAATAGCCGAAGGTATTAAACCGAATGTGGAAGAGAAGGTGTGAACGAAACCAACACCAATGTGCTAATCCAGCCATGCTGGACGCATTAAATATATATCCCACGAGTTCACCAAAGTGGCTTGGAAAGTTGGTATTTAACAGGGACTGTATTTCCGCTGATGACCTTGCCACCTGAAGTGCGTAGGTCTCGCGTGCAGATGTAAGGGCCACATGCTTCTGAAACAATAAAGCCTTTAGTCTACTTAACTTGTCGAAATTTGGTGGGGGAAACAACACACTCCAGCAGCAAGTAACGACCTTAGTGACCGAAACAGCGTAAACTATTCCGGCCCGCATGCCACAACAGTCTTCACTATTGAGGAGGACGTAGCTGCCGTTTGAAAGCACCTGGAATGTGCGTTTCATCAAGGGGACTGGAACTCCCTTCAGATAGCAAGCCAAGTTCGCAACCGAGGCATTACATGCTCCATGCAAGGACAGCTGCTTACAAATCATCGAATGGCTGACTGAAGTCTCGCATTCACTACCGCTAAGAAAGACCTCTTTCATGCCATTGAGACATTTGTACAAGAAGGGAAGCTCCCACACCTCATGGATATAACTATCCCCCAAGTTGTGGCATTAAATTAAAGGAAACAAATATCTCCCTGGCACTGATGTGCTGCCACGGAACGCGACCCGCCTTCAATGTCCGAAGTGTCCAACCCAACTGCATAATGGACCGGGTCTGACTTTGTCCATGATATAAAGAAGACATATCAGATCGTATAATGTCTATAGCAGAAGAAACAGTGTTGTTAATCGTATATATTAGGTCGGACAAGGTGTGAATTGCATTATCCACAACAGATAATGCCTTTTTCAAATTTTCCTGATCTATCTGCCTAAACCGGGCTGCAGCCTCCTGCTGGGAAAGTTTCCATATTTCATTGTATACTTTGTACAAGAAACGCTTCCTATGTGGTGTCTTCAGACCTGACAAAAAATCTTGTAAGTCAGTGTTATTAGACAGGAGAGTGAGATGTGTCTTGACTGCATCTAGCGAGGATGATTTTAACCATTGTTGGCACAATTTACCCACACTATATGTAGTATTTATTTCAGCATGTTCTGGTGATATATAGCGAGGGTCTGCCCGACTCGTCCGGAAACCCCCTGAGGAGGTGACAAACCGTTGATGACACCCGTAGGTGTCTATAGGCCACAATAACCACCCGCCCGGACGTGTCAATGAAGTGTTAAATGTACCATTCTGGACCCAGTCTGTAAGCTCATAAAAAGTGGCATTTATGTATTTCTGCCAGTTATTAATTTTTGCAGGGACAGGTATACTCAGCATGTTCAATTCTCTAATTGTTGCTAAGCCCAAACAGCTAGTCTGTTGTACTGTTTCATTTTAAAAAATCATTTGGACAGGAATGAGACATGCTCTAAACAATGTTTCTCTACCCTTTGTCTGCCAATGTTTTGTTCCCCAAACACTTTTCAAATCAACATTATTTGACCAATATTCATAACCTTCAATCGACAGTCTGGAAACAAAAGAATCTGAGTATTTGAATTTCGTATTAGTCAACAACATTTGCTTATCTTTAGACGCAGTTAACTTAAAATAATATGACTTAGCATTCATTTGATGATGCCCAGAAAAATACGTAAATTTGTCAGAATAAGTTTTGGAACTCCCCTGCGGGGGAGTCGGGCAATGTTCCCATTGCGTATAGTCAAATATCGTTTTTGGACTACTTGCTTTGTGTATAAACTGGTGCCCATAATAATTATAGCAAAACATGTCACCACAATTGTCTTTAAACTGGTAAACATCTTCATTTTCATAGACAGTATAATATTGCAATTCAGTCATCACGGAATCAACTGTCATCACATCCCAATCATCAGATACAATGCCCGGTATTACTATATCATTCATAGATAACTTTAGGACATACGGTATTTGAATTATCTCAGTCGGACCATATATGTTAAACAGTACTTTATCCCACACAATCCCATCTGGAATTGGCACTGCAGAAATGTTCACAAAGGACAAGTCTCTTCGAACCCTATGTGATGAAAAATGTGGCTTCAACACCTCCTCCACCTGTTCAACCGCTGATCTCTCAGGAAGAAAATGACCATGTATCAACAGAAAAAAGATAATGACAAACCCTATCCAGAGAAAAAATGCTGACATAGTCAATAAGAGCCACAGATAGTTCCAAGGAAAAACAAAATACGTATCTTTAAGCCAACACATCAGCTTACGTGGACCTGACAGGTCAGTAGTCGAAGAGGCGAACAAGTCCGATAGACCATCGTTGTTGTTGGCAAAGTACCCAGAGGCAGTTTGTGCAAAAGGTGTTGCCGTATTCAATGGAGGAGTTGGTGTTTCTCGAGGTGGTACACTGTAGATAGCACCATCCGTCACGTCAGTAGTCATAGTGACTCGATCAAATGTTTCTAAGTTATCTAATGTCATTGGAACTAATGCAAGATCATCATCCACCCTCCTCAAGCTCGGAGAGGCAACAGTGTTGGTATAGATAACTTGAAGCGGAACTTCTTCTCCAGTAGTGACAGGGATTAGGGAACTACTGGACGTTCCTCTTGGTCTGCTGTGCAGAATCGGCCACATGTTGTAACTTGACATTGTCAATAGAAACAAAACGATTTTCTTTGGCACCTGGCAACGGGGGTAAAATAACAGTTCTCGTTCCGTGTATCCCCAACACAGGGACTGGTGCTCGATAAGAAGGGCCAAATTATTTTTTCACTGCAACCTTTTCACGCACAAGATCCCCAACCCTGGGAATCCAACCAGTAGGTGTTACTGGCACATCCTTATTTCCTGTAGAGGCAGCACTATTAGAAGAGTTATCTTCACGGATCTGTTGTAATTCCTGCAAAAACAGTGACACGATCATTTATGTCAAAAGGCGTTTCCGCCGCCTCCACACCAGGACCATCAAGATCTGGAACAAACATTTGTGTTCCGAACAGGCACTCATATGAAGTACGACCCACCAGGGACCTTCTAGGCAGGTTATTTAGTGCTGTCTGAACTCCACACAGGTGGGTTAGCCAACTACGACCCGTACCTAAGACTCTTGCTGTTAAGGATTGCTTTAAATCGCGGTTTAATCGCTCCACAACAGAATTTCCCTTGGGATGAAATGGAGACGAGTACTGGAGCTGGACCCCCAACGAAGCCATGGTGTCCCTGAATGCCCTTGAGGCAAAAGCAGGGCCCTGGTCCGAATGGAATGCCGCAACTGCATATGTGCCGACAAAGACACGCAAATCTTTAATAACAGTTTGAGCGTCAGCCGAGCTCTGGGGCCACACCCACACAAATCTGGAGCAACAATCAACAGCGACTAGTATATATTTGTATGCACTATCCGGTGTTAGTGGACCGCAATGATCCAAGTACACACATTGTAATGGTTTGTTTGATTTTAAGAGGGGTGTCTGTGGCGGGCGCTTAGCTGTTGAAACTTTAATTTGTTGACAGATGTCACAACAAAGGACATACTGCTTAGTCTCTTTATAGAGACCAGGCCACCAGTAACAGGTCTGTAATAGTGAAATTGTGGCGGCAACGCCAGCATGTGCAGATTCCACTCCCTCATGTGCTGCATTAATCAATTGTGGTCTTACAACTTTATTGGGGATGTCGCTTACGACTACGCTAGGTATTTTAATCTCAGCGTTTAGCACACTTCCCATGAAGTATTGGTATTTATTAGGAAATCCTTTAGGATAGGGCGTGCCATCAACCGTAGCTTTTATGGCAGCCAGAATCTCTGTGTCTGGTTTGGAACTCGAGCGAGTCACTGCAGCCACAGTGGCTACCGCCACTGCCGACTTTGCGTCTTCATCAGCCAAAGTATTCCCAGCAACGTGTATTCCAACGCACTGGTGTCCAAGAGTGTGTACAACATGGACTTTGGGTAGCGTCTCCTTCAGGTCTGATACCTTCCCCCACAGTAGTCTGTGTTTTATGGTGTTGCCTTTTGAATCTCTGAACCCATTCAAGCGCCACTAATGTAGGTATTCATTAAAAGACAGGACACAATAATACGAATCACAAACAATCAGTGTGAACTGTGTCGGATCTGTATGTTCTAATGCCATCAATAGAGCTTTCAGCTCAGCCAATTGTGCCGTACAATCCCCTAAGGTCTGTGTATAAGTATGTTGGGGGCAGAATTTCTCCCCCTCCATATGGCCGCTCACTACCGCACATGCAGCAGAATATTGGTGTTTTGTTCCTGCCGCCGGTTGCGCAGAGCCATCGGTGTACATGACTACTTGATATTGATCAATAGGCAACGTGTCAGCGGGAACAGGATATTCAACTTCATATTGCAGAAATTCTTGATTTTGTCATTTTGGCTAAAAAATTTAGGTGGTCATTCTGACCTCGGCGGTAAAAGGCGCCTACCGCCGGTCAGAAATCCTCCATAATCCCGCCGCGGTCGCGGAAACCCGCCACGGTCATTCTGACCCGCAGCAGCCAAACCTCCGAAAATCCGACCGCCACAACAGACCGCCAGACCAGCGGTCGGCGGAAAGGTGGAGGTGACCAAACCTCCACCGTCACGCCAACAGAAATACGCCCATGCCATTACGACCAACGAATCCACGCGGCGGTCATTCAAACGCGGTATTCCATTGGCGGGACACACCGGCGCGGTCAGAATACACACAAACGAACAAAACTCAGCCACATTGGACGATTTGAATCCCACACACCTGATACACATACACACACCACTCCCACACACACAATACAATATAAAACACACACCCACATCACCCACAAACCCCTACGCTTAAAAATTCGTAAAGAAGACAAGAGCGAGACACCAGCATCCAAAACATAACAGCCACAGCCACTCAACACCATCACCCACACACTATCCACACACAAAACAACACACACCACCACACTCAACTCACTTAAATACACATACTCCACCCCACACATCATACACACCACCCCATGGCACCCCAAAGACAACCCCGCTTCACAGACGAAGAACTCAGGGTCATGGTGGAGGAAATCGTTCGGGTAGAGCCCCAGCTGTTCGGCACACAGATACAATACACCAGCATTGCCCGGAGGACGGAGCTATGGCAGAGGATTGTCGACAGGGTCAACGCAGTGGGACAGCACCCCAGAAATCGGGAAGACATCAGGAAGCGATGGAACGACCTACGGGGGAAGGTGCGTTCCATGGTATCCAGGCACAACATCGCCGTGCAGAAGACTGGCGGAGGACCCCCACCTCAACCCCCACAATTCACATCATGGGAGGAGGAAGTCTTGAACATCCTGCATCCTGACGGCCTCGCAGGAGTCGGCGGAGGAATGGATACTGGTAAGTTGAAGCTTCAATACTGCTTCCCCCCCACCTGCATGCCAAATCAGACCCCAACCCTCACCCCCATCCTCGAACCCCACCCTCACCCCCACCCCCATCCTCACCCCCACCCTCACCCCCACCACCATCCTCACCCCCACCACCATCCTCACCCCCACCACCATCCTCA
Source organism: Pleurodeles waltl (assembly GCF_031143425.1). Lineage (NCBI taxonomy): Eukaryota > Metazoa > Chordata > Amphibia > Caudata > Salamandridae > Pleurodeles > Pleurodeles waltl. Next base: position 480,143,776 of record NC_090451.1, read on the forward strand.
CCCCCACCCCCAGCACACCTATTCCCCGCCAATGTCTCACCATCACAACCCACACATCCCAAAACATAGGCCTGCATGCGTCCACTAAGCATGGACACCCATCACCAACGCATGCCCAATGCATATACACATCCCCCCCACAAGCCACCCTCACCAAAGCCCCCACACACGAATGCCAGCACTTGGGGACACGGGAACCCACAGATACACCCATATGCCACACATTGAAACTATAACCATACCTCTATACCCCTGCAGGACCCGACCGTCAACACACCGCGGCGGAGGGGCCAGAATTATCCACACCCCCCACCCAAGAGGCCGTCAGCGATGACAGCAGCTCTGTCGATCTGGACACCGATGACCAGCCCGGACCATCGGGGACCTCTGGACAGTCGGTTCCCCTCACACAGGCACAGGCCACTACAGACCCTAACCCCTCTGGGAACACCAGCACAGCTCCCACCCAGCGGGCCCATGCCTCTGTCTCCAGGGCGCGTCAATCTGCGGTGTGTCTACCACTACAGGGCACCCAGGATAACCCACCACCCCAACAACAACAGGGACCTGGGGGCAGTGGTAGTGGGCACACCGGCCAGGGGGCAGAGGCCCAGGGAAACAGGGCAACTCGGCGGGCAGCTGTGCGACAGGGGGGGGAGGAGAGGCCCAGGGAACCCACTCTCCACGAGGTCCTCACCACCATCATGGGAGCATACAACCGCTCCCAGGAGACGATGGCGACGGTACTGGCCCGGTTCCAGGAGATCCAGGTGCTGCAGGAGGAACACTATCGGGGGTACAGGGAGGACATCAGAGCCATCAACACCACCCTGGTTACCATGGTAGGGCTGCTGCAGGACCTCGTAAACAGCAGGGCGGACACTGAACAACACCCAAGGGCCCCTGCCACTAGCCTGGACCAAGAACAGCCATCCACCTCCGCCGGCGCTAGTGGACAGGAGGTCCCCGCACAGCAGCAGCCCACCAGACCCCCACCTCCTGCAGGAGAAGAACCACCCCGCAAGAGGGCCCTGAGATCTCGCAAGAAGACAGAGTAGGATGTCAAGACCCCCGCCAGCAAAGGATACCACCTGATGTCATCCCACTGTCCCACATTGTCACCCTGTCCATCCTTGAACTGCCCATGCTCCATCTCTCCACAGGCCTCTGGACAATGCACCTGTGTGACTGTTACTCTGGACTCTGCCATGGACATTCCTTCACCATAGCCCCCACCCACTTGAAACCACCCATCCCATTTTGAGCACTTCAATAAACACCTATTTTGCACCAAAATATCAGGAGTCTGGCTGTGATTTCAATAGATTGTAATTGACATGACAGTGCAAATATGTCCTTGTACATGGTGAAGTCAACAAACAGCTGCCACAAAGCTGTAGTCCATGGGGAAACGAAGCACAGGACTCGTAGTGGGGACCCCAGATCTGAAATAGGGAGGGAAAAGCCAAAACTCAGTCATCATACACTGGGGCAAATAGACAGGCAGCAGAGATGCTGCAGAGTAGTTAACATTTACTAAATTATCTTTGAAATGTTACCTGTGTCCTATTGGAAGTACTGTTCAATGATTCTGTCCCTGTTGTCTGTTTCAGCCCCGTCGTCTTCCTCCTCATCACTCTCCTCAGGTTCCACCGCTGCCACAACACCACCGTCTCGACCATCCTCCTGCAGGAAAGGCACCTGGCGGCGCAAAGCCAGGTTGTGAAGCATGCAGCAGGCCACGATGATGTGACACACCTTCTTAGGTGAGTACATTAGGGATCCACCGGTCATATGCAGGCACCTAAACCTGGCCTTTAGGAGGCCAAAGGTGCGTTCGATCACCCTCCTAGTACGCCCATGGGCCTCATTGTACCGTTCCTCTGCCCTGGTCCGGGGATTCCTTACTGGGGTCAGTAGCCACGACAGGTTGGGGTACCCAGAGTCCCCCACTAGCCATACACGGTGTCTCTGTAGCTCTTCCATCACGTAAGGGATGCTGCTATTCCTGAGGATGTAGGCGTCATGCACTGACCCTGGGAATTTGGCATTTACATGCGAGATGTACTGGTCAGCCAAACACACCACCTGGATGTTCATTGAATGGTAACTTTTCCTGTTCCTGTACACCTGCTCCCTGTCTCTTGGGGGAACCAAAGCCACATGGGTCCCATCAAGGGCACCAATTACGTTGGGAATATGTCCAAGGGCGTAGAAATCACCCTTCACTGTAGCCAATTCGCCCACCTCAGGGAAAATGATGTAGTTCCTCACGGATTTCATCAGGGCAGACAACACTCTGGATAACACCTTCGAAAACATGGGCTGAGACATCCCGGAAGCAATTCCCACGGTTGTCTGAAATGACCCACTTGCCAAGAAATGTAGTACTGACATGACCTGCACCAGAGGGGGAATCCCTGTGGGTTGGCGGATGGGGGACATCAGGTCGGGCTCCAGCTGGGCACACAGTTCATGGATAGTGGCACGGTTAAGACGGTAGGTCAGGATAATGTGGCGTTCTTCCATTGTCGACAGGTCCACCAGCGGTCGGTACACGGGAGGATTCATCCGTCTCCTCGCCCAACCCAGCGGACGGTGCCTAGGAAGGACAACATGGAGCACACAGTCAGGCAACCCACAGGTACGTACTCACAGCTAGCACAGTATACGATTCTCTATGCAGTGAATGGCGTGTCTGAGTGGCTATGCAAGGCCTAGGCCTGTGTGACGCAGTTGAAATTGAGCCATGTGGGCCCTGGAAATGGCGGCTGCCTGACCTGTGAAGTGTGACAATGGGATGTGAGGTCAATGCGCTGGCGTGGCACACCGCGGCGGGCGGCGGGCGAAGACCGCGGCGCGAAGCCGCATTGGTTAACATTGAAGCCTATGGGTTTCAGGAGCCAATGGCGAAGGGCGCCGGCGGTGGCGGGACGCCCCGCCGCGGTACGCACCGCCGCGGACGTGACCGCCATTTTCTATCTACTTATCCACTTGCGACTTGAACTTTCACAGGAGAGGACCTATACTGCAAGTGTTGCTGTGACCTCGGTCTGGAAGGGACAATGGCTGCTGCGACTGGGGAAAGGGCCCCTGCCTTCACTGGAGAGGAGTTGGAGAAACTTGTGGATGGGGTCCTCCCCCAGTATGCGCTACTCTACGGTCCTCCAGACCAACAAGTGAGTTTAATTCAATATGGATTTGGGGCCACTGGCTGGCTTGGGGGCCTGGCGGGGATGGGGGGCATGTTGGGGCTGGCGGGGGGCCTGGCGGGGGGCCTGGCGGGGATGGGGGGCATGTTGGGCATGGCGGGGGGCCTTGCGGGGATGGGGGGCATGTTGGGCATGGCGGGGGGCCTTGCGGGGATGGGGGGCATGTTGGGCATGGCGGTGGGCCTGGCGGGGATGGGGGGCATGTTGGGCATGGCGGGGGGCCTGGCGGGGGGCCTGGCGGGGATGGGGGGCATGGCGGGGGGCCTGGCGGGGATGGGGGGCATGTTGGGCATGGCGGGGGGCATGGCGGGGGGCCTGGCGGGGATGGGGGGCATGTTGGGCATGGCGGGGGGCCTGGCGGGGATGGGGGGCGTTGGGCCACTGGAAAGGAAAATGCTGAGAAACTTGAACGTGGTATTTCTCCCTCCCTGTACGTGTCACATAGGTCCGCGCCCATGAGAAGATCGGGATTTGGCGTGCCATCGCCAAGGAAGTCCGGGCCCTGGGGGTCCACCATCGACGGGGCACCCACTGCCGCAAGAGGTGGGAGGACATCCGCCGCGGGACCAAGAAGACCGCCGAGTCTCTGCTGGGGATGGCCTCCCAACGTAGGCGGGGTGCCTGCCGTCAACTGAGCCCCCTGATGTTCCGGATCCTGGCGGTGGCCTACCCTGAATTGGATGGGCGCGTGAGGGCAGCACAGCAGACACAAGGGGGTGAGTACAAGCATTATCTACTCTGTTGTCGCGCAGTGGAGGTGTCTGGGTGGGGGAGGAGGGCTGGGGGTCCCCCTAGGCCAGGGCGATATCTGTAGGCTGGGCACCCCCGTAAGCCCCTGTGTCCCCAGCCACCACCCTCAGTAGTTTGTCAGTACAGCCATCCCTGGGCCGTGTCATCCATGGGTGCAGTTGTCAACTCTAGGAGTGTAGGCCATGTTCCACGGAATGCGTAGCGTACCCCAAGTGCGCAACTTAGTGCAGGGGGCATCTGTGTCTGTCATGTCCGCTAACTGTACCGGAGATCCATGTACTCAATATCCCTTTATTTCTCTCTCCCCCCCCCTTTTTGTTTGTCTTTCTGTGCTTGTGTGCATCAGCATCATCAGGCGGAGGAGAAGTGGCATCGGGGCAGGAGGGAGCTGCATCTCACATGGCCCAGGAGGGCCATGCCACAGAGTCAGACTGGACCAGTGAGACGGAGGGCGAGGGGAGCTCCACGACGGGGACGACTGGAGCCTGCAGCGACACGGACATGTCCTCGGAAGGGGGCTCCCTTGCGGGGGTGGCACCATCCGTGCCCCCCGCCATTACAGGTACAGCCGCCACCCAGCGCACCATCTCCGCCCTCCCAGCAGCCCCTCCGCGTTCGCCCCGTGCCCGCTCTGCTAGGAAGCCGGGCATCTCCTTCGCCCCAGGCACCTCAGGCCCTGCCCCTGTTACCCCCGCTGCCCTCAGTGAGGAGGTCATTGACCTCCTCCGAACGCTCATTGTTGGGCAGACTACCCTTTTGAATGCCATCCAGGGGGTGGAGAGGGAGGTTCATCGCAGCAATGCGTACCTGGAGGGCATTCATTCGGGTCAGGCTGCCCATCAGCGATCGTTCCAGGCTCTGGCCTCAGCACTGACGGCAGCCATTGTCCCTGTCTCCTGCCTGCCTCTACTAACTCCCTCCTCCCAGTCTCCTGTTCCTCTGCCTGTCCCACCCACACCATCAGACCAGCCTGCACACACCTCAACACCCAAGAGAAGCTCATCCAAACATAAGCACCACAGATCACGCAGACATTCACACACGCAACATTCCGATGCAGACATGCCAACAGTCACTACCACCTCTGTGACCCCCACCTCCTCGTCTCCCTCCTCCCTCCCTGTGACGTCTACACTCACACCTCCATTCACCTCACCATCAGCCAATGTTTCCATCACCAGCACACCCTCCACTCCAGTCCGCACACGTGCAGTCACCACCCCCACTGCCATTTACACGTCCTCTGTGTCCTCTCCCACTGTGTCTGTCACCCCCTCTTCCACACCACACAAACGCAGCCACCCACCCACCCAACAGCCATCCACCTCACGACAGCCTATCCCTCCTGCACCTGCACCCAAAGACAGCAAACGTGACTCACCTACAACCACATCCTCTCCCTCCACTCCCATTCCCACTGTACCTATCACTCTCCATTGTCCCAAGAAGCTCTTCCTCGCCACTACTAACTTCTTTCCTGACCCTGAGCCCCCCCTCCTTCTCGTCGGGGTAAGAAGAGCACCTCAGCCACCACCAGCCCTGCAGCCCCCTTGACAAGGGTGCAGGGGTATTGGAGCCCGCCAGCCCGCATGTCTGGATCTTCGCCCAGCAGCAAGGGGACAGCCAGCCCGCCCCCTGGGAAGAGGAGCAGAAGGCGGAAGGGGCGCCGCAGGAGCCCGCCTTCTACATCCCCCCCGGACACCACCCAGAGACAGTCACCAGCCACAGCTCCAAAGGGAGGAAAGGGCCACAGGCCGACGACTAAGGAGGGCAAGGGCAGCAAGTTGGAGAGGTCAGGCAGCAGGCCTGCTGCCCAGGAGGAGCCCACAACCCCCATAGCCGCTGCCCCGGGAGGAACCGGCACAGCTGCCCCGGGAGAGCCCACCACCCCCATAGCCGCTGCCCAGGGAGGACCCAGCCCAGCTGGCCAGGAGGGCCCCACCACCCACAGCCCAGGTGGGCAGTGAAGGAGCACCATCCCCGCTGCCCAGGAGGGCACCACCAGGCAATTAGCAGTTGGCCATAGACCGTCCGCCGTCTCAAGAACCGCTGAACTGGGCCCCGCCGTCTCAAGAACCGCTGAACTGGGCCCTTCAAGGCAAGAACCGCTGAACTGGGCCCCGCCGTCTCAAGAACCGCTGAACTGGGCCCCGCCGTCTCAAGAACCGCTGAACTGGGCCCCGCCGTCTCAAGAACAGCTGAACTGGGCCCCGCCGTCTCAAGAACCGCTGAACTGGGCCCCGCCGTCTCAAGAACCGCTGAACTGGGCCCTTCAAGGCAAGAACCGCTGAACTGGGCCCCGCCGTCTCAAGAACCGCTGAACTGGGCCCTTCAAGGCAAGGAGCGCTGAACTGGGCCCCGCCGTCTCAAGAACCGCTGAACTGGGCCCCGCCGTCTCAAGAACCGCTGAACTGGGCCCCGCCGTCTCAAGAACCGCTGAACTGGGCCCTTCAAGGCAAGAACCGCTGAACTGGGCCGCGCCGTCTCAAGAACCGCTGAACTGGGCCCTTCAAGGCAAGGAGCGCTGAACTGGGCCCCGCCGTCTCAAGAACCGCTGAACTGGGCCCCGCCGTCTCAATAACCGCTGAACTGGGCCTTTCAAGGCAAGAACCGCTGAACTGGGCCCCGCCGTCTCAAGAACCGCTGAACTGGGCCCTTCAAGGCAAGAACCGCTGAACTGGGCCCCGCCGTCTCAAGAACCGCTGAACTGGGCCCCGCCGTCTCAAGAACCGCTGAACTGGGCCCCGCCGTCTCAAGAACCGCTGAACTGGGCCCTTCAAGGCAAGAACCGCTGAACTGGGCCCCGCCGTCTCAAGAACCGCTGAACTGGGCCCTTCAAGGCAAGGAGCGCTGAACTGGGCCCCGCCGTCTCAAGAACCGCTGAACTGGGCCCCGCCGTCTCAATAACCGCTGAACTGGGCCCTTCAAGGCAAGAACCGCTGAACTGGGCCCCGCCGTCTCAAGAACCGCTGAACTGGGCCCTTCAAGGCAAGAACCGCTGAACTGGGCCCCGCCGTCTCAAGAACCGCTGAACTGGGCCCCGCCATCTCAAGAACCGCTGAACTGGGCCCCGCCGTCTCAAGAACCGCTGAACTGGGCCCCGCCGTCTCAAGAACCGCTGAACTGGGCCCCGCCGTCTCAAGAACCGCTGAACTGGGCCCCGCCGTCTCAAGAACCGCTGAACTGGGCCCCGCCGTCTCAAGAACCGCTGAACTGGGCCCTTCAAGGCAAGAACCGCTGAACTGGGCCCCGCCGTCTCAAGAACCGCTGAACTGGGCCCCGCCGTCTCAAGAACCGCTGAACTGGGCCCCGCCGTCTCAAGAACCGCTGAACTGGGCCCCGCCGTCTCAAGAACCGCTGAACTGGGCCCCGCCGTCTCAAGAACCGCTGAACTGGGCCCTTCAGGGCAAGAACCGCTGGCCCTTTGGCAGACGTGGCAGGGCAGGATCTATCTCGGGCAGGGCTGCAGGATGTCCTCTGGCCAACTTGCCTCCTCCAGTGGCAGTGGGGTCTGTTATGGACTGTATGGACTGTGGCTTTGCTCTCCCCAGGATGGCCCAGTGGGCAGGCCACCCACTGTATGGACTGTATGGACTGTGGCTTTGCTCTCCCCAGGATGGCCCAGTGGGCAGGCCACCCACTGTATGGACTGTATGGACTGTGGCTTTGCTCTCCCCAGGATGGGCCAGTGGTCATGGAGTCCCCTCGTGGATCTGGCGTCGTGTACTCAAGTGGCTGAGGTGCCCCCCCTTCCCTTCCCCCTGAGGTGCCTGTCCTATTTTCTTTCTGATGCCCCTGCAGTGTTCTCTCCGTGGAGTTCTTGTCGTGGGACTGGGCCTTGCCCCTTTGCACAGGACCCCTGTGATCCACGGACAGTGGTTGGACTACATTTAGTAGCTGTATATATTTTGTACATAGTTTATTTATTTATTGGGATTACTGGTGTACATATTTCAATATATCTGCCCGTTTATGATCTCTTCTTTTGGTCTTTGCATTATTTCGGAGGGGGGTGGTTTGTGGGTTGTGACAGTGATCTGTGGGAATGCATTGATGTGTGTGTTGTAGTGGGTGTGGGTGGGTGGGTGTGTGCCGGTAATCTTTTCCCTCCCCTGTGTCGTAGGTGCCGTACTCACCGATGTCTTCCGCGCCGCCTGGCGTGCTCCTGGTATATGAGCAGGAATAGGAGTGCGGGGATGACCTGCAACTCTGGCTCCATACTGCCGGAATCTCGCGTGGAGTGCGTAGAGGTGAGCGTTTTCCCGTTCGTAGTCTGTTTCCGCCGTGTTCTTATCGGCGGTGCTCCCGCCCCGGAAAAGGTGGCAGATTGGTGGGTCGTAATAGGGTGGGCGGTACTTTGTCTGCCGCCGGGCTGTTTGCGGGAACCGCCGCGCTGTTTGTTTGTACCGCTGTGGCGGGCGGAGTGTTAAGTTGGCGGGCTGTGTTGGCGGTTCCCGCCAGGGTCAGAATTGCATATTTTAGACCGCCGGCCTGTTGGCGGCTTGGCCGCCGCTTTATCACCGACCGCCAGGGTCAGAATGAGGGCCTTAATCTACATAAGTGGCTGTTAAAGACGTAGCCCATTGTATCCATCGGGGGTGCAGTGCTTTTGCGTTGGGAACGCCAGCTTTTGTAACAGCCTCCAGGGCAGGCATAGGGGAAACAACAATAATGCGTTTACACTAGGCAAGAGGTCATTCTCTAATAACAGCCATCTGTACAGCAGTGAGAATTTTCTCTGTGGGTGAAAATCGTTGTTCAGCAGCTGAATACAAGTGGGACTTGTATCCAATCGGGACTGTCTCACATTCATTAAATGTGACATACGTAAACCCAATGGCCCCAGCTATCACCCTGATGACCAAATGCGTCTTATTGTCCTGTGTATGTAAATGTTTTACTGCTAGTAGATCTGCTTGTAACTCCCAAAGAGTATGTGTATGTTCAATTGTCCAGAATTTGCTTAAGTAATCAGGACGGATTAATTCATATAAAGGTTTAATGCGGGTAGCATACTCAGGAATGTACGTTCTGCCAAAATTTAGAAAGCCCAATAATGACTGGAGTTTCTTAATCGTATTAGGTGGTTGCAACTGTGCACACTTTTCTAAGAATTGGAGCGCTAGGCTCTTACCTTCATTCGATAGCTCGTATCCCAGGAATATGATGCTGAGGAAGGCAATTGTAGATTTTTTTAAGTTAAATTTGTAGCCAATGTCGGCAAACCCTACAACAATGCGGGCTACTCGTCTTAAATGTTGTAGCAACTCGTCATCCGTGAGATATATATCATCTACATATGACAATGCTTCAGGGTCTAACTTGTGTAAAATTGCAGTCACACGAGCCGCAAACAGTCCCTGGCTGTTCTTATACCCCTGAGGCAAACAACAGAATTTTTTTCTGGGAGCCTAATGCGCTTAAGCTTGTCAAATCCCTGCTTTTGGGTGCTATATTCTGGCAGAAGAACCCATTTGAGATGTCTAAAGTTGTTTTATATTGTTTCCGCACAATGTTGTTCATCAGTGCGGCGCTATGTGAATTTTGTGTAGTGTATGTACGTGTATGTTCGTTCAAATGTCTGTAGTCTAAGACTATTCTATATGAATGGTCCGGTTTAGCTACAGGGAATAAGGGATTATTCATCGGTGAGACACAGGGTTCAATCACCCCCTGGTATTCCAGTTGTGTAAGTATTTCCCTCACCGGTGCCCTTGCTTCATGTTTTATGGGATACTGCGGTTGTGGCTGAGGTTCACCTTTAATCGGAATGACATGATATGGAGAATCTCTATCCCACCCTACGTGATTTCTATATAAGGAAGGTGCTTGTGCTAGAGCCCATTTGATGCAATAGGACTCTGCGAGTTCCCCTGGAACAAGGGGCGAGAACGAAGGTTTAATAACCTCCTCCCCAACTGGGCAGGAGCGGACAAAATCAGGCGGCCAATCCTGTTCAGCCAGCAAAATGTCATATATCTTGACTACACGATCCCAAAAGATTGCGTGTATAGTGCGTTCAATGTCTCCTTCCAATTGTAAAGTCACTGTATACACCCTATCGGGTTCAGAGACACGCATATCTGCTGTTTAAACTTGCATGAAGTCATCAGTTGCTTTCACCTCCAGATGCTCTAGAAGATTCCAGCGAACTATTGTGACATCTGCCGTGCTGTTTAGCAGTGCTAGTGCCCATGTCTTGTTCTTCAAGAGAACTCTCTTCCTGAGTGGCATGTCTAACTCAGACTGCCACCACCTTTTTCTTTTTAAACTGTTGTTTTTGTTGTATCGGTTTCTCTTCTTTCTTGAAGGAAACCTCTGAAGAGCGTTGTGATTCCTGTCTTGGTTTCACATACTCTGTTCTCCGCTCTGACCGCCCACCTCTCTCATTTCTCTTTTCTGATGATTCCTGAAAGGAACGAGATTGGCATGTATCAGTGAATTGATATCTATCAGGCGTTTTTAGATTATTCCTATTTCTGAGATTATACCTATTCTGCGGATTCTCCCCTTTCTTTTTTAGGTGTCTGTTCTTTTTTCTCCCAGCGCTTCTTATTACCCTCAGGTTTCTGTTTAGCATTTTCCTTACTAAATTTTCCCAGAAACTGAGGTTTTTGCGGTCTAGCCCCTAGGCTATCTCGACCGATACTGGAATATGTTTCCGCTATTGTTTTTGGCAGTTCCCGCTCCTGATCTAGTTGCGGAACGTCACAAAGACGCATACACACCGCAAGTGCAACTGCCTCCCCTTTAAAATTACTTAGGATTATTGAAGAAACCGTGGCAAAGTTGCCCATCAGTTGCATTCCTAAATCTAAGGCCGGGGCAGCCCCATATTAATCCTGAATTTGTTTAAGCACTTCCGGTAAGTTGGCCAATGTCGGTGTACCGTGTACCGTTGTATAGAGCGCGGCAAACACCGTGCCCCATGTATTACAATGTTCCACTGTGGGAACCATGCCAAATGGTAAACACATAGTTAATATTATATGTTTGTCCTGAGGTCCCGTATGGGGAAATACAGCCTCAAGCGTATTGATTTTCTGTGCCAGCCAAAATTGAGTCTCCTCCCATTTTGCTGGAACTTTACCCATAATAAAGTGTACAGTCACCGGGTTAATACCTGGTGTCACTGCATGTGGTTGTGCCGGACCAGCATGCGCTGGGTTTGTATTTAGTGTCTGCATCACAAATTGTACTAAGCATCTATATGTTGCCGTTAAGTCTGTATATAAACGACGAACTTCAGCCACCGGCATATTTGCAACTGCAGGATGTGGTGTATATGTGGCCAATAAAGGCCAGGTCGGACCATCATTACTCAGTGGACCTAACCTTACCGGTAATATTGCACGGGGTAGGGCGCCATCAAGCCAATTATTATGTTCTTGATAAGATAAGAGGTATCTCCAGGTATGCGTACGCCCTGTACTGGTCAGGCGCGTTCGCAACCGTATATGTGTGAAATGTATTTGTATTCCCATCAACTGCTGGAAATGTGACCCAGGAGTAAAAAAGTTCTATTCTATAGGCTGCGTTGGTGGCCACCACAAACGTGACTGGACCACCCTGGATCGTAAGACCATATGCAAGCAAATGTGCTGTGAGCGGTTGTCTCATATTAAGAGCTATTTGTATTACCTGCGGATTCGCCATTAGAAAAACAGCAAGAGTTCAGAGAAGGCACACCAAGACGGGGTCTTTCCTTTTAAGGTTCAAGCTTGAACAACCATCCGCAATAATTAGGGTTACCTATACCGAGGTGGTGGAAGTCCTCAGTGCCACGGACGTCTCCGTTAAAGGAACTGAGGGTTCATTATATTATATGAGACCGAGAGAAACTGGTGGACCCGAAAATTAGAGCCAGACCAATCTTTGGCGGCGCCATGTCGCGTAGCCTCTCATTATCCTAATGAGACTACTGGATTTTTGGGCGGCAAGATCGTTCACAGTGTGGGGGGACTAAGTCTGACCCACGGCAAAGGACCCTTGTCACCCCAAATCCGGGTTGAGCTCTGGCTAACTAGCAGTGCCTTATCTCTCCCACAAGGAAGAGACAATTGGGCAGCGGAGCGCATGACGTCTTAGTGCTTCCCAGGGAAGTAGTGGTCACTCAGGTCACAACCAGTTCTCTCATACACAGTGTGGTCTCATATATAAATGACAAAGGCAGTTTGAGTTTTAAAGATTGGTTTAATAAAACAACTGCATTTTAGATAACAAGGCATGAGCCGCAATAACCAGAACCATACAACACAGTAGGATTGAAATAGTAACGAGGAGAGTGAAACATAAGAATAATGCTATCATAGTGCAACTAGATTACGTTCTTTCTCTAAGTTATATTTTGAGCACAGCATGTGAAGCTCTAAGCTTGCCTTTCAGGTTCCCCCGGGAGGACATCGACTTTCATACCTGAGCAAAGGCCTGTGATCGGGATCAGCATCTGCAACAGGGCAGTCAGCATCTAGTTTTGGGTTCCTGGTCGGAATCTCCCTCTTACGTGTACCAGGACTGGGAAGTGTTTTTATAACTAACACGCCGGTGTTCTAAGAAACGTCCCTACATAAGAATGTGTAATTTCTACAAAGTCTAAAGACTAAACTTCTACCATGTCTATCGGCAATGTACCAGACTGTATCCTTGACTGAAGCACAGAGCGAGCAAGAATGTATTGTTTGAGAACTTCAGTGCTGAAGTAAGCTAAACAGTGTGATAGAAGAAAATAAACCAAGACCGTGAAACTGGTTATTGCAAAATAACAGTGCAAGGCTAAATAAAATGCATCTAGGGCAAAGTGCACAGAGGCCTAATACTTTAAGCAAACGCACAGAAAGATACATTAAAAATGGCTACACTACAACACCACTGTGCTTCTCTCCTCCCCCCCAACAAGTTATCTAGTGTGTAGAACGTACAATAGGCAATTGTATGAAGCAAATGCTATTCAATCAGGGGCAGCTTTATGTGCGTATGCCTGTTGCGGCCACACTGGGTGCTGACCTGGGGGATGGGGGGTGACCTTAGGGTGAGGCACTGTGTTTACCAATAATTTACATTTTAAAAGCACCTGAAGCGGAGTTCCATGTGCGTTCAGCTGTCAGGCAACAATGAAAATCTCAACATAACTATTGTGAATAATGTTTCTGACAGAGAGTGATCGGAGTTTTGTCCAGTGGCATTTTTGCCTCATCATAAAGTAGCACAGAGGGCTAATATGCCTGCTGCAAAGAACAGATCTATACTTTATGTGGATAGCTGAGTGGATTAGTAAAGCAAGCCTTTAGAATGAGCTTTGAAAACAAATTAAATATATGTGAGAGAGGGGCTATAGAGAGATAAGGGTTACTTTTGCTGCATGGTACTGAGGGAATTCGAGGAGGAAGTCATGAAGGGGGTGCCAAAAAAGATTGTTGCACAGGGCGCCACCAGTGCTAAAGCCGGTGTACAATATTCATGCACCAAGGTAGAAAGACCATCTTTGCGACAGCAAGCTCACCCACCTTTGATAGCAGCAATGTATTCCAAAAGGCAACAGGGGCGGCCCCTCTGCTATTGCAGAGGAGCGTTGACCTGCTGCTGAAAGCAGAAAAATAAAGGGATAATAAAATTATTTTATTAACCCTTTATTCTTCTACTTTTGTAGGGCAGGGTGGGGCCAGCCTCCTCCATGTCAACAAGTGGATGAGGAGGAGTGGTGTGCTTCTAAGTGTGCATGTCAGTTTGGCTGGCTGTCCCAGACCAGCCAAACTGTTATGCACACTTAGAAACTCTCCACCTGATTGTAAGTGGAGACCAAGCACGGTGCCCCACTACTACCCTAAGCAGCATTTCTGTCCACTCAGGCCAATCACGGCACTTCTTTCATGCTGTGTAACAGCATGAGAGAAGCGTTGGGATTGGTTGGGGAGGCAAAAAGACGAGAGGCGAATGGAGCAGGAGCGGTGGACCACAGAGGGGCAGGTATGGTTGTTATTTTTTTTTACTGCCCCCCCTGCTCCCTTGCTCCTCGTGCTGCCCCCACACCATCCCCCCACCTTTCCTGGCAGCAGCCACGACTTCAGTCTGTTAGCAGATGTTTCATTTCTACTTGACTTGTAATCCTTTTAACGGTACAAACAGGTTTACCTCCTGTGCTGTAATGAACGCCTTCATGTCCATCCATGTCTTTTTGCACCTTTTTGTTCCTTCTGCTTGCTTCATGGGTTTACTCTTTATTTGCTTAAGAGGAGAAACGCCTTTAGTGGGAATTCGCTTTTCACTAAATCACTATACTCTGTTTGTCTTTCTTTACAGTCACCTAAAGCGAGCTGATTACATACCAGTAGCACTCTCCAAACGCAGCTTGAGTTTATTGCCCTAATTTGACCCTAAAATGCAAGTACACCAATGAAATTGTCCCCAAGAGGTTCTGAAAGCACATTTTATACTAACAATGAATAAAAAAGAAAGTTCACTGGAACATCTTAAATATTATTTTTATCTGAAGTCTTTCCCCAAGTGAATCCTTTCCTGAACCTATAACAACGGCCACGAATGTGCAAGCTATGCAGATTATAAAAATAAAATCTCTTCGACTATAGCTCGTTGGGATAAATAGCCTGGCATCTCGCTGCATTGTCTTGCAAAAATGCAGAGAACACATTGCAATACATTATAATTCAAGTTCCACAGCTGAACGGAAGCATTTCCCTGAAACAATTTCCCGAGTTTAGAAATCATTTTGGACCGTTTCCTTCCGAATTACTTTGGTGGTTGAAATTATGTAGCCCTTGTTGAGCTAAATTGTTCATTTTTAGATTTGCTATGCCGTCTGATTCTTCGGGTGCTAATAGATGATATTAGTTACACATAGTTGCATATTTGTTTTGTTAAGTGAAAACTGATTGTGCTGTTTTACTTCGAGTGTGAGAGAGTGGCAGCCACCTCATCGTCATTTATGGGGCAACGTTATTATGCTCATGTTGCTGCGTTCTCACTGTTTCCTTTTAACATTTGGTATAGTCGTCACATTTTCAGTACATTCCAACATATAGTAATTTATGCAAGGACTGATGCGATCTGAGTTTGACCCGGTAGTCACGTTTGAATCCTGGCTAGTTCACTCAGACTTGATTTATAAAATACGTAACATGTATTACTAATAAAAACAAGCTCCACTGCCAAGATACCAATGAGCGAAGGTGTTTTGCAGATATATGTGTTATATCATATTAACTCTAATCTTGGGTTTCGGAGTAGCGTGCTACTTGCTGCAAAGTGCTTCAATGTCTCTTAAGGGGTTGTAAGCGCTACATTAATGCAATTCACAGTGCTACTCGCCTAAGGGCTTAAACGCATCGTCAGCAGCGGCAGCTCCTCCGTTATGGCAGAGGAGCGTCGCCCCCCTGCTGGAGCCAGGAGATTAATATATATTAAATATAGTGATAATAAAGCTGTTAATGAAACAGCTTTATTATCATTTTATTTTAAGTGAGGGAGCCGGAGCTGAGTCTTGAGGGTGTGGCCATCCCTCGGCATCAGCAAGAGGAGTGGTGGGCACAGTGCACTGCAAGTGTGTATGTAGGTTTGACCGGCTGTCTTAGAACGGCTAAATTGACATGCAGACTTAGGTATTTCCAGCTTTGTTAAATGGAGAACAGCAGTCACAGGCTCCCACCCCCTCTTTGAGGGTAAAACCAGCCCGCTCCGTTCAATCCTGGTGCTTCTCTTGTGCTGGGTAATACCAGCATGAGAGCAGCGACGGGCTTGGCGCTGGGTAGTCTGGGAGCCTGTGCATTGGGAGCTGCAGTTGGAGAACACTGAGGTGGCGAGTCGGCGTGAGGCAGGTACGTTTTCTTTTATTCTTTTTTAATTATTGACTCCTCGCTGCCCCACCCCCTTTCCCTGCTATCAGCCACCACTGCTCGTCAGGAGTAGTAAGTGCTACATAAATACAATTTACAAGTTATCATGCAATTTAATCCGACATTTCATTTTGGACCCATGCCATTCTCTCATGTAGCTTTGTCATGGTGCTTTGAAATCTGCATTACTTATTTGATAATGTCAGATTTGCAATTTATTTACACTCTTCAGAGCATGAAAATACCAGCATTTGAATAATATTTTGTTTATTTTCCTATTTGTTTTAGTGCCAGTAAAAATTATGGCCTCATCACTGAAATCCACACATTTGATAAAAAGCTGAGAACCAATACAAATTCCTTTAAACCCAGGGCACCATGGATTCACACCACATGGATGTTAAGTCTGTGTTATTAGACAAAGGTTCAAGATCGAGACTTAGGGCCTGGATTAGATCTTGGCGGTCAAACTGCCAAGCCACATTGGCCGTGGACCTGAGAAGACCCTCTATTCGACAGTCTTCTATCCACCACATTTAGATGTTACAGCTCTGCAAGCAGATTGACTGGCGATGGATTTTTGAGGTAGATGGCAGTGGGACCCAATGGGCTTCATACAATGGCCGGAGCTATAGAAGAGAGGTAAATGACACACACACACTCTCCCTTAGCCATTTGTGTACCCCGCACTACACACTGCACAAAAAAACACATTTACACAATAAATCATTGCCATTCTGACCCAACACAAGTGGTACATGCTGAAAACACACATTGACATACATCCTTGACACAACATACACACACCATTGACACTACACCCACACACAACACACCGGCAACAACCAACACAACTACACATCCATGTGCACACACTCACATTATGACTACATCCGCAACACAACAACACTCACCTGAATCTAACACATAGCAACACTACATACACAACATCGGTCTCACATGCAAGTGACACACATACAGACACAATCACATCTCCCACTCCAGCTCCCTCCACCTCAACCAGTCAATCGCATTGCATACACACATACATGTACTGACTCACACACACAACTTACAGCACAACATGACAGGAACAGGTCTCCTGGCAATGTGCACCCATGGACACAGTTGACAGGTGTGAATGTTCTGTCATTGTGGTGCCAGCATTAATTTGCCAATGAATACTGGCACCATAATGGCAAGTGTGTATATGTGCGATAAGTGTGTGTACCCATGTGTTCCATGTCTGACCCACTTGTGTCCTTGACATATGCATATCACAGTGATTTAAAAATATTACGGTGACTTGCAAATGCTTGCATTGGACCTGACCTCCTTTGTAGTGCCCACCTTATGTACCCTTGCAAGGTGGCATCCTTAACTTTGAGTCTGGTGGTGTTGGGGGTCAGGTTTTCTCTGTGGGTCAGTGGCAGCAGCAACAGCAGGTGTTGTCCAGTGATGTCCAGTTGAAGACTGGGGGAAATGGGGAAAAAAGGTGAATGTTCACCCCCCCAATCCATGCCGACATGGAGATGAGACCACCACTTGTTTCTTGGCAGTAAGGCACATCCAAATACACACGATGGGAAGGATGTCTGAGTTCCCAACAGCATCCCCTTTTCCCTCTCCTGTCATTGACCTTTGTGGTATATCTTGGCAGAGACAGCAGTTTGAATGTGGGCTTTCATCAATGGGACCGCCAACATCCAAATATAACAGGTGGAACATCATGCCTAGGATGAGTTTCCAGTCGAAAAGTCAACGGCTTGACTTTTACCCCAAAGATCTAAATCAGTCCCTTAGTCACTTGATATTTAGGGGGAACCTTCAAACTCAATGGAGTTTAATGATGGTACATATTTTCACTTTTTTGTATTACTTAGCTAAGGCCTCATGCCACTATAAGACCGCACACGTCCAGGACAAATAAACGAAGCCTGATTTCCTGGTCTCGCAATGGGAAAGGAGGGAGTCTTCACAGAGACCGTGCTTCTGTAGAGCAAGTGGGGGTGTGTGAAAATCCTACTGCAGAAATTCAGTGTGTAATTCGTAATTGGCTATATTTGTATACAAAAGAACCTACAAGGGACTGAGGATATTGCTGCTTCTATTACCCCCAACCCCATTCCATTCTGGCAGGGCGGTCATCAACCTCTCATGGGATAGCATTGTACTGAATCTTGACCGCGAAGGAGCAATTTTGTTGCCATTGCCTTTTCAGGTGCTTGTACGGTCACTTGGCCCAAGTAAGGGAATAAAAATGCCAAGAGGCAGATTGTGTTGCATGGTAGGTGGTCCAGATCTTCCTACTAGCTACCTTGTCAAAAACAGAGCCTAGCCAGCTGTGTGGGCAGGTCAAGATGGTGTCAATGTTCCCTGAAGAAAAACGTGTACACAAAATGTTGCCTGCCTTATGGAATGGCCTTAGAAACCAATTGACTTTGTACTTAAGCAGCACGGGACATTTGTAGGCCAGTGACATCTGGCAGCTGAGGTTGGTCAGTCCAAATGTTAAAATTGTCCAGTGCAATAAACATAGAGGTAGCCGAATGAGAAACAAAATCGACAAGGTCCGTTCAAGAAGATAGAAGGTGGTAAACTAGTACTTTACATTTTGCTGGTAGGAATATTAAAACAGAGATTCAGCTCCAAGTGTGGAATTATTCTCTCTAATTGACGGCTAAGCCCCCTCTAAGGCTGATATCGCTATCAGTGTGAATAATTTAAAACCTGGTGGGACAGCAGGGTAAAATAGAGGCAAAAAAGATTATTTAGCCCATACATCTGGAATATCTAATGTGTGACTAGTAATGGGAAGTTAAATAGGCTTTTCAGCTAATTTCAGATGTTCGTTCAGTGCTTATCTACAACAGGTTCACTAAAGGCAGGAACCGTCCTAATTAGTAAAGAATTACAGCTTCAATTTTTGTTTCAAAGGACAGCTTGTAAAGCATTAACCAGCAGATTTATTTCACTTAAATACTCCAGTTTTAGTAGAAAACGATTGATCTGATGTTATTGCTTTCTACACGAGTCCTCCTATTAGGTGACATCCATGTATTAAAAAAAGCAAAGAAGATATTGTACATAGAAATACACTGGGAACAGTTTTTCGACACATTCTGAAAATATCACAGAGCACAACTCAATATTGCAAAAACATAAGTTAGAATGGTGTAGAGGGGATGGACGGAAAAAAACTACAGTCAACGGAAATTCTATCCAAACTGCTATTCTGACAGTTGGTGGACTCTTTTAAGAGCAGGTCTGAGAACCATGACAACTCACATAGCTTCATTCTAGATCTGCCTCTCGCAATGTGGGTTTGGCATAATAAGTTATGTCATAGCTGTAAGAAATGACCACGTTTTGCATGGCCATCCCCATTTTTGTAGACTGAATGTTGCTAGTGGTTGACCTCTGCCACTGGGGTACTGAGGTGCAGCCTCCAGTATGTGTGCTCTGGACTCTAAAACATACCAGAAATGGCTACGTTCTAATTGGGTACTTAACTTTCCACTAAAGCCATAGTAGATGGTGCTGGAAAATATACAAAAGGTCAATGTCACCTGTGGAGTGCAGCACATACTGTGCCGTCTGCTAAGTTGGCAAGGGAAAACGTGGCTTCAGGCCTACATATGTAGCCTTATTCTTGCAACTGTTAAACCTGCAGGAGAGCCTGCCAAAATAATATTTTTAACAAAAAGGAACTTTACTTTTAAATAATATGTAAGGCATCCATAAGCTACGGTGACAAATATTTAAAAGTTAAATTTGTAGGCCTTTCACTTTGCCATGTTTTCTACAGTACCTAGATTCCAAAGGCTATTTTTATTGTATACAAATGGAGCTGTTTGTATGAGAAATAATAAATGAAATTAAAATGTTAGTTTGGGGGTAAGCTACAGAAGCGAACAACCAACAACTGTTTTAAAATGTATTAAAAGTCAAATTCAATGTTTTTGATAAAGATAGATGAAAAGTAACTTTTGGAAATACCTTGCCCGTCTGAAGCTCCAGTATGCTAATTAGAATTAACTAGCAAGTGGTGACACCCTGTAAGTGCATTACACTTAATAAGATGTTAAAATTGCTCCATAGTAGGAACACTGACTTGAGGCTTTTGGCAGGAAGGTGACCTATCTGTGAGGAATTCGACTCATCCTCTCACAGGAAGGGTAATTGAAAGGCTCAGAAACTTAGTTAATTTGAAAGGGACCAGGTTGTAGAGTGCCGTTTCATAGTGGGGTATAAAGTGAGACTTGGGGAAGAGTGACTTTTCTATTCGGGGGCCCAATGTAGCTGTCCTGACCCCATTTTGGTGGGGGGGGAGGTGTGCTGGTTCCAGAATCAGTTTGGTGTTGTTAAGGAAGAGGGGACTGATCATTTCCATAAATGCACCTCTTTCTCGTTGGATGTCCCTAAAAATGGTACATTGTGGGATAGTTTGCAGTAAGGCAGAAAGGGTGTGATGAAAAAGGAGAGTTTCTCCCGGGGCATGTGTACCTGTTGGTAAAGGGCAGTCCAGGAGTCACCCCACCCCACTAGCAAGTGCTTTTCATGAAAGTGGTCCCTCTCCACCAGTTCATCAGAGCATATCTAGACCTGTGGATGAACAGAAGAGTAATGGGCCTGCTGTTTGAGACCTGAGTGGGACCCAAAGGACTAGACCTTCTCCCACTTGCACCCAAGAATGAGAAGGGAACTCCAAGGGTCAGTTTGCTGACCTCATGTGGGGTTACAGGGACATCAGAAGCTCCAAGAGCCCTTTTACTGTAGTGACCAGCTGAGCAGTTACAACTTGACCTTGACCCTGTTGGCGCCTTTTGCTGCAGTACGTCCTGTCTCCTTGTCAGTCACATCTTGACTTAGTGCCGGATTATTTTTCCCTCGCCTGATTGCTCTTGGCTGTTAGGGTGTACCCTTCCATCTCCAATATAGTCCTTGCATTAAGCTGTATGGTGAAATATGTTACCACAGCATGGCTCCTTGCTGGCTTATCAATACAGATTATTTTTCATCCATTTTCTGTCATGTGTTGACTACTGCCAGCTCCTTCCCTGACCGATTTCCCATGTGTCTTGCTCTTCCTACTTAACGTCCACTGGTGTACTTCTTGTTCCACTATTCACTCTTCCTTCTTGTTCCCCTATCCCACCCCTCCCATGATCTCTCAGGCATCATCCTTGTAGATCAGGCCTGCCTTTTCTCCTGGAGATTTTCAGTATTGCTTTTGGGCTGGGTGTTTTTTTTTTCTTTTACTTGCCTAGAATTGAAAGGCTGGCAATAATGAAAGCTCCCATGTCCTCAGTAATACACTGCATTTCATGTTTATATGTTATGCATAACTAAAATGTTACTCATTTCTAAAAAACATTTCACTAAGGAGGTGAACTGATGAGCTCTTAGGGTAACTAGAGCTGTGTAATAGTGCTGTTAGTCCTGGCCCCTTGATATGTCTCCGTGAAAAAATTGTTGTGCAGAGATTTTCATTTTTGATTTGTGTTTCTGGATCATTAGAGAAGTAATTTATATTGGGAGACATTGCTAAACCAGGCTGATTTTTTCTGGACATTTTGAAAAATGGTGAATGTGTTGCAGTGATGAGGTAATATGTTTAGGACCCATGGGACCTATGTACTTAATTTTGGTGTCAAAACAGGTTTTGGGGAGTCAAGTAGTCTTATAGTGTCAGAAAATGACTCCTCAGAGCAACCTTCCGCCATTTTTCAAAATGGCGGCTCATGTAATGGTGTGGTTTAGCAATCATATTGTTAATTTATTTTAATACAGTTTTTGTTTAAGATTTTCCAATGATTCAAATTTGTAAACATGAGCGAAGCAGGTGGTAGCAGAGGATATGTACCTCTTGACAGAGTGTTACTAACTACAAAATCAAAGAACTCCTTAAACAAAGTCATATGCCAAACTAATCTAAAAGAAGAGTTAACATCAACTGTGGCTGGATAGAAGAGCTTTTGAGATGCTGCAAAAATATGGCAAGACAAAGTTCACAAAGACTGAAACTGATGGGTGAAGAGGATCAAACATTTTATCATTGTAACAAGTGCTACAAGTTGTATACAATGGAAAAAAGCCTGGACAAAAATTGACAAAAAATAGCAGAAACCAGTGAATCACAACAAGAATTTGAGTAATCTGAGAAAGCGACAACAATCAAACCCAATGTCCATCCACTTAAAAGATCAATGGCTGCCTCTCGTCCACCTCCAGCAACTGATCAGAAAGCAGAGGATCTTCAATGTGTTATCTGTGGTTTAGCCAGAACAAGGGCCAAAGAGATTGATGGAAGACCAAAGTACAGAGAATGTTTGTTTCAAAGGGAAAACATGTTTTTTTTTCAGCTAGTTTCATCCAAATTGATGTTTTTAGCCGAGTAACTGATCTAAACAGTGAGATGAATGTATTTGCAGCAGATATGTATGCCCACTCAAACTGCACGTGTGCATACATTCAAAAACGTGAATGTACAATGAGCTCCCAGCAGAAATGTAACCGCCAGCCTTCAGTTAAGTTTTCACTCTTTGAAAAAGAAACCTAAGGTTTAAAGCCACTCTTGAGTGCTGGCTACTGGTTCACACTCACTGAGATCAGAGAAATAATGGTCAACATTGATGAAAGTGTATGGGTCCATAGTAATGAAATTAAGTTTTTCTGTTGAGGATGTACAATGACAGAATTCATTTTGGTCAGTCTAACAAAAAGAATCAGTCACTCATGGTGCTCTCAGCTAATTTGACCCCTGAAGTTCTTGCTGCCAAAATAAGATCACAGGATGTAGTAAAATCAGCAGGCACCATTTTAAGAAACATCCTGCAATGTTTAGATTTTGGACTAAATGACAAATTTTGGGTTTCCCCCAGGCTCTGCACATCATGGTCATCAACAAAAATGCCTGATGTTCTCTTAACATTTTTACGTCGTTGTTTAATATCAGCAAAACTGTTACAAATTAAAGTTCTTGAGGTCAGAACAGAAGCCAGCAACATTGATTATGGTTTTGAAGATATAAGAGAAAAAGTGGAAGACAAAATCACATCAACCGACAGGCTTATGCTGTTCAAATGTACTGTCTTTTCCAAATCATGTTTTATGAATTACATCACAGCAAAAATAAAACTCTGCTACAAATGATAACTGCCCACGCCATCTATGACAAGTGCAAAAGTAGAGAGCTAATCACTTCAATGAACAGGATTGGTGTATTAACAAATTGTAATGGCATAGTATGGAGCCATGAACTTGCTAGCAGCTCCTGCTATAAAGTCTTGTCAATCCAATAGCACACCACTTCCAAGTCACTACACCAGGAAATGATTTACAAGTGCTACTCTTGATAATTTTGATTTTGAAGACAGCTTTTATTTGTCTGGAAGATCTAGCACACATGATACTGCTGTGCTGCTTTTTCAAGACTTTACAGATGAAGTAGCTACTTGAAAGCAAGCTGTGTCAGCTGTAGGCATAAACAAACAAATCTGAAAACTTACAACCCAACTGCCTTGCAAAAGTGTTGCAAGCCATCAACACATCCCAGTCTACCAGAAATGTTCAAGGTGGCTCAGGACATGGATCTTTTTCTACCTGATGCTATAGTCCACAAAGCTGATTTGACTGAATTTATCATATCGCCTATTAGATGCCGACTGAAAGATGAAGAATAGCCAGTTCCTTCGTGGGCTGGAATTCATGCTTTGATCTCCCAGAATCCCATCCCACTGAAGAACGTTAGGTTTTTACTAGTAATGCCATCTCTAGTCACAAACTACGCAACGGTATACAGCTCTAAATAATTACCAAAATGTGCATGCTCAACTTGAAGACCAGCCTACCCTACCAATTTTCAGAAATGAAGGTGTTTTCCATATTGTAGCTGACATTTTTATGAGCAATCCAGCAGAATTTGATAATCTTTATACAATGGTGGGCATTTTCCACATGACAAAAGTTGCGTTGCAGTGTGCAGGAAGTTATCTCAGTGGATGTGGCATAGACAATGCACTTATTGAGATTGAAATCTTTGAAGCAAAACTGTCCAGTCAGTATTGAACGGAACTCATGTTTGTTCGTTACAAGGTATGCTCTGCACCTCTGAGGCTATAGAAACATTGCGTTGGAATGCTTTCTAGAGCAAGAATGACAAATTAGGTTTTGCATAGCTTATCTCAGAAGTCTTCATTCAAAAGACATCATGCAAAACCAGGCAATGTTCTATAAACTCAGTTCAAAATCAGAAAACCTGAAAACCAAGTTTGTAGAGTTCATCAATGAATGTCAATTAATATCAGAACTTTGCAAGTACTGGGGAAATATTTTACACATTTAGGGCCAGATGTAGCAAGGGTTTTGCGACTCGCAAACGGCCAAAAACGCCGTTTGCGAGTCGCAAAAGCCTCACCGGAATGCAGAAATGCATTTTGCGAGTCGGCTCCGACTCGCAAAATGCATTTCCGACTCGCAAATAGGATGGGGTGTTCCCTTCCTATTTGCGACTCGCAGTGGGATGCAATTCCATTTGCGACCACATACGCGGTCGCAAATGGACTCGCAGTTACCATCCACTTCAAGTGGATGGTAACCCACTCGCAAATTGGAAGGGGTCCCCATGGGACCCCTTCCACTTTGTGAATGGACCCAAAAATATTTTTTCAGGGCAGGGAGTGGTCCAAGGGACCACTCCCTGCCCTGAAAAAATACCGAAACTAAAGGTTTCGTTTTTTTTTTTTAGGTGCAGCTCGTTTTCCTTTAAAAACTGCTTTATTTAAAGCAGTCACGAACACGGAGGTCTGCTGACTACAGCAGGCCTCCATGTTTGGGAGTGCCTATACTCGCAATGGGGCCGCAATTTGCGACCCACCTCATGAATATTGATGAGGTGGGTCATTGCGACCCCATTGCGAGTCGCAGTCGGTGTCTGAGACACCGTACTGCATAGCAAATTGCGACTTGCAATTTGTGAGTCGGATGGACTCGCAAATTGCAAGTCGCAATTTTGCATTTTGCTACATCTGGCCCAATATCTCTAGTGAAAAACGTTGTACATGCTGATCGAGAAGGTGATTGGGAGCTGCACGTGAAAAATGTGTAGTCACTGATTACTGCCTTTCCTGAATTTGACTGCATAAACTATATCGGTACTGGTATTTGGAAAGACTGAAAAAGCTAGAGGTGGAAAAACCATACCTCTACAGAAAATCCATCCAAAGACATTTTGTGGTGAAAGACAGAGAAGGATGGTTCAATGCTGTGGCTCCAGATAAGAAACTGGAACAGATGATCCAAAGATCACAGAAAAGCTCCAAGGGACTTGCTGGTCAGACACATAAAAGTGAATGTTACTCATTGGCAGCTCTTTACCATGAAGTGCAATTCGCAATGTTTTCAGAGAGATGACAAATTCAAAATTAATGGACCATCGTGAAACTGTCCTCACTAGGAATTTGTGGGAAAAAGAGGGGAATGTTTAATAAACATAATGACAGTGTTCTTCATTTCATGCAGCAGCAAGGAAACCCCTTTGAAATGACTGAGCCTGTGTGACTGTACAACTTTATGAAAAAGACATACTGTTATGTCACAACTTTGTGACCTAACAGTATGTGGATAACAATATAAAGACATGTCTACTAAATATCTTGGAACATGGATCAAAACTATATGCAGAATTGAAGCAGGAAGGATTTGTATTGAAAAAAAAGGTGTTTGACATAATCATGAAAGCTAAACTTCCACACTTTAATTGCCATAGTAAGAGTTTTGTCCAACCAGCCACTACAAAACAGGTTACAAAAATCAACTTACACAAACACATAGAGAGATGGATGTAGCAAAGGAAAGTGGTGAAATTATCAAGGACATTCTGTCATATGATCTTCTTCCAACAAACACATTATTTGATGGAGTTGCTGCAACCTAACCAGTGAAGCACAAACTAGTAAAAGAGCTGGAAAAAAACTTTCACCTGAGGAATTTCAATTTGAAAAGGTTTCCTCATTGAAAACTGCAATTATTGTACAGTATGTGACACAATTGTGAATGATTAAGATTTCTTCTATGCAAAACTTCGGAGAGGTCGTTCAGACTGTTCTACAGATATCAAAGTCAGTGTGCACCGTGAAAGAACTGCACATTGTCTGTGAAAGTTATCTTGAACTCTCTGTCAAAGAATGTGAGAGAATCAGATGAATGTCCACAAGTGTAACAATTGACCTTGTCTGTATCACAAATTAGACACCTATACCTGTGCAACTTGATAAATTCTGGTAATCAACATTGAACAAGATGAACTTGGAGATATTAACTCACCAAAACATTGCTGACGCTTCAGTGAACACTGAATTTTCAAATACAGCAAGTGGAATGATTGTCAAAGAGGGGTTGGTGCACGCAGAGGTATATTCAAAAGGTACGAGCCTTATTGTTCAAGAATTTAACAGCAAATTGGAGGAAGCTGACTTCAAGTTGTGCCACATGTTGAGTGGGCTGTTAGAAATGGTTCCAAATGAGTAATTATACCATCAAATGGCACAGATGTTATTATTGTGCTACTTAGATTTGTTGTATTATTCATAAGTCAAGCATTGCCAGAGTTATGGATACATAATGGAACAGTCGAGAAAAGACACTTAATCCTGCTTCATATTCTGTACAAGAAACGTGACCCAGAAATGCTCAGTGTTCTTATCAAGGCACATATTCTTATGGTGATTACACTATGTGCAAAATTGGAACAAAGCTTTGAGCTTCAACTGCTGCACCTTTGACGTTTGCTGAGACAGAGGGTTTGCTGAGACAGAAGCAGAATGTGACTTTAAAGACGTAGCAAAAATACCTTGTGTATGTGTGGAAAATTAGTTCTGACTGTCACACATTTGATGATCTTTGGTACAGTGAGTTCAAGAGATCAGTCCGGTTAAGTGACCTTCCACTGACATCATATTCTGTGCATGGACACATTAAAAGAACATTATACTAGATCAGAAGATGTGTGAATGTTTTGGATCATGCATAAGTAAATAAAGATCCATCTGAATTTGGTTGGGAAGATATTGCTGGGGTACTAAAACCTACGAAATTTCTAAAGCCTCTACCAACAGAAGTTACATGTACATGTACTTTCAAAAACTGTGCTACAAAAAGATGTACCTGTCAATATGCTCTTCTTAAATGTTCAACATTCTGCAAATGTACCACAAGCGATTGCCAAAAAAAAAAAAAAAGTTAACTATTAAAAAGTGTCTAAAGCATGAGTAATACACATTATTTTTTCATATTCAGATCATAAACATTGTTTGGTGTATACATAAAAGGATTAAAAACCATTATTATTTGTTTCATTTCTATGTAAGTCTCTTTTTCCCTATTATATCCACCATTTTGGAAAATGGTGGAAAGGTTGATCTGAGGAAATATTTCCTGTCTCTATAAGACCTATGTTTTGATACCAAATTAAGTATAGAGGTCTCATGGTCCCTGAAATATTACATAATCACTACAACACATCCGCCATTTTGAAACAATGGAATCCAGAAAAAAAACAACCCTGAACAGCAATGTCTACCCAAGCTAAATTACTTTTCTAATGATCCAAAAACACAAATCAAAAATGAAAACCTCTGGACAATTTTTTTACAGCAGTATATAAGGGGTCCGGGATTATGTTTGATGTGAACTCGATCTCTCTAGCTTTTCATACTGAACCACTATAGCAGCAATGTCGAAAGAGAATTAAGTGGCTCCTTATTGATGTTCCTTTCTATTTTGACTTATTGTAATTTCATATTGATTTGCCTAATACTGAAATTAGTTACAGAAGTAGGTAAAATCTTCACTATAGCTTTTTTAGACTGCTGCTGAGAATTAAACTAGCTATTAAACACCCTGTACAAGAGTTATAATTTTGTGTACTGAAAAGGGCCTTTAATGACTTGTATAACCAGTCAGAAAAGTATTACTGTTATAAAAACATTCTACTCAGCACGGGTCTATAGTAAACATGAAGAAACAGAAAGCTAAACATAAGAATGTTGGAGCTACATGCCTGGACCAGCAGCATGTCTTGAAATAAGCTCTCAAAATACAAGCCCTCCATTAATACATGTTATGATACAGACGCTCCCCTATCTTTTCTGTAAGAGAAACAAATATAGTACTTATAATCCTTTCAACCCACTGCTGATGCTAATAAAGTCTCCAAATAATTTCCCGTAGGCCCTGTTAGACATGTCAGCTCTTGGCTTGTTTCCCGTCTCTTTTTGCTTCTTACTTCCTTTTTTTGATTTTGACCTTTTTCTGAATTTAACTTTTGCTGGCTTTACGGCTCTGGGCAATTTGGGCCATTTACCGCGGATGTCTTGTGCTAAAGTGTAAGTGGTCCCTGTGTAAATTTTATTGGTATGATACCCAGGGCTTGGAAATCAAATGCTACTATTGGGCCTACAGCACTGATTGTCCCACCAATATGAGTAGCCCTGTAAATATCTCTCAGACCTGCCACTGCACTGTCTGTGTGTGCAGTTTTAATCTGCCATTTCGACCTGGAAAGTGCACCCAGGCCCAAACCCTCCCTTCTACTACAAGTAAGTCACCCCTAAACTAGGCAACGTCTTTGTTTCCTCATTGCTTTCCAAGATACTGTAACTGGAGTCCATGCAACTTTGTGACTGGCCTGCACTTCCTTGTGAGTGGCGGCAAACTGTTGGAGTATCACACTTTAATGGACTTGGTTAAGACATTGTGCTAGTCCCAGGAAGAGCTATTGTGTTTTTAAGTGATATATTAAGATTTAATCTTTGCAAATTTGTATCTTTGCTTGTGTATGTTAGATTCTTGTCATTTTGGTCTTGTTTTATCAGATAAATATTGACTATTTTTCTAAACTGGTGTGGAGTACGTTTGTGGTGTTTTCACTGTGTTACTGTTTGTGTGTACAAATACTTTACACATTATCTCTGAGATAGG
This sequence comes from Pleurodeles waltl, assembly GCF_031143425.1. Classification (NCBI taxonomy): domain Eukaryota; kingdom Metazoa; phylum Chordata; class Amphibia; order Caudata; family Salamandridae; genus Pleurodeles; species Pleurodeles waltl. Next base: position 480,172,565 of record NC_090451.1, read on the forward strand.
CCTGACTGCTTGAGCCAAGCTACAAGGGGGTGAGCAGGAGTTATCTCAGCTGTGTGACTCCCTTATCCTAACCAGAATGAGGGTCCCCTCTTGGACAGGGTGCACACCACTGCCAACTAGAAACCCCATTTCTAAAATAAGACTTGTATTTGTACTTGACATACAGTAATTGGTGTACACTACTGCCATATCACAGACCAACATGCAACTACCTACAGATTTTTCTTTTTTTTCCTTTATGGCCTTTTTTGCCTTCTTGAAACTTTGGAACTTTGATTCTTCATCCACAAAATGTTCTCCACATGGCGAGCCATCAGCAGTTGTTGCAGATTTGGTGTTTGAGCAGGAGAGAATGTAAACCTATACAATGCCTCAGCTCAGAAAGTTCTGCAAGTTGCTTAAATGCCCTTTCAAAGGCCTCGCTAGGAAGGAGGAGCTGCAAAAGAAACTAAGGGCCTGGTTTGCAGTCAGAGAGGCTGGTGATCACACAGAGGAGGGGAATGATCATGTGGACATGGAGAAACAGAGCCTGCAGGTTGAGTGTGTGACACAACAGGATCTGCCTGAGAGAAATCACCCTGAAGGGCATGCAGCAGTGTTTCTTCAAAGGATTTGACCCCAGAGGAGCTGGAGGACAGGCATGAATCTAGGCCAGAAACTGCCCCAGAAGAAATGAAAATCATCTAAGCTCATGGGCTGAGCTTGAGGAGCTGGACTTACATAGCAGGTCCAGAATTGATGGTGGCAGCAGTTCTACAGTGCAGTCTGAGGGAAAGGTACATATACCCAAGGATGTGGTGAAGGATTTTGTTGTGGGGTTGCATAGACAGTGCTTTAGGGGTGATGAAGTGACACTGAGAATGAACAGGGCTCCTGAGAGAGATTGAGGGGCAGGCCCATGGAAGTACTTGTCAGTAGAGGGGAGGGGCACCTAGTTGGAGTTAGAGCAAGGAGATCAGATGAGGTAACCCGCCATGAAAGAAACGCTAACCAGGAGATATGGTCTCACTCTAGAAAGGTACACGGTAAAGTTTAGGGAGAGCACTAAACTTGTTTATCAAACGGTTGGAGTAAGTTGATTCCTGTTGCAGAGTACTGGATGGTTGGTTGAAGGGCAGTGATATAACAGACTATAAGGGGCTGTACAATTTGATTGCATGGAAGGACTTGTCTAGTAGTTGTTGTCCAGAGCTGCACCAGAACTTGATTGACATCAAGCTTACTGACCCCAGGAGTCCTACCAAGGAGGTGGACCGCTGGCTCTGCACCATGGTCCAAAAGAAGTTGTATTTGGGAGACTCAGCCAGGGGTGGGCAGGGTTCCCAAAAGAAGAAGGAGGGTGGATAAAAATAGAAGTAAGGAGTTCTCTAAAGGGCCCTAAACCAGATCCCACGGTAAGTATTTCCATCCTCCTGTTGAAAAGAAAAGCTGATTCCTTTCAGATAAGCCTGCAGGGAAGAGGCCCCTTGAGTGTGTCACCTGAAATCAGGAAGGTAATTTCAGGGGGAATCCCAAGTGCCCTATGCGGGCACAGCTCCCCACCAGTGGACAGTCACTAGGGGTGGCCAGTGTAGCGCTTGGGGAGGAGCTGGCCCCAGTCATGGTAGGAAGCCAGATGAGTTAAACCTATTTTCTCTGGCTGAGGGTGAGGTGGTCCAGAGAACTTCATGTCTGACAACACTAAGAAGTACAGGCAGTGGGTGACCACCAATGGTAGGTGGGGGGAGGCTCTGAGAGATACAGGAGGCAGCATGAAAACTGTTCACTGTCTTCTAGTGTCTGAGGAGCAGGTAATATGTAATGTGGTCCACCAGGTTGTAGCAGTAGAAAATAATGAGCACCAAAGTTTCGTAGCTCAGGTTCCCTTTGAATTGGGGGGGAGGGCGTTCTAATGTTCCTTGAGGGTAGCTGTGAATCCATCCATGCCTGTTGACTCTCTGCTAGGGAATGACCTGGAACATACCAGCTGGAAGGATGTAGAGCTCCAGTTGCACTTGGAAATGTTAGGGTTTCCAGAGTGGGCACACGGTCCATGGCCACCACAGATGATGATCAGAAGGACCTGGAACCTGAAACTGTGGCCCAAGTGCCTGCCAGGAGGAGGAGAGGCAAGGGGCGTTGGAAACCTGCTCCTGATATTCCCATGGTCCGGGAGGAGGCTGAACCTGAGGGGGATTCCCTGGCACCTACAGGGGAAGAGGTAGCCAAAATGGGGGACCTACTTGAGCTGACCCTTTAGCAACGTGAAGGAGGCCTCACCAGGGAGGAGTTCTGCATAGTGCAGAAAGAGTGCCCCACTCTTGAGGGTCTTTGGAAACAGACAGAAGCCCAGGCAGCTGGTGAAGACTCTGGATCTCACCTCATTTACTGAGAGAATGATCTCCTGTACAGCAAGCCTAAGGTTGCTTCGCCTGGTGCAGCCCATGAGCTCGTGCTACCTCGGTGTCTCACAGCCTTCATACTGGGTCTGGCTCATGATGTACCACTAGCAGGTCATTTGAAGCAGGGCAAGGCCTTTGGCAGGCTTGTGAGCCACTTTTATTTGCCCCAAATGAGAAAAAACTCAGTCAAATGTTGCCAATTACTGTGCCAGTTCACCTCATCCCTTGTGTCACCCAATGGTGTACTCACGATATTGACACTGGGGACAGTCTGTCTGTTCATCACAGGTCTTACAGGCTGACTGATGTAGTGAGGAACTGCATCAAAGAGGAACCCTCTAAGATGCTGGAGTTAGAGGTGATTGAGCACTCCAACAATCCTTGATCCAGCCCAGTGGTTCTGGACCCCAAGTCTGCTTCACCCGGTGTCACACCTGAACTGAAGTTCTGTGTTGACTACTGGGGCTTCAGTGCCATCACCAAGACTGACTTGCATCCCATCCCCTGAAGTGATGAGCTCATTGACTGGTTGGGAGTTGCCAAGTTCCTTATCACTTTTGATCTAATGTCTGGGTACTGGCAGATTGCCTTGATGGAGGGGGCCAAGGATAAGTTGGTGTTCTCAATGCCAGAGGGGCATTATCAGTTCTGTGTTATGCCATTTGGGTTGAAAAATGCCCCTGCCGCATTCCAGAGGCTGGTCAACCAGGTCCTGGCTAGGTTGGAGAACTTAATTGCTGCAACCTAGACAACATTGCTGTCTTCAGCTCTAGCTCGGAAGATCACTTGCACCATCTTCAGGAAGTGTTAAGAGACCTGCAGCATGCAGGCCTCAATATCAAGGCCAGTATGTGCCAGACAAGGAAGGTGTTTATGGTGTACATTTGGGCACCAGGTTGGGATTAGTCAGGTGGTGCTCCTACAAGCCAAGATTGACACCATTATCCCAGACAGAGGTAAGGGTCATTTTAGGCCTCACCGGGTAATACAGGAGAGTCGTATGGCACTATTGTTGCCCCCTTGACAGAGCTGACTTCCAGGAAGCAGCCACATCAGCCACATCAGGTGCTCTGGACAGAGTCATGTCAGACTGCTTTTGAAGCCCTGAAGGAGTCCTTGTGCACCGCACCCTTGCTCAAGGCTCCTGATTTTTCCAAGGAATTAGTGGTGCAGACAGATGTCTCAGAGCATGCTGTAGGAGACAAATGTATGTCACAACCATGCATGCTGGAACCATGCATGCCTAAACAACGCTGTCGGAACAATGACCGCATTGTTACCACTAATTCCTTTACCACAAATGCCTTACCAATGATTTTTCATTGTAAAGGCATTCCTGGTAAAGGCATTAGTGAACAGCATGCATGGTTCCAGCATGCGACCCCCCCTTGCCCCCATACCCACCCCTAAAAATTACTGCAACCCCCCACCTCAGCCTCTAAAACCTAAAACCAACCCCAACCCCCACCCCCGCCCCTAAAATTACCCCGACCCCCCACCCGTGAAACCTAAAACCACCCTAACCCCACCCTGCCCCTAAAATTACTGCACCCCCCCACCCGCGCCCTAAAGCCTAAAACCACTGCAACCCCCCACCCTGCCCCTTAAAATGAAAACTAACCCAACCCTCAACCCCCCACCCTGCCCCTAAAACCTAAAACCTAAAACCAACCCAACCCCCCCCAGCCCCGCCCCTCAAATGTAAACTACCCCAACCCCCCACACCCAAAAAGAAAAAATACCCCAGGCCCCCCTCCCGCCCCTAAAACTAAAAATACCCCTACCCCGCCCCTAAAACTAAAAATGCAATGACTCCCCTCCCCCCCTAAACCTAATACAGCCCGACCCCCACCCCCACCCCCTAAAACTAAAAATGACCCAACCCTCTCTCCCCGCCCCCGCCCCTAAACCTAAACCACCCGACCCCCACCCCCTAAAACTAAAAATACCACGACCTCCCACCCTGCCCCTAAAACTAAAAATGCCCCAACCCCCTGCCCCTAAACCTAAACCACCGACACCCCCACCCCCTGAAACTAAAAATACCCCAGCCCTCTCTCCCCCACCCCTAAACCGAAACCACCCGACCTCCCACCCCCTAAAACTAAAAGTACCCTGACACCCCCTTCCCCTCCCCAGCCCCTAAACTTAAACCACCCCGAACCCAACCCCCTAAAACTAAAAATATCCCAACCCTCCCACCCCGCCCCTGCCCCTAAAACAGCACCAGTGCCACCCCAATTACCTGATCACATCATCCTCCTCAACCAACTCCCTTCTTCTGTGCCTTAACCACGCATGTACATGGTTAAGAACATGTGTGGTTAAGGCACCGAACAAGGAAGTCGTAGTCGAGGTCAGCAGCAGCACCAGTGCGCCATACGCAGCAGCGAGTGGAGGTGGAGAACGGGAGGAAGAAGGGACAGGCACTGGTAAATCATATTGCTCTTGTTTATTGACAATTACTAATCTAGTCACTGAAATGGCTGGTGTTCCCTGTGAAACCCCTGGTTTAGCAGCTGCAGCAGGAGTTGAGTTCTTAATGGCATCTTCCCTCTGCAAACCAGCAGACAAAAGCTGATCATGAATGGATGCTACAAATTAAGGCTTAATGGAAAAGTGAACAAAGAATGTACGGCTAAAAGAAAGAATGGGAGAAACAGTATACAAGTGAAAGGGTGTGTGGGTGAAAGGAAAATATGCGTAGGTGAGTGAGAGGAGATGCATGGGTAGGTGAAAGGATTGATGAATGGGGTGTAATAAGTGAAAGGATGCCTCAGTAGGTGAAGGGTAAATGGGTAAAAGCTGATGCTCGGGTGAGCAATAGGTGGATGGTAACCCACAATACGTGGGTAAATGTGGATGAATATGTGAAAACAGGGTGTTTGAACAGGTGGATACTGGATAGGTGAGTATATGGATGGATGGATGGATAAATGTGGATGACCAGACGGGAATAGTGAAAGACTGGACGAAAGAGTGTAAAGCTTAAATGGTGAGTAGCAAAAGGTGAATAGAATAGATGAATGGAAAGATAAATGTATAATGGCTTGGATTAAGAAATAAGGAAGCTGTTGTGGAGAGGGACATGTCTGCTGTTCACTTACTTCGCCTGGTTTAAATGGTTATAAAAGCTTTGGTTCATAGTTGGGGTATTTTAATGTTTGTTTTTCTCCCTTAGCTCACTGTAGTTGAAGCAAGGCAGATATGTATCCTCCCAACCATCACCATACCACCCTCCCCATTAGTCACCAATTTTACTTTGACATAACTGCAGCATGGTTCAAAATGGCAGTACAATAGTGTTTTCTGTGCAATGTACATCTGCACTGCTGTCTTTTAATGTATCCTGTTTTTTAAATCCGCAAAAAAAGTGCATGTCATTTGCTTATACCCTTGCTGTTTTGCCCTCTGCAACTATATTGACCACTAGGGGATGATAGCCATTGACTCATTTGCTTACAAAGATCTGGACACACATAAACAAGTAAGACAATATCTTCTTTATTAGGAGTTGATTACTAATAAAATAAGTTAACTTCAACCCATAGTTCTTCTCTTACCTGACTAGATGAAGCGATGTAGACTTTTTATGGCAGGATTTTTCCCAATATGGCATCTTAAGGGGTGGTAGGTAGTAGTAGTAGCAGGCTAGTGTTCTAACAGGGAAGACAGGAGGAGCCACTCCCACCAAGGAAAACTCCAGCTTCAGGATTAATCAAAGAGTTATCCATCAGTGTCAACTAGATTGACAGAAAACAGAGAGTTAGTGGGTCATCATATTATATCATAACTTTAGGAAGACTGAGACCAGACTATCACAATGTAAGTATTTGACACACAACAAAGAAGACCTGATTTGATAATAAAAACTAACAATACCAACTTCTTCTGAGAAATGTTGGGGAGCTAGTATTTGAAAGCTAAACCTAGGAAATGAAATCATGGAGCCAGGAGAAGTGGGCTCAGAGTCAAGAGTGGTTGGCCAACGTTAAGCATTTACGCAACACAATAGACCTTAATGATGATGTTGATGGGGCCGGTGTGGAATATTGTTCAGGTAATAGAAGGTCATGCAGTGAGCTAGTGTAAACTGAAGTTGCACCTCAATGAATCACACAGCCTGGGGGAAGCGGGTTAGGGGGCTTGATGAATGGATATGAAAGGGAATTTAGGGAAAGGTGTGGCAAAAGAAACACTACACAAAAAAAAACATGACAATATTCATTGTTGAGCCGAGCAGCACACCATAATCAACCTGTTGTGGAAGGAAACAATGAAGGGATAAGTATGACACAGTTCAGTTAAATGCATTGCAAACAGTCCTTCTGTCCCAGAGAGACTGAAGATAGTATATTCTCTAAATGTTATGTCTTCTAGGTGTGAAAAATACAAATTATGGAGGTTTTAAGTTAACCCTTCCAGTTCTAAAAATTATGAGTGTTAAAAGGAAAATGATACCGTATTGGCAAATAGGGTGGTGCATCTCCATTCTTCTTGGAATGTCTATCGCTTATGGGTGCCTGACTGAACCTGTTCTGATAGGTAAGCTGGAGTGTTGAGCTTTCTACAAGTTTTGTTTGTGGACAACTAGGAGAAGGCCTGTGTATTTAATAACAACACAAACTGTACCATAGAGTAAAGGAGAAAGACAAAAGGATTGGAAGCAAGGTAAGCTTTATGAGAAGTCAGGGGTGTACCAAGAAGACTCAGAGGTAGAGCAAGTACATAAAGAGGATTTTCATGTTTGATCCATCATTGCAGCAAACACACACTCAGCACCATTTCTCAAATCATTGCACCTCTCTCCAGTCCACAGAGCTGACTGAGTACTAGGCCTCAGAGTCTTCACCATCATCATGGTTTGTCTTTGAAGTCAATAACTTTTTCCTTCTAGCTGTTGAGGTAGTCCCGCTCTGAGTTCTTCCATCCTCCTGATTCTGAGGAACTCTGCCCCAGTCCCAAACTGAGCTAGATGGACCTGTGTAGTCATGTGCACTGCTGTTGATGAACAAAGGAGAAACAGTAACTGGTCTAGTCTGAGGAACCAGAAAAACGAGGAGTGGACAATGCAGGTAAATTAAACTAAGTTTGGAATCCAATCACTTTCAGGAAAATAATGATCACCCATCAGCCTCCAAACATTGCAAATCATCAGAATCAAGTTTACAAAATTGTTGAACTCCCTCCCTCACTGTCAGCCACTTCTTCCTCACCTTCCCCTGTGATTTGATGAGATGGCGCTGATGTTTCCCAGCTCTCCTCAACTTCACCACCGCAACCACATTCAGACTTTTCTTTACTAATCTCCTCCCACAAGTTTACATGATGTTTTTTCACATGAGTTGTCTGGCCTCCAGTACAATATTGTGAACCAGGCTTACCTTGATGAACACTCGCATGGCAAATGGAGCATATTGCAATATACTCCTCCTGTTTGCTAATCATAAAAAAGTCCCAAACTGGGCAGGAGTACTTTCTTATTGGGCCACTGACAATGTCTGAAGAAGAACTGGAGATAGTAGGTGTGTCAATTGCCTCTCCCCAGTGCATACCTCAACTGAGGTACGAGTTGGTATAGGTCTCTGCTAGGGCCTTACAAATATGGGAACTTACGGTGCTACCTGTGCCACATCCCTCGGAGCAGGTTGGATAGTAATGTCTGACTCTTCTGTGCCAGCTTCCACAATGACTGGCTCATCAGCATCTTCCTCATCATCATCCCATTCCATGATTCTAAGGCATTCTGGAACTTTTCTTTTCCCTTTCTTCTCCTGGCGTCTCCTGGGCTCTGCTGAGGTCCCTATCAACGTCATCAGAAGTGGTGCTTGAAGAAGATAGTGGAGCAGCATCCTTCCTGTTTCTTGCTGGAGATCTGGAGGCATTGATTGTAAAATAGGAGGTTCTTGCTTGGCAAAAAGCTCAACCTCCTGTTCTGCTCCAGCTTCAGAAAGATCTACTATTACTGGCTGTGGCTGCTGTCCACTTTGCTCTGTTTACTGAAACGATTCGGTATTACTTAGCGAAAGGGGCAAATCGAATTTGACATCACTGCTTGTTGGCATCACCATGATTGCAGTGGCTACTTCACTGACAGACATGGTCTTAGTCTTAGGTTGAGTTGGTGCTGTTAATGCAGGAGTGATGCACCCAGGTTCCTCCATGGAGTCCGGTGTGGCAGGCACATGTCTCCTGAAAAAGGTTAAAGTTGGCACGCCACTGGTAGAAAACTGCTTCTTTTCACTGGCCACTTTTTTCAGAGAAACTTTCTTTGGGTGCATCTTAAGCTCTACGTTGGCAGTGGCCATAAGATGCATAAGCAGAAGAATTCGGAGGACCGAACTAACTGTAAGGCCTTCTTTTTGGCAGTACTCCGGGTGATGTGAGCTCTCTTCTTTTGAGCACCTAAAAGCAACCGAAATCATGTAGTTAGTGAAATGTGGCATTGTTGCATGTCAAACTAGTGCAGACAAATACAGTCTTAGTGCAGTTGGTTACTTATGTAATAAAAACCAATTTAATCAAAAATTTTAGAGTCAACCTACACCACCACAGCATAAAATGTAATTTCAAATCAGGCAGCACAAAATGCAGATATAGATCTTTGCTTAATCTCCATCTGTTTTAAAGGGGACACCTGGTGTAGTCCGAGGGAGGTGCTTGGGTAAATGGAATATTCCTCTAAAAAAGCTATGGCGGCAAGGGGTCCAGGGGAATTGGACTAATCATTAAAACAAATAATGATGCTGCTGATTTGTCTGCAGTGCTCCACAGCCAGGGTGTCCCGAGAAAATGGAATTACTATGCACATAACGAAACCGAATGCTGTAGTACAGCTGTGCGTCTTTGGTGGATGGATGGAGGAATGGATGTCGATGGATGGATCAAGGCAAAATGCAGAGTTAAATAAATTTAAAACAATAACCTTAAATCTAAAACATATTTTAAAAATTATCAAAAAAAAAATAAAAAAAAAAAAAAAAAATTAAAAATATAAAAATATAAAAGTTAATAAAATGTTACATAAAAACTAAAATTAAAATAAAAATTAAAATTAAAATTAAAATAAATTAAAATTAAAAATGTAAATAAAAAATTAAATGAACAAGTGAATTTAAAAATAATAGAAGAAAACATTAAAAAAAAAAAGGAAAATAGAAAAAAAATAAAAAAATTAAATACATTCTTAAAATAAACAAATGATCAATAATGAACAATGTTTGTATGTAAGCCTAAGTCAAAGACACACTGGCTGGATGCACAAAATGGCTGCCAGTCACATGGACAGACAACAAGAAGGAGCAAGGAGGCATGGCAAAAAACAAATGAAAGTCAATGGCAAATAAACACTGCATGATATCACGCCCCATGGCTCAGTTACAGTATACTGCTATTTTGATATCTCTCTTACAGTGATTGTATCATTAAATGTCAAGTTTGCAATAACCAATGCTTGTTGATTATGACTGTTCAAACCACCTGCTAAACTCATGCCAACTGTAATTCTCCAAGAAAACGTGTCAGGTGTTAAATGGCAAGAGCTGTGGTGAACATGTGCTAGATTGTCTAGAGGATTATTGCTTATTTCCCTAACAATCGAACTAACTGTCAGAATAACACGTGTACTCTTGTCTATTTAAATTTGCCTGTGTGTCTTAATTTTGCTTGCCTTCATCATTGCTGCTCTGCTTACCTGACTCCAGATGAGTTCCAGTGTGCCTCATCCTCCCGCAGGGACTCCAGTGTTCCTCGTCCTCTGGATGAGATATTCACTGTTCCTTGTCCTCCAGCAGAGATCTCCCTTGGGCCTGGTAGAGTTCAGCTTTCCCCGTGCTAGCGCAGGTGTTTTAGTAGAAGTTTTTAATGAGTAATCTTGTATTATGAGTAATGGATTTGTGTAAAAAAAAGTTATAACATAGAGAAAATAATGCACACATTGAAAATGTGATCACGATGAGTGGCCACCGATATTCACGAAGTATACTTATTAATGGCTTATTAAAATGAAATGTTGAGCATATGTTTGATTAATGTGGTAATATGTCATATTGAGGGTTATGCATTATGTATTAGCTTTATTAGTTGTAGGCCTTAACTTAGTGGAGGTCTTGGCCTAGTTGCACGGCCACGTGTCAAGCTGTATTTCTAAACCGATTAATAAATTGGTTGTCTTAGAGAATTAAACTGTGATTTTCCACTGTACTGTCTAAATGTGCTCATAGCTAAAAGTCTTTCTCATGAGAACCGATTACTAGAAGATGCTGTTCTTGCTAAATGTAACATCATGACTGTAATGTGTGTAAGACTGACTTTCTCAGGAGGATGGAGACACTGACTGGAGTATAAGCTGCAACAATATTGTTACCTGACTAGACGGATGATGAGGACATTTCAGGAGAAGCCAATCAGCGACATGTGAACTGATTACTAGTAGAAAGTATAGATTTGATGTGTTTGTTTTCTTGGACAATGTGTGAACATGCGATCCCTTGACCAGTAGGGACTTGGGAAGCAGTTTTAGGACATTTAACTTAACAGGACTGCACTGAGAGGAGGCATAGCCGTTCTTCCCCTTCTTCTTGAGGGTTCACCTCTATTTTTTCGAATTGCTTAAAGACTTTGCCTTTTCTGAACTCTGATGCTGAATCCTGATGCCTTGCTGACTGAACAGATATCCTGATGACGAAGACTATCTTAGCTTGCCGATCCAATTGAGGACAGGTATTATTGTACCCATGTGTTTGTTATGCCTTGTGTGGAATCCAGGATACATAAAAGGAACATTAAAGGAAAGACATATTTCCTATATTAAAAGCTCCCTAGAGAATTAGTAGAACAAGCTAATCAGAACTATTCCACAAGAGATAGCATAAGAACTTTTAAAGAACTCCACAGACTCTGTATAATTTATTTTTTGGGTTTTGGACACTGTTCAGAGACTGTTCATTTAGAAAAGCAAGAATTATTACAGTACACCAAGGAGAAAGGAAATTGTTCATTCAAAGAGTCTATAATGCATTGGCTGTAGTTTACATTTACCCAAGGTATTAATGTGGTAATTCTTTGCAGATCTGAATCTCTAAACCTAAAATCCCTTATTTGGGAAGCCAGAGGTCCTGACTCAAGACACCATAAGTAGAGTCCTGTAGCCTTGAACTACAGAGTCTCTCCTAAATCCCCCTTCCCCTTGAGAACTTACAGGAAGGCAATGTAATCTTCATGGAAATCATGTCAGTCCTCATTGGGATTGGGGAATTGTCATGGCTCAATTGGAACACCTGGAGTTCAAGTGAGTGGCTTGCATTAGAACACACCAGCTGTATGCACAAAGTGGCTGCCAGCCACATGGTCAAACAACATGAAGGAGCAAGGAGGCATGGCAAACAAGGAACACATGCAAGCGTATGACAAAGGGGCACTGGCTGGATGGATAAATTGGCCGCCAGCCACATGATCATACAAACAGCAACAACAAGGGGCAAAGAGGCATGGGGAACAAGGAAAGAACACATGAAAGGCTACGGCAAAGACACACTAGCTGGTTGGACGAAATGGCCGCCAGACACATGGTCGAACAACAACAACAAGCAAGGAGGCATGGGGAACATAGAACACATGCAAGCCTATGGCAAAGGCACACTGGAAGGAAGTATAAAATGGCTGCCAGACACATGCTCAAACAACAACAAGCAAGGAGGCATGGGGAACAAAGAACTAATGCAAGCCTATGGCAAAGGCACACTGGCAGGAGGCACAAAATGGCTGTCAGCCATGTGGTCAAACAACAGCAAGGAGGCATGGAGAACAAAGAAAGAACATATCCAAGCCTATGCAAAGGAACACTGAGTGCATGCACAAAATGGCTGACAGCTTCATGGTCAAACAACAACAATGAACAATGAGGCATAGGGAACAAAGAAAGAACAAATGCAAGCTTATGGCAAAGGAACACTGGCTATATACACAAAATGATTGCCAGCCATATCACATGGTCAAACAACAAGAAGGAGCAAGAAGGCATGGCAAACAAAGAACAAATGCAAGTCTATGGCAAAGGAACACTGGCTGCATGCAAAAAATGGTTGCCTGCCACATGGTCAAACAACAAGGAGGAGCAAGAGGCATATTGAACAAAGAACACATGCAAGCCTATGGCAAAGGGACACTGGCTGGATGGAGAAAATGGCCACCAGACACACAGTCTAACAACAACAACAAGGGGCAACGAGGCAGGGAAATAAAGAAAGAACACATGCAAGCATATGGTAAAGGCACACTGGATGGTTGCACAAAATGGCCACCAGCCTCATGGTCAAACAACAATAATGAGTAAGGAGTCATTGGGAAACAAAGAAAACATGCAAGCCTATGGCAAAGGCACACTGGGAGGTTGCGCAAAATGACTGCCAGCCACATGGTCAAACAATAACAACAAGGAGGCATGGGAAACAAACAAAGAGCATATGTAAGCCTATGGCCAAGAAACACAGATGGCATGCCCAGAATGGTTGCCAGCCACATGGTCAAGCAACAACAAGGGGCAAAGAGGCATGGGAAACAAAGAAAGAACACATGCAATGCTATGGCAAAGGGACACTAGCTGGATGTACAAAATGGCTGCCAGACACATGGTCAAACAGCAGGAAGGAGCAAGGAGGCAGGGCGAACAAAGAACACATGCAAGCCTATGGAAAAGGCACACTGGCTCAATGCACAAAATTACTGCCAGCCACAGGGCCAAACAACAACAAGGAGCAAGGAAAACAAAGAACACATGTAAGCCTATGACAAAGACACACTGGTTGGATGCACAAAATGGCCACCAGCGACATGGTCAAATAGCAACTGTGAACAGCGAGGCATTGATAACAAAGAACTCATACAAGCCTTTGGATATAGGCTAAACAAATTAGCCCCTGGCAACACGGCATGGAGAACAAAGAGAAATGGTGGACAATGACAAACACACACACGCTAGCCATAAGGAGGCATGGTGGTAACATTGAAGAAACACTAACATTGATTCAGCAATGCAAAACACGAAATTTAACTCGGCTATAAAAATTTCACAACAACAGTACCCACATCTTCCTATGCATCAAATATTACTAACCAACATATACACTTTTTGCATACAAAATGAAATGCAAAAAATAGTCAACATTTTCATTTTAATCCAATGCCATTCCTAACTGAAATGAAGTTTTAAAAATATTTATCACTAAAACATTTATTTATGCACTGATGACTACTAGTACTGGCCCTATTGGCCAGATGGCCCTTTGGATATCTAGGCCAAATATTAAAATAATATTGTAAATGTTGAAAACATGTAGAAGAGGTGCAAAATAAGTAACTAGGCCCATACTTAAACTCCAGGCTACCCACCATTATGAAAATGGTAAAAATCAAATCAAAGTACAAAGAACTATGAGTGAATGCCGAAGCAAACAAACAACACCCTTATTCAAAAGGTGTGCGAGTGAGCACAAAGTCTTGCGCGTGCAGCTGGAAACATCGTGATCGAATGTAAAATCCCGCATGAACTCACTAGTGGCCCAGGAGTATGGTGGCACTCGCGAGAGAGCACCAAAACCCAATCTTGCACGTAAACGAACATCACTCCACGCAGGATTGCGGAATTCGGAACTCCGCACTACTCTGCTTAGCACAAAGTGTTAGTATTCCACAAATTCGGCCAGCTGAGTGGATTTCTATGCCCAGCCCTAATTGAGATATGGAGTTTGGGGTCTCTGAACTCACAATTTAAAAATACATCTTTTGGTGAGGTTGGTTTTGGAATTGTAAGTTTGAAAATGCCACTTTTAGAGAGTGGGGATTTTGTTGCTTAACCATTCTGTGCCTCTTTCTGTCTGCTGAACACAAGTCTGGGTCAGGATGACAGTAGGGCTGTTTGTGCATGCACTTTAGACAGTCACACAAAGGAAGCTGAGGTGTGCCCTTCATTTCCTAATGGCCCATCACCAGGGTGATGAATCTTCATGAGCTAGAGTGGTAGGAAAAGTTGACACTTGCACCTGAATGGGGCTGTGCCTGTCCTCACACAAAGCAACCTACAACCCCCTGGAGTGTGTCTGGGCCCAGGACAAGGAAGGGCAGGTTCTTGTGCTCTACAAAAACTAATCATTGAAGTTTGTCCACTGCGAAGACAGAAATCCGTATGAGTACTGGCCTTCTGCCACCAGAAAGTTAGAATCCTTCAGGACTGAGGACATTTTGCCAGGAAGAAGCATTGCCACTCTGCCTGTTGCTATGCTGGCCTGCTGCTTGCTGCTTCTGTCCTGGGAGTGAAAGGACCTGGCTTTGCTTTCTACATCCTACTATCAAAGATTTTTCAAGGGCTTGGACTGAGCTTGTCTCCTGTTAAGAAGTCTCAGGAACATCAAAGACTTCATCTGCCAGCACCTCGGTTCTCTTGCTGAGCGTCCTCCCTGGCCAAGCGGTGCCAAATCCAGTTCCTGGGCCCTTGGGTGTGAGTTCAGGTGTAACAAGGAAGAAACCAGCACATCGACTGCAGAGCAACTTCGGAACTGGCACTGTTGTCCAACTCTGCTGCCTGCACCAGAGCTGTGATCCACACTGACTCCAATGACTGCGACCAATGCTGCAGGCCCGGCACTACCGCAGCACCTCCGAAGTCCTGGCACAGGGCGAGTATGGATCACTGTGTCATGACTTCCATGGCATCCAACTCTGACTCCACTGGAGCACCTTTGGGCCTGTGGTGTGATTACAAAACCGCAAAGTAGATGCCTTGTGTCTTGACATGCCGGATTTATAGACCCCACCTTTCAATCAATCAATCAATCATGTAATTTATAAAGCGCGCTACTCACCCATCAGGGTCTCAAGACTCTGGGGCGGGGGGAGAGCTACTGGTCGAATAGCCATGTTTTGAGGCATTTCTTGAAAGTCAGGAGGTCCTGGGTCTGCCGTAGGTGGAGCGGTAGGGAGTTCCAGGTCTTGGTGGCGAGGTGAGAGAAGGATTTTCATCCGGCGGTGGTGCGGCGAATGTGGGGGACAGAGGCGAGGCTGGCGGAGCGGAGCTGGTGGACGGGAGTGTGGAAGGTGAGTCTGTTGTTGAGGTAGGCTGGGCCTGTGTTGTGGAGGTCTTTGTGTGTGTGGGTGAGTAGTTTGAAGGTAATCCTCTTCGATACAGGTAGCCAGTGTAGGTCTCTGAGGTGGGCAGAGATGTGGTCATGGCGTGGGACATCGAGGATGAGTGGGGCAAAGGCGTTTTGGATACGTTGCATTTTCGTTTGTAGTTTGGCTGTGGTTCCTGCATAGAGTGTGTTGCCATAGTCCAGTCGGCTGCTGACCAGGGCGTGGGTGACAGTCTTTCTGGTTTCGATGGGAATCCACTTGAAAATCTTGCGGAGCATGCAAAGGGTGTTGTAGCAGGACAAGGAGACTGTGTTGACCTGCTAAGTCATGCTGAGTGCTGAGTCCAAGATGATTCCCAGGTTTCGTACTTGGGTGGTGGGTGTGGGTGCGGCTACTAGGGAGGTAGGCCACCAGGAATCTTTCCAAGCGGAGGGGTTGCTGCTGAAGATGAGGATCACTGTTTTGTCTGTGTTTAACTTGAGGTGGGTTTATTCCATCCAATTGGCGATGGTGTGAAGTCCATTGTGGAGGTTGTTTCTTGCTGTTGTAAGGTATTTCGTGAGTGAGATCATCAGCTGGGTGTGGTCTGCGTAGGATACTATGTTGATGTGGTGGGATCTTGTGATGTTGGCGAGAGGAGCCATGTAAACGTTGAAAAGTGTTGGGCGTAAGGGAGGATCCCTGGGGGATGCCACAGATGGTTTTGGAGGATTCAGACAGGTATGGCGGAAGGAGGACTCTCTGGGTTCTGCTGGAGAGGAACAAAGAGATCCATTCAAGGGCCTTGCCGCGGATCACGGCGTTGTGGAGGCGCGTTCGAAGGGTGTGGTGACAAACAGTGTCGAAGGTTGCGGAGAGGTCCAGGAGGATGAGTGCTGCGGTTTCACCTTTGTTGAGCATGGTCCTGATGTCATCTGTAGCAGGAATGAGTGCTGTCTCAGTGCTGTGGTTCTTGCGAAATCCGGATTGGGAGGTATCTAGCGCTTTGCTGTCTTCCAGGAAGCAGGATAGTTGGCTGTTCACGATTTTCTCAATGACCTTCGCTGTGAAGGGGAGGAGGGAGATGGGCCGGTAGTTTTTGGGGTCATCTGGATCCGCCGTTGGGTTTCCTCAACAGGGCGTTGGCGTGTTTCCAACTCTCCGGGAAGGTGGCTGTCTCAAAGGAGCTGTTGATGATGGCTCGGAGATGGGGGGCGATGATGTTACTGGCTTTGTTGAAGATGTGGTGTGGGCAGGGGTCCGAGGGGGAACCGGAGTGGATGGAGGCCATGGTGTTGATGGTGTCTTCATTGTTGACGTGGGTCTAGGCGCATAGAGGGTTAACGTTGCTTGGTGCATTGGGTTCGTGGCTGTCTGTGGGTGGCTGGTGGGTCCCGGGTTTGAAGCTGTTGTGGATGTCTTCAATCTTTTGATGGAAGTAAGTAGTGAGGGAGTTGCTGAGCTCCTGTGACAGCGGGGTTTCGTAGAAGCATGGTTTGGGGTTGGAGAGTTCTTTGATGATGCCGAAGAGCTCTCTGTTGTTGTGAGCGTTGGTGTCTATGCGGCTTTTGAAGTAGGTTCTTTTGGTGGTGCGGATCAGCTGGTGATGTGTGCGGATGGCAGTCTTGAGGGCAATGTGGTTGAATTCGGTAGGTAGAAGGCACCAGGTCTTCTCCATTCTTCGGCATTGCCGTTTGGAGGCCTGTAGGTCGGGGGTGAACCAGCTGGCCTTGGATCTGTGGTGGATGTCGAAGGTTGTTTGAGTGGTGCAAGGGTGTTGGCGCAGTCGTCTATCCATTGATGCAGGTTGGTGGCGGCTGAGTTGGGGTCCCTGGTCCTAGGAGGGGGTGCCTGGGCGAAGGTGGAGATCAGCTCTTCTGTCAAGATTCTGTGGTTGCTGGCTGAGAAGATGGGGTCGAGTGTGTGTCCTCAGGTGTGGGTGGGCGACGTGACAAGTTGCTTGAGGCCGAGGTTGGCGAGGTTGGCGAGTAGGTTGGTGGTGTTGATATCGTTGTTGTTTTCTAGGTGGAAGTTCAGGTCACCGAGGAGGATGTAGTCCGTTGAGGCGAGGGCTTGGGCGCTGATGATGTCAGCGATGTTGTCGCAGAAGTGAGGTTGGGGGCCCGGCGGTCTGTTGACCAGTGTTCCACTGATGGTGGTGTTGGCGTTGATGTGTATTTTGAAATGGAGGTGCTCGGCGGAGTTGATGGTGTCGTGGGAGCTGGTGGAGGCTCTGATGGTGCTTTTGTGGACTATTGAGATTCCTCCTCCTGGTTTGTTGGTGCGGTCTTTTCTAGTGATCTTGTAGCCTTCAGGTATGGCTACGGCTATGTCTGGTTCTGAGGCCGAATTTATCCAGGTTTCGGTGAGAAATGCGACATCAGGTGATGATGATGTCAGTAGGTCCCATAGTTCGATTGCGTGCTTGTGGACGGAGCGGGTGTTGAGCAGAATGCAGCTGAGGTGGTTGGCTGCAGCTCTGTGTCAGAGCTTGGTGGTTAGGTTGCAGGTGAAGTTGCAGGCTCTGCAGGAGAAGGGTCCTTTGGTGTGCTTCGGAGTGGACTGGAAGCAGATGGAGGAGAGTCCTGGATTGAGGGCGTGGAGGTCATTGGCTGTGTAGCGGTGATTGGTGGTGCAGGGGCGCGTGGGCCAGGGGGACTGGCGCTGGGCGCGGTCTGGGCACAGATGGGCGCAGATAGGCCTGCCTTAGGCGCACCGCTGCTGCCATATGAGGGAGGTGGGAGGGAGTGGCAGCAGGGAGGAAGGAGGGGAACCAGCGAATGAGAGAGCAGGAGGGCGGGGCCGCAGGGACGCATCAGCGGTAAAAGGAAAACTGAAGTGCAGGGAGGGGGGCGGTGACGCGGGGACACAGCGGCAGGGGCCGGGGGAGCGGAAAAGAAAAAGAAATGAAATCAAAAACCTGGGAACCTGGAGCAGAGGCAGGGGTGAAGGGGAGCGACCTGCCTGAAGCCTTTTTGTAAGGAACCGACACCTCTCCGTCAATGCCGCACCAACTCCCCTGCAAACGTACAGAACTGACGCCTCACCTCCCCTGCATAGTAGTCAGGAACCGACACCTCACATCATTGATGGAAGAACTTAACCAACGCTGCACTTGCTTCAGGTCGCCTCACCTTGCCAACTCCATGCAACATATTTGTTTCCTCATCATTTTCCAAGGAACTGTAACTGGTGTCCGTACCACTCTGTGACTAGCCTGCACTCCCTCGTGAGTGGTGCCTGGCTACTGGAGATGACTCCTTCAAGACGTGATAGCACCAGTTGGAGCTATTACATTTCAAAGTGATATACTAAGATTTAGGTGGTCATTACAACCCTGGGGGTCGGTGTTAAAGCGGCGGTGAGACCGTCAACAGGCCGGCAGTAAAAATTTAGCAATTACGACCGTGTCGGAAACCGCCAGTAAAGACAGCCACTTTAACACTCCGACCGCCATGGCGGTACAAACAAACAGCGCGGCGGTCACCGCCAACAGACAGGCGGAGGACAAAGTGCTGCCCACAGTATCACAACCTACCAATATGCCAACTTTTCCAGGGTGGATTCACTGCGGATGAAAACACGGCGGAAACAGGATTCCGAAGGGAAAACGCTCACCTCTACACACCCCACGAGGAATTAGGACACCATGGAGCCGGAACTCCAAATTCTCCCTGCGATAGTCTTCCTGCTCCTCTACCAGGAGCACGAACGCAGGTGGCGAAGACCACATGAGTACTGCACCAACGACACAGGGGAGGGGAGAGGGAAAAAACAGACACACACACACACATGCAACACCCCTACCCCCACCCTCACCCACCACAACACACACACTAATCCATATTAATACATCACAGTTGCACCCCCCAAACCCCCCGGAAGAATGAAAAGACAAAAGAAAATGAGTGTAACCATTGTAATATATTAAAAGCAAGTAGGCAAAACTATATATATATATACACCATTAACAAAATATACACCAAGCATAGTAGTCCAGGTAGTGCTCCAATTAAGTCTGTGGAACACTGGGTCCACACATATGGGCGGGGCCCACACAAGATCCCCGACCATGACGGAGAGAACACTTCAGGGGCATCAGATAGCAATAAAACAGGCACCTCAGGGGGAGGGAAAGGGGGGCACCTCAGCCGGTTGAGTGCACTACGCCAAATCCACGAGGGGGCCACATGCCCACTGCTCAATCCTGGGGAGTGCAAAGCCACAGTCTCTCAAGTCTATACAGTGGGTGGGTTGCCCACTGTTCAATCCTGGGGAGTGCAAAGCCACAGTCTCTCAAGTCTATACAGTGGGTGGGTTGCCCACTGTTGAATCCTGGGGAGTGCAAAGCCACAGTCTCTCAAGTCTCTACAGTGGGTGGGTTGCCCACTGTTCCATTCTGGGAAGTGCAAAGCCACAGTCTGTCAAGTCTATACAGTGGGTGGGTTGCCCACTGTTCAATCCTGGGGAGTGCAAAGCCACAGTCTCTCAAGTCTATACAGTGGGTGGGTTGCCCACTGTTGCATCCATCCTGGGGAGTGCAAAGCCACATTCTCTCAAGTGGATACCAGTCTCCACTGGTTCTAGAGGGGGCATTGTGCCCAGAGTGCTTCCTCCTGCCAAGGACAGAGGTAGTGTTTGTATCTCTCCACTGGTTCTGGAGGGGGCTTTATGCCCAGAGTGCTTCATCCTGCTAAGGACAGAGGTAGTGGATGTATCTCTCCACTGGTTCTGCAGGGGCATGGTGCCCAGACTGCTTCATCCTGCTAAGGACAGAGGTAGTGGATGACAGTCTCCACTGGTTCTGGAGGGGGCTTTGTGCCCAGAGTGCTTCATCCTGCTAAGGACTGAGGTAGTGGATGTATCTCTCCACTGGGTCTGGAGGGGGCATGGTGCCCAGAGTGCTTCATCCTGCTAAGGACTAAGGTAGTGGATGTATCTCTCCACTGGTTCTGGAGGGGGCTCTGTGCCCAGAGAGCTTCATTCTGCCCGTGACGGACTCAGTAGTGTCAGTACCCTTGGCGCTCATGGGCCAGCGTTTCTTGAGACGTGGTGCCCTGTTCAGCGGTGCTTGAGACGCCGGTGCCTTGTTCAGCGGTGCTTGAGACGGCGGTGCCCTGTTTAGCGGTGCTTGAGACGGCGGTGCCCTGTTCAGCGGTGCTTGGAGTGGCGGCCTCCTTTGCAGTGACTCAGCTGCTGGTGGTCCTTCATGGCCCAGCAGGGCTTGTGCTGGCGGTCCTCTCTGTCCCAGCGGGGCTTGTGCTGGTGATCCTCTCTAGCCCAGCGCGGCTTGTGCTGATGCTGGCGGTCCTCTCTAGCCCAGCGGGGCTTGTGCTGGCGGTCCTCTCGAGCCCAGCGGGGCTTGTGCTGGCGGTCCTCTCTAGCCGGTCCTCTCTGTCACAGGGGGCTTGTGCTGGCGGTCCTCTCTAGCCCAGCGGGGCTTGTGCTGGCGGTCCTCTCTGTCCCAGCGGGGATGATGGCTGTGGCTTCCTGGGCAGCGGGGATGACGGCTGTGGCCTCCTGGGCAGCAGGGATGAAGGCTGTGGCTTCCTGGGCAGCGGGGATGATGGCGGTCGCCTCCTGGGCAGCTGGGCTGGTGCTGGCGGTGGCCTCCTGGGCAGCAGGGCTGGTGGCGGTGGCCTCTTGGGCAGCAGGGCTTGTGGCGGGGGCCTCCTGGGCAGCAGGTCTGGTGGCGGGGGCCTCCTGGGCAGCAGGGCTGGTGCTGGCGGTGGCCTCCTGGGATGTGGGGATTATGGCGGTCTTCTCCGCCGTGTAGCTCTTCCCAGACTTGCTGAGTTTCTTGTGCCTCTTCCCCAGCTTGGAAGGTGTCGCAGCTGACTCCACACTCCCACCGGGACCCCTGGGAGCAGCTTTGGTGGCTGGAGTCTTCCCCCTCTCCCGCCTGGCACTGGCCAACTTCTGATGCTTGACAGGTGGGGGACTGTCTGTGCTGTGGCTACGTGCCACACTGGCTGCCCTTGTGGCCGGTGCACTCCAGATTCCAGTGACTACAGGCTCCATTGGTCCCGGAGATGTTGTGGCTGAGGTGCTAGTTCGGGACCTAGGAGCAGACGGGGTGGGGGAGGTGTGGGAAAGAGGTCAAAGTTGGACAGAAAAAGTTTCTTGGAGACACTGGGATGGGTAGCTGGAGGGGTTTGGGAGTGGAGGAAGAGGTCGTGGTTGTAGGAGGTGTTTGTTTGCTGACTTTGGGTGAAGGTGCATGCGCTGGAGGCTGTCGTGAGGTGGATGGCTGTTGGGTGGGTTTGTGCCTGCGTTTGTGTATCTTGGGAGGGAGCGTCACAGACACACTGGGAGAGGACACAGGGGACGTGTGAATGGTAGTGGGGGTGGTGACTGCACGTGAGCGGGGTGTGGTGGTGGGTGTGCTGGTGATGGCAGTAGTGGCTGTAGAGGTAGCGCATGCAGGTGTGAGTGGTGACGAGACTGGGAGGTAGGAGGGAGACGAGGAAGAGGGGGTCACAGTGGAGGCAGTGGATATTGGTGTGTCTGCATGTGTGTGATGCTTGCGTGTGTGCCTGTGGGATGTGTGGTGCTTATGTTTTCCTAAGCTTGTGTGTTGACGTGTGTGCATGCTGGTCTAGAGGTGTGCTTGGGATATGCTGCAGTACAGGGGATTGGGTCTCGGTGGAGGAAGTTGGAGGGGGGAGGCTAGATACAGGGACAATGGCTGCCATCGGTGCTGAGGCCAGAGTCTGAAAAGCTCGCTGAAGGGCCGCCTGACCAGAATTAATGCCCTCCAGGAATGCATTGGTTTGTTGCAACTGCCTTTCTACACCCTGGATGGCATTCAAAATGGTAGACTGCCCAACAGTGAGGGACCTGAGGAGGTCAATGGCCTCCTCACTGAGGGCAGCAGGGGTGACTGGGGCAGGGCCTGAGGTGCTGGCGCAAAGGTGATGCCCATCCTCCCGGGTGAGCGGGCACGGGGCAAAGGCTGAGGGTCTGCTGGCAGGGCGGTGCTGGAAGGGGGGGTGGCGGCTGTACCTGTAGATGGGGGGGCACAGATGTTGCCGCCCCCACAAGGGAGCTCCCATCAGAGGACGAGTCCGTATCACTGGTCTCAGCTCCTTTCCGTGCCGTGGAGCTCCCCTCGCCCTCCGACCCACTGTTGAAGTCC
The DNA here is from genome assembly GCF_031143425.1 of Pleurodeles waltl. Taxonomy (NCBI): domain Eukaryota; kingdom Metazoa; phylum Chordata; class Amphibia; order Caudata; family Salamandridae; genus Pleurodeles; species Pleurodeles waltl. The sequence continues at coordinate 480,195,188 of NC_090451.1, forward strand.
GATTCCGTAGTGTGGCCCTCCATGGCCATGTGGGATGCAGCTCTCTCGTGCTCCGGTGCCACTGCTCCTCCGCCTGATGATGCTAATGCACACAAGAACAGGGAGACCACAAAAAGGGGGGGGACGACAGAAGAAAGACATGTTGAGTGCATGCATTACCGCTACCGTTGGCGGACACGACAGACACAGAAGCCCCCTGCACTATGCCGTGCTCTTGGACTCCACTATTCAACTCCTGGAAAATGGCCTACTAGGCTATGGACGACATCTGCACACATGGATGACACAGGGGCATGACTAGGTGTACTTGGCACTCTACAGAGGTGCAGTGGGGCGCCACATGGCCTGCCTTACGAAGGGACCTTGCCTACGGAACTCGTCCTGGCCTAGGGAAACCTACAGCCCACCCCCCCCCCACAGACCCCTCCACTGCACACAAAATCAGCAGAATGAGAGTGTACTCACCCCCTTGTGGCTACTGTGATGCCCTCAAGCGCCCATCAAACTCCAGGTACGCCACTGCCAGGATCCTGAACATCAGGGGGGTCATGGTGCAACGGGCACCCCTCCCACGTTGGGAGGCCATCCCCAGCTGAGCCTCCGCCGTCTTCTTGCTCCAGCGGCGAATGTCCTCCCATCTTTTCCGGCAGTGGGTGCTCCGTCTGTGGTAGACCCCCCAGGGTCCGGACGTCCTTGGCGATGGCACGCCAAATATATTTTTTCTGGTGGGAGCTGACCTACATGATTTGTACAGGGGGAAGAGAAATGTATTACCAACTGCACCGTCACAGTCATTGGCCCCCATCCCTACCCTTGGCATGTGACACATGCACTCACCGTCGTTTCAGGCACGCCGCACTCCCCCCTTCCTTCTTACATCCACCCCTCTCCACAGAGGCATAGCCCATACTGCATGCTCTCAGTGTACTTACCTGTTTATCTGGAGGACCGTAGAGTAGCGTGTACTGGGGGAGGACCCCATCCATGAGTTTATCCAACACCTCCGATGTGAAGGCAGGGGCCCTTTCCCCAGACACTTGAGCCATTGTCTCTTCCAGACCGAGGTCACAGCAGCACTTGCAGTGTAGGTCCTCTCCTGTCGAAGATCAGGTATCGAATGATTGAACAGATAGAAAATGTCAGACACGTCCGCAGCGGTGTGTACCGTCACCGCCGGCGTACATCGTCATTGGCTCCTGGGACCCATAGGGTCCAATGTTAACCAATGCAGCATTGCGCCGCGGTCTTCGACCGCCTACCGCGACGGTGTACAACGCCAGAGCAGTTACCTCACATCCCATTGTCCCACTTTACAGGTCAGGCAGCCGCCATTTCAGGGGACCACATGGCTTCATTTTCAACTGTGTCACACATACATAGGCCTAGACTCAACACACATACAGGCCACTTTTTAGATTATGATTGGTGTTCTGTGTAAGCTGGGGGCACGTACCTCGCTGTTGTCCTTCATAGGCACCGTCCGCTGGGACATGTGAGGAGATGGCGGCATCCTCCGGTGTACCGACCGTTGGTGGACCTGTCAACAATGGAGGAAAGACATGTGATCATCACATACAGGCTTGACCGTGCCACAATCCAGGAACTGTGTACCCAGTTGGAGCCAGACCTGATGTCAGCTATCCGCCATCCCACAGGAATCCCCCCTCAAGTGCAGGTGCTGACAGTGCTCCATTTCCTTGCAAGTCGGTCATTTCAAACAATAGTGGCCATAGCATCAGGGATGTCCCAGCCTATGTTTTCCAACGTGTTGTCCAGAGTGTTGTTTGCCCTGCTGAAACACATGCGGAGCTACATCGTTTTCCCTCAGGTGGAGGATTTTCAGGTGAAAGGTGATTTCTATGCCCTGGGAAATATCCCCAACATCATAGGTGCCATTGATGGGACACATGTGGCTTTGGTACCCCCCCATAGGAGTGAACAGGTGTACAGAAACCGGAAAAGTTATCATTCGATGAATGTACAGATGGTATGTTTGGCCGACCAGTACATCTCCCATATGAATGCCAAGTTCCCTGGCTCAGTGCATGATGCCTACATCCTGCGGAATAGCAGCATCCCTTATGTGATGGGTCAACTCCAGAAGCACCGTGTTTGGCTATTAGGTGAGCACCTGGAAGCTAGTCAGTGGGAATGGTTTTCTGGGTCTGGGCATATCCCTACAGGTTAGTGTGTGTCTAACAGTTGTCCCTCGCCATTTGCAGGTGACTCTGGTTACCCCAACCTGTCATGGCTACTGACCCTAGTGAGGAATCCCAGGACAAGGGCAGAGGAACGCTACAATGAGGCCCATGGGCGAACTAGGAGGGTGATCGAGCGGACCTTCGGCCTTCTGAAGGCCAGGTTCAGGTGCCTCCATATGACAGGTGGATCCCTATTCTACTCACCAAAGAAGGTGTGCCAGATCATTGTGGCCTGCTGTATGCTTCACAACTTGGCTTTACAATGACAGGTGCCTTTTTTGCAGGAGGATGGTCCAGATGGCGGTGTTGTTGCAGCTGTGGAGCCTGTGGACAGTGAAGATGAGGAAGCAGAAGAAGAAGACATGGACAACAGGGACTCAGTGATCCAGCAATATTTCCAGTGAAACACAGGTAAGAATACTAACTGGCCTACTACATGTACTTAAACACTACTACCTCTCTACTGTCTGTCGTTTTCACCCAGTGTTTGGTCACTGAGTTGTCACTTTCCCTTACAATTTCACAGATGTGGGACCCACAGTGTGACATCTGCTTTGATTCCTCATGGACTACAGCTGTGTAATATAGGTATGTTGACATTACAAATGAAAGAGCTTTTTGCCACAGTAATTGCTAATACAGTATTCTGAAATCACAGACTGACTCCAGATTGTTTTGTGCTTTAAGGGTGTTTATTTTAGTGCTCAAAATTGGAGGAGGTAGCAAAATGGTGAGGGGTGATGGCGGAGGAATGTCAATGGCAGAGTCCAGTCTATTAGTCTCACAGGTGCATTGCCCAAATGGGCATAGGAAGTGGAGCTGGGGCAGTTTAAGGATGGACAGGGTGACAAAGTGGGACAGCAGGATGACAATCAGGGTGGTCTCATTTCTTGGCGGGGGTCTTGGCATCGTTCTCTGTTTTTGTCCTGGATCTCAGGGACCGTTTGAGAGGTGGTTCTCCCTCTGCAGGGGGTGGGGTGCTGGTTTGGTGGTCCTGTGGCGGTGCCTCCTGTCCACTAGCGCCGGCGGAGGTGGTGGGCAGTTCACCATCCAGGCTAGTGTCAGGGGCCCCTTGTAGTGCCACAGTGTCCCTCCTGGTGTTGAGTACTTCCTTCAGCACCCCTACGATGGTGGCCAGGGTGGAATTGATGGATCTGAGTTCCTCCCTGAAGCCCAAATACTGTTCCTCCTGCAGCTGCTGGGTCTCCTGAAACTTGGCCAGTACCTTTGCCATCATCTCCTGGGAGTGGTGGTATGCTCCCATGATGTTGGAGAGGGCCTCGTGGAGATTGGGTTCCCTTGGCCTGTCCTCCCCCTGTCGCACAGCAGCCCTCCCAGTTCCCCTGTGTTCCTGGGCCTCCGTCCCCTGGACTGTGTGCCCACTACCACTGCCCCCAGGTCCCTGTTGTTGTTGGGGTGGTGGGTTAGCCTGGGTTCCCTGTAGTGGTGGACACACTGCTGATTGAGGTGTCCTGGGGACGGAGGTATGGGCCCACTGGGTGGTTGCTGTGCTGGTGTTTCCAGAGGGGGGAAGCTCTGTGGTGGCCTGTGACTGGGTGAGGGGAACCGATTGTCCTGAGGTCCCCGATGGGCCGGGCTGGTCATCTAGATCCAGTTGGACAGAGGTGCTGTCATCACTGTGGGCATCTTCTGTTGGTGGTGTGGACATGTGTGGACCCTCCTGTCCGGTGACGTTGGGTAGGGGTCCTGCAGGGCTATAAAAGGATGTTTATTACATCTGTGTGTGGCATGGTGTGCAATGGGTGGGTGACCGTGTACCCCAGAGCTTGCATTCCTGTGTGGGACCTTGTGTGATGATGGTTTAGGGGGGTGTATGGGTATGTGCAGTGGCCATGCTTTAGTTATGGGTATCCATGCTTTGTTGTTGCATGCAGGGGTTGGGGTTAGGATGTGTGGTTTGTGATGTTGGGACATTTGTGAGGAGTTAGAGTGATGGGGGTGAGGGTGAGGGTGGGGGTATGTGCTGGCACTCAGGTAGGGTGGAGGATGTAATAGTTCAGATTTGACTTACCAGAGTCCATTCCTCCACCTTCTCCTGCAAGGCCCTCAGGATGCAGAATTGCCAAGACCTGCTCCTCCCATGTTGTTAGTTGTGGGGGAGGAGGTGGGGGTCCGCCGCCAGTCCGCTGAACCGCAAGGTGGTGTCTTGAGACCACAGAACGCACCTTCCCCCGTAGGTTGTTCCACCTCTTCCTGATGTCCTCCCGATTTCTTGGGTGCTGTCCCACTGCATTGACCCTGTCCACTATTCTTCGCCATAGCTCCATCTTCCTTGCACTGGAGGGGTGCTGCACCTGTGATCCGAATAGCTGTGGCTCTACCTGGACTATTTCCTCCACCATGACCCTGAGCTCCTCCTCCGAGAACCTGGGGTGTCATTGCAGTGCCATGGGGTGGTGTAGGTGATGTGTGGGGTGGTGTGTGGGGTGATAAGTGTGCTGATATGTAATGGTGTGTAGTGTGAGGTGCGTGGAAGTTATGTGGGTGATGGTGTTGTGTGCCTGTGGATGCTAGTATTGTTGATGGTGGTGTCTCTCTCTGGCCTTCGTTCGTGATTTTTGGTCATAGGGGTTTGTGGGTGATGTGGGTGTGTGTTTTATATTGTATTGGGTGTGTGGGATTGGTGTTTGTATGTGTATCAGGTGTGTGTATTTCGAATTGTCCAATGTGGTGGTGTTTTGGAGATGTGTGTGTATTTTGAGCGCGGCGGTGCGTACCGCCAATGGAATACCGCCGTTGAAAGACCGCCTCGTGGATTCGTGTGTCATGTTAGTGTGGGCGTATTTCTGTTGGCGTGACAGTGGAGGATTTGTTTTCGCCAGTTTATCACTGACCTGTGGTGTGGCGGACTTGTCTGGGTGTCTGAATATTGGCAGATTCCGTGCTGTGGGTCATAATAGCTGTGGCGGTCTTCTGCACGGCAGTATGCAGCTTTTACCACCAATGTTGATATGACCGCCTTAGGCCCATATTTATACTTTTTGACGCTAAACTGCGCTAACGCAGTTTAGCGTCAAAAAATTTTGCGCCGTCTAACGCCATTCTGAAGCGCCATGCGGGCGCCGTATTTATGGAATGGCGTTAGCCGGCGCAAGCAGACCGGCGCTGCCTGGTGTGCGTGGAAAAAAACCACGTAGACCAGGCAGCGCCGGCGTTGGGCAAAAATGACGTTAGGGCGTCTTAAAATGGGGCAAGTCAGGTTGAGGCAAAAAAATCGTCTTAACCCGACTTGCGCCATTTTTTAACGACGCCCATCCCCCATCAACATGACTCCTATCATTGTAAAGATAGGAGTCATGCCCCCTTGCCCAATGGCCATGCCCAGGGGACTTCTGTCCCCTGGGCATGGTCATTGGGCATAGTGGCATGTAGGGGGGCACAAATCAGGCCCCCCTATGCCAAAAAAAATTATAAAAAAAAAAAAAAAAAATACTTACCTGAACTTACCTGAATGTCCCTGGGGTGGGTCCCTCCAGCCTTGGGTGTCCTCCTGGGGTGGGCAAGGGTGGCAGGGGGGGTCCCTGGGGGCAGGGGAGGGCACTCTGGGCTCATTTTGAGCCCACTTGTCCCTTAACGCCATGCCTGACCCAGGCGTTAAAAAGCGGCGCAAATGCGCCGTTTTTAGCAACGCCCACTCCCGGGCGTCTCTTTTGCCCGGGAGTATAAATACCACGTAAAGGCCTGGGAGTCATTTTTTAGACGGGAACGCCTCCCTTGCATATCATTAACGCAAGGAAGGGGTTCACGCTAAAAAAAGACGCACATTCCGGGAACTTTGGCGCTATACGCCTCTAACGCCATAGTATAAATATGGCGTTAGTTGGCGTTAGTTTAGCGTCGAATTTGCGTAAAAAAAAACGACGCAAATTCGGCGCAAACGGAGTATAAATACGGCCCTTAATCTTTAAAAATGTGTATCTTCCCTTGTGTCTCTTTGATTCTTGTTGCTTTTGTTTTACTCAGATCAATAAATCAATGTGTCTTATATAGCATGAGCTTCTCCCTCCGGGGAGTCTCCAGGCACTGAAAGGTCCTGCTGACCTCGTCAGCCTGCTGCTGACGGTCGAGGAGCCAAAGATTGAGCTTCTTTCTGAAGTTCTTCTGGGTAGGGGAGGTGCACAGGTGGGGAGGGGGTCATTCCAGGATCTGGCGGCGAGGTGGAAGAAGGAGCGACCGTGGAAACATATGCGGTGGATGCAGGGAACATGGGCCTGGGCAAGGGAGGCCGAGCCGAGGTCTCTGTTAGATTGGTGGAAATAGAATAGGTTGTTGGTGTAGGCAGGTCTGGTGTTCTGCAGGGCCTTGTATGCATGCATAAAGAATTTGAAGAGGCATCTTTGCTCGACGGGGAGCCAGTGGAGGGCCCTGAGGTGGTGGGTGAGGCTGATTCTTCTGGGGAGGTCATGGATGAGTCTTGCCTGTGCGTTCTGGATGGTTTGGAGGTGGTTTATGAGTTGTTTAGTGGTTCTGGCATAGAGCACATTGCCTTAGTTGAGTAGGCTAGAGACAAGGGCCTGGCTGACTGTCTTCCTGGTAGAGATGGGAATCCATTTGAAGATCTTGCGGAGATAAATATTGGCTATTTTTCTAATCTGGTACTTTGTGGTGTTTTCATTTTGTTACTGTGTACAAAAACCATACAAACTGCCTTTGAGGTAAGCATGACTGCGAGAACCAAGCTATCTAGAGGGTGAGCAGGGTTTATTTAAGATGTGTTATTCCCTGACTAGAGTGAGGGTCACTACTTGGACAGGGTGCAAACCACTGCCAACTAGAGACCCAATTTCTAATGGACCTAAACATCTAACTTGGCGCTAAGCCCATGAGTAGTATTGAGGCTACGCACTAATAATGACACAGTATAAATTGGCCCTTGAATAATGTAGTAACTTTACTTTTAAGAGGTTTCTGGGCCTGTCTGTGTTGCCTTCCAGACACGTCAGAGTACTGAAAGTGTACAAAGTATGTGATAATGAGCAGGATAGAGTTGGATTCTAATCAGTGGGAGAGTGCCCTGTCAAATATTACTCTTCTGTCATGTAGACAACAAGAAGTACACTCTAGAGTGTGAAGGAGGTTTCTGAAAATACCACCTGACCAATGAAACATTGTACACCACTGTCTGGTCAAAGAAAAGAAAAGAAAACAGGGATGAAGGGGATATTCTAGGATAGTGTACGATGGGGACACATGAAGAGGGACGAGATCCATCAGGAGTACGAGAATAAGCAACAGAAACAATCCTTTTACTATAGTACACCTTTGAAGTGTCGTGTCCTGGAACCTCTAGGCTAAAAAGGGAGGCCAACTACTCCCATTCTTGTAAAGGTTGAAATAAGACAGCATGGGTACCTATTTATGCAGATGTTGTGCACAGAATCCAGACGTCACAAAGAAGATGTAGCTACAATTCCAGAACTGAGTGAACTACAACTTGAGAAACATAAACAATACAGTACTTTGCAGCTGGGAGCAGAACTCATAATGGGTGAAACTTATTGTAATGTTCCTGGCTATGATTAGTCACAGACTGTCACATGTTCCACTATTTTCTGACAGTAGAACAGAGTGACTCATTCTATGAAAGATGAGAAAAAGTTCTCCAAAACTCATGAACAAGAATAACACTAAGGGCCTGATTTACAAGAAACTGATGCTTTGAGCCAGATGTGTCAGATTTCATGCGCTGGCCAACGATTCCCTAACAACGCAATAGATGCACTGTATTTACTATACAGAGCTCCATGGGGAACATTTTCACAGATGCATTAGAAAATCTAATGCATTTGTGGCACTAAGATGACGCATTGCTCGACTACGGTCAAAAAAATGATGCCACTTCAGCAATGCTAGTAAGGCTCCCATAGACAAAAGCCCTGTGTTATTTTAATGCCTGCTCTGAGCAGGCGTTAAAATTCTGACACAGTGAAGTCGCAGAATGATGCAGTGAGATGCTGTAAATTTCACTGTGTCAGTTCTGCGTGGCTTTTTGCCTGGGAAACCCTACCTTGTATACACTATACCTGGTGCAGGTATAATTGTGACTCAAGGCTTTGCAAAACTGATGCACTGGGCCCAATGCATCAGCTTTTAAATCTGGAGCAGTGTAAAGTTCTACTTAGCACCAACGCAGCATCAAAAAAATGGTGCAACGGTGGTGCTAAAGCAGAAGTTCTAATGAAATTTCTAATGAATATTCATGTATTTTGAGTGTTGGATTGCGTAAATGTAATAATCTAGAGGAAAATGATGCACACTTTTGAAAGTGCAACCACATGAGTGGCCACCGTTGTTCACGAATTCTACTTATGTATGGCTTATCAATATGAAATGATGAACTTATGTTTGATTAATGTAGTATTATGTCATATTAAAGGTTACACATTATGTATTAGCTTTATTAGGACATAACTTAGTGGAGGTCTTGGGCTAGTTGCAAGGCCTGATGTCAAGCTGTAGTTCTTAGGTGTTTAATAGATTGTCTGCTTAGAGAAATAAATTGTGATTTTCTACTGTGCTGACCACATGTGCTCATAGCTAAAAGTTTTTCTTATGAGAACTGCTTGCTAGAAGATGCTGTTCTTGCTAACACAACATTGTAAATGTGATGTGTGTAAGACTGACTTTCCCAGGAGAGTACAATGAAGACACTGACTGGAGTACAAGCTGCAACAATATTGTTACCTGACGAGCCGGATGAATGAGAACAGTACGGAAGGAGCCAATCTTCGACATGTGAACCATGTAGTAGAAGAACTTTTAGATTTAAAGTTTTAGTTTTATTGGACAAAGTGTGAACCTGCGATCCCTTGACCAATAGGGACTTGGGAAATAGTTTTAGGAAATCTAACTTAGCCGGACTGCACTTGGAGAAGACAACGCATTTGCCCATTTCATATCTCGCCAGAAGGGCATTACTTTCTTGGGCATCTTGAGAAGAGACGTGCTTAATCTTTAATGCTTACAAGACTTTGGGGGTCATTATGACCCTGGCTTTCCAGCACCGCCATGCCAGCGGTGGCGGCCAGATCGCCGACAGCGTGGCGGTGCTGAACCGCCAAATTATGACTGTTAGACTTGGCATCCTTGGCTTGGTCTCACCTAACTTTTTGCCTCTGTTTCCCAGGTTGCTTCTGTGTGCTGGACTCTGTTTTTGCTGTTTTTGTTACTCTGGGCACTTTACCTTTGCTATCCAGTGCTAAAGTGCAAGTCCTCCTATATAAAATGTGTATGTAATTGGATTTTCATGATAGCCATATTAGATTTACTGGTAAGTTACTAGTTACGTGCACTAGAGGTGCCAAGGGCCTCTAAATCAAATGCTACTAGTGGGCCTGCAGCACTGGTTGTGCCACCCACATTGGTAGCCCTGTAAACATGGCTCATACCTGCCACTGCAGTGTCTGTGTGTGCAGTTTTAAACTGCCAATTTGACTTGGCAAGTGTACCCACTTGCCAGGCCTAAACCTTCCATTTTCTTACATGTAAGGCACCCATTAGGTAGGTCCTATGTAGCCCCATGGGTAGGGTTCAGTGTATGTTTAAGGTAGGACATATACTAATGTGTTTTATATGTCCTGACAATGAAATACTGCTAAATTCGTTTTTCACTGTTGCAAAGCCTATCCCTCTCACAGTTTAACATGGGGGCTGCCTTTCAATGTGATTAAAGCATAGATTCCCTTTGGGAGCGGATAGACATGTGGAGTTTGGGGTCTCTAAGCTCACAATTTAAAAATACATCTTTTAGTAAAGTTGATTTTAAGATTGTGTGTTTGAAAATGCCACTTTTAGAAAGTGAGCATTTTCTTGCTTCTGTGACTCTGCCTGTTTGTGGATTCCCTGTCTGGGTCAGTTTGACAGTTCAGCTGTTTGCATCTCTCTCCAGACAGTGACACAAAGGGATCTGGGTGTAGCCTGCATATCCTGATGAGGCATCTGTGCTAGGTGGGATGGGAGGAGTGGTCACTCACACCTGATAGGGCTGTGCCTGCCCTCACACAATGTAGTCTCCAACCCCCTGGTGTGTGTCTGGGGCCTGGCCTGGGCAAGGTAGGATTTCACAAACAAGATAGACTTTCCTTTGAAGTAACCCGACTTCAAAGGCCAAAATGGGTATGAGAATGGCACCCAAAACCACAGAATTTAGATCACTTATGGACATCAAGAAGAACCTCTGCCTGGAGAAGAGCTGAAGAGCTGAGGAGAAGTGGGGCCCTGCCTGTGACTGTGCTTTGTGGAGCTATCCTGCAGTTGCTGCTTCTGCCTGATGAAAGGGGACAAAGACTGGACTTTGTTGTGCATTCCTACTTGTGAAGAAATCTCCAAGGGCTTGTCCTGAGCTTGCCTCCTGTTGTTGAGGCCTCAGAACCATTAAAGACTTCCCCTGTCAGCACCTGGACTCTCTGCTGAGACTCCTGCCCTGCCAAGTGGTGCCCTATCCAGTTCCAGGGGCCCTGGCAGGTGAAGCTGGCAGACCAAGATTGAAAATCCACTGAAAGAATGCTATGCGGGGAAATTTCTGTCGCAACATCCGAGACATGGCTGAAGAAATGATGCGCCGCCGGCTTCATGGCTGAAATCGCTGCTCCGCCTGCAGTGCGGCTGAAAGATCGACGCACGCTGCTGGAGAAACATCGCACTACACAATCGCAACCCACACAGCGCGGTTTTGCTGATACCGTGCAGCAGGATTTTCAACACAAACCTTGCTGCCTACCCGGACTCAAGTGCTGCCGGATCGACGCATCGCTGTCCTGCGAAGAGATAAAACAACGCACGCCGACCCAACCGGAGAAGGAGAAACAATGCACTGTCGTAGTTTGGACTCTTGCTCTAGGCAAGACTGCTGGTCTAAGGATGACAGTACTTATGTTTGTAGGCGACTATGCCTATCCTACAACAAGTTGCAACTGTCGTCCTAACCCTTCCGACTCGCTAGCAGCACCTCACCAGAAACCAAAATAGTAAAAGGTGATTTGTGGCAGCCTTTACGCATGGACTGAAGAGTATGACATCTCAGGGAGCGTCGTGGTTAAATGGAGATTACCCCTTTCTCACTGATACATCATGTCTCAACCAAACACAGGCAATAATGAAGATGCAGTAAAGTTTCAATAGTTTTTATTCAACACAACTGCAATCTGTGATATGTTTCATAGGCTGCAATGATTAGGATAATGAGCAGTGCAAGAAACAGAATTGTAAAGACAAGAGTCATTCTTATAAAGACCCCCACCATCTTGCAATAATATAAAAAGACATTAGGTGTGTAATATGTCCTAATACCCTATCATGAAAGGCCTAACCTCCTACCTAAAGGAGAACTGGGTTTGTTAAACCTAATCTGCCAATGCCATGTCCATAAGAGGAGCCCCCAACCCTTGTTACCTTGGAATGAGGTCTCTATCTCAGACTCCGCTAGGACACGGAGACTGTGTCAGCGTCAAGAAGATGTGCAGCATCGATATCAGCGATGGTGGTGATGCCCTCTGGTCGGAATCCCTCTGATTATCTGTCTAAAGTGTGATGTATTTATACAGATCTACTTGGACCCCTGAAGTAGGTGTGTTCCCAAACAATAGATAACATACATGCTTGGGGCAGCAATTAATATAAACAATTCCCTCGAAAGCATAGAGAGGAAAAGTCCCTAAGAGTGAACACCTACTGTTTGTTTGTCTTTGTCACTTGATCTTGACGCCTTAACGTGGTGGCACTGATAATGCAAAGCATAACCAGTGGCCCAACTATAAACAAGGCAGCCATCTTAAAGGGATTAAATAATTAAATGGGCTAAGACAGAGCAAGCTAAGTAGGTTAAAAGTCACTAGGTTACGGGGGCACGAGTCTGCAAGCAGAAGGCTAAGCTAACTCCTGTCATCCCATTAAAACAAACCAGGATTCACTACAGCACGGTCTTGCTTGCGGGGGAGAAATTGAAGTACCGCTAACCTTTTTCAATGCACACTCGCCTGTGCGTGTTATTCTGACACTACCCAGGTACCTTTCAACGCTAACAGTGTTTTTACTGTTTACAAAAGGATTTAAGACTCTTTTGCTTTTAAAATTTATACCTTAACTTGTGTTAGTTGGATTTTTTTTTTTTTGGTCTTGTTCTGTTTAGATAAATATTTTCTATTTTTCTAAACCTGTGTTGTGTCATTTTGTGGTGTTTTCACTGAATTACTGTGTGTATTGGTACAAATACTTTACACTTAAACTCTGAAGTTAAGCCTGTCTGCTTGTGCAAAGCTACCAAGGGGGCGAGCGGGGGTTAACTGAGGGTGATTCTCCTTTACCCTTACTAGAGTGAGGGTCCTTTCTTGGACAGGGTGTAACCTGACTGCCAACCAAAGACTCCATTTCTAACAATGACGATGGAAGTGAACTGGCTGTATTGCAGCCAGTTCACCACCTGTACCGCCAGGGAGGTAGGACCGCCTGGCCGAAGGTTGACCACCTTCGACCCGGCAGTCCACCTGACACCGCCTGCAGTATTGTGAGCATCCTTACCACCAGGGATTCCTTGGTGGCAGCCCCGCCACGGAATCCCTGGTGGTAATGATACTGGCGACAGGAATGCTCATTCCTGTCTGCACTGCAGGACTCCCCCACCCGACCCCATCATAAGCTCCCCATCCCACCCAAGCAGTGACACCCCACTCCCCTGATCTCCATTCCGAACCCCCCTCCCCGATCCCCATTCCGTACCCGCTCCCCCAACCCCATTCTGAATGCCCTGCCCCCGTACATCTACGGAGGCACACATCACTCATACATACATTCACGCACACATACACAAATACTCATTCAAATACACATGCACACATGGACACCCCAGACACGCACACATACACTTGCATACACACGCACAGAAACACACATGAGACCCCCCCAAGCCCCTCATACACACAAACACACACCCCATTCACACAAACAACACTCAACACCTACCCTCCCCTGTCAGTTGATCACCTTAGATGGTGGTCACGGTGGTCGTCAGTAGGGAACGGGGTCCATGGTGCTTGCTCCGCTGCCATTGCCCCGCCAACACAACACCACCACACCTATTACTAAGTCGTAATAGGCGTGGCGGTGTTGTGTTGACATGGCAGTGCCGGCGGAGCAACCTCCACTGCACGGCCAACCGCCAGTATGGCTCCTGGTGGCTCGCCGCCCAATTTATGGTGAAGAGCTGCCAGCAGTCATAATATGGCGGTCCGATGACCGCCATCACTGGTGGTCTTGTGGCTGGCAGGACTTCGGTAATCTACGTCGTAGACCGCCGAAGTCATAATGAGGGCCTTTGCCATTTCTGAACTTCGATGCTGAATCCTAATGCCTTGCTGACCAGACCGATGTCCTGAGGACGAAGACTGTCACAGCTTGCTCATCCAAACTGAGGATAGGTATACTGACTATGAGATTGTTTGCCATGTCTATTCGATTTTCATTCTAGGCACCAACCGCGCTGTTTTCATGGAGCCATAGTTAGATGTTTTTCCAAATTTGTGCTGACTAAATTGTTTTGCATGAAGTCCAAAATGATAATTCTAATCTGGTGTTAGTTAGGATCCTCACTAATGAAAATCAATACATGGAGTAACATTTGATGTATTTTCTTTGCTGAATCTAAATGTATGTGATATTGTTTGCACAATTATTCTTGCTATTACTTTGCATTGTAACTTTAGAATGTGTAATTGTAGCTCAAGCTTTGATTAGATTGAGATTCTTTCATCGCTTTGGTCAGCCAGTGTATGTTTCTGTATGCTTATCATTTGATTTTTAGATTATTTTACATGACATTAGCATTGTTAATATAGGCAAATAAATATTCTAACCTTTACATGAGGTAATGGTGCGTATCTTTTAATGACTCCTATTGATTACTAATGTTATTAATTTGCCATTGATTATTGACCTGCATGTACTGGATTTATGGTGGGAACATCTTAAAGGAGTCAAAAAGTTCATCGACCTATTCGCGTCCCCTTGTAAGTTTACTTTTTAAGGTCAGACATGCCAACAGAGATGGAAAGGCCTTGTAAATGAGGCCTTCAGTGCAGTGTAGCAGCAACATGAGATTTATGTAAGGGTCAGTATAGAATAAGAATATCCATTTTACTAACGCCAGGAACTTCTGGTGAGCAAAAGAACCTTCAGAGCAATGAATAAATATTTAATTCCCAATTGTTTGCACTGCTGATTGATGGGTCAGAGACTATTCTCATATTCACCTATTTCACAATAAAGATTGTGGATGCTAATGTCACTTCATTTCAGAAACAGTTAGAAATTTCCTTTTTTTAAACCCATGTATATTTAGGGCCTGATTTAGATCTCGGCAGAGGGGTTACTCCATCGCAACAGTGATGGATATCCGGTCTGCAGAAATCTAAATGCCATTGTTTTCTATGGTATTTAGATTTCGGCAGACAGGATATCCCACTGTTGCAATGGAGTAATCCTTCTTCGAGATCCAAATCAGGCCCTTACACTTTTACCTAACTGTCTTCTAAAAGTTGAACAGTAATAGTAATCAAAGATCAACACTAAATTAATTTAGAATTTTGGCTGCTTTACATGTATTTTTAAGGTGAGACACTCATCTCAGATATTTCAGAATTCTTCCTGATATATTATTACACATGTATGTAGGTTTCAAAGAAAGATTTCATTATTAATAAACTGCATATGTTGCTTTCAGCAGGTGGGTGAGCGCCAGATATCTGGGAACTTGCAGCAGCAGTAATCCTGCTGTGGCCTGTAAACCTCTTAATTGGCTGAAACAAGAATACCCGGATTCTTGCAATGTGCCCTAAGTATTATATCCCCTAGTGTAGAAATAGCATAAAATCCTGCAAACTTATACTTTTCTCCTCTTCCCCACAAAGTGAATATGTTGAGGCATGCATGAACTTGAACATCTGAAGGGTTGTCCAGTGTGTCCGTCAGAGGGTCTGCTATATTTTGAGTAAGAGATTTTGTTAACTTAATATATCAGTTACCAACCGTAAATGTACTCTTCTTGACCCCTGCGATACACATTTAGATGCATGCCCCAATCTATAGACTTTTTGGGAAAAGCTGAGGGAGGATTACAAATATGTATATGATCAACATTTACAAAATAGACATTGGTAAATGCAATCGGTTTCACTTATGTGATTAATCATGTTATGTTTTGTTGTACGTTTTAGCTTGGTGAGTAGCTGTGCAATACATGTTACTGAAACTGCATAAAAGTGTAAGGATTGTTTATTGAGAAAGGCAAAATATTGTGCAGTAACTGGTGGTAATATAAAGTGGAGATATTAGGTAAATGGCGGAGAATTTAACCAAAATGAAATGCAGCCCACAGCGTGCTCCAATAAAAAATGTGAGAAACCTTTTTTAGTGCGGTTGTGATTTAGGGGATGGAAAGGGGCATTGCAACAAGAACGCTTGAAATGCATGTTGACACTAGGCGAATAAATGTAAAGTGTTGAACAAACCAAAAAAATGCAGCGAAAAAGCACACCAATCATATGCAGTCCTAATGAAATAGTTCTTTAAGACATGGCAGATTTGTCCTGAGTGTGGCAGGAACTCTTACATTTTAAGTGCTATCTGACACAGCAAAAAAGGGATGCAGAGCACAATCTCCGGACAGAGAGAGTGAACATGTAACATAATCTCAGTGCTCATTTGCTGAACTGCACTGTTATGGTGTACATATCGACGTCTATCCATTAACTTGTATTCGTGCCATTGGACTGGTATTTAGTAGTTGAATGCAGCAGAGATAGGTGCCGGGCAGGCCTATCCGCTTCAAAATTGTGAACATGTAAGGCCATTCTATAGAGTCAAAGGCTTTGGCAGCATCCAGTAGTACCACGGTTACCTCTAGCTGGGGTTCCAGGCGATGTAGTAGTGCAAAGAGTGTACGCATGCTGTCGGTTGTAGAACTATTTGGAATGAAGCCTGGATGGTCAGGGAGGGTCAAATTGGGCATAAGGGGCTGAGGCCGGTTTGCTAATAATTTTGCTAATATTTTCACCTTGTTTATCAGGGACAGGGGTCGGTATGATCCGCATTGATCTGTTTCCTTGTCCTTTTTGAGGAGCACCACTATGGGAGCTTCTCTTAAGGATGTAGGAAGTTCTCCCTTTGAGTAGGCTTCATCGTACATGCTATAAATATGGGGGATTATTTGTGTGGCGCTTGTCTTGTAGACTTCCCCAGTCAGTCCATCGGGGCCCAGCGCCTTCCCATTTGGTAATGTCTGTATCGCATCACGTAACTCATCTAAGTCTGTAGGCCTCAAGAGATTCTCCTGTTGAGCGTCAGACAGTCACACAAATACAATGTCTTTCAGGTACTCCGCTATGTCAGACTCACTGGCACCTGCAGAAGAGGCATATAATGATGCGTGATAGGCTGTGAAGGCCCCCAAAACCCCCTCTGCAGACCAGTGGTCCTGACCTGTCTCATCTTTTAGTTTGATTACTTGCTGCGTACTTATGGCTGATCGTGATTTTGCCCCTACTGAGTGCCCAGGGCATCCTCCTTCTCCATATGCTCTAGCTACGTGGAGTTGAGAAATGTATTGTATCTCCCATTCAGCAGTGTCCTGATATTCGCTAATGTGGTCACACATACGTGCTAATATTATGATATCTCCTGTTTGTTCGTATTCCTGTTCTAGCCGCTGAATATCAGCTTTCGTCTTACTCAACCGAGCGTGTATATCTCTGAGTATCCCCATTTTCGTTCCTATGCAAATCCCGCGGATCGTGCCCTTGAAGGCCTCCCAGAGGGTACCCGCGCTTGTAACCGTTCCTTTGTTGACATCAAAATATTCCTGTATGGCATGACTTATAATCTCTTTATATACCAGGTAGAGTAATGCCGTGTTTGGGAAGCAACATATGAATGGTCTAGGGGTCATTGCGGGAATAACGACTTCCAGCCTCACCGGTTTGTGATCGGACAGTGTTGGACCTCTGTTACCCATAGGCTTGCCTCAACCGACAGCGACCAGTAGACTAGTCGGGCCCAAATTGCATGCACTGTGGACATATAAGTGCCCTCCCGTGCAATACCATTGCACAGTCTGCAAATGTCTACCATATCAAAGTCTGTAATGGTGTCTCTAAGTATTTTTGAAGAGCGGCAGTCATGGCTTGCCACCCTGGTTGACCTGTCAGATTGTGTCTCTAATGTCATGTTTAAGTCTCCTCCCCAGAGGATCACTGCAGGTGGCATGGTGTGCAATGTGTTTAACAGAGAGGTATAGAATCCTGGATCGTCAATGGTCAGGCCATATACATTCACCAGTGTAACCATAGTTCCCCCAAGGGTTCCATGTAATATTACATATCTGCCTTGGCCATCTGCGATAGTGTCTGCTACCATGAATGGCGTGCCTCTTTTTATGAGTATCATCACCCCACGAGAGTATGAGGAGTACGACAAGGCCACCCTTACTCTCACCCATCACTTGCCTAGTGCGTTCTCCGATGGGTGTGTCAGATGTGTTTCCTTCAGGAGCGCGATCCGTATGTGGTGTCTGTCGAGGTGTGCTAGTACCTGGAGGACTTTGTGGGGATTACTAGGGCCTCGTACATTCCAGGTCAGAAGTGATATAGTGGGCATGCCGTGGGATTGTCTATGTGATGGTTCACGAGTGGAGTCTATGGTGTTGAAGTTTGTGCGTGCTTAATTATCATACAAAGTCTTTTGACACTACTCATCTGCGACTGTATCTTAACGTTACCCCAACTTTCCCCAATCCCACGTCAGCATCCCAATTATGCTAAAGAGAATATCATCAACTCACGGATACTGTGTCCTCCGCAGTTCGTATGCCTTTCGGAGGTGATCACTAACCTGAAGTTCTACTAATTGAGCCATTAGCCAGTTCCATTCGGGGTGCACCCTCAGTTGGGTGCACAGATATCCGATATCCCCCGACTAGCAGGGTGGCCATGGCATCTCATGTGCACGGCTCAGGTGAGAGGAGATATGCAGATGATTTGCGCCTTGCCTCAAGAGTGTTATTGTAGAGTTCAATGGGCCATGCTCCCTATTATATTGAATCTGTAGTGTCTCATACTCTCTTAATCCGGTGCTTCAATCAGAGATGGAGACAGTGTGGCCCAGCCCCCTTAGAGAGCTGGGTAGAGTCTCAGTTGGAGTCTGCGTTAGTTTCAGCCTTTGGGGGGGTAGCGCTGTTTGTTTCTTCTCAGTAGTTTGTTGGTGGCATCCATTGCAGCTTGCGGCGTATTGAAGATTTGTGCTTTGCCCAAGTGGTCAATCTACAATCTTGCCAGGTAGAGCATGGCATAAGTGATTCTTGCCTGTTGTAGTTTCCGTTTTATTGTTAAGTATTCTTTGTGGGCAATTTGTACAATGGTTGTGAAATCGGGGTAGAAAGATAAGTGATTTCCATGGTGGTTGATTTATTTTTTCTCATGGGCTAGTCTTAGAATTGTGTCTCTGTCTCTATAGTTCAGCAGCTTGACCAAGATCGAATGCGGA
Source organism: Pleurodeles waltl (assembly GCF_031143425.1). Lineage (NCBI taxonomy): Eukaryota > Metazoa > Chordata > Amphibia > Caudata > Salamandridae > Pleurodeles > Pleurodeles waltl. Next base: position 480,213,937 of record NC_090451.1, read on the forward strand.
GGCACCCTGGGGGGGGGGGGCCTCAGTGCCAGGGATCTGTGCGCTCTCTCCACCACAAACTCATAACAGAGCATCAAATCCGAAGATGTCTATGATGAGACGTTCAATGTACGACTCCATGTTGCCTGTATTGGTCGATTACAGTAGCTCCATTATGTGCATGTTATTGTGTGTTGAGCGCACTTCAAAGTCTTCATTTTTTTATTTAATTACTACTAGCACCTTTTTCATATTTAGTAGTTTTTCCTCGGACTTCCCAGCTTCATCTTCTGCATTGGATACTCTTTGCTCAATGTCCGTAATGCAGGAGTTATGCTGTTCCAGCTTGGTGGAGAGGTGATCCATGCAAAGGTCGAGTCTGTCTATTTTGCTATCAATTGTTTGTAAACTTTGCTGCATGGCGGGAAATGTCTTTTCTATAGTATTTCCAGGTGGGTTTTGGCTTCAAATGTTAGTCGGGTTTGCAATTTTTCGGATTTGCCCATTGTCGCTACAGTCTGTTGCCAGGTAGTTTGTGTGTCGTTCCTATGACTCCTCTTTGAGAGAAATCACCAAATCTAAGCCTTCTCAGCGCGATGGGGCCTGTATTCTCTGTTCCTCATGCAGGGGTTACGTGTTGCCCACATTGCCCATTGTGTTTGTTGCACTGGTGCAGTGCTTGTTTTCTTTAAAATTCATATCTTGTGCACATTTCGTAAATACGTAGGTTTCCTTGATACCTATTTTTCACTATTTATATTTCACCAAATGAATTGTTGTATACTCGGTATACAATGAAAACCAATTGCAAGGTGCAGCTCATTTATTGGCTCTGGATACCTTGGGTTTTTGATAAACCTATAAACCCTATGTATCCCCACGACCAGAAGGGTCTAGCAAATGTACCAGTATATTGCTTTCAAACTTTTTAAACTCAATTATAATATTAGTTTTATTTCAACTGTTACTTTCTATAGGAAAACCTTGAAGGATCTACACAAATGACCCCTTACTGAAGTAAGAATTGTATTTACTTTTCAGAAATGCTTAGCTGTCCAGGACCCACGATTGGTTTTACACCCATTTCTATCACTAACTGGAAGGAGGCTAAAAGAATAGAAAAATAGTCAAAATGGAGTATGCCCCAGTAAATTGTCAAACCTTTGTTGAAAAATGTGGTTTTCCCATTCAAATCTGCCTGTTCCTGATGGCTCGGAAGATGATGATTTGAGCACTGCAAACCCTTCGTTGATTGCATTTGCGGGGGAAAAAACAGATGGTTTCTTCTTCAGCACTTTTTTCCCATTTTACCCAAACCCCCCACATTTTGGCTGTATTTTGGCTAATTTCTCAGACTCCTCCAGGGGAACCCACAAACTCTGGGTACCTTTAGAATCCCCAGGATTTTTAAAAAAAGGACAGGAATTGGGCGTGGATAGCTTATGTGGACAAAAGGGTATGGGGCCTAAGCGCAAACTACCCCAAATAGCCAAAAAGGGCTTACCACTGGGAGAGAGGTGGTGGGGCAGTGGCTAATGGGTTAAGGATTGATTCAACTCAGATGTTTAAATAAGTGAGGTCTGAAAGCTCACCCCTTCCAAAGAGTAGCACAGTATATTCGTACACAAATCCTAGCATCGGGCAGGGGTCACGTCAACAGGATTTATGCATGCACATGATCAGCTAGATTCTTGACTTCATGGAGGCCTAACATCCCACCCAAAAAGTGTAAACATCTTACCCTTTAAAGGTTGCTGAAGCCTGCACTACATCCTCACAGTAAAGTGGGTAAACATGCCACCCTAAGGTACAGGATCTGATGTGCAGATACACACAGTGACAGTGTGCATCTGCAGAGCAGACAAATGTATTTAGGGTTGAGCGCAAAGCCCTCTGTCCCTGGTGTAATCTCTCTGTGGGCTTTTAACCACACCCATGTCACTGTCATCAGTTTGGTTGGTTTGTGGGCTTGCCTTTTAAAACTCACTTGATTTCATTAGTGAAAGGCATGCATACATCGTGCCTTTTCCGGTGTTTAGCCCTCCTCGAGAGCACCAGTAAAATACTTAAAACTTACAAGACTTTGGCCCTCAGAAGCCGCCCGCCAAGATCTGACCGCCGGATGGCTGCCAAAGCGGCCGCACTCCCGCCGCGGTCCTTATGAGATCCCCGCCGGCCGTCGGCTCGTTTATGTTAAACTGTTTTACTTTTCATTTTCAGTTGTGGCAAGAAAAGTCCGGTTACGAGTTTACAACGCCAATAGCTCTAACTCAAGCAAACGTGAGACCCATTGCTTTGCAAATGCTTGTTTTGTAGTATGTGGTGAGGTGTATGAGTGCTCATGGCACAGCCTCCGAGCCCATAAATGTTTGAGTAGAACGGCATAATTACTCACTCTATTCACAATTATTAACGTATGAAAAGAGCAACGATTGAAATGAAAAACAGGGTAGAATGCTTCCAGTGTACCTCGACCCCAACACTGCGACGATGAGGATAACTCACTTTAATTCATATGTAAAATATGGGCCATTTAAAACAAATATTTTCCAGTGTGGAAAATATTATTGTACCGGATCGCAGTGCCACATTTATCTGCTAATCACTGTATGCACCCTTGGGCTGAATTCTTGTTGATTCAGGTATTTTTTTGTATTGATTGCCCTTTTGTTTTGCAACTGCAAAAATGCCTAGTTATTAGCAGAGACTAGACAGAAGCAGAGTCCAGTTATTAACATGGATGAACTCAATTAACGTGTACTTCAAACACGGACTCCTTTAGAATACCGCATTCTGAATCCCTATCTAAACATCTTGTTATTATCTTCCCACCAAGCTCTTACTATTAATTATCAAAGCTCATCAATGTTGTTTCATACAAATCGAATGCCGCTACCTTAGAAAATACAAAGTGTGCCCCTCGAGATTTGGTGTTTGCATTATATGCGAAGAAAGAATAGATAGTAGTGTTGAATTTAAAGAAAAGGTATGCTTTTAAAATTCCTGTGAAAATTGAGCCCGCTAAGGACGTGAAAAGCATATCAAAGACCACAAACGAATTGTCTAGACCCTTCTGCAAGTTGATTGAAGAGCTGTTAAGACAGAAGTTACTTATTCTCATGTCTATGGGTACATTCAAGAAGCAATTACACAAAATTGAGAGAAAGCAAATTTTGTTGCACAGATTTTCTGAAAGACTGTGATAGGCGCTGATGTAAGATTCATGAATAGAACCGGTAGATTTTTCTGGCTCTTCCCCCGCATGTATAAACATTTCCCTCGCTACCTCAGTGTTAGAAAGGATGCAAGCTTCGGACTGCAAACCCCTGCACCAAACTGCACAGTAGGTGTCACAAAACGATAGGACCTAACACGCCTTCCCTTTTGCACGGTGGAAACATTTTCAAAATACTAAAACAGCATTTGCATTGAATTTGTTTATCTATGTTTTTATTTATTTAATATAATGTTCACCCAAAGGCATCCTGGTGCTGAGTAATAGCAGTCAAGGGAGCACACAAAAGGATGAATAAACTGAGAAACGCAAGCAAAACAAGCAAGACTTATTGGGCCAGATGTACTAAAATGCAATTTTGCATTTCCTAAATAGAGCCTTCAGAGAAATCGCTATTTAGGAAATGCAAAATACTATGGGCCATATGTACGAACCTATGTACCATAGATACCGATTTCCTACAAATTAGGAATCACTACTAGGAAATCGCAAATAAGGAATCCCATTGCATTTGTGTCAATGGGGAGGTTTTGCATTTCCCAAATAGCGATTTCCTAATGGAAAATTGCCTTTTGGGAAATTCAAAACCAAGGATGGCAATAGACAAAAGGCCCCCCTTGGTGCACCCCGAAAAGTAGTGGTGCACATGAAGAGTACACATATGACCATGGGGCACGTGTGTGTTCTATTGCAATTTAAAAAAGCATTTTGGGGTGCTTTTTTTTTAAATTGCACATGGTTACTGTTGGATTTTTTTGCATATGGACAGTCATCCCCAATCCTTTTGCCTCCTATTTTTTCTGACCTGTTGCTGTTGGTTTTTTAACTCTGAGCACTTTACCACTGCTAACCAGTGCTAAAGTGCATATGCTCTCTGTGTAAATTGTATTGTTGATTGGTTTATCCATGATTGGCATATTTGATTTACCAGTAAGTCCCAAGTAAAGTGCACTGGAGGTACCAGGGCCTGTAAATCAAATGCTACTAGTGGGCCCACAGAACTGATTGTGCCACCCACATAAGTAGCTCTGTAATCATGTCCCAGACCTGCCATTGCAGTGTGGTGTGTGCAGTTTTAACTGTAAATTCGACTTGGCAAGTGTACCCACTTCCCAGGCCTAAACCCTCCCTTTTCTTACATGTCAGACACCCCTAAGGTAGGCCCTAGGTAGCCCCAAGGGCAGGGTGCAGAGTATGGTCAAGGTAGGACATATAGGGGGTCATTCTGACCTCGGCGGTAAAAGGCCCTTACCGCCGGTCAGAAGTCCGCCATTCTACCGCCGCGGCCGCGGTAAACCGCCACGGTCATTCTGACCACCAACTGTGAAACCGCCAAAAATCCGACATCCAAGGAAGGCCGCCTCATCAGCGGGCCGCGGAAAACTGGAGATGACCAAACCTCCACCGTCACGCCAACACAAACACGCCCATGCCATTCTGACCCACGAATCCACGCGGCGGTCTTTCAACCGCGGTATTCCATTGGCGGTACACACCGCCGCGCTCAAAATACACACACAGCTCCAAAACACAGCCACATTGGACAATTTGAAATACACACACCTGACACACATACAAACAACACTCCCACACATCCAATCAACTATAAAACACACACCCACATCACCCACAAATCCCCACTAGTTGGAAATCGGAGAGAAGGAGATAGAGATAGAGGGAGCGAGCACAGCAAACGAAAACCCCAACACACACAGGAACCCACCTTCATCACCCACACCACATTTACGCACACATCACCACATATCACCACGCACATCACCAAAAACACCACCCCACACCTCATCCACACCACCCCAGGACACCCCAAAGACACCCCAGGTTCTCGGACCAAGAACTCAGGGTCATGGTGGAGGAAATTATAAGGGTTGAGCCCCAGCTCTTCGGCACACAGGTGCAGCACACCACTATAGCAAGGAAGGCTGAGCTATGGCAAAGGATCGTAGACAGGGTCAACGCTGTGGGACAGCATCCCAGAAATCGGGAAGATATCAGAAAGCGATGGAACGACCTACGGGGGAAGGTGCGCTCGATGGTGTCGCGACACAATATCGCTGTGCAGAAGACTGGCGGCGGACCCCCACCCACTCCACCCCAATTCACTGCATGGGAGCAAGAGGTAGTAAACATCCTGCATCCTGATGGCCTCGCTGGAGTACACGGAGGAATGGACTCTGGTAAGTCGAATCTCAACTACTTCACCCCCCCCAACCACCAGCATGCCAACTCCCCCCCTCACCCCCAATCTCAACCCCCCAGCACACAACCTCCCTGCCAATGTCTCACCAGCACAACCCACCCTAAACAACACCAACCCCTGAATGCCAACACAAACCATAGACAGCCACCACCAAAGCATGACCATTGCACATACCCATTCACTCCCCCCCCACCCTCACAACACCTCCCACAAGGGAATGCCAGCACTGGGGGACAAGGGCACTCAAAATGCACGCCATGGCACACACAGAAACAATAACCATACTCCTTTACCCCTGCAGGGCCCGAACGCGAACACACCGCCACGGAGGGTCCAGATTTGTCCATCCCACCCCCAGAACAGCCCGCCAGCGAGGACAGCAGCTCTGTCGACCTAGAACCTGATGACCAGCCCGGACCATCGGGGACCTCTGGACAGTCGGTTCCCCACACACAGACACAGGCCACAGCAGACCCAACCCCCTCTGGGAACACCAGCACAGCTCCCACCCAGCGGGCCCATGCCTCTGTCTCGCGGACGCGTCAATCAGCGGTGTGTCCGCCACTACAGGGCACCCAGGCTGACCCAACACCCCAACAACAACAGGGACCTGGGGGCAGTGGTAGTGGGCACACAGTCCAGGGGACAGAGGCCCAGGGAAACAGGGCAACTGGGAGGGCTGCTGTGCGACAGGCGGGGGAGGACAGGCCCAGGGAACCGCCTCTCCAAGAGGCCCTCACCACCATCATGGGAGCATACCATCACTCCCAGGAGACGATGGCAACGGTACTGGCCAGGTTCACCGAGATCAAGGCACAGCAGGAGGAACGGTACATGGGGTTCAGCAATGAACTCCGGAACATTGCTACCGCTATGGGGACCATAGTCCAAGCCCTCAACCGGATAGAAACCACATTGCGGGACCATGTGGCACCACAAAGGGCCCCTGTCACTAGCCAGGAACAGCCTACCACCTCCGCCGGCGCTAGTGGTCAGGAGGCCCCCACAGAACGACGGGCCCCCAGAACCCCACCTCCTGCTGAAGAACAACCACCCCGCAAGAGGAACCTGAGATCTCACAGGAAGACAGAGTAGGATGCCAAGACCCCCGCCAGCATAAGATACCCCCTGATGTCATCCCACTGTCCCACAGTATCACCCTGTCCAACCTTGAACTGCCCCTGCTCCATCCTTCCACAGGCATATGGCAAATGCACCTGTGAAACTGAGAACTGGGCTCTGCCATGGACATTACTCCACCCTCACCCATCACCGTTTTAATATCATGTACCAATATCTAGCACTAAAAATAAATCACTCATTGCACTGAAATCATTCTGGAGTCAGCCTGTATTATTTACAAATGTATAACACATTACTGATCAATAATGTTCTGTAATTTTTGTGATGACAACATACCGATGTCAATAAGCATTAGTCCATGGACTAACCAAGCAGAAGTCACGCAGTGGGTCATACAGAACTGAAAAGGGAAGGGAAAATCAAACATCAGTTTAAAAGAACTGGGGGGAAATACACAAAGTAAAGATGCAGGGGGCTTTCAGTAAATGTTAAATGGCGTGGGTGATTCTTACCAGTGTGCTACTGAAAATACTGTTGGATAACTCTGTCCCTGTTGTCTGTGTCGTCCTCTTCGTCTTCCTCCTCTTCACTCTCCGCAGGCTCCACAGCTGCTTCAACACCACCATCTGGACCATCCTCCTGCAGGAAAGGCACCTGACGTCGCAATGCCAGATTGTGAAGCATACAGCAGGCCACGGTGATCTGGCACACCTTCTTTGGTGAGTACATCAGGGATCCCCCTGTCATATGCAGGCACCTAAACCTGGCCTTCAGGAGGCCAAAGGTTCTTTCAATGATCCTCCTAGTTCGCCCATGGGCCTCATTGTACCGTTCCTCTGCCCTGGTCCGGGGATTCCTCACTGGGGTCAATAGCCAAGGCAGGTTGGGGTAACCAGAGTCACCAATTAGCCACACACGTTGTCTCTGTAGCTGTTCCATCACATAAGGGATGCTGCTATTACGCATCACATACGCGTCATGCACTGACCCAGGGAACTTGGCATTCACATGGGAGATGTACTGGTCAGCCAAACAGACCACCTGGACGTTCATAGAATGGTAACTTTTCCTGTTTCTGTACACCTGCTCATCGTCTTTTGGGGGTACTAAAGCCACATGGGTCCCATCAATGGCACCAATTATGTTGGGGATATGTCCAAGGGCATAAAAATCACCCTTCACAGTGGCCAACTCAACCTCCTCAGGGAATACAATGTAGCTCCGCATGTGTTTCGTCAGGGCAGACAACACTCTAGAATTTTTTTTTGAAAACATAGGCTGAGACATTCCAGATGACATGGCCACTGTTGTCTGGAATGAGCCACTTGCCAAAAAATGGAGGACTGACAGAACCTGCACTAGAGGGGGAATTCCTGTGGGTTGGCGGAAGGGTGACATCAGGGCTGGCTCCAGCTGGGCACACAGTTCATGTATAGTGGCTCGGTGAAGTCGGTATCGTAGTATGATATGGCGTTCTTCCATTGTCGACAGGTCCACCAGCGGTCGGTACACGCGAGGATTCATCCTTCTCCTCACAAGTCCCAGCGGACGGTGCCTAGGAAGGACAACATAGAGCACAGAGTCAAGCAAATCACAGGTACGTTCACCACAGCATGCCGAGCACACGGTTATCTATGTATTGAAAGGCGTGTATGTGTGGCAATGCAAGGCCTAGGCCTGTGTGACGCAGTACAAAATATGCCATGTGTGCCCTTGAAATGGCGGCTGCCTGACCTGTGAAGTGGGACAATGGGATGTGAGGTCAATGCGCTGGCGTGGCACACCGTGGCGGTAGGCGGTCGAAGACCGCTATACGAAGCCGCATTGGCTAACATTGAAGCCTATGGGTTTCAGGAGCCAATGACGAGGTGCGCCGGCGGTCGCGGTACGCACCGCCACGGTACGCACCGCTGCGGGCGTGACCGCCATTTTCTATCTGCTTAATCACTCGAAACCTGATCATCCACAGGAGAGGACCTATACTGCAAGTGCTGCTGTGACCTCGGTCTGGAAGTGACAATGGCTGCTGCGACTGGGGAAAGGGCCCCTGCCTTCACTGCGGAGGAGTTGGAGAAACTTGTGGATGGGGTCCTCCCCCAGTATGCGTTACTCTACGGTCCTCCAGACCAACAGGTAAGTACACTGGGTGCACATTGAATGGGCTATGCCTGTGTGGAGTGGGGTGGATGTAAATTGGTGGGGTGGGGGGCGAATGAGGAGTGCAACGCACGACAGATGAGAGCATGTGCCATATGGCAAGGTTGGGGAGGGGGGGCCAATCGCATCTAACATGCAGAAAATTGATGATTTTTTCCTTCCCACCCTGTACATGTCAAATAGGTCAGAGCCCATCAGAAAGTGGACATTTGGCGTGCCATCGCCAAGGATGTCCGGGCCCTGGGGGTCCACAACAGACGGGGCACCCACTGCCGCAAGAGGTGGGAGGACATCCGCCGCGGGACCAGGAAGACCGCCGAGTCACTGCTGGGGATGGCCTCCCAACCTAGGAGGGGTGCCAGTCGTACCCTGACCCCCCTGATGTCCCGGATCCTGGCGGTGGCCTACCCTGATTTGGATGGGCACTTGAGGACATCACAGCAGACACAAGGGGGTGAGTATCAGCACAATCTGCTATCTCTCTGCGCAGTGGAGGCGTCTGGGTGGGGGAGGAGGGTTGTGGGTGACATTAGGCCAGGGCGCTTTCTGTAGTGTAGTCCTCTCCTTTAGGCATGGCCCTGTGCTCCCGGCCCCCACCTCTGTAGGGTGACAAGTACAGCTATCGATGGTCCAGCATCACACATGTGCGCCTTTGTCGTCTCTAGACCTGTTGTCCTAGTCAGAAGTACTGAGTAGTGTACCCCGAATGCGCGGCTTAGTGCATGAGGCTCCTGTGTCTGTCCTCTCCGCCAACGGTGTTGACATTGCATGCACTCAACCTGGTCTTCGTTTTTCTCCCCCCACCCTTCTTCTTCATCTTCTTGTGCATGTGTGCATTAGCATCATCAGGCGGAAGAGAATTGGCATCGGAGCACGAGGGAGCTGCAAGTCACAAGGCCCCGGTGGGCCCAGGAACAGACACCGAGGGCACCAGTGATCCGGAGGGCGAGGGGAGCACCACAACGGGGACCGGTGGTGACACCAGCGACACCGACACGTCCTCGGATGGGAGCTCCCTAGCGGTGGCGGCAACATCCGGGCCCCCCGCCTCTACAGGTACAGCTGCCACCCAGCGCACCAGCCGGCCCTCCCAGCAGCCCCTCAGCCTACGCTCCGTGCCCGCTCGCCCAGGAAGGCGGGCGTCTCCTTCGCCCCAGGCACCTCAGCCCCTGCCCCTGTTACCCCTGCTGCCCTCAGTGAGGAGGTCATTGACCTCCTTCAGACCATCATTGTTGGGCAGACTACCCTTTTGAATGCCATCCAGGGGGTAGAAAGGGAGGTGCATCGGAGCAATGCCTACCTGGAGGGCATTCATTCGGGTGAGGCTGCCCATCAACGATCGTTCAATGCTCTGGCCTCAGCACTGACGGCAGCCATTGTCCCTGTTTCCAGCCTCCCTCTTCTGACTGCCTCCAGCCTGTCTCTGTCTCCTGTTCCTCAGCCTATCCCATCCACACCATCAGACTAGCCTGCACACACCTCAACACCCAAGGGCAGCTCATCCAGACACAAGCACCACAGAACCCACAAGCATTCACGCAAGCAACACCCAGATGCAGACATTCCAACAGTCACTACCACCTCTGTGTCCCCCTCCTCCTCGTCTCCCTCCTCCCTCCCTGTGACGTCTACACTCACACCTGCATGCACACCACCATCAGCCAGTGCTTCCATCACCAGCACACCCTCCAGTCCAGTCCGCACACGTGCAGTCACCACCCCCACTACCATTTACACGTCCCCTGTGTCCTCTCCCACTGTGTCTGTCACCCCCTCTTCCAAGACACACAAACGCAGGCAGACACTCACCCATCAGCCATCCACCTCACGACAGACTCCAGCACAAGCACCTGCACCCAAAGACAGCACACCTGACTCTCCTACAACTACATCCTCTTCCTCCACTCCCATCACCGCTCCTCCTACCCTTTACCTTGGTCCTAAAAAAGTTTTCCTCGCTAATCTTGACCTCTTTCCCTCCACTGACCCACCCCCTCCATCTGCAAAGAGTCCTTAGAGCACCTCAGCCACCACCAGCCCAGCTTCGAGTGTCACTGTGGTGCATGGGTTCTGGAGTCCACCCTTTGCCAGCAGTGACACTTCAATCAGCAGCAAGGGGACAGCCAGCCCCCCCCCAGGCAAGAGGACCCGGAAACTAAAGGGCCGCCGTGAGAGGACTGACACGGCTGCCCCCAAGGAGCAAAGTTCGCCCACTTCACCAGCCACAACATCTAGGGGAGGCAAGGGCCCGAGAGCCCCATCTAAGGAGCGAAAGGGCAGCAGGGCGGAGAAGTCAGCCAGGAGGAGCGCGGAGCAGGAGGGGCCCACAAGCCCCATCCCGGGTGTTAGGGAGGACACCAAAGGGCCCAGGACTCCATCACCGAAGGGTCCAGCAACAGCACGGTCGGAGGGCGACTGAGCAGGGAGTCCAGGCCAGGTCTGGCTCCCTTGACTTACTGGACGAGCACCGCTGAAGAGGGCCCTGCCGTGCAGAAGAGCACCGCTGAAGAGGGCCCCACCGTGCAGAAGAGCACCGCTGAAGAGGGCCCCGCCGTGCAGAAGAGCACCGCTGAACAGGGCCCCGCCGTGCAGAAGAGCACCGCTGAAGAGGGCCCCGCTGTGCAGAAGAGCACCGCTGAACAGGGCCCCGCCGTGCAGAAGAGCACCGCTGAACAGGGCCCGCCGTCTCAAGCAACGCTCCGCTGGGCCCTTCCTGTCAAGCACCGCTCCGCTGGGCCACGCCGTCTCAAGCACCGCTCCGCTGGGCCCTTCCTGTCAAGCACCGCTCCGCTGGGCCCTTCCTGTCAAGCACCGCTCCGCTGGGCCCTTCCTGTCAAGCACCGCTCCGCTGGGCCCCGCCGTCTCAAGCACCGCTCCGCTGGGCCATTCCTGTCAAGCACCGCTCCGCTGGGCCCTTCTTGTCAAGCACCGCTCCGCTGGGCCCTTCCTGTCAAGCACCGCTCCGCTGGGCCCGCCGTCTCAAGCACCGCTCCGCTGGGCCCTTCCTGTCAAGCACCGCTCCGTTGGGCCCTTCCTGTCAAGCACCGCTCCGCTGGGCCCCGCCGTCTCAAGCACCGCTCCGCTGGGCCCTTCCTGTCAAGCACCGCTCCGCTGGGCCCTTCCTGTCAAGCACTGCTCCGCTGGGCCCCGCCGTCTCAAGCACTGCTCCGCTGGGCCCTTCCTGTCAAGCACCGCTCCGCTGGGCCCCGCCGTCTCAAGCACCGCTCCGCTTGGCCCCGCCATCTCAAGCACCGCTCCGCTGGGCCCCGCCGTCTCAAGCACCGCTCCGCTGGGCCCCGCTATCTCAAGCACCGCTCCGCTGGGCCCTTCCTGCATGCACTGTTAACGGTTCACTGTGCCCACCATGCCTCCTCCTTGACCAGTGGAGGCTGTAATCCACCTGATGGACTGTGGCTTTGCACTCCCCAGGATGGCACAGTGGGCAACCCACCCACTTGTGAGACTTGAGAGACTGTGGCTTTGCACTCTCCAGGATGGCACAGTGGGCAACCCACCCACTCGTGTGACTTGAGAGACTGTGGCTTTGCACTCCCCAGGATGGCACAGTGGGCAACCCACCCACTTGTGAGACTTGAGAGACTGTGGCTTTGCACTCCCCAGGATGGCACAGTGGGCAACCCACCCACTTGTGAGACTTGAGAGACTGTGGCTTTGCACTCCCCAGGATGGAACAGTGGGCAACCCACCTACTGTAGAGACTTGAGAGACTGTGGCTTTGCACTCCCCAGGATGGCACAGTAGGCATGGTGGCCCCTTCGTCGATCTGGCGTCGTGGACTCATGTGGCTGTGGTGCCCCCCCTTCCCTTCCCCCTGAGGTGCCTGTAGTTTTTTCATCAGATGCCCCTGCAGTGTTCTCTCCAGAGGACTCAGGTCTCCTGTGTGGGCTTTGCCCTTGTGTTGTTACACTTTGGCCCATGGACACTTCGATTTTCTTTTGATGTGCAGGACTAATTGCCTCGGTTATCCATTGCACTGTATATAGACTTATTTTGATATAGATTTTTTGGCTAGTTGACCATAACTTTTCAGAGCCTATTTTGTACATAAATTTTTATTCACAATTTCATTATGTCTTTGCATTTATCAGGGGGGTTTGGGTGGTGTCACTGTGACTTGTTGCTCTGCATTGGTGTGTACATAGTTTGGGGGGGTGGGGGTCGCATATGTGTGTGCCGTAAGCTTTCCTCCTGCCCCCTCCCGTGTGTCGTAGGTGCAGTACTCACCGTTGTCGTCTGCGCCGGCGTTCGTACTCGTGGTAGATGAGCAGGCAGACGAGAGCAGGTAGTATGTTTAATTCGGGTTCCATGCTGTCCTCCTTCCTCGTGGAGTGCGTAGAGGTGAGCTTTTTCCCGTTCGTAGTCTGTTTCCGCCGTGTTTTTATCGGCGGGGCTCCCGCCCCGGAAAAGGTGGCGGATTGGTGAGTTATGATACTGTGGGCGGTACATTGTCTGCCGCCTGCCTGTTGGCGGTGACCGCCGCGCTGTTTGTCTGTACCGCCGTGGCGGGCGGAGTGTTAATGTGGCGGGCTGTGTTGGCTGTTCCCGCCAGGGTCAGAATTCCATTTTTTGGACCGCCAGCCTGTTGGCGGGTTGGCCGCCGCTTTATCACCGACCGCCAAGGTTAGAATCACCCCCATAGTAATGTGTTTTATGTGTCCTGACAGTGAAATATTGTTAAATTCGTTTTTCACTGTTGCAAGGCCTGTCCCTCTCATAGGTTAACATGGGGGCTACCTTTAAATCTGATTAAAGTGTAGATTCCCTTTGGGAGCGGATGGACATGTGGAGTTTGGGGTCTCTGAGCTCACAATTTAAAAATACGTCTTTTAGTAAAGTTGATTTTAAGATTGTGCGTTTGAAAATGCCACTTTTAGAAAGTGAGCATTTTCTTGCTTATACCATTTCTGTGTCTCTGCCTGTTTGTGGATTCCCTGTCTGGGTCAGTTTGACAGTTGGGCTGGTTGCACCTCACACTAGACAGTGACACAAAATGAGCTGGGGCATAGTCTGCATTTCCTGATGAGCCATCTGTGCTAGAAGGGAGGGGAGGAGTGGTCACTTACACCTGAAAGGGCTGTGCCTGTCCTCACACAATGCAGTCTCCGACCCCCTGGTGAGTGTCTGGGGCCTGGCCTGGGCAAGGCAGGATCTCACATTCAAAAGAGACTTTACTTTGAAGTAGGCCTACTTCAAAGGAGAAATTGGGTATAAGAAGGGAACCCAAAACCTCAGACTTTAGATCACTTCTGGACATCAAGAGGAACCTCTGCCTGGAGAAGAGCTGAAGAGAAGAGGAGAAGTACTGCCCTGCCCGTGACTGTGCTTTGTGGAGCTATCCTGCAGTTGCTGCTTCTGCCAGAGTTAGAGGGCAAAGACTGGACTTTGTGTGCCTTCCATCTTGTGAAGAAATCTCCAAGGGCTTGATTTAGAGCTTGCCTCCTGTTGTTTGAAGTCTCAGGGATAGCAAAGACTTCTTTCTGCCAGCACCTGGAGTCGCTGGAGAGGCTCCTGCTCTGACAAATGGTGCCCTATCCAGTCCCTGGGCCTTTGAAAGGAAAGCTGGTGGAAATCCAAGGAAATCGACTTCGGACGACTTTTGACTGACGCCGCTGCTGAATCCGGTGACGCCGCCTGCAACCGACTCCGTGATCTTCGCTGGAACGCGACGACCTTCGCAGGCCCAATGCGGCTTCAGTCCTGCTGAAGTCCGCAACTCCGTGGAAGTCGCCGCACCACGTCGTGACCAACACTGCTCGAAGTGCATGGATTCAACGCTTCACACAGATGCCGCGATCCCCGACTTCGCGCATTGACTTGTTTTCGCTGTTCACCAAAGGTACTGTACTTGGGGGTCTACGCGACTCCGTGTCCGGCGCCGCTGGTGTCGGCTTGTTGGAAACGACTCCATCACGATGCCATGTTAACACCTCATCGAAGCATTTTATGTTTCTAAGCGCTATTTTTGAGTTTAATCTTTAAAAATTCATAACTTGACTTTTGTTTGTCGGATTTTTGTCATTTTGGTCTTGTTTTGTTTATATAAATATTTCCTATTCTTCTAAACTGGTGTTGTGTCATTTTGTAGTGTTTTCATTAAGTTACTGTGTGTGTTGGTACAAATACTTTACACCTAGCACTCTGAAGTTAAGCCTACTGCTCTGCCAAGCTGCCAAGGGGTTAAGCAGGGGTTAGCTGTGGGTGATTCTGTTTTACCCTGACTAGAGTGAGGGTCCTTGCTTGAACAGGGGGTAACCTGACTGTCAACCAAAGACCCCATTTCTAACAGTTGCTATTGACTTCAAGTCGATGGTGATTGCATTTCCTAAATGCCCAAATCGCACTTAGGAAACCTTTTGCACATCAGAATAGGAATCACAAATAAGTAATCCCTAATTGCAATTTCCTATTCTAGGGATCGCAAATTGCATATTTTGTTGGGGTAGAAATCACAATTTCTGATTTCCTAAAGGCTTTTGTACATCAGAAAAGGCGGTATTGCATTTCTTAACAGCCCAAAATACAATTTTGGACCTTTAATAAATGCAAAAGGGCTCTGTACTTCTGGTCCCTTGACCCTAAGGAAGTTAAGGTGGTAAGAGGGCAGTCCAAAGTTGGGTGCCTACAATCTGTAGATCTCGAACTCTGCAGCACAAATTTTGTAAGCATGGGAATTTCAGGAAGTGCAGTGCAAAGGGAGATCAAAAAGCACCATGAGATTGCCAAGAAAAACTGGGACAGCTAATTCAGTGAAAGGCTCAGTGAACAAAACACAAGGCCTTGCATTTTCTGCTGCTTAAAGGACCCAGTGGGAGAGAAAGACTAGAGTTAGTGGCATGGTCAAAATTGCCTAATCCACACAAAAGCCTATCTGCTATATTCTTCAACATTTGCAACAAGCTAGCCAAAAAGTCTTGGACTCCTAGGGCCAGATGTATCATTCTTCACAATAGTGATTACCTAATTGTAAGTAATCGCTATTGGAACATATGAAACTCCAGGAGTTTAATACTGCGATTCGCAAGGGTTCGCAAATGGACCTACCTCATTAATATTCTTGAGGTAGGTCCCAATTTGCGAGCCATTGCGAATGGCTACAATCACAGGGATGGTGGCCTGCTGGGCTCAGCAGACTACCATGTCTGTGATTGCTTCTCAATAAAGCAATCTTTTTTTTTTTTAAATGCAGCCCGTTTTCCTTAGAGGAAAACAGGATGCGGTTAAAAATGAAAAATGAAAAGTTTTATTTTCATTTTTTAAGAGTAGGCAGTGGTCCATGTGACCACTGCATGCTCTTATAAAAAGTTTTTGCATGCATTCACAAAGGGGAGGGAGTTCCTTGGGGACCCCTTCCTCTTTGCGAATGGGTTACCACCAATTTGAAATTGGTGGTAACTGTGATTGTTTTGTGACCACATTCACAGTCACAAAACAATCACAACATACCTCTGCGATTCGGTATTAGGAAGGGACGCCCTTGACACGCCCCTTCCTAACACCGAATCGGTATGTAATTACAAATCCAATTTGCGATTCGGTAACAAGTTACCAAATTGCAAATTGGACTTGTTACATACCAAAATGCATTTTTGAGAACGCCGTTTTTGATTGTAAAAATGTTTGATACATCTGGACCCTAGTTATAAACTATTGTTAGCCTGATCAGATTTTACAACCCAAAAAGCCAACACATATAAACATAGAAATAGGACTTCACTTAGGCATCAACTGACAGACATAGAAGCCCGTATTTATACTTTTTTTAGCGCCGCATTTGCACCGCTTTTTGGCGTTTACAATGGCATTTTGCAAGTTTGCGCCGTTTTTGCCTCAAAAAACGACGCAAATGCGGCGCAAAAAAAGTATAAATACGGTTAAGAATGACTTAACTGATAGTGCTGTACAGCACCAACAATGTGGCACTAAGGTAATAAATTGCACTTTTAAAAAGCTTCTCACATGTGTTACCTAAATTGATTTATGCTACAGACAGCTAACATTTTCTGCACTGCGGCACATGCACATACAAATGTGCGACCTTGTACGTTCATTCCTCCCTGTATGAAAACTGGTACATTTAGTGAACTTTACTTGGAGAGGTGATGAAAAGCTCAGACTGTTCCGACAAATCTGGGAATACCTTACCACCCTAGATATGGCAATAATCTAGAAATGAGAGAAAGCTTTCAGATTACATGTAGAGTGTGAGTTATGGTTTGCATGGCTGTTGAGTGAGCTATGTTCTCCCTATGCCAGGCTGCTTGGTGACACAGACCAACAGATAATGGCCTTGAAGGCATTCAACAGGGTACCTGCAATACTCGCTGAGTCCTCACTGAGTGAAAAGTAGTCCTTGATTGAGGATCTGATCTACGTTCCTTAAAAACTGGGTCTCATAGGGCTCCACCGGGTATAGGTCTTATATTGAGTTTCTGGTTTAATAATGGCAATTAGCATTGGGGTGTGGTCCAGAGATCTTTATGCAAGATGATCTATACACACTGTGTAGGAGCAAACATCTTTTGTAACAATCAAATAGTCTAGAATGAACCAAAACCAAGATTTCTGTACAGTGGAGATGCACACACTTTCCTGACTTTTAGGATGTCCAGTATAGAAGACATTTGATTATGTGCTGAGAGTATATTGAATACAGTGCACATTCTGTATGGTATGAGTGATCTAAATATTGATCCAAAGTAAAGCTGAAATTGCTCCCCTGATTATAGACTGAGGAGAGATGGATATACACACATTCCAGACCTTCAATATAACTCCTGAGTCATCAACGTTATGGTCATAGACCCTGACAAAAGTGATGTGTCTATCTCCCAATGTGGTCTGAACCACATTAAATTTACTTCGATTATCACTGATTTCCTGTACTAGACAGAAGTGTAGCCTTTTGCTGTAAAGCACTGCCATGCCATTGGCCTACGAGGAGTATGATGACAGGTACCCTCGATTTGATGGCAAGTTTCATTCATGTCTGGCTAGTCAAATGAATCTCCTGAAGTCCAGCCATATCTATTTTGACATGCTAGGTAGGTCAATCAATATGTTTATTTCAGGGTTACACTCCATATGAGTCAGAAATAAACATACAGTACAGAGAATAATTAAAATTCATCGTATGTAGAAAAAGTAAATGGGTAGCTTTCAATGTTTTTAAATACTTGTTAAAATACATTGTACCAAAATTTTAAAATAGGAGTTAGGAGCCCTACCTGCTTCCTTCAAAACCATACAGCATAAAGAACACCGAAGATGAAAGGTGTGCTTACATCAACCTGAAACACTCTGTCTGAATATGGGTTTTCAACACTGTCCTACTGCACACAGAGTGGTCTCATTCACTTCCGTCTTGCATGTTTATAAGCAGGGCAAAAAAAAGAAACATGGTTAACATTTTCTGCAACATTATTACAGAGCAAACAGTTCCCAGTAGAAGTACAACCATATTTCCATTTGGATATGTAACTATTAGTGAATAAAGTTCCAAGTTTGAATCTAAAATACAGGGAGTTAGCTTATTGTTGTACTATATTGCCCATCTAGGATTCTAAATGGGGAAAAGGTTTGAGTCAAATATTTATCAGTAAGGGTGTAACTTCTTGTAGATCAGTAACATTGTACTAAAAGGTAATTCCAGAAGGCAGCTTTATGATCCCCCTTCTTAGCTCTTGTAATAGTTTTGTCCTACCATACAGTTTACAAACTTAAGGCCCATAACCATGATTTTAGCTGGAACAGACGGGCAAGACATAAGCCATGTCTATTGTCAAAATCTCTTGAAGGCCAATCCTATTCGAGGATAACTCTGGTGTGGACCAATATTCTCACCCACAAAATAAACGGTTTGCATACTACTATTTCTCCTATCCTCTTAAGGGCAAGATCAAAATAGAAATGTAAGAAAGGCGGTATTTTGTGGTAAATTTAATAATAGTCCTAAGGAACAAGTATGCCTCCCAGACAGATCTCATAGATTAACTGGTACCTAGATTACAGCGCCTTAAAGCACGGCAGCCTAGGCTTTCACCTTACCGCTATGGACAGGGACACAGATCTAGAGCGTGCTGCTCTGTGCATTTTCTTGACTGCTACCACTCTGTAAGTCAGGAATGGACTACTCTTGTGGACATGGACATTTCACCAAGATTAATTGTTAACCTTATTCACTTGGTAAATATGCTAATGGGTCTAGTTTAGAAGTGCTCCTCCATCGCCTTTCGTAACAATGGGGATGATTTTTGCCTTGCTACAGGAATCAGGGGTACTAGCTCCAGAAATTATTCGTTTGACAAAATGTTTATACAAGGTACCCATACTTCCATCTCAGAATGATGAGGTCCCCCTGGATTCTGTCTGGGCCTGGAGGGTTCTTGGTATCAGCCAGTGAAAAAACGGGATCGTTTTAAGTGAATATGTACTAATGTACCTGCAACAATGTTTGGAATATAAGTTGGTGAAATGTTGAATCGAGACTTGGGGTTGGATATAGTGGTCCATGGTAGTGCTGCCATTGTGACTGTCATGTGCAGTGATGTGCTATAAAGCTGTGAGATCTTTCCTTTTAGATGCTTTTCAAAAGATCCACCCAATTTGCCTTGTTCCATTTTCTCTTACTGACATCAATCACATGTTTGTAATAGGATCTTACTTCTCTAATAGCAGACGGATTATTTGATGTGATTGCAAGAATAAGAGTAGTTTTGGCCTTTAGGCAATCACTTGAGTACCAGGAACTAGGCCTAGGTAATAAAGGGAGTAATATTCTAACAGCCTTTATGCAGATTTTCTTCAAGATGTCGAACAAAGAGCTATGTTTCTCAGTAACTGAGATTTCACATCTAGGGAAGGAAGTGCAGGGAGTCAAAATAGTATTGGAAGAGTTATCGATTTGTGCAAGAGTGTCATAATGAGTTTTAATCAGTGCCATTTCACTGGCCTATTATCCCAATGACTGGAGCTACAATAGTAGACTTACTAACTTCTGAGAGATCACAAATCATGTTTTGACCCATAGTAAGTTGAATTGAATAGCTGTCTCACTTCTCTACATAAAGTCCTAAAATCAACCACGTTGTGCCACAGCTAGTTAGGTCAAATGGTGTCAGTTGTTTTGTAGAATACTCGGTTTCCCCAAAATTCCATGTGATAAAACATTATTCTTTTGGTATGTTTAGACATGGGGTCGTTTTGTGAAGGACAATATTGTCAGCCAATACCAAGTGGTAGTGCGTTGATGCCTGAGTACCTCACCGCTATGGAGAAAAGACATTTTCGAAAATGAGATGTGCTTTTTGTAGCATCCTCCCCAGCCTTGGCACCCGCCAATGACTAAGCCACACATGGAGCTGTAAACCACATGTTTTTTTTCCTCCTCATGTACTTATGAACTCCAACATTCTAAACAAGCTCTCATTACATTCTATTCTAGCAATTATGTCACATTGCTACGTAGTCTGTTCAAAGCCAAAAGGGTTCCATTTTAAAAAGTGCAAGACACTACGGGGGTGATTCTAACCCTGGCGGTCGGAGATAAAGCGGCGGCCAACCCGCCAACAGGCTGGCGGTCCAAAAAATGGAATTCTGACCCTGGCGGGAACCGCCAACTGTGACCGCCACTTTAACACTCCGACCGCCACGGCGGTACAGACAAACAGCGCGGCGGTCACCGCCAACAGACAGGCGGCAGACAATGTACCGCCCACAGTATCATAACTCACCAATCCACCACCTTTTCCGGGGCGGGAGCCCCGCCGATAAAAACTCGGCGGAAACAGACTACGAACGGGAAAACGCTCACCTCTACGCACTCCACGAGGAAGGAGGACAGCATGGAACCCGAATTAAACATCCTACCTGCTCTCGTCTACCTGCTCATCTACCACAAGTACGAACGCCGGCGCAGACGACAACGGTGAGTACTGCACCTACGACACACGGGAGGGGGGAGGAGGAAAGCTTACGGCACACCACACATATGCGACCCCCACCCCCCCCAAACTATGTACACACCAATGCAGAGCAACAAGTCACAGTGACACCACCCAAACCCCCCTGAAAAATGCAAAGACATAATTAAATTGTGAATTAAAATTTATGTACAAAATAGGCTCTGAAAAGTATTGGTCAACTAGCCAAAAAATCAATATCAAAATAATTCTATATACATTGCAATGGAATAACCGAGGCAATTAGTCCTGCACATCAAAAGAAAATCGAAGTGTCCGTGGGCCAAAGTGTAACAACACAAGGGCAAAGCCCACACAGGAGACCTGAGTCCTTTGGAGAGAACACTGCAGGGGCATCTGATGAAAAAACTACCGGCACCTCAGGGGGAAGGGAAGGGGGGGCACCACAGCCACATGAGTCCACGACGCCAGATCGACGAAGGGGCCACCATGCCTACTGTGCCATCCTGGGGAGTGCAAAGCCACAGTCTCTCAAGTCTCTACAGTAGGTGGGTTGCCCACTGTTCCATCCTGGGGAGTGCAAAGCCACAGTCTCTCAAGTCTCTACAGTAGGTGGGTTGCCCACTGTGCATCCTGGGGAGTGCAAAGCCACAGTCTCTCAAGTCTCTACAGTTGGTGGGTTGCCCACTGTGCCATCCTGGGGAGTGCAAAGCCACAGTCTCTCAAGTCTATACAGTAGGTGGGTTGCCCACTGTTCCATCCTGGGGAGTGCAAAGCCACAGTCCATCAGGTGGATTACAGTCTCCACTGGTCAAGGAGGAGGCATGGTGGGCACAGTGAACCGTTAACAGTGCATGCAGAAAGGGCCCAGCGAAGCGGTGCTTGAGACGGCGGGGCCCAGCGGAGCGGTGCTTGACAGGAAGGGCCCAGCGGAGCGGTGCTTGAGACGGCGGTGCCCAGCGGAGCGGTGCTTGACAGGAAGGGCCCAGCGGAGCGGTGCTTGACAGGAAGGGCCCAGCGGAGCGGTGCTTGAGACGGGGGTGCCCAGCGGAGCGGTGCTTGAGACGGCGGGGCCCAGCGGAGCGGTGCTTGACAGGAAGGGCCCAGTGGAGCGGTGCTTGAGACGGCGGTGCCCAGCGGAGCGGTGCTTGACAGGAAGGGCCCAGCGGAGCGGTGCTTGACAGGAAGGGCCCAGCGGAGCGGTGCTTGAGACGGCGGTGCCCAGCGGAGCGGTGCTTGAGACGGCGGGGCCCAGCGGAGCGGTGCTTGTCAGGAAGGGCCCAGCGGAGCGGTGCTTGAGACGGCGGGGCCCAGCGGAGCGGTGCTTGACAGGAAGGGCCCAGCAGAGCGGTGCTTGACAGGAAGGGCCCAGCAGAGCGGTGCTTGAGACGGTGGGGCCCAGCGGAGCGGTGCTTGACAGGAAGGGCCCAGCGGAGCGGTGCTTGAGACGGCGGTGCCCAGCGGAGCGGTGCTTGACAGGAAGGGCCCAGCGGAGCGGTGCTTGAGACGGCGGTGCCCAGCGGAGCGGTGCTTGAGACGGCGGGGCCCAGCGGAGCGGTGCTTGACAGGAAGGGCTCAGCGGAGCGGTGCTTGAGACGGCGGTGCCCAGCGGAGCGGTGCTTGACAGGAAGGGCCCAGCGGAGCAGTGCTTGAGACGGCGGTGCCCAGCGGAGCGGTGCTTGAGACGGCGGGGCCCAGCGGAGCGGTGCTTGACAGGAAGGGCTCAGCGGAGCGGTGCTTGAGACGGCGGGGCCCAGCGGAGCGGTGCTTGACAGGAAGGGCCCAGCGGAGCGGTGCTTGAGACGGCGGGGCCCAGCGGAGCGGTGCTTGACAGGAAGGGCCCAGCGGAGCGGTGCTTGAGACGGCGGTGCCCAGCGGAGCGGTGCTTGACAGGAAGGGCCCTGTTCAGCGGTGCTCTTCTGCACGGCGGGGCCCTGTTCAGCGGTGCTCTTCTGCACGGTGGGGCCCTGTTCAGCGGTGCTCTTCTGCAAGGCGGGGCCCTGTTCAGCGGTGCTCTTCTGCACGGCGGGGCCCTCTTCAGCGGTGCTCTTCTGCACGGCGGGGCCCTGTTCAGCGGTGCTCTTCTGCACGGCGGGGCCCTGTTCAGCGGTGCTCTTCTGCACGGCGGGGCCCTGTTCATCGGTGCTCTTCTGCACGGCGGGGCCCTGTTCAGCGGTGCCCTTCTGCACGGCGGGGCCCTGTTCAGCGGTGCTCTTCTGCACGGCGGGGCCCTCTTCAGCGGTGCTCTTCTGCACGGCGGGGCTCTGTTCAGCGGTGCTCTTCTGCACGGCGGGGCCCTCTTCAGCGGTGCTCTTCTGCACGGCGGGGCCCTGTTCAGCGGTGCTCTTCTGCACGGCGGGGCTCTCTTCAGCGGTGCTCGTCCAGTAAGTCAAGGGAGCCAGACCTGGCCTGGACTCCCTGCTCGGTCGCCCTCCGACCGTGCTGTTGCTGGACCCTTCGGTGACGGAGTCCTGGGCCCTTTGGTGTCCTCCCTAACACCCGGGATAGGGCTTGTGGGGCCCTCCTGCTCCGCGCTCCTGCTGGCTGACTTCTCCGCCCTGCTGCCCTTTCGCTCCTTAGATGGGGCTCTCGGGCCCTTGCCTCCCCTAGATGTTGTGGCTGGTGAAGTGGGCGAACTTTGCTCCTTGGGGGCAGCCGTGTCAGTCCTCTCACGGCGGCCCTTTAGTTTCCTGGTCCTCTTGCCTGGGGGGGGGGCTGGCTGTCCCCTTGCTGCTGATTGAAGTGTCACTGCTGGCAAAGGGTGGACTCCAGAACCCATGCACCACAGTGACACTCGAAGCTGGGCTGGTGGTGGCTGAGGTGCTCTTGGGACTCTTTGCAGATGGAGGGGGTGGGTCAGGGGAGGGAAAGAGGTTAAGATTAGCGAGGAAAAGTTTCTTAGGACCAAGGTAAAGGGTAGGAG
This sequence comes from Pleurodeles waltl, assembly GCF_031143425.1. NCBI lineage: Eukaryota > Metazoa > Chordata > Amphibia > Caudata > Salamandridae > Pleurodeles > Pleurodeles waltl. The sequence continues at coordinate 480,237,471 of NC_090451.1, forward strand.
TAGTGGTGATGGGAGTGGAGGAAGAGGATGTGGTTGTAGGAGAGTCAGGTGTGCTGTCTTTGGGTGCAGGTGCTTGTGCTGGAGGCTGTTGTGAGGTGGATGGCTGTTGGGTGGGTGTCTGCCTGCGATTGTGTGTCTTGGAAGAGGGGGTGACAGACACAGTGGGAGAGGACACAGGGGACGTGTAAATGGTAGTGGGGGTGGTGACTGCACGTGTGCAGACTGTACTGGAGGGTGTGCTGGTGATGGAAGCACTGGCTGATGGTGGTGTGCATGCAGGTGTGAGTGTAGACGTCACAGGGAGGGAGGAGGGAGATGAGGAGGAGGGGGACACAGAGGTGGTAGTGACTGTTGGAATGTCTGCATCTGGGTGTTGCTTGGGTGAATGCTTGTGGGTTCTGTGGTGCTTGTGTCTGGATGAGCTTCCCTTGGGTGTTGAGGTGTGTGCAGGCTGGTCTGATGGTGTGGATGGGATAGGCTGAGGAACAGGAGACAGAGACAGGGTGGAGGCAGTCAGAAGAGGGAGGCTGGAAACAGGGACAATGGCTGCCGTCAGTGCTGAGGCCAGAGCATTGAACGATCGTTGATGGGCAGCCTGACCCGAATGAATGCCCTCCAGGTAGGCATTGCTCCGATGCACCTCCCTTTCTACCCCCTGGATGGCATTCAAAAGGGTAGTCTGCCCAACAATGATGGTCTGAAGGAGGTCAATGACCTCCTCACTGAGGGCAGCAGGGGTGACAAGGGCAGGGGCTGAGGTGCCTGGGGCGAAGGAGACGGCCGCCTTCCTGGGCGAGCGGGCACGAAGCGTAGGCTGAGGGGCTGCTGGGAGGGTGGGGCTGGTGCGCTGGGTGGCGGCTGTACCTGTAGAGGCGGGGGGCCCGGATGTTGCCGCCACCGCTAGGGAGCTCCCATCCGAGGATGTGTCGGTGTCGCTGGTGTCACCACCGGTCCCCGTTGTGGTGCTCCCCTCGCCCTCCGGATCACTGGTGCCCTCGGTGTCTGTTCCTGGGCCCACCGGGGCCTTGTGACTTGCAGCTCCCTCGTGCTCTGATGCCAATTCTCCTCCGCCTGATGATGCTAATGCACACATGCACAAGAAGATGAAGAAGAAGGGTGGGGGGAGAAAAACGTAGACCAGGTTGAGTGCATGCAATGTCAACACCGTTGGCGGAGAGGACAGACACAGGAGCCTCATGCACTAAGCCGCGCATTCGGGGTACACTACTCAGTACTTCTGACTAGGACAACAGGTCTATAGACGACAAACGCACACATGTGTGATGCTGGACCATCGATAGCTGTACTTGTCACCCTACAGAGGTGGGGGCCGGGAGCACAGGGCCATGCCTAAAGGAGAGGACTACACTACAGAAAGCGCCCTGGCCTAATGTCACCCACAACCCTCCTCCCCCACCCAGACGCCTCCACTGCGCATAAAGATAGCAGAATGTGCTGATACTCACCCCCTTGTGTCTGCTCTGATGTCCTCAAGCGCCCATCCAAATCAGGGTAGGCCACCGCCAGGATCCGGGACATCAGGGGGGTCAGGGTACGACTGGCACCCCTCCTAGGTTGGGAGGCCATCCCCAGCAGTGACTCGGCGGTCTTCCTGGTCCCGCGGCGGATGTCCTCCCACCTCTTGCGGCAGTGGGTGCCCCGTCTGACGTGGACCCCCAGGGCCCGGACTTCCTTGGCGATGGCACGCCAAATGTCCACTTTCTCATGGGCGCTGACCTATTTGACATGTACAGGGTGGGAAGGAAAAATTCATCAATTTTCTGCATGTTAGATGTGATTGGCCCCCCCTCCCCAACCTTGCCATATGGCACATGCTCTCATCTGTCGTGCGTTGCACGCCTCATGCGCCCCCCACCCCACCAACTTACATCCACCCCACTCCACACAGGCATATCCCATTCAATGTGCACCCAGTGTAATTACCTGTTGGTCTGGAGGACCGTAGAGTAACGCATACTGGGGGAGGACCCCATCCACAAGTTTCTCCAACTCCTCAGACGTGAAGGCAGGGGCCCTTTCCCCAGTCGCAGCAGCCATTGTCACTTCCAGACCGAGGTCACAGCAGCACTTGCAGTATAGGTCCTCTCCTGTGGATGATCAGGTCTCGAGTGATTAAGCAGATAGAAAATGGCGGTCATGCCCGCGGCAGTGCGTACCGCGGCGGTGCGTACCGCGACCGCCGGCGCACCTCGTCATTGGCTCCTGAAACCCATAGGCTTCAATGTTAACCAATGCGGCTTCGTATAGCGGTCTTCGACCGCCTACCGCCACGGTGTGCCATGCCAGCGCATTGACCTCACATCCCATTGTCCCACTTCACAGGTCAGGCAGCCGCCATTTCAAGGGCCCACATGGCATAATTTGTACTGCGTCACACAGGCCTAGGCCTTGCATTGCCACACATACACGCCTTTCAATACATAGATAATCGTGTGCTAGGCATGCTGTGGTGAACGTACCTGTGAATTGCTTGACTCTGTGCTCCATGTTGTCCTTCCTAGGCACTGTCCGCTGGGACTTGCGAGGAGAAGGATGAATCCTCGCGTGTACCGACCGCTGGTCGACAATGGAAGAACGCCATATCATACTACGATACCGCCTTGACCGAGCCACTATACATGAACTGTGTGCCCAGCTGGAGCCAGCCCTGATGTCCCCCATCCGCCAACCCACAGGAATTCCCCCTCTAGTGCAGGTTCTGTCAGTCCTCCATTTTTTGGCAAGTGGCTCATTCTAGACAACAGTGGCCATGTCATCTGGAATGTCTCAGCCTATTTTTTCAAAAATTTTGTCTAGAGTGTTGTCTGCCCTGACGAAACACATGCAGAGCTACATTGTATTCCCTGAGGAGGTTGATTTGGCCACTGTGAAGGGTGATTTTTATGCCCTTGGACATATCCCCAACATAATTGGTGCCATTGATGGGACCCATGTGGCTTTAGTACCCCCAAAAGACGATGAGCAGGTATACAGAAACAGGAAAAGTTACCATTCTATGAACGTCCAGGTGGTCTGTTTGGCTGACCAGTACATCTCCCATGTGAATGCCAAGTTCCCTGGGTCAGTGCATGACGCGTATGTGATGCGTAATAGCAGCATCCCTTATGTGATGGAACAGCTACAGAGACAACGTGTGTGGCTAATTGGTGACTCTGGTTACCCCAACCTGCCTTGGCTATTGACCCCAGTGAGGAATCCCCGGACCAGGGCAGAGGAACGGTACAATGAGGTCCATGGGCGAACTAGGAGGATCATAGAAAGAACCTTTGGCCTCCTGAAGGCCAGGTTTAGGTGCCTGCATATGACAGGGGGATCCCTGATGTACTCACCAAAGAAGGTGTGCCAGATCATCGTGGCCTGCTGCATGCTTCACAACCTGGCATTGCGACGTCAGGTGCCTTTCCTGCAGGAGGATGGTCCAGATGGTGGTGTTGAAGCAGCTGTGGAGCCTGCGGAGAGTGAAGAGGAGGAAGACGAAGAGGACCACACAGACAACAGGGACAGAGTTATCCAACAGTATTTTCAGTAGCACACAGGTAAGAATCACCCACGCCATTTAACATTTACTGAAAGCCCCCTGCATCTTTACTTTGTGTATTTCCCCCCAGTTCTTTTAAACTGATGTTTGATTTTCCCTTCCCTTTTCAGTGCTGTATGACCCACTGCATGACTTCTGCTTGGTTAGCCCATGGACTAATGCTTATTGACATCGGTATGTTGTCATCACAAAAATAACAGAACATTATTGATCAGTAATGTGTTATACATTTGTAAATAATACAGGCTGACTCCTGAATGATTTCAGTGCAATGAGTCATTTATTTTTAGTGCTAGATATTGGTACATGATATTAAAACGGTGATGGGTGAGGGTGGAGTTATGTCCATGGCAGAGCCCAGTTCTCAGTTTCACAGGTGCATTTTCCATATGCCTGTGGAAGGATGGAGCAGGGGCAGTTCAAGGTTGGACAGGGTGACACGTTGGGACAGTGGGATGACATCAGGGGGTATCTTATGCTGGCGGGGTTCTTGGCATCCCACTCTGTCTTCCTGCGAGATCTCAGGTTCCTCCTGCGGGGTGGTTGTTCTTCAGCAGGAGGTGGGGTTCTGGTGGCCCGTCGTTGTGTGGGGGCCTCCTGACCACTAGCGCCGGCGGAGGTGGTAGGCTGTTCCTGGCTAGTGACAGGGGCCCTTTGTGGTGCCACATGGTCCCGCAATGTGGTTTCTATCCGGTTGAGGGCCTGGACTATGGTCCCCATAGCGGTAGCGATGTTCCTGAGTTCATTGCTGAACCCCATGTACCGTTCCTCCTGCTGTGCCTGGATCTCGGTGAACCTGGCCAGTACCGTCGCCATCGTCTCCTGGGAGTGATGGTATGCTCCCATGATGGTGGTGAGGGCCTCTTGGAGAGTCGGTTCCCTGGGCCTGTCCTCCCCCCCATGTCGCACAGCAGCCCTCCCAGTTGCCCTGTTTCCCCGGGCCTCTGTCCCCTGGACGGTGTGCCCACTACCACTGCCCCCAGGTCCCTGTTGTTGTTGGGGTGTTGGGTCAGCCTGGGTGCCCTGTAGTGGCGGACACACTGCTGCTTGACGCGTCCTGGAGACAGAGGCATGGGCCCGCTGGGTGGGAGCTGTGCTGGTGTTCCCAGAGGGGGTTGGGTCTGCTGTGGCCTGTGTCTGTGTGTGGGGAACCGACTGTCCAGAGGTCCCCGATGGTCCGGGCTGGTCATCAGGTTCTAGGTCGACAGAGCTGCTGTCCTCGCTGGGGGCCTGTTCTGGGGGTGGGATGGACAAATCTGGACCCTCCGTGGCGGTGTGTTGGCGTTCGGGCCCTGCAGGGGTAAAAGAGTATGGTTATTGTTTCTGTGTGTGCCATGGCGTGCATTTTTAGTGCCCTTGTCCCCCAGTGCTGGCATTCCCTTGTGGGAGGTGTTGTGAGGGTGGTGGGGGGGGTGTATGGGTATGTGCAATGGTCATGCTTTGGTGGTGGCTGTCTATGGTTTGTGTTGGCATTCAGGGGTTGGTGTTGTTTAGGGTGGGTTGTGCTGGTGAGACATTGGCAGGGAGGTTGTGTGCTGGGGGGTTGAGATTGGGGGTGAGGGGGGGGTTTGGCATGCTGGTGGTTGGGGGGGTGAAGTAGTTGAGATTCGACTTACCAGAGTCCATTCCTCCGTGTACTCCAGAGAGGCCATCAGGATGCAGGATGTTTACTACCTCTTGCTCCCATGCTGTGAATTGGGGTGGAGTGGGTGGGGGTCCGCTGCCAGTCTTCTGCACAGCGATGTTGTGTCGCGACACCATCGAGCGCACCTTCCCCCGTAGGTCGTTCCATCGCTTTCGAATATCTTCCCGATTTCTGGGATGCTGTCCCACAGCGTTGACCCTGTCTACGATCCTTTGCCATAGCTCAGCCTTCCTTGCTATAGTGTGTGCTGCACCTGTGTGCCGAAGAGCTGGGGCTCAACCCTTATAATTTCCTCCACCATGACCCTGAGTTCTTGGTCCGAGAACCTGGGGTGTCTTTGGGGTGCCATGGGGTGGTGTGGATGAGGTGTGGGGTGGTGTTTGTGGTGATGTGCGTGGTGATATGTGGTGATGTGTGCGTAAATGTGGTGTGGGTGATGAAGTTGGGTTCCTGTGTGTGTTGGGGTTTTCGATTGCTGTGCTCGCTCTCTCTATCTCTATCTCTATCACCTTCTCTCCGATTTCCAACTAGTGGGGGTTTGTGGGTGATGTGGGTGTGTGTTTTATAGTTGATTGGATGTGTGGGAGTGTTGTTTGTATGTGTCTCAGGTGTGTGTATTTCAAATTGTCCAATGTGGCTGTGTTTTGGAGCTGTGTGTGTATTTTGAGCGCGGCGGTGTGTACCGCCAATGGAATATCGCGGTTGAAAGACCGCCGCGTGGATTCGTGGGTCAGAATGGCATGGGCGTGTTTGTGTTGGCGTGACGGTGGAGGTTTGGTCATCTCCAGTTTTCCGCAGCCCGCTGATGTGGCGGCCTTCCTTGGATGTCGGGTTTTTGGCGGTTTCACAGTTGGTGGTCAGAATGACCGTGGCGGTTTACCGCGGCGGTAGAATGGCGGACTTCTGACCGGCGGTAAGGGCCTTTTACCGCCGAGGTCAGAATGACCCCCTACATCTCCTCTTCTGTTGAATGAAAAATGTAACTTTTTATAAAATGTGTAGACATACACATATATATATAACAATATATACAATTATATCTCTTCGATCAGTCTTCTTGGCACTTTGATCAAATGACCTGATCTGGTTACTGGAACTGTAAGCTGTCATCTTCAGTGTCTGAGATTGCCAAGGGTAATACAGGGGAAGCAACAGTCACTGAGTTTCCAGGGTCAGACTTTCCTTCACTGTTCCACGTTGAAGATCAATGAATCACAGGCCTCAAGTGAGGAGAGTCTCTGATACCAGACTTGCCTGGGCATCTAGCAGTCACCATATGTCCCTTGGTAGACACCACTTGAAAAGGTTCAGCATCATAGGGAGCATCACATTTTCTTTTCCACATCTGTTGGGTGATCAACAAATCTCCTTTTCTAAATGAGTTGTCCTTTGCATGTGCCCTCTTGTCTGCATGAGCTTTTATTTTCTGCTTGTTAACAAAGTGCCTTGTACGAATCATGTTCTCACTTTGGTCTTCTTGGTCCATTGAAGCAACTTGGTTGTCATTGCTTTCTGGAACAGCAAAGTTGCAGGACTTTTACCTGTGGTCAAGTGGGGGGTAGAAAGATAAGCTTGTAGAGTAGAATTTAGTAATGGTTTCAAATTGAGGTTCTTAAGAGTAGTACACTGCACTGCTTTCTTTAACATACTCATAAAATGTTCAACAAGTCCTTGGCCTGTGGCCAGAGAGGCATACTCTTTTGATGCTTTCTGTTTTGATGTTCCAGGAATTCTTTAAATTATTTACTATTGATGGGTGGACCATTTGTCAGATTTCACAATGGCTGGAATGTCCCATGTCGCGAAGATGTCTTCAAGCTTTTCAATGACTCGTTCATGAGTTGTAGATGAGAGATTTTCAACCATCCGGAAACGTGAGTATTCATCTACAATCATCCTTAGATGATATCCATTATCAAGTGGGCCAAAGAACTTGATGGCTATCCTCTCCCATGCATGTTTAGGGAGTTCTGATATCTTCAGAGTATGTTGAGTATCATTGGTAGAAAGGCAGTTGCATATATGACAAGCCTTGAGTTAATCTTCAACTCATTCATCTAAGTATGGAAACCAAACTCTATCTTGGAGAGCTTTCTTTGTGGTGATAATGCCACAGTGTCCTTTGAGAGCCACTGCAATTACTCTCTGTAGCAAACTCTCTGTAATCAGGATTTTTGACCCTCACAGTATAATTCCTTCCTGAGTAACTCATCCTTGACATTTTTATAGTTTTTATATGCACCATCATTGGTGAGAGGTTGACTGTGTTGGTTGCATGACTAATGCTTAAATATGTCTTTTAACTTCATCAGATCACTATCATGTCTCATGACAGTTATAATCTGGGCTAACAAGATTGCAGCTGGTGTACTTGATGATGAAATCGATGTAGGCTTCAGCCGTCTTGGATGGAGTACCATGACCTTGTATAGGCACTCTTGAGACATAGTCAGCAGAATTCTGATCCTTTCCTGGATGATGCACAATTGTACAATTGTATTCTTACAATCGGAGTCCCCATTGTTCAATGTTAGGAAGCATCTCGGCTTTGGATTAACAAAGATGGTCAGCAAAGCTTGATGATCAGTGACCAATGTAAAAGGTTTTTGTACTGAAATATATGGAAATGTTCACAAGTCCAAACCACAGCCAAGCTTTCTTTTTCAGGTTGTGAGTAAGCACGTTCTGTTTGGGACAAACTTCTACTAGCATAGGCCACACTATGCAGTTGAGCATTTGGGTGTCCACCATGCTATGCAAGGATAGTGCCTAAACCAACCTGATTAGTGTTGACTTCAACTTCTATACGAAGCTTTGGATTGAAGTTTGGCATTTTGGTAGCATTTTCAATAGTGTGTTTGATTCTCCCAAATTGTTCTCACATTCTTCTGACAATTGATAAGAAGCATTTTTCACCATCATCTCGTAATGAAGCACTAACAGTGGCAAAGTCTTGTATTTACCTTCAACAATAACTGGCCATCCCAAGAAAAGAACGGACCATTGAAACATCTTGTGGGGGATCAGCATTTAATGGAGCTTGTACTTTTGCAAAATCAGGTGTCATAAAAGATATGGCCAAAGAATTTTAGTTTTATCTTGTTGAACTCACACGTCTGCATTCAAAGTCAACCCTGCATCACTAATCAATATACTTTTGAAAGAGCTCTGTCATGCTCTGTGAGGGTAGCTTCAAAAACTAACATTATCGCTATAATTGAATGCGTTCACAACCGGCTGTATGATGCGTCAAATGATGTCTTGGACTTCTGCAGCCGATGACACACAAAAACTAAGGGCCTGATCACGACTTTGGTGGATGGGACTCCATCACAAAAGTTACAGATATCCTGGACGCTGTATTTCAAGTTCCATTCTATCCAAAGGAACTTGTAAAATGGCGGGTGGGATAACCGTCACATTTGTTACAGAGTTTCCCATCTGCCAAGGTCGTAAGCAGGCCCAAAGTCTCTTGTATCTAAACAAACCAACATGTGTAGAAAAGGTTGCAATGCACCTGCAACTTTCTTCAAGTTACAACTGATGACAATCTGTATTTAAATCAAGGCGAGAAAAGACCTTTGCTCCATTCAATTGCACCATAATTTCAGTAATGTATGGGCCTGGATGTTTTTCTCGTTCAGTTGCCTTGTTTGCCTGTTGCATGTCAATGCAGATGTGTACAGCTCCTTCACTGACCTTTTAGGGTACTACTACTATGAGAGAAACCCATGGTGTCGGACCAGTGGAACGTCAATAATATCATGCTTAAGTAATTTCTTTTTGAACAGCTTCTTGTAAATAAGTAATTTGTCTATGTCTCTGAGCAATAAGATGGACATCATCGTCGATGTGCAGTTTTACTTTCATAGCCTTAAGCTTTCCTAAACCATGAAGCAACAAAGGGAATTGACTTACTATTTAGTGATGAACATTCATGTTGTAATTCACAGAAATCAGTCTCCTATCAGCAGCCGTGTTCAAGCTGAGTAAACAGGCACTTGATTCTGTACCTTGAAGCACATGGATCATTGCTTGTACTTTAATTTTGTCTTATGTTTCACTGTTGCTGCAAATGAACCTTGATTCTTTATGAGTGTTGATGCAGCTCAAATATACACTTTGGTCTTTGATGTCGTAAGTTGCAGTAATGGAGATAGTTTATTGTATTTCTCTTCAGGCATTGTGTTTACCGATGCACCACTGTCAATAAAGAAAGGTATTGAGCATCTATTTATGTTCAATGTAATCTTTGGATAGTGTTTGTGATTTAGCAGCCTTGGCATGTCGTCTTTTCTTTGACTGGCATTTTTCTTCCCATGCGACCAGTCCAACATGCGCCAGTTTCTCTGAGGTAAACATCAACATGGCACAATCATTTTCTTCACTTTCACTTGCGATTGAGACAGATGAACTGCTTCACAATAATTTAGAGGGTGATCAACTTTGTTTAGTTTCAACTTGACTCAACTGATGTCATGGCTTGACCTTGTGGGCTTGTGTCGAACGTTGCTTCTCAAACACTCTAGCGGCCATTTTGTCTTCGCTCCATGATGCACTTACTATTTCCTTTGCTTTACATACTGTCCCAAAACGGTTCTCTTTCCCACAGCCTCTACATATCTGTCCAATTGCAGGACACTTTCCTTCATGTGGAAACAAAAATCCACATCTAAAACACAACTTCTACTTACTTGTAAACATCACTTTGTGTTCTTCAATCTTTTACTTCTGATTACTTTTCACATTCATTACTGGCTCACTCTGGGTGCCTCCAGCCTCCATGTCATCGGCGTGTCTCTCTGCACATTCCACAACTGTGGAACCCATCAACACTCACTCCAGACTAAGAGTTTCTCTCAGCATTCGTCTGAATGAATCTGACAAACAGTCATTAATAAATCTAAGACACATAGGGGGTCATTATGACCCTGGCGGAAGGCGGTTACCGCCATGGTCATCCGCCGGTTCTCCGTTCCGCCCGCCGGGGCGGAGATGACCGCCGGGCTGGAGACATGGGTCTTCAGCCCAGCGGCCGTCACTATACCGCCAGCAGTATTTTGACCCGGCTTACCGCCGTGGATTTCCTGCAGTTGGAACCGCCATGAAATCCATGGCGGTAAGCACTATCAGTGCCAGGGAATTCCTTCCCTGGCACTGATAGGCGTCTCAAACACCCCACCCCCACCCCGACTCCCTCCCCTACACCCCCCACCACCCCTGCCACCCCCCAAAGGTGGCAGGGCCCCCCCCACCTGACCCCCAACATCACAGAACTCACACACACATGACACGCGCGCAGGCACCACCAACACACACATGCACACACACCGACATGGATGCCTACATCCACACACACAGTCAGACATGCACACCCACATACAAACAGACACGCACACATCCATACAGACATACCCACAGACATACACACACTCATTCCCAAAACACGCAACACCCCTGCAAGCATACACGCACTCACACACCCCCTCTACATACACACACGCACACCCCCACGCACGCACACAACACACAACACCCCCTCACCCCCCTCCCCTCACGGACAATCGACTTACCTGGTCCGACGATCCTCCGGGAGGGGACGGGAGCCATGGGGGCTTCTCCGCCGACACCACACTGCCAACAGAACACCGCCACACCGAATCACATGACGTGATTCGCTGGGCGGGGTTCTGTTGGTGTGGCGGTGGAGGTGGAGCAACCTCCACTTCCCCGCCGCCCGCCAGTATGGCTGTTGGCGGCTCTCCATCCGTAAAAGGATGGAGAGCTGCCAACGGTCATAATAGGCCAAGCGAAAAACCGCCACCATTGGCGGTCTTCCACATGGCGGTCCCTCGGCGGTCTTGATAAAAGACCGCCAAGGTCAAAATGACCCCCATAGCTTCTTCATCATTAAATTAATTGAACTTAAAGTGTTTGATGAGTGCATTGAGTCTTTCTGCAAATTCATCGATAGCTTCACCCACTCTTTGACTTTCTTGACTGAAAACGTATCGCTCATAATCAGTGCTTGGTACTGGAATGAAATTGAGATTCAAATTTTTAATATGATGATAAGTGACATCTTCGTCAGTTCTCAGCATTTTTAAATCACTTCTTTCACACCATCACCAGCAAGATTTTTTTTAAATACGTGATAATCTGTCTGTTACAAATCTCTTCTAGTGCATCATTGAAATCTTCAAGTGTCTCTATCCAAGAAGTCCATCTATCGCCAATATTTAGCTTTTGGGCAGTATCGAAAAGTGGTGGAGGTTTCAGGAAGACTGCATCATTGTAACCTAGTGTGGAACTTACTGACATTGAGAGTAGCATGCTCACTGACACTGTTCGATGCTCATGATTATGCAAACTTTCTCTGGAGTCCTTTGATGTGTGGGCCTCGGGATCATCTTTCGTGATAATTGGAACTGTCTTTTTTCTTAGCTGCCATTATAAAATTTCACAAATCTAACTTTTGCATTGAACTCTTTGCTCTTTGAAGACCTATGAAGTTGTCCTGAGCCCCACCCGACAGCCTGATGGGCAACTACTTTGGGTATGGACAGCTCTGTAAGCACAACCCTGAGCATCAGAGTCCCAGGCTCAATTAGAAAACATAGAGTAACTTCTAACAAACAAATCAAGAACAAAACAACACAAATCTAATCAGTAAAGCCAGAGATATGCATGTTTAAAGATTTCAGTGAAAATAGCACCATAATGCACATAGGGCCAACTGTGGTTGGCCTTGAACTCTTTGGTCTTTGAAGTCCTATGAAGTTGTTCTGAATCTCACTCAGCAGCCTGACTGGCAACTGCTTTAGGTATGGAAAGCTCTTTTAGCACAACCCTGAGCACTTCTCCTTGAACCACTTTGTTGCCTGCTGTGGCACCATGACTTTCTTTAGCAAGCTTGGTAAGTCATTTATTTCATTCTTTTTGTACTTCAGGTTGCATTTCCTGACATAGGGTTGAACATTGCCTTGCAGTGCTTCTGATTGCAACCTCCTTTGGTGAGTTATATTATCTTTGATTGCGCTTTGTAAACCTGGTTGTATCCACCTTCATTGTTACCGCTCCATACTATGTATAACTTAATTTTAAGTGGTAGCACACTTTTTTATTATTACCTTAGTCGTAGTTGCTTGACCAAAGATCTGTAGACTTCTTAGTGCAGCTTTCTCTATCTTCAACTGCTTCACACCAGCTGGAGTTGTGCTTTGACTCAATATATGCCAACCGTCAACTCAGTACTTCAACGAAGGCACATGTGGCACCACAAGTAGATTGCTTTGACCACAGCAAACTCTCTGGTAGAACATTGTCCTTCTTCTGGTCACTTAGCCCCTATCATTATCGCTATTTGGAGAATCCTCCCCAGCCTGGGTACCCACCAATGACTGTGCCACTGAAGGAGCTGTAAAGCACAAGTCTTTATTCCTCTGTGTGTACCTGTGAACACCAATATTTTAATGAAGCTTTCATTACATTCTGTTCTAGCAAAAACATCACACTGCTGTGAAGTCCGTTCAAAGCCAAAAGGTTTCAGTTATAAAATGTGCAAAATAGTTCACTAGTGATCAAGTAGTGCTTTCAAATTTTTCAAATTGTCCCCTCCCACATTAGCAAGCCTGACCCATTAGTGGATACAACCTGTCACCCTCCTAGCCCTCAACAAACTTTAGAAACAGCACAATCTCAGTACAAGCAAGATTATGGGGGTTATTCTAACTTTGGAGGAGGTGTTAATCCGTCCCAAAAGAGACAGAAAAGTGACGGATTTACCACCAGGCGTATTACGAGTCCATTATATCCTATGGAACTCGTAATACGGCTGGTGGTATATCCGTCACTTTACCGTCACTTTTGGGACGGATTAACACTCCTCCAAAGTTAGAATAACCCCCTATGTAATTTAAGAATGGATATTGCCTGGGGAACCAATATTGCATGCCGACTTGCCTCACTGTGCCAATGGTGCCTGCGAGGAGAGTGCTGCAACTATGATCATTCCGTGAATCAGTACAGCTGACTTATGATTGCTAGTCGTAACAAATTTGGTTACTGGTTGAGGGGGGTGAAAAAGTACTCAAGCAGAAACCATAATCCTTGTCAGGGTGAAATCACAAGCAAACCCCAAATTAACCTGTGCTCAAACCCCGGTACCTTGGCAAGAGCAGTCAGGCTTAGCTTTGAAGTACTGTGCAAAGTATTTTTGCAACACTTCAAACAGTAATAAAGTGAAACACAACACAAGAAGAGTCCCACATCAAATTAGAAAACATAGAGTAAATTCCAATAAACAAATCAGTAAACCCAGAGCAATGCAAGTTTAAACATTTCAATGAAAATAGTACCAAAAAAGCACAAAGCACCAACAGTATTTAGCTGGTCACGGCAGATTGAGACAAAGTCACAAGTTCAAGTGATGAAGCACTGGCTGGCTACACTGGCCTATTTAGACCCACTGAACACAGTACCTAATCCTGGTTGCGAAAAGATTCAGAGTCCCACGTTGTTGATGTGTTGCACAGCAGGGGTGATGAGAGATCTCGGCAGGGAGATGCAGCATGCAGAGGCAGTTCTTGTGGAGATGGAGCATGGTTCTAAGGGCCTGCGATCGGTGATTTGAAATCCATGATGTGGGGAAGTCCACTCAGCAAAGGCGATGCATGGCTTCTGCACAGATGCACTGCACCATAGAGTTTCAGTCCTCACTCAGGCAAGTGGGTAGCAGGACAGCACATCAGGGCAGTAGCCTCCCTCCTGGCAAGGTCCAGAGGTCCAGAAATATACTGAAGAGTTGGGGTCTGAGGTCCAATATTTATACCTAGTGCCTACTTTGAATTTGTAGAGGCTTCTAGAGCTGTCCATCCACCTGAGGTGGCAGGCATCCCCTTCCTCTCTATCCTGTCCCCAGCTTGTCTGAGGTCACAAAAGACCAGTGTCAATCCCTTTGTGAGAGTGCTCAGCCAGAGCCTTTGCGATGTGCAAGTGTAGTAAGTGACAGCCCCTCCCTTCGTTAACTCACAGTGGCTTATCCTGACAACCCCTATCATCCTTTTTTCTCATTGTCAGGGAGCAACTGGCAGCTACACCTAGCCATGTGACCCAGAAACAGGCCGCAGGCACCAAATGGTTAGGGCAATAAAATGTGATCTTTATAAAAGTGGCAATTTCGGAATTGACTAAAATTCCGACTTTACCATTAAAGATGGATTTTAATTACAATTCTTTGGACACCAAACTCAAGCTATCTACCTGCTCCTGATTGGAAGTTACAGCTTATTAAATGTAATAAGGTAACTCCAAAGTTATACTATGGGAGAGAGAGGCCTTGCAATCTCCTAAATTTGTTTTTCAATACCACAACATGCAAAACTATAAAATAAAAAACAAGTCCTACTTTTAAAATACATTGCACCCTGCCCTATGGGTTTTTTGTGTCCTACCTTAGGGGTAACCTTTGTGTATTAAAAAAGGAAGTTTTAGGCCTTGAAAAAGGTTTATTTTTCAGGGTTGAAATGGGAATTTAAAACTGCCACACAGGCTGCAATGGAAAGCCTGAGACATGTTTAAAGGGCTACTCAAGTGGGTGGTACAATCACTGTTGCAGACTGTTAGATTTTTTGCCTTATGCAGGGTAATCCTTAGTCTTTTTGCCTCCTTCCTCCTGGTTTTTCTGACCTCTCGTTGTTGGCTCTAGGACTCTGAGCACTTTATCACTGCTGACCAGTGCTAAAGTGCAGGTGCTCTCGCATCTAAAGTTGGTATGATTGGCTTATACCTAATTGGCATATTTAATTTACCTATAAGTCCCTTGTACAGTGGTATATCTATACCCAGGGCCTGTAAATTAAATACTACTAGTGGGCCTGCAGCGCTGCTTGCGCCACCCACTGAAGTAGACTTTCAAACCTGTCTCAGGCCTGCTAGCGCAGTGCCTGGGTGCGCAGTTTTCTGCCACAGGGACCTGGCATCTAAATTTACTTGCCAGGCCCAGAACTCCCCTTTTACTACATGTAAGTCACCCCTAAGGTACGCCGTAGCTAGCCCTATGGGCAGGGTGCCATGTTTGTAGAAAGGCAGGACATGTGCCATATTGCATGGCCTGTCCTAGTAGTGACAAACAGCCTAACTTGGTGTCTCACTGCTGTGAGTGCTGCCTTCTCATAGGATTGCATTAGAAATGCCCTGCCTTATGTGTAAGGGGTATTGTCTGATTTATGAGGGGTAGCGTAGGCGTGTTTGGTATGGTTGTGATGGTGATAATAAATGCTGCTTACTGGTGTGGGTGTATTTTTTATTACTATCACAGAAATGCCACTTCTAGAAAGTGGGCATTTATCTGTGCTTATGACTCTGGTGTTTTGCAGCTTGACTCCAATCAACGTCCGGGCAGAGTGACAGTTGGGGCTTTGTGCATACTTTTCAGTCAGCCTGTACACAGGGAGGGTGGAGGTGTCACAGAGGTGCATCTGCATACTGAATAGTCTTCCTGGGCTGAGAGAAGGGAGAGGCGGGGCACACCTGCATTTGTAAAGATTGTGCCCTGGCCTCACACAATAGGGTCGTTAACCCCCCACTGATATTTGGAGCCTGTGCTGAAAGGAGAGAGGGGGCACTCCCAGAACCAGTTGTAACTGGCTGGAACCTCCTCTCCCTACCATTGTAAAACACTGCAAGAACTGACTATAAGTACAGGGGAATTTTCCCCACAATTTGGAGACTCCTGGAATCATCTTGGAACTGGACACCAAAGGCTGAAAGGACTCACCAGGAACCGCCATGGACTGCTGCTGCTGTGCTGACCTGTGACCTGCCTGGTCACTGTGAAGGACTTGCCACTTGCTGCCTTTCCCTTGTGCTGGCCTGTAGCTGGGCCCTCCACCTGATGACCTTGTCTTAAGATTCTGCTCCCCAGGGGCAGGGTGCTGTTGCCCCTGACCCCTGTATCCATTTCTTCAAGAGGGGTGCTTCTCCATGGTTGCGGATGCCATAGTGCTGATTGCAGCGTGCTTATGGAGCCTTGGGAGCTCGTAGGCTCCTTGCTGCTTTAAATAAGATCACCGCAGCGGCCCGGGAAGCTGGAAGAACACTCGCGCACCGCATCGGGTGCAGGCGAGAGTCTGCTCGGGCCCCAGGAGGGGTCCGATCTTCTTGTGGCTTCACGGCAGGACCAGGGGAAGGCGCGGGGAGTGCCCCCTTCCCCCTGGCCTCTGCATTAGGAGCAGGACGCTCCTTTTCTGCTGATAGGTAAAACGGACATTATTGTCCCCAGAGATCGCGGGTCCCGGGAGGGGCCTGTCATTAAACCAGAGGGGGTGCGTGGTGCCCCCCTCCTCCCCTAAGTTCTTTTTGCTGGCTTTGGCCCCCCCTCATGAGGGCCGATTGAGGCCCTGGGGGGCCCCCAGTAATCACAGTCCCCAGAGGGGCCTGTCTATAAAAGAGAGGAGGTGCATGTCGCCCTCCTCTGACCCCAGAGTATAAGGGAGGCCCCCGTTTTGCGCATAGGAGCGCCGGGGCCCCATTGTTCGCATTCTAGGCACTGGAGGTGCCTTCATCCAACCAGGTACTGTTTAAAGGACCAATATAGTTGCAATCCAAAGTTCTTTCTACAGACTTTTGTTTGATTCATATATTACCTACCTGCGTTTGATGTTTTTACATATGTGTATGCAAATGTTCCTTTTATGGACATGCTTGCTAATATGTTTTTCTAACTTGCCATATGTTTTCTAATGTTCCTACTATGGGCATTTTATGATATTCTTATGACAAGTGCTGTGATGTAATAACGTGTTTTCCTGACTACTGCTTATGTTGCAGAACACTGAGTAACCTGTGTGTTATGTGTGACTACTGCTAGGTTGCAGAGTAACTAATGTGTAACGTTCTGACAACTGCTAAGGTAGCAGGATAGTACTGATATGTGATGTTTGATCTGATAATTGCCTTGTGTACAACACAGTATATTTTCATATAATCTGGTGTTGTGTTTCCTTTGTGGTGGGGATATTGCGTCACATGTGTCGTGTGTGTTGTGCAAACGCTTTACACATTAAGCTACCAAGGGGGTGAGCAGGGGTTATCTTGGACGTGTAACTCCCTTACCCTGACTAGAGTGGGTAAGTTCTGCCTGGCTGAGGTGCATACCCTAGCCAACCAGAAACCCCATTTCGAACACAGACCCATTAGTAGCATTTAATTTACAGGCCCTGGGCCCATATATTCCCACTCTACTTGGGACTTACAAGGAAATTAAATATGCCAATTGGGTGTAAGCCAATTCTACTGTGTTTAAAGGAGAGAGCACAAGCACTTTAGTACTGGTTAGCACTGGTAAAGTGCAGAGAGTCCTAAAGCCAGCAAAAAGAAAGTCAGCAAAACAAGAGTGAATGGATGTAGTAGGACAGGAGTAGGGAGGGAGCAGGACATAAGTGGGTGGAGCAGAACGTGAACCAAAGCACTGGGGCAGGACATGAGGTGAGGGCCACAGGAAGGCTCAGAGGTGCAGTGTGGAGTGTTCGGCAATGGCATGTCAGAAGCTCGCAGCTGATGTGTTGAGGAGGATTAAGGTGCTATTGGAGCTACCATTGTGGCTGCTGCTGCAGTGGATGGGTCGATTCAAAGGTGCTAGGCCAAGCTGTCCAAACACTGAAAACACTGAAGGCACCCAAGCTGACTGACTGAATCCTTGAGCTGCTCTGCCCTGCACTTCAGTGTTTCAGGGAGCCAGAAGGCTTGGATACAGTCAGAGGAACACTTAAGAGCAAGTTGGCATGATGAGCAAAAAGTAGTGAGGCGAGACGTGGTGCAGCTAGGTTGTGTATGTACTAACACGTATATTGGGCATGGCAGCAAAAGGGATAAAGGTCAATGTCACCATCTTTGCATGGTGCACTAAATTTGAGGGTGGGCTGTAATGCTTGCGGAAACGACCGGCCTAGGTGTTGGTGCAGCTTCCGGGTGTTCGGATCGGGCACCCTATTTGTTTTGGTATCCCTAGTGCTCCTTGTCTCATCCGTCATCAGTATCTAAATACTGCTTATTAGCACCTAAGGAAAAAAAAACTTACTACTATTCACTATCAATAACATTTTTTACTGACTATTGATTGTTTACAATTAGTCATCAGCCATCATTAATCATCAGCATTAGCATCTGAATATCATCAGAGAACTTGTTTAATCACTAAAGAATCAATCAATCATCGTTTTAAAAGATGACCACAAAGAAGGGAAAAGCCTCTGATAGACAAAAAATATGAGGGGGTCTATTGGAGTGTATGGTCGCCTTTTCTCATCATAACGAAAGGGCAGGAAGATCTCAACAAGAGCGCTGAATTACATAGACTCAAATCATATAGCTTTACAGGATGGGGTTTTGAAAGAAATTAGTGAAAGGATGGTTGTCCCCTCTTCAGTTGCACTCATTACATACTTCTCTAAATCCCCCAAGAGTTCCTCGAACAAGCAAGTAGGGGAGAGCCTGAAATAGAAGGTATACTAGCCCCTTGTGAGACCCTACAGCATCTAGGGTGTTTTATGAACAGACAAGGGAGTCCCGACCTTAAGAAGAAGATTATTGGATTTTGCGCCATGCCTACTGTGGTGGGCCTTCATAATAAGGAACAGCGCACACCAGTAGGAAAGCAAAGTAGTGGTAGACTGGAAATGACAAGGGGAACAATAATAGAAGCAGCCCTGAACTGGGCACCTATCAAAATGGGGAAAACAGCTAAATCCTACCAGTGTTGTTAACAGTGGCCCTACCTAGAAAAAAGAATGACCAAGAAAATCCTGTACAGTTAAGCAATCCAAGTACCCCAATATCTGATTTTGTGACCACAACAAAGTATGAATTTGTTCTATCAGATGTGCCCATACTACTTACAGTAATTGATATGGCTGCAGAAAAATCTAGTGGGGATTTAATATCAGTTAGAGATCAAGTGCATTGGTAGCTAGCATCAACGGGCTTAAAACAATCAGTGATGGAGCAAAATGTAAGTGAAAGAACAGTGCATATGATAGCTGACTAATTTTTCTTGGATTTCCCTGATTGCAAAAATGCCATCTCTTAGTTCACCTAGAAGTATGTTTACAGGGGATATGGTTATACCTGAGGTCTTGAACTCACTGCATAGTGTTTTAACCTCTATATTGATGCTCTTCGAGAAGACACATGGTAAATCTGACCATACTGTAGCTATGCTAACTGCCATACTACAGCTTCTTGTGAATTCAAATAAAACAAGTGCTTGCAATGCAATCGGTCTCAAATGTCTGAGAGTTAGAGCCATTTGTGTTGTGAATAACAATGTCTTTTACCCATGTGTTTTGGTTTGGAGTGGAGTGGATGTATGTGGTTTGGAATGGAATTATGTGGGTTGAATTGGAATTGTTGTGGAATTGTGTGGGATGGAATTGTGTGGTGTGTAGTTTATTTGTGTAGTAGAATTATGTGACTTGGGGAATAGATAGGGGTGTGAGCTACACAGAATAGATAGAAAGGAAAATAGAGTGGGATAGTTAAGTCTGTGCATGAAGTGGTGAATGAACTTTAGACAGAGGAGCAGAAAGAGTGCATGAGAAAGAGTGAAAGAAGGGGAGAAAAGGCCACAGATACATAAACAGAGTGTGCCTATTTATGCAGAAGTCACCCAAAGAAGAGGAAGAGAGTGTGAGTTTAAGGGATGGAAATCATGAAAAGGCACTGGAAAGGAACTGTGCTGGAAGACCTGAAGTGAACCAATATGAGAGAGACAGGAAGAGCGTGTCAGAGAGCAAGAGAGAGGTATGAGAGGGAGTATGAGAGAGAGAGAGAAAGAGAGAGGGGTGAGTGGGAGGGAAACCCAGAGGGTGGGAAGGTGAGGAGTGGACTAGTGCACAGTGTAAGGATGTACAAGAAGGTAGCATGTGTGAACATGCAGTATAGAGAGGAGATAGGGAGTGTGAGGGAGGGATAACAGGTGCAGTGCAACTGCTATATGAGTGGGAGTAGTGGGAGTGGGAGGGAGAGCAGAGAGATGAGAGGGGCAGTGGGTATGTGGGGGAGATATGACAGTGATGGTGGAAGTACAATGTAGAGACACAAAGGCCCATATTTATTAAATGTTTGTGCCGCCTTAGCGAATTTCTTTTACCCTAAAGCAGCACGAAAATAACTATTTTGAAGCCATACCCATCTACCATCAAAATTTTGGAGTTAGCACCATTTTAAGGGAGCACCAACCACCTTGTGTCTCATTGCAACAATGAGATGAAAGTTAGGCATTCCCTTAAAAAAAATTATGCTAGCCCTCTCGTGCCATATTTACCTACAGATGCAAAAGCGATGCTAACCAAGAAAGTGGACTTACAAAATGGCACTAAGACGGAATAGCGTCAAATGTAATGCCTGGTCAGACCAGGCGTTAAAAAGCGGCCCACACAACACCAATCAAGGAAAATACACAGAAGGAGCTTTGCAAACCTCCAGGAGAACATGGATTGGGTACTGCTCCAACTTGTCACACACCGCAGATGTCAGCAAAGACAGCAGGTCCCTCCACCACTACCGCAGCAACCCCAAACACCACCCCAGCAGCTATGAAGGCAGAGCAGAAGGAGGAAGAGGATCTTCAGACAGCTCACAACCATCCTTGGACTGAGGGAACAAGATGTGATCCGGACGTGCAGACTCAACTGGGAGTCCATCGTATGCTTGCTGCACCATATTGAGCCACACATCACAGCAAGGGTGCCAACTCCTACTAACATTCCATTCATGACCAAACTCCTTGTTGTCCTCCATATGCTGGCATCTGGATCATTTCAGATAACGGGTGCACAAGAGGTTGTTATCCCCCAGTCATCCTTCTTGGTCTTTCTATCTAAGGTCCCGGATGCTATCCTACGCCTCACACCCCACCACATCTGCATCCCAAACACCCAGCATCTGCAGCAGGAGACCAAGCAAGGTTTATAACAAATTGCTGGGTTTCCGCATGTGCTGGGTGCAATGGACTGCACCCATGTGCAACTGGTGCCACCTGCAGCACCAGAACAACTATATAGGAAGCACACACATTCTATCAATGTGCAGGCTGTCATGGTCCACCATGGGCTGTTCACCAACATCCTTGCTAAGTATCCCGGCAGCATCCATGATGCATCCATATTTTGCCATTACACCATCGACGAGCGGTTCCAGGATGGCCTAAATGGCAATGGTCTACTCATAGGTAAGCCACCATACCAATCATAACACACAACATACCAACTATCTAGGACAAACAAGACAAGCACCACACTAAATGCACATGGGCAGGACCATATAGATGTACTGGCAACAACACATTTGCAACATGCCATACTACACTGCATACATTGCACTTCACAAACACATACAGCCACATGTACACAACACAGCCACACCCTGACTGGCACACCACGTGTGGACAGTTGGAAGCAAGTCCCCTTTGCATACAGAAGCTGCTCACATACCACTACAAGTGTCCACAGTTTGACAACTAAATACAAATCACACATACACATATTACACCAAACAAAGAAGGCCCAGGCATGTCAATGACCATGGTCATTTTGAGTCGCATGTAGCACAGTCCCACATAAATCATGGTGTGCAAGCCTCTGGCAGAACCTAAATCAACAAATGCCACCCAAGTGGTGAATTAACCAATTACATATCATCTACACATACCTGACATTGCTGTAGTGTGCACATACACATGTCTGCTGCATTGTGTCGCACACATACATATACATAAATATCTGCCATTAAAGACCATGGGGCAGAATCATGAGAAATGGGGCACCACCTACTCCAGTGCCACCTCACATGCGCCCCTGGTGCCCTCTAACAGCACCATGTCTGTTCTGTATACCAGAAAAGGTCTACTATGGTGCTGAGATCTGTGAAAAAACTGTTACAATCATGGATGGAACAGCAGGACTCGGTAGGAGTATAGAGGACACACCTGACCATACGTGCACCGCACTAAGGGACCCATATGAAAAATAGCTGTGCCCCCTCCTAAAGCCCGCACTGTGCACGTGTAGAAAGTGTCTGTGAAAAATCATGCACTGGAAGCTAGGAGATACTACTGCACCAAATTACATCATCCTACTAATGTGTGATACATACCCTCATCCCATCATCTGCCACAAAGGTCACAAATGTCACACTGCATGCATAGTGCCACATGGTAACATGGATGGCACAGTGTAGCTTTGTAGGGCAACTATGGTGTCTCAACATTTGATACATTGTGGTGCAAGGAGGTGATAGGTTCCATCTAACAATAGAACACTGCTTAAAATATGGACTACACAACACATTTACCTGAATCATAACCATCATTTTGGGATCAACATAAAAATTCCCAGGCCCTTGAGCCACTACCCAAGATTGTCATGTCCATCAACACAGTCCAATGAAACCATTTCATAAGATCAGGAACATACACTATACCACAAGCAAGTCTGTGTCACCACTCCAACTAAAACTGACAACTGCCATAGTATATTCCAAACCACTATCAAGACTTACCAACACATCTTCTCTCTATCCTTTGCAGCTGATCAAGGATACAGCATACAGCTGTGGGGGATGACCCCACTTGCCAATCCCATAACAACAAAGAAGAATGGGCCTAAAACGAGGGGCACAGCAAAACTCGCAATGTAGTGGAGAGGACATTTGGGCTCCTGAAATCCTGGTTTAGGTGCCTGGCTCAGGAGGAAGCCTCTTGCATGCTCCATCACTCATTTGCAAAATAATTCTGGCATGTGCAATCCTCCACAATATCTGTGTCAGAACAAATATCCCCTGCCTGCGATGACCAGTTTGATGTTCCCAACGAGGAGAAGGAAGATGATGATGGAGCAGATAATGTGGAGGGGGAACAACAGAACACTGCTGCAGTATGTAGGAGACTGCACATTGTTGAGAACTTCTGCACATAGACACTATACTATTAACATCACATTATAAATAGCACAAACAAAATACGTTGCACCTGATTCTCCTTGGTTTACTCATTCTCCACTACATACACCACCATGGGACTGTGACTCACACCTCAGTGAGCAGGTAAGTAACACAAAGGTGACAATTATGGTAGCAACATCATTTGTGACGTAAGAGGGTCTACTGCTTACATCTCACATATTAGTGACACACAATTCGCAGGAATGTGACTCCTGAAAGTCTAGATCCATGCACCACTACATATATTGTTCTGTCAAGTCGGCAAGGTTCTAATACCTAGCCCATTCACCACAGCAACACCAAGCCTAACAGGATGTATGCAAGGGGGACACACATAAGGTAGAGGCTGTTAGCAAATGGATATCAAGTAATGTAGGAACAGAAATCTGTCACAACTCATGGTGACTGTAGCTTTGCCTGCATGGTACATGTGTGACAAGGGTGGGACATCATTGGTAAATATGGACCTTCAGTAATTGTCCAGGGATTGTAATCAATGTCCGATGCTGAGACTGCACAGTGTATCCATGGGATTATGTCTGGTGCTGCCATTGGGCACAACCCTGGCACATGGTGGACTGTACCCCACGTATGGCACACACGTTGGCTGTGGAGTGCGCAATGGGTTGCCAGACAAAATAAGCAGCTAAGGGTGCAGAATCACTATCCAAACACATTACCCATTGTCAGGATCCAAGGATTTATTGGGACAATGGACCACTAAATTTGTATCTGGGTTGAATGTAGGCAGACTGTCTTACACTCACTATGTACATGAGGTGCACACTAGTCACATAAATCTGCTGTCTTGACACATGTCTCGAGCAAATCTAGATAAACATTTGAAGACTGATGTACGGGTGTTTGTCCTAGGTAGCAACAGGTTTGCCAGTATCAACAATGCTTGACATGCGTCAAAATGTTTCCCTAGTATGCTCTTTATAACAACTGCAAAAATAACAAGTGATGGACGGAATGCTGAACAATGTCAAACATTCACCCCCAGTACAGGGATCTGGGCCTAAATCCATCATTTTTTTGCTGCCCATGCCATTCCAGTTTGGACCCAGCCATATGCAAATCAGTCTTGACCCTGTTCCCCATGGGAACAATCCAGCCCGAACTGCCAGGCCAGGTCTTCCCTGGACTAGAAACTAGCATCCTAGGACCAGTTTCAATATTTATAACAACGTCACACAGCACATAGCAATACATACCACTCATTGTCACTCACATGACAGAACAAGTGCATTGTAGCAACAGTAACAATTTATCCCATACATGTTTTGGGCTCCAACATCGCAATCAGGTGTGGGATATGCTACTATGTCCACCTTTGTTGAAAAATGTCTGAGACACAACATCAAAATGAGTGGGAGTAGGCCTACCCATATATGTTGCAATTGGCTAATGAACAGTACAGCACTGAGATAATTTCACACCTCAGCATCATTCAGTCATGGGAAGAGTTACCTAGGTTGTGACATGCTGGAAGAAATGCATACCCATGTTCAATGGAGGTTGTGGATGGACAGCTTCGAGACACCCACAGATACTTGCAAATATAACACAGAAGCTCAAATGGAGTCAACACAAGTGCTGTGGCAGGAGTAAATGGAACCGTAACTATCAAACAGCCAGTAGTAGGAGATCTGTACATCTTCCAATTACACAAGCCACATGTTGCATCATGTCCTTGTATGACCAGACAATGTTTCTGTAGAAGATGTGTACAAAGTGCAAGAAGCCTAAAGAATGGTAGCAATGTAGGTGACAAGACATACCTTACAGTAATGCAGGAATACATGGAGAAGGAACACACATAGACCAATACTGACTGTACAACACACCAATGTCTACATGTCAACATTTAACATAGGTACAGAGAGGGTGGCCAGGTCAGTACATAACCCAGTCATGTTGGCCATTAGCATACCATGGTATTTGCCCATCACATGCCACCATGACACCATGACAGGAGACAGTGACAGGAGACAGTGACAACACCATCTGTACCCTGGCACTTTTCCAATATTTAAGTCACAACAGATATGCAAGCCCAAACAAGCTGCCCATGGAAACAACTGAGGACATCAAATAATGAGACGCCATACATGTGCAAGCACTCAAGCTCTGTACATGAGAGGGGAAAGCTGACACCAAGTACTGCAGAGGAAAATGTGATATCTTGGTCTATATGAACTCAATTGTGTATGTGTCTGCCTGCTGGGGAGTATGCATAGTTCTGTTGAGTAGCAATCATGAAGAGTCTAGATCCCTGCTCAATAAACCCACACATCTCTGCTCTGGCTACATCAACGTATGACATTGCCAGGGGCCTGATGTATGTGCACAGCGGGCTGAGTAAACTGGAATAAACTGGAGCAACATTAACCTGCCCCTTAACATACAACCATGAGTTTGTGTTGCCATACAAACTCACACTGTGGTGATGATGAGTAGGCTGGCATCAATGCCAGACTGCAACACTGTTACACAGTGGTATGCCATTGTATGTGACAGTCATAACAAACATGAGGTCAAAAAATGTGAGTGCCCAGTTGGAGGCATGTCCCACTATAATGGCTCAGGCATGGTAATGTGCAACCTATCACAATATTAAGGACATAGGTATCACAAGATCGGTGACAGAAAAAAATCACCTTCACATGTGTTCCAACATACAGAAACATTGGTGGCACTGATGTGACTACACAAGCATTTGTAAAATGCCAACATGTGTCTATGCAGGATAGTAATTTGAGGTTTCACATCACATGAACACACCACTGTCGTCATATGTTACAGAAATAACACAACAGATGTCTTTACACACACACAGATTGTACCCACCTTCACTAACACAAGTGTACATAACATCTCCAGAAACTAAGATGCATGGGGAACCAAATGGCACACGTGTAGCAGAGCAACATGAAGTAAAACCCAACAACACATCACAGTGGAAACACATGCACACGCAAATTGTCAGGGGTTATGTGATGTCAATGCAGTTCAAGTCCACTGAACACTCTGAGTACAAATTGTCATGATTGTCACATACCTTTACCATGTGTTGGACATAGGCCTCCATATATATTGTGTTGTAGGTATGTGTATATTTGTATCTCAGACATAACAATGTAGTCTACCCACATATTAGTACACATACACATATCTGCACACATAGCACACACGTGCCAACATGTCTGTAGACACAGTGTAGCTACACATGCACATATGCACAAAGTATGAGTAATCGCATGCAGCAGACTCATAAACAAACCTATAGGTTCAACATACCAATGTCACTGTAATGAAATTACTGGACAGTCACGCACATGTAGCCATACCACATATACAACATTGTAGCACGGCCCATGTGACATGTTAAGTGAATCAGGGTGCACTCAAGGCCAACAATGCAAAAATCCACACAATTCCGTCATGTGTAAGAAAAAAAAAATGACACAAACACATCAACTTCACACTGCAACATTAGTGAAATGACGGCTGGGCCCTGAGTGGCAACTACACATTCACATGCCTCTTAACGCACCATGGTGAAAAATTGACGCATGACCGGCATGTGTCAAAAATCTTCACGCATATTCATATGCCATACAATTCCCCTAACCTAAAAGATGCCTAGCCCCTGAACATCTATCGCACTTCCACAGGCAATTTCACGCTAAAAGTGAGAAAAACAATGCATGACCGCCATGCGCGAAAAAAAATGACGCATGACTGGAAACGTGATGCACACACCCAGGAAGTGATGAAACAGGACATCCTGCCTGCAAACATGGTACAGTGCATTCACTTTCACAGTCTTTTTGTCTGGGACTGTGTGAGGGTGTGTGGAGCTGGTGCTGTAGGAGTTTTGTAGTGTTTGTAGTGTTTATTCTGCTGTATGCTGTAGGTGTTGGTTTTATTTGTCTTTAAACTTATCTTCTGTCTTGTAAGTGTACTGTTTTTGTCTCGGTATTGTGAGGTGTTTGTCTGGGGTAATATAGTTGTTGGGGTAGTTGGCGTGGTTGGTTTAAGTGTTAGGTATATTTATTTTTTGTTTTGGGTGAACTGCAGTTGCAGTCCAGTGTGTCTTGGTAAAGGAGGATGGCGCCGATGAGCTGGGAAGGTTCATCTGGCTTGTTCAGCACTACCTCCCCATGATGCTGCAACTGGGTGGCCATGTCATTCTTGGCTACCCCACAGAAGGCAAGGCAGCTGAAGTGGGGGACGGTGCTCCACCACCTCACATGGATCTTTGGGACAGGAAGGAACAACCACCAACTCAAGAATCTCTGGGCATATCTTGTGACAAGGGAGAAGGATCTTCTGGATCATCTGGACATAGAGATTGGTGGAGCAGTTGATAATTCTTCTATTTCCATACAAAGTCCTTTCTTTTGCATGTGCATGACAGTTGCAGATACGGTTGAGTGTTGCATGTAATGGTTCTGGATCTGGACATGTCATATGCTACCTGTATGAAGAGTCCCAGTGCCACTGTAGGCCTGTAATTCAAATGTCCAAAAATGAAGCCAATGCTGGACAGATGTACCATTTTCCCTGCGCAACCATTACAAAGTGTTGTGATGCATGCATAGGGCAACTTGGCAGTGAGAAATGAGGCCTACGCCATGCATCATGTATGGAAGGGGGTCCCAATACCGGTTTGGGAGGCAAAAGCATAAGCCACTGAGTGAAATTAGAAATCCCTTACTAAATCTTTCATGCACTCTGAATGGTTGCTGAGAGCCAGTGTGATATTGGGGCATAAAATGTATGAGATGGGCCCCCATGTACTCAGCAGAGGTTGTGTTGATTTGTTGCAACTCATGCTGTGTACATCATTTACCTACACATAAATAGATGTACCCTACCTGCACCATGCTGTGCCTTAATTCACATTAGGCGCACACATGGCAGGGGTAAGGGGTGCATTTAGGGCAACAAGGACTGTATAGATGCACTTGGTGCTGCACCCCTGTTGTTCTATCAGCCCCTTTGTGTCATTGGCCAAGGCCACGTAAGGGAGCTTGACCATGCACTGGGTCCAGACTACTAGCACTTCCCCTTTCCAGTTCATTGTGTATCACATACACCCTATACTATGTCTATTACCACACACATGTGCAGAGTCAGTTCCACAGGCATGCCAGTACTCACTGACAGAATGGGGCTGCCATGCATGTGCTCTAACACTGGCAGATCACTCAGTAACCTACGCCAACAAATGCATCCTTAGACCACAGAGCAAGTGCTTGTTTGTCAGGGCATATTTCTATGCCCATGTTCTTATCCCTCCCTGGACAAATAATGGTATACCATGGCAACAATGGCTGGCCGCACACTATTGGCAATACATCCATGATTTCATTCATTCAATTTGCAGGTAAGTACAACTATCTTCACATGAGTATACTCCCATAGAATTATTGCTCATGTATGTGTGCATTGTGAGGCCCACACATATCACTTACTTTACTGAAGGATGTATCATGTCATTCCTCAACAACTTGGAATACCCACACAGCCTCTGGGCAGTAGTTTGTCAGTTTGCTGTGACAATGAGGTAGATGTCTACAACATCTGAGGCAGGTTCAAATGGGGTCACAATGGGACAGCCACTGCAACAACCATTGCATGCCCCTCAGATGCAATGTCAAGCAGTCCCATATGCTTGTTGACAAACACTTAGTCACAGCACCATTGTCAGCACTGTGTGCGACACATAGCTTACACTTACTGACAAGACTTTCCAGATGTGAGTTATATCTGCCTAGGTCTCTACGGGGCTTACGTAGGAGACACATACACCACAGGTGCCTCAGTACCCTTCAGATATAATGAGTCTGTAGTATTGCAAGGAGCCATGTTGTGCTGCGCAGCAGTCAGTAGTAACTAAGCTCCAGATGGTTGTGTGTAAAGTCTATGATTCTTCCCATGCCAGATCTCAGCAGTTTTCACAACCTGGTCCTGCCAACATGATAATTGTGAGTGATGTCGGTCACATCACATATGCATATGATATGAATGCTGTGTGCATACCTGGTGCTTTGATGATGTCTGACATGCATGTGCAAATTATGTACAATGTTTCCAGTTACAGTTGCAGCACCCAGTGCAGTGCCAAACTCACCATGGAGCTAGGGGCACCCATATAGCCACCATGGGTGTGCCGTTTAACACATGTAGAACTACATTGCACAGGGTAGGGGGTATCAGTTCTGTAATGTGTTGACAACTTTGATGTGCAGCTCAGCCTTCGGCCAAACTGTTTGGAGACATTGCATCAGTTGTACATGTGGGCACATCATGGGCAATGGCATGCCTCTTTGTAATGTATGCTCAGGCCAGGTCTTACACCAGGACACATTACTGTTGATTTACCAAACCTTAGAATGGCAGGTGGGAAGTTACCAGAACCCCTCTCATATGGCCCACACCTTGCCTCCATGATGACTGGGCAAGCCTTGATGTTCCACCTGGGGTGTCGAGGTGATGGATTGCATGCACAGCCCCCCTTATGCAGAGGGACACAGGAAATCCAGACTTGTTGGGGCACGTGATCCTTACAAGTTAGAAGACACAAATGTTGATCATGGACAATTTTGTCCAATCAGCTCTCGGCCCTGTTGGTTAAAAATGGATTGCCGTCATCCCAGTGACATGCACATAATGGCTGGTAGGAAATAGTCATAGATGAGGAGTAAGTCATTGTAGAGGAATGTGTGTTGGATTGTATGTGTTATTTGCAGTTGCAGTGTACATTATGGGGGTCATTCTGACCCTGGCGGTCCATGACCGCCATGGCGGAGGGCGGCGGAAGCACCGCCAACAGGCTGGCGGTGCTTCCTGGGCGATTCTGACCGCGGCGGTAAAGCCGCGGTCAGAAAAGGGGAGCTGGCGGTTTCCCGCCGGTGTCCCGCTGGCCCAGGGAATCCGCCATGGCGGCGCTGCTTGCAGCACCGCCATGGGGATTCCGACCGCATTCCCGCCAGCCTGTTTCTGGCGGTGTCCACCGCCAGAACCAGGATGGCGGGAACGGGTGCCGTGGGGCCCCTGGGGGCCCCTGCACTGCCCATGCCACTGGCATGGGCAGTGCAGGGGCCCCCTAACAGGGCCCCACAAAGATTTTCACTGTCTGCTTTGCAGACAGTGAAAATCGCGATGGGTGCCACTGCACCCGTCGCACCCCTGCAACTCCGCCGGCTCCATTCCGAGCCGGCTTCATTGTTGAAGGGGCTTGCCCGCTGGGCCGGCCAGCGGTCTTCTGGCGGTCGCCCGCCGGCCCAGCGGGAAAGCCGGAATGGCCGCCGCGGTCTTTTGACCGCGGAGCGGTCTTTCGGCGGGAACCGCTTGGCGGGCGGCGACCGCCGCTGTCAGAATGACCACCTATATGTCTGTAAAACCTCCACCCAATGCTGATACTGATGCATGCTTCTCCTCATATTTCAGCTGCCAGCTTGGCACAAGAACAGAGGCGAGCATTCCACAAGAGAGCCGAACGCTAATGCCACATAATGGATGTTGAGGCCGAATACCTCCGAATGAGTAGGAGGTTTAAAAGTGAAAAAGCAACAGGGCAATGGCGTGCGTTTGACCATGGTGGACTTCCACTGCAGCCACACAAGCACACTGGAGAAAAGTCATCAGGGTTGACAGGGGCCACTTCTGGACTAAAGCCCTCCTCGTCAGCTGCAGCAGTCATCACGCAGCCAACAGAAGAGCCACCTGCAGCAGTAGTCCTGAGCTAGTTTGAACAATGCTTGAGAAGGGACATTAGCAAGATTTTAGCCAGACTGAAAAAATTAAAGGCGGAATCAGCAGAGAACCGGAGGATGTTGCGATACATCAAGAAGAAGATTAAGAAAAGCAGGAAGTGATTTTTTTAGTATTGTATAACCTCCCAGTTTCTTCCCCTCCATTTTACTGTTTTAAATAGTTTCATATTGGGGTTTAGATGTGTAGTTTTAGGTTAGTGTAGTGTAGGTATAGGCTAGGTTAGGTATAGTGGGGGGTCATTTTTTCTAAATTATTTTATTGTTGGGTGGGGGTCCTGTTGGTAAATTTGTGTTTAGAAACAAATAAAATAAATAAATAAATAAATAAATAAAATAAAAATAACAAACAAATATAAATTTGTTTAGGCCATAGGAGTACACGTGTAGTCATAGTTTATTTTGTCCTACTTGTATCTTGTTTCTTTATGAGGCTGAGAGTCCATGTTTAGAGTGTGTTGTAAGATAGGTTTAGAATAGGTTAGATAGGTGTAGTTGTTAATTAAGTATAGTTAGTTTAGGTTTGTTTAGTATAGGGTAAGTTTTAGGTATTCTTTTGGTATATGGTTTTGAAATAAATTCTATTCATCTTAGTCTAATAAGTTTTGTAATTTGATTGAGTGTCTGGGGCTTCCCATGAGTGCACTGGTCAAGTTGGGGGAATGATCTAGGGTATTTTTACTGTCTTGATTTCCCAGGTTTTTCTTATGCATCCCCTATGACCAAGGAGTTGTCAGAATGTCTGCTACATACTGTCCACTAGTGCATACATTTGCCATTCAGCGTTCCATGTAAATATGGTACTTCACCTGCCATTGGTGGGGTCCTGTTATTTCATTTTTGGCAAGTGTGGCACAACTGACAACAGGCAAATTTGTAACTGTTTCCTGCAACACTGACAGGTGGCCATCATTGATAAGGTTAGCATTTCCTGTTCCACATAAATACGTTCTACTTGTACTCCCATCTGGGTAAATTACCATTGATTGGGTTGAGAACTATAAATGCTGTATGTCTACTTCAAAGGATATGGGTTCAAAATCACTTAGTATATACAGTAAGTTGGTTGTAGCCAACTACACCATCATTCAACTTTCTCTTGTTCGGATCTTAGTGTGCGGCTTACTGTCTGACAGCCATGCATTTATGTAATGATATTCTGTATACATTGACATGGATTGACACAATGCTATCTTTTAGCTGAGTAGATGGAACACAGTAAACATAGCAGTGCTAAGTGTGTACAAGGTGCTTTATTTACAGGTACAGTTGTAAATGTGATTTCCATACAATATCCATTTCACAGCCCCCAATGTTTGCCATATGTAGCTCAATCGGAGTCCAGGGTTCAGGGGCATGTTATGAGACATGGTTAGGAGTAGGGTGCATTAGTGAGAGTGCATAAACTTGCCAATTTGTATGGAAGAGACAATGATAGTACATAGCAGACAATTCAACAGTGGTTACGTGAGGAGGGCCCATTTCCTACTGTCACAACACTGGCATAATCTTAAGCCCAGAACTAATGAGAAACTGTCCATGTGGCATAGACTGGTGCTACTGAATGCTTTTCCTTGTGAATGTTATTCCTTCCACATCTTCATCCTCCGATGTGTATAGAGGGGGCCACACACAACTCAGGGGATAGAGATGTGGAGTCAAAGGTCTCGGCAGCTAACATTTGTGGCAACACATAAGGCATCACTGCAGCAAGGAGGGATTGCTGATTTTTCAACATTGCAGCAACATTACGGTGGTAGGCAGCATTTTTTCCATGAGGGAGGCCACTTCCCTCTTCATGGGCTACAGGGTATTCTGCATGCTGCTGGCATTTTGGGAGGGCATTTGTTCTAGCCTCTGCTCTAGGACAGCAGCTATGTCCGCCAGAGACTGCTGGAGTCCACATAGCGAGGAGTGGGTGCCTCTGATGGTAGCTGAGTTTCCCTTTTTTTTGGACTGAGGCATGTCCAAACTCCCTCTAGGCTTCCTTCCATGGGCTCCATCCCCAACTGACTGTGCTTTGCCAGCTCCTTCCGGACTCCAACCACTGTCCTCTGAAAGCTGATTTCTGGGTCCTCGGAGTCCAGGGATGTGTGAGTACTGCCTAATGGCATGTGTTGGTGGCTGGGTGGTTCATGTGGAGACCCCACAATGCTGTGTGCTCTCCCTGCGACTGGGGGGGAGGTGTATGGAGTGATCCTAGGGCATCCTGGAGAGTCTGTTCATTAAGGGTTTTCAGCTGGTCATCAATGTCATCAGGAAAATCCAGGACAGGCTGGTCAGCAGGAGGTAAGCCATCATCCTCTGCAATGAGATAGTGTATAATCAATAATCGATTACATTGGCTGTAGACATGGGACATCATGTGTTTGCCACTAGAGGCTCAGTGACACGTCACTGACTCAAGGTTGTGGTTGTACTTATGTGTAGCACTGTGCATCACACATGGGTCAAGCTCACTAGTAAAGGAAGATGACAGAGCGCAACGCTGCGTTAAAAGTGGCAGAGCCCCACTGTGTCATTTTCACAACACCGGGATGCGCCATATTCATTTGCATATGTAACACCCCTATGTTGTTCCCTGGGCTGGCACTAAATAGAGTTGCCTAGCACCAAAGCAGATATCCTTGCACCATGGTGCAAGTATGTCTGCGTTGAAAGGTTGGATTGTTTATATGTGGGAAGGTGTCCGTTCCTGCACATACACAATCACTCATGGGAATTTGGCTCTTCTGTGTGTGTTGCAGAATGCAGCACACAGAGTAGTGCCAAAGCATATTTTTTAAATGATATTTTATTTGCAGAAATAGATACCTTCCCACACATTGACAATCACGTCTGCCATTTTGCTCTTTTTATGCGTGCTTCAGAATGCAGCACACAAAGAAAAAGAAAATGTGAGGGGGAATGAAAGTATATCTTCTAATTCGCCTTGCTAACACCACCCTGGGGTGGCGTTGGATTTTGGTGCTGCCTCAGGTTTACTGATACTGAAAAATCTGAGGCAGTGTCAAGATGCAATGGGAGTTGCTGTGGCACGTCCACAGCAACACCGATTGCACACCACTTCCACACAAAGTGCTGGGTGTGAAGGGGCTGTATTTACAGGGTGGCATTAAGCCACACAAAGGGGGTCATTCCAACCCTGGCGGTCGGCGTGAAAGCAGCGGCTAAACCGCCAACAGGCTGGCGGCAAAAATAATGGCATTCCGACCGTGGCGCTAACCGCCAACAGAGGCCGCCACTTAAACACACCGACCGCCACGGCGGAACCAACAAACAGCGCGCCGGTCACTGCCAACAGACAGGCGGGAGTCAATGTACCGCCCACAGTATCACAACCCACCAATCCGCCACCTTTTCCGGGGCGGTAGCACCGCAGATAAAAACACGGCGGAAACCGCTATACCGAAGGGAAAACGCTCACCTCAATACATCCCACGAGGAGCCAGGACAGCATGGAACCGGAACTTCACATACTCCCAGCGATAGTATTCCTGCTCCTGTACCAGGAGTATGAACGCCGGCGCAGAAGACAACGGTGAGGGGGGAGGCAAAAAATTACGGGGACACACATACGCGACACACCCACCCTCACCCACTACAACACACATATCAATGCATAGCAAAACATCACAGTTACACCCCCAAACTCCCCGGAAGAATGCAAAGACAAAAGGAATTAGTTTGAAACATTTGCATATATCAAAAAACTACCTATTTAAATATTTACACCAAAAC
This sequence comes from Pleurodeles waltl, assembly GCF_031143425.1. Lineage (NCBI taxonomy): Eukaryota > Metazoa > Chordata > Amphibia > Caudata > Salamandridae > Pleurodeles > Pleurodeles waltl. Next base: position 480,272,200 of record NC_090451.1, read on the forward strand.
ACAATAATAAATACAGTAATGTACAAGTCCGAGCATTGTAGCAGGCATTGTCCATGGACCACTCGGGCCAAATCACACAGGATACCTGAATCCAACGGAGAGAACACTGCAGGGGCATCAGATGGCAAAACTACAGGCACCTCAGGGGGAAGGGAAGGGGGAGCACCTCAGCCGGATGAGTGCACAACGCCAGATCCACGAGGGGCCTCCATGCCCACTGTTCAATCCTGGGGAGTGCAAAGCCACAGTCTCTCAAGTCGATGACAGTCTCCACTGGTTCTGGAGGGGGCCTGGTGCCCAGAGTGCCTCATCCTGTGCAGGACAGAGGTAGTGGATGCCTTCTTCCACTGGTTCTGGAGGGGACCTGCTGCTCAGAGTGCTTCATCCTGTGCAGGACAGAGGTAGTGGATGCATGTCTCCACTGCTTCTGGAGGGGGCCTGGTGCACAGAGTGCTTCGTTCAGGCCTGCCCGACACAGATGCGGCCCAGCCCCTGCCACTCATGGGCCAGCGGTGCTTGAGACGGCAGTGCCCGGGTCAGCGGTGCATGAGACGGCAGTGCCCGGTTCAGTGGTGCTTGAGATGAAGGGCCCAGTTCAGCGGTGCATGAGACGGCAGTGCTCAGTTCAGCGGTCCTTGAGCTGGAGAGCCCAGTTCAGCGGTGCTTGAGACGGCGGTGCCCGGTTCAGCGGTGCTTGAGATGAAGGGCCCAGTTCAGCGGTTCTTGAGATGGAGAGCCCAGTTCAGCGGTGCTTGAGATGAAGGGCCCAGTTCAGCGGTGCTTGAGATGAAGGGCCCAGTTCAGCGGTGCTTGAGACGGCGGTGCCCGGTTCAGCGGTGCTTGAGACGGCGGTGCCCGGTTCAGCGGTGCTTGAGATGGAGAGCCCAGTTCAGCGGTGCTTGAGACGGCGGTGCCCGGTTCAGCGGTGCTTGAGATGAAGGGCCCGGTTTAGCGGTGCTTGAGATGAAGGGCCCAGTTCAGCGGTGCTTGAGATGGAAGTGGGCAGGTCAGCGGCCCCGGCCATGGCGTGGTGCTCATTTCACACCTGACTTGTGGCTGGCGGTGTCCTCCTGGGCAGCTGGGCCGGGCCTGTTGGTGGGGTCCTGCCCACATGGGATGGGGCTGGTGGGCCACTCCTGGGCAGCTGGGCTGATGGTGGTGGTGTCGGCCATGCTGCCCTTGCCAGCCTTCCCAGTTCGCCTGTGGCCCTTCCCCACCTTGCCCGGTGTGGCAGCTGTCTCCACACTCTCTGGCGGAGGCCTGGTCGGGGTTTTGGTGCCTGATGTCATCTGCCTCTCCCGCCGGCCACTGCCTATCTTCGGGTGTTTCTCCGGGGGTGGGCTGGCCGTGCCTTGGCTCCGGACCAAACTGGCTGCCCTGGTGGGTGGGGCACTCCACTGTCCCTGGCAGACCTTGATGGCAGGGCCCGGTTTTGTGGGGGCTGAGGTGCTCAATTGAGTCATATCACATGGACGGGGTGGGGGAGTTGGTGGGAAGAGGTTGAGTTTCGACAGGAAGAACTTTTTGGGAGCAGTGGGATGGGTAGGTGTAGTGGTTATGGGAGTGGAGGAAGAGGTATTGGTTGTAGGAGGTGTAAGTTTTGTGGTTTTGGGTGCTGGTGCTTGGGCTGGAGGCTGTCGTGAGGTGGATGGCTGTTGGGTGGGTGGCTGCCTGCGTTTGTGTATGTTGGGAGGGGGTGTCACAGACACACTGGGAGAGGACACAGGGGATGTTTAAATGGCAGTGGGGGTGGTGACTGCACGTGTGCGGGGTGTTCTGGTGTCTGTGCTGCTGAGGGACGTAGTGGCTGAAGATGGTGTGCATGCAGGTGTGAATGTAGAGGTGACAGGGAGGGAGACGTGGAGGAGGGGGACACAGTGGAGGCAGTGGCTGTTGCTATGTCTGCATGGGTATGATGCTTGTGTGACTGCCTGTGGGATGTGTGGTGCTTATGTCTGGCTAAGCCTCCCTTGGGTGTTGAGGTGTGTGCAGGCTGGTCTGATGGTGTCCCTGGGTTAGGCAGAGGTACAGGTGATAGGGAATGGGTGGAGGAAGTTGGAGGGGGGAGGCTAGACACAGGGACAATGGCTGCCATCAGTGCTGAGGCCAGAGTCTGGAACGATCGCTGAAGGGCCGCCTGACCAGAATGAATGCCCTCCAGGTATGCATTGCTCTGGTGCACTTCCCTTTCTACACCCTGGATGGCATTCAAAATGGTAGACTGCCCAACAGTGAGCGTCCTCAGTAGGTCAATGACCTCCTCACTGAGGGCAGCAGGGGTGACTGGGGCAGGGCCTGAGGTGCCTGGGGCGAAGGAGATGCCCACCTTCCTGGGTGTGCGGGCACGGAACAAACGCTGAGGGGCTGCTGGGAGGGCGGTGCTAGTGCGGGGGGTGGTGGCTGTACCTGTTGTTGGGGTGGCCACAGATGTTGCCGCCACCACAAGGGAGCTCCCTTCAGAGGACGAGTCGGTGTCACTGTTGTCGGCCCGAGTCCCCGCTGTGGAGCTCCCCTCGCCCTCCGTCCCACTGGTGAACTCAGACTCCGTGGTGTGGCCCTCCATGGCCATGTGGGATGCAGCTCCCTCGTGCTCCGGTGCCACTTCTCCTCCGCCTGATGATGCTAATGCACACATGTACAGGAAGACCACAAAAAAGGGGGGGGGAAACAAAATAAAGACATGTTGAGTGCATTCATTGGCGACACCGTTGGCGGACAGGACAGACACAGAAGCCCCCTGCACTACGCCGCGCACTTGGGGTCGACTACTCAATCCCTGGGACATGGCCTACAAGCCTATGGACGACATCCGCACACATAGATGACACAGGGCCATGATCTCCTGTACTTGGCACCCTACAGAGGTGGGGGGTGGGGGCACAGGGCCATGCCTTACGGAGGGGCCTAGCCTACAGAATTCACCCTGGCCTAGGGAGACCCACAGCCCTCCTCCCCCACCCAGACACCTCCACTGCGCGCAAAGTCAGCAGAATGAGAGTGCACTCACCCCCTTGTGTCAATTCGGGGTAGGCCAAAGCCAGGATCCGGGACATCAGGGGGGTCAAAGTCCGACTGGCACCCCATCTACGTGGGGAGGCCATCCCCAGCTGAGCCTCCGCCGTCTTCCTGCTCCAGCGGCGGATGTCCTCCCATCTCTTCCGGTAGTGGGTGCCCCGTCTGCGGTGGACCCCAGGTTCCGGACGTCCTTTGCGATGGCACGCCAAATATCTACCTTCTGGTGGGCGCTGACCTATATGAAAAGTACGGAGGGAGAAGAGAAGTCATTACCTTCTGCACCGTCAATGTGAGTGGCCCCCATCCCTACCCTTGCCATGTGGCACATGCAATCACCGTCGTTTCATGCACGCCTCAATCTCTCCCCCCCCCAACTTTCATCCACCCCACTCCACACAGGCATAGCCCATACAGCATGCTCCCAGTGTATTTACCTGTTTGTCTAGAGGACCGTAGAGTTGCGCGTACTGGGGGAGGACCCCATCCACTAGTTTCTCCAATTCCTCAGTGGTGAAGGCGGGGGCCCTTTCCCCAGTCGCTTGAGCCATTGTCTCTTCCAGACTGAGGTCACAGCAGCACTTGCAGTGTAGGTCCTCTCCTGTCGAAGATCAGGTATCGAGTGATTAAGCAGATAGAAAATGGCGGTCACGTCCGCGGAGGGGCGTACCGCGACCGCCGGCGCACATCGTTATTGGCTCCTGGGACGCATAGGCTTCAATGTTAACCAATGCAGCATTGCGCCGCGGTCTTCGACCGCCTACCGCCACGGTGTACAACGCCAGCGCAGTTACCTCACATCCCATTGTCACACTTCACAGGTCAGGCAGCCGCCATTTCAGGGGCCCACATGCCCTACTATTTTAACTGCGTCACACATACCTAGGCCTTGCCTCAACACTCATACAAGCCATTCTATGGATTAAGAATCGTGTTCTGTGCAAGCTGTGGTTACGTACCTCTGGGATGTTTGACTCTGTGCTCACTGTTGTCCTTCATAGGCCCCGTCCGCTGGGACATGTGAGGAGATGGCGGCATCCTCCGGTGTACAGACCTCTGGTGGACCTGTCGACAATGGAAGAGAGACATGTCATACTGACCTACAGACTTGACCGTGCCACAATCCTGGAACTGTGTGCCCAGCTGGAGCCAGACCTGATGTCACCTATCCGCCAACCCACAGAAATCCCCCCTCAAGTGCAGGTGCTGTCAGTGCTTCATTTCCTAGCAAGTGGGTCCTTTCAAACAACAGTGGCCATATCATCAGGGATGTCTCAGGCTATGTTTTCCAAGGTGTTGTCCAGAGTGTTGTCAGCCCTGCTGAAACACATGCGGAGCTACATCGTTTTCCCTGAGGTGGGGGATTTGCCTACAGTGAAGGGTGATTTCTATGCCCTTGGGCATATCCCCAACATCATAGGTGCCATTGATGGGACCCATGTGGCTTTGGTCCTCCCCACAGGAGTGAACAGGTGTATAGAAACCGGAGGAGTTATCATTTGATGAATGTCCAGATGGTGTTTGGCAGACCAGTACATCTCCCATGTTAATGCCAAGTTCCCTGGCTCAGTGCATGACGCGTACATCATGCGGAATAGCAGCATCCCCTACGTGATGGAGCAACTCCAGAGGCACCGTGTGTGGCTAATTGGTGACTCTGGATACCCCAACCTGTCCTAGCTACTGACCCCAGTGAGGAATCCCAGGACAAGGGCAGAGGAACGCTACAATGAGGCCCATGGGCGAACTAGGAGGGTGATCAAGCGGATCTTTGGCCTCCTGAAGGCCAGGTTCCGCTGCCTCCATACGACAGGTGGATCCCTATTCTACTCACCAAAGAAGGTGTGCCAAATCATCGTGGCCTGCTGCATGCTTCACAACCTGGCTTTGCGTCGCCAGGTGCCTTTTCTGCAGGAGGATGGTCCAGATGGTGGTGTTGTAGCAGCTGTGGAGCCTGTGGAGAGTGAAGAGGAGGAAGCAGAAGAGGACGACATAGACAACAGGAACACAGTTATACAGCAGTATTTCCAATGACAGACAGGTAAGAATACATAGCTGCCTACTACATGTACTTAACCACTACTACCTCTCTCCTGTCTGTCGTTTTCACCCAGTGTATGGTAACTGAGTTGTCACTTTCCTTTGCGATTTCAGAAATGTGGCCCCCAGTGTGTGACATCTGCTTTGTTTACCCATGGACTACAGCTGTGTGACATTGGTATGTTGGCATCACAATGTAAATAAGCATTTTGGCACGGTAATGTCTGATACATTTGTTCAAAATCACAGCCAGACTCCTGAGTTTTTTGTGCAATAACTGTGTTTATTTGAGTGCTCTATATTGTGGGGTGGTTGCAAATTGGTGAGGGGGGGTGGTGGAGGAATGTCCATGGCAGAGTCCAGACTATTGGGATCATAGGTGCATTGTCCAGATGCCTGTGGAAGGTGGAGCTGGGGCAGTTTAAGGATGGACAGGGTGACAATGTGGGACAGTGGGATGACAATCAGGGTGGTATCCTTTGCTGGCGGGGGTCTTGGCATCTTACTCTGTCTTCTTCCTGGATCTCAGGGACCGCTTGCGGGGTGGTTCTCCTTCTGCAGGGGGTGGGGTGCTGGTGGCCTGTTGGTCCTGTGGCGGGGCCTCCTATCCACTAGCGCCGGCGGAGGTGGTAGGCAGTTCTTGGTCCATGCTAGTGTCAGGCGCCCTTTGTGGTGGAGTGGGTCACTGGAATCGCAGGACAGGACAGCGCAAACTACCAGGAAGCACCACAAATGCAGGGTGAGTTGCAGTTGGGGATATCTGGAACTCCATTAATGGCAGAAGGGGGAGGCACATAGGACACACTCAATGTATGCTAAAGGGTTGCATGGGGACACATAGGCCCTGAATCAAGATGGAGAGTAGGTTCCCTGGGCCTGTCCACCCCCTGTTGCACAGCAGCCCTCCCAGTTGCCCTGTTTCCCTGGGCCTCTGTCCCCTGGACCGTGTGTCCACTGCCACTGCCCCCAGGTCCCTGTTGTTGTTGGGGTGGCGGGTTAACCTGGGTGCCCTGTAGTGGTGGACACACCGCTACTTGACGTGTCCTGGGGACAGAGGTATGGGCCCGCTGGGTGGGTGCTGTGCTGGTGTTCCCAGAGGGGGGAAGGTCTGCTGTGGCCTGTGGCTATCTGAGGGGAACCGACTGTCCCGAGGTCCCCGATGGGCCGGGCTGGTCATCTTGATCCAGGTCGACAGAGCTGCTGTCATCGCTGTGGGCCTCTTCTGGGGGTGGGGTGGACATTTGTGGACCCTCCTGCGCGGTGACGTTGCGTTGTGGTCCTGCAGGGGTATAAAGGCATGATTATTGCATCTGTGTGTGCCATGGTGTGCAATGGGTGGCTGCCCGTGTTCCCCAGTGCTTGCATTCCTGTGTGGGGGCTTTTGTGACGGGGCTTTGGGGGGGGGGATGGGTATGTGCAGTGGGCATGCTTTGGTGATGGGTGTCCATGCTTTGTGGTCGCATGCAGGGCTTGGTGTTGGGATGGGTGGGTTGTGATGGTGAGACATTTGCAAGGAGTAGGAGTGATGGGGTGAGGGTGAGGGTGGGGGTATGTATTGGCATGCAGGTGGGGTGGGGGGGATGAAGTAGTGAAGATGTGACTTACAAGAGTCCATTTCCCCAGATACTCCGCCGAGGCCCTCAGGATGCAAGATCGCCAAGACCTGCTCCTCCCATGTTGTAAATTCTGGGGGAGGAGGTGGGGGTCCGCCGCCAGTCCTCTGCACTGCAATGCGGTGTCTGGATACCACGGAATGCACCTTCCCCCGTAGGTCGTTCCACCTCTTCCTGATGTCATCCCGATTTCTTGGGTGCTGTCCCACAGCGTTGACCCTGTCCACTATTCTGCTCCATAGCTCCATCTTCCTGGCAATGGATGTCTGCTGGACCTGTGATCCGAATAGCTGTGGCTCTACCCGGATGATTTCCTCCACCATGACCCTGAGTTCCTCCTCCGAAAACCTGGGGTGTCTTTGCGGAGCCATAGGGTGGTGTGGGTGATGTGTGGGGTGGTGTGTGATGTGATGTGTGGGGTGATATTTAGTGGTGTGTTGTGTGCAGTGCGTGGAAGTAATGTGGGTGATGGTAATGTGTGCCTGTGGTTGCTAGTTTGTAGATGGTGGTGTCTCTCTCTGTGCCTCGTTCCTAATTTTTGGTTGTAGGGGTTTGTGTGTGATGTGGGTGTGTGTTTTATATTTAATTGGGTGTGTGGGAGTGGTGTGTGTATGTGTATCAGGTGTGTGTATTTCGATTTGTCCAATGTGGCTGTGTTTTGTAGGTTTGTGTGTATTCTGAGCGCGACGGTGTGTACCGCCAGTGGAATACCGCGTTCGAAAGACCGCCACGTGGATTCGTGGGTCGTGATAGTGTGGGCGTATTTCTGTTGGCGTGACGGTGTCGGTTTTGTTTTTGCCAGTTTATCGCTGACCTTTGGTGTGGCGGACTTCTGTGGGTGTCGGTATTTTGGCGGTTTCCGTGTTGTGGGTCAGAATGGCCGCAGCGGTATGGTGGCGGTCTTCTGACAGCAGTAAGAGGCTTTTACCGCCGATGTTAGAATGACCACCAAAGTGTCTTAACACCACCTTGTAAATATGGCACAGGTCCCATAAATATGCCACTAGGTATTTAGGGGCATATGTAGGTGCCCTAAGTGCCACCTGAGTGTAACTTTTGGTGATGCTCAGGTGGCACAATGCCCTGCACCGTATGTACTAGGTGGCATGAAGCCACGTTTTGTGCCTTGATGCACCTTGTATATATGGCCCATTCACACCCAGCACTTTACGTGGAAAGTGTGTGCAATGGGTGATGCTGTGGGTGTACCATGGCAACACCCATTTCGTTTTGACACTGCCTCAGAATTTGGACTATGTGTATTCCGGATGCTGGGTCAATATCTGACACCAGCCCAGGCGTGGGTTTAGCATGGCAAAATATAACAGTAATGTTTACATTTGTTATGCATTTCTTGCTTTCACTATGTGCATTCTGCTGCACACAGAGTAAGAGCAAATCGGACTTTAAGGGGCAGATTTATGGAGAAATGCACTTGGTGCAGCACTACTTTCCATGCGCCCCTTAGCACCACCCTACTGACACGATGTATGCGCCATATTTAAAATACGGCATACCATGGCACAAGGTAGGGGGCAATAGTGTCATTTTTAATGACGCTGTTGATGTACTCTGCAGAGGCAGTGCCAAAATATTGTCGCTACTCCTGCAGAGTACATAGGGGCCCATTCTAAAGAATGGAAGCCCCCTTTTAATACCTGCTATTGAGCAGACATTAAAAGTGTCATAATAAATGGCACAAGGAAATCCCATAGATTTTCTTGCACCATTTTACCGGCTCCCGTAACAGGAGAACGCCCCCTTTGCATACATTGAGTCTGGCGCATGCATAATGTAGCGCAACGGTTTACAAAGTGGTGCAATTCATGTATTGCGCCACCCTGTAAATATGGCGCTGGGATTTTGGCCTTGTTGGGCCACTTTAAGATAAAAATAAATGATGTTAATGTGGCGCAAGGTGGCACTAGGGGCCTATAAATATGCTCCTAAGTATGTTGTTGTGCAGGCCTTTTTTCTTCCTGCACATAAACATTCTCCCCCTCAACGCAGCCATCCTTGCACTATGATGCAAGGGTGGCTGCATTGGCGCACAACATCTGATTTCCACTTGCGCAGGGAGGTACATAGGGTTGTGGTGTATGCTTATGTATACGGCGCATACCTGCGTTTTTAAAATGACGGTGTGTGACGCTGCCTAATTTTGCGCAGCAGCATGCACCATCATTTTCTGTTTGATCTAGCCCAACAACTTGACAAATGGTGAGATTGCAGCCACTTCTTTAGCTGCACACATGATGTTCACATACATGCACAATGCGTTTTATACATTTTATTTAGTGCCTTTTAGATTTGGCATCCTTGGTGTGGTCTCCTCTAACTTTTTGCCTCTGTTCCCCAGGTTGTTGATATGTGCTGGACTCTGTTTTTGCTGTTTTTGATACTCTGGACACTTTACCACTGCTATCCAGATTCCCTTTGGGAGCAAATAGAAATTTGGAGTTTAGGTTCTCTGAGTTCACAATTTAAAAATACATCTTTTAGCAACGTTGGTTTTTAGATTGTGTGTTTGAAAATGCCACTTTTAGAAAGTAGGCATTTTCTTGCTTAAACCATTCTGTGATTCTGCCTGTTTGTGGATTACCTGTCTGGGTCATTTTGACAGTTGGGCTGTTTTCACCTCTCTCTAGACAGTGACACAAAGAGGGCTGGAGTGTAGCCCGCATATCCTGATGAGCCATCTGTGCTGGGTTGAAGGAGAGGATGGGTCACTCACACCTGAAAGGGCTGTGCCTGCCCTCACACAATGCAGTCTCCAACCGCTGGTGGGTAACTGGGGCCTGGCCTGGACAAGAAAGGATCTTACAAACACTTTTGACTTTACTTTGAAGTTTGCCAACTTCAAAGGCAGAAAGGGGTATAAGTATCGGCCCCAAAACCCCAGACTTTAGATTACTTCAAGGATTCAAGAGGAACCTCTGCCTGAAGGAGAGCTGAGGAGAAGTGCTGACCTGGCCTGCGACTGGGCTGTGTTAGGCTATGCTGCAGTTGCTGCTTCAGCCTGTGCAAGGGGACAGAGACTGAACTTTGTTGCATTCCTGCTTGAGAGGTAACTCCAAGGGCTTGGAGTAGAGCGTGCCTCCTCTTTTGAAGCCTCAGGGACAGCAAAGGCTTCACCAACCACACGTGAGTCTACTAGCTGTGGACTCTAGCCTGCCAGAGGGTGCCATTCCAGTTCCTGGACCCCTGGAAGTTTATTCCTGGAGAAACGATGCTGGACGATGCCGTGCGACTTCACAAAGGATGCCGCTGCCCAGAACCGTGACGCTGCTTGCCCCAGTGCCATGGACCTCGCTGAGAAGGACAAATCAGATAACTCTGTAAGCTGACACTGCTACGCCAGACGCCACCTGCCTCGAGGTCTTGGACCTCGTAGAAGTCAGATGACCTTGTAGGCCTCGTGCTGCTCCAGCGGCTAATCCCGCTCGTCTTCACCGACACCGGAGCGTCGTAAGTCCAACATCCATGACGATCTGATGCCATTGCATCGCCTGCAGCCCTGTGACATCATTGCGACCATGTGGGGTTGCCACACAGCACTATGACTCCGCTGGACTTCGCATCTGCCAGAACCACGGGACCGATGTCACATCTGATGCCGCTTCACATCCAACGCCCTGAGGTGAGTAACCCACGCCGCTGCGTGACGCCACTGTCTTTCTGCCCTGTGGCACCGGAAAGGACCCCGCATCGGACCTAGCGATGCCGCTGTCCCCGACTCCATGCACGGGCCTGTTTTCTACTTGTTTCTTAAGGCACTGTATCTGGGGGTCGAACAACTCCATAAACTACACCATTGGAATCGCATTGTAGGTAACGACTCTGTCACAACACTGCTTAATCCCTACTTTTAGTATTTGTGCCTCAAGGCACTGTTTTAATGCTTTTAAGTGATAAATTCATATTTTTAACTGTATATTGTGGATTTGAATCGTATTTGCTCTTGTTTATTTAGATAAAATATTTACTATTTTTCTAAACCTGTGTTGTGTCATTTTGTAATGGATCACTGTATTACTGTGTGTGTTTGTACAAATACTTAACAAATTGTCTCTGAGTTAAGCCTGCCTGCTCAAGCCAAGCTACCTAGGGGGTGAGCGTGAGTTAACTGAGTGTGATCCTCCTTTACCCTGACTAGAATGAGGGTCCTTGCTTGGACAGAGGGTACCCTGACTGCCAACCAAAGACCCCATTTCTAACAGTGTCCATTCCCATATGACACATATGGTTCTGTGTGAGTTGTTGTGGGTTCACTCTGTATGGGTCGTGTTCCACAGGCTCAAGCTTTAGGACAGATGTTTTCTCATTTGACATGGCTCAGGGCAGCTGAAAGATGTGTTACAGTACACTGCAGCAGTTTAGATACGCAGTGATGTGCCATATTTACTTGAATACAGTAAAGCCCTGCAATTCCCCCTGCACCTGCACAGATTAGTGCTCCCTGCACAACACAGGCATTGTTGCAGCATGATGACGGGGTGACTGCCTTGAACTGATGATTTGTTCATGTGCAGAGAGGTGTCCCTTCCTGCACATGTACAAGCTATTTATGCTGAGATGGGATTTCAATGTGTGCTGCAAGATGTAGCACACAAAAGACAATGCAACATTGAGGAAGGGCCGGAGATACCACCCTGAACCATCCCTGTGGTGGTATTGACTTCCGTCCTAGTCTCTGATGTCTATGTTGTGTTGGTACAGGGACTTTGACTATATGCAATGGGTGTTGTAATGGCACAGCCACACTATTTGCACATGCCTACTTGGCAATGTGGTGCTTATTTACATGGTGGAGCATAGCCATAGTGAGTGGCCTATGTTGATGTTGTATATATGTTGGTGTGCATTGCACAACCAAAGCATCAGTACATGTGTGGCTTGGGTGAGGATGGTGTATCTTGATTCAGGGCCTATGTGTCCCCATGCAACCCTTTAGCATACATTGAGTGTGTCCTATGTGCCTCCCCCTTCTGCCATTAATGGAGTTCCAGATATCCCCACCTGCAACTCACCCTGCATTTGTGGTGCTTCCTGGTAGTTTGCGCTGTCCTGTCCTGCGATTCCAGTGACCCACTCCTCCAGGATGACTGCTGCAACCATCTCCTCAAGCTCATCCAGGTTCTCCTGTGGTGCAGGACTTCCACCTCCAGTCTGCAGTGCTGCTTTATGGCTCCTGGCAAGTTTCTCCTTAGCTCTGTGCTTGCAATCATGCCAGCGCTTCTTGACCTCAGTGTCTGTCCTCTTCATCTCAGTGTCACTGTTTATTTTGTCCACTATTTGCTGCCATATTGCATTTCTCCTACCAACTGGCAATTTGGAGGTGACGAAGAGCTGATGTTGGTGCTCCGTCACATCTCTGACTAGGATGTCATACTCCTCCTCACTAAAGTAACACTTGCACTTTCTCTTCTCCTTCCCCTGTGAGTTTTCTGGACCCTCCTGGGTGGTACTTCGGTGTTTGGGGTCTCCCTGGGGTCGCTCCTGACCCGATGATTCCATCTTCTTTTGCAATTGCACTCTTTCCTGCTTTAGCGTTTTATTTTGACGCTAATGCAGTGTAAAAATGGCACTAACCCTTTTGCAACATGTTTATGTGCTGCAAAAAGTTGAGCGCCACTTTTGCAGCATTAACATCGTTTTTCCTGACAGCATTGCACAGCTGTTAGAGCCTTTATTTTTACACTATCCATTCCTTAACGCCATCCTACATCATTTCATAAATATGGTGCAAGGATGGCGCTAAGGAATATCGCTAGCTCGTGTTAATAAAAATGACACACAACTGCACTAGTGCAGTTGTGCTTCATTTTTCAAAAATATGCCCCGATATATTTATTTATTTTTTCTGGTTTTGTATAATGCAAACTTGCCCCAGGGCATAAGAGCGCACTATAGTGAAAAAAACAAGTATACAAGAGACAGATAATGATATAACTTACATTGGGGAAGAAAGAAAAAAGAGAAGATGTCTAATGAGGGGAAGTATGAATAGCAAATGCTCAACAAGTTGAGATACTTAGGAAAACCTCTTTTCTTGACTTGAATCTTCACTCATAGTGCAAATGATGGGCAACAGACCAATGGATGTACATCACATATTAACCAAGGCACCAGTCCTCTAGGAATTTCTCTTCATCAACTGATTTAAACCATCAAGCAGATCACAGGTCAGATCCAGTTAGTGCAGATAGCATAATACCCCCATTGAGTTTCACTGATTTGTCAGCCAACAGGTCTTATGACTGAGAATTGTGTAGAATCAAGACCCATTTTAAGAACTCACTGAAGTGCTGCAATGCTCAAGGCTTCAGTCCCACAAGTAACTCCTCTCAGAAAGTGCTTGAGGCCTCCCATGACTTCGACTAGGCAATCATCGAGATTTATGATTGAGTCTTATGCAGGTCTCCATACTTGTAGAAAGAGTGTCTCCACCATGTTGGCCTAGCCTACTAGGAATGCAAATAATTCTGCAGCTGTTAATAATACTACTAATTTATAAACCAACACAAGTCTATTTGGGTAAAGTGAATACACTTGAACAGTCTACCAGCATAGAATCTCTCACTGATAATTTAGGCTTTATTTCACACTGCTCTACTGACCATATACGTTTTGTGATGTTCGCAACATTTTGAACAGGAGCAATATTGTCAAATTAGTTGGGAATAAAGCAAGAAGTAAAAGAGAATTCACAAGGTCACTTGATGGAGCAATACGTACCACATGGGTGGATGGGACATATAGACTGCTCATTAAACAGGGAAGCAGAAGCATTTTATTCCAGTTTTTTCTAAGGAAACTTAGAAAGATGTCTGTTTGAGGGGGGAGTACTTCACTTAGTAAACACTGAAAAGAGGACAGGAGAAGTGATAATGCGTTCTAGATCTCACACTAAAGAGTGAAATGATGAAATCAGAATTAGACTGAAAGCACAATATGGAGAACAGCACATAATAAAATTGGCCTTAACAAACACATTTATGGGTTTCCAGTGTCTTCAGCGTTGCCGGGGGAACGGATCTCCCCTTCCGGCATCTGATCCTGACCGGCAGCCATAAAAAGATGCGCCCCGCGGGACGCGCTGTTTCCACCGTTGCCTAGGGAACGGAACTCCCCTTCCTGCATCTGATCCTGACCGGTGGCCAGAATAAGACGCGCCGCCCGCGGAGCGCGCTGTTTCCAGCGTCTTCAGCGTTGCCGGGAGAACGGATCTCCCCTTCTGGCATCTGATCCTTACGGGCGGCCATAAAAAGACACGCCCCCGCGGGACGCGGGGCGCCTGGGGGAAGACCGGGCCAAGACGGGCCCGTCATCGTCCGATCGAGGACGGGCCGGGTCTAGTCTCTTTATAGAAGACTGAAGTACAACCTCAAGTAAGAACAGTACCTTATTTATTTTGGGTTGCCATTCCTCACTATTGAAATCATGGGCAAAAAAGGAAGGCTGTCGATTTGCCGTCACCATTGAATGACATAAAAAAACAGAAAAAGCATCCCAGGAAACAAGCTAATAAGACAATAGGAGGTGGCCCCAAAGCACTTTATGAGATAGACTTATTATTTGAGGAGGTGGAAGCCATCCTCAACAGCGAAATGGCCACTAATGGAACCCTGCCCCCAAAGAAGGCTTTGCCCCAACCTAAAAGGATTCAAGAGTTCTTCACAAGAAAAAGAAGAGCCAAACCATTGACTCTGTTAAACTGAATGACGGAGTAGGAAACCTGCCAAATACCAAAGATACTATTCTCCCCTCCCAACAGGGAATTATGGGCAGGGGCCCTAATTTCTCACCTAGCCAGGGGATATCCCAAGTAGAGGAAGTAGAATGCATACCCCTTCCACTGAGCCCCGAGATAAGGTTGGTTCCTAACCTACCATGTAGAAATCGATTTGAGCTCTTGGCTGAGGAGGGCGATTTGAATAAGGACCACGAAGATCTTATGCCCGAGCCAGACATTGAGGTTGATACTTCCCCGCTTATTACTACTACTCTTCCTGAACCATCTGCTAGTGAAGTTAACTTGTCCCTTATACTGCAAAGAGTTGACGAAGTTAGGAATCTGGTACTGCAGCTAGCCAAATTCCTTCAGGGGAAAACGGTATATCCATTGAGATGCAAATGTCAAGTGACAGAGGTGGCTGGAAAAGGAGGGACCCTGGTGGCTGAACCAATTCCATCCACTACAATTGTGTATGGGGGACCAACCAACCACTCTCAAAGTATAGGGTCGCATATGGGTGCCACAGAGGTTAATCAAAACCCCCATGCAGTTAAATTTAGAAACAAGCAGTCTGGTTACAATAGTATCCCAATAGATGGGACTTCTACTGTGAATTGTGTTGACAACATTGGTCACCCTCTTGTCTCTTTGAGTAGCCACTCATCTAGGAGGTACAACACTACTGCTAATACTTTAGGCAAGAGGGATTGTACCCCCTCTAATAGGCTGTTTATCCCCCCCATCTGTGATCCAACTTGTGCTACCTCCTCCCATAGAGTCTAGTGCCCAGACATGCCAGCAAAAAGCCCAGCTTCCAAGCGCGGGGACAACATCCTCTTTTTAACCAATGTTCTGAAGCTGTCGCCAAGGTCTGTCGAGGACCAAGAGTCTCGGATCAACAAGGTTACCCATTGGTTACGCTTCCAACAGAATTGTCTTTCTGTCATACGCTCGGACATCTCAAAAACCAAAAGATGGAGACCCTTTGGGTCGGTTATATGACGGAACACCGAATCTTAAACTACTACTAACCTTAACAACGAGGTCGGAACACCGACCTCGTCTTTACTACTAATGATTTTACCAAGAATGCCTTAACAACGATATTTCGTTGTAAAGGCATTCCTGATAAAATCATTAGCAATAGGCACCATTCACCCTACATTCCTCACCCCACCCCCCCAACCCCACCCCAAAACCTAAAACCCCCTGACCCCCACCCACTCCCCAAAACCAAAAACACCCCACCCTAAAACCTAAAACCCCCTGACCCCCCACCCACTCCCCAAAACCAAAAACGCCCCACCCCCCCCAACCCCACCCTAAAACCTAAAACCCCCTGACCCCCCCACCCACTCCCCAAAACCAAAAACGCCCCACTCCCCCAACCCCACCCTAAAACCTAAAACCCCCGAGCCCCCACCCCCTCCCCAAAACCAAAAACGCCCCACCCCCCCAACCCCACCCCAAAACCTAAAACCCCCCACCCCCTCCCCAAAACCAAAAACACCCCAACCCCACCCCAAAACCTAAAACCCCCTGACCCCCTACCCCCTCCCCAAAACCTAAAACCCCCCACTTACCTGAGTCTTCACCTTGTCATCTGAGTCGTCCTCCTCAGCCGACTCCCTTGTTTGTACCTTAACCATGCATGTTCGTTGTTCAGGACATGCGTGGTTAAGGCACAAAATAACGAAGTCGTGGTTACAGAAAGCGTTGTTCCGCTTTCGTTAACCAGGACTTCGTTATAAAAAATCCGGCATAAAGGATGTTTACCCTTTGGGTCAAATTATGACGTAATCTCAATCGAGTTCTTAGACAAAACCTTGGCAGATCAACTCATTGACTTTGATGCACGCGTGCACCAGCACAGGGGGCAAAAAAGAGGAGGTATTATCTTAGTGTCCGAATTAGATGATACAAGGCAGGCCCCTACGCTTGATCAGTTGGCCCACACCAATAGGAGTGATCCCCGGGAGCCAGTTGAATCTACGCATTCCGAATTTGTATGACTGTCTCCAGCCCAGAAAGCACCTCCCAGCGATAGACTAGAGGAATCACAAATGAATAGCCCTGATGAGATCATTACAAACGAGTTGATCCCCGAGGATGCTTGTTCCAAATCCTATGGCATTGAGTCAGACATTATTGGCCTATCTATAATGACTTGGAACCTAGCTGTCCTTGCTAGGAAATTGGACGATATAGACTGGTGCACGTATTAAAAGACTCAAGAAGTGTGTCTTTTTCAAGACACCTCTGTCGAGGATCGAACTAGCATAGATGGGTTTCTTTCTTTTAATATCCCTGCCCAGCCATCAGAAAAAGCGACAGGACGTGCAAAAGGGGGACTTTAAATTCTTCTAAATTCTAAATTATAATGCGATTAAAAGGTTTTAAAATTTGATTGTGCTGATTTGATGGGCTTACAAATTTCTTTTTATTAATGTCTATGCACGATCCATTTCCAGAGGATCAGAATCTCAGACTTTAACCCTGCTTTCTGATTTCTTAGATACCATACAAACTAACTTCTATTTAATAGTAGCTGGGGATGTAAATTGTACCTTTCAACCCTCTGTGCTTCGTAGTGGCCTAACTGTGGAGGAGGATGAACTATGATGGATTGCACAATTGAATGGCGACCTCCTTTGTCCACGTTCCCGAGTTGCTGTTCAGCTGGCCTCACTATGCTTAAAGTTGGGCCTTAGGGCCTGCAACGGTCGTACTCCCTCTGATTTTAACCTTGCACCTACATTCAAACGAGGTTCAATGACAAGCGTTATTGATTATTTCCTAGTGGATGTGCGACTATGGCCCTTGTTGAGAGACATGAGGGTGGATTCTAGATGTGAGAGTGATCATTACCCCCTGCTACTCACCCTCTCTGGGAACATATTTGGAAGAACTTTGAACACACAACTTACAATGGTCCCTTCTCCTACCCTGAATGATGCATATACGAAGGTTGGGTGGCCAAAAGGGATGTCGAACCCCTACCTGTTACATGAGATCTATCAAATGTTTGTAGATAATTTGGTAGTCTATGACGATCATGATCCTACGGCTATTCCAATTCTTAGCATACATGAAACTATGACTGTCAATTTGCAAAGTATTTTTTATAAAAAGACTGGGACAAGACCGCGATGTGGGGTTTCGACTAATAACAGATGGTTCGATGATTCATGTTTGAGGGCCAAGTCTGGGCTAAAAAAAGCTATTATGAACGGTACACTGGGGGAAATCCAACAAGCTGGACGTCTTTACAAGAAGACTACTTTACGATCAAAGAAATCCTGGGAAGACTCTATATGGCAGGAGCTGTTGGATTCCACGAAATCCAATAATAACACACTGTTTTGGGAACTGGTGACCAAACGTGAGAAAGGGGGCAGGACCAGTTTAAGGAACCATATCCAACCTGAATGTTGGGTGGAGCATTTCTCTCTCCTCTATGAGAAAATCGTCATTCCTGGGGCCCCCGATATTAACGATGTGGGATTAGATCCCCTCACATTATCAAATGTAAACCCTGTCACCACCTCCTTAGATGGGAGCCTACATGACTCCGAGGAACACATTTGTTTCTCCTTAAAAGAAACTGCTGATGCAATTAACTCCTTAAAACCTGGGAAAGCCCCAGGACCAGATACAATTCCAGGTGATCTTTCCAGATCAGAGCCAGCTATATGGACCTGATATATCAACCTACTTTCAAACAAAATTACAGAAGGAGGACAGATTCCCTTTACATGGAAGGGTGCCGAAATTATTCCAGTCTAAAAAAAGAGTAATGTAAATCTCCCAATAAGTTATAGACCGATTAGTCTTATTGATAATCTGCAAAAAATCTTTGCTAAACAGCTTTTAGGTAGACTATCGAGTTGGGTCATGGAACATCCGATTCTTTCTCCTCTTCAGGCGGCGTTCCGACCTAGAATAAGCACGGTAGACCAGGCTTTTAGGTTGGTCGTGTTATACTGGAAATATGTACTCCTGGCAAAGCAACCCCTATATGTTGTTTTTGTGGATTTGTGATCCGCTTTCGACTTGGTCCCAAGAGAGAAGTTGTGGGAAGTGCTATATAATATAGGGACT
The DNA here is from genome assembly GCF_031143425.1 of Pleurodeles waltl. Lineage (NCBI taxonomy): Eukaryota > Metazoa > Chordata > Amphibia > Caudata > Salamandridae > Pleurodeles > Pleurodeles waltl. The sequence goes on from NC_090451.1 coordinate 480,290,704, forward strand.
CCAGTTAGTGTAACTCACTTATTGAAACGCATGCATGAAGATACATACGCGCAAGTGAGATGGGACAACAAAGGTGAGCTGACCGATAAATTCCCCATAAATAGGGGGAACAACACGGTTGTGTGCTAGCACTGCTTTTGTTCTCCCTTTTTATTAATGAGGTGGTGCTGGTATTAATGGCATGCCAGATTGATGCTCCCACTTTAGATGACCAGAAATCCCTATTCTTCTCTTTGCAGATGATTCACTACTCATCTCAAAGACCCCTATGGGCCTACAGATTCTTGTGGATAAATTTAATCTATTTTGCCGGACTATGGTCTAGAGCTGAATTTTAAGAAAACAAAATTGATGGTATTTCGCTCTGGCTCCCGGAAGAAATGCACTATAAGCCTAGATGGTAATACCTTGGACCAGGTTAGTTCCATCGATTATTTGGCCGTGAGGCTCAGAGACACATTACACTGGGAAGAACAGGCTAGCAAAAGTGCTGGGCTCCTGCAACATAGAGCAGCATCCATACTGCGCTTTTATAGGAGCACGATGGCCAAAGCTGTATCTCCAGCAATCAAGATCTATGTGGCCAAGGCGCAGGGTGCTGCTGTCTATGGTGCGGAAATATATATTTTTTCTGATAGCAGTAGGATAACCAACACCGAGAACAGCTTTGCGAGGGCTTTATGCGCGTGCCCTCCCAGCACCCCATTAATTCTTAGACTTGGGACTAAAACGGATAGCCGACCTAATTATTTTACGACCTCTGTTATATTGGGTAAGGCTATGGATTGTCCCGGAATTGGTTGTATAAAAGATCTCACTTTTAGAACTGTTAAAATGCTCAAATTCGACTTCTATCCCATGGGTTAAACACGTATCTAGGTGGTTCCGCACATTGGGACTGGGAGACTTTTGGGAGAATCCCCACCAACTTGAAAAATCCCATGTAAAAGCATTGAAGGGTGCTTACTGGTCCTATGTACAGAACAACTATATCAGCCGCAAATCTCATGGCCGTCTAACTAATCTTTTTATCGACTTTAAATGGTACCCACAGTTTGAATTATATTTAGATATAATACCTGACCTACTAGGCAAAGGACTATACGCCAGATTTCGTTTCGGGACATTACCTTTGAAGACCCTGACGAGTAGTTGGGGACCTAATGCCACTTCTGATATTTGTCCCATGTGTGGTATTACCCCTGAAACAGTAGAACATTTTGTTTTTCTGTCCCGCATACTCATCCCCCAGGTCTAAGTGGATCCGCAAAATCTGCCGGGAAATGAAGATAAGGAAATGTGTTTTAGCTTTGAGGTTCTTAAAAAGCCACTGCTCCAATGTTTTAATTTATGGTGTAAGTAAGTTTTTAGTGGCAGCGTGCCATATACGCAATTTTTATATAAACAATGATTTTTAGCGGGATTTATAGATTGGGCAATTGGGGCTTTTATCGTTAAATATTGGCTTAGGATGGAATTGTATTATCTTATTTATGACGCTATCTATTTTTGTATTGTATTGCCTTGATGGTCTGTTGATCGAATAAAGCTTGTTGTTGACTGACTGGCACATTTATGAATGGACATAAATATTTGAATCAAACTGGAAGTAATACATTAGATATTAATGCGCTGGATGCCAGACAATTTTGAAGTAAGTGGCAAAACAGAGATTACAACTCTAGTCCTAAAGTTAGAAAGCTATAGCTCAAGACATATGCCACATCATTCTTGTAATAAAACAAATGTGTTTTTGTGTGCTTAAAGGTACAAGATTGTTTGCGCATTAAGTACATGAAGAACAAAGTTTAAAACTTCAGATGCCAAAATATAATTTTGGTAACACTGTTTTTTAAGGAGCTGCCAGACCCTCACCAATATTGAAACAAAGTACACACAAGTAGTGGCTATTTTAGCAAACTAGGATAGCGGACGTGGAAGGCAAAGCTAATTTTTCAAAGCTTATGTTGACTGAGTGCTTTTAAATCACAACAAAATCAACAACTTGTTTTAACATTGCCATATTGCCTATAAAAGTAACCGAAGGTCACTAAAAAATAAAGCATTGTTTTGCAAATGCTGTATTGGAAAGCACACATACAACAGGAACTTCAAACAGTTCAAATTTTGGTCTAAAAGTGTCACAGAAAAAATTGTATGCTTCCAAAAAGAACATAACACAACCTGGGTCTTCGTGCTGCCCTGCAAACATTCTCTCAGTGCCGATCACCGTTTGACTAGCAGTACTAACCTGCCCTGCTGCACTCACACCTGATTGGAACCAAACACCCCCAGTTTGGTAGCCGACGTGCAGGGGGTAAGGCTGACTACAGTTGCACATGGATGATGTCAGAGGACATAAACACGGAAGACGTCCTCAACTTCTCTGGCACACCGGGCTATATTAGAGTGGGGTGCACTACTTTGCAGAACATAATTAATTGCAAATCGAAATGCAAAAGGTAGCAATTAGGTAAAAAAAATAAGCGTAATGCGTGTGTGGCAAGTAACTAGGTGGTTGTTATAAAGATGGGGCATGTAGTCCTTGCAGTGCTGGTGCGGCAAAAGAAGCGAGAAACTGCGGGCCGTATTTATACTCCGTTTGCGCCGAATTTGCGTCGTTTTTTTCGACGCAAATTCGACGCTAAACTAACGCCAACTAACGCCATATTTATACTATGGCGTTAGAGGCGAATAGCGCCAAAGTTCCCGGAATGTGCGTCATTTTTTAGCGTGAACCCCTTCCTTGCGTTAATGATATGCAAGGGAGGCGTTCCCGTCTAAAAAATTACTCCCAGGCCTTTATGTGGTATTTATACTCCCGGGCAAAAGAGACGCCCGGGAGTGGGCGTGGCTAAAAACGGCGCATTTGCGCCGCTTTTTAACGCCTGGGTCAGGCATGGCGTTAAGGGACAAGTGGGCTCAAAATGAGCCCAGAGTGCCCTCCCCTGCCCCCAGGGACCCCCCCTGCCACCCTTGCCCACCCCAGGAGGACACCCAAGGCTGGAGGGACCCACCCCAGGGACATTCAGGTAAGTATTTTTTTATTTTTTTTAAATAATTTTTTTTGGCATAGGGGGGCCTGATTTGTGCCCCCCTACATGCCACTATGCCCAATGACCATGCCCAGGGGACAGAAGTCCCCTGGGCATGGCCATTGGGCAAGGGGGCATGACTCCTATCTTTACAATGATAGGAGTCATGTTGATGGGGGATGGGCGTCGAAAATAAATGGCGCAAGTCGGGTTACGACGATTTTTTCGACGTAACCTGACTTGCCCCATTTTAAGACGCCCATGCGCCATTTTCCCCCTACGCCGGCGCTGCCTGGTGTACGTGGTTTTTCTCGCGCACACCAGGCAGCGCCGGTCTGCTTGCGCCGGCTAACGCCATTCAATAAATACGGCGCCCGCATGGCGCTTCAGAATGGCGTTAGCCGGCGCAAAACTTTTTGACGCTAAACTGCGTTAGCGCAGTTTAGCGTCAAAAAGTATAAATATGGGCCTGCATGTCTCAGCAGGCATTGCGCACTGCACTTAGCAGGGTGGCAGGAGCAGCTCATGTGCGTCAAAGCTCATGTCAAATGCTCTTACAGAAAGGGAAAAGTAGTCCCTAAACAGGTTATACAATGGGCAAGTGAAAGGGAACAAGTACAGGTGCATTGCTCTGGGGAAGTGAGCAACTGACGCAAAGGAGAGACAAAGGGGAATAACTGACCAGTAGCAAGCAAGCATTTTAAAAGCACAGTGAAACACATATATCACAAGTACTGGGCGGGGCTGAAGCCCACAAAGAAGTATATACTAAAGTATATACAAAAGATCTTGAATGCTCAACCTAAAAAGGGATCAGATAATATAGACAGAGGTGCTCTGCTCAAGGGGAAACGACAAAAAAGCACTACATTTATGAAATCCAGGAGTACTTCACGTATGAATTTGATTCATGCACACGGGATAGGTGATTTTGGTTTTTCTGAGGATACACAAACACAGGGACAGAGCATTTGAACTCCAACTTGAACTCTAACTTTCACCACCACATCTAATTTAGGATAGTCTACAAATTGGGCAATTGTCTGCGATGGCCTTCCTTTGCCCCCCCTTAAAATCGCAGAATAGATAAAGAAAAAAAGGTGAAGAGCAAGAACCAACGTACATATTCACTGAAAGCTCTGTTCAGACAAAAATTAACCAGTAAGGCAAGCAATGTAGCTGTCGAAATGGAAGATAGCACAAACAGCACTCAAGATCACACATATTGTGTAATGCATAGAGAAGGGTCGATAAAATAAACTGATAAAACACTTGTTAACGCGTCCCTTTATGATAATTTATTTACACCTCAGGACTCGTTTTAGGCCAATGAATCTTTTGACCCAGTTGAGAGACACCTTAGGACGAGATAGCTGATCAATATATCAATCAATACATTAATAATGTCATCAATATTTATCACGACAATGCATTTCACTTTAGTCGAAGTCATTAATCAATTCAAAGACACTACCATGACTTTTTAGCCATGAATAACCACACCTTGTTTAGTAGAATTTTATGAGTTTTTTTCCCTATTGTTTACAATTCTAATATCAGATACGTCAAGCTCAAAGCCAAGAAAAATAATAGCATAGTCACGATAGGGCAACTTTGGTAAGATTTCATTAAAGCGAGAATCACAAACATCAGAACATAACACAGCGTGAACATAGATCAAGATTAGCAAAGTGTCAATAACGCGTCAGTTCAACAAAGAATAGTTTCGGTCGTTTGTCTATTTGCGTCAGTTAAGTGAATACCTGTCCTACCCACTGATTAGCATTAGCATGTTGGGCTTCATGCAAAACAATTTAGAACACCAATTTGGAAAACATGCAGCTAAGGTATCTGTCAAAAGTAAGCAGTTGGTACCTAGAAAGGAAAAGCAAACAGACAAATTACAATTGCATTATCATAATTACCCTCCAAGATTAGGTCAGCACACAGGTTCAGTCTTCGTCTTCAGGACATCTGTCTATTCACCATCAGTCAGAACTCAGCTCCAGGGCAAAAGGGCACTTCCCTCTTAAGGAGGTAAAGTGTAAAATGGACAAGTTTAAGGGCAAGGATGGTTTTAAGTAAACCACTAAGTCACCAAACAGAGTGACAGAGTTTCTGGATAAAATCAATAGCCTTCCCTACCTAATTCTAAATGACTTCCCGTGACATGGGTTTTTATCCCTTTTTCGTTGTCCATTCCCCCAAAATTCTATTGGCCATCTGTTATACCCCACTATCTTTAACCTATCAAAATACACATTAGGTAACCCAACTCTTCACCCCATATTATTTTACAAGTCTTTGATTGGTCTTCATAATTGACGTCTTCAGAGGTGGCACGTCCGGTATGATTTCATTCTTCTGTAATTCTTTGCACATCTTTTGGTCAGCAGTTCCATTGTCTTCACCGGTTTGAATGACCTTGTACATAACATTAATCTACACTGTTTCAATTTACTTTTAACATTTATTCTGCAAACGAGAGAAAACTGTGAGAACGGATCTAACATGGTTACATTCATCTTCTAATTTGAAGAAAAAAAGAATACGCAGGCTCATGTCCCTTTGTGAGTTAGCACACTGGAAAATAGAGAAATGCATTTAATATGAGAGCCCAGCAGCTAAGCTTTGGCTCATGCTAACTTAAGGCCTATGAGGATTTCAGTACAGATTCAATATTGCAACCATTAGTATAAACTTATTTAAACATATTATAAACATTTTGGTCATTATTATTAGTCTACGTGTACATTGGTGGCCACTCCCCGTGGTCTCAATTCAAGTGCACGTCTAAGCAAAATTATTATCATTACAGTTTCTATGCAGCATTTATCACACATTGATTCATAAACATTTCATGTTAATATAGATTATATAAGCTACGCTCTCTCACACTCTACCGCATCTTTGAGGGGAAGACCAAAGTAAAGATGACAAGTAAATCACTATCCATGTTGCAAAAAAGTGAACGAAACGTAATCAATAATTCCTCAGAAAATAAAACATAAGAAAACATGTAAGAAAAGGGGTACGGGACTATTAAGTAAGAAAAACCTCTGAAAAAGAGCACCAAATTAGATCCTGTCTACAACAAGTAACATTGATTCTCTTGACCAGCGATGCGAAGTAGAATAAAACAAGCTAATAATACCTACAACCACTACTTCTAATCTCTTGCAGCCATCAGCTTTAAATCCACAAGCTGCACCGTTCAGAGACGACTGTATAAATGGCTTACCAAGAAACGCAGATTTACACTCGTGCACAATGAAACATCAAAATTTAGCAGCACGTTTCCAATTACAAGAGCCTGTATGTCTGGGAACAACTAATGTTAGGACTGAAAATGACAGACCACAACGCATACCCCATCAGGTCTAGTAGACAATTAAGTAACAGAAGCTGTGAGCCACTATGGATTTGTCGATGTCTTTCCAGACCTGAAGAGTTACAGTGTTCATAAATAGGAGCCAGCTATTACTATTTCATTCATATGACCCCTGACTTATAAGTTATCACTTCTAGTGATAAGATGAAAGTGCCACTAAAGAACAAGAAAGGCTATGGTGAGGATAGAAACATGGCAACTTCAAAGGTTGAGTAGCGTCTAAAAATGGCAGAAGATTAGTATTGCAACATTTGAAAATTAGAACATCACAACAAATTATAATAAACTGCAACGGATATGTCACCCAAACCTACGTCTAGCGACTGAGGAGCAATCTATAAACACCAACAAAGATTGGGGATGGCTATCCCAGGCACTAAGCAGCTGGACCTCAGGTAACGCATTGGAGGGGAATAATTGAATTGTACAATCTGGAGCTACCCATAGCAAGGCAGATCCCGAATATGATGTATTTGAGCAAAAATCTATACACAATAGAATGAAATTGGATTATATGAACATCTTGTCATGGAATGTTGCTGGACTGGGGACAAAAATGAAAGAAATGGAAGATAGAGAATGGGTGAAGTTTATTAGTAATTTCACAATTCTCTGCTGTCAAGATCCATAGTCATTGTCTCAAAAAGGACTTGAGGGCTATATTGAGTTTTGTGTCTCGGTCGTTAGGCAAAAAAGGGGCAGACCGGGGGGGGGGAGGGGGGGGGCTTGGGGGTTGGTGATTTATATTGCATGTACTTTAAATTATTATATGGTCCAAAGTTCTATGACAATAGTGGGCCCCAATTTGCTGCTAGTTAGATTTGGGGGCAGACATGGGCGAGATAGGCAAACACCTCTTTTTGATGTGTGGGGATTTCAATGTCCACCCAGTGGATGGAATAGTTAAGATGAGATTCTGATGGGGGATCGCTGTTTTGATATCCTAAACTAACCTTTTTCTACATATATCACCCCTTAAGGTAGGCCCTGGATAACCCACAGGCAGGGTGCTATGTAAGTAAAAGGCAGGATATATACCTGTGTGTTTTATGTCCTGATAGTGGAAAAACTCCTAAATTCATTTTCCACTGCTGTGAGGCCTGCTCCTTTCACAGACTAACATTAGGGCTACCCTTTTGTACTGTTTGAGTGGAAAGATCTTCTCAGAAAGAGGTAGACAGGTCATATTTAGTATGACCAGAATGTGAATACAAAATCCTGCTGACTGGTGAGGTTGAATTTTATATTACTATTTTAGAAATGCCACTTTTAGAAAGTGAGCATTTGTCTGCACTTAAAATCCCTCTGTGCCTTACAGCCTGTCTCCATCCACGTCTGAGCTGGGCTGGTTCACAGCTCCCTTGTGCATTTCACCCAGACAATCACAAACACAGGATGCTCAGTCACACCTGCACACATCTGCATACTAAATGGGTCTTCCTGATTGGGATGGTTGGAGGGACTGACACTTACATTTCAAAGGACAGTGGCCTGCCCTCACAAAATGAACTGCCAACTCTCCTACTGGGACCCTGGCAGACAGGGTTGTACTAAAAGGGGACCTTGTGCATTTTAAAACCACTCTTTGAATTCTCCCCAACTTCAAAGGCACTTTTGGGTATGTAAACTGGGTCCCTGAGCCTACTAATGTAGCCACTTCCTGAGACTGATATTCTGAACCAGACTCTGCAACCTGCCAAGAGGAGCTGTCTGGCTGCCAAAGGACTCACCTGGACTGCTTTGCTGTGAAGGACTGCTGCATTGCTGTTGCCCTGCTGTCTTGCTGGCCTCTGGCTCTGCAGATAAGTGCTCTCCAAGGGCTTGGATTGAGCTTGCCTCCTGTTTCCTGAAGTCTCAGGGCCAAAAAGACTTCGTTGCGGCAAAGAAACTCCTTGTGCAGAAAAAAATTGACTCATAGCCTGCCAGAATTGATGCACAGCCTGCCTAGCGGTGAAAGAATCACTTAATCGACGAACTGAAACGATGCTGCCCGGCTCCCCTAGTGGCGATCAACGCAGCGCCAGTGTTGCGACCAGAACTTCAACGCACAGCCCACTGGATCGATGCGGGAGGAATTGACCCAGCACCTGCTGTGCAACAGAAACTTTGAAGCTGTGCCCACCGGATCGATGTGGCACCTGTGACTTCATCCTGCACGCCCAGGATTTACACGCATCATACGTGGGCGTCAAAAGACCATGCATCACAAAGAGGTTTGAAGCCTGTGCACAGGAATTTGACACAAAGTCCTTGCTGCTTGGAAAATAATCAACGCATTGTCAGCGTGCGCCCAGAAATCCGATGCATACCCTTTGTTTTCCTTGCATACCTTCCTCTGCAGTCTCAGTGCGTGTAATTTTGATGCATACCAGGTACTTTGTTCTTGCAAGAGACACTTGCTGTTTTTTAAAGACTTAAGACTCTTCTCATCATTACAAAAGTTTTATTTCAACTTGTAATTTTCAAATCTTGATCGTTTTTTTACCTTAACCATTCAGATAAATATCTTATATTTTTCTAAACTTGTGTGGTGTATTTTGGTGGTGGTTTCACTGTGTTAATGCATGATTTATTGCACAAATACTTTACACATTGCCTTCTAAGTTAAGCCTGACTGCTCAGTGCCAAGCTACCAGTGGGTGGGCACAGGATAATTTGGATTGTGTGTGACGTACCCTGACTGGGATTGTGGTCCCTACTTGGACAAGGGCGTATATCTCTGCCAAAGAGACCCCATTTCTAACAATTATATCCTAATCAACCTTGAGAACTGGATTAATGTGAGTGACATGCTTGTAGTGAGGCAGGCTGAAAGTGATCACAATTCCCTGACAGTGATACTTGTTCTTGGGGGGCCAGCAGTAAATAGACCCAGATACATGTGTAGAACCTCTACCCTGTCTTATTAGAACCAACTAATAAGAGGAGAACCATCCCCTGGAAGGTTGATAAGTATCTAACAGAGTTACTGCAGCTAGACCCCCTACAAGATAAGGGTAGGGGAGGCCTTCTTCACTGAACACGGTGCATCAAGTTAAATCATATTAGATGCATTCCAGACACTCTTATCAGAGATTAAACTAATGTGGACACACCCAGTTAAAGATACTAATCGAGAGTAGGTCAACAGGTCCATGTTTGCTTGGTTTGATGAGGAATGTTACAAGGAAAAAAGGCTAGACATGCAAGCCCTATTTATCGCCACCATGATTGGCAAAGTGAAGTATACTTTGAGACCCCAGGCAGGCCTAAAGCATTTATTAAAAAATGAGAAACTTAGTTGACAATGTTTGTTATGGGAAGAATTGAAGAAGGGGGGAAAATACTGGGGATGGTTCTGTTCAATAGGCTGCAAGGCATGGCTGATTCTGAAAATCTCTTGATAGATCTTCAGGCTGGCTTCAGATCGAAAGTTGGGACAACTGAGAAGATATACCATTTATATCTAGCTTGTTTATATCTAGTTTGATGTAAATATATGGCTCATAAAAACTCACTTTGCCTAACCTTTGTTGACCTAAAATCAGCCTTGACCCTAAATTATGGGGAGCACTGGAGTGATTTAGGGGTTGCACATCCATTAATCCAAGTCATAAAAGTTCTACATCAGGATAATAACGCCGTAGTACGCTACGGGATAATAGGGGAGTGCACCTCACCATTCCTGAATGGAAAAGGGATAAGACAATATTACTCCCACTTCTTTTTATTTTATTACTAAATTACGTAGTTAAATATCTTCTTGAATCCCCTCTTGATGCCCCTAATATTGCAGGCAACAATAATCCCATCCTCATCTTTGCTGATGATGTGGTATTAATCACCAAGACAGAGAATGCTATGCATAAATTTCTGACCAGGTTTGTGGAGTATTGCAGTATTAAGTGCTTGTCCATTAATATCACTAAAACCAAGGCAATGCACCTGTACCCAGCATTTAAAAGGAAGCTCATGGTTAATGGTGAGCAAATTAAGGCAGTCAGATATTACGACTATCTTTGGATCTGTCTGAACAGCAGATTAAATTGGAATGATCATGCAATCAACTATCACCCACCACCAACTAGCAGGTGGTCCTCAAATTAGATATAACACAGGCTCTCAGCACCTAAGTACTATTCTGCAAATCTATAAACAGAAGAGGTGGTAGAGGCTGCCTTAGATGCAGCTGAGATATGGAGGGTATGAGAAACTGGAGAAGCTCAAGGTAGCTCAGAAGAACTTTTTTAGTCCATTGTTGAGCTTAGGTTGTGGTGTCACTATGATTCCTGGCTTTGTGGAGCTGGATGTAATCTCCATTATGGATCAAGCTAGAATAAAGTCAGTCCTTCACTGGATCAGATGAATTAGGAACATTAAATCCAAGAGCTATTTAAAAGCTGTAGAATAAGTGTTGTTCTGGATGGTGGACAGTAACCAGAGTCAATCCAAAAATGTATCTTCCATTGACTCTGGTATTTCGACCCACAAAAGTCACAAAGGTCATCTATGCTGGGGTGCATTAGCATAGCCTAATATAGGCAGTAGTAAAGATAATTACTACTACTACTACTATAGCGCTCCCCCTGAGTGCCTGGCACCCCCCTACCCTGGTCAGGGCTGAAAGGGGAATCGCTCCCCCTTCCACCCTGCCCCCCGACCCCCGTGGCATCTGATGACATCAGTGCGCGATCGCCCGCTGACCTCATCAGAGGCTGACCCCTGAGCTTCCAGCACGGATCGGAGGAGAAATGCTTTAACATTTCTCCTCCGATCACATGGAGGGGGCGAGAGAGGCATCAAAGGAAAGGAAAGGCCTTTCTTTCCTTTGAGGCGTCTCTCTGAATTTCTGATGCCCGATCGCGATGGGGGGGCAGAAAGCCTATTAGATGCCAGGGTGGGGTGGTGGCTACCAACCAGTATGGGCATGGTTATGCCCCCACCCCATCTGAAGGGTGTAACAGTCTTTCAGCTCTCCCCCACACACTAAAACATCTTATGCCACTGAAAGCAAGAGGACATTTGATTATTTTGGATTTTGGTTTTACATTTGAGCCATGAGAGCTTGTCTGACTCTCAATATCATCCCACTTGGAATGGTGAGGGCTGCACTTTTTGGTCATTGGGCGTCTACCATGTAGAAAAATCCACAAGACCTATACTCATCTGAAAACTAAACATCTGGTTGAGTCCAGGGTGGTGTGCTGCACATGCACCCAGCACTATTTTCTTACCCGCAATGCCCTGCAAACCTCCAACTTTGCTGGAAAGCACACATTTTTGCGATGGAACCTTCCGGAATCTGCAGGAATCCACAAAATTCCTACCATCCAGCATTGTTTCATCTATACAAAAAAAAAGTCTTCCCCACTTGTCAGCCTAAAATGTATTTTTTTCCAACTGCCCTTTTGGAACTACTTTGGTTCCCCTCAATTGTGATATGTTTTTGGCTCTTCCTTGTCACAGGCACTTGACCCACCTACACAAGTGAGATATAATTTTTACTAGGAGACTGAAGGGAACATTGGGTGGTATGAAATCTGCCCTGGTGCTGTGATCCCACACAGAAATGTGGGAAAAAGGTGATTACTTAGCTAAATGTGAGGTTTGCTGAGGATTCTGGGAAAGAAAACACTGGGGGATCCACGCAAGTCACACATCCCAGGACTCCCTCAGGTGTCTAGTTTTCAGAAATGTTTTGGGTTGGTAGGTTTCCCTTTATGGCTGCTGAGCCCAGGACCAAAAACGCAGTTGCCCCTGCAAAAAAGGTAGTTTTGTATTTGATAATTTTGATGTGTCCACATAGTGTTTTGGGGCACTTCCGATCGCAGGCACTAGGCCTACCCTCACAAGTGAGGTACCATTTTTATCAGAAGACTTGGGGTAATGTTGGGTGGAAGAAAATAAGTGGCTCCTCTTAGATTCCAGAACTTTCTATCATCAAAATGTGAGGAAAAGTATTTTTTTGCCACATTTTGAGGTTTCACAGGATTCTGGGTAACAGAACCTGGTGAGAGCCACACAAGTCACCCCATCTTGGATTCCCCTAGGTGTCTAGTTTAAAAAAATGCACAGGTTTGGTAGGTTTCCCTAGGTGCCGACTTCGCTAGAGGCCAAAAGCCACTGCTAGGCACTTTGCAAAAAACAGCTCTGTTTTCTTCGGGGAAAATGTGATGTGTCCAAATAGTGTATTGGGGCACTTCCTATCGCGGGCACTAGGCCTACCCACACAAGTGAGGTACCATTTTTATCGGGAGACTTGGGGTAATGCTGGGTGGAAGGAAATTTGTGGCCCCTCTCAGATACCAGAATTGTCTGTCACCAAAATGTGAGGAAAAAGTATTATTTAGGCCAAATTTTGAGGTTTCACAGGATTCTGGGTAACAGAACCTGGTGAGAGCCACACAAGTCACCCCATCTTGGATTCCCCTTGGTGTGTAGTTCTTAAAAAATTACAATTTTGGTAGGTTTCCCTAGGTGCTGGCTGAGCTAGAGGCCAAAATCCACAGATAGGCACTTTGCAAAAAAAGCTCTGTTTTCTTTGGGAAAATATGATGTGTCCACATTGTGTTTTGGGGCATTTCCTGTTGCAGGCACTGGGTCAACCCACACAAGTGAGGTACCATTTTTATCAGGAGATTTGGGGAACACTGGGTGGAAGGAGATTTGTGTCTCCTCTCAGATTCCAGAACTTTCTGTCAGAAATGTGAGGAAAAAGTGTTTTTTAGCCACATTTTGAGGTTTGCAAAGGATTCACAAGTCACCCCATCCTGGATTCATGTAGGTGTCTAGTTTTCAGGTTTGGTAGGTTTCTCTAGGTGCCCGCTGAGCTAGAGGCCAAAATCCACAGTCTGGCACTTTGCAAAAAACACATGCGATTTCAATATAAAAATGTGATGTGTCCATATTGCGTTTCCGGATGCGGGCACTAGGCCTACCCACGCAAGTGAGGTACCATTTTTATTGTGAGACTTGGGAGAACACAGACTAGAAGAATAAGTGTTATTGCCCCTTGTCTTACTCTACATTTTTTCCTTCCAAATGTAAGACAGTGTGTAAAAAAGACGTCTATTTGAGAAATGCACTGTAATTCACATGCTAATAAGGGGACCCCGGAATTCAGAGATGTGCAAATAACTACTACTTCTCAACACCTTAGCTTATGCCCATTTTGGAAATACAAAGGTTTCATTGATACCTATTTTTCACTCTTTATATTTCAGCAAATGAATTGCTGTATACCTGGTATAGAATGAAAACTCATTGCATGGAGGAGCTCATTTATTGGCTCTGGGTACTTAGGGTTCTTGATGAACCTACAAGTCCTATATATCCCTGCAACCGGAAGAGTCCAGCAGACGTAACGGTATATTGCTTTAAAAAAGCTGACATCGCAGGGAAAAGTTACAGAGTGAAATGTGGAGAAAAGTGGCAGTTTTTTAACCTCAATTTCAATATTTTTTCATATCAGCTGTTATTTTCTATGAGAAAACCATGGAGGATCTACAACAAATGATCCCTTGCTGAATTCAAAATTTAGTCTACTTTTCAGAAATGTTTAGTTTTCTGGGATCCAGCATTGGTTTCTTACCCATTTCTGTCATTAAGTGGAAGGAGGCTAAAAGCACAAAAAATAGTGCAAATGGGGTATGTCCCAGTAAAATGCCAAACTTGTGTTGAAAAATGTGGTTTTCTGATTCAAGTCTGCCTGTTCCTGAAAGCTGGGAAGATGGTGATTTTAGCACCGCAAACCCTTTGTTTATGCCATTTTCAGGGGAAAAAAACCACAAGCCTTCTTCTGCAGACCTTTTTTCCATTTTAGAAAGAAAATACATTTTCACTGTATTTTGGCGAATTTCTTGGTCTCCTCCAATGGAACCCACAAACTCTGGGTACCTCTAGAATCCCTAAGATGTTGGAAAAAAAGGATGCAAATTTGGCATGGGTAGCTAATGTGGACAAAAAGTTATGAGGGCCTAAGCGTGAACTGCCCCAAATAGCCAACAAAAGGCCTGGCACCTGAGGGGGAAATGGCCTGGCAGCAAAGTGGTTAACAACAGAAATTTAAAGCAAACCACATTTCCCAGAACACCATGGGAACAAAGGACTACAAATATCAAACAACAAATCAATGTCCTTCAATGATCCGATAATATGCTCTGTCTCCTTAACCGGGAACCACACCTGTGATCTCCAAACATGTGTGATTCCTACCAGCTGTGCCCCTTGCCTGTGCACTTGATCCGCTATAAGTGTGATCATGGCAAAATAAGGGAAGGCGTAATCCTTCTCTTTCGACCAATCATGAAGGAAGGCGTCTACTGCCAGGGCCTGTGGGTCCGGTTTCCAACTGACACCATGGAATCTGATGATCCAGCCGAGACACAAAGAGATCTACAGTGAAAGGACCCCAAACTCAGTTGAGTTGTGCAAATACCTTTGGCTTTAACAGCAACAAACTTGTGTCCGGCCACTCTCTTGAGCACCAAACCGTAGTCTGGTCTGAGGATCCCAGAAGGTTCTACGCCGTGATGGATGCAGTTCTTTGGCCAGATCTGCCAGGACCTTGCATCTGGGGCCTACTAGATGGCTGATGTATCAGATCACTGACAGATTGTCTATTTTGAGCAAGACAGAACAATTCGCCCTGTCCTTGGTCCAACATAGATTGGCGAATGTCCCTGCCTAGAGCGTTAGACAATTGATGTGTTGGGATTGTACTTCCAAAGGCCACTTTCCTTTATGACAAACTACAGGAAGGTTGTTCGTCTAGAGGGTATGAGGAGCGATTTTTTGGCATTGATAAGGAAACCCAGGCTCTCCAGCAGGGAAATATATTGTAATTGGTCTCTCAACCTGAATGGACATTGATCTATCAATAGGAGATCATCCAAATAAATAATCAGTCTGAAGCCTTTCGCTCTGAGATGCTCCTTCACCAGTCTGAGATCCTTGGTGAAGCACCAAGGGGCAGATGAGAGGCCAAACGTGAGAGTCGTGAACTGGTAAACCTGTCCCTTCCATTGAAACTACAGAAAGTGGCGATGAGGGGGGAAAACTGGAATTGTCAGATAAGAATCCTGAAGATCAAGATGCACCATCCAATCATTGGGACGTAACAAATCTTGAAATGGCTGTATACCAACCAACCATTGAATTCTCTCAGATTGATAACTGTGTGTTGCCCTCTGTCCTTTTTTGTGTACCACAAAATGGTTGCTCACCAAGCCCTGCAGATGAAGTGAAGCCGGGGGCTATCGCTGCCTTGTGGAGCAACTCTCGTACTTTCTGGTCCACGAGGGCCTCCTGAGGTGGAGAAAAAAACCCAAAGGGTGTGGACATGAGGGCCGGGCAGGGGACCTGTAGAACTCTACCTGAAAGCCGCAAATTGTTTGGAGCACCCAGGCATTTGACATAAGGGATTTCCAATTTTTGATGAACTGAGTCAGCCGAACCCACTGGTATGAAGTTCCCCATTAGAACACTCACCGGTTGGAGGTCCTTGAGGCTGTCCTTGGAATGCCCCTTTGGCACCTCTGCCATGCTGTCCTTGTCTAGTGGGGATGAATTCCCCATAACAGGGTTGTTCTGACTTCTGCGGAGAACGTGTCCTCTTGTGGGGGCTTGAACATAGAATCAGGCAGTTGAGTGCCCTCTCCCACAACTGGTGGTGATGAAAAGGTGTGGCTGAAAAACTTTTTTGATTGATGATTGGACTTTGACAAGCGAGGTGAAAGTGGATGTGAACTTTGACAGTTCCTTTATGAATGGCTCTCCAAATAGACCGCCATGTGAAATTGAGATGGGTATGGGCATTACGATCTCAGTTTTGCAGGAACCTTTTTCCCCAGAGGTTTCTGCAAGTGGCCAGCAACGTATGTACTGACTTTGCCTGACGGAAAACACTCTGAGGATCTGGGATGGACTAAGTCATCTAGATCAAACATATTGAATGGTCCAACTGTTTGGGGAAACTCTGAGAGGCTTTAGGCAGGTCTCTATGGCTGGAGGGTCTGCCACATAATTGGATTCACCTTAGAGATGTCGTTTGCGGCTGAGGAGAGGGAGGAGATGGGTCCCCCTGGGATTGCATGGTGTCCAAAGGGGACGAAAGTAAGGGGGTGCAGGCACTTTGAAAATGCAATTTTACCATGTCGAAGACTATTGTGTCTATCCTGCCATCTAGCATGCTCTTAGAGGGTCTGTGCATTGCTTAATCACTGATATTAGGTGGGCAAAAGGATAGATTCAGTGGGGCTGGGCAGGTGTATGCCAAATGTAGCAGGTGCCTCTCTAGAGGCTCAATTACTGAGGCTACTGCATGATGTATGGAAGGCATCTACTGACTCACAGAATTCATTGTTGATGGGGAGGGCCGACATGGTTTCCTCCCCCATGTATTCATCTGACTGTATGATAAAAAAATATACTAACAGTTAACATGGTTTAAACAGTTAGGAGCGTGCGCAAGTGATGACGAATGTGCCAGGTGTAACCTTTTTGGGCTGGACAACCAACAATTTCTTAGGCACGCTGTGTGAAAATTATTTGTATGTCTGGGGCAAGCTTAAAAGAAGGCTATTGCCCAACTTGTGCACAAGAAAATATGGGGTAATCTCCTGAGGCCACCTCCCTGCTTATAATGGGATACGTCACTCACCTGGGCCCGGCCCCACATGAGTCATCGGTGCTTGCACACGGTATTTAGATCAAACAGGGGAGCCTCAAAGGATTTAGGTACTGACCCTCCTGGGCTTCTTACCATTGCATAAATGTGCTATTTTTTTACAATACAGACCCCGGATCAGGGTGTCAGGGCTTCCGAGGCGGTCCGGGCATGAGCGAGATACCAGGGGCAGAAGGCCTCCCTTGTCCGGATAATCGCGTCTGCCTCGAGGATCAACAAGATAAGCGGTTCACATCCTGACACCGCCCTGCCCTCTTCAGGTGAGCGGATCTCTCTGCAAATTTGTCTGCAGGGAAGTGGCCTCAAATGGAGCAGTGAACACACTCCCGCAGCCATGTACCTGCACATGAAGTGAAAAACAGAATATAGTGCACAAACCTAGAAGAAGACTTTATACAGTGACAACAAAGCGATAAATCGTAAGGGCAGTTATCTTTCAGTAAGCAGGAAAGAAAGAGGAAGTGCGAAGGAGACAGAGCATCTTATCAAAGCATTGAAGGACATTTATTGGTTGTTTGACATTTGTAGTAATTTTTTCCTATGGTGTTCTAGGAAATGTAGTTTGGTTTGAATTTCTGCTGTTAGTAAAAAGAAAGAAAGTTTGAGCATAATCCTTACCTCTGGTCCGGACGTATAATGTCAGACTTCATTCTCATATGGCTGAGAAAGATAGTGTGAAGTTACAAAAAATATGCTCTCATTTTAGCTTCTGCAGCACCGTCAATAACCTTCTTTTTAGGAGAATCATGGGAAAATAGTTTTCTCTCAATCATGACTCTCAAACATGATTCCTGAAATCCTAGCAGGGTAAAATAACCTTAGAACACACCACAATACCTAAAATTAGTATGGTACAATCAACAAATGATTTATATTGTAACTAAAATTTGTTATCACCCTTTATACAATCTCCTTATTGACCTTAAAACCTGCCATTCACTACAAAGCATTTCATTGCTGTGCTATCATGTATAAAGGCCCGAGATGGTTGCCATCACTTTCTGGTTGAAGTGCTGAGAGCCAATCAGATCTCACCATGAGTTGAATGCTTAGGCTCAATCCAGATATATAAATTTTGGATTTCCTTTATGATCTCCAAAACTACTTAACAGATTTACACCAAGGAAGCTAAGTGGTAATCTGTGGACCAAAATCTACCTCTCTGCCGAATTTGGTGCAGGCTTGTCAAAGGGTCTAGAGGAATAACATGGGAAACACAGTTTTTTGACCCCCACCCTCTTTTTCTGGGCCCCAGCTTGATAGATCACCCCAAAACTTTCCATGCACAAGAAGACACTTGGGCACAGTTTTTTTGGAAAATGTTATGAAGATTCATTATTCAGTGGCAGTCACCACTGTGCAGTTCTAGTTACATTGGACTTTCCATAGGAAGATCATTTTTTTTCTCATATCTTTGGTGCAGTTTGATAAGTCTTCACTAAATTTTCCCAAAAAAGTTCATCCACCTCAACTCCTTCTTGGAAGGTTTTTGGGTGCTATGTTAGATGGGGGCCTAGAACAAAAGATAGGGGCAGACGGTCACAAAATGTTTTTCCTCATGCAGTTTTTATAGGGAAAATAAGACAATGAAACAGAAAAAAAGGCAGAACATAATTATACTAGTTTTTGCAGGAAGCTTGATCTTTACCTAGAAAGCATACTTTTGTGATTGGTGCACATTTTATACATATCAAGTGCCGAGGTACTTCTACTGGCCCAGCAAATCAAAAGATGAGCTCTGATTGGCTGCCAAAAACATAAAGCTGTTTGGCAGCCAATTCAGGAAACAAAAGAAATAACATATACAGGGAGGTGGGGTATGGATACCCTGACCCCTAGGCCTGGTAGCCAAATTATTTTTTCTACTGCAGGAATAAATGGTCAAAAAAAGAAAAAAGGGCATCTTTGATATGCTGTCATGACACCCCTTTTCCATTAAAATCACCTGAGGGAGGGACACATTAACTTTATTTTATTATGAGGATGAAGGCACATGTGAACCTCGTACCCTGTATCCAAGCCAGGTATTGGCCCTGGGGACCCTATTTCTCAGAGCCTAAGCAAAGATGTATTTTCCTCCAAATTATGTTGAGGTGGTGGGCTTGTTTGTGGCCACTAGTCCCCAAGCCAGGTGTTGGACCCAGACCCAGAACATAAATCTACCTTTCTGCCACCGAGAGCATAGGCAGGAAACACTGCACTACTCCAGCCACTGAAATTGCGGCTGCTTCTGAAGGGTGGAAAAACATTCACTGTTGCTGATTCCTACCTCGCACCAAGGATGGGTGGGGCTGGGTAGCAGTTAGGGCTGCAGGGCCTTGGGGCTCCCCTTGTGGCCTCCAACAAAAAAATGCATTATGGTTGCCAGGGTTGGACCAGGGGCTGGGGTTGGGGCACCTACCAACAAAATGGGGGCAGCTCCCGCTGACACCTAAGGTGGGTGCTGACTGTGAAGCTGGCATGTCATTGGAGGTTTTGAGCCTTCTCCTCTGACAAAGAGCTCACTTGTGGGTGCTTTAGGTGGGATCAGTGTGCTCTGCAAGGGCTTTATAGTTGCATTTCTTCTTTGTTGTGGAGCCTCATAGGGAGGGAGAGATTTGGCGAGCGATGAGGTGAGTTGCTCATTGGTGATTTTGTTCCATTTCCTGTGGGGGGTCCTGGAGGTGCGGGTGCAGCTTCTGGGTGTGGTGATTGTAAAGTGTATGCAGTGGTGGTCGGTCCAGTCTGGGGTGGAGATGGTCTTGATGGTGATCCTGTCACTTGAGGTGAAGATGGGGTCCAGTGTGTGTCCTACGATGTGTGTGGGTGTGGAGACCAGCTGTCTGAGGCCGAGGATGATGAGGTTGTCGAGTAGAGCGGTAGTATTTGGGTCGGTGCGGTCCTTGAGGTGGAAGTTCAGGTTGCGAGGAGCAGATAGTGGACTGATGCCAGGGCCCTGGGGAGTAGCGATGTCTATGATGTCGTCTATGAAAGATGGGTTGGGGGCAGGGTGGCCTGTACACCAGGGTGCTACGGATGGAGGAGTTGTGGTTTGGGTGGACCAGGAAGTGAAGGTGTTCCTGTTACGACTCGGTCGTCCCATTTCCAGGGGGCGCTGTAAGGGGACTGTCAGAAGCCTGGGAATCACCTTGAACACCTATCTAGAGTCCCTTGCTGACTCCTGTTTGTTTCTCTTTTCTCCATGGTACACTTGTGTAGGACTACATTTGCTTCTTGGGACTGCAAATCCCATAATGCACAGTTTGGTAGTCAGGAAAACCCGGATTCTGTTTCCCATTGTTTTCAATGGGAGAAGTCCAGTTGCTCCTTTTCACTTGATCCTCTCCTCCAGGACTTGCAAGTGTCTGAAATTACACACACCTGTGACCACTCTTGTGCAGTCCAGCTTGGAACTGCTTATAAGCAGCCATTTCTTCAAGCTCCCCGTCGTGCATCGGACTTCGATTCCTTTGTGTTACAGACCCTTTGTCAGATGGTGTTCCAGTTTTGTTCCTGTTCCTGTTCTGTTCCAGCTTGATCCTGTTTCTCTGCCCTGTTCCTGATTGTTCCAGCCAGAGTCTGCTCCCTACGTCTTAGCCTTGTACCTGTTTGTTTCTTCCAGAGCCTGCTCCCTGTTTCTCTGCCCTGCTCCTGCCTTGTTTCAGCTTGAACCTTCTCTCTGTTTCCCAGTCCTATTTACTGCTCTTTTCCTACTCCCTGTATTCCAGCCCTGTCATTGCCTGTTCCATCCAGAGCCTGATCTCAGTTTCCCAGTCCTGTCTCTGTTTGTCCCAGCCAGAAGTTTGCGCCCTGTTTTCAAGTCCTAGTCCCGCTTTTGCTTCAGCCTGAGCCTGTTCCTAGTACTTGTCTCTGCCTCTTAGTTTGTTCCCTTCTGTTTCTGTTTCTTCTTGGTTATTTGTGTCTTGTAAGTGTTCTATCAGTCTTTACCAGTGTATACGTGTCCTCCTTTGTTCTGGGGTTGGCTCCTGGGTTCCAGGAGGCAATTCCAGTCCCCATCCTTGTCCAGTGTTTTACGTTGTCTTTCGTGCTTAACAGTGACAGTGTGCTATTGCTGTTTTCTCAGGAATCGCCACTGTGTTTCCAGCTGGACCCACAAGAGCATGTCCTGTGTATGTAAGTACTATCCTTGTTTGTGCTCTAGGGTCCAGAGACAGAATCACTTCTGCTGCCTCCTTTCTATGGGGCTGGCAGGGTGACTATCTGAAAGAGCAAACTGCACAGAGGCATTGAGATTCCCTGTCACTGTGGGAGGTTCTGCGCCTTACTCTGTGTACAACCCCAGCATGTTTGTCCCTTAGTAATCTGTTTCCTGTTTGTTCACACAAGGGTTGCTTTGCTTTTACTTTCCTGTGCCTATCCATAGCTGTCCTTTCCGTGTATGCCTTTAGCTGCTCCTCTGCCCCAGTGTACTACCTCTTTAGGATATTCGGTGACCTCAAGGGGTGTCCCAACCAACGTCCTGATCAGACCCGCCCGAAACCGTGACAGAATGCACGACCCAAAAATGTCAAGCTCCCCAGGCAGCAAAGGCACACACAGACCTAAAATGTTTTCCTGTCATGTTAAGACACCCCTTTCTAAACCTATACGTTCTCTGAAGACCTCTAAAAAAGGCCTTAGTTTAAAGGATAGACTTGTTAAAGAAAATCAAAGATTGCAAATGCAGTACTACATTGCGTGGCTTGCTGATCCATCAATGTTCAACTATTATAATATCTGTGATTATGACCCCCAATCCCTGTCTGTAGAAGAATTACAAAGTAATAATGAGTTTTTGGAGGTTCTATTACCTCAAACAGGGGAGAATGTTCCTAACAGTGAAAGTGCTTTTGCTACTTCTGCACAAGACATTTACTCTCAAGAAAACCTGGTTAATTCCTTGCCTCATTCTAGTGCATCCCAAATTCACTTCCAGGACTCTGTCAAAACAAAGAAACCTGACACTGTTCAAGAAGCCACACTAGGGATTCCCCTGTTTTCTATTGAGTGCTTTAGCCCATCTAGGCCAGTTTCTCAGAATTCAAAGTGCAGTGCTGACTCTTATAAAGACCTATCAGTCCCTCAGAGCTTTCAGGTCAACAGGCTAGACCCTGTATCTAAGGGATCAGTAACAACTGTGGGATTCCTTAGTTCAACTCAAATGGCTTGTGCTCCTCCCAAATTGGATGACAGTACATCAGTCTCAATTCCTAAGTGTTGTGCTGACTCGTGTAAGGATCTACCAGTCCCTCAGTGCTTTCAATTCAGCAGGATAGAACCTGTATCAAAGGGATCAGTAAAGACTGTGGGATTCCTTAGTTCAATTCAAAAGGCTTGTGCTCCTCCCAAATTGGATGATAATACACGAATCTCAATCCCTAAAAGCTCTGCTAAACCCTTTTTTATTCTGAGTGGGTTTGATAACAATATGGACGTACACACACTAAAAGAGCAGTTTTGGCAGATTAAAAGGTAGATATTGGACTTCTATGATGAATATGTTATAACATAGACTAGAAATCTTGCCCGTGGGCTCTTTTCATCAATGCATATTTCACTGTTGGCAGAACCAGACATTCTGTTTATCTGTAAGGTAGAAGAAGTAACAGAGCAGCTGATGGAAACTACTGCAAGGCAATTTGAAAACCTGAAAAAAGAAAATGATCACCAGCTTTGGCTTATAGAACAGTATGCTACCTCATGTGCCTCTCCAAAGACTGCTATAAAGCAGATTTTCCCTGCTTTGAATGAATGTCAAAAGACTGCTGCAGTTATAAATATATCAGCCTCTCCTTCAGACTCTCTCTCAGCCTGTAGTTTTCCAGAGAATATCCCTGTGCAGTTGACTGACTCTCTGACATCTCTGAGAGATTTGACACCTCTTGATTCAAAGGATGGATCGGAGTCTTCAGAAGGAAGTGTCTCAGCCCCTCTATCAGAACAAATAAAGCCAAAGGAAGAAGAGAGTTCTGATGCAGACTCCAATAGGTGCACCTTAAGAAACCAAGCTATGACTTTACTGGAGATTAATGGGAAGTTGTGCAACAGTGTTGAAGAATCTGAATCTAGTGATGACAGTGGTTCCTGCCTTGCAGTGAACAAACCTGCAGATAGTGCTGTTCAAATGGCGCACACACCAGAATTTTCAGATTGTGGGGATACTCCTGCCCTTTCAAACAATATCATAGAATTTTCAGATAATGAAGAGACAGTTCCTGTTTCAAGTGAATTAATGGATTTTTCTAACCGTGAAGAAATACCCGCAGTTACTAAGATTGTAATGGACTTCTCAGAAAGTTTAAAAATCTCTTCTGTGTCAAAGCAAACCGTGGAGATTTCAGAAAAGGAAGAAAGCCAGGAATATGAAACTGAACAGCCTGTCATAAGATATGAGAGCCTTCTCCTAGAACAGGACACAGTTGCAGCCTCAACCACTGATCCTGACCTGCTGATCCCTGCCAATGTGTATCCTGTTTCCAGCTCCACGATTAGTGAAGACAAGATCTCTGAGCTACCGGTATCTGATCTTGATGTAAAACCAGCCACACCAATGTCACCTGCTGTGTCCCTGAAACTAAAGACTCCTGAAAACCAGCAATCTGAAACCGAAGTTCAAGTGCTGAAAGATGTAATATTTCCCACTAAAACTCAAGACTTGAATTTGCATCTTGTATTCGAAGATCTGATGATAAGTACTGTTCTTAGTGTTTTATTGCAAGAAACCATCATCAATTCAAAGGCTAAAGATGAAAATGTAGATACCAATGTAAAGGCGAATTCTGAAGAGACTCCGGTTCCATTTCTTTCCAAAGAACAACCTTTCAGTGTTAACAGAGTTGAAGATCAACCACCTGTAGTAGAAACGCTTTGCAAAGAAACCAATTCTGATACCATGAATACACCACAGAGCACTTGCAATGATGAAATCTCAGTCTTGTCTGAAGATCACCCTAAAGAATTAGCTTGTGGAACTTCTACATTTTCAGATGTTAATCCAGTTTCTAAAGACTTAAAAACTCTTGTTGATCCTGTGGTTGATACTCCGAAGTCATCCAAAACTAAAGAAAATTCTGAATTTTTCATGTTCACCTTGAGAACACCAGTTACCCATGTCTCCCAAGTTTCTATGCTTTGCAAGCCTCAGACCACAATCAATGCAAATACTGCTGCAGAAACAGACATAACCTGCTTGTCGGAAGGAGTTACAGACCTTACTAATACGCCAATTATGTCCTCCAAAGAAGACAGTACTGAACAGGAAACTAAAGTCCCAAATGATACCGCCCATGATGCAATTCCAAATCTCCTTGCTCCTGAATCCACTCACCAGAAACCAACTCCATGCACTCCTCCCGTATCACTCGAACAATAAAGAGGAAAGACATCGGAGCCCATATGGGTATTAATACATGCTTTGCTCATTGGAAGTTTCACCTATGGCAGGACTGTAAACTTATCAACCAAGGTTGGTGTTGGATTTTCTTGTTGTGGCTTTTCCTCTTCAACTTTTTTCAGCCAAAGGATCGCCTTCTCTTCTTGAGCAGACTGGTGGGAGGGGGTATACTGTTACGACTCGGTCGTCCCATTTCCAGGGGGCGCTGTAAGGGGACTGTCAGAAGCCTGGGAATCACCTTGAACACCTATCTAGAGTCCCTTGCTGACTCCTGTTTGTTTCTCTTTTCTCCATGGTACACTTGTGTAGGACTACATTTGCTTCTTGGGACTGCAAATCCCATAATGCACAGTTTGGTAGTCAGGAAAACCCGGATTCTGTTTCCCATTGTTTTCAATGGGAGAAGTCCAGTTGCTCCTTTTCACTTGATCCTCTCCTCCAGGACTTGCAAGTGTCTGAAATTACACACACCTGTGACCACTCCTGTGCAGTCCAGCTTGGAACTGCTTATAAGCAGCCATTTCCTCAAGCTCCCCGTCGTGCATCGGACTTCGATTCCTTTGTGTTACAGACCCTTTGTCAGATGGTGTTCCAGTTTTGTTCCTGTTCCTGTTCTGTTCCAGCTTGATCCTGTTTCTCTGCCCTGTTCCTGATTGTTCCAGCCAGAGTCTGCTCCTTACTTCTTAGCCTTGTACCTGTTTGTTTCTTCCAGAGCCTGCTCCCTGTTTCTCTGCCCTGCTCCTGCCTTGTTTCAGCTTGAACCTTCTCTCTGTTTCCCAGTCCTGTTTACTGCTCTTTTCCTACTCCCTGTATTCCAGCCCTGTCATTGCCTGTTCCAGCCAGAGCCTGATCTCCGTTTCCCAGTCCTGTCTCTGTTTGTCCCAGCCAGAAGTTTGTGCCCTGTTTTCAAGTCCTAGTCCCGCCTTTGCTTCAGCCTGAGCCTGCTCCTAGTTCTTGCCTCTGCCTCTTAGTTTGTTCCCTTCTGTTTCTGTTTCTTCTTGGTTATTTGTGTCTGGTTAGTGTTCTATCAGTCTTCATCAGTGTATACGTGTCCTCCTTTGTTCTGGGGTTGGCTCCTGGGTTCTAGGAGGCAATTCCAGTCCCCAACCTTGTCCAGTGTTTTACGTTGTCTTTCGTGCCTAACAGTGACAGTGTGCTATTGCTGTTTTCTCAGGAATCGCCACTGTGTTTCCAGCTGGACCCACAAGAGCGTGTCCTCTGTATGTAAGTACTATCCTTGTTTGTGCTCTAGGGTCCAGAGACAGAATCACTTCTGCTGCCTCCTTTCTATGGGGCTGGCAGGGTGACTATCTGTAAGAGCAAACTGCACAGAGGCATTGAGATTCCCTGTCACTGTGGGAGGTTCTGCGCCTTACTCTGTGTACAACCCCAGCATGTTTGTCCCTTAGTAATCTGTTTCCTGTTTGTTCACACAAGGGTTGCTTTGCTTTTACTTTCCTGTGCCTATCCATAGCTGTCCTTTCCGTGTATGCCTTTAGCTGCTCCTCTGCCCCAGTGTACTACCTCTTTAGGTTATTCGGTGACCTCAAGGGGTGTCCCAACCAAAGTCCTGATCAGACCCGCCCGAAACCGTGACAGTTCCATGATGGTACAGTGTTCTTCTTGGACATCCCTGACACATAGAGAGGACTTGTGTATGATGGTGAGTCCCCACCCCCGGGCGGGAGGACCGGTCCCTCCTTAGGATGCTGTAACTGTCCGGAATGGCGATGGCGATATCTGGACCAGAGGTGGGGTTGGTCCAGGTCTCAGCGAGGAAGGCGATGTACGGTCGGGTGGTGTTGATCAGGTCTCAGAGTCTTGTGGTGTGTTTGTGGAGTGAGCGGATGTTTAGGAGCAGGCAGTTGATGGGGTTGTGGAGGTTGTTGGTATCTTTGTGTGTGGAGATTACCTTCGGTTTGTTGAGATTGGCACTGAAGTTGCAGGTCCTGCAGGTGAAAGGTCCGTGGGTGTCCTTGGGGGAGATGGTGCAGCAGTTATTGAGACATACAGTGTTGAGGCGGAGGACGGTCTCGGAGTTGTAACGGAGGCAGTTCAGGGAGTGGTTTAATGGAGGTCCAGGGTTCCGGGCACTCTGTGTGGTCCAGACACAGACAGGCGCAGATGGGCTTGCCTTTAGTGCAGTGTTGCGCCCGTTGCCCGTGGATGCCATTAAGAAGGGGTGGGGGGAGCAGTCAGCTGGGATGCAGGAGGGTGGGAGAGGTGATTTGCGGGGGAAGAGGAAAGAGGGGAGAAAGGAAAAAAGAACTATGGAAATATGAGGGATGATAGAAGAAAAAGGCAGAAAATGCAAGAGTAAAAGAGCGACAAAGAGAAGAAAAGAAAAGGGAATACTTACTTGTGATGGCCACTAGACCACCAGGGATGAGGCAGTAGTTTTTAACTTTGACTAGGAGCCTAAGTTGCAATAGCAACTTTTTATATCATTTTGGCACCCTCATTTTTTTTAAGAAGGCAAGGCTGAAATTTTTAAATGGTAGTACTAGGCTCTGGTTCAGGATCAGAAAGAAAAGGACACCTGCATACAATTCTGGACAGGCATCAATATGGGAGTCACCACCCCCAGCTGTTTAAGCAATGCTTTAAGTGCCTCACTTCAGATAGACAATTGTGTATGTTGGAGAGACTTGATTGATGAACAAGGTTTAAAGTCATGGAGCTATATGAGCGGTAGAACAAGGGGTACATTATCTTTGTTCAATTATATGTAGCTTGTCTCATGGAATAGTTCATTAAGGCAGGATGGTGCCCTTACATACCCAAGTGTGTTAAAGAGAACTGCATAGCAGCTGGATACTGAAGCTATAAGTGGCAAACTGCTCACTCGGGCCAGATGTAGCAAAAATTTGCAAGACGCAAATGGCCCGAATCGCAATTTGCAACCCCGCAAAATCAGAAATGGGATGCAAAAAGCCCATTTCCGAATCGCAAATTGCGACGTGAGCCATTACCGACTTGCAAATTTTGCGAGCCCATTGTGCGACTCGCAAATAGGGAGACGCAATTTGCGAGTCGCAAACCATATGAAAAAGCCACTCGCAAATTGCGACTAGTCGCAAAAAGCCCATTTTGCACACCCAAATTACCACTAACTCAGAGCAGGTGGTAACCAGAACCAAAGTATAAAAGGAGACCCAGAAGGCATCTGGGTTACTCAAAATGGCTGAAATATATGTGATAGCAAGGAGGAGGAGAGTCCACGCCGCACAGCAGAGGAGGAGGAGGAGCCAGAGACAGAAGAGGATATACAGAACCAGGCAGACACTATTCCAACAAACTGAGGAGGAGATTTATGATAAATACAGACTCAGCAGTGCAGCAATATTAGAATTAATAGATCTACTCAATCCGCGGCTTCAACGACAGACTGTGCACGGCAGCGCCATCCCCACACATGTGCAAGTGCTATGCTCACTGCACCTCTTGGCCTCGGGTAGCTATCAGGGGGTCATTGCTGTGGCAGGTGGGGTATCTTAAAGTGCACTCTCACGGTTCTTCAGATGTTTCTTAGATGCCATACTCACACACATGTCCAGATACATATACCTACACAGGAATGAGGCAGAAATCAACAGCACCAAGTTGGAATTCTACAGAATTGCCAACTTCCCACATGTAATAGGGTGTGTGGATGGGACACATATACAAATATGCCCTCATGCAAATCTGGAATATCTGTTCCGCAACCAGAAGTGTACCCACTCACTGAACATCCAGGTGGTATGTGACGCCCATTATGTCATCACTGACATGGTAGCCAAATTTCCAGGGAGTACACATGACTCTTACATTTTCAGGCACAGTGGGATACACCAACGCCTAGAAGGTGGGGAGTTTGGAGACGGATATCTATTAGGTATTGCTGCAGACACCCTTAAGCCATACACACAGGTCACTGTAGAAACCATCCATGCCCTGCTAAAATTGTTCATTTTTGCCAAACAGGTGACAGTGCATATGCGCTAAGACCATGGATACTTACCCCGTACCTAACACCCAGCAATGAAAATGAGAGGCGATATAACAGTGCACATAGGAGGACCAGAAATGTCATAGAGAGGACCTTTGGACTATTAAAGGCAAGATTCCGATGCCTCCACAGAAGTGGAGGTGCGCTCCAGTATGCCCCAATAACAGCTTTCAAGATAGTTGGCGCATGCGCTATACTGCAAAACATTGCCACCAGACGTGGGCTACATCTCACCCCTGAAGACCCAGATTCGGAGGATGATGAGCAAGAGCTACCACATCGCCAGCCTGGGGATAGAAGCATTGCAAATCAAGGCAGACAGAGATGGGACCACACTGCAAACCAATACTTTGGAAGGTACGTGGTAACTGTCACCACACACACTAATGTCTCAGTTGTGAAGTGGATCAAACAATACTTTTTATTAAGTGAACCTAATAAGTAAAGAACTTAACTTTTGTTAAGGGGCTGTAAATGTCCACCCTCAATGAGGACACATTCACTCCATGTGCCTCATGTGTCCTGCAGTGCTTGAGCCTAACACCTCCGCCTGGGACGCCCAGCATTGCTTGTGCTAAGTGTGTCAGCAGACCCCTGATGTGCACTGCCACTCCGCAAGACACGTGTGTCTGTAACAGATGCGCTGCTGATGGTGGACCCCTCCTCACTGTCCTGAGGTGTCTCTGCCATGCCCCTAGCCACCTGTCTAGCCTCCAGCATGTCCACAGCGTGGCTAATGCGACCCAGTCCCCGAGCCACATCCCCTGCAAAGTGCCTCAAGTCCACCTGCAAGCTCACAGTACGGCGTGACAGCCCTGTGATGTTCACTGCAAGACGGACGATGGATGCAGCCATGCGGTCCAATCAGTGTACCAGTTGCCGCTCACGGCGCCTTGCACTCTGTCTCTCTGACACCAGTTCTGTCACCAGTTGCCGTATGGATAGAGCAAGGTCACCGACATTTTCGTTCAAACGTGTGAACTGTGTGTTCACTTGTGCCAGCCCATTTGTGAAATTATGCTCCATCCGTTGCATTGCCCCAGAAATTATTCTCATCTGCCTTGTTTGCAGGCGCTGACCAAATATGAGGGCTGCCTCAGCTGCAGACATGGATGAGTCACCTATATCCTCCTGGGACACTACTTGGACATGGAGTCTGCGTCTGCGACGCAGTGGTGCTTCGGGGTCCTGCTGTCTGACACTGTGGCTGGGACCAGGTGCTGTGTCTGTTTCCACCATGTCCATTTGTTCAGCTGGAGGGAACTGTGGTGGTGTGGTGCTGGGCCCTGTAGTGGCTGCTTCAGACTCCTGCCCTGCCTGTTGGCTGCTTTCTTCACCCTGGATGGTGTGGCTGGTGGGGGTGTCTTGTGGGAGACCTGTGGGACATAGGGAACACACTGTCAGTATGCAACATCTGTTGTATGCCTCCTATTAAACAGTTGCCTACAAGCTGACTACTGTACTACATAGCCCATAATGCACCATTCTGGTGGTTGCAAGTCTGGAATGGAGGTAGTTTGGTTGTGCATGCTGCTGTGTACTGGGTGTGTGGGGGTATAGCATTTATGGGTGGACATGCATGTTTCATGGTACTCACTTTTTGATGTCCCTGGCGCTGACGTGTCCAGTACTCCCATTCCTGACACTGCCTCAGGCTCAAGGGTCTGTTCTACCAGTTCCTCCATGGCTGTGGGTGGTGGGACGGTGGATGGGCCTCCTCCTGTGCCCCTCATCTCCCTGAGGCGCTCTGCCACCCTCTCCTTTGTCCTGGAGCGCAGGTCATACCACCGTTTTTTGATTTCCTCTATACTTCTGTGGCTCACCCCTACGGCGTTGACCCTCTCCTGGATGTCTTGCCAGATTCTCCTCTTTTCCATGTCTGGAACACTCAGGGCAGCCTTTCCAAACAGCTGGTCATGGTGCTGGCAGCATTCCTCTGTCAGCGCCTCTAGTTCCTTTTCAGAGAACTTCAATTTTCTCTTCCTGCCTGCACTGCCTGAGTCTTCCATTGTTGCTGCTGTTCTTCCAGGTGGTTGCTCAGCAGTTAGAAAAGGGTGTGGTCCTCCCTCCTCCCAGGTGTATTTTATGTCTTCCTGGCTCTGATGTCATCAGCAAGAGCCAGGAAGTGTTTTTCAAACTGTTTTGCTGCACCTGCATGCAATTTGCGGCACAGGCGCAATTTGCAATAACCACTCGCAATTTGCGAGTCCGTTTTTAGCGAGGTCGCAAAAAGCGACCTCACTAACAGCAGACTCGCAATCTGCGGTGCAACTTCATTTGCGAGTCGCAAAATGAAGTCGCTTTTTCTTGTTAGATACCATTTTGCGAGTCGGAAATTGCAAGTCGCAATTTTGGCTTCCTACATCTGGTCCTCAGTGCTTTTACACAACTCTCCAAGTACACCATTTTCCCACAGTTTTAGCAGTAATATTGGGCTGGTCATTTTAGAAATGTTGTCAGAAGGTGATTCTAATGGTATACACAGTATCAATATGTTTGATGCACTGAAACTTTCTCTATGGGGCTAATGAAGTACTTCATTCATGATTACATTATGATGGTGAACAATTTTGAGTGCTAAAAGCATAACAAAGTAAATATATTATGATCCAACTCTTACAGCTGTTTTTGGATTTGTTTCTGAGGCCCTCATTATGAGTCCGACATTACGACAGTGGCGGAGCCACCACGGTCGGACCACCGACACAGCCAGGTTGCCGCCAGCCAACAGCCTGGCGGTCCCGACGGTTGTAATCCATCATGGCAGCTCTGCAAGAAGTGCAGCCCTCCGGATTCTGAGTCCCCATACTGCCATTCTTTTCATGGTGGTTCCACTACCATGGAAAGGCTGGTGGAATGAGTGTGTTGGGGGCACCTGGGGGTCCCTCCATTGCCCATGCACTTGGCATGGGCACTGCTGGGGGCCCCATGCACAGCCCCATTGCGCATTCCACTGCCCGAATTGCGGGCAGTAGAATTCACAACAGGTGCTTCTGCACTCACTGCACTATTGCCGCTGCTTGATTACAAGCCGTCTGCAATGTTAAGGCCCTGTTCACGACAGGGCTGATGGGCAGAAACACTGTTTTCACACGCCAGCCCTGCGGTGAACTCCAAATAGGGCCGGCGGCGTTTGGACCGCACAGGCAGTCTCTCTGGGGTATGAGTTTGGCAGGCAGCCTCCGCCGCTCACCAAACTCATAATGAGGGCCTTAGTTACTTGTCTAACTGTAATGCATTTGCAGCACTAAAAAGAATCTCTACTGGAAAATAATTATTGTATTTAGAATGGATTAACTGAACTATGTAAAGAAGTGCTATTGAATTTTGACTATTTTAAAGTCATAGAAAATGTGTTGTATTGGATTTAATAATGTTGGTGTGCTGTCTTAATGAACATGTTTACATTGATTGAGAAAACGAAAGAGATGCTAAGGTTCATAATAGGTAATTTGAGTGGCCTCCAGAACGGAACACATGGTTTAAAGGAGTGCAGCCCCCTCCAGATTGTTCTCCAGCAGGTCCTCTAGCATGTGCTATATCTGGATACAAAGGTACATGGTGGTGGTACGGGACCACGTCAGCCCTCGCAGGAGGCCCGGTAGCAACAGAAGGTCATGCGCTGCACAACATAATTAGAGTCTGTGGCACTGTTTGCCAAGAGGAGCAGGAGATCATCAGTATAGAGTGTTACTATGTGCTTGCAGCAGCCAACCACTATGTCTCTGCCTACACCCTCCAATCAAAGCAGTTCTGCCAGACGCTCACTAGCCAGGGAAAATGGGAGGGGGCAGCTGGCGCCCCTGACCTACCACTGTATAAGCGATACTGCATTGACATTGTAGTGCCTCTTATAACCCTCGCTGTCAGGTTTGAATATAACAGCCACACCCATTTAACCCATCCCTCTCTGAGTTCTATTTGGAGCATGGCCTCCTCCACGAAATCACACCAGACTGTGTTGAAGGCCTTCTCCAAATCCCCAACATAATCATGGTTCCAGGCCTGGACTGCACCTCAGGTTGGTATAGTATATGGGACAGCCACCTGTGGTTATGGGAGGTATTGCAAGCTGTGATAAAGTCATTTTGGTCTTTGTGTATGAGCATTTGCATATGTCACAGTAATCAGAGTGCCAATACTTTGCTAATTATTTTAAAGTCTGTGTTCGTCATGAGCAGGGGGTGGCACGCCACAGTGGTTTCCCCTGGGTTTAGTTTTAGGATGTCGAGGACAGTAAGGTTCCTAAGTTCATTGACTGCATACATTACTGCTAATTTCGGGTCCAATAGGCCCTCACATTTGGAGTAGCACCCTGCAGATAGTCCATCGGGGTCCGTGGTTTTGCCCGTGGACCTGTCTTTAATAGCACACCTTATCTCTTGTGCTGTCAACGGACTCACCAAATCTTACCTGGACTCTCGCAACAGGGTCCGAATGAGATTCACTCCAAAATGATGGATTCCCTCCCCCCCAACCAGGATGAGTGCCAGGCTTTGGAATAGCTCAGTGTAGTAGTCCCTGCAAACGGCATTCATAGCCCTGGGTGAATACAAGGTTGTGACATCTTCTGCAAGGAATAGAGTAATGTGCATGCCTCGGGTATCAGGTCTATTGAGTTAAGCTGATAGCCTCCCCGGCTGTCCCTCCTCCTCATGGGCTCTGGTAACATACTTCTTGCAGTCATGGCACTGCAGATGTTCCAGCACAACATTTCACTGTTGCTTCACATCTAGTAACCTTGGGAGTGCCCCTGTGTCAGTGCCCAGAGCATTGTCAAGCTTGTGTAGTGTGTCTTCCAGGGCTTGTAACTTTGTCTATTTCACATCAGGCACCTACAGTTTCGTTCAGGCAGTGCCCATGTATCACCCCCTTGAATGCTTCCCACTCTACGAGGCAAGTAGACGCCATGCCAGGATTAATTTCAAAATTGCCCTTGATGGCCTCTCACAATGTTTCCCATTAGCATGTGTCGTCAAGGGCTGCCAGGCATAGCTGCCATGTGGGTATATCTAGAGATTCATCACAGTGGGCTGTGGTTTGAGAGGGTACGACTTAGGTACTTATCTTTTTAATTTTTGTAATTTTTAATTTTATTTTGAATTTGGTTTTATATTTTCCCTCATTCCATCCCCTGCCTACCATAGGTGCCTGCCACACAATAGTATTTATTTTTTAATTTTTGTAATTACTAATTTTCCCCTGGACCCCCTGCCTACCATAGGCGCACAGCCTCACACACACCAGCATTCATTTGTTATGGATTCTCCTATTGTTTCTCCAATCCACCCTGCCTACCATAGGCAGACACCAGCATTTTTTAAGGATTATTCCATTTTCCCCTGGACCCTCTGCCTGCCATAGGCAGGATTATTAAATGTTCCCCTGGCCCCTTGCCTACCATAGGTGCACACCAGCATTAATTTTTTTAAGGATTATTACATTTTCCCCTTAAGGGCCATGCCTTCCACAGGTGGCTTCCTCTCAGACTCACCTAAAGCACACACTTACACTTATATCTTGTTATCCTGATTGAAAATGAAATATATTATGTCATAATGGTGTGGTTTGACTTTGGAATGGATACACAAACCAAACTAAATTATATTGTCTGTACTATGAATAATCAAAAACGCTAAAATGTCACATTTCACCAACTGTTTTACTTGCTTGTTTGCTTTTAAATGCACAAGAGACATCGCTCCCAGAGTACTTCCTGGCATAAGACCGGCAGAAAGTTGCTTGACTACAAAACATGAGTCCTCTAGTCTCTCCGTTTGTGCAGCTAAGTGCCACTGCCAACTGACAGAGCTTGAAGGCGGCCCCAAAGAAAGGTGCTGCCAAGAAAGTGCCCAGTAAGGAGAGCAAGAAACTGATTCCCACCACAACCTAAGCCCAAAACCATGTCTCTGAGTGAGGCAGCAACTGTAGTCATGGTGATGAGCAGTAAAAGGGTGTTTATTGAAGTGCTCAGAAATGGGAGGGGTTTGTAAAATGAGGATGGGTGATGGCTGAGGAATGTCCATGGCAGAGTGGAGTCTATTAGTCTCACAGGTGCACTGCCCATCTGGGCATTGGAAGTGGAGCTGGGTCAGTTTAAGTATGGACAGGGTAACAAGGTGGGACAGTGGGAGGACACGTGTTGGTCCAACCGGCTCAAACAGACAAACCAGTCAATGCGGGTGTGTAGCTTATATATCTGGAAATAGTATGAGTAGCCTTGTTGTTCCCACAGTTCTGTAGCCAATCCTGTAGGGCCACAGCCACCTTATGGGCTTCCATCCTGTGCATGGGAGGGGTAAAACTTTTTAGGGTGATGTCCTCCACACATTTAAAAGCCCCTCCCAAGGACAAACTTTCTTCATTAAGGTGGCTCAGCAGCTCTGAGAGGGACTGTAGGAATGTGGTTTGGTCCTGGTTTGGTGCATGGACGCTTCCCAGTAGGATGCCTTTGCCGAATAATCTACCTTAGAGCAGGACCTGGCAATAGCCGGCCACCCAAACCTTAAAGTAGAGAACAGTGTCATATGAATGGCTCCTCTCCACCTCAGGCAGGGACCAAGCGTTAAGGAGAAGGCAAATGCGTGCAGTCCATTCCTTTTCCACACCAGCACTGACTAGCAGGGCCCCCCTCCAATAATACTTTTCATTCATTGATTGCTAATGCAACCCAGGGAGAAGTCCCGGCATTCAAAGCACAAATGTCCATATGTGTGCATACAACAAGCCTCTATGCAGTCAGATGCCAGGTTGGCCAAGTTTCAGTCATGCAGGTCAGCGCACAAGTGTCTCACCATCTGTTCAGGGTCAGCATGAACCATCCAGGGGCACACGCCGATGCTGTTTTCTGTCAGTACGTTGTATATATCCCTGGCTCCTCTTTTTCAGAGTAAGTCCTACGCAGTCCATGGGATTATGATCAGGAGGTTGCCCCTGTTTATCACTGAGCCTCCTGGTTCCGATACCACTGAGCGGCGCTTAAAGGAGGTACTGGCACCTGAGTTGGTAGCTCATAGTACTGTTATATCTGCCACCAACAAGAGCACAGGGGCTCGGTCCATTTCTGTCTGTGATCTGGACGGTGTCTTAAGTAGCCCTTTTGGGTTTCACCACAGGAACATTTCCTGGGTCTGCATTTGGCCTCTGTTCCCATGGCCTGTGTCGACAGTGAGTTGTTCCCCCTTCTATAGGCCTTCATCCAATCCCACACTGCCACAGGGTCGGCACAGAAGTGTGTATCACTGTTTAGCATGATTTTCAGTTTTGCTGGGATTGGCAGTGAGTACTGTAGCCCTCCTCCCGAAGTAGCCTTTTCACTTCCAGAAGCCTTCTTGGCCTGAACGGCCATTGTGAAATCTGGGAACAGGGATACTTTACCGTTCCCCATTGTAAAAAGGTAATTGGTGCGTGCTCTCTGCTACATCACGTCACAGGTAACCCAGGGGTTGTGGTCGGGCTGGTACACTGTAGCCACACTCCAATGCAAAGATGGGTGATAAATGCATCAGGGCGGCCTTTGTTTGCTACCAGTGCTACAGGCAAGACACCATATCTCCTACCCCAATCCCTTCAGGGAGGCCCTTAATGCATTTGTTGTTATGGCACTAGTACCCCTCTGCTTCCTCTGTGCAGTGGTCACGACTGCACACTCAATCTGCCAGCTCTGTCATTTGCACAGTCAATCCCCTACCACTAATTCATGCCCTTCACTTTGCCTGCTAACATGTGGTGATCCGCTTGTGGGAGTCCCAGTCCAACAGATCAAGTGCCAATGTCACATTGTAGGGTGGACGTATTGTCCAGATGTCTGGAAGGATCTTGTCGAGTTGGGTCTGTAGGGGGTGTGACATAGATTCTGACAGCACCAATGCAAGGGCTGACTCCAGTAGCCCAGACTGGGAGCTCCGGATCCTGGGCTTTGATTTCCACTTTACAGTGATGGTACAGGCAAGCACCACACCAGCAAGGCAAAAGTCAGTCTATCGGATGGGGCCCCACAGCCAGTGCTCTCCAAGTGCCCCTGCAGTCATTACACTACTAGGGGCAGGCAAAAGTTTGGGACACTCTCTGCTGCTCAGTCCAAGCATCATTGCTGCCTCATTGACAGTTCCCGGAGAAAGAGGGTGTCCTGTGAAGGGTACTGACTGCCAGCTGCAGCAAATGATGGGGGGCTGCCAATCAGCCCTGAGGTGCCAGGGCCCACGTGGTTCTCTGACAGCCACCAAATCCACGGGTATTTGGGGACCTCAGCCTGTTAACTACTCGAGGGTCCCAGGAGAGCCCTCCTCCCAGTTGTTGTGGTGAGGGAGGAGACATCACAGTCTGCACAGTATTCTTCTAGGCCACAGTGTCCCAGTGAGCATATTCCACGCTAGGCCTGTGCCTCTACGCTCCCCCGCCGGGCCTCATCCCTCCAGCTTTGGCCCCTAGAAGCGCTGCAGTACACCCTTTCACCTTGTTAGTGTCAGGAGGGTGGCGGGAGCTCATACTGCTCTCGCCGGAACTGCTGCACCATCATCTAGTCTCTGCAGCTAACTTGACTAAGCAATGGACACTGATCTGTGCCCCAAGGCCTCCTCCCCCATCGCTGCTCAACCCTCAGGTTGCCCCACTGCATCTTACCTCCACCACAGGGATCCAGCTCTCTTCAAAGAAAGGGACAACTACATCCTGTCCTCAGCACCAATCATGCTGGTCGAGGGAACCAAAAGGCATGGCCCGCCTCCCTTAGCCATCACGAGTCTCAGCCACCATCATTGTTGCCGGGTCCTCACCGCTGTCATTGTAGGTGCTGCTGCAAGCTACAAGGCATTTGATGCCACATGGGTCTCCTCCTGGAGGTCCAGTCACTGTTGCCCCCTATCTTAGCGGCCGATGGCATCCCCGGATGGCTGATTGCACAGGATACGATGAGGGCCAGTGCAGAGCAGTGAGTTCAGGTGTCCACTGGCAAGATGAATGTTGAGGACATCATCTGTTAGATAGATATTATCCACGTAGGACCATGTCTCAGGGTCAATATCATGTAATGTTGATGTTACACGGGCTGAAAGCAACCCTAGGCTGTTCTTTTAGCCCCAACTTTCATGTGCTAAGATCTGGCAGAAAACAACTGTTCGAAATATCTAAGATTGTTTTGCTTTTTTTATGCACTTTGTTGTTAATTAGTGCGGTGCTGTGTGAATTTTGAATTGCCTATGTGTGTGTGTGGCTGTTTAAGTGTCTATAGTGTAAGAGTATTCTATTAGAATGGTCTGGTTTGGCAATGGGGAATAAAGGGTTATTTATTGCAGAGACACAGGGCTCTATTACTCCGTGGTACTCGAGCTGAGTGAAGATCTCCCTCACCACAGCTTTAGTCTCCTGTTTAGCAGGATACCGGGGCTGAGGTGTAGACCTAATCAGTAGTACATGGTAGGGAGAATCTCTATCCCACCCAAAGTGGTTGCGGTATAGCACAGGTGCCTGTGCCAAAGCCCAGTCGACAGCGTAGGTTTCTTTTACCGCTTACAGAACAAGATCTGAGAAAGAAGGCAAAATGACATTTTCCCCAGTGGGAGCTTATGGACCTGCTTGGTTGGGCAGTCTCTTTCTGCAAATAGGATATCACAATTACGTCCATCCCAAAAAAAGTACACTAATGGTGCGCTCTGTGTCTCCCACAATTTGGATATTTACATCATAAGCCCGGTCCGATGGGAGAACGCACCCGTCTGCAGTCTTGACTGCAAGAAAGTAGTTAGCTACTGTCAAATTCTGATGATCTTTCAGACTCTGGAGACATATTGTGACTTCTGCTGCTCTGTCCAACAGGGCCACTGCCCACGTCTTGTTCTTCAGCTATGTTCTCAAGTTTGCTGGCATGTTTAATTGACATTGCTGACACCTTTTTCTTTTCAAATTGTCGCTTTAAATGTGGGGACTTGTCTTCTTTATTGTCTGAAGACTGCTGTAAGTCTTTCTTCTCTTTCACGTAGTCAGGACATTGCTCTGACAGGCCCACTCTCTCTGTGCATCCTGAATGGAATGAGAGAGACGTGAATCACTATGGGGGTCATTCTGACCCTTGCGGTCTTTGACCGCCAGGGCAAGAATGACAGAAGCACCGCCAACAGGCTGGCGGTGCTTCAAACCCCATTCCGACCGCGGCGGTAAAGCCGCGGTCGCACCACCGGGGATGGCGGTGTCCCACCGATTTCCCCCCAGCGGTGATAATCCGCCAGGGCAGCGCTGCCCTGGGGATTATGACCCCCTTACCGCCAGCCTGTTTCTGGCGGTGTACACCGCCAGGAAGAGGCTGGCGGTAACGGGTGTCCAGGGGCCCCCTAACAGGGCCCCGGCCTGCTTTTCACTGTCTGCATGGCAGACAGTGAAAAGCGCGACGGGTGCCACTGCACCCGTCGCACATCCGCAACACCGCCGGCTCCATTAGGAGCCGGCTCCTGTGTTGCGGCCTCATTCCCGCTGGGCCGGCGGGCGCTAACATGGTTAGCGCCCGCTGGCCCAGCGGGAATGTCGGAATGTGGGCCGCGGTAAAGTGGCCGCATGGCTGCCACTTGGCGGTTCCCGCCTGGCGGGCGGTGGTAGTCGCCCGCCAAGGTCGGAATGAGGGCCTATGTCTGTCAGTGTGGAATCTCCCAGAGCCACTGGCGTATAGCCAATGCTACTGCTTCCCTTTTAATGTTACTGAGCATTATTGAGGAGACTGTGTTAAAATTATGCATCAGTTTCTTCCCCAAAGCTAGGGCTGGAGCAGCCCATGCCCATTTTGAATTTGTTTTAACACTTCAAATAAATTGGCAAATGTAGGGGTCCTATGCGTGTCAGTGTAAATTCCAGCGAAGACTGTACCCCATGTTGTGCAATCGTCCAATGAGGGAACCATTCCGAATGACAAGCACATTGGGAGAATTCTATGTTTTTCCTGTGGTCCCATATGGGGAAACACAGCTTCCACTTGAATATTTTTTTGTGCTATCCAGAATGGGATTTTCTCTTGTTCCATGGGCACCTTGCCCATGATAGAATGTACTGTTTGTGAGTTAATCCCACTAACAGCAAATTGGTATCCAGCTGGTGCTGGTGGTGCTGGCCGCACTGGTGCCGTGTTCAAAGTTCACAGTATGAACTGAATAAGTCATCTATATAGTGGTACTAGATCACTGTAAATATTGCACAGGTCAGGGGCCTGCATTTTGTGTACACCTGGATGTGGTGTATACGTAGCAAACATTGGCCACATTGGTCCGTCATTACTTAAGGGACCTAATCTCACAGGTTGTATTACATGTGGTAGGGTGCCATTAAACCAGTTGTGATGTTCTTAATAGGTATCTTAAGATATGCTTGGTACCGCTGTGGTACATTCACTATTTCATATGTGTGAAATGTGTGTGTTGTAGAGTCTTCCTCAAGAAAGGTGTCCCAGGAATAGAATGTTTCTGTTTGGTAACCTTCATTTGCTTCCACTATGAGGGTAACATCCTTGCCATCATCTTTCAAGCTATGCACTATTAGATGTAGTGTTAATACATAGCTATCATTTTCTGGAATATCTATGGCGTTAGCCATGTTGGATAATGGGTAAAGAGAAGCAACACAAAATGGGAAGAAGTCCTTTTAAGAGTTGAAGCTTGAACAAACTACAGCCTAGATAGGGAGCTCCTTGTTCAGCTGAGGAGAATTAACCCCAATACCATGGACGTCTCTGTATAACGGTACACTAGGTACCTGTTGTGTTGAGACAGAAATACTCAGGATAACTGTAAATTAGTGCCATAACACCGTAGTTAGTGGCTCCATATCATAGTTGGACTTTCGCTCACAAGCAAGACTGCTGGTTTAGGGATGACAGCACTTTTGTTTGTAGGTGACTAGGCCTATCATACAACAAGTCGCTACTGTCGGCCGAACCCTCCAGGCTCACAAGCATTAACTCAACAAAAATACAAACAGTAAAAGGAGATTTCTGGCAGCCTTTATGCATGGGCTCTAGATTATGTCATCTCAGGGGAGTTGTGGTGAAATGGAGATTACCCATCTCTCACGTTAGTAATAAGTCTCAGTCACACACAGGAAATGAAGGAGATGCAGAAAAGTTTTCAAAAGGTGTATTAAAGGACTGCAATCTACTTTAAAATGCATGAGCTGCGATGATTAGGATCTTGAACAATGCAAAAAGCAGAATTGTAAAGATGAGAGTTGTGAATACAAAGACCCCCACTATCGTGCAATAAACATGAAATGTAAAATCCCTAAAACCCTAGCATGGAGAATCTAATTTCTAACCTAACAAGAGCTAGGTGTGAGCAACCTAATCTGCCAGTACCAGGTCCAACAGAAGCATCCCCCAACACTTGTTATCTTGGAATGAGGTCTCTAGATCAGACTCCGTGGAGACTTGAAGGTTGGGTCTGATTCAAAACACTGTGCAACATAGATGGCATTGATAACATCTGGTAGGAAACCATCTGCTAACCTTGTCTGTGTGAGATATATTTACACAGATCTTGTAGGACCCCTGGAGAAGGTATGTTCCCAAATAATAGATAAGGGAGCAGGCTTGTGGTGGCAATTATGTAAACAATTCCCACTAAAAGTACATTATGTTCTTGTCACACGTAAGTGGGAAAACGACATGATGTGAATACCTACGTACATCACTCACTGACGATGCTGATAGTGATGTCTTCACAGAGTGGTACTGATAACATAAATCTAAATATTGCTCCAACTCTAAACAAAGGCTGTCATCTTAAAAGAAATAATAAAAACAATGGGCTACGACAGAGCAGGGTAAGCAGGTTAAAAGTCACTAGGTGATGGGGGAACAGGCCTGCAAGCCAGAAGGCTAAGCTAAACTTCTGATTCCCATTAAAACTAAGCAGGATCCACTACAGCCTCCCCATTGCCGGAACAAGGATGACGTCATAATGATGACGCCATAGAGGTGCATGAGTCCAAGCTAAAATGCTATGGGCTAAAACTAAAAACCAATGGACGTCAATAACCTAAATATTATAGAGAGGCAGAGGGTTTCCTAACAAATAGGGTGGAATGCACTGCTAAGGGGGATAGCATAGTAGTACTCCCACTAGTGGCCTCAACACTTTTAATTCAGTCAATAAAACTACAGAGTGTAAAGAAAAAACAATTAGGGTCGGGACACAATGAGGGGTGCTGTAAGTTTTCCAAAGTGAGACTGTTAACAAAGATTATGTCACACCAACCTCAACCCATACACATCATTAAAAGGCAACATCTGAAAACTCTTGAACTGGGACAAGGAGCCCCGTTTTAATGAGAATTAAAAGGCATATGCACTGTAACAGGAATATATACACAGCAGAAAATGGAACTCATACACAGGGTCACTGGACTTTTGCGGCAGGGGAGGACCAGGTTATGCAGTAAAGTATGCTGGAAAATAACTGAAAGTTATGCAACCTAATTCAGCACATTTTGTGATAGTAGTACTTCATAATGTTGTCATTTGTTTCTCATGTTAAAACTGTCTGGGAAAAGTGCTCACCTCATTAGTACCAATTTAATATCCAAATACGCAAATAAGCAACTGAAAGTAGACCGATCAACCTTTGCATGGGGCCTTCCATTGCAACAGAGGTCACCAATATTTTAATAACTTTTGATCTCTTTTGAGCTA
Source organism: Pleurodeles waltl (assembly GCF_031143425.1). Classification (NCBI taxonomy): domain Eukaryota; kingdom Metazoa; phylum Chordata; class Amphibia; order Caudata; family Salamandridae; genus Pleurodeles; species Pleurodeles waltl. The sequence continues at coordinate 480,332,822 of NC_090451.1, forward strand.
GAATTTTTTTTTTGCTAAAATCTGCAGATTGTGGTACATGTGCACACACATAATTAAGGTGAAAGACAGACTCAAATAAATCCAGTGGCCCAGGTTGTTAGACCTGACAGCCTTAGGGTGGTCACCCCTAACTTTTTGCCTGCCTGCCTCCCTCCCTCCACTTTTTGGACCCTTTTTTGCAAGTTTTAGGACTCTGTGCACTTTACCACTGCTAACCAGTGCTAAAGTGCATATGCTCTCGTCCTTAAAACATGTCGACATTGGTTTATACTCAATTGTCTTATTTAATCTACTTGCAAGACCCCAGTAAAGTGTACTACATGTGCCCAGGGCCTGTAGATTAAATGCTACTAGTGGGCCTGCAGCACTGATTGTGCCACCCACATAGGTATCCTCTTAACCATGCCTCAGGCCTGCCATTGCAAGGCCTGGGTGTGCAGTTTCACTGCCACTTCGACTTGGCATTTAAAAGTACTTGCCAATGCTTAAACACCCCTAAGTAGGCCCTGGATAACCCATAGGGCAGGGTGCTATGTAGATAAAAGGCAGGACATGTACCTGTGCAGTTTATATGTCCTGGTAGTGTAAAACGTGTGTTTTACACTGCTGTGAGACCTGCTCCTTCCATATTCTAACATTAGGGCTACCCTCATATACTGTTTGAGTGGTAGATTCTGATCTGAAAGGATTAACAAGGTCATATTTAGTATGGCCAGAATGGTAATACAAAATCCTGCTGACTAGCGAAGTTGGACTTAATATTACTATTTTAGAAATGCCACTTTTAGAAAGTGAGCATTCCTCTGCACTTAAATACTACTGTGGTCTACAATCCACGTCTGGCTGGGTTAGTTGACAGCTCCTTTGTGCATTCCCCTCAGACAAAGCCCAAACACAGGTTGCTCAGTCACACTTGCCCACATCTGCATATTGAATGGGTCTGCCTGGGCTGGGAGGGTGGAGGGCCTGACACTTGCATGTCAAAGGACAGTAGCCTGCACTCACACAAAGGACTGCCACACCCCTACTGGGACCCCGGCAGACAGGATGGAACTGAAAGGGGACCTTGTGCACTTCTAAGCCACTCTTTGAAGTCTCTCCTACTTCAAAGGCACATTTGGGTATTTAAGCAGGATCTCTGACCCTGCCAACTCAGACACTTCTGGACAAGATACCACTGGAGAAGAAACCCTGAACCAGAACCTGCAACCTGTCAAGAAGAACTGCCTGGCTGCTCAAAGGACTCACCTGACTGCTTTTCTGCAAAGGACTTCTGCCCTGCTGTTGCCTTGCTGCCTTGCTGCTTTCTGGCTGTGTTGAGAAGTGGTCTCCAAAGGCTTGGATAGAGCTTGCCTCCTGTTCCCTGAAGTCTTAGGACCAAAAAGACTTAATTTCTGCACAAAGAACTCCTTGTGCAGTGAAAATCGACGCACAGCCTGCAAGGAACGATGCACAGCCTGCCTTGCGGTGAGAAAATCACAGCACGCCGAACCGGAATGACGCAGCCCGACTTCCCGATGAGGAGATCGATGCAGCGCCAACGTTGCAACCGAAAATTTGATGCCTGGCCCACTGGATCAACGCAAAGCCGAACCAGAATGATGCAGCCTGACTTCGTGAGAGGAATTGACGCAGCGCCTGCTGTGCGGCAGAAATTTGCACGCAACGCCCACTGGATTGACGCAAACCCTGTGAATTTGTCCTACATGCCCAGGATTTCAACGCATCGTCCCCAGGGCATCCGAAAACCCCGCAAGCCGAAGGGGATCCCAGTCTACATGGCGGAAATCAATGCAAAGCCTGCCTTGCGTGAAAACTCACTGATGCATAGTCTGTGTGCATTGGAAAAATCGACGCACACCTCCCTGTTTTCAATGCATCTCTTCCTCTGCAGCCCCTTGTGGAGAATTTGAACACAAACCAGGTACTTTGTGCTTGCAAGAGACATTTGTTGCTTTTTAAGAACTAAAGACTCTTTATATTATTTTGTAAGTGATATTTCAACTTGTACTTATTGAATCTTGATTGTTTTGACCTGCATCTTACCAGATAAATATTATATATTTTTCTAAACACTGTGTGGTGTACTTTTGTGGTGTTCTACTGTGTTATTGCATGATTTATTGCACAAATACTTTACACATTGCCTTCTAAGTTAAGCCTGACTGCTCAGTGCTAAGCTACCAGACAGTAGGCACGGGATGATTTGGATTGTGTGTGACTTACCCTGACTAGAGTGAGGGCCCTTGCTTGGACAGAGGGTAACCTGACTGCCAACCAAAGACCCCATTTCTAACACGGGTCATAGACTACTGCAGTACAATTAGATCATGCTAGCTAAGATCTTGGCAGGGTAGAGTAATATTTTTTCAAACTGACTTCTTAACTCATGCTTTGTCTTCCTTTGTCTAGTTCATGCTTTTAAAATCTCACTACTTGGTCATTTGGCTGGGGAGTTATCATGATATTATTTAGAATATATGTATAGGACTACAACTAGATTGTTAAAGAAACTCAGCAACCCTCCACCCCCCACTTGACTACCTATCCTAATATTCCCACTACCTACTTAATTCTCGTGCCTACACTCAAGTGCTCTTCAACTGTAACACACCCATAAACTCTTCAAACTAGGGATTCACCACACACACAACGAGCCATGTGGACATTGACAAAGGCAACTTTATGCTGATAAAATGTCAAATACATGGCCACTGTGGCCACAGATAACAATATAATCACACCCTTAATGCACATATAGGGGGTCATTCTGACTCCCGCCGGGCGCGGTCACCGTGCGCCCGGCGGGAGCCGCCAAAATACCGTACCGCGGTCGGAAGACCGCGGTGGGTATTTTGAGGTTTCCCCTGGGCTGGCGGGCGGCCTCCAAAAGGACGCCCGCCAGCCCAGGGGAAACCGTCCTTCCCACGATGAAGCCGGCTCGTAATCGAGCCGGCGGAGTAGGAAGGTGCGACGGGTGCTACTGCACCCGTCGCATATTTCACTGTCTGCTAAGCAGACAGTGAAATACAAGCGTGCCCTCTTACAGGGGCCCCTGCAGTGCCCATGCCACTGGCATGGGCACTGCAGGGGCCCCCAGGGGCCCTGCGACACCCCCTACCGCCATCCTGTTCCTGGCGGGCGAACCGCCAGGAACAGGATGGCGGTAGGGGGTGTCAGAATCCCCTCGGCGGCGCAGCAAGCTGCGCCGCCTTGGAGGATTCCAACGGGCAGTGGTAAACCGGCGGGAGACCGCCGGTTTACCCTTTCTGACCGCGGCTGAACCGCCGCGGTCAGAATGCCCTCGGGAGCACCGCCAGCCTGTTGGCGGTGCTCCCGTGGTCGGTAGCCCTGGCGGCCACCGGCCGCCAGGGTCAGAATGACCCCCATAGTGTCTGTACGAACATGGAATATTTGTTAGGTGATCTCTGTACGGCCTCAAGCCATAACTCCAAGATCATACTTGGGCTTGCAACAAAGCAACCCCCTTAGAGTAATGGGCAACACAATTGCAACATCTGTATGCAAATCTGTTAAAAACAAAAGGCCATATTTACAAGGCCCTTTGCACTGCTGGAACGTCTCTTTTAGTGATGGTCCGGCGGTGCATACTGCAGGGCCATATTTACAAGGCCATGTAAGGCCACCCTGCATGGGTTTTCATGACCTTGTAAATATGGACTGAGTCAGCTTATAGCAAGTTGCTGCGTTGACTCAACCTGTGACTGGGAGATGTGCCCTGGGTGTTGAGGTGGGTGTTTACACACAACACCCATGGATTTTTACACATTTCCAGATTTTCAAGGATTTGTAAACCTGGGAATGTGTCAAAAGCCTATGTCTCCCCTTGGGAGGCATAAGGGAGGCCCAACAAGGAGAAATACTTTTATTTCTCCTCATTTTGTCCCTTTTTCTATGTGTGCTGCAGAACAGCACACATCCCAAGAGGAAAACGCCTCTCGTGATTGTTTTTGTGCAGGAAGGTGTCCCTTCCTGCACAAAAAGCAATCATCCCCGCAACGCAGATACCCTTGCCCCATGGTGCAATGGTGCTTGTTTTGACTCATGGCAGCCCATTGTGCGCCAGGACAGGGGAAAAGGCTAGGAATGCACCATATATTGTAGATATGGCTCATTCCTGCCCATTTATTTTAACACAGGGCAATGCAGCAAGAAGGCTCGCGGTGCTGGCCTGCACCAAAAGCTTGAAAATATGCCCCTAGAAGATACGAAACCTAAAATAAAGCACTATTTAACGATAAATGCACACGGATTCGGTAGAATTTAGGGAGCGAAGCAGTTGCACTTGGCCTAACCATAATACCGTCTGAAGGCTGCTTTTTGACAAATGTGTAGGATTCCTCTAAATCAGTCAACCCCACTACTTTACTGGTAATATACCAAAATGTTTCAATACATAAATGCAGTGGATTTAGTTTAGCTAAACAAAATGCACCTCTCACAGGTCTATTTTCTATAGAAGTGCTTATACTGCAAAAAACATTTTAAAAGAAAAAAAAAACTACCAGTTATAGTACTTATGTAAATAATCAAAGTAAAAAATAGGACTTGAAAAAATTATGCAACAGAAAATAGTGAGATAAAAGCAGAGTCTGCTCTCCGTTTTATTGGTTTTCAGGGATTTGGTGGCCTAACATTTTCTGAAGCAGAAACGCAGAAGAAATGGGTCAGATTCGATAGCTGAAATATTTCCACTTCCGGCAGACGTCCTGACACTCCGCACAAGTTGACATGATTCTTAGACAAGAGTATGGTGGAGTCAATATCTCTTTTAATTATTTCTTTCGGAGGGAACACTTTTTCAACTTGGTCCATAATTAGTTCATACATGACACCGATTGCTTAATTCAGTTGTGCTCTATCGCCAGGGGCAATAGCTTCAGCACTGCATATGCTAATCACTTTTTAGGAATGCTGAAGGGACGTGCCATCTGCTACATTCCTTGGCACACTGAGCCAATTATGTGGTTTCGCTGGGCATTCCTTAAGCCATTTTTACATCAGCTGTCAAGAACTAAAACGGAATTATGAAGGATTTTGTTTTTAGGTAAATTACCTGCTTGATTTAATCTTTGACTCTTCCTAAAACTAATGATGCGTTTAAACCTTACATTTTAAGCCTGCTATTTTTTTAGATACTGCTGGAAAGCAAAATCCAGGAAAAACAGAACGCAATGCAAAAAATAAAATTTGCAATGGTATCAAGTCTTGTGTGTACATGTGCAATTTAAAGCGATTACGCATGAAATAATTACCACATTCATGTGATAATTCAGATCTCAGAATGTTTAAAACAGTATTTTAATAAGTGACAAGATTTTAGGTGTTGTCAAAAGGATACACGCAGTTCTGGAGCTGATGCACTTAAGAGGTAGCCTCGTGAGCGAAGCGACTAGTGGAATATTTCTTATTGGTACTTGAATTCAAAAGAACCTCTCCCTTGTGGGATGATTGAGTACCTCATTTTTTTGTCAGCTAGACGTCAATAACACAGTGTTAGGCAAGAGGTCTGTGGAGAATGGGCGTGGGAACTGATTCCTTTTCCACATAGAGCAGTAACTAATAAGTTTACTCCTTCTGAAATGATAGAGAAGTGAACCACTTTATGGATAAAGATGCCTGCGCGAAGAACTACATTGTTGTGGACATGACTATTACAAAGGAAAAGAAAAGAAAATAAACCATGTCGACTCGCTGTCCAAAAAAAGTCATAAACTATTTTTTTTGTGAAAACCAAAAATATTTGAGAAATGGAAAATCTTACAACCGGTTCTGACGTCCTTTTGGCAGAGGCCACTGATGTTTAGCCAGAGTATAACCATAATCTCACACTGGCATATTTGGATGATAAATTGTATCTGCATCCACAGCCGCCCATATAGACACCTTAAAGACGAAACATGGCACTGTGTTGGCCTTACTTTGATGCCCCAGGATGATGTTTCAAGTGAAAATGGTAGATGTGTCCATTTTAAGCACATGCAGTGAGGTCGGGCGTGGGGGGCAGTATGACAGCTGGGAGAACTGCTGGAAGAACTTCAAATGCTAGCCGAGCTGGAGTCTCTGGCCTTTTCCACCGCAAGAAATTACAGTTCCCTACTCCATAATGACTATTTTAAATTTTACATTATTAGGTCCACACAGCAGTGGTGACGTGTCAGTTCTGCTTGGCGTTACATCGTACAGCAGACAAGATGCATCAGCTCTGCTGGGTCCACAGATGGAAGTGGGCCTGAAGGTGCTCTGTCAGCCCAAGGGTCCATGACTGCAGTGGGACCTCTTGGCAAGGTACGATTCGCAGACGGCAGAGTGTAGGTGTGTGGTTCAAGGTTGTTCGAAGCCACTTATGTCCCTGAGTCTTCTTATCAGGAGGCCCGCCAACTATCCCTTGGAGTCACTCTGGGGTCCTGGTTTTAGAGATGCATATTCAGTCTTCATACCCAGGCAAGAAGGTAGCAGGTCAGCACATTATGAGTTTGTCAGACTATCAGTCCAGCAGAGTAGCAGTCCTTTCAGCAGCATAGCAGTCCTTCTTACTAGCAGAGTCCACAGGTCCAGAAGTGTACTGAAGAGTTTGTGTCTGAGGTTAAATATTTATGCCATTAAAATTGTGAATTTTTATATTTGTGAATTAAATAAAATATCTCACCATTGTATATTATTTTGTGATTTAGACCATCTAAGTTGATTAGGATGGGGGTCACTGGCTTCCAGTAAAGTCTCAGCAGATGTCATCAGATTCCAGCAGTTATTCAGTGGGTTCTCTGGATTCAAGTAATGATTAAGTGGGGGTCTACAGAAGTTAACACTGAAGTTAAAAAAAGTTAAAATGGTCGACTATAACTATATCAAATGAGATACTTACAAAAAATCACTTTTGGCTGCCGGAGTTCTAAACGTCAAATACCAGGTGGTTGGTCATTCTCGTATCTCCAAATATTACCGGTCCTGTTTTTTGTCAATTATCAAATGCTCATATCCCTTCTATTTGGAAAGGGGATATTATTGCCTAAATCCATTAAAAGGGCAATATGCAAATCTGTCAAACTATCAAATATCTCTGCTCTGTGAATCTGCAGAACTATTTACACACATCATATAGGCACTCTCCATCACTGCTATGGGTGCAGTGCAGTAAGTGGGTTTGTTGTATTGTGCATTTGTTGACTTCTCCACATTGTTTGACACCATTGATCAGTCAAGATGGTGAATGAAGATATTTACTCTATGGAGGCATATGGTAACTCCTGATTATAGGAGCCTATGCATAATACCTTCAGCATTCACTAGTGTTGTATGTTTGCTCACCTTCTTTACAATATTGATATTTTCCTGCACCCACTTTTACAGGAAGTGATACAGCTGCATTTGCCAGCATCCACATCTTCAGGAAGTGTCATGACTACTTTCGTACAAAAAAGATCTTTAAAAATAAAACAGACATTTCTCAGCTCCCTTCTTGCTTTACTAAGCTCCTCAGGGCATTCCAATCCCCATGCGTCATCAGCTATGGGCAAACTGACAGAAGCATCACCTGCTTGGACCTGTCAGTGGCAGAAACACATCATGTTTATAGCTAAGCTATCCACACTCCCCATCCCCATAATCGCACCCAGACCTAGATGACACACAGTCATATGGGATCCTCAGAACACAAAGAGACAACCTTCTATTCTCCCACAGAACTATACAAATCACTTTCTCATCACCTTCTTCAGAAAGAATATGGCTGATGATCAGATTGAGATGATACTAGGACCAGGAATTAGAAGGTGGATAACCAATGACCTAGCTAAAGTGGCAGAATGCTGTAGAGATGGAAGGAGTCATCCACATCTGTTAATGTAAACATGTTGGATAATTTCCAGTGCTGTCTGGCAAAATCTATAGATTGATCAATTGCCATTGTAAGACAAATCTAATAAGCAACAGATGGATAATTACTAGTTCTCAGAAGGAAAAAAAAGACAAAAGGCATGCAGAAATGTGGTACCCAAAAAACGATGAGGAAACTGCGCGAACTACTTTTTAAGGATGCTCTTAGAAATGATAATTGCTAAGCCAATAACCTTTCTAAAACGAGTGATCATGCAGGAAATCGTTAAGGAAAAAGGTTTCAGCTTTTTAGAAGGATAATTATCCTGACTATCACCGGCAGTCGGGACTGAAAGGATTTTGGTGATAGCATAATAGTCATATTTCTTAGGAAAAAAATATACATAATTAGTGATGGAAAAGACTGACTCAAGTGAATGAGAGGATATGATCGTTAGCTGATAGCTTCCTGATACTATCAGAAATGGAGGCAGAGCTAGTTCACAGATTATAATCCAGTTCCTCTTTTGGTGTCTGCCACCAAAGACTATGAAGGGTCTGTCTGAAGCCTGGTTCCCACTATTACATCCCTTCTTAATACGTCATTTTCTGAGGAAGTAATCCATGAAAAGTGGAAAACCTCTGTGGTGAAACCCCTTTTAAAAAAGTCTGATCATGACTCTCCTGAAGTGATTAATTTTTTAATAGTTTCATTTTAACCAGGTATTGCAAGGTTGGGGAAAATGTATGTAGCACAATATTGTGTTATTTTAACTATGCTTATATTGTGTATGACTCACCTTGGGAGGGGTGTCTCGGTGGCCAAAAGATCATCAACCAAACAACACGCAGTTATGCCTTAAACAGCACTGTTTTCAGGAACTTCCTAAATTTAAGATGGTCAGTGCATTGCTGGAAATGAAGAGGAAGGTTGTTTCAGCAGCGAGGAGCCAAACATGAAAAGGCTCTACCACCGGATCTAACCTTTCTACTCTGAGGAACTGAGAGCAGCCCTTTACCCGCAGATCTTAAATATCTCATGAGAAAGTGCTGTGCGAACTTACAGGTTATATAGAATGGCCCTTTTCCATTTAACATGTTATGGGTTAGATAGCACACTTTGAAAACAATTCTCTTGAGTTTAGGCAGCCCATGGAGAGTCCCCAGAAGAGAGGAGATGCCGATCTGGATGGCAAATTAAACACGAGCCATGCTGCAGTATTCTGTATCACTTGAAGTTTGTTCTAGATAGACTCATTAGCCGTGGCTAGTAAAGCGTTGCAACAATCCAAGCGGTTAACCACTAAAGCTTGAGTCAAAGGAAGGAAGCAAAGGAAAATCTTTCCATAGAAATCAAAGCATGTGAAAGCATTTTTCTGTCGTTGTCTGAACCTCTGTCCATCATTGATAGAGAGTGATCTAGGACACCCACATTTTTTATGATATACTAAGGGCTAGGGGCTCGGCCAAGGTCTTAAGACGACCATTCAGAAGTTCATAATAGATGGGCCTTTACAAACATCATGATTTCTGTTTTATCTGCGTTTAACTGCTGACAATTCTCTGTCATCCATTCAGCAATGTCTGTCATGCCTGCCACAAAACTGGCTTAATCCTCGTCAGGAACATTAACCTGAGTAAAAATCAACTGGGTGTCGTCTGTATATGGCAGTGGAATTAACCCAAATTGTTGTTACAACATTGGCAAGAGGGGACACATAGATGTTGAAAAGCGAAGGGCTCAGTTTTAAAGTCCGTGATTTAAAAACGTTCATGGTGCTTGTCTGGGTATGGCTGGTAAAGTCACTGAACCAAGCCACAGCTGTATCTTGTATCCCAATCTCTTGAAGACATCGCAGGAGTCTCACATGTGATACCATGTCGAACTCTGTGGATAGATCTAATAGTACCAACAATGAAGGGGTGTTTTTATCTGAAAAACAACTTATGTTGTCCGTGACCAATACTAAGGTGGTCTCCGTGCTATGCATCGGTCTAAAGCCTGATTGGGAGGGATCTAACAAATTATGGGTTTCCAAGCAATTGGTAAGTTGGGAATTTGTTTGACCTTCCAGAATTTTGCCTAAAAGAGGAAGGAGTAAAATAGGTCGATAATTGGCAAGATTTGACGAGGATAAATTGGGCTTTTTCAGTTTTGGAATCACCTGAGCCACATTCCAAGCGGTGGGAACAGTCCCTGATGAGATGGACGTATTAAGTAGCGAACATGCTGTGGGAGCAAGTTAGGAAGCCAGATCTGCCACAACCCTAGGGGGGCAAGGATCTAAAGGTGAGCCTGATTTAGCAGCAGCCAGAGCACCCTGAAAGGTCATAGGTGAGAAAGAATTAAAGTTACTCAGCACATGGCCTGGACTCTGAGACATGAGACTAGATTTGGCCTGAAGGCCATCACTCTCTGAAATTTTCAGAAAATTCTGATAGATAATATCAATTTCAATCTCAAGGTGATTTGAGATGGTGTCACAGAGAGCTTGTGATGATTCAATTACAGATGCGCAGACTTGCAGATTTAGGAAAGAATCAAGGACCTTAAATTATTCTTTGAAGAGTTGTTGGCTTGATCAATTCGTAACAGAACATAAGCCTTAAGTGTCTTTTTTCTGTTTTGATGGTAACTTTTTAAGGCTAATTTATATACTTTTTTATCTCCGCCAGATTTTTAATGGCACCAGCGCCTTTCAAGTTTTTTACATTGAGCTTTTTCCGAACTCAGATCGGCAGTGTACCAGGGCACCTGAGGGGTATTACTAAAGTTGCTGCAAGGCATCAGCGGAGACATTTTGTTGAAAGCCAAATTTAGCGGTGAGTGGTAATCTGAAAGAACATTGCAAATAGCAGTTGTTACCTGAGGAGAACTAAATTAAAATTCTTGAGCAAAAGACTCTGGTACAGTTTTCCACCAGTGTCTAGAGGTATTCTTGATAAATCTTAGTGGGAGAGCCGGGCCATTTGATAGAGCAATTTGAAAACTGATTACGGAGTGATCTGTCAAAAGTAGAGGCACAGGAGTATCACAAGTGAAATGGGGAAGTTAGAAAAAATTATGTCTAACATGTGACCTGCAAGAGGGGTAATGCCACTGACTCTCTGCGAGAGGCCCAGTGTCATCAAGTCCGTCGTAACTTGAGCTGAATCCACGTTAGAACGGTCTTCACCGTGAGAGTTAAAATCACCTAATAACAAAAAGTAATTTGAGGCCAGGACATGAGGTGTGATGTATTCAGTTAGATGGCGGCTAAAGTCATTTGTAGGTCCCAGGGGTGCGGTATAATACCATGCCCCTCATGATATTCTTAGGGGAGACATCCACCCTAAAGATGCAGATGTCTTCCCAGTCTGCTGACAAAGTATCAATAAGGGAGATTTCAATAGAGTTATTATCAATGATAGCTATGGCTCCCCTGTCCTGCCTTGTCTGTCTAATCGTAGCAAACGATCAGGGATAGCTCACGCTATGGATGGAACAGCAGTAGTGTTCAGCCAGGTTTCAGTATGACACCCCATATCTAATTGATGTGAGGTGATCACATCCTAGATTTTCACCTCATGTTTGGGGAGCGATCTTACATTACATAGGAAACCAGTTAGGTGTGCAGAGGTCTGGGAAGAGACATATACCATGAGGAACCATTCATCTCCAAGGCTATATTAGGGCTGATCAACTGGGACCAATACTCAGTTAATTCCATCTTCGCAGGTGGTTTCTCTATAAAGCCATAAGGGAGGGATTGAAATTTACAAGTAACCGGGCCTTCTAACTGTGATGGAAAGGATACTGATTCCAAAAAGCTGAGGTGACAGCAGTCTGTATATCCTCTCTTTAGGTTGTGCAATTCTGTCCTAGTATAAAACATCTGAGCCAAATACCTGTCATCCAATGTAAAATGAGCAGGGGTCCTGATGACAGTTGGGCGTGGATGGGAGCAGACAGGCTTGCCTCAGGTGCACCTTTGGTGCGCCTGCTGTGCATTGGTGCGGGACCCATTTTGAGTAATAAGACAGGAAAAGCATTCCTAGACTGCTAACCCTCCAAGCAGGTGGCAAGCAAGAATTGAAAAATAATTCACTCTCTCCACAACAAGCGGTATCTGCCGTGGTGAACTAGAGAGTCAGTTAAAAGGTTAATTGGTGTAAAATAACATATGAATAGTAAATTATCAGAGTATTACAAACAATGAAGTAGCGTAAGCCTGTGCCCATCAATAATGGCTGTGCATTGGCGCTGCCCCATTTCAGGTAATAAGACAGGAAGTACACACCTAGACTGCTAACCGTCCTGGCTCTCTAACTTGCTGGGAGTGTACCATTTGTTACATGAGACATCTAATGGGGCGTAGACCTGGATGGAAAACAGCATTAGAATTATTGAAACAACTTATAGGATAAGATAAGACCTGGGCAAAGCCGCCTAATAATGTCAGTCTGATGAGGTTCTATGTCTCTTTTACCTTTGCTATTGTGAGTCATCTTGTTTTGATCAAGCCTGTCAAGAGATTGGGCATTAAGGTTCCTACTCTCAACTGATTTCACTCCTTTTTAGAGAATAGAACATCTATAGTGAAACTTCTGTATTGTAGATATAATATACATTTATTTAACTATAGGATTTCACACCATTCAGCCCTTAACTGGCTTTCAATGGAGAGATAAATTCAAAATGTTGTGCTTTTGCTAAGAAGTGTTTTTGTTGAGGGTCAACCTTTTGCCCAAAACTTGATCCTGGAAAACAAAGGTAACACACTGTACTCTGCTATGTGTCCTAAGACTAAAATATGCCATAACTGGTGGAAGAGCATTTTCCTTGTTGGCACTGTGATTGTGGAAAGAGCTCCACTGTAGCTAATGTTCATTTAGGAATTGTTTTCGAAGATGGAGATTAGAAATTAGAAGAACTCCAAAGCAGCAAACTATAACCGAAGAACATGAAAGGGAAAAGAGCAGGGCTAAATGCATTCAAAGGTCTAGCTACCACAAGCAAATATCAGTGACTAAAGTGGAAGCAAGGTGATGACAAATGGGAAGAAAAATAAGGAAAAAACATTCAAGTTCAGGGCTACCTTTATTACCTTAGTGTCCAGACAGTAAGCAGAAGACCTATGAGGGTGTTTTCAACAGCTTGAGTGGTCATCCACATGCCGAGCATGGTATTTCAGAAAGTTCTGCTTGACAGTGAACAATGCTTCTTCCTGTGTGTGGGGTGCACAGGTGCCAGTGGTCAGCTCTCAACCTCTCTTGTCACAGATGTAACAGTACGCCCCCCCCCCCCCTTCAAGGGGCTTATCAGTGTGTTATTGAGTGCAAGAGCAACTGAACAAATGAGCATGGAATGTAGATAGAGCTTAAGAACACTAACTAGAAGGTAATCAGTCTTGCGGATCAATGGCCATTAAGTGGTGTGAACTTTCTAGGAGATCAGGAATTCAAGTTGACCTCAAAACTATTTTAAAATTACAAATTTCTGAAACCTACTATTTCAGATGCCCTTGTACTCCTCTGTGACTGAAAATTGCTGAATTGTGACACATCTTCATTGCAAAGCATGCTACTGTCTTTTCTTGGGAATCTTCATTACACACATTTATTTATAATGTTTAGTAGGGACAAACATAGCTTGTTGACTAAAATATTTATTGTCTTGAACTAGAGGTATTTTATATGAAGTTCTTTGAACTCATCTGTTCTTGAGCATCTTGATCTTGTCTTAAGGAGGACTGAAAAATTCAGACCAAATGCTGAGTGGGAATTACTGGGTGATCATGCACAAGTAATGACTCAGGATAGCAATGGAATAGTAAAATCTAAATGTTCAAAGGTTAGCCATCTAGCTTGACAACTGTTCTTTCATTGGACATTTCCAAAACATTGTAAATTCTGATAAAATTTCAGATGGCTCTGTAGTGACCATCAACAGATTTCTCCTTTCAGTAGATGTCAGCCTCATTGGTAAAATAATTATTATCCTCTAATGGGCTACCGGAACCCATTCTGGAAACACCTTTAAAGCATATACAGAGAAGGATCCCCACTCAGGCTGAAAAAGTTAGTAAGTCTGCCATGAGTTACACATGCACACCAAGGCACACATGTTCCCAAGGCCCAAAGACGAAACCTTCGACACCAACACACAACAACATACATACAAAAATAATACACAGGGCAAAAGAAGGACAAACGAGAGTCATTATTAGAACTATGGACCATCTTTGAGAAAGTCCAGGCCAATAACATTGATCCGCCACTGGCAAGCAAGGCATCCGTACCTCCCCCTCCATATGTAGGTCTAGTAGTGCTCTCCTGATGCCTGCCATCCATGTATTGGGATACACTAATCTGCCAGTTGAGGGAGCCGAAGGGGCCCCCACCGAACACCAGGCTGTTAGCTCAAGGCATGGTGAACCAACAGGCCACAACACTCCATGCTCCACCCAAAGCCAGCACAAGAGCACCCCAATCTCAAATCCCGTCTGTCACGGTCGGCGGACCAAACCTCAGGGGCACAGAGCATACACGCCGCTGCTGGTTTCAGGGAGTGAACCAGAGTGAAAGGGAAATTCATAACAGCCTTGGACAGAGAGACAACTAGCAAGAGTGAGGGAAGAGGTCCCAATCCTCTGAGAACTGGTGGCAAGGAGGGAGCCACAGTGTGCGCTCAGGTTGCCAAGGAAAACATGGAGAGCGAACACAAGAGCAGAAGGACAGTGCATAGCTCTGAGCGAAGGAGGCAATCTAGACGGAGTCAGAGGACTGGTGAATACTAAAGAGGGCGAGAGAGAGAACACCCTGGATGCCCAACAAGAGAACAGATCAGCACACCCTCCACTTGAGGAGAGCAAGGGCATGTAGAGAGCCTCTGTCACGGAGGAATCTGAGATAGAATAAGAAGGGGAGTTTTTGACTGGAGCCGTACCTCACCAGAGCACCAGCAAAGAAGAGGGACTGCCCAGGAAATTAGGGACTGATACAGCCTGGTACATAACCAGCTTGTTCATACAAGGCCAAAGATGGCACCTCTGCATGTTCATGAGGAGAGCAGTGATGAAGATGTCCGCTACTCACCCCAAATGCACAGGACAGGTAAACCAACCCTAAGGGATATAGGGCCAGATGTAGCAAACACTTTGCGACTCGCAAACAGCGAAAATCGCCGTTTGCGAGTCGCAAATGCATTTTTGCTATGTAGAAATGCATTTTGCGAGTCGGAACCGACTCGCAAAATGCATTTCCGTGTCGCAAATAGGAAGGGGTGTTCCCTTCCTATTTGCGAGTCGCAGTACGCAGTCGCCAATGGAGTCGCAGTTACCATCCACTTGAAGTGGATGGTAACCCACACGCAAACGGGAAGGGGTCCCCATGGGACCCCTTCCCCTTTGTGACTGGACCCAAAAATATTTTTTCAGAGCAGGCAGAGGTCCAAGGGACCACTGCCTGCCCTGAAAAAATCCGAAACAAAAGGTTTCGTTTTTTTTTCTAAGTGCAGCTCGTTTTCCTTTAAGGAAAACGGGCTACACTTGGAGAAAAAAAAACTGCTTTATTTAAAAGCAGTCACGGACATGGAGGTCTGCTGTTCCCAGCAGGCCTCCATCCCCGTGAGTGCCCAGAGTCGCTATGGGGGCGCAAATTGCGACCCACCTCATGAATATTAATGAGGTGGGTCTTTGCGACCCCATAGCGACTCGCAGAAGGTGTCTGAGACACCTTTCTGCATACCAAATTGCGACTTGCAATTTGCGAGTCGCAGGAACTCGCAAATTGCAAGTCGCAATTTGGTACATTGCTACATCTGGCCCATAGTTGCTCAGGAGGAAGGCAAATTCTTTGCATGACCGTTTTGCCATCCTGCTAGCCTGCTGGACCGGGAGACGTGATCAATACAATAGGCCCTGACCAGAGAAGGGATCCTTCGAACCAGAGGACATAGCGATTGCAGAAGACTGCATTCAGCACTGAGGGGGAGATCCTAAGTGGAACTTTCCTTACATGCAGGCCTGTCTGAGGCAATGGGAAAACCAGTGGAGCTGCCCAAAACAAGAATATGCCCGTTAGTACAGAAGGGCACGTCAGGGACCACTATGTGCCATGGGCCCCGATGGAGAAGGAGAAGCCAAGAGAGCCAAGCTGCTGCAGTGCTTAGAAGGAGCCAGGAAATGGATCTCATACTTTGAGAAGAACACCGCAGGGATCAACCTAGCGATAGATGATGCAAATAGTCTGCTAAGCAGCATTATAAGTGAGCAGAACAACACAGTGTTCACCCAAGTCTGCATCCCAGTGATCACGCTGACCAACACAGAGCACTACGGGGTCACAATCAATTCATACATGCACCAGATATGGATGGCCTTGAGGGAAATATTCCCTGACTGCCCAGATGTAGGAGGGTTGATGGTGAAACCATGAAACCTGGGGAGACCATCACGAATTTTCTGGACAAGGATGAGAGAATGAAGATGACAAGAGACAGGACAACCATCGACCAAAACTGGCCCTCGGGTCATCTTCTTTTACAACATTCTCAAAAAACGCCTGATGTCTCTGCCTCCTCCTTTCCCTCCAAGGTTCCTAACAGGACCAGGGAACCGTAAGCCCAAAGATATGGTCTGAGGGAGAGGGGGTGCCAGGAAAAGGAGTCCAAAACACCCATCGCAGCTCTGAGGCAATTAGAATACAAAAATATGCTCACCCTCACAGCAGGCCTAGCAATTGTGTAACATGCAAGGTCTCACACACTGTTTGAAGGGAGCAACAATCCCAATCTCAAATTACACAAATTAGAGGCAGGGGGCCATGGAATGACTCTCCAACCCTACCGGTACAAAACAGAAAACATAAGAGGCCTAGGGAACACCCAAAAAAACAAACAAAGAAGCACAAAGCTAGCCCAAAGGAATCCTCGAGAAAAGGGCATAGGCATGACACCTGGCTCCATCTGAGAGGGTCATGCTGCATGCCTCACTCCTGGACAGAGGAGTACACATGTGTCCTCAGGGCACGTTGTGACCGCCGACCAGCATTGAGTGAGACACGCCTCCTCTTTTACATCGCCCTCACATGTGTAGGCCAGAAGCACTGCCCTGCACCGATGACACCCCCATGCACACACTAGAGCATTGAAGGGCTGGCGACACAAACAGAGCAACAGCTAAAAGTTAAAACTACCCGCATGCACGAGAATTGCCCCATCAATCATACCATTCAAAAGAACACCTGATCAAACACGGACAGGGGGAGACCCGACAACGCATAACAATAAAATGTTTTTTAAAATATAACCAGAACCAGGTATCCCGAGTGGGGCCACCCTCCAGTGACTCACCTAATTCATGGAAAATACAGAAATTCATAAGGCATTATTGGCAATATGCACAGGAGCAATGTTCTTTTCTTTTATAACAACTAAACATAGCTCTTGTCGGCAGTCTAGCCGTTAAGTGCACCACCTCTACAGAGGACCATCGCCTTCTCAGCAGAAGCACCAGAACCCCTAGCAGGATTAAGAACCACAGACTGCTCCAAATAACTCTTGCATCAAACACGATCAAGAGCCTGTGGACGCCCGGACAAACCTAAGCTATTACCTCAAATCAGAGTAGGTTTCACCCATCAGGCCGATTGGACCAAACCGACATTGTATAGAGGGGATGTCAATTGCATGACGTCATAATCATCACAACAATATAAAATCAATACAATCTACTATCTCATAGTACTTTAATAACCACACCAGTTTCAGTAAAAGGTGAACAATTTTATTTCCCTATATTAACAATGCTAAACTCACGAAAATAATTCTCAAGCACAAATTATACATATAGAGATTCAACAAAGATTGATTAGAACGCCTCATGTATCTGAGTTTAATCAAAGCAAATAAGCAAATCAATTCAATGATTACAACACAAGAACACAACACCAAAATCTGTGGTACCAAAATCAAATACATCGGAACAAATGATAAAACATCAATAACAATTCAAGAGCATGGGAAGGTAACATTTCCCTCACTAACCACTAATTAGCATCAACATATTGGGCTTCATGTAAAGGTTTTAGTAACACAATTTAGAAAAAAATCTCTAACTCGGGTTGTTTAAAAAATCATTAGCAGCAGTTCATTCAGTGAGTTGCAGCTGGTACCTGAAAAACAAAAACACATAGCAAGTACAATTCATACATTACCCAGTGCACTATGAAATCAGCAAGTTTGTCTGCTTCATTAGAGGGACACCCTCAGTAATCAGCATCGGAATATAGGATACAGGATGGGACAGGGTAATGGTTTAGATTTTGGACCATAAGTTACACTAAACCATTAAAACATTAGGAACAAATAAACTCTCAAAGGATGAACTGCTAAAGCTCTCCGGTAAGACTCAGGGAAGAAAGAATGATTGACTGAACTCACAAGAAGTGGTAACCAAACATTAAATTAAACTGACAAATGAAAATGATTGGACAAAACATAAGGTGAGCAAAGTACGACCAATTAGAATAAAAACAGATATCTAGGTATTACACATTTAAACATCATTCACATTTTCCATTCTTTGTTGAATCCCTAAACTAATACATTTGTATCCTAGACTTCCTTCTCTTCCGTCTCAACTTGTTTCTCCCTCATCAAGAACTCGTGCTCAGGATATGTAATTTAACATTGCTTCATTCATTTCCACCATTGACGGAACCACGCACATTAGTAACATTTCTCTAAAAATTAGAATATTAAGACTTTGAACAACAATTGAAAATGTCATTAATTACATCATACAACCACCTTGTATATGCTTATGCTTTCTTAGATATCACTGTTAACACATTTATTGGTTAAGAAACGCACTAGAGAAAATATGTGCAAAGTAAATGAAAGTCATTCTATTCATGCTAAATTAACACATACCTACATAAGATGGAGGCCATTTCATAAAACACTCGGTTTTAGTTATTACATTGATTAATCAAAGTTAAACCACACATTAATCTATAAGATGAGTACATCATCAAATCTAGATCTTTATCACTGAAATCTCAGCTTCCACAATCCCTCCTCTGATGACTATATATGTCATCACACAAACCTCTCAAGTAAATGTATTTATTTCAAATTAGAAAATTTAGAACCTTGTCTCTTTTGTTTTCTGATAAATCTTTTTTCGCCTCATTTTGTCCCCATAAAATTTTTCTATTTGAACATCCATTCTCTTCTGATTCTTTTCAAATTTTCTTCTCTCAATTATTTTATAAATTTTGTATATTCCCCATATTCCAATTAGACAAAACAATATAATTGATACCCATTTGATCACTTTCAATACTTTTCCTTTTCCCAAGCTGCCAAACCAATTTCCCACTGAAGCAATTTCCTTGCCAGCCTTTTTCCAGATAGTAGTTTCAGTTAGATCTTTTAGTTCAGTTTTATCATCTGTTAGATTATTAATCAAACTTCTAACTAATTTTGAATTGTCCCTTATGTATGAACAACAGTAACGTGGACCAGGTAATTTGCAAACTCCACCCTTTTTCGCTAATAGAATGTCTAATGCAAGGCAGTTCTGAAGAGCCATAGCTCTTGTAGCATCCAATTCAGCATCTAGGAGTATGATAGCTCCAGAATACCTCATCAACATGTTATCCATGACTGTATACAACTTCTGTATCTTTATTGAATTGAGAACAACTCCCACTGAAGGAATTATTGTTCCAAAATGTCTCCCACAATGCTAGAAACTGATTCTCGCTTGTGTCTCATTTGAATCTTAGAAAGTTTAGGAAACATACTCAAGTCTTCCAACTGATATATTTTCAGAAAGACTATTTCCAAATAACATGTGCCACACCATCCTCTGGGAAGATGATAATAAGCATTCTTTCCACAAATATAGAAAATACCAGGTATTGGAGGGTCCTGTCCATTCAACATAAAGCTTCATTTACTCTGAAACAAAAACACATGTCTACATTCACTGGTACCCACATATTATTTATCAAAATGACTTTGTGGCCTATATATACAAAGCTTTCCGACATATTCTACATCTAATGTAAGTTTTCCTTGTTTAGTAATGTCAGTATAAACATAATCAATCCCAGGTCTACAATTAAGTATTCCCTTATCTATCTTAATTTTAATCTCTCTTCTCCTATCTTCTGTGTTATCTAAACATTTCTTCTCTACAGGTGTTAGTAAGCAAGTAAGACTATTTCGGTGGGCAAATGCCATTCCAAAGGTTAATGTAGACTCAAAGAAATCTCTCATTAATACTATGTTCTGAACTCTGGCTATTTATTCAAATAACCAATAACAGGCACAAAAGAAAGAACTACATCGTAGTTCGAGAAAAAGTATTGTATATATTCTTGGTCATAGAAACGTGTTAGTAAAAGGCTGCAACTTATAGTATAAGTCAAAGGCAAGCTATGATATGTAATTCCTTCTTCCACAGAGGCTGGAATCTGCGTGCAAACATAACAATCTTTTGCGTCCATCACTTCAACATACTCACACAATAAGCACTAAAAGACATTAGAAGAAAGCACTTTCTCTTCGTGTAAATATTTCATATCAATCTTAAACCTATCTATTGTAGAGGATTTAGTAGTAGTCTCTAAAGAATTATCAGAAGTGTGTAACTCTGTATCATGGTTGGCTTCATTCATCTAAAAAACAATCATACCTACAAATAATATTAAACATATCATAGCACAAACAACCGCCAAACCACAAATCTAGAACGACTATTTTTAGTGTATTGATTACTAAAGTTTCCCATGATTTATTGAGAATCTGAGATTAGAAGTAAGCAAAAAATATAACTATGCAGCAAAACCACAAAAAAAAAAAAAGACAAAAATGTTCAAAAAGTTCAACATTTTGCACATTTTCAAAATTCAGCATCAATCCCTCCTAATTTTGTTTTTGTTTTTTCTTTTCAAAAGTTTATTCACACAACAAGATCCTCCTATTCACAATCCCAAAAATGTTTTTGTCAATATGAGTTTAGTAGCTTTTCAAAAATATGTTATCAAAGTCTCTTTAAGCAAATGTCTCCAGGCATCGCTTCATTTCAAATTCTTTTCTTTTTCCAAATTCAACTTAATGCCAGGAAATAACTTGTGATCTTCACATGTCAAAATATAAACTCGGAATGTCTTTCTCAAAACAAAAAATAAAAAACTCTTCTTGCCAATCATTTGTAGCCAAATATGCCCATTCTGGTCCAGGATATCTCCTGTTTGCAACTCTCTTTCTCTTTGCTCTTGTATTACTTTTGACTTCTTCTTCACTGATGTTTTCTCTTTCATTCAGCTCTTTTTCCTCTTGTTAGATGAAACAATGTTTATCTTTTCTCTTTTTGAACTTTTCACTGGCCAGCAGTTACCTCTCAAGTTTTTCCTTGTCAACACTTTCCTCAGGATTTAACTCGAACACTTTTCTCCTGACGTTCCCGCAATAGTCTCAGGAGGAGTCAAATCCACTTGGTCAGGACCTGTCTCAACTCCCTTTCCATTGGGGTCAGTCACTTGTTTAGTCTGGTATGTCAGACCATCTGCTTCTGTGAACACACTCCTCTGAGAACGTCTCTACGTCAGGTGTGTCAGATTATCTGTTTCTGAAGACACCCTTCTCTGATCATGTTTTCTCTCCACCAGTATTCTTTCTTGCTCTCCTTGCACCGGTTGTCTTATTTCTTCATTTGTAGATGATTCACCTTCCTCCAGAACTCTTTCTCTTACATCTGTTAGAGGAATATGCAAATCAGTTTGAACATTTCCAGGTATTGCTTCCAGTTCTTTCTCTCCTTGTTCCGGCTCTGGAATATTCTTAGCTGCAGGTAACTTTAACAGATCGTCTTGTTCTGTTGGATTGTTCACCTTCTGGGTATGGCTTGCATGTACCCAGTTCGGTAACCCTGCACACTTCACAGCTGTTGTTGTTATTAGAATCTCTTGATAAGGTCCTCTCCACCGTGGTTCATAACACAACTTTCGCACGCGCTTCCAGATGACAACCCAGCCACCAGCTTTCAAGTTGTGACCTTGGCCTTGAGATTGTTGAATTGTAGTTGCTTCCACCTGATGAGAAAAAGATCGAACCACATCAGCCAAACCTTTGCAGTAGTCTAACACCATGTCATCCATAATATTTACAAGAGCAATTCCAGGAATTGCTGGTAGTCTCATTGCTCTCCCCATTAGGATTTTATGAGGTGACAATCCTGTCTTCTTGTTAGGGGTACTTCTCATTGACATTAAAACTAACGGTAAAACATCTGGTCATTTCAAATTTGTTGATGCACACATCTTTGCAAATCTGGATTTTAAAGTTCCATTCATCTGCTCTACAAGTCCTGAAGCTTCTGGGCGGTAGCTACACTGGATGTTCAAATAGAAAAATGTTATGTGGACAAAATGAGGCAAAAGAAGATTTATCAGAAAACAAAAGAGACAAGGTTCTGAATGTTCAAAGCTGAACATAGTAGTTTTTATCACTTCACTGTTGAAGTGGCTTCCTCTTTCTGATTCTAAAGAGACCCGGAAACCGAAAAGTGGAATCAGTTCTCTAAGTAGTAACTTAGCTACTGTGAAATTGTCATTTCTCCTAGTAGGGTGAACCTCAATCTAATGACTCAAAATGCACACAATACATATTTCAAACCTGCACACGCAGGCATCCCAATTAAATCAATTTGCATTCTGCTGAATGGACCTCCCGCCAATCCAATGTGTCCCATGTTGACTACTGTTCCTTTGCCAACATTCATTTGCTGACAGATAATGCATCTATGGCAAACTCCTTTGGCAACTTGTTTAAATTTTGGATTAAACTAATACTGCTTGAAAGTTTGAATCATTGCATCTCTCCCTATTCGTGCTTGACCATGGTAATATCTAGCCATTTGAGTAAGCAAACTATTAAACCACCTTTCCTTCTGCTATTACCCAAACATCATCATCCCTCTGGAAACATTTAGGCCCATATTTATACTTTTTCAGCGCCGCATTTGCTCTGCTTTCTGATGCAAAAATGGCGCAAACTTACAAAATACAACTGTATTTTGCAAGTTTGCTCCTTTTCTGCATCAAAAAATTACATGAATTACACAGACTACTCAACACTTCTTTAAGGACTCCTTGCACCAAAAAATGTTCTATCAAAGGTCTTATACCTTCAATAACCTCGTTTGTCATCAGTTATTGTGGAATCTGAAGAAACACCACATTAGTCTTCACTGCAACTTTGACTCGTTCTACTCCTTTAATCAACCCAATTTATTTTCCTGAAAGATCCCAAACCCTAGACTTAACAGTCTTCTGCAAATCATCTGAAAGATCTTTTATCTCAAAAACTGGAGAGAAACCAATCAGATCAGTTAAAGTATTTTCATCAACTTCTGGCTCATTGAAACTAATCAAAGGAAACTCTTCAGATACTCGTTTATTGTTATCAGTAAGGGTCAAATCATCTTCATCACTGTTTGTTTGAATCTCAATTCCTTCATCTCAACAAGTAATTGAACAATTTGTTGTGCACAACAAATCTCTTCCCAAGAGTGACACAGGACTGGAATCACAAACCACAAATGTATGCAAACCCACAAAATTACCAATTTTAACAATAACTGGTTCTGTAATAGGATTTGTCAAATGATGATTTGCAACTCCCACAATCTGAACTGTTTCCCTGACAAAGGTAAGTTCAGAACCTCTACTGATCTCACTGTTAAGCACGTAGCTCCAGTGTCAACCAGAAAATAAACTTCATATCCATGTTTGGTTCCCTTTACATAAGGACCACTCTGATCCACTTCCAATGGTACTGCCATCATGCACTCCTCCTCATCTGAACTATCCATCAGCCATCCATTGTTTATTTCATTTTCACAATGTGTTGGTAATTCTTTCACTGTGTTGTCACTTTTGTTTACTCTCTGATTCGTGACCACCTGAGAAAGCATCACCTGTTGATGATTCATAGGACTCTGTGGCATTCAAATCTGTCTTGGTACATGAATCTGCTGTGCACGCATCATCTACACCTGTGGCTGCAACTGTTGCGTTTGGGGCATCTGTATTTGTTGTATCTTGGTTGCACATTTTGCATCAGTTGTAAATGCTGAAACCCTTGCATATTATTTATACCATTCTGAAAATTCTGATTTTGACCTCTTATTCTAGGTCCTCTCATGCTCTGATAATTATTGATATCAGTTGTCTGCTGAACAACACCAACATCACCTTGATTCAGCATTGGACACTGCTGTTTCCAATGTCCAACTGCCTCGCAATTGTGACACTGTAACATCTTCTTTCCTTGTTGCCCTTCTTGCATCACCACTGAATTCAAATCTACATTCCCATTAACAACTGTAAGCATCATTCCACCTCGACCTCTACCTCTGCCTTGATTCTGAAACTCGCCATTTCCTTGCGAATGCTGCTGAAAATTCCCTTGCATTCCTGACTGTGCAGCCTTCATCTGCATCACCATTGCCTTCTCTTTCAACTTTCTCTGCTTCATTTCAATCTCATCACTACAGTATTTCTCATAGTGCAACACCTCATCAATCAGTTTATTCTGCCAACAGATCAAATTACCTTTAATCATCTGACTAATCTCTGGTCTCAATCCTTCACCAAATTTGTATACAAAATGACTCGACCTTCGGCTCAATTGTTTCTGTACCACTGTGACATTTGAAAACCTTTAGCAATCTTTCATAATATGGATGAATCGACTCTTTTCCTTCCTGTGCTGTTCTATTTATGCACTGCCAATCAATATTTTTTGGCAAAACTCTTGTTTTCGGGAATTCAATGACTTTATTGTCATATTTCATTACTTCTGGAGATGGTGCACCCGTTTTCAAATCCCTTTGCGGTTCATTTGTAGGCCATTCTACACTCTGCTTACTCCCCATACACAAATCTGCTGGAAAAACAATATCAAAGAGAGTATTCAAGTCCTCCCACAGACATTTGCAAGTTTCACAAACCTATCTATCTGCTAATACCATTCCACTGGTTTCTCTCTCAACCTTGGGTATTCATTTGTAAATGATAGAATGTCACTTCTGCTCCATGGGACATTCACAACATTTCCTCCTGGAGTTTCTCTCATTGGCAACATCTTCACTGATTCTCTTGTTTGTGATAAATCTACAATAGGAGTACCTAAATCTTTCTTCGGTCTTTCTCTTTTCTTGACCCATCTTCCTTCCTTCCCATTTATCCAAAGCTCTCCAAATCTGTACTCTCTCGAGTAATTCCCTAAGATGTGTTTTAATTCCTGCAGACCTCATGTGTGCAAAATGTTCTTCCTCAAAATATAGTCTAAAACTTCTCGTCAGGTCTTTCATTTTTGTTAGCTCTATTCCATACTCATCTGCTACTTCTTGTAGTTGCTGGTGTACTTCTCTCGCTCCCTTTGTAATGATCTTACACAAATATCTCAATTGAGATTCAGAATATGACTCAAGTCTGTTCACACCCATTGTTCCTTCCAGAAGCTCATTCCCTTCCATTGACAATCTCACCCTGTTTATGAATTCTTCTTCCCTATTCTGAAGCTCTGGAGTTCTTGAAACATTCAAATCTTCAAACCGTTTTGTTCTCTCTTGTGCAGACAAACCCTTTAATGAAACCCTGTCAGGCTGAGCAATCATTGAGTGCTGCTGTTTTGTTCTCACACATTGCGGAGGTAATGATCCCTTCTCTTGAGAACTGCATAATCCTATTCCAGTATGTCTACCGCGGTGGCGACTGCCACCAAAAGACCATTGCCGCGGCTGCCAGCCGTCCGCTATATTATGACCACAGCAGGATTTCCGCCACAAGAAGGGCGTAAATCCAGCTGTGGCCATACTGGCGGATGGCAGTAAGGTGGCACTGCTATCACCAGCAGCGCCACGCCAGTAGACTGCCACCAGCCATATTATGAGAAATAATATAGCGTGGCGGTGTTCTGTTGGCGGGCGCTGCTGGCGGTAGCAGCGCCCCATCCAGTCTCCTGTTGGAAGACCCTCTGGATCCAGGTAAGTCAGGTCTCCAACAGGGGAGGGGGATGTTGTGTGTGTGGGGGGGTGCAAGTATGTGTGTGCATGATTGTGCAAGTATGTGTGTGCGTGATTGCGGGTGTGTGTTGAGTGTTGATTGCGTGCAAGAATGTATGGAAGTGTGACAGTGTGTATAGAAATCGTAACGTGTGTCTGCGTGTATGTTTTTCAGGGTTGCAGATGTGTGTGTGATTGGATGTATGCATGTGTGTATGTATGTGTGAATGAGTGTGTGTCTGTGTGTGTGTGAATGGGGGGCATGGATGTAGGGGGATGTGGGGTGGGGGTGTTTGGAGAGGTGGGGGCCTCCTATGAGTGACAGGGAAGGAATTCCCTGTCACTGATAGGGCCTACTGCCATGGTTTTCGTGGCGCCCTGAAAACCATGGCGGTAGGCAGGGTCATAATCCTGCAGGCAACACAATGGCAGCTGCCGGGCTGGGGATGGTTATCTCCAGCCCGGCGGCTGCTACCGCCATGGCAGTCAGAGTGATACATTGGCGGGTTGGCTTTAGCCAACCCGCTAATGTCATAATGTGGCTGTAAGTACTGCCAGCCTGTTGGCGGTACTACCGCCACATTATAGCCAACTGCCAGGGTCATAATGACACCCAAAATGGCATAGGTGGACCAAATGTAATTGGTACTGATATTGTATCTGGATTTCCTATTTCACAATGCTGTGACCTTCCTAACCCTATATTCTGTAGCTGTGTTGACAGCACTTGAATAGGCTCTTTTTGAATCAACCTCAATTCTTGTACATTTTGACCTGAAGACATCATCAAATTAGTATTTGTCCTTTCAATCAGAACCTGTGGATAAACCTCTGGAACATTTATCTCTGGTTGTTGTCCATTGTTAAACAAATCATTGAATCTACTCTGCATCTGTACTTGTTCCCTTGAACCTGAATTAATCTGACCTGCCGTTTGTGAATCTCGACCTGGAAAATTCTGATTCATGTTAGAGCTGACCTGTAACGGATTCTCTGTGATGAGACAATCTCTATGAACTGAGCTTTGTGATGCTACATCTGATAGTAGTACAGTAGGACTAGCATTACTAATCCCATTTCCACTAGCCCCTGTATCCTCTTCAGCCTTATATGGTGGTGGACGATTTCGCAACATCTCAGACAAATACTCCTCATCATCCAATTCATCATCATTGATCATAACTCTTTTAAGCACTTTTGATTTCTGACCCTTGACTACTGAAGAACTCCCTTTATTCATCTTTGTCATGTTTAACTCACTTTCATCTCTTTTTGTCAATGCTGGAAAGAACTGAACGCCCTGTAAGATATTGATTCTCCACTGTCTCTGCTCATTATCCCATCTAGCTTCTGCTAGTGTCTTTAGTACTCGTTTCATCCTCTTTTCAAACTTCAAAGACTGTGGTTGTCTTGCTACTAGTTCCCAAATAACTAAAGCTTCGAACTGAGCTGGTCTCAGAGGAGGTTTGAAACTGTACATTTTCTGCCTCAAATTCTCCAAAATCCTCAAATTAAACATAACTTTTCTGGAAAGGCCAAACAACCCTCTTTCTTTGTAATTCGAATCCAATGCTTCAACCAAAAGACATGCCCGGTACCTTTCTCCTCAATTACTTTATAAGCTGGAGTACCTTCTGGTGTACAACTTTTTAAAGCTTTGAAAAACTTCATGTTCGCTATGTTTGTTCAAAAACAATTAATCGGGAAGTGACTACAAACCGACAATCCTCTTCAACACCCTTCTCGTCCAATCACAACATGCAATTGTCGGACTGGTGGACAAATCAGTGCTAACCAACCTATCACAGCGGGACACAATCCTACGTCACACTAACTCACACACACCCCTCAGAGCACCAGCTGAGATGCTGACAAAGTCTTTTGGCCTATCTTCCTCACACTCAACACACAACCTAATGCAGTATTAATCCGAGAGCAATAGTTAAAAAAAACAAAAGAAAACAAACTTGTCTATTTACTATAGGCAGTGTAACACAACCGCTTTAGGAACCTTCCAAATTTCACCTTTAGCTTTTGCAAGTACAGCTATTCTTTTTCACAGTTCCCCACATTCGCAAGAAAATTCGACCCGCAAATTTCACTCTCAACTGATCAAAGGATATTGTCCAGGTGGACATAGAACATGCCAAATCTCAGTTGAAAAATCTCAAACATTCAAATTATCTCAGAAACTTGACTTACCAACCATGCCTGATTGTTCTACTAAATAGACAAATTACAACATATAACCAGTGTCTCACAACACTTGTCAATATACTCCAGAGTCTTAGACCTCTCTCATTAGGTCTGTCTTACAAACAACCATGTGGATAATTTTTGCGTGCAGTAAGTGCCACACTCATATGAAGTTTGCTGACTTCCCTACTCACAGACCTCTATGGAGTACGCCCACTCCCTATGAACACTACTTCATTGGAGTACACCAACTCCCAATGAACTCAAAAACAACTCGATCATCTGCAAATTAGCTAAAGCTGTGCAAGCACATTTTCCCTAACCACACTCAATCTAACAACATTACGCGGTGAACACTCCTTACCAACCTGGAGCATCTCTGAGGACTGGGGAAAGTCACTTAAGGGGTCTAGCAACTCATTTTGTCAAATCAGTAAAACATTTTAGGAAAAACTAGTAATCAAATTCAATAAAATTTTCACCAGTTATGACATCATCAATGACATCATCTAAAAATAACATAACCATCCTTTGCTACAAAAAACTGTGGACGCACGGAGAAACCTAAGCTATTACCTCAAATCAGATAGTACGTTTCGCGCATAAGGCCGATTGGACCGAACCGACATTGTATAGAGGAGATGTCAAATGCATGACGTCATAATCAAAACAACAATATAAAATCAATACAATCTACAATCTCATAGTACTTTAATAACCACACCAGTTTTAGTAAAAGGTTAACAATTTTATTTCCCTATATTAACGACGCTAAAGTCACGAAAATAATTCTCAAGCACAAATGATACATATAGAGATTCAACAAAGACTGATCAGAACACCTCAGGTATCTGAGTTTAATCAAAGCTAATAAGCAAATCAATTTGATGATAACACAAGAACATAACACCAAAATCTGTGCTAAAGAAATCAAATACATCAGAGCAAATGATTAAACATCAATAACAATTTAAGAGCATGGGAAGGAAACTTTTCCCTCACTAACCACTAATTAGCATCAACATGTTGGGCTTCATGTAAAAGTTTTTGTAACACTAATTTAGAAAAAAATATCTAACTCAAGTTATGTCAAAAATCATTAGCATCAGTTGATTCAGTGAGTTGCAGCTGGTAGCTGAAAACCAAAAACACATAAAAAGTACAATTCATACATTATCCAGTGCACTACGAAATCAGCAAATTTGTCTGCTTCATTAGAGGGACACGCTCAGTAATCAGCATCGGAATACAGGATACAGGATGGGAAAGGGTAATGGTTTAGATTTTGGACCATAAGTTATACTAATCCATTAAAACATTAGGAACAAATAAACTCTCAAAGGATGGACTGCTAAAGCTCTCCCGGTAAGACTCAGAGAAGAAAGAATGACTGACTCCCAAGAAGTGGTAACCAAACATTAAATTAAACTGACAAATGAAAATTATTGGACAAAACATAATGTGAGCAAAGTATGACCAATTAGAATAAAAACAGATATCTAGGAATTACAGATTTAAACATCATTCATGTTTTCCATTGGTTGTCAAATCCCTAAACTAATACATTTGTATCCTAGACTTCCTTCTCTTGCGTCTCATCTGTGGATCCCTTGTTTCTCCCTCATCAAGAACTCGTGCTCAGGATATGTGATTTAACATTGTTTCATTCATTTCCATCCTCAAGGGAAACACACACGTTAGTAACATTTCTCTAACAATGAGAATATTAAGACTTCGAACAACAATTGAAACATTTGATTAATTACATCATACAACAACCTTGTATATGCTTATGCGTTAGTCTTGTAGATGTTACTGTTAACACATTTATTGGTTAAAAAACGTATTAGAGAAAATATGTGCAAAGTAAATGAAAATAATTCTATTCATGCTAAATTAACACAGACCTACATAAGAGGGTGTCCATTTCCAAATACACTTGTTTTTCATTACTACATTGATTAATCAAAGTTAATCCACCAGTTAAGCTATAAAGTAGTACATCATCAAATCTAGATCTTTATCACTAAAATCTCTGCTTTCATAAGCCATAACATCCCCCAAGGACTTTTTTTCATATCCATGCCCCCAAAGGGATCAATTACCACACCTTGCTCCAAAGACTTTTTTCAAACAGTTTTTCTCAACTCACAAACTCCCATCACCGAGAAGACCACGGACAATCTGACTCACTACAAGACACATCCTACAGCACTGTACCTTTTCACCGAGCCTAGTGATATCCAAACTGAGCTAGAGAGAATGCGCAGGAAGGAAGCTACAGGGGAGGACACTGTTTGGCCACGAGATTTTAATGAAAAGAAATTCTTAGAGGGAGCTAAACCACCTAACCAGTGCACAAACACGTCCGTTCATCCTTTCATCTGTGGTCCCAGAGTGGCCCTTAGAGTGTCTTGGGCTGTCTTTATTAACAACATATTGACCCCAGATGAGGACTTCCAGTGGAGTGCCACCCACCTTGATGACATGTATGGAAATGGGTCTCCTAGGGATAGGGTTAAATAACAGAGTAGATACTCCATGTCAGGAGATCTGGTACACTGATAAAGACAGGTGCACGTAGATAGAAGGAAAGGGGCAACTCCTAATTGTATGGAAACTCACATTGTATTCCTTATTTTTCAGAGGCAAAGGAACCATTCTGCTGGGCCCCAACGAGAATTGTGGCACAATACTGCAAAATCCAGACATGCGATGGGGCACCTCAATGCTGATTGACACCTACTGGCAGAGCAGCAAGTTTGCTTACACCAAGCTCGTCCCTGGGTGGCATCGCCTCTGCTCCCTCATCACCATACACACCCCAACCCTTGTCATCCCTGGAGATGATCCGTCTGAACTGTCCCAGCTCCTGCTGAAGAAGAAAACACCACTGTTGCAATAAGCTCAACTGAGAAGAACTGCTGATTATTTTGGCTGGGCTCAGTAAAAGGACATTCTCAAAGAGTGTAGACTGTTCACTGATGCACAAGTATTGGCAGGAGGGTCCATACCCTTCGTCACCTTGCAGACTAAAGCAAATGCCCACTAGTTGCAAATAACCCTGTAGGAAATGCTCTAAATAATGAACAGTACTGAGTTTTGCTTTAATGCCATCAAGGAAGAACTCAGAGCCATCAGCCTCATGGTGATGCATCATCAGTATGTTTTGGACTTGATGACCGCAATGGAGAGAAGGGTGTGTGCAAAAATCACTGCATCTTGCTGCACTTTTATATCTGGCAATGTGATGGACGAATATGTGATGGAACAACTAGTTCCTAAACAATGACTTGCCTAAACCACTACTGCTAAACAACTAAAAAGTCTCTACAACGAAGTACTGAACAACTACTGTCTAAACAACAATTTTGCCTGAATGATGATTATTGCCTGAACAACGAATTTTAAGGTTATTTTTTTTTTTTTTTAATGGTTTATTAGTTGTTTAGAATATATTTATCAATTCTAAAAGTTTATTAATTGTTTAGAATATATATATATATATATATATATATATATATATATATATATATTTCATAAAAAATGTAGCAGTGCACTCCACCAAGGTACGAATAATTCTTGATTTTATTTGAAGCAAGGAAACAGAACAACGCGTTTCGACTGTATGGTCTTTCTCGAGTTCAAACATCCAGTTCACACTGCAAATTTCTTTTAGAGTGAAAAGTATTATACCAACATGATGCATGCTGGGGGTTATAGTTTTAAACATAATTAAGTAATTTTAAAGCATAATTTCACAAATCAATTTTTCTAAGGGAGAATACAATCATATTGAAATTCTAACATTCTGTAAAGAAATAGCCAAATAACAAATTCACTTCATTTGTCATCTACAACTCAAATTCTGTTATTCTCACCATTAATTCAATTGACTTTACACTATCATTTTTTATATATAACCTACTTTTTCCAGCAGTGTTATAATGAATATGACTTTAATAAATAATCAAGATATTATTCCAAATTTAAATCTCGTGTGAATCAGGACTTGCTTAAAAAAGAAAGAAAATTTCTATCCAATGCTCACAAGATAATTAAGACAATTATTAATTAATTAAAAGTCTTAACCGATCAAAACTTCACTTAACAATTCAGATTTATTATAAGTTTTATTTGGATTATGCACTCATAAATGAACATAAAGTTCTTCATCATTGTTCATCCCAAAAGGGGCCTTTGTTTTCATCCAAATTATAAATCTCGATTCTAATTGCCTCAACTTTCTCACTCGATCCCCTCCTCTTCCATGATCTGGGATATGATCTATGCCATATTATCTCAGTGTTTTCCAATCATTTGATGTATGTGTCTGTAGATATCTAGCTGTTGCATATGTGTAGTCTCTATGAATAATAGCTCTGATATGTTCAAGGATTCTTTTCTTAAGCACACAAATTGTACTCCCAATGTATTTTAGGCCACAATGACATTCTATAATGTAAATTACATATTTTGTGTCACATGTAATTTTGTGTTTAATGAGCCATTCCTGTCCATTTGATAATTTGATTTTTTTCTTTGATTGTCCTATTTTACATGCTTTACAGGAATTACATTTGAAGAAACCCTTATTCTCCACCTCTAGCCAATTGCTATCTTTTTCTAACACAAGGTGACTTTTAACCTTTTCGCAATTGTATATACTCTCCCAAACTTATAATCTTTTTCATCCCTTAAAAATTTACTCTTTTTTCTCTGCTGAACTTCATCTTCATAATTATTCAAACGAGTTTCCATAGCTTGTCGCAAGGTGACTTGTCCACTGTTATCATTATGATTATTTAACAAGTCTTCCAATTCTCTAATTTTAACATGTGTTTCTTCCAAATCTAATCTAGCATGCTTAATTAAAATTTTCATCATGTTCAAGGAGCATTGACAAGCTATGGAAACTCGTTTGAATAATTATGAAGATGAAGTTCAGCAGAGAAAAAAGAGTACATTTTTAAGGGATGAAAAAGATTATAAGTTTGGGAGAGTATATACATTTGCGAAAAGGTTTGACCAATTGAAACGAGAATCGAGGTTCACCAGAGGACAATCAAATCATAGTGGAGAAGAAACCTCGATTGAATCAGAAGTAGAACTTAGTGAAGGGGAAGGTACTGATACCAGTAATACTACTTTTTTTGAGGAAATGCAAGTACTCTACTTGGATCAGAAGTTATCAAGAGGAAGAGGCAGAATCAAAGGGCGTGGTTATGGAAACAAATAAAATCAGGCAGGATCAACAAGAGAAAAACAAGAAGAGCCAAAAGAAACAGGCAAAAGACAATATTCTCTCAGAAGTTTGAGGAAATAAAATCTCCAAATTTAGTAGTTAATCTTTTGGATTATGAACTAACAAACTTTGAACTACAAACCCTGAATAAAGGTCTATCCTTCTGTCCTGAAATTCATCACAATTTTGTGGATACTCGCATTGATATTTACAAATTTGTTAGGAAATTAAAGTTATTACAATTCCATACACAGCAAAGGAAGAAGGCACCATCTACTTCTGAAAATAACACCACGAAGGAACTGGAAGAAACTCCACTTAAGATTGATCAAGTTATAGATCTTAAAACATTATTTGATCTGACTTATAATCTACAAAATGAAGATTATACAGAGATGGAAGTATTACAGCAATTAGATATTAACAAAAAATGTCACAAACCATCTGGTTTAAGAGAAAAATCAAAGTTTTGCCCTATACTTTCACCAGGCAATAAAATAGATTTATACTCGGAACTAGTTTTGGAAGATCTGGAACGTCTTCAAAACAAAAGACCAATAAGTAAATCAGAAAATTTAACCAAGAAAGAGCGGCTGGCATTGAAAAGTCTGAAGGCTAATAATAAAATTATAATAAAAGCAGCAGATAAAGGAGGTAATGTTGTTATCCTAAACATGTCTGACTATATGATGGAAGCCTACAGACAATTGAGGAATCCAGCTGAATACAAGAAATTGACGAGAAATCCTATAAAGAATATGACCTATATGTTACATACAAAATTAGGTATTTGGCATCAACAACTGCTACTTGATCGTGAGGAATATATGTATTTGAAAAAAGAGAATCCAACAATACCCACGATTTATTTCTTACCGAAAATACATAAATCATTGACATTGCCACCGGGAAGACCAATAGTATCGGCATGTGATTCATTGTTTGAAAGAGTTTCTAATTATGTAGATGTTTATTTAGCCCCAATCGTTAAGACACTTAGTTCATATATTAAGGATTCTGGAGATCTTTTAAAGATATTATTAGATTTGGATTGGCATGAAAATTATCTACTTGCGACAATAGATGTGATCTCTCTTTATACTTCCATTAATCATGCAATTGGTTTAAATGCCTGTGAATATTTTTTGAAACAGCGTAACATCTCAGAATTAGAACATTCTAAAATGCTACTTGATATGATTGATATGTGTTTAAAAAACAATATCTTTATATTTAATCATGAGATATATCATCAATTATGTGGTACAGCCATGGGCATCTCCTTTTCTCCAAATTATGCCAACCTAGTAATGGGTTGGTGGGAAAGAGAGATAGCATGGAATAAAAGTAATGAGGGATTCGCTGAAAAAGCATTATTGTGGGTTCGTTTCATAGATGACCTTTTTATAATCTGGAATGGATCAAAGGATGAATTTTTGCAATACTTTAATATTTTAAATGACAATGAGGTTGGTTTGAGATTTACCTGTGAAACCAGTAAAACATCCATAAATTTCCTAGATATTACCATCTACATTGAGAACAATAAAATTGAAACCACAGTATACCGTAAGGATACTGCTTGTAAAAGTGTAATACATGGGAAAAGTTTTCATCCCAAACCTCTGGTAAACAGCATTCCCTTGGGGGAATTCATTAGAATGAGGAGAAATTGATTTCATGAAAAGGACTTATTACTAAAACTTGATGAAACATATGAGAGATTTAAGACTCGAGGATATAATGAAAAGATCCTTAAAAGTAACTTAAATATTATTCAGTCCAAAAAACGTGAGGAGTTTTTGTTTAATAAAAGAGAAAGAGAATCTGATGAAAAAGTGCGAATGATCATGCAGTACACCAAAGAGAGCACACTAATTAAAAATATTTTGTGTAAACACTGGAGAATAATAAGCAGAGATCCGGATTTAGGACCCATAGTAGGTCCGAAACCTTTGTTCTCATACAAAAAGGCACCTAGCATCAAGGATATATTGGTTAAAAGTCACCTTGTGTTAGAAAAATATAGCAATTGGCTAGAGGTGGAGAATAAGGGTTTCTTCAAATGTAATTCCTGTAAAGCATGTAAAATAGGACAATCAATGAAAAAAATCAAATTATCAAACGGACAGGAATGGCTCATTAAACACAAAATTACATGTGACACAAAATATGTAATTTACATTATAGAATGTCATTGTGGCCTAAAATACATTGGGAGTACAATTTGTGTGCTTAAGAAAAGAATCCTTGAACATATCAGAGCTATTACTCATAGAGACTACACATATGCAACAGCTAGACATCTACAGACACATACATCAAATGATTTGAAAACACTGAGATATTATGGCATAGATCATATCCCAGATCATGAAAGAGGAGGGGATCGAGTGAGAAAGTTGAGGCAATTAGAATCGAGATTTATAATTTGGATGAAAACAAAGGCCCCTTTTGGGATGAACAATGATGAAGAACTTTATGTTCATTTATGAGTGCATAATCCAAATAAAACTTATAATAAATCTGAATTGTTAAGTGAAGTTTTGATCGGTTAAGACTTTTAATTAATTAATAATTGTCTTAATTATCTTGTGAGCAATGGATAGAAATTTTCTTTCTTTTTTAAGCAAGTCCTGATTCACATGAGATTTAAATTTGGAATAATATCTTGATTATTTATTAAAGTCATATTCATCATAACACTGCTGGAAAAAGTAGGTTATATATAAAAAATGATAGTATAAAGTCAATTGAATTAATGGTGAGAATCACAGAATTTGAGTTGAAGATGACAAATGAAGTGAATTTTTTATTTGGCTATTTCTTTACAGAATGTTAGAATTTCAATATGATTGTATTCTCCCTTAGAAAAATTGATTTGTGAAATTATGCTTTAAAATTACTTAATTATGTTTAAAACTATAACCCCCAGCATGCATCATGTTGGTATAATACTTTTCACTATAAAAGAAATTTGCAGTGTGAACTGGATGTTTGAACTCGAGAAAGACCATACGGTCGAAACGCGTTGTTCTGTTTCCTTGCTTCAAATAAAATCAAGAATTATTCGTACCTTGGTGGAGTGCACTGCTAAATTTTTGATGAAATAGTTATTTTTGGGTTTGGTTCACCCAGAGCGGTTGCACCGGTACTTTCGAGCGCGGCGCCTTTTATTGAACCGCTTTGCTCTTCGATATATATATATATATATATATATATATATATATATATATATATATGTATATATCAATTCTAAACAACTTATACATATATATATATATATGTATAAATTCTAAACAACTAATAAACCATAAAAAAAAGAAAAACTTACCTTAAAATTCGTTGTTCAGGCAATCGTTATTCCGGCAAAATCGTTGTTTAGACAGTATTTGTTCAGTACTTCATTGCAGAGAATTTTTAGTTGTTTAGCAGTAGTGGTTTAGGCAAGTAGTTGTTTAGTACCTAGTTGTTCAGGATGTTTCCCTCACAGAGATCAGGGACCTTAGGAAGAAGCAGAGGGAGCACGTTCCAGAGCTACAGAATCACAACTCAAATTTGTGCTTCTTGACTGGTGTGATGTTTCACATTTGCCATCACATGTGCAGGGCTTTGTCCTGTACCATCTACCCATGTCTGTGGTCCTTCAACATCAGGACACAATACACCTTCTGCAGCCACAGACAGCGAGGCCCTAACACAAGAGGAAAGTGATGCACCCACTCTAGTCCCTGCACCTGTTTCCTCCCCTAGGAGGGGAAACTCATCCAGACCACCAGGAGGGGATGGCAAGACCTCCACCACCACCTCCAAGAGAGAACAAACCTAATTTCCTCAAATGTGTGTCCATCATTCACTCTGTGGACTATTACAAGGACACATTTACCTTTTCTGAGGAGAGACATATATTGTACGTTGAACTCCAAATAGTTTGTGCTCAAATATCATTTCATCCACCATGATGGATCTGTTTTTTCCTGTTATTTTACATGCTGCTTGCGCATGTATTGCACTCATCTTTTTGTTCACAATAATTGTACATAAAACAGTGTGAAAAACTGGTATTGTATTCATTGTAGTA
Source organism: Pleurodeles waltl (assembly GCF_031143425.1). Classification (NCBI taxonomy): domain Eukaryota; kingdom Metazoa; phylum Chordata; class Amphibia; order Caudata; family Salamandridae; genus Pleurodeles; species Pleurodeles waltl. Next base: position 480,370,245 of record NC_090451.1, read on the forward strand.
ATTCATTTTCTATGTCTGCTGTACACCACCATTTTATTCAATCTGTCAATCAATATGATACTGAAACAAATAAGAGATACCAAATAGGTAATGTGTTTCCCACGTCATAAAAAGATGGAAAAAGAAACAATTAAATCTGAATGTCATGCTGTCATACATTTCTAGGTAACTTGTTTGTGGCACTAACAAATATGTTTTTTTACAAACCATGCAGAAAGCCAAAGATTATGTGCCATTTAGAAGTTGTCATTCTAGAACCTTGCTTTATGGAAGAAAGGGAATATTACATTGGATCAAATTAACTAGGCAAACTATTATTAATGCATGACCTCAGATGGAGCTATGCATCTTGCCCTTATAATAGGAATCCTACATCAATAACACCAATGGTCTACATCATGGCAGAAACATAATGTGAGGCCACATGACCCTTACAGGACACTGTGCCAGTATCTAGTGCAATGTCACAACCACCATTCAGTGATGTGCTAAAAAAAAGTTATTTGAACTTTGAGGATACACATCAACAGTTTCATACATTGAATACAAATTGAAGATTTAGCCAATGTGAAAAAGACCAGTATGCAATGGCTTGATATACACATGTGGTTAGAGCAAGTTAAGCGGCACATATTACCTTGATGGCAACATCCCATAGTAAACACGTCTGATACAATCTTAAGAACTTCCATTCAGTCAAGGTGCAAGTTGTCCCTGTACAAGGTCTGTCCATCCCAAGTGGGTGTCTGTCCTAGTATCAATCCACGTTCCCTTTGTACTTTTCAACAGAAACATTTCACTACAAATGTCACAACTGTAAAATGTCCAAATGAGGATGAAACGGGGAAGGACCCTGAAACAGAACAACAAGGGGAAATGAATGATTTCATATTTACAGTTTGATTCAAATGATAAGTTAGGACACATCTACTTAGCACAAGCAAAGTTAATCTATGTCAATAAACACAGTAGTTAATGTAGTGAAACTCTTATCCACAAACATCTTTGCCTTGGGCTTTCCTGAACTGACCATTCTTAGCACACTACCATTGCAGACTGATATGTTTCCTTTGTCATAAGTTGTTTTGACATGAGTTGTCACTATATGTATGGGTCTACTTACACTCAGGTGAAGAAGCGGTCAATGACATCTGGATGTAGGTCTAGTCCTTCCTCTTTACCATTGTCATCTTCATTGGGCATTTTAGCATCCGCCCAGGTGGTTCTTCATGGACTTCATCCCCTACAATTATTGGGATGTTCTGTCACAGGTTAATGTTGTGGAGCTTGCAGCAGGTAGCCGTGATTTGGCATACCTTCTGCCCGTCTTGTCCAGACACCTGAGTCTGGCCTTCAGTAGCTCAAAAGCCCGCTCTACTGGCCTCTGTGTTCTTCCATGGGCCTCATTGAAGCAGGCCTCCTGTGGCATTGTTGGATTCCTCAGGGGGGCCAACAACCAAGGTCGGTGAGGATACGCTGATTCTCCTACATGGAAGCAATAAATTAGATTAAAATCATATCAGGCCATTGTACAATCCTAAACTATGATCAAAGCAAATTATCCCGAGGTCATTTTGTACTTATCAACAAGCCAGACCCTCTCAGGTCCAAGTTGTGACATTTGCAGGGGTATGCTGCTGTTCTGTAGTACAAATAAACCATTTGTTGACCCAGGAAAGTGGGCACACACACTTGAGATGTATCCAGTAACCAGACAACTTACACATTGATGAAATGCAATTTCTTCAGAGTGGGGGCACTAAGGCAATATGTGTGCCATCAATTGCTACAACAACATGTGGAAGGCCAAATCATAAAATTCTCCCTTTACATTGGCCAAATCCTGAGCTATTGAAAACTGGATGAAGCTGTTGATGCATCTCATCATTGAAGCAAAGACTTATTATAGCACACCACTGAAAGATAGATGTGACATGCCTCCAGGTACTGCCACAGAGTACTGAAAAGAGTCAGTGGCCACAAAATGAAGTACTGTCATGAGTTTCCCTATTGGTGTTATTGCTGTTGTGTCCCTATTGTGAGGATCAGGACAGGCTCAAGCTTCTGACACAAATCCAGAATAGTTTGCCTATTTAATCTAAACGTTTTGATTATATCCCTTCCCTCCATGGTGGGAGGGTCTGGAAATGGTCTGAAGACTTGAGGACACCTTCTTCTACCCATCCTTGGGTTAATATCTCTGCATGTAAGGAAAACAAACTATCAATTAAAATTGTCACCCAAGACTTTCACAATCAATACACATCTCATGTCTAGGTTAGATTAGTAATCCTATTGGGTCATATATGTTACCATACTTTTCAAACATATTTGCTGCGTCAAATCTATATATTCTTTTACATGTCTGACATTTTCTGCAAATACTGTTTGAATAATACATTCAAAATGTATTATATATACTATTTTTTTAAACTACCTTCAATGGAAGTATTACATACACTGCATCACTATTGTAAAACACAGTAAAGGTTCACTGTCTTATGTGTCATATCTTGCCAAAACCACTGTTGTACGTACCTGAGATATATATATACAAAGTAACCACCACTTTGAGTGCTGGTGGCGCACAATTTAAAATTACACAGCTACATGATCTAAAATGGCGACTGCCTGACCTTGCAGTCAGGACATTGGCTATCCAACGGGTGTCAGTGGAAGTTGACCATGTAGTGAGGGAAACACTCTACAATGGACACTGCCATAGGCTAACATGTATGATGGCTATGCCCAAAAACCAGTGGCTGTGTCCATCTTCGTTACGGAGCATGTACGCCATGCACTTGTACACGGCATATTGAAAAAAAGCTCACTTGCTTCCTAACACTGTAGCCAACAAGACCTCCTTCTTTAATTTGTTTGCTGCTGTTACCAATGTCTGGGATTCAGGATGCCGGGCAAAGTAGGTGACAGGGCCCCGCCTTCTTCCCTGAGGAATTGAGGCTCCACACCAGGAAGTGCTGTCCCTGTACAGCCAGCTGTATGGGACCCCAGAGCAACTGGTACATGTTTGAATGGGAGATGATTGCCAGAGTAACTTGTTCCCTCTTTGTCCACAGGCTATGTGCACTCTTTTTGTTCATGAGTGAAGTGAAGTGTTGATATTGGAGTATAGTGAACTGAATGATTTAGCTGAGTAGAGGGTGTTGTTTGAGGATGGTAGGAATGATTGTGTATTGAAATGAAAATTCACCTGAAACAGTAGCTGAATTTTCAGTGCATGCTACTCACAATTTCAGGTTTAATTATCCAAATTGCAGGCCCCTTACTTTCAGTGGCTAGTAGGAACTGTACCACTAGTTTAAGTGGAAAAATATAGCCCAGGTTAAATAGTGAAAAATGTAAAGGCCAAGTAGTTTCGCTAAAGTTATGGAGTTGTCTGATTCTGTTCAGTCAAGTGAATGCACAGCCCATGTTTTGGAATACGAGTATCTTCATGTTTTAATCATGTCATGGTGCCACATATGGGGAAAGGTATTTCTGTGCTGCCAGTCTAAATGACCCAGGCTCTCAATCAGCCATATAAGTATCTCCCAATACAACATACACTTAATAATACATCACACAAACCCATACTCTCACTGACACATGACAGCCCACACTCTCACTGGCACCTGGGCCAGGAAGTCAGAAGAACTCCAGCTCGGCCAGGCCTCCCAAAAAGGCAATCGCTTGCACTGCAGCCTGACCCCCTTACTGGCTCACATCCTTGCCTTGGCCTACCCAGAGCATGATGGGCAATTGAGGGCCCAACAGCAACATCAAAGGGATGAGTTATTGCATATAGCTAATCTTGTTTAACCATTTTAATTTACATCAACGTTGTTTGGCGTCAACATGAGACTATCACACATCCAATGCAGATGAAGATTTCTGGAGTTGTAAGATTTGTAGTCAGTATTTCATGCTGTATTTGCTGTATTGGTTTGTATTATAGGTTGTCAGTAGGTTTCTCATTAGAAGACAAGTACTGTTTTGAGAAGACACATGGCTGCATGCCAAAAAGGGGTACCTGCATTTTCTCCATGTTATGAGGGAGATGTGTACCAAACATGCCCCATTTGAGGATTGTGTCAGGTGTGATGCTCCATCACAGATGTGAGTAGGTAATGTAAGCCCTATTCATGCTGACATGGCATAGTAAGCACTTATGAGACAGTTTATGTTTCAGACTTTACATTAGTACATTGGTACAATAAAATACGATCATGAGCATCTGCACCAAAAGGTCTGGAAACGTGCACAGTGGCATCATTCCATATCCGAAATATGTTTGGAAAATGTTCCAATAGCAAAATTCAGTTCATTTCATGTAGACAGTTGCACGTTGTCATGAAGCAGCAGACCTTCCCAAAGTACATGTAAGCTAGTCTGTGTCAACCAAAATGAATTTTCAAGCCAGGATGTATTAATTGAAACAGACAGGATTGTGTTCACAGTGGTGCCAGAGTTACACATATCCTAAATGACATTTAAGTGTCCTCAGTTCTGTCTAGAAGAGAAAGCAAAGATGGTGAGCAAAGTGATACTTCAAAAGACAATTGCAGATGGGAGGTTCCATTACATAGATGTTGGATTATCCCATCTTGATGAGTCACTATCAGGCCCAAAACATGTCTCTTTTGGATATGTGGAAATGGTTTTGCTCTGTACTGAAGTGGTTTAGGATTGTATCAATGCCTACGTATTTACTAATGTTGTCAAAGCCATTTGTCATGCAGAGAAATAGAACTGGATGAGAGATAAAAGGCATACATGATATAGGAGCTAGCATGGGGGATTTCTAGACTGTGAGCAAATGGATTGTAAAATTGTTCCCTACAGACAGGAGACACTGACAATTAAGAAGCCAAGTTTGAATACCTTGAAGCTTGTTTAATTTAATATGTAGACTTGTCAAATGTTTTGTGAGTCAGTTCATGTTCAAATCTATTTGCCCATATAACTCAAACTGCTGTATCTTATCTTACAGTATCATCTGAGCAAGGCAGATGTGACAGTGGCCACATGGGCAGAGAAGAAGTTTGGCACAGTGTTCCTGGTGCAGACACCACCGACACTGAAGGACCGAGTGCCATGGAGGCTGAGGGGACAGGCACGGAGGCCAAAAGTGAATCAACATCATCTATGGAGGTCTTCACAGACGACCAGTCCCTAGTGGTGGTTAGCCCTACTGCTAAAGTTCCAACTGCATCATCAACTGCCACCCATATTTCTATCCCCACCCTCCCTCTTGTGCCCCCCCAGTTGGATGTAGCCATTACCCTAAAAGGGGTGATATCACTTTTGCTGCAGGCACCTCCCCTCCACCACTGTTTCCCAGGCTGCTCTCAGTGAGGAGGCTATTGATCTATTACAGACTATTGCTATAGGCCAGTCGGCACTACTGAATGTCATCCAGGGGCTTTGTGGTCAGATAACCCAGATGCAAGCTTACAGTGCCAGCGGTCATTCCAGGGCCTGGCCGTCTCTTTGACAGCAGTCTCCCAAGCACCTCAACCTTGTGCCCCAACTCCCACCCCTTCCCCATCCCAAATCCCTCTTCCCAGCCCTACCAAGGGCACATGCACATCTCTACAGGCTCCCACGCAAACACAGTCAAGCAGCACACCCTCACATAAACACAAACATGGTAAGAAACTCAGACACACACAGACACCACACACCCCACCATCACCACAAACACAAGTATACCCACAGACACCACAACAACTCCAACACATACATCTACACTCACCACCAGCACACCCTTCAACACCACACCCATCACATCACAGACATCCACACTCACCACCACCACATCTGCAGACATCACACCCACCATAAGACAGTCACACCCACCACCACCACACCCACAGTCATCACACCAACCACAACACACACGTGCACCAGCACATCCACAGGCACCGCACACACCACCTCCACAGTAGACACATCGACATACACAAACATACTGTACACAAATGCCCACACTCATCCACATAACCGATACCCAGTAAAAAATGCAAACCAAAACATACACCACATACATGGCACCCTCAGGCACCCACACCATCAACTGACACATGAACAACTGCCACTGCCAGGCTCTCTACCTCCCAATTCCAAATTCCTTCCAAACACCCTACCTGTTTCCCCAAGGAGGACCTAATGTTTGCTCTGGCCCTGTCTCCTTCCTCACGCCAGACCACCCCATCCAATCATTTAGGTACCTCTTTCACACCCCAGCCCACACATTCAACACCCCAACCCAGCGATTCCTCACCTGACCCACACCTTCCACATTCCAACCCACCCCAACCAAATCCAAACCCATTCCTTCCACATCGCAACCCCCCTCCCAAATCCAAGCCCACCACTTCCAAACCCATGGACCACCCCTAGTAAGATAAGATCATTCGGGTGCTTGCTCTTTCCCCCATAGATGCCCCCCTCCACAGAAGGTTTATTCCGGCAGTGCACATAGGAGGCATTTTATGGGCATGTAACTTATACTGTGAAGACATGGCCTCTTGCCTTTATTTTGTTTCTCTGAATAATTATTTAATATTCCTTATGAGAGAGTTATTTAATTTATATAAACTTTTTCTTTTGAGAATACCTTTGTCCTGTCCTCACTTTTTGATTGTTACTAATTGTTAGCTGATGATGTTATTTCGGAAATGTGAGTGCCATGCACTTACTCTCATTTCTGACAGTGACAAGGTTCTATATTATAGTTATTTTTTTGAATGCATACATTAGTGTTGTACCTTTGTGGTGGACATATTCATTTGGGACAGGCATTCATCATGTTACTGGACACTTACACCAAAATTACATATGTTTCTGATATTGTGAATGTTTATTTTGATATGATGTGTCAATATGATGCACACATGCATTACACAGGGAACATACCACTTTACAATTAATAAATGACATCTAATGTTTTTCATAAATTGCAGAAACCAAGAGGACATGTGACCTTCATACATCTCTGACATGTTTGCAGTTTAGAAGTAAGATTTACTGTACATTTTATGTAACCCAATTATAGCATTTTGTAGTACAATTGCTACCCTATCACGGATCTGAGTAGGTCCTATTGGGTATACTGGTTATGTTTATGATATGGACATTTTGGTTAAATTATTGCACACACCTGTATGGAGAGCTCTCTATTTGGGATTGCTGTGACTTATTGTATATGTGTCCATTGCCATGAAGGCAGTTAGTACCAGATTAGTAGGTGCTACTAATATCACAAGGTGCATTTTTAAACATTTTTCTAACTACTCCATTACAGACATATGCATTGAAGTATTTTTTAAACATGCACAAGTTCAGTGCTAATGTACAGTGACAGTTCAAGAGATGACAGGTACTTACCTTCTGTTCCGGTGACAACAGAGTTGATTTTGGTCTTGGTCCAGGAGCAGCAGCAATGGCAGGACTTGTATTGCTGGGTTCATGGTGGCAGGAAATGTGAAAACTCGAAAAAGGTGAGTTTCATCCATTTATCACTCCCAAATTACCAACTCAGGTGTGGAGGTTTAGAGGTCACAGTTGCATCGGAGGAAAGGCACTTCATCACTGGCTTGATGGTGAAAGTGTCTGGAGTCCCACAACCTATGTTGCTGTTGATGTGGGTGGTGATTCATGATGGTGAGGGTGGTTTGTCAACAGTCTTCCATCTCTGACCTGCCAACATCTAAACAGAGCAGCGGACCGCCTAGTAGGCTGACGGGAAATCCTTTGGAAAATCAATGGCAGGCCCATTACCGCTAAGATCTAAATCAGGCCTATGTAGTGCATTACAGTGCTGTAGAATGGAAGGAGGTAGAGTTTAGTAGAATTGAGTGGCAGAGTGTTGTTTAGTCAACTGACATACAGTGACATCGTTGAGTAGTGGATTCTGGAATAGAGTCGAGTGGTGCAGTTTGTTACAGAGTCAAGAGGAGTAAATTCTGGTGGAGAGGCATAGAGGGAGTTGTGTACAGTATCGAAGAGTGGACTACAGTGTGGTCGTGCAGCACAGAGTAGACTACAGTGTTGTATTGTGATAGTCTGGAGTACAGTGTTGTACAGGGGAGGAGTATAGAGTGGAGTAGAATTTGGTGGAATGGTGGGGTGTAGAGTGTCATTCAGTGAATTAGAAGCTTGTGGAATAGAGTATACTCAAGTGGGATGGATTGTAATTGCATAGAGTGCAGAGTGGTAGTGTTGTAACATAGAGTATCAGTGCATCCAGTGTCATGACATAGAGTGGAGTAGAGTGGAAAAGTGGAGTGGCATACATTTAAATGGAATGGAATACATTCAAGTGGTGTAGCGTGGACTGGCGTCCAGTGGCATAGGGTAGAGTGGATTAGCGTACAGTGGAGTGGTGTACAGTGGAGTGGGATAGAGTGGATTGGGGTAGACTGGTATAGCAGAGAGTGGAGTGCCGTACAGTGGAGTGGGGTAGAGTGGAAAAGATTGTAGTGGCATGCAGTGGAGTAGAATAGTGCAGATTGAAGTGTCATATAGTGGAGCATATTTGAGTGATGTACACTTGAATGGAAGAGAGTGGAGAGGTGTTGAGTAGCATACAGGGTAGTGGCATTCAGTGGAATAGCATACAGTAGAGTGAAGTGGCATACAGTGGAGTTAGGTAGAGTAGTGTACCGTACAGTGGACTGAGGTAGAGTAAAATAGCATAGAATGGAGTGAAGTAGAGTGAAACAGCATACAGTTGAGTGAGAGAAAGCTGAATGACAGAGTGCAGTAAGGTAGAGTGGGTTAGCATACAGTGGAGAAGTGCAGAATGGGGTGGCTTGGAGTGACATCAAGTGGAGTAGCTCAGAGTTGAGTGGTGCACAGTGGAACAGAGTGGAGTGGTGTACAGTGGAATAGAATGGAGCGGTGTACAGTGGAATAGAGTGCAGTGAAGTGGCATACAGTGGAAATGTGTATATGGCACAGTTGAATAGAGTACAGTTGAATGGTGTACAGTTGAATGGGATACAGGTGAATAGGATACAGTTGACTAGCATAGATTGGAGTGTTAATCAGTGGAATATGGTAGATCGGGGTGGCGTACAGTGGAGTGGTGTGAAGTGGCATAGAGTGTATTAGCACAGAGTGTATTAGCGAACAGTGGAGTGGCTAATGGACGTACATGACATTTTTGGGGAATGTACAATATGATGTGCAGATTAATTTGCGATGCCTTGTTTTTCTCCGTGTTTACCAAGCAACGCAGTACCAATTATGTTGGCCTTGAGTTTGCTTCTGTAAATATGACTTAAGTATAGCTTTGCCCATTCAAGGCAATACTTAACACAAGGGTAACACAATACAATAATACATCTGGGCCTTAGAAATTTATAGTGACATGGTATATGTTGGAAATGGCCCCTCTGAAGGGTCAACCCTAAACTTTTTGCCTTCCTCCTCTTCTTTTTCTGACCTCATTTTTGATGGCTCAGGACCCTTTACCACTACTAACCAGTGCTAAAATGCATGTGCTGTCTCCCTAAAAACATGGCAACATTGGCTCATACCCAATTGGCATATTTAATTTACTTGTAAGTCCCTAGTAAAGTGCACTACACATGCCCAGGGCCTGTAAATTAAATGTTACTAGTGGGCTTGCATCACTGATTGTGCCACCCACATAAGTAGCCCCTTACCCATGTCTCAGGCCTTCCATTGCAAGGCCTGTCTGTACAGTTTCACTGCCACTTCGACTTGGCATTTAAAAGTATAGCCAAGCCTTAAACTCTCCTTTTTCTACACAGAAGTCATCCCTAGGGCAGGCCCTAGGTAGCCCGTAGGGCAGGGTGCTATCTAGGTAGAAGGCAGGAGGTGTACATGTGTGTTTTCTATGTCCTGATACTGGAAAACTCAGAAATTCATTTTCCACTACTGTGAGGCCTGTTTCTTTCATAGGATAGCATTAGGACTACCCTCATATACTGTTTGAGTGGTAGATTCTGATCAGAAAGGGGTAACCAGGTGATACTTTAGTATGGCCAGAATGGTAATAGAAAATCCTGCTTATTGGTGAGGTTGGATATTAATGTTTTAGAAATGCCACTTTTAGAAAGTGAACAGTTCTCTGCACTTCAAATCCACCTGTGGCTTACAGCCTGTCTCCAATCAATGTCTGGGCTGGTTGACATCTTCCTTGTGCATTTCACCCAGACAACCACAAACACAGGACACTCAGTCACACCTGCACTCATCTGCATACTGAATGGGTCTTCTTGGGCTGGAAGGTTGGAGGGCCTGACACTTACATTTCAAAGGCTCATGTCCTGCCCTCACATAATGGACTGCCAAACCCCCTACTGGGACCTTGGCAGACAGACCTGTACGGAAAGGGAAACTTGTGCACTTCAAAACCACTTGTTGAAATTTCCCCCACATCAAAGGCATTTGTAAGTATGTAAACTCGGTCTCTGACGCCACCAACTCAGACACTTCTTGACCTGAACCTGTAACCTGTCAAGAATAACTGCCTGGCTGCCCAAATGACTCATCTGGACTGCTTTGCTGAGAAGGACTGCTGCCCTGCTGTTGCCCTGCTGCCCTGATGACCTCTGACCTTGCTGAGAAGTGCTTTCCAAGGGCTTGGACTGAGCTTGCCCCTGTTTTCTGAAGTCTCAGGGCCATAAAGACTTCATCTCTTCAGGAAACTCCTTGTGTGCAGAAAATCAATGCACAGCCTGCCAGAAACGACGCAGCGGCTGCCTTGCGACCGAGAAATCACCCCATAGCCAAACTGGAATGACGCAACTCGACTTCCTGAGTAGAAATTCGTCCCAGTGCCTGCCTCACAACAGAAAATTCGATGCACCACCCTATCGGATTGACTGACAGCCGAACCGGAACAACGCAGTTGATTCCCCGAGTGGAAAATCAATGCAGCGCCTGCCGTGCAACAGATTTGACGCATGCCCCCCGGATTGATGCAATGCCTGTGACGTCTTTCAACGCGCCCAGGAATTCCCTGCATCATCCCTGGGTGTCAAAAAGCTCCCCGCATCACAGTGAGGAACCAAGACTGCACACCGAAAAATGACTCAAGCCCCTTGCAGCGTGGAAAGAAATGACACAACATCTGAGCCGTGTCGGAAAATCTAACGCACACCTTATTTTTCCACGTATCTCTTCCTCTGCAGTCTCCGTGATTGTTATTTTTGACACAAATCAGGTACTTTGTATAATCAAGAGACAACTATTCATTTCTAAGATTTAAGACTCTTTTTAAACTTGCAAAAGTGATATTTCAACTTGTGCCTATTCAATATTGTTTTTACTTTATTTTTATTCAGGTAAATATTTGCTATTTTTCTAAACCTGTGTGGTGTATTTTTGTGGTGTTTTCACTGTGTTACTGTATGATTTATTGCACAACTACTTTACATATTGCCTTCTAAGTTAAGCCTGACTGCTCAGTACCAAGCTCTCAAAGGGTGGGCACAGGATAATTTGGATTATGTGTGACTTACCCTGACTAGGATTGTGGTCCCTACTTGGACAAGGGTGTATACCTCTGCCAACTAGAGACCCCATTTCTAACAGTATACTGATGTAACTTTGTGGTGTACAGTGGTACATGCCAATGAAAAAAGCAGTATATAATAGGCTAGTGGCTGCCTTTACAATATTAACAGGCAGGCATATTTTGTTTTTACTACACTTAAACTGTGTTCTCATTTATGGCCTTAAATATATGTAAGTATTAGGTTTTGTTTCTGTTTCCTACCTATTACCACTTTATTCAGGTGTTAGTAGATAGGGAAATGTATTTATATTTTTTACATATTTTTTGAAACCATTACAGGGTACGGTGGTAATACCATGTACCTTTTTTAAAAATTAGTTTTATGTTGTGCTGTGAATTCTTTGTATTTCCATTGTACTCCATTCTCTTTTTTATAAAGAATTAAATATTAAACAATTAAAAATACACAGTAGTACACTATGTTTGTGAAATGGTGTAATAGTGATATTCTTTTTTTTGGGGCATTTATTTTTTTATTTTTTTAAGTACAGAGGTGTCTACTTGGTAGTACGGCGGTACTCCGTGACATTTTTTAAATATGTACAAAGTATATATAATTTTCCCTACCTGTCACCACTTTCAATGAGTGGTAATATGTAGGAGAACATTATAAAACCTAGGCTCAGATTTAAGAGGGCCTAGCGCCTCCTTGCATCACATTAGTGTAATTTCTTATGACGCAAATGTGGCCTAACGAGGCCAAATTTGCCTCACTATATTTACAAATTGGTGCAATGCAGGCAGTGCGCCACTTTGTAACCCCTTGTGACACTTTGGCCCTCATTACGACCCTGCCGGACGGGGGAGAAGTGGCGGTAATACCGACAACAGGCCGGCGGAAAAAAATGGAATTATGACCATGGCGGTTACCGGCATGGTCATCCGCCACTTCTCCACTCCGACCCCTGGGCTGGAGACTTCGGTCTCCAGCCCGCCGGCCGTCACCAGACCGCCATCGGTATCAGGATCCTGCATACAGCCATGGATTTCGGGTGGTTTGGCACTATCAGATGGTGGTCTTCAGCACAGCAGTACCTGAGGGCCTTTATGCCTGTGCCTGTGAGGGGACTGAAAAAATGACACACTGGAATCTATTCCATTGCGCCATTTTTAGCTGCTATATTTAACGTCTGCACAGAGCAGGTGTTAAAAGGGGGCATACCATTATTTTCATGCGGCCCCTATGGACACTGCAGGATTAGCACCAAAATGTTGCTGCTAACCCTTTTCTTCAATTTAGGCCCTAATACTTATCTATATTTATGCCCCTTACCCAGAAGATAGGGATAGTGGCCTTCAAACAAATGGCTCCCTTTAACTTTTATTAAGGGAGTCATCACCAATTACATAGGCCCTCATTATGACATTGGCGGTAATTACGGAATACTGCCACGATGACCGCCGCAAACATACTGCCGCGGAGGCGAACATTTGTTCACCAGATTCTGACACATACAGGCAAAACTGACAAAAAACAGCCACAACCACAAATCCACCAGACCCACTGAACATGATAAATTGTTGGAACTACCTCCCATACTGTTACGCCACCAATATTACACCTTCCAAATAATAACCCACAAATCACCACAGCGGATATTCAACGGCAGTAAACCATTACTGGTGAACACCGCCAATGCAAATAAAGCCACCCAAATACAAAACAAGACAACATTGGCCAGAACAAAAAAAAAAACACCTGACACTAATACACCCACCCCACACACCCACCAACAGCACTATAAAACACACACCCACATCACCCACAATCATTTGCTAACACGACAAGACGGATACACTTAGCGACACTAACAAAAAAGAGAACTGCACACACATATCACAACTACATATTCATCCCACACGCACCACACACCACACACCCCACCACATCATACATCACCCTCTGCATAACCTACACACAACACCCATGTCCCCACAAAGGCACCACCGTTTCAGTGATGAGGAGTTGCGGGTCATGGTTGAGGAAATAGTCAGGGTAGAGCACAGCTGTTTGGAGCACAGGTCCAGCAGATATCCATTGCCAGGGAAATGGAGCTATGGCAGAGGATCATGGACAGAGGGAACACCGTGGGACTACATTCACACACAAGGGATGACATAAGGAAGAGGTGGAACGTCCTACCGGGGAAGGTGCTTTCCATTGCACCAAGGCACAAGCTCCCCATCCAGAGGACTGGTGGTGGATCCCCACCTCCTCCCCCAAAGCTGACAGCATGGAAGGAGCAAGTCTTGGCAATTCTGCATCCTCAGGAACTCACTGGAGTAGCCGGAGGACTGGACACTGGTGAGTCAACATTTACTACCTATCACCACCCCATAGCTGCGTGCCACCACCCCCTTGATACCCATCACCCATCACCCCACTCCATACCACACAGTGCACCACCACAGTTAACAAACCTAAATGCCAATTCCTGCATGCAATACCCAATACATGCACATCCCTTCCAGCCGTGCATGTACACCCACCACCAAAGCATTCACAGCATGGAGAACTAACAATCCCACAATCCATCATCATACACAAACAAAGGTGGTAGGGCAACAACAAAAATTTAGGGGAAGCTAGTGATGCAGTATATGTCACAGACATGTAGCATGATGCACCACTTACATCCCCACAGGTGCCCCAGCCAATCTTAGCGGTGAGGAGGTGCCACGGCTACCGAGTCCCCCACAAGAAGATGTCCCCAGTGATGACCACAACTCTGGAGTTCTGGTTCTGGAGAGACCACTGGTCATTCGGCTACCCCAGCCACACCCAATCCACTACAGAGCCTCCCTCCAACACCACAGCAGCCACACAACGTCCCCACACCTCTGTTCCCAGGACACGTCAATCAGTAGTGTGCCCACCTGTACAGGGATCCCAGTCCACACCTCACAGGTAAGACAATGAGGGTCCTGGAGTCAGTGCCAGAGGGCACACCGTTCAGGAGACACAGGCACAGGGGACCACGGACAGTCAAAGGGCAGCTTTGCACCAGGGGGAGGACAGAAACAGGGAACTGATTGCCCAGGAGGCACTCACTAATGTCCTGGGGGCTTAACAAGAATCCCACGACAAGATGGGCCAGCTGATAAACATCCTGCAGGAGAACCAGCGGCTGCAGGGTGAGCACCACCAGGAGATCAAGCAAGAATTGCAGGCCCTGAATACCACCATGTTCTCCATCGCAGGGGTGCTGAGTGATATGGCCAATATCACAAGGGACTATACAGCACACCAGCGGGCCCCTTTTACTCGCCGCCCCCCCTCTGCAGAAGGTAAACCACCCCGCAAGCGTTCCTTGCGACCCAGACAGACACCAGAGACAGTTGCCAAGACCACAGCCAGGAAATAAGCCTCTCCTGAAAGTCCCCCTTGTGTTCCACTGTGTCACCTTGTCCACTTTGAACTGCCATTGCTCCCCTTCACATGGCCCTTTGGACACTGGACCTGTGCCACAAACAGACTGGCCCACTACACTGGACTTTTCCAAAACATCACCCCACTCTATTGCACTTTGCATTGTATACCAATTATTAATAAACACCCTTGAGTAACAGCGCTTTATCTGGAGGTAATGTACAATGTACAGAACTGTTATGAAATGCATGAAACTGTGTAATGTCCAGTTATGTGTTGATCCATCCTACAAATGTGTCTCAGCAGTCTGTACACATCTCAGCATTACACTGTTGTAACCACAGCAACATCTCCAAAAAGGGAAGGCATAGGTGACAGTCAGGTGGGATGCAAAGGTAATGACTAACATAGTGCTAGTACCACACAGCACAACACAGAAATTGAGTAATGTTTAGTATAACAGTCGTACCTGGGTGTCATTGGAGGTACTGCAGGATCATATGTATCCTGTTGTTCACATCCTCACTGTCCTCAATGTCTACTACTACCACAGATGCATTGTCACCCCCTCCTCCTGCAGATAGGGCACATGCCATCTGAGGGCCAAAATGTGCAACATGCAGTTCACAACAACAATCCTGCAGACCTTCCCAGGGGAGTAGCATAGGGATCCACCTGTCAGATGGAGGCATCTGTCCTAGCCTTCAGAAGCCTGAAGGTCGTTTCAACAATCCTCCTGGTACGCCCATGAGCATCATTGTTCCTATTCTCAGTCCCTGTTCTCGGATTCCTTACAGGGGTCAGGAGCCAGGACAGGTTTGGGTAGCCGGAATCACCTGCAGGAAGTGAGGGACACACATTAGTCCTGTACAATGGCATGGGGTATGACTCCAGAAGCCATACACTGACATACATTGGGTGGGGATTCAGGCTCACCTATAAGCCACACTCTGTGTCTCTGTAGTTGTGTCATCTGCTGTGAGACGCTGCTATTCCTCAGGACAAAGGCATCATTTACCGACTCAGGATACTTGGCAGTGACGTGGGAGATGTACTGGTCATCAAGGCACACCATCTGGACATTGAGTGAGTGGAAACTCTTCCGATTCCTGTACACCTGTTCATTGGCCCTGGGGGGGACTAAGGCAATATAGGAGCCATGAATGGCCCCAATTACATGTGGTATATGTCCCATCGCATACAATCCAGCTTTCACTGTGGGTAAATCATCTACCTGGGGGAATGCGATATAGCTGCACATGTGTTTGACCATGGCTGACAAAACCTTTGCAAGCACAATAGAGAACATTGGCTGTGACATTCCTGCAGCCAAGCCCACAGTGACCTGGAAATAGCCAGTGGCCAGGAAATGGAGCACTGAGAGTACCTGCACAAGAGAGGGTATTACTGTGGTGCAACAGATAGAGGTAGCAGATCAGGCTCCAATTGTGCACACAGCTCTGTGATTGTGGCCCTGTCCATACGATAGGTTGGTATGATGTGCCTGTCCTCCCATGTAGCCAAGTCCACAAGGGGCCTGTACAGGGGTGCTTGCCTCCTCATCATATTCCTCCGCAGTTGTTGGTACCTAAGGGACCCAAAAGTAAGAAGGGAGTGAGAACAGGAACCATGTACTCATTACAGCAGTATACACAGGGCATGCTTTTATGTTAGCCACTGGAATTGTATAGGTGAGTACATTTGACGACAATGATGCACTTTTAAATCTGTACATGTGTACTAGCAATAGAAAATTCATCCGCCTGTCCTGTATGCAGGGACAGGTGGAAGTGACCTCACTCTGCCACCGTTTCCGTCATGGCGGGAGGCTTTCTGCATTGCCGTGCAATTCCTCATTGGCTAACACGGCCCTCTATGGAGCATGGGAACCAATGATGATCGATGCCAGCTGTGACAGTGTTCACTGCCACGGACATGACCACCATTTTCTTCCTACCACTTCACTTGATTCCTGACTTTCCACAGGATGAAATCTCCACTGCGTGTGCTGC
This sequence comes from Pleurodeles waltl, assembly GCF_031143425.1. Lineage (NCBI taxonomy): Eukaryota > Metazoa > Chordata > Amphibia > Caudata > Salamandridae > Pleurodeles > Pleurodeles waltl. Next base: position 480,387,181 of record NC_090451.1, read on the forward strand.
TGTGACCTGTGTCCGGAACATGCCATGGCACGTGCAACAGGCAAAAGGGCCCTAGCCTTCACATGGGAAGAGTTGGAGAGGCTCATGGATGGGGTCCGACCGCTGTATTGGCAGTTGTATGGGCCTTTGGACCAACAAGTGAGTACATCATGGGTGCGTTGAATGCGACATGGATGCATGGAGATGTATGAGTGTGCTACCAGTGTTCCATTGGGGGGAGGGTATGGCTGGTGGCAGTTTTAATGCAGGGGTATGGGTCAAGTGTGTGCCTGATGAGGGGCTAATGCAGTTTGTAGGCCATATGTATAACAGGCTGGATTGTCTTGTTCATGGTGTCCTACTGTTTGTGTTCCTTCTGCAGGTCTGCGCCCATCAAAAGAAAGGGTTGTGGCATGCCATCGCTGAGGAAGTGCGGACCTTGAGGGTCTACAGCAGGGAAGCACTCACTGCAGGAAATGTTGGCAGAACCTGAGAAGCTGCAGCCTGAGGACTGCGGAGGCCCAGCTGGGGACGTCCTCCCAATGAGGGAGGGGTGCCTGTTGGAACCTGACACCCCTGATGGCCTGCATACTGGTGGTGGCCAATCCTGAGTTGGATGGGCGCTTGAGGGCATTACAGCATCCACAAAGGGGTGAGTATAGTATGTTTGACAACCATCTCTGTTGCCTGGCATGGGATTTGGGTGCAGGGTATTAGTCAGTGGATGCCCCAATATGCCAGTTTAGACATTGCTGGGTAGCTGGCTTTCCATGGCAGATAGGGCTTAGCTGGTCCCAGTGGGTGTGTAGCTGGCAGTGTTTGGCTTCTACCTACTGTAGTACTCAGCCAATGGAATGCCAGTGTGGTCCATACTGCCCATTCTCAGTCTAAGTGTGTGACAGTGATGTGTATTCCATCTGTGCTGTTGGTGCTGTGATTGACCCTGTGCTCCCTTTCTTTCTCCCCCCTCTCTCCTTTTGTCATCCTGTCAATTTGTGCATTAGCATCATCTGGCGAGGGAGCAGGGGCACCGGTGAGTGAGGGAGCTGCAGCCCACGGGACCCAGAAGGCAGAATCCACCAACGCTGAGGGGCCAGTGGGATGGAGGGCGAGGGGAGTACCACGGCAGGGATAGGACATGATACCACTGACTCTGATTCCTCGTCCGATGGGAGCTTCCTGGTGGTGGTGAACCACTCTGGGACCACCCCAGCTATAGGTTCTACCACCACCCCCAGTACCAGCACTGCCCTCCCAGTAGCCCCCCACCGAGTTGCCTGTGCCCGCTCACCCAGGAGGGTGGGCATCTCCTTTGCCCCAGGAACCTCAGGCCCTGCCACAGTCAGCCCTGCTGCCCTCAGTAAGAAGGCTATTGAACTCCTCAGATCCATCTCTATAGGGCAGTCAAACATAGTGAATGCAATCCAGGGGCTGGCTTCCCAGATGCAGCAATGCAATGCCTTCCTGGAGGGCATTCACAGTGTTGTGGCAGCCCTACAAAGATCGTGTCAGGCTCTGGCCTCTTCACTGACAGCAGCCAGTGTCCCTGTTTCTTCCGTTCCCCCTCCCCCAACTACCACTTTCCAGTCCCAATCTGCTCTCCCCCAGCCCATCCCATGCACATATTCAGACAAGCATGCACCCAAAACAACACACAAGACTCACACAGACAAACACAGACAGTACACTTCAGTCCACAAGCATTCACACAGCCAACAGACAGATGCACACACATCATCCACTGCCTCCACTGTCTCCCTCTCCTCTTCCTCCCTCACTGTCACATCCGTACTCACACAGGCATGCATTGCATCGACAGTCTCTAAACCTGCCACCTCCACAGTCTTGCCCACAATCCCCACAACAGCAGACCCACAGACTTGCACCACACGTGCAGTCACCACCACCTCCACATCATGCAGCACACCTACCTCACTTGCAGACACCACCACAACATCCATTCACATATCCTGTTTGTCCTACCCACCCTGTCTGCTCCCCTACCAAAGACACACAAACGCTCACACTCAGACCCCCAACAGCCATCCACCTCACACACATGCACTGTCCATGCACCTGCATCCATGTGTAGCACACTTCCTCCTCCTACAACAACTCCCTCTACCTACACTCCTATCCCTCCTCCCACATCCTGCCCCATTTGCCCGAAGAAGCTTTTCCTTGCCAGCCTTGATCTCTTCACCCCTCCAGCCCGCAAGAGGAAGGCCCCATCCCCCCAGGACAGTACCTCAACACACAGTCAGACATTTTACCACTTCCTCTCCAGCAGCCACTAAGGGGCACATGAGTGCAACTCCAGGCCCCTGCCCCAAGGACACTCCTCCACCCACAAAACAGAGAGCTAAACTGCTGTCCCCTCCCAAACAGACAACAAAGAGCGTGGAGCCACCTCCAAAACCTTGGTCCAAGGAGACCCCTCCCAAGACCAAGGGCAAGGAGGTCCCAACAAAAACAAAGCCCAGCCAGGCCCCAACAAAAACAAAGCCCAAGGAGGCCCCAACAAAGACAAAGCCCAAGGAGGCCCCAAAAAGGACAAAGCCCAAGGAGGCACCAACAAAGACAAAGCCCAAGGAGGCCCCAACAAAGGCAAAGCTCAAGGAGGCCCCAACAAAGACAAAGCCCAAGGATGCACCAACAAAGACAAAACCAAGGAGGCCCCAATAAAGACAAAGCCCAAGGAGGCCCCAATAAAGACAAAGCCCAAGGACACCCTTCCAGAACCAGTGGCTAAGGACATCCCTCCTGAACCAGTGGCTAAGAACACCCCTCAAGAAGCAATGACCTAGGACATCCCTCCAGAACCATTGGCCAAGGACACCTCTCAAGAACCAGTGGCCAAGGATACCCTTCAAGAATCAGTCACCAAGGACAGCCCTCCAGGATCAGTGGCCAAGGACACCCTTCCAGAACCAGTGGCCAAGGACACCCCTCAGGAACCAGTGGCCAAGGGGAGTCCGCCAGAACCAGTGGCCAAGGACACCCCTCAAGAACCAGTGTCCAAGGACACCCCTCAAGAACCAGCAGCCAATGACAGCCTTCAAAAACCATTGGGCAAGGGTCCCCTTTATAACCAGTGGGCAAGAGCCCCCTCAGTATCCAGTGGGCAAAGGTCCCGTCCAGAACCAGTGGGCCAGGAGCCCCCTCAGTATCCTGTTGGCTAGTAGCCCCCTCAGTATCCAGTGGGCTAGGAGCCCCATCAGTATCCAGTGGGCAAGGGTCTCCTCCAGAACCAGTGGGCTAGGAGTCCTATCACAGTGAGTTGCACCCAAACCGACCCCACCCCATGCCCCTGAAGTGCCAGCCCATTTCCAACATGATGCCCCTGAACAGTAGAGTCCTGATGTTGTCAGGAATCAAGTTGGGGCTTGGACTTTGCCCTGTGGGCATTTGTGACTTTGAATTGGCCTTTGGGCCTGCATGTACATATGCAGTTGTATGTTCTTTGAATTTGATTTGTCATTAAACATGATTACACTGGTTGGAACAGAGGTAGGTGTCCTAGCCTTCTTTCCTCGTGGGCCCTGTTACTGTTGGTTTAATCTGCAGCTGGTTCTGGGTGTGTGGTGTGTGTGTGGTGTGTGTTGTGCATCTATGTGTCACTCTCCACCCCCTCCCTTGTGTGCTAGACGGCTGTACTCACCGTCATCATCTTCGTTGGTGCTCCAGGACTGCCATGGTGTGGTACAGCACTGGGAAGACTTGAAGTTCTGGTTCCATGGTGGCCGCGGACTCCTCTGTGTCCCTGGAGGTGAGTGTCTCTTTTTATACGATGTGTTTCGCAAGACTTTTGGTGCCGTACTACCGCCACGGAAATCCTGGTGGTGTGCTATGTCATAATATGGTGGACGGATCCATGTCTTCCGCCTGCCTGTAGGTGGCTACTGCCGTGTTCAGTGTTTGTACCACGCTGGCAGTTGCTGTGGTGCATTGGCTGTCTATGGGAAGGATCACCGCCATGGTCATTATTTGGCGTCATTACTGCTGGCCTGGCGACGGTACTACCGCCATCGCCAGTGTGGTGGTAACCTGCCCGCCAATGTCATAATGACCACCATCATGACTTGTTACCGCCATGGACAGTGTTAGTTTTGCAAAATTTTGTTAAACTACATCAGTCACAGATATAACTAAGTTTAAAAGTCTTATGACATAATCCTGGTAAATTTCATGGAGAACCGTTCAGCTATGCATACAAAGTCTATGGAAAATACACTGTCCCCAAAATGCATTTTGGGACCCCCTTTTTCCCCTTGCACCCCCTGGACAAATCTCTGCAAATCTTTCCACCATCAGCTAATGTAGAAAAAGGAAGATGTCAGAAAAGTATTGTAGAGATTGGCTAAATGGGTGCAAAGTTATTAGCAAGCAAAAGTCAGAGGATTTACTATCTCTGGGAATCCTGTCTATAGCTACAAAGTGTGTGTTTGTGTGTGTGTGTGTGTGTGTGTGTGTGTGCATTTGTTTGTGTGTGTTTTATGTTTGAATTCCACACCACCACCCATCCCATAAACCCACCGCTCCTACACCTAAATAGAAAAAATTATAGTTTATGTTCTGCCTCCTTTCCCGCCTTCTGCCAGCCTGAAGCTATGCTCTCTCGCCTCTCCATCATATCAGAGTCATGGTTGCACTGACAAGGTCTCTCAGAGCACTGTCAGCACAGCCTGGAATTCCTTCATGATGTAGCAAAAGTGGTGAACAACGTTTGCTTCCCACTGTTGCTATGTTTCAGGAGTGAATAATCAGGTAAAGAATCTGATCACTCACAAAAAATGTTTTCTATGACACTCATGGATAACATATATGCTTTCATTATTTTGTGTTAAGTAAAGTACACTGATGATTTTATTAACAGGATTTTGTCTAGATGATTACTGTGATATTATCAAATTTCTGAACCTAATGTAGAACGGGTAGAAATTGTGCAATTAATGGTTGATAGGCGTTCATTCTGCAAACGAAGGGCCCACAGCTGTGCCCTATTTTTTTTATCTAAAGGCTTTTTGTAAATTGTATTCTGCTTGATGTTTTAATATGCTAATTAAGTGTGAAATGCATTGTAAATGGTTATACATAACTGACATAACATGTCGTTGTTTAGAGCTATACAGTTCTGTCTTCCTGCCAATTCAGAGAAATCAGAGGCCCAAGATTGCCACCTGGCACTTCCAGACACATTCTATTTTTCAGTTTGCTATTTAGCCCTCACGATATTTCAAATCGCTAGCAAACTTCTAAACCTCAATAAATCAGCTTCCTAGGGCTCATAGATAGAGGATGTTAACCAAGTTAACCAAGTAGATTTTAACTTTTAACACTCAATGTTGTACATCGGGTTTTCTTCGAATTTTAGTTCATTTCTGAGTTTTTTTACCAAACACTGCATGAGATCTTTTACCTAGATTAGGTGAAGCTACATTATAAGATCTGAACCACCTTGCAATCTTACATAGTCTTTCTTATTGTGAAGGAACACACCCTAATGCTGTGCGGATCAGGAAAGCTGTATTAATCCCGCATGCTTTTGAACCACCAGCCAATGCAGAATGGGAAATTGTTTGCTGTTTACCTTGCATCAACATTTTCTTAAATGTATTAATGCTTTATTAAAGAGTTACCAATAAAGCAGTACATTAAGATAGGCGTTATAAATAAAGCCAAGCACTATAAAAACATATGACCACGACTTTTGAACTTACATTTTGTAACCAACATTGTGAATTATATTAGAATATATAACGAACAGAGTGGTGGAATAATAAAATGTAAAAACAAAATAAAAATCAATAGCATTTTACTAAATGTTAAGAATAACAGAAAGAAAGAAGGAGGAAAGAAGGAGAGAGAAAGAAGGGAAAGAAAAATATTCAATGAACATTTTAATTAATACAGAGGTAAACAACTATATAACAATAGCAGCCATGTAATTTTAATTTGTAACATCATGGGGGTTCGAAAGTGGTATTGGTGGTTGTGGGGTTAAAAACTTGTCTGGATAAATAAGATGTGAGCGGTAGCCGTAACAACTTTCTTTTAATTATCAGGTAAATTCTGATGGCATTTGCTCTATCCATTCCATGATGGTGACAAGGTAGGTTCCACCGTCCTAAAATAGGACTTTTGGTGGTGCCTTTCCAGTTTGAGGTGATTATTTGTAATGCAACTGCAATAAGCATGTCAATACATTTCCCCACCATAACTTGTGATTGACATATAGGGGATGAGCCCCCTAAGGAAAGGTTCAAATGATTAAAAGGTATATTGATGGACAAAATATTATTTATCTTATCCAGAACATATACCCACAGTGTTTTAACCAGGGGACATTAAAAAACATATGTATGAGACCACTGTTGTCATGCAAACAGGGCCAGCACTTTAGAAATTATGAATCTGTGAAAAGGTTTAGGAGTGAAGTGCAATTTGTTGTAGATATAAAATAATGTTTGAGTTGTAGTGGTGCTACAAAAAGTGGTATGAATCTTAGCCCATATTGATTTTTATGGAAGAAGGGGGAGAGCTTGATGGAAGTCAGCTTCCCATTGTAGTTTAACAGATGACTTTGGTCTTTGACGGGAGGGCTTATTTAGATTTTTATATGAAGGATGCCCTCACTTGGGAGGAGAATTCATAAGGAGAGGAGAGGGATTGTGTGTTGGAATGCAGAAATAAAGATTGTGAAAATAGTTGAAGTAGAATGTTTTTTAGGTGTTGATAATGAGAAGCATAATAAGAGGATATACCTTATTTTTGTTGCGTCATTTAATTCAAAGCGGGTCTTATCAGAGAATATGTGACCTAGGGTTATAATTCCTTTATATATCCATTCTTTCCATGCGAAAACTCGATTGTTCAATTTTATGAGCTTATTATACCATATTGGAGATTGAGCAAACATTTGCAATGGGGAAGTAGAGTTATTGAGTAAGGTTTTGGCTATGGAAATAGAATGAGTAAGTATTGTTGAGAAGAAGAACTTAGGGGGTTAAGAAATGTGAACTGCATCCCTAAGTGGAAAAGGCCCAAATTGTGCACATTCCAGTTGACTCCAGACATTTGTTAAGTCACATTAGATGACAGAGAAGGAGGTGTAAATGTGTTGGAGAGTGAAGGCAGAGGGACATAGCCTAAGGTCTGGAAACTTAATCCCTCCATTGTCTTTGGACTGTTGAAGTTTTACTAACGAAATACGTGGCTTGTGTTTATTCCCATAAAAGCATATTAGGAAACTATTGATAGATTAAAAAAATATAAGTGGGAGTATGACTGGTAGCACGTATAGATAAAAATTAATTATTGTAGCTAACTTGCCCCACCACATTAGCTTTGCTGAGATTAGTTTTTCTAGTTTCTTTAATAGTGTGTGAATATAAGATACCTAAACATTTGATACTTTTTGAATTCCAAGGGAATCCTGTATATTTAAACATGCTGGGAAGACAGTATTTATCTAATGGCATGACCTCTGATTTTTCTATATTAGGTTTGTAGCCCCATACTGCTGAACAGTCATTAAGTAAGCAAAAAAAAAATCCATCGTGGATTGCAGATCTGATATGAATAACTAAATATCATCTTGGTATGCTGTAAATTTAACCTCAATGTCTTTGTGTTTAAAAGCGGAAGAAGACAGAGACCTGTGATGTTTTTCTAAAAAGGCTCTAGGGATAAAATAAAATGTGAGAGAGTGGACACCCCTGTCTGGTTCCTCTATGTAGAGGGAAATATTGTGATTACTTAGGATTAATGAAAATAGAAGTAGAAGGTGTAGAGTATAATAAACAAATATATTTAAGGAAATGGAGGCTGAGGCCATGCCATTTCAAGACTCCAATCATGAAATTACAATTAACACGATCAGCCTTTTCGTCATTCAATGTTATTGCACCTATAGGGGCACTGGTCTTGAATGCCATGTGAATAATATTGAGAAAAGTTCTAGAGCTGTCAGAAATGTACCGTCCCTTCACAAAGCCGGAGGCCTGTGAAGTTTTTCTAAGGAAGGCTCTAGGGATAAAATAAATAAAAGGGGAGACAGTGGGCAACACTGTTTGGTTCCTATATGTAGAGGAAAATAATGTGACTGCTGAAGATTAACGAAAATAGAAGATGTAGAGTATAATAAACATATATATTTAAGGAAATGGGGGCTGAAGCCATGCCATTTCAAGACTCTGAAAATGAAATTCCAATTAAGATGATATGCCTTTTCGGCATCCAGTGTTATTGCAGCTATAGGGGTACTGGACTCCAATGCCATGTGAATAATATTGAGAAAAGTTTTAGAGTAGTCAGAAATGTACCGTCTCTTCACAAATCCTGATTGTTGTATGCCGATTAGATCAGGAATTAATTGATTTAGGCATAGGTCTAGTATTTTAGCAAAGATCTTACAATCGGTGTTAATTAAGGAAATAGGCCTATACTTATCAAAGATAGAGAGATCCTTTCCCTTGTTAGGAAGCAGGCATAACATAGCCTGAGAGAAAGTAGCTGGCATTTGCTTTTTCAGTTAGGAAATAATTAATTCATAATAATAATTTTGAAATTAAAAGGTGAGCACATTGTGAGCAGAACTGAAACGAAAAACCATCTGGACCGGGAGCTTTAGCCTTTGAAAGTTTGGTAATGGCTGTTTTGATCTACATCTCAGAAACTGTGGTATCTAAAGAGGAAAGATCTGCCATATAATCGACTGCATTAGAGATTGATTGAAAAACGTACTATTTCTTTGTCAGTGGGTGAAGATTCTGGGATGTGTAATTTGGTAGAATACTCTGTAAACAATTCTAATATTTTGGAATCACTAGCATGACGAACACCTTGGGTGTCTGTAATGAGAGTTATATTAGATTTTTGCTTCTTATTGTTAGATAATTGGCCAATAAACTACCACCTTTGTTGCAGCTACTGTACAATATTGCACTTATTTTAAGTAAAGTGCTACAGGTACTGCTCAAAGGTTGCTTATTATATTGTATTTTGGCTTGTATCAATATGGACAAAGTGCTTGTTTTGTTGGAGGAAAAATATTTTTGTTCTATGGATCTGATCTGTTTTAAAAAATTTGACGATTCTGTTTTTTTAATTGCAACAGAATCTAGCATGAATCCCCTTGCTGTCACTTTAAAAGTGTCCAAAACAAAGTGCATCTTAGTGCCTGAATGGGAGATCTGCTGTAAAAAAATAATTAAAGAAAACTGTAAATTGCTCAATAAACTGTCTTGTAGTAGGGTGTTAATAAATCTCCACCTATTACAATGAGGTGCCTCTGTAGGAGTGTCTAAATCAACTATAGCCAGGGCATGGTCAGAAATAAGGATAGAACCGTTCTCCGCATTTGACATAAACTGGAAAACATTCTGTTTAAGAAATTAATAGTCTATTCTGGACTGTGAGTGGTGGACGGGGGAAAGAAGTAAACTCCTACACATTAGGATGAGCAAATCTCCAAGTGTTGAATAACCCCCAGGGTGTTATTGACTTCTGGAATGTTTTTTTGCATTTTGGTGGGGATGTATCTGGTCTGAAAGCAAAAGTCGAAAAAGAGGTCCATTAATTGATTTCTCTCTCCTCACACTATAAGTTTATCTGATGGGCACGCTGATAGCGGGGGCGAAAAAGTATTCCAGAATTGTGGATCCACTCCCATAGGGCCACACATATTACAGATAGAGAACTAGATGCTATTAATCTCAATAGTCAGTCAGATCCACCATCCATCATCATTCTTAAGTTCATTCAAAAACTCCATATGTAAGGATTTGTGTATCAGAATCATTACACCATTTTTGTTGTTAACAGCAGGGAAACAAAAAGCATCCCCAAGCCAATATTTACAAAACATGTAATGTCCTGTTCTTTAAGGTGTGTTTCCTGTAAGAGAGCAATGTGACATTTCAGTTTTGAGAGATGAGTTAGCACCCTCTGTTTTTGACTGGATTACACAGACCTTTGACATTTTTGGAAAGAACATGTAGATTTTTAATTTGAAATGCCTATGAAGACTGCTAGACAACAAAAAGTAAATTAGCCTTTAAAGTAAACAACATGTACACTTGGAGGGTTGTTAAAGTGAGACTTGGTGGAAATGTTACATACCATGGTTACCTTCTGACATGAAAGCTGCATTAGGATGTATAAAAAAGAGCGAGAAATAAAGAAAAGAATGAAGAAAGTATAGGAGTAAATGGAAGAAGATAAGTGAGGGGAAATAAAAAAGAGCTCCTAAATGTTAAGCGTAACATAAGGATGATAAAAAGCCAAGTAATTTTAGTTGTGATTGCCATGAAAAGACAAGAAGGTATTGGAAGGGAGGAGAAATAAGAGGCCAATCTAGAAGCAAACCTCTGATGAATAAAATATAATAAAAACCCTAAGGGAGGAATAAAGTAAGGAAAATGAGTAAATAATCCAGGAACAACAAATGACAATTGGAAACACTGGAATATACAACATCATAAACCATTAGCTTGGGGATAGGTGGGAATCTGCAGAAAAGTTTGACAAAATAGATTAAAGAATGATAATTCCATGTAGTCAATATCAAATTTTACTGAGTTCTAAAGCTCCTCCATGTTTATAAACTGTATTAAATCTGCTGGGTTGTCAAAAGTGGTTGTTTTTAATTTATATGTGATTCTGAAGAAATAAGGATGGGTTAGGCCATATTGAGAATTCATGGGTCTGAGATTTGGTTGTAAGTCTAAAAACTCTTTCCTTCGAGTAGCCGTTGCTCTAGAAACATCTTGGCTGAAGAAGATCTTGTGTCCAGACCATCGCATTTGCTTTCGTTGATTAGCCCTTTTTAAAACTTTCATTTGGTCAGAGTATTGTAGAAAGAGGGCAATAATCCCCTTTGGTCTGCCAGACTTAGAAGCCTGCGAGGGACCAATTCAATGGGCTCACTGGATATTGAGTTTGACGAATGATTGCAGGCCTACAATCTTTAGAATGTGAAACTTTAGAAATCTGGCCATGTCTGACCCCTCCGAATCATCTTCTGGTAGGCCATATATGTGCAGGTTCTTGTGTCTGTTGAAATATTCTAAATCTTCTGTCAGTTTTTTTAAGTTACTTCCTTAGTCAGGTATTCCACTTTAGGTACAACATCCTGGGCATCGCTGACACATTGTTTAACTTCGGTTAGCCTAGAATCAAGATGAGACAATTTTTCCTCAATTCTTTAAAGGGCAATATTCGCCTCTACCACAAAAGCTTAATTTTCTCCATAATATCCTCCAGCATTAGTGGTAGTGGTGATTAAGGGCCTGGTTCGAATTTCAGCAGATGGTCTACTCCTCCACAACGGTGCCAGTTACCCCATCCGCCGAAATATAAGTCCCAATATTTCTTATGGGATTTATATTTCAGAAGACAGGATATCCGTCACCGTTGTAACCAAGCAACCCGTCCACTGAAATTTAAATTAGGCCCTAAGTAGAGGATGTAGAGTCCTTCATTACCCCTTTTATTTGCATTTCCATCAGAATCCTTGCAACTGTTGGCGTTCGGCGTAGAGGGTACAAATGCTGCTTCCATTCTAATAGAAGAAAAGGTTGACCAACAACAAGATATGGTTGCGCCCAGATATTCAACTTGACCTTCTAGTTTTTAAATCAAACCATAAGATGTGGTAAACACTGTAGCGGCTGATGGCTGGTAGCCGCCGCAACGGTCTTTTGACAGCTGTCACCACGGCAGTAGGCGGTATATGTGGCCAAAGTTATAATGAGGCCCTAAATGTTTTCATGAGCATAGGCATATTTAGGTTCCCATTTTCCTACACCATCAATTCGTCTTTAATTGCCTCTGGAGAATAAAACCATATTGTACCCTCAATGGGCTCAGTGCAATTCAGATACATGAATATGTGTATCAGTCATGCAATAAGTTTAGATATTTTCCTATTTTTCAGTTGTACCTGCTCCCATACTTCTAGTCATTACGGGCTCAATTTACACTCTGCAGGAATGGGTCAAAGCACTACTGTGTCCTACTACAATACCATTGGATGTTACCCTCATATACTGCCGACTGTGTAATTTCTAGTTAAGATGGTACAATGATAGAACTGAAAAATAGAAAGGTGATAAAGCCACCACTAAACCTTGCGTTGGGTCAGTCTTATCATTATTGGCCCAGTTACTGCCAGCCTAATAACCTCCTGGTGTCTGCAGTGGAGGTGAATGAGTTTTATCAGTAGCGAATAGGACTGTGCTGACAGCGAATGGGAATTGGAGGGGTGAGTACAAGCACCAGAGGAGTAAGTGTATAAAAGACCCTCGTGTAATCCAGACAGTGCCAGATCTCCACCCACAAATAAACACATGAGTACCCTGCTAACCCCTGCCATGATAACCTTAATAATGTTCCCCATTACTATGGATGGAGGCTGGGTTGTGTTTGGAGGACGGAAGGGTGGTGGCAAACATCATCAAAGTGATGGGTGGAATGCTTGCAAATCTCTGACACTGCCAATCATTCTGACTGCAATCCAGTGCATTAGTTTTGCCCACCACAGCACCTCAGATGGAGTCCAACTTTATGTCAGATTAGGCTCTGCTCTACTTGGAAAAGTCAAGCCTGAACTGCCAGGTCATCTTTCCTCTCTGAAGAGGAACGTTAGCGTGCCCAGAGTGGTTTGTCCTCTTTAGGTTTCATTAAATCCTGTGGCATAGCCAGCATAGAAATCACATCTGGACATACAAGGACCACATGGTCTCTGAAAAAAATATCAAGGAACCCCAGCCTAGCTTTGGTCTTTATGAGGATTACAAGGGAGGTGCAGCCTCAGCATTGCAGCACACCGAACATGAAATGCATGTCTAGGCGTTTCCATTGCATTTCTGGCATTGCATTGAGGAAAATACACAAATATTGTGTCGAATGCCTCCAAAAGGTTCAGCTCCTGGCTATTGTTTGGATCCTAATTCCACTTCATCACTTACACCCACAGTGATAATTAAAACAAACAGTATCCTTATGCAAATCATAATTAGCCCTTATCCATTAGGATCCCCTTGGAGCAGGAACACAAGAAATCCAAGATGGGTTTTGGTATTGTTTGAACTTCTCAGTGACGTGCAGCTCACGTCCTGCATTAGAATGATCACAGCAGTGCCATTGTGATATTTCTATGGGAGCCTGACTAAGTTAGTGCGTTAGTCAGCCACCAAAGTGCCGGGGAGTCACAGTACATTCAACTACTGGTAATTTATGCTTGTGCATCACCCTCAAGGAAGTCTTGTGAAGAAAGGAAAATCACAGGATTCTCTTGTAATAACTATGCATGGTGGTGGTTGGGTCAGCCAGTTCAGAGCTTGCAGCAGGCCCAGGTTTTCCCTTCTAGGGTCACTGAAAGCCCAAGAGTTTCTTTATAGCCAAAAGTGCATGTACAACAGGTCAGGAAAATCCCCTGGAAGTCGGTGATAAGGGGAGACTGCTCCCTTCTACTCAGGGCAAACTGGTAATCCCTAACTGTTTCTTCTAAGGCCAGTCTCCAGAAGCCCTATCGCAGACTTTTAATTGTGAAAGACCGGTATAAAGTCAATGAGTAACAGGAGGGGTAGCTGTTCTGTGGACTATTAACGCCTTGTGATGTAATGTTCTTTACAGAAGTGCGCCTTCAAATCTTTATTTAGTTTGGACACTATTGGGGCATTCCTGATGGATACAGGGATGGTGTTTCAGATCCTAGATACATAGATTTGAAAAGTGCATATGCATGATATTTGGCATCTCAAACTACTTTATTGATGTTGGGAATTGTTGTGTTCAATGAGCCCAAAACAAATGTGAAGCCCAAATATTTTTAATGATGGTGGGGAGAAACCGCCTAGGATCACTGTATAGAATGAATGAGTGGACTTTCTTTTTGTTAGAGGTCGATAAAACAGAAATTCCATTTCTTGAGGATTCAAAAAATGAAGCTTTTTTTGTCAATCAGATTTAATATTAAATATGTCAAACCTTAGACTGGTTATGTATTTTATCGTAGTGTTTTTCTTATATAAATGTATCTCCATATTGGGTGTACAGCTATGCCTGATTTTTCCAATAATTATATGGTTGTTCCTTTTTTTAATAAATTGAATAACACTGGTGATAGGAATTATCTTTTGGCATGCCCCACAGAATAATTCTAAAGTATATTTGTCTCCAATTTTATGAGTGTCTGTTTTATATGAATGGGAGAAACATTGCATCAGACGTTCACACTATGCTTGTGTCATCAGTAGCCATCCATAGTCAGTCATACTCATTGAGGACCTTAATGGTTGCAGTTTCTAAGCTATGACCAGGTTCATACTTTGCAGCAGTCTTTCTTTGGCTATGATATTATTGGGTTGGGCTGCTACGTTTTTTTTATTGCTTTTATAAACTACTGGAGATTTGATTAGCTGGTATTACAGTGTGGTAATGGTGCCAGTGATGGTGGTGCTATTGGTGTTTTTCATACTAGGTTCCACACTGTCCAATGAATAGAAAATACAATCTCTATGAATTATCATTTTTGTCAAATGTTCCTCTGTAGATTCCAATCATTTCCAGAAAAACCTTATTGTAAAATGCTAGTTCTAACAATTGGATTTCTACAAATCTAAAGCATCCTCCTTCAAATGACTTGCACAGAAGATTCACTTCCAAAATATTAGAGTCCAAAATGTTGATACATAGGGGCGCTCAGCAGTGATACAAGATGGCCGCTCAATAGTGATCCTCCTGACAACTTAGCTTGGAGATTCAGCTTTTCTAAGTTGCTTTGTCCACAGAATGCTTGCAATGAGTTCGGAAGTGTCAGGGAGTTGCGGATATGTTTTTAGACCTTAAAACACAGTTTTAATGGTAATGCCTGCCACTTCTGTCACACAACAAATTGTGGCTGCCATTTTGGAAACGCTCGACCCATTATTTCTCCTTAGAGATCAGCTGAGGTAAATCTGCTTAAAAGTGCCAATGGGCGACATAAACTGTTTTTTTCCAGATACCCCAGGGACAATTAGAGGAGGGCACACAATACAGTGTTTAGGCTCATTCTTATACAGAGAATTAAACTTTACCACCTTTGCGTTTATTTTTCACCAGTAAAAGGTTTCTCCCTAGGCTGCCTCCAATAGTAAGTTACCGCAATTCTACTCCTCAACCAACTCACTCAGGAGCTTTTGCTTATTGTTTCTCAAATGAGAAACATTCTCTTATTTCTTGGTTGTCTTTTGGTCTGCTATGCACTCCAACCTACCCTAGCTTGATAACAGCTTCTGTGGCGCCCCGTCCCGTCTCCTGCCAGAGGATCCCCGGGTGCTCCGACAGAGGAGGGGGGTAGGGGCGTTGTGTGTGTGTCCGTGTGTATGTGTATGTCTGTGTGTGCATGAATGCAGGTGTGCGTTACGTGTTGTGTGTCTGTGCATGTGTGGATGTGTGAGTGCGTGTATGTTGTGTTGTGTGTGTGCGTGTGTGTCTGTATGTATGTAGGTGTGTGTGGATGTGTGTGTGCATGGAAGTCTGCAGGCGTGCTTGAATGTGAGAATGAGTGTGTTAATGCGTGTGTGAATGAAGGTGCATGAATGAAGGGGGGTCTGGAGAGGGGGACTGGAGGGGAAAAATGGGGAGGGGGTGGGGAAGACCCCTATCAGTGACAGGGAACGACTTCCCTGTCACTGATAGTGCCTACCGCCATGGTTTTCGTGGGGGTAAGAAAGCCACGAGAACCATGGCGGTAGGCGGGGTTATAATCCCGCAGGCAGGCTAGTGACGGCCGCCGGGCTGAAGACTGAAGTCTCCAGCCCGGCGGCTGTTACCGCCATGGAGGACAGTGTGGTACATTGGTGATTTGGCTTGAGCCAAACCGCCAATGTCTTAATATGGGGAAAAGTACCGCCAGGCAGTACTTTTCTCCATTTTATCGCCGTCCGCTGGGGTCATAATGACCCCCTTAATGTTTGCTGAACATCTTGTAAGATTAATATGCTGACATTACTTTGTTTGTTATAAAGATACAGCTATTTAATGAAATTTGAACATATATATTATATAAATGTAAGTCAAATAGGAAGTAAAATGGTCTGAGCAGTAATCGTCACTTTCAAACCAAGTGATGATTATAGCCAGTTTAAAGGCATTTTATCAGATCTACGGTTTTGCACGACATGAGTCTTTGATAACAAAGTTGGGTTTTATTTTATTGAATGTATTAATTTTCCTGAAATAATAAAAAAAATCTTAAGTGAGGGCATCGATTGAGAGTAAAAATGGTAACCTAGATCGTCAACTTTAAAAAACACTGTGGAAGCTGTTGAAATATAAGGATAATTTTCTCTGACACCTAAAACATTTTTATTAAGACTCATTTTTGAAAATCCCCCTGTATTTGGATTTCTTGATTGAAGTATGTTGGTTTTCCTCTACCATGATGCCACACTGCTGCACATACTTTTGAGTATACCAGTAAGCCATAGATCAGTAATGAGATAACTAGAGTTTGATGCTTATTTACTGTGGACACAATTACAGAGCAGCTCATCTACCACCAGGTGGACTGCTATTCTGAATAAGGTGGGCTGCTATGGGCAGAAAGGGGCAAGCTTGCTAATTCATCCCCATGAGGCTCTGTCACAGTTCCCAGTCTATGGCTGGTTTTGGTGACTGCAGACAGACAGGCTACACTACCTCAGGAAACTCATGTTAAAATTCTGATGGTTAATTACCAATTCTACAGATACTCACTGAGTCCAACAATCCTGAGCAAAGGGGCTTCTGAACTACCCCAGAGAAAAAGTTGCACCCCAGAGCAGATGATGCTGGGTCATGCTGCAGTGGCCGGATGTTATACGTTTCTAGAAATTAAGTTGGATGGTGCATCGGGTCAACATCAACTTCATGATACAGTGACTCAGGCCCTCATTAAGAGTTTGGTGGGCGACAGAGGCCGCCCACCAAACTATTGTAGACGGAAAACTGCCACTCCGGTTTTCTGCTCGCTGGCCCTATTAAGGTTTCCCACTGGCCCAGCGGGAAACAGACCTCAGCATACCAAGTGCAAGGGCAGTGCAGGGTCCCCCATGTGTCCCCCGGCACCCCGTCTCAGCCAGCCTTTGCATGGCTGTGGAACCGCCATGCAAAAGCCGGCAGAGAGGGGACTCGTAATCCGGAGGGCAGTGCTGCCCAGAGTACAACACAAGAAAGATATGAAAATGTTATTTCAAACAATTATTGCAACAATTGGCATTCTTGTATAAAAAGCATGAGCTGTGATTATTAGGCAGATAAAACAAAGCATGGGAACCAGCATTATAAACATGGTGAAAAAGATAAATGGTTCAACCATGACAATGTTACTCTGTTGGTATACACATATCTGTTACTCCCTACACTACTGAAAGCATAGTGGGAGAACCCTCTGCCAGATCAATTGGGATAGCCTAACCCCTATACCTGATAAGTTGTGAAGGGCAGCCAGTGTGGTGTTGTGGAAGCTATTGTCCAGTGCAGGATGAAGAACAGAGTCACAGTCCACTGCGTTCCAGGAACATCCTAGCATGCCTGTTCCTCTCCCAAGTGTAGCACAGAGGCAGTTTTTATAATGAAAGCACTGTTCATATCACACTTTGTCAGTGACACAGAACTGATGTGATGATATGTCTCCAAGCAAGGAGCTGTCTCCAAGGAACAATCATGTGTGCAGGCTCTGTCATGTTTCACGACACGAAGATGGGGCTGTGGTTTCAACCCCAAACAGAAGAGTAACAAGGCACAAAACGTAGTGTTCCAAAATAAAGGGGTGTGTCCATGTAACCTCACATTACCTGGGCTTAAAAAGTCTGCAATTAGAAAACACCATATGATGGGGATCAATTACAAATACAGAATTCCACCCACTGAGATACTTGATTTGAGGGTTTGTGCCTTGTTAGGTGCGACGGTTATACTGAATGTGACATATTTATCATGTTTTGCTCATATATAATAATTGGTTAGCATCTTTCCTCATCTTTAGGCATTTTTTCTGCCATTTGAAAAAATCTTTAGTGTGTCTGAGCCGCACACTGTTAATTACACAGAAGAACAGATTAGTAAAATGTGCACCCAGGTGAAGATTTGTCATGACCCGTCATCGCCCAGAAGTGGCTGGGCTGCGCCACCTCCCTTGTCTGCAGCTGTCAAATGGTATTGGTGAGTCCTATAGCCATTTGTTTGGTTGTCCTAAGCTACATTTGCTTGTTTGTGGACCATGGGCAAGAGAAACTTGATGGGCAAAAAAGACAGCACCACCACTAAGTTGCAATCATGGACCTCACTTGACTCATTCTTTTCTCATGGGGTGGAAGTGGTCACCAAGAAGATAGACTTGGTGGAGAGGTGCTTGCCCCTTGACTTGAAAGTGGGATCATGTGTCCCACCAACTAGTTTGGTATTGTCACCACCTTAAATAACCAATGTGGCGTCCTCAAATCATAATAGCTTTCCGGCTTTTGAGGATTTTGGACATGCTCCTCCGTTGACTCCAAGTAGGGTGTCTATTAATGATGTCTCTGTGAGTAATAGCCTTTGCGACCCCTCCGTAAAGAAGAAGAGGAAAATTAAACAACGACCTGCTATCGAACCTTCTAAAATAGGGGCCCGCAGACTTCCATTCTAATAGATCACTTAAACTAAGGGGGTCTACTACGCTACAGTCCAAGTCACCTCCAGGTGCCACTAATAGGGAGAAAGGTAAAGCTACACTACTGGACTGGGACAGTGCTTTTGGAAAAAGTAAAACTTACTGTGGCTTCTTTAATTTTTCTGCTGGCGGACAGGATAAGAGTTTTGCAGGGTGTAATAACAGACCTATCCTCAGCCTAGATCTCTGCTATTGATCGGGCCAGTCCCAATGAGTTAGATCATATCTTGGATCAGAGTCCTGTACTTCCTACTAGTACTTCTTCTTCTACCACCAATTTTGTACAGTCAGCAGCAGGGGCTGAGCGCGTGACAATATCAATAGTGGCAAAGTCGGACATGGCCAGTGAGGGCAAGGAGGTCATGTCGGCTGCACATCTCGGCTGCGTCCTCCAGTGGCTGCGTCTCAGCATAATCCTACCCACATCTATTCCTGTCTAGACCTACCACCTGCTTGTTGTCCATATGTGAAGGTCATTGGCTGGAGTCCGTTCTCTTCCTACTAGCAAGGAGTAGCCATACCTAGAACTAAAAAATAAATTATGTCACTGGCTGGCTCAGAATGCAAACTTTTCTATCACCAAATGTAATGACATTCTTCAAGTAAGAAGAGTTGGATGGACTGGCCACTTGGTGAAGTCCATAGATGGGGACTGTTTGGTGATAAACTGTAAACTTTGGACCTGGCTTTATGCCTAATTAAATCTGGTTTTAGGTTTGACGGGTCAGGTGCTGGTGCCACTACCCTCCCATGAGGCTTTTTTTTTATAAACCTGATTTAATTCAGCAGCCGGGTGAATGTAGGCTGCCACTACCCCAAGTGGGAAGTTTTGGTGTTCTTACTGTCCCTACCCACAATAGGTAGCTCCCCCTCAACAACTTGGATGGTAACAGCTTACATTTACCTTCCACGGAAGAGGGTAGGATCCTTGGCATTTGTGGGTCCAAGGAAGGGGGTTCTAGTTCTCATACTTTTTGTTTGCCACAGTACATGACCCTCACCATTCACTGACCATGGTCAATATATCATCCAATTTTGATGATTACTTGACTCTTTGCAACTTCCAAACTGATGTTGTCTTCTGGATCTTTGCTGGTATTAAGAAAAAACTCTCATGCTGTCATGCCCAGATTGAGGCAAATCTGTAGATCAATTTGATATTTGTTTATTCGAGGGGACTTGGGCAATGTCCCTCCATTTCTGTTTGGGTTTTGACAGTTTTAATCGCCCAGCATATGCATCTGGGAAAGACTGGCCTTCGGGGAGCTTGCCACTTGGATCAAAACCACCCTATCATGTATAGCTAAAGGTTTTAATCTTGCTACTCCTGATGTCCTGGGTGTCATACTGCAGTTTCTCTCTAGTAAATTCCATAGTATTTATAATTTATATTGCAGAAACGTGGGTATCAAGGCTAACTTACCTTTTATTGACTTGATTAATGCTCATTTATCAACGCTTCTTGCTGGCCATTTTAGAATTGCAGCAGGCGATTATCATTGCAATTTTGGATCTTTGATATTGATGCAGGCATTTTGGGTGGTGGGGAAGATGATGTAGAGAATGGCGTCCAGGCCGTTCCCGCACTTTCACTTCCTCCTTTTAGGAAATGGTCTGCCGCTATTTTACAGCTAAAAGCTTTCACTTTGAATAATGGTCTCCTTGCCTGAAACAGGAGAGAATCATGCAAGAAGAAGGGGAAGCATACCTTTAATCGGAATGGTAGTACCAACCTGATAGACTATGTATTGCTGGATGTTAGATTGTGGCCACAGCTGGTATGGAGGTGATCTCTCCACAGGACAGTTACCATAATGCCTTGGATCTTACATTGAGACCATTGAGATCTAGTATTCAAAGTTTTGACAGGAGGCTTACACCTACTAATCATGTTCGTAAGTTGAAATGGAGTGTTGTAGCTGACACCCCGACTATATTGGCACAGATTTATGAGGTGTATATCTCTGCCTTGGAAGCTGTTTAGGAAGTGGGAGTTAATCCCCATGATTCTGTCTCCTGAGTGAGTCAATGTTATTCAAAACACTTGGTTGAGTCTGTGGTGCTAACTAATAAAGCTAGAACAGCGTGCTGGTATACTAAAGCTTGTATAACAGCCAGACGTGCCCTAACCAATGCAATAAAGGGTGGAATAGCATAATAATCCAGGAAGCTAGGCACTTTTATAAAGCTGCATTAACAAGGATTAAGAGAGACTGTGATTCGGGCAAGTTGGAATGTTTGTTGACATCTATTAAAAGAAAAGACCATTGTTCCATGTGGCAGTTTTTGGCTATAGGGGAAGAGAGACAGTACTGAAATTCCCTGCAATATTACTGCTGCTGCTGCATGGGCTGACCATTTTACTCGGCTAGATGCAGGTGATGTGCATAGGTACAGCCCCAAGCCAGATGTGGTTGGGATTTCAACTTCTGGAGGAGGCGTAAGTTTAGCTAACAATGAACCTGAAGTTTTGGGTATGTTCTGCCAAGATTGTGTTTGAGTTGAGACAGTGTATTCTGAGGGGAGGCTATGAGGCTGATGTTCTATTGGGAGCTGTTACTAATAGGCAAGTGATATTAGCCCCATTTCTGTTAGTGAAGTTGCAAAAGCGATTGATTGGATTACTCCTGGTACATTATCAGGGCTAGATAAGGTACCGGGGGACCTGTTTAAAGCCAATATGGATATATGGAGTAACTGCTTTGCCTTGTATTTCAATGCCATAATGGGTGGTTCTCCCATGCCCCCCACGTGTGCAGGGGCAGAGGTTATCATAATCTTTAAGAAGGGCCTAGGTTTTCTCCCACCAACTATCGGCTTATCAACTTGATTGATTACTCCCAGAGGCTTTTCCGCAGAATTGTGTTGGAAAGATTGCATGCCTTGATAGAAAATGTGGGCTTGCCAACTCCCTTAAAAGCTCGGTGCAGGGCAGGGACCAATACTATTGACCAAGTGTTCCATCATTGGCTTATATTTTGGAAATATGTCACCTTGGTGGGTGGGCACCTCTATGTGATTTGTGGGCCCCTATAGTCAGTTTTTGACCTTGTGCCAAGGGGGGCCATGTACAGAGTTATGACTGACCTGGGAGTTCCTAAATACCTTGTCAACATCATCTGTAGGCTTCACATAAATAATTATGCAGAAGTCACATGTGGCTCTCTCGATGAACTGACAGCACCCATTCCGGTCACTTCCTGTTAGTATCCCGCTTATCACACTGCAGCTTGAGTTGGGTCACAGATCCCTCACACATAAAGCTGGCCTCAGACCATTGCTGTATTGACGGAGGATCTGGGCATCTGCTGAACTGTTGTTTTATTGGATGGGCTTGGAGGAAATGTTGAAATGACCTGGGGCTGCTACGATTGCACTCTTTCAGTTTTAAGACACAGCCTTACAGAGATAGGATGAGAGAACCTCTGGACCATTCCTGAGAATGCTTGTGTGATCCCCAAAGCTCAAGGGGATATATTGCCGGGATGTGGATTATGAGATCTATAGGAATGGGAGGGTGGGCTCTCTTACTGCACCCTTCCTTGAGTTCAAAGATGTTTTTTCTCTGTAAGGCGATCTGGATGAGATTAAGCCACAGTTAGCTAAGATACTTTACATGAAATGTTGAATCTGGACCTGTCGTGGGTCCATTTTAGTTTGCTAGGGAACAGGAGTAGCTTCGGCTTACAGGCCTGCTACCTTTGTCTAGATAAACAATGGTGAAAAGTCTAAGTTTAGACCTAAAGTGTAACTTTATTAGGAGTAAAGTTAAAATGTTGTCTTAACTTTAGATTTTTGGTCTAAGCTTAGACCAAAAGTCTAAACTCAGACCAAAAGTCTAACTTTACTTGTAGTACAGTTACACTATTGATCTAAGTTTAGACTTTTGGTCTAAACTTAGACCAAAAATCTAAACTTAGACCAAAAGTCTAACTTTACTCATAGTGAAGTTACACTTTTGGCATAAGTTTAGACATTTGTTCTAAATGCACACTTTTAGTCTAAGTTTATTTTTGTGAATCAGGCCCGCTCTGTCTTATTATTCAGTTTTATTGATTATAGCATTGCTTGCAGCTCTTGCATTTTAGGAGAAATATTTTTATTTTATAATCAGTCACCATTCCGTGAAAGCGTCATTACCAACAATGTACATCCTGAATTGTCATCATGTCCCTTTGCTTCATGTTAAGACAAGAACATAATATGAACACGTCAGGCATTTTGTTATGATATTGCCGATCCAAGTTGCTCACACAATCTAACGCTTATGGGACATACCCTCATCAGTATGTCTGTACAGAAAATAACATAAGAGCCTCATAAAAACACTCTGTGAGACCAAGGTCATTAAAGGGGGTTCTACCCAGGATATTCCATCCACACTGCACATCACTTTGCAGCAGAACTCAGTCATTATGTGTCTACACCACCTGATTTGGAGACTGAAAGCCAACCTTGTTCTAAGTTAACTTGGGCAGATTAGGTTTGTCACTGATTGTTCTCTTTAGGGTGGCAAATACGCTTTAGGGAGGAATTTGTGTATTCATGTTTATTGCAAAATATTTGGGGTGTTCATATTCACATTGTTAATGTTCACAATCCTGATTTTGTCTCTTGTCATTATCTTAATCATTGCAGCTCATGTATTTTATCGTAGATTGCAGTCTTCAATAAACATATTGAAAACTATCTTGCATCTCCCTTCTTACCTGTGTGTGTGTAAGAGACTAATTGCTAATGAGAGAAAAGGGCAAGACTTGTTCCACCATGATTTTCCCTGAGATGATTTCAGAGCCCATGCATTAGGCTGCCAGAAATCACCTTTACTGTTTGCGTTTTAGTGAAGTGCTGCTAGAAAGATGGAAGGATTGGGCCGACAGCTGCCAAATGGGAGTGACAGCCACCTACAAGCAGAGGTACCACCACCCCTAATCCAGCAGTCTCATAGAGACACGAGAGTCCTTACGACATGGCACTACCAACAATGGTATAGGTACTAATTTACGAGTCTCCTGAGTATCTTTGTCTCACACACACCAAGGTACCCTAAGTACCATTATATGAAGACATCTGTTGTGTTAGGGACAATCCTTCTCAGCTGAATAGGGAGCTCCTATCTAGGCTGTAGGTTGTATAAGCTTGAATATTAAAAGGATTTCTTTCTCCCCCTGTGGTGTTTCTCTGATACCTCCTATTTAACATGACAAATGGCGTAAACATTCCAGAGAACTGCAGACAAGCCGTAATACAGATTGTTCTAGCCAATGGCTTAACAGATAGCGCGGGGAAGTCACATTTGTCGTGGAAGCTCATGAAGCATATCAAACAGAAACATTTTATTCTTGGGTCATTTTTTCTGAAGTGAAAGACAATTCACACACATTTCACACTTACAGAATAACAAACGTGCCACAGAAATACCGAGCTTACCAACATTTAGAAATACCACTTTCTTATCAAGAACACCAAAACTGGCTGAACGGCACCCTTCCACATATAATACAACCCATGAGATTTGGGGCCAGATGTAGGAACAAATAAAATTGCGAGTCGGAAATAGCGACTCCTTGCGAATCGCTATTTCCAACTCGCAAAACGAGATGCACGTAAAAATGCTATACCAAATAGCGATTCGGTGCGGAGTCACACCGCAATTTGTGACCTCTCAATTTGCGAAATTGCTATTTGCGAGTTCACAATTTGCGAGGTCGCAAATTGCACAAGGGTGTGGTCCGGAGTCGCAAATTGCGACTGACTCGCAAATTGCACGCAGGTGCAAATAAAATAGTGAAAAACCCACTTCCTGGTTCTGAGTGATGACATCAGAACCAGGAAGTACCCCCATGGAACAGGGAGGAGCCTACCCAGCCCAAACAGCAGAGTCACACCCAGCTGAGAGGAGCTCCTTCAACAATGGCATCTCAGGACAAGGAGACACCCAGTGCTGGCAGGAAAAGAAAACTGAATTTTTCAGAGAAGGAGCTGGAGGTGCTAACAGAGGAGTGCTGCCTGCACCATGATGTATTGTTTGGAAAGGCAGCAATGAGTGTCACTGACACCGAAAAGAAACAAATCTGGCAGGACATCCTCACCAAGATTAATTCCATTGGAGTCAGACACCGCACAATAGATGAGGTCCGCAAAAGGTGGTACGACCTCCGGTCTAGGACCAAGGAAAGGGTGGCTGAGTGTATGAGGGAGATGCATGGCACTGGAGGAGGCCCATCTACAGTATCACCCGCTGCAGCCATAGAGACCATGGTGGAGACCACTCTGGAGCGGGAGGCAGTACTTGGAATTGGAGACCTTGACAGTTCAGCTACAGGAACATCCAAAAGTAAGTACCAAAATTAACTTATATACACCACTCTATGCACCTTGCACACAACCACACTACACATAAGCATGCACCTCCAGATTAGCTCCATTCCTATATTGCAACCTATAGAACAGTGCATTATGGGCAATGTAGTACAGTAGTCCAAATATTGAGAAATATTTATTCTGAGACATCAAACATATGTGAGGCACTGACAGTGTGTGCCCTGTGTCCCACAGGTCTCCCACAAGGACCCACCAACAGCCCTACTGTGCAGGGAGATGACCCAGCCACACACACACAAGACGAGGCAGCCACAGAAACTGCAGGGGAGTGCATGACAACACCACCCATCCAACATGCACCAGAGGACATGGATGAGCCTGATCTGGGTTTTGAGGCAGCCAACATGACACTGGGGCAAATGATGAGGGAGAGTTGACCACATATGTCAGCTGGTTCTGTGCGGAGACAGAAACGCCCAATGCAGTCAGCAAGTGAGGAGGATGTCATCGACAAACAATTGTTGGGACTGGAGCATCCTTACTGCAAAGTCACCGGCTGCAAAACAGACAGATGCAGGTGATAATTAGGACCCTGAACAGACTGCAGCACACACTCTCCCAGGGTTTTGCCAAAGTGGACAACCAGTTCACTGCTATGAACACAAACATGGCAAACTTTGCCAGTTCCATAAACAACTTGGTCAGGGAAATGGTGGCAGATAGGGCACATGCAAGGTGCAGGGAGCGCAACACTGCTGCCCGTTTAGACAGACTGAGTATTTTAATTGGGTGCCTTGCAAACACAACAACCTGCCTGTCAAGGCGAACTGTGAAGCTGCAGGTTGAACTTGGCCATTTTGCAGGTGATGTGGCAAGAGGACTTGGGCGCATCAGCCATGCAGTGGACCTGCTAGAGACCAGCCAGGCAGCAAGGGGCATTGGCGATACCCCTCAGGATAGCGAGGAGATCTCGAGTGTCAGCAGTGTACCTGCCACTGATGCACGAATCCTGTCGAGTAGCAGTGCCCGGCAAGGATCAGGGGACCAACCTGGATTGAGCCATGGTGGCCGTAGTCGCAAGAGGCTGTGAGCTACCAATCTGTGTAGTGACTGAGGCACATGAACTAAATGTGTCAGACTTTACTTTTTGCTTTCTTCATGCAGTTTAGTTGACTATATTTTTTTCATTATATTCCTGAAATTAAAGGGATAATTTGTTGTACTACACAATTGGGCTATGTGTGTCTTAGTGAGTGTTGTCACGGTTGCCACGTACCTTCCAAAGTAGTGGGTTGCAATGTGGTTCCGTCTCTGTCTGCCCTCCATTGCGATGCTTCCATCCCCAGGCTGTCGGTGTGGTAGCTCTTGCTTCTCATCCTCCAAATCTGTGTCTTCAGGGGTGTGATATAGCCCATGTCTGGTGGCAATGTTGTGTAGGATGGCACAAGTAGCAACAATCTTGCATGCAGTTTCTGGGGCATACTGGAGTGCCCCTCCACTTTTGTGCAGGCATCGGAATCGTGACTTCAACAAGCCGAACGTCCTCTCTATGACAGATCTGGTCCGCCGATGCCCTATGTTGTATCGCCTCTCATTCTGATTGCCAGATGTTAGGTATGGGGTGAGTATCCATGGTCTCAGGGCATATGCACTGTCACCTGTGTGACAAAAGAGGCAAAATTAGTAGGGCATCACAGGGCTATGCAGTAACATGTATTTAAGACATCAGAGTGTACTACACAGTACCTAATAAATATCCTTCACCAAACTCCCCACGTTCTAGGCGCTGGTGTATCCCACGGTGCCTGAATATGTATGCATCATGTGTACTCCCTGAATATTTAGCCACAATGTCAGTAATGACATTATGGGTGTCACATACCACCTGGATGTTTAGTGAGTGGGTACATTTCCTATTGCGGAACACATATTCCAGATTTGCAGGTGGGCAACTTGGTATATGTGTCCCGTCCACACACCCTATTACATGGAGGAAGTTGGCAATTCTGTCCAACTTGGTGCTGTTAATTTCCACCTCATTCCTGGGAAGGTATATATATCTGGACATGTGTGTGAGTATGGCATGTAGGAAACGTCTGAAGAATCTTGAGAGGGCACTTTGGGATACCCCACCTGCCACTGCAATCACCCCCTGATAGCTACCCGAGGCCAAGAGGTGCAGGGAGCATAGCCCTTGCTCATGTATGGGGATGGCACAGCCACGCATTGTCTGGCGTTCAAGCTGAGGTTTCAGCAGTTCAATGATCTCTAGGATAACTGCGCTCCTCAGTCTGTATTTATCATAAATCTCATCCTCAGTTTGTTGAAATAGTGTCTGCCTGGTACGGTATATCCTCTCCTGTCTCTGCCTCCTTCTCCTCTGCTTGGTAGCCTCGACTCTCCTCCTCCATGCAATCACGTATACTGCAGCCATTGTGAGAAAGCCAGATGCCTTCTGGGTCTCCTTTTATACTTTGGTTCTGGTTACCACCTGTTGGAATCAGTGCTAATCTGGGTGTGCAAAACGGGCTTTTTGCGACTGCCTTGTGCGTTCGATATGCGACTCGCAATTTGCGACTTCGTAATTACAAATCGCAAAATCAGGTCGCAATTTTTGCAAGTCGATAAGGGGTCGCATTGCTATTTGGAACTCCGAAATGGCATCGGTACATACCATTTCACCTTTTGCGAGATTGCAAATAGCGCTGCGACCCATTTGCGACTTGCAAAAGTTTCCTACATCTGGCCATAGGTCCTTTAAGCAATGATGGCCCAACTTGGCCCACGTTTGTCAAGTATACACCACATCTCAATGTGCATTCTATGCAAGTAGCCGATGTAGGCACACTTTATGGGGAGCTATTAGCAATAAATAAATGACTAATACAGTTTGTGATGCAGACTTTGAACACCTCCCGAGTGAGGGCTGGTCCAGCTGTCCACCAATTGGCCATTACAGGAATTAATCCTCAAACTGTGCACTCAATAATGGGCAAGGCACCCACGGAATGGGAAAAGATTCCGTTCTGAACAGCACAAAAAACGAATTAGCTGGAAACAGTGTTTAACCATATGGGACCCCAAGATAAATACAGAATTCTCACAATGTGCTTGCCATTCTTAATGGTTTCCTGAGTAGAGGACTGCACCACCTGGGGTACAGTCTTTGCGGCAATTTAACCTACCACACATTTTATCTTGACACTTGGTGAAAGTGTTAAAACAAATTCAAAATGAATACAGGGCAGCCCTGGACTTGGGGATGAAACTGATATGTCATTTTGACACAGTTTCCTCAATCATCTTAAGCAGTATTAATGGGAAAGCAGCAGCATTGGCTGTTCACCAACGGCTCCGTGAGATTCGTTAACTGAACCAGGAGCGTAAACTGGCAAAGATTATCTCCAAAACTTCTACTAGTATATGTCTGGATAGTCTGGGGCCAGACCAACTAAACAACAGATTCAGAGTACCATCCCTAAGGAAGGTACCAAACAAGCACAAGAGGGTTCTAAAAAATGCTGGGATAAACAAAAACAAAAAAAAGACAAAAGAGGTCAGAGAGTAGAATTTCTGCAACCAGAGACCTAGGAAAGAAGATATAATCTTAGAAAGAAGGAAACTTCAAAAACTCCAGATAGATACTGATATGCTGACACACGTCCCTCTCGTTCCTTTCAGGAAACCTGGGATAAACAAAGTGAGAGAGTGGGCCTGTCAGAACACCACACTGCCTACACAAAGCAGAAGAAGAAGGACTCACAATGTTCCTCAGATGTTCCTATGTTAAAAAGGAGGAAAAATGTCCCCAACAAAAGTTCCAATTCAAAAAGAAAGAGGTGGCAGCAATTTCCATTAAACATGCAAGCAATGTTGATAACACTGCTGAAGAACATGACGTGGGCAGTGACTCTGCTGGACAGTGCAGCAGAGGTCAGGATTTGTCGCCAGAGTCTCATAGATAACTGGATGTGACAGCAACTAACGACTTTCTCATCATAGAGACAGCGGACAGGCACATCTCCCCACCCGATAAGGTCTTTGAATTAAATATCCAGATTGCGGGAGACATAGAGTACACTATTGCAGTAATATTTTGGGAAAATTTGAACTGTGATATTCTGTGAAAAAGATTGACCACCTGAATTGCCCACAAGCTCCTACATGGGGAAGATGCCATTTTGCATTGTTTCTCAGTTCTAGTTCCAGACGCAGCAAAGAAGGCCTATGCAGCTTATTGTGCTTAAACGCAGGCTCCTGCCTGTACCACAACCACATAGGCTGGGATAAAGATCCCCCCATCTTGTGATACCTATTAGGTCAACTCCCATACCTTAACCTCAATAGCCCCTTAAACATGAGGCTAAAGCTCCACTGAGAGAGATTCTCACACAACTCGAGTACCAGGGAGTAATTGGACCCTGTGTTTTACCAATAAATAACTCCTTATACCCCGCTGCAGAATCAGACTATTCTATATGAATGGTCTGATTTTGCAGCGGGGTATAAGACCATTCACATAGAATAGTCTTAGATTACAGATATTTAAACAGTCACACATGCACATACGCTATACAAAATGCTCACAGCGCATCATTAATTAACAATATAGTGTGTAAAAAATATACAAACCTTGGATATTTCCAATGGTTTTTTCTTCCAAAACCTAGCACCTGAAAGTCTGAATTATAACACCTTTAGCACATTAGGCTTAAAGCAGAAATTTTGTTGTTTGCCTCAGGGGTATAAGAACAACCCTGGGTTGTTTTCAGCTGTGTAACATTAATATTACATGATATTGATCCAGAGGCATTGCCCTATGTGGATGATCTTTATCTCACAGACAACAACCTCAACATTCATCTTGCCAGGGTCGATCGGATCATTCTTGAAATCACTGTCCAGGGCTACAAATACAATTTTAAGAAAACAAAAATAGCTTTTCTTAGAGTCCTATGTTTGGGATACAAGTTGCCAGACGGAGGCAAGAGCCTGGCCCCTCACTTTCTTGAAAAATGTCCACAACTTCAGCCACCAAATACCACTAAGAAATTGCAGTCATTACTGGGTTTCTTTATCTTAGGCAGAACATACACACCTGACTATGAACTATGTATAAAATCTTTTTATGACTTAATTAATCCAGATTTTTCAAATAAACATTAGACACTCAAACATACATGCATCCTCAGAGAACTTCAGCAAGACATGCTAGTAGCAAAGCACTTGCACACATACACAACAACAAAACAAACTTGACGAATAACTGCTGGTTCCATTGGGTTCATCTATATCACTTTTAATGAGGGTGACATTCTACCCCTACCATACAAATCACATTTACATTCAAATGCAGCACAACGTTTTGCACCTACAGAAAAAATACTGACTGCTGTACAGATGTCTGTCATTAAGGAGAGGCCACTAGCCCAAAGGAAACATTATTATTATAATTATTATTATTTGTCATTACCTCAGTGCCAGCTTTAGAGGTTGTTAGCAAAGCAAACATTCCTAAGGCTAAGGCATTACATCCACACTGGATTCAATGGGCAACCTTCCTGGCTGCCACTGATGTTGATTACATTTTTGATCCAAAATTACAAACACAAGGCTTTCTACAGTATGAGAAGGAGTTCCACACACCTACGAACATCCTACCACTTGAAAAATACCACAGTATAATTTACACTGATGGCTCAGCACAACTAGCTGTAGACACAAAACACCAATATTCAGCCAATTGCACAGCGGTGAGCTGGGTGATGAGAGATGATGTATTTCACCCTCAAAATACCTACACGCAGACCTTAGAGGACTGCGCTGCACAGCTGGCAGAGCTTAAGGATCTAATTTTGGCATTGGAACTTGCAGACCCAGAAAAACTCATACTAATTGTGTGTGATTCATATTACTGTGTCCCGGCGTACCATGATCACCTCAATCACTGACATTTGAATGGATTCAGAGACACCAAGGGGAACACCATTGAACACAGAACCTTATGTGGGAGGGTAGCTGATCTTAAGGACAGAATACCAGGTGCCCATGTAGGTTGGATAATGAGACACTGGCTGCTGTAAAAGCCTAGGATATGGCGAACCTTTACCAAAGACATATCCTGCAAAATACACATACTGTGTTAGTACTCAGAATGTTGCATTTGCAACCATTCCAGGGGTGGGAGATTGTGTGATCCTTTACCAAGATCAAAGACCAAATCTCAGCAAAGCAGTGCATGAGAGTGTGGCTTCTACTCATGCAGTTGTGGTGGCCACAGTTTCTATTTTGCAAAAATGCTTTTGGTGGCCAGGTCTGTACAAACAGATCAAGTAATATGTCCTTGCTGTGACATTTGTCAACAAATAAAAGGGTGCACCATTAAATGCCCACCACAGACATCCCTCTTAGTGTCTTAGTGTCAAAGAGACAACTACAATGTGTGTACCTCGTCCCTTAGAACCTGATGGTACCTACAAGTACATTGTAGTCACTGTTGACTTTTTATAGGTTCCTGTGGGTTTGGCCACGATGGCCGGCTGATGCATGACCTGCTATTTGCAGGTCTTTGTCGGTACATATGCGGTTGCAGCATTCCACTTGGATGAGGGTCCTGCTTTTGCCTCTAGGGCATTCAGGGACACCCTGAGGACAATGTGTGTTGAACTCCATTACTCTTCCCCATACCATTCCTAGGGTAATTCGGTTGTGGAAAAGAGGAATCAAGACTAGAAGCACTCCTTAACAACAAGAGTATTAGGTTCAGGCCGTAGTTGGTTTCATCACCTATATGGGACCTACAACAATTTTGAGATGACAATTCATCTGTCTCTACCTCCACCTCGGGAATAAGAGATTTGCCAACAACATCTATAGGCTGAATTCTTAAAGTTGGGGATCTGGCTCATGAAAAGATTACTGTGAAGAAGGAGTTTGGCACACCTTACAGAGCACCAGTTCCAGTCTTGGGAATACACAGTACCTGAACTGTCATCCTACCACCGCTATCTGGTTCCAAAGGGAACATAATTGTCTTTATTGACAATGTCCAATTGCATCATGTGGCCGATCCTGCACAGTAGACCGAGAGGTCCGTTGGGTAATACCTGCTCCCCTCTCAGTACCCAACAGAACAGACTTCCACAAGCAGAAAACACTGTTTCTGCAGGCCCCAATGTGTACAACAATGCTACAATTGCCTCCTCGAGCATGGGGAGGGTGGAGAATGAGCTTTTGCTGATTCCAGTCACCACTTTACTGACAAGACAAGTCCAAGATGTGGAACTATACTACTTTAATTCGACACAGACAGACAGCATTGTCTACTATGAACCTCCACAACAAGTGGATTCATCCACCAACTTTGCACCGGCTCCATTGTTTGCACAGACTGCTTCTGGTTACTTCATTGATATTAATGACTTTTTTCAGTCTCATCTGCTTCTATAACAGAAAATGTATCAAAGACACCTAAGCTGAACATATGACTTAAAAATAACTATTTGGCTTTGCTAGCGCGCCTGGTCCTTAGTAAGTAAACTTACAAGGGAACGCGTATAGGTCAATGAACCTTTTGAATCGCATGGAGTATCCTAGTCATGCAGTGATTATTGAATCAATAATCAGCATCAATAAATCAATATCAACACTCAAGAATCCAAGAAATGAAAAACCCTAATAATCAGAATAACCATCACTCAATGGAAAAGGTTGATACTTTTTATTCCCTATTGCTTACAATTCTAGTCTATTCTTTATTTATCTTTTATTAATCAAATCTTTACTTATCATCAAGAAAATATTATTCTCCAAAAGAATCATAAGTAACAATGCAAATCCTAAGTCAGCAATTATCAACATTAATGGAGTAATTCAGCAATGCAAATTCGTCAGTCAATTGTCACCGTCAATGTCTCCCCCTGTCAGCCTACCTAACCAAGATTAGCATCAGCATGTGGATCTTCATGCAAAAACAATTTAGATAAAACATAAAACTTGGAAAAAATCTATCTAAGAGGGGAAAATGTATTCAGAAACAGCACAGTTGGCTCCTAGAAGAAAAGGCACAAAATACTTTTGGTCATATTTTCATAGCTACCTATCCAAAACGGATCAGCAACAAGTCAGTCTTCGTCCCCAGGTCATCAGTGGTCAGCATAGTATCAGGCTCACAGAGTGTAAGCCCAATTATCAGCACTTCGGACAGCGTCTCCTGACGTCATCGACTTTCTCCTCTCCGTTCTGATTTCGCTCCCCTTGTCATGACTTTTTCTTAGGGTCTCTCAGTCCGTCCCACTAATTGCTAATTGGTCAAACTTATAGGAAGCAATTACTCTAACCTGTAGTTTTTATTTACTGAATCTAAATTTCTGCTTAGGCTTCAGGTTCCATAAATTTGATTGGTCCTTCTGGTGATGAGAACATCATCCGGCTCTTCAGGTAATAAAACTGTTGCATACAAGTCTTTAGTCAGTGCCTCTATTGTTCAAGTCCTGGAAAAGTACATTTAGCCTACACTACACATAATTGTATCAATTTGACTTCATCATCTCCTGTCCACCTGTACATTGCAGAATGTTCTAGCAGAGCCATCTGAAATCTGCACAGTTCAAGGTCTTTTACTCCGGTTACCAGTACTCCTAAGCCTTGTCGAGCCTTCACGTTTTAAGCAGGCAAGGCTCAGTGAAACCAGACTTTTAATCCTGCTAATTTAAGAATGTAAATTAACATAGAAAATAGGTTATACATCCAATTATGATATACTAATACATTTTACATGAATTTTCTCATTATTTAGCATCTGTTAATACAAATGACGACCACTCCCCGTGGGCACATTTTTGCTTACACACGTTACTTTCTAATATTAATTTCTCTATTCACTTTTCTCATTAGTAAACAAACATTAATCATTAGAAATTTCTCGAATTAGCATATCTGCTCCATCAATAAATTCCTGGTATTATCAATGGGTACTGTTGACATTGCTTGCCTTTCTGTTTTGGATTGATTTTGTCATTGTTTTCTTTCTCTTTATAAATGGTCAATACCTCCCTGAACACTCTGCTGTTGAGTCAGTGGATGAGGTTTTAACACCTTACTTATCTTCTCCTAGATTTGAAGAGACTTGTCCCTTGTGAAAATTTCAGCAGTCCCTCATTACAGATGGGATTGTTTGGGGTAAATTGCCCTTTGACATATACTGTCCTACTGAGGTCACTCAAGTTCCATATGTCTTCAAAATATCAATGACTGATGTTATTACACCTGGTGTTATTTCCAATGACTGGGAATGTTAAAACAATTGATTGGATGCTTGCTGAGTTAGACTACTACACTGTTTTTGAAAGTGAAGATGTGTATATGAACACAGTGAATTATGGGCTGTTATAGCCATTGGGACATTACTTTCCGCAACGAGTTGATAAACCTAGAACCGTTTTTTACTACACACAAAGGGAACATTGTCCGACTCCACCTGTGAGGAGTTCCAAAACATATGTAGATATATTTTCACATTTTACTGGGCATGACACTAGAAATGCTAAGTCATAATATTTTACATTATCACCTTCCGCAACGAAGAAAATATTGCTAACCAACAAAAAATTGGTTTACTCAGATTCCTTTGTTTCCCGACTTGCTGTTGAGAACTATGAATATTGGAAGAATACTATTAATGTGAAAAGTGTACAGGGAACTAAAGATTGGCAGATAGGGGCTAGGGAAGTTTTGCTCAGAGCATGCCTTATTCCCTTGCAATTCATATTTTTAAATGAAACAGTACAACAAACATCATACTTGGGATTAGCAAAAATAAAACAGATAAAAGCGCCCAGTATCTCCACGCCAGCTAAATTGCACAATTGGCAAACATTTTTAAATGTCACTGAAGATCAACTAACGGCTTGGGTACAGAATGGTACCTTTAATTCCTCACTTTCAAGTCCCAGTAGGTGGTTATTGTGGCCAAATGACACAAATGGCTGCAAGTCACGTTTTTGTTAAATCCTCAGGCGGTTTCAAAGCAAGCTGGTCAGACCCTCACTATCTCTCAGGGAGAACACTCAGGTATTGTCACTACATAAAGAGTGAGTAAACTGTGCCCACAATGGTTACGTTCCTCCGCCTTAGCTGATGTAAAACAACATCTTAGTCTTCTTTCTGAGGAAATAGACTAACAAGATTTCTTGTCAGGACCTAGGAAGCCACGCTCAAAACGTTTCCTGTAAGCCATATATAATGAGATTTGGAAGCTCTCTCAAATGGAAACTACAGCACATTTAAGGCATATAGATAAGGAAACATGGAAAAGGGTTTAGCTGATGGTGATAACGGCATGAATACCTTGTCCAACAGAATTTACACCTCATCATTTAGAATGACATGTCCTTTCTACAACATGGGCAGAGTCAATTGCGTTCCATCATACAGTTAGGTTGGACATTGCAAGAAGGCGGGTTGGGAGCACACTGGCTCACATCCCAGTCGAGTTCGCCCCTTTGCATCCTGGTAAATGCAGTTCAAATTTAACGCTTGCTTGAAAGTGTCCGAAGTTTTTCACTAAAGTTAGTGCAGTCATTGCTGTTCATCTCTATACACGTGTTTCAGGGTAGTTGCCCCTCATCAGTAGAGAGTAGAAAGCATCAAAAAATATCTGGGGTTGCTGGAAATGCTGCCAAAATCGTCTCAGGTCTAGTACCACTCACAGGCTCAGAGGTGCGTCTCCAGAGCGCGTCAGCTCAATGGCTCAAGGGAGCCTTTTAACAGGAAGGCGGGTTGGAAGCACACTGCCTCACATCCCAGTCGAGTTCGCCCCTTTGCATCCTGGTAAATGCAGTTGAAATTTAACGCTTACTTGAAAGTGTCCGAAGTTTTTCACTAAAGTTAGTGCAGTCATTGCTGTTCATCTCTATACACGTGTTTCAGGGTAGTTGCCCCTTGTCAGTAGAGAGTAGAAAGCATCAAAAAATATCTGGGGTTGCTGGAAAAGCTGCCAAAATCGTCTCAGGTCTAGTACCACTCACAGGCTCACAGGTGCGTCTCCAGAGCTCGTCAGCTCAATGGCTCAAGGGAGCCTTTTAACAGGAAGGCGGGTTAGGAGCACACTGCCTCACATCCCAGTCGAGTTCGACCCTTTGCATCCTGGTAAATGCAGTTCAAATTTAACGCTTACTTGAAAGTGTCCAAAGTTTTTCACTAAAGTTAGTGCAGTCATTGCTGTTCATCTCTATACACATGTTTCAGGGTAGTTGCCCCTCATCAGTAGAGAGTAGAAAGCATCAAAAAATATCTGGGGTTGCTGGAAATGCTGCCAAAATCGTCTCAGGTCTAGTACCACTCACAGGCTCACAGGTGCGTCTCCAGAGCTCGTCAGCTCAATGGCTCAATGGAGCCTTTTAACAGGAAGGCGGGTTGGGAGCACACTGCCTCACATCCCAGTCGAGTTCGCCCCTTTGCATCCTGGTAAATGCAGTTCAAATTTAACGCTTGCTTGAAAGTGTCCGAAGTTTTTCACTAAAGTTAGTGCAGTCATTGCTGTTCATCTCTATACACGTGTTTCAGGGTAGTTGCCTCTCATCAGTAGAGAGTAGAAAGCATCAAAAAATATCTGGGGTTGCTGGAAATGCTGCCAAAATCGTCTCAGGTCTAGTACCACTCACAGGCTCACAGGTGCGTCTCCAGAGCTCGTCAGCTCAAAGGCTCAAGGCAGCCTTTAAACAGGAAGGCGGGTTGGGAGCACACTGACTCACATCCCAGTCGAGTTCGCCCCTTTGCATCCTGGTAAATGCAGTTCAAATTTAACACTTACTTGAAAGTGTCCGAAGTTTTTCACTAAAGTTAGTGCAGTCATTGCTGTTCATCTCTATACACGTGTTTCAGGGTAGTTGCCCCTCATCAGTAGAGAGTAGAAAGCATCAAAAAATATCTGGGGTTGCTGGAAATGTTGCCAAAATCGTCTCAGGTCTAGTACCACTCACAGGCTCACAGGTGCGTCTCCAGAGCTCGTCAGCTCAATGGCTCAAGGGAGCCTTTTAACAGGAAGGCGGGTTGGGAGCACACTGCCTTACATCCCAGTCGAGTTCGCCCCTATGCATCCTAGTAAATGCAGTTCAAATTTAACGCTTACTTGAAAGTGTCCAAAGTTTTTCACTAAAGTTAGTGCAGTCATTGCTGTTCATCTCTATACACGTGTTTCAGGGTAGTTGCCCCTCATCAGTAGAGAGTAGAAAGCATCAAAAAATATCTGGGGTTGCTGGAAATGCTGCCAAAATCGTCTCAGGTCTAGTACCACTCAAAGGCTCACAGGTGCGTCTCCAGAGCTCGTCAGCTCAATGGCTCAAGGGAGCCTTTTAACAGGAAGGCGGGTTGGGAGCACACTGCCTCACATCCCAGTCGAGTTCACCCCTTTGCATCCTGGTAAATGCAGTTCAAATTTAACACTTACTTGAAAGTGTCTGAAGTTTTTCACTAAAGTTAGTGCAGTCGTTGCTGTTCATCTCTATACACGTGTTTCAGGGTAGTTGCCCCTCATCAGTAGAGAGTAGAAAGCATCAAAAAATATCTGGGGTTGCTGGAAATGCTGCCAAAATCGTCTCAGGTCTAGTACCACTCACAGACTCACAGGTGCGTCTCCAGAGCTCGTCAGCTCAATGGCTCAAGGCAGCCTTTAAACAGGAAGGCGGGTTGGGAGCACACTGACTCACATCCCAGTCGAGTTCGCCCCTTTGCATCCTGGTAAATGCAGTTCAAATTTAACACTTACTTGAAAGTGTCCGAAGTTTTTCACTAAAGTTAGTGCAGTCATTGCTGTTCATCTCTATACACGTGTTTCAGGGTAGTTGCCCCTCATCAGTAGAGAGTAGAAAGCATCAAAAAATATCTAGGGTTGCTGGAAATGCTGCCAAAATCGTCTCAGGTCTAGTACCACTCACAGGCTCACAGGTGCGTCTCCAGAGCTCGTCAGCTCAATGGCTCAAGGGAGCCTTTTAACAGGAAGGCGGGTTGGGAGCACACTGCCTTACATCCCAGTCGAGTTCGCCCCTTTGCATCCTAGTAAATGCAGTTCAAATTTAACGCTTACTTGAAAGTGTCCAAAGTTTTTCACTAAAGTTAGTGCAGTCATTGCTGTTCATCTCTATACACGTGTTTCAGGGTAGTTGCCCCTCATCAGTAGAGAGTAGAAAGCATCAAAAAATATCTGGGGTTGCTGGAAATGCTGCCAAAATCGTCTCAGGTCTAGTACCACTCACAGGCTCACAGGTGCGTCTCCAGAGCTCGTCAGCTCAATGGCTCAAGGGAGCCTTTTAACAGGAAGGCGGGTTGGGAGCACACTGCCTCACATCCCAGTCGAGTTCGCCCCTTTGCATCCTGGTAAATGCAGTTCAAATTTAACGCTTGCTTGAAAGTGTCCGAAGTTTTTCACTGAAGTTAGTGCAGTCATTGCTGTTCATCTCTATACACGTGTTTCAGGGTAGTTGCCCCTCATCAGTAGAGAGTAGAAAGCATCAAAAAATATCTGGGGTTGCTGGAAATGCTGCCAAAATCGTCTCAGGTCTAGTACCACTCACAGGCTCACAGTTGCGTCTCCAGAGCTCGTCAGCTCAATGGCTCAAGGGAGCCTTTTAACAGGAAGGCGGGTTGGAAGCACACTGCCTCACATCCCAGTCGAGTTCGCCCCTTTGCATCCTGGTAAATGCAGTTGAAATTTAACGCTTATTTGAAAGTGTCCGAAGTTTTTCACTAAAGTTAGTGCAGTCATTGCTGTTCATCTCTATACACGTGTTTCAGGGTAGTTGCCCCTTGTCAGTAGAGAGTAGAAAGCATCAAAAAATATCTGGGGTTGCTGGAAATGCTGCCAAAATCGTCTCAGGTCTAGTACCACTCACAGGCTCACAGGTGCGTCTCCAGAGCTCGTCAGCTCAATGGCTCAAGGGAGCCTTTTAACAGGAAGGCGGGTTGGGAGCACACTGCCTCACATCCCAGTCGAGTTCGCCCCTTTGCATCCTGGTAAATGCAGTTCAAATTTAACGCTTGCTTGAAAGTGTCCGAAGTTTTTCACTAAAGTTAGTGCAGTCATTGCTGTTCATCTCTATACACGTGTTTCAGGGTAGTTGCCTCTCATCAGTAGAGAGTAGAAAGCATCAAAAAATATCTGGGGTTGCTGGAAATGCTGCCAAAATCGTCTCAGGTCTAGTACCACTCACAGGCTCAAAGGTGCGTCTCCAGAGCTCGTCAGCTCAAAGGCTCAAGGCAGCCTTTAAACAGGAAGGCGGGTTGGGAGCACACTGACTCACATCCCAGTCGAGTTCGCCCCTTTGCATCCTGGTAAATGCAGTTCAAATTTAACACTTACTTGAAAGTGTCCGAAGTTTTTCACTAAAGTTAGTGCAGTCATTGCTGTTCATCTCTATACACGTGTTTCAGGGTAGTTGCCCCTCATCAGTAGAGAGTAGAAAGCATCAAAAAATATCTGGGGTTGCTGGAAATGCTGCCAAAATCGTCTCAGGTCTAGTACCACTCACAGGCTCACAGGTGCGTCTCCAGAGCTCGTCAGCTCAATGGCTCAAGGGAGCCTTTTAACAGGAAGGCGGGTTGGGAGCACACTGCCTTACATCCCAGTCGAGTTCGCCCCTTTGCATCCTAGTAAATGCAGTTCAAATTTAACGCTTACTTGAAAGTGTCCAAAGTTTTTCACTAAAGTTAGTGCAGTCATTGCTGTTCATCTCTATACACGTGTTTCAGGGTAGTTGCCCCTCATCAGTAGAGAGTAGAAAGCATCAAAAAATATCTGGGGTTGCTGGAAATGCTGCCAAAATCGTCTCAGGTCTAGTACCACTCACAGGCTCACAGGTGCGTCTCCAGAGCTCGTCAGCTCAATGGCTCAAGGGAGCCTTTTAACAGGAAGGCGGGTTGGGAGCACACTGCCTCACATCCCAGTCGAGTTCGCCCCTTTCCTTCCTGGTAAATGCAGTTCAAATTTAACGCTTACTTGAAAGTGTCCGAATTTTTTCACTAAAGTTAGTGCAGTCATTGCTGTTCATCTCTATACACGTGTTTCAGGGTAGTTGCCCCTCATCAGTAGAGAGTAGAAAGCATCAAAAAATATCTGGGGTTGCTGGAAATGCTGCCAAAATCGTCTCAGGTCTAGTACCACTCAAAGGCTCACAGGTGCGTCTCCAGAGCTTGTCAGCTCAATGGCTCAAGGGAGCCTTTTAACAGGAAGGCAGGTTGGGAGCACACTGCCTCACATCCCAGTCGAGTTCACCCCTTTGCATCCTGGTAAATGCAGTTCAAATTTAACGCTTACTTGAAAGTGTCTGAAGTTTTTCACTAAAGTTAGTGCAGTCGTTGCTGTTCATCTCTATACACGTGTTTCAGGGTAGTTGCCCCTCATCAGTAGAGAGTAGAAAGCATCAAAAAATATCTGGGGTTGCTGGAAATGCTGCCAAAATCGTCTCAGGTCTAGTACCACTCACAGGCTCACAGGTGCGTCTCCAGAGCTCGTCAGCTCAATGGCTCAAGGCAGCCTTTAAACAGGAAGGCGGGTTGGGAGCACACTGACTCACATCCCAGTCGAGTTCGCCCCTTTGCATCCTGGTAAATGCAGTTCAAATTTAACACTTACTTGAAAGTGTCCGAAGTTTTTCACTAAAGTTAGTGCAGTCATTGCTGTTCATCTCTATACACGTGTTTCAGGGTAGTTGCCCCTCATCAGTAGAGAGTAGAAAGCATCAAAAAATATCTGGGGTTGCTGGAAATGCTGCCAAAATCGTCTCAGGTCTAGTACCACTCACAGGCTCACAGGTGCGTCTCCAGAGCTCGTCAGCTCAATGGCTCAAGGCAGCCTTTAAACAGGAAGGCGGGTTGGGAGCACACTGACTCACATCCCAGTCGAGTTCGCCCCTTTGCATCCTGGTAAATTCAGTTCAAATTTAACGCTTACTTGAAAGTGTCCGAAGTTTTTCACTAAAGTTAGTGCAGTCATTGCTGTTCATCTCTATACACGTGTTTCAGGGTAGTTGCCCCTCATCAGTAGAGAGTAGAAAGCATCAAAAAATATCTGGGGTTGCTGGAAATGCTGCCAAAATCGTCTCAGGTCTAGTACCACTCACAGGCTCACAGGTGCGTCTCCAGAGCTCGTCAGCTCAATGGCTCAAGGGAGCCTTTTAACAGGAAGGCGGGTTGGGAGCACACTGCCTGACATCCCAGTCGAGTTCGCCCCTTTGCATCCTAGTAAATGCAGTTCAAATTTAACGCTTACTTGAAAGTGTCCGAAGTTTTTCACTAAAGTTAGTGCAGTCATTGCTGTTCATCTCTATTCACGTGTTTCAGGGTAGTTGCCCCTCATCAGTAGAGAGTAGAAAGCATCAAAAAATATCTGGGGTTGCTGGAAATGCTGCCAAAATCGTCTCAGGTCTAGTACCACTCACAGGCTCACAGGTGCGTCTCCAGAGCTCGTCAGCTCAATGGCTCAAGGGAGCCTTTTAACAGGAAGGCGGGTTGGGAGCACACTGCCTCACATCCCAGTCGAGTTCGCCCCTTTCCATCCTGGTAAATGCAGTTCAAATTTAACGCTTACTTGAAAGTGTCCGAAGTTTTTCACTAAAGTTAGTGCAGTCATTGCTGTTCATCTCTATACACGTGTTTCAGGGTAGTTGCCCCTCATCCGTAGAGAGTAGAAAGCATCAAAAAATATCTGGGGTTGCTGGAAATGCTGCCAAAATCGTCTCAGGTCTAGTACCACTCACAGGCTCACAGGTGCGTCTCCAGAGCTCGTCAGCTCAATGGCTCAAGGGAGCCTTTTAACAGGAAGGCGGGTTGGGAGCACACTGCCTCACATCCCAGTCGAGTTCGCCCCTTTCCATCCTGGTAAATGCAGTTCAAATTTAACGCTTACTTGAAAGTGTCCGAAGTTTTTCACTAAAGTTAGTGCAGTCGTTGCTGTTCATCTCTATACACGTGTTTCAGGGTAGTTGCCCCTCATCAGTAGAGAGTAGAAAGCATCAAAAAATATCTGGGGTTGCTGGAAATGCTGCCAAAATCGTCTCAGGTCTAGTACCACTCACAGGCTCACAGGTGCGTCTCCAGAGCTCGTCAGCTCAATGGCTCAAGGGAGCCTTTTAACAGGAAGGCGGGTTGGGAGCACACTGCCTCACATCCCAGTCGAGTTCGCCCCTTTCCATCCTGGTAAATGCAGTTCAAATTTAACGCTTACTTGAAAGTGTCCAAAGTTTTTCACTAAAGTTAGTGCAGTCGTTGCTGTTCATCTCTAT
The DNA here is from genome assembly GCF_031143425.1 of Pleurodeles waltl. Classification (NCBI taxonomy): domain Eukaryota; kingdom Metazoa; phylum Chordata; class Amphibia; order Caudata; family Salamandridae; genus Pleurodeles; species Pleurodeles waltl. Next base: position 480,429,442 of record NC_090451.1, read on the forward strand.
ACACGTGTTTCAGGGTAGTTGCCCCTCATCAGTAGAGAGTAGAAAGCATCAAAAAATATTTGGGGTTGCTGGAAATGCAGTCAAAATCGTCTCAGGTCTAGTACCACTCAAAGGCTCACAGGTGCGTCTCCAGAGCTCGTCAGCTCAATGGCTCAAGGGAGCCTTTTAACAGGAAGGCGGGTTGGGAGCACACTGCCTCACATCCCAGTCGAGTTCGCCCCTTTGCATCCTGGTAAATGCAGTTCAAATTTAACGCTTACTTGAAAGTGTCTGAAGTTTTTCACTAAAGTTAGTACAGTCGTTGCTGTTCATCTCTATACACGTGTTTCAGGGTAGTTGCCCCTCATCAGTAGAGAGTAGAAAGCATCAAAAAATATCTGGGGTTGCTGGAAATGCAGTCAAAATCGTCTCAGGTCTAGTACCACTCACAGGCTCACAGGTGCGTCTCCAGAGCTCGTCAGCTCAATGGCTCAAGGCAGCCTTTAAACAGCAAGGCGGGTTGGGAGCACACTGACTCACATCCCAGTCGAGTTCGCCCCTTTGCATCCTGGTAAATGCAGTTCAAATTTAACACTTACTTGAAAGTGTCCGAAGTTTTTCACTAAAGTTAGTGCAGTCATTGCTGTTCATCTCTATACACGTGTTTCAGGGTAGTTGCCCCTCATCAGTAGAGGGTAGAAAGCATCAAAAAATATCTGGGGTTGCTGGAAATGCTGCCAAAATCGTCTCAGGTCTAGTACCACTCACAGGCTCACAGGTGCGTCTCCAGAGCTCGTCAGCTCAATGGCTCAAGGGAGCCTTTTAACAGGAAGGCGGGTTGGGAGCACACTGCCTTTCATCCCAGTCGAGTTCGCCCCTTTGCATCCTAGTAAATGCAGTTCAAATTTAACGCTTACTTGAAAGTGTCCGAAGTTTTTCACTAAAGTTAGTGCAGTCATTGCTGTTCATCTCTATACACGTGTTTCAGGGTAGTTGCCCCTCATCAGTAGAGAGTAGAAAGCATCAAAAAATATCTGGGGTTGCTGGAAATGTTGCCAAAATCGTCTCAGGTCTAGTACCACTCACAGGCTCACAGGTGCGTCTCCAGAGCTCGTCAGCTCAATGGCTCAAGGGAGCCTTTTAACAGGAAGGCGGGTTGGTAGCACACTGCCTCACATCCCAGTCGAGTTCGCCCCTTTGCATCCTGGTAAATGCAGTTCAAATTTAACGCTTACTTGAAAGTGTCCGAAGTTTTTCACTAAAGTTAGTGCAGTCATTGCTGTTCATCTCTATACACGTGTTTCAGGGTAGTTGCCCCTCATCAGTAGAGAGTAGAAAGCATCAAAAAATATCTGGGGTTGCTGGAAATGCTGCCAAAATCGTCTCAGGTCTAGTACCACTCACAGGCTCACAGGTGCGTCTCCAGAGCTCGTCAGCTCAATGGCTCAAGGGAGCCTTTTAACAGGAAGGCGGGTTGGGAGCACACTGCCTTACATCCCAGTCGAGTTCGCCCCTTTGCATCCTAGTAAATGCAGTTCAAATTTAACGCTTACTTGAAAGTGTCCAAAGTTTTTCACTAAAGTTAGTGCAGTCATTGCTGTTCATCTCTATACACGTGTTTCAGGGTAGTTGCCCCTCATCAGTAGAGAGTAGAAAGCATCAAAAAATATCTGGGGTTGCTGGAAATGCTGCCAAAATCGTCTCAGGTCTAGTACCACTCACAGGCTCACAGGTGCGTCTCCAGAGCTCGTCAGCTCAATGGCTCAAGGGAGCCTTTTAACAGGAAGGCGGGTTGGGAGCACACTGCCTCACATCCCAGTCGAGTTCGCCCCTTTCCTTCCTGGTAAATGCAGTTCAAATTTAACGCTTACTTGAAAGTGTCCGAATTTTTTCACTAAAGTTAGTGCAGTCATTGCTGTTCATCTCTATACACGTGTTTCAGGGTAGTTGCCCCTCATCAGTAGAGAGTAGAAAGCATCAAAAAATATCTGGGGTTGCTGGAAATGCTGCCAAAATCGTCTCAGGTCTAGTACCACTCAAAGGCTCACAGGTGCGTCTCCAGAGCTTGTCAGCTCAATGGCTCAAGGGAGCCTTTTAACAGGAAGGCAGGTTGGGAGCACACTGCCTCACATCCCAGTCGAGTTCACCCCTTTGCATCCTGGTAAATGCAGTTCAAATTTAACGCTTACTTGAAAGTGTCTGAAGTTTTTCACTAAAGTTAGTGCAGTCGTTGCTGTTCATCTCTATACACGTGTTTCAGGGTAGTTGCCCCTCATCAGTAGAGAGTAGAAAGCATCAAAAAATATCTGGGGTTGCTGGAAATGCTGCCAAAATCGTCTCAGGTCTAGTACCACTCACAGGCTCACAGGTGCGTCTCCAGAGCTCGTCAGCTCAATGGCTCAAGGCAGCCTTTAAACAGGAAGGCGGGTTGGGAGCACACTGACTCACATCCCAGTCGAGTTCGCCCCTTTGCATCCTGGTAAATGCAGTTCAAATTTAACACTTACTTGAAAGTGTCCGAAGTTTTTCACTAAAGTTAGTGCAGTCATTGCTGTTCATCTCTATACACGTGTTTCAGGGTAGTTGCCCCTCATCAGTAGAGAGTAGAAAGCATCAAAAAATATCTGGGGTTGCTGGAAATGCTGCCAAAATCGTCTCAGGTCTAGTACCACTCACAGGCTCACAGGTGCGTCTCCAGAGCTCGTCAGCTCAATGGCTCAAGGCAGCCTTTAAACAGGAAGGCGGGTTGGGAGCACACTGACTCACATCCCAGTCGAGTTCGCCCCTTTGCATCCTGGTAAATTCAGTTCAAATTTAACGCTTACTTGAAAGTGTCCGAAGTTTTTCACTAAAGTTAGTGCAGTCATTGCTGTTCATCTCTATACACGTGTTTCAGGGTAGTTGCCCCTCATCAGTAGAGAGTAGAAAGCATCAAAAAATATCTGGGGTTGCTGGAAATGCTGCCAAAATCGTCTCAGGTCTAGTACCACTCACAGGCTCACAGGTGCGTCTCCAGAGCTCGTCAGCTCAATGGCTCAAGGGAGCCTTTTAACAGGAAGGCGGGTTGGGAGCACACTGCCTGACATCCCAGTCGAGTTCGCCCCTTTGCATCCTAGTAAATGCAGTTCAAATTTAACGCTTACTTGAAAGTGTCCGAAGTTTTTCACTAAAGTTAGTGCAGTCATTGCTGTTCATCTCTATTCACGTGTTTCAGGGTAGTTGCCCCTCATCAGTAGAGAGTAGAAAGCATCAAAAAATATCTGGGGTTGCTGGAAATGCTGCCAAAATCGTCTCAGGTCTAGTACCACTCACAGGCTCACAGGTGCGTCTCCAGAGCTCGTCAGCTCAATGGCTCAAGGGAGCCTTTTAACAGGAAGGCGGGTTGGGAGCACACTGCCTCACATCCCAGTCGAGTTCGCCCCTTTCCATCCTGGTAAATGCAGTTCAAATTTAACGCTTACTTGAAAGTGTCCGAAGTTTTTCACTAAAGTTAGTGCAGTCATTGCTGTTCATCTCTATACACGTGTTTCAGGGTAGTTGCCCCTCATCCGTAGAGAGTAGAAAGCATCAAAAAATATCTGGGGTTGCTGGAAATGCTGCCAAAATCGTCTCAGGTCTAGTACCACTCACAGGCTCACAGGTGCATCTCCAGAGCTCGTCAGCTCAATGGCTCAAGGGAGCCTTTTAACAGGAAGGCGGGTTGGGAGCACACTGCCTCACATCCCAGTCGAGTTCGCCCCTTTCCATCCTGGTAAATGCAGTTCAAATTTAACGCTTACTTGAAAGTGTCCGAAGTTTTTCACTAAAGTTAGTGCAGTCGTTGCTGTTCATCTCTATACACGTGTTTCAGGGTAGTTGCCCCTCATCAGTAGAGAGTAGAAAGCATCAAAAAATATCTGGGGTTGCTGGAAATGCTGCCAAAATCGTCTCAGGTCTAGTACCACTCACAGGCTCACAGGTGCGTCTCCAGAGCTCGTCAGCTCAATGGCTCAAGGGAGCCTTTTAACAGGAAGGCGGGTTGGGAGCACACTGCCTCACATCCCAGTCGAGTTCGCCCCTTTCCATCCTGGTAAATGCAGTTCAAATTTAACGCTTACTTGAAAGTGTCCAAAGTTTTTCACTAAAGTTAGTGCAGTCGTTGCTGTTCATCTCTATACACGTGTTTCAGGGTAGTTGCCCCTCATCAGTAGAGAGTAGAAAGCATCAAAAAATATTTGGGGTTGCTGGAAATGCAGTCAAAATCGTCTCAGGTCTAGTACCACTCAAAGGCTCACAGGTGCGTCTCCAGAGCTCGTCAGCTCAATGGCTCAAGGGAGCCTTTTAACAGGAAGGCGGGTTGGGAGCACACTGCCTCACATCCCAGTCGAGTTCGCCCCTTTGCATCCTGGTAAATGCAGTTCAAATTTAACGCTTACTTGAAAGTGTCTGAAGTTTTTCACTAAAGTTAGTACAGTCGTTGCTGTTCATCTCTATACACGTGTTTCAGGGTAGTTGCCCCTCATCAGTAGAGAGTAGAAAGCATCAAAAAATATCTGGGGTTGCTGGAAATGCAGTCAAAATCGTCTCAGGTCTAGTACCACTCACAGGCTCACAGGTGCGTCTCCAGAGCTCGTCAGCTCAATGGCTCAAGGCAGCCTTTAAACAGCAAGGCGGGTTGGGAGCACACTGACTCACATCCCAGTCGAGTTCGCCCCTTTGCATCCTGGTAAATGCAGTTCAAATTTAACACTTACTTGAAAGTGTCCGAAGTTTTTCACTAAAGTTAGTGCAGTCATTGCTGTTCATCTCTATACACGTGTTTCAGGGTAGTTGCCCCTCATCAGTAGAGGGTAGAAAGCATCAAAAAATATCTGGGGTTGCTGGAAATGCTGCCAAAATCGTCTCAGGTCTAGTACCACTCACAGGCTCACAGGTGCGTCTCCAGAGCTCGTCAGCTCAATGGCTCAAGGGAGCCTTTTAACAGGAAGGCGGGTTGGGAGCACACTGCCTTTCATCCCAGTCGAGTTCGCCCCTTTGCATCCTAGTAAATGCAGTTCAAATTTAACGCTTACTTGAAAGTGTCCGAAGTTTTTCACTAAAGTTAGTGCAGTCATTGCTGTTCATCTCTATACACGTGTTTCAGGGTAGTTGCCCCTCATCAGTAGAGAGTAGAAAGCATCAAAAAATATCTGGGGTTGCTGGAAATGTTGCCAAAATCGTCTCAGGTCTAGTACCACTCACAGGCTCACAGGTGCGTCTCCAGAGCTCGTCAGCTCAATGGCTCAAGGGAGCCTTTTAACAGGAAGGCGGGTTGGTAGCACACTGCCTCACATCCCAGTCGAGTTCGCCCCTTTGCATCCTGGTAAATGCAGTTCAAATTTAACGCTTACTTGAAAGTGTCCGAAGTTTTTCACTAAAGTTAGTGCAGTCATTGCTGTTCATCTCTATACACGTGTTTCAGGGTAGTTGCCCCTCATCAGTAGAGAGTAGAAAGCATCAAAAAATATCTGGGGTTGCTGGAAATGCTGCCAAAATCGTCTCAGGTCTAGTACCACTCACAGGCTCACAGGTGCGTCTCCAGAGCTCGTCAGCTCAATGGCTCAAGGGAGCCTTTTAACAGGAAGGCGGGTTGGGAGCACACTGCCTGACATCCCAGTCGAGTTCGCCCCTTTGCATCCTAGTAAATGCAGTTCAAATTTAACGCTTACTTGAAAGTGTCCGAAGTTTTTCACTAAAGTTAGTGCAGTCATTGCTGTTCATCTCTATTCACGTGTTTCAGGGTAGTTGCCCCTCATCAGTAGAGAGTAGAAAGCATCAAAAAATATCTGGGGTTGCTGGAAATGCTGCCAAAATCGTCTCAGGTCTAGTACCACTCACAGGCTCACAGGTGCGTCTCCAGAGCTCGTCAACTCAATGGCTCAAGGGAGCCTTTTAACAGGAAGGCGGGTTGGGAGCACACTGCCTCACATCCCAGTCGAGTTCGCCCCTTTCCATCCTGGTAAATGCAGTTCAAATTTAACGCTTACTTGAAAGTGTGCGAAGTTTTTCACTAAAGTTAGTGCAGTCATTGCTGTTCATCTCTATACACGTGTTTCAGGGTAGTTGCCCCTCATCCGAAGAGAGTAGAAAGTATCAAAAAATATCTGGGGTTGCTGGAAATGCTGCCAAAATCGTCTCAGGTCTAGTACCACTCACAGGCTCACAGGTGCGTCTCCAGAGCTCGTCAGCTCAATGGCTCAAGGGAGCCTTTTAACAGGAAGGCGGGTTGGGAGCACACTGCCTCACATCCCAGTCGAGTTCGCCCCTTTCCATCCTGGTAAATGCAGTTCAAATTTAACGCTTACTTGAAAGTGTCCGAAGTTTTTCACTAAAGTTAGTGCAGTCGTTGCTGTTCATCTCTATACACGTGTTTCAGGGTAGTTGCCCCTCATCAGTAGAGAGTAGAAAGCATCAAAAAATATCTGGGGTTGCTGGAAATGCTGGCAAAATCGTCTCAGGTCTAGTACCACTCACAGGCTCACAGGTGCGTCTCCAGAGCTCGTCAGCTCAATGGCTCAAGGGAGCCTTTTAACAGGAAGGCGGGTTGGGAGCACACTGCCTCACATCCCAGTCGAGTTCGCCCCTTTCCATCCTGGTAAATGCAGTTCAAATTTAACGCTTACTTGAAAGTGTCCAAAGTTTTTCACTAAAGTTAGTGCAGTCGTTGCTGTTCATCTCTATACACGTGTTTCAGGGTAGTTGCCCCTCATCAGTAGAGAGTAGAAAGCATCAAAAAATATTTGGGGTTGCTGGAAATGCAGTCAAAATCGTCTCAGGTCTAGTACCACTCAAAGGCTCACAGGTGCGTCTCCAGAGCTCGTCAGCTCAATGGCTCAAGGGAGCCTTTTAACAGGAAGGCGGGTTGGGAGCACACTGCCTCACATCCCAGTCGAGTTCGCCCCTTTGCATCCTGGTAAATGCAGTTCAAATTTAACGCTTACTTGAAAGTGTCTGAAGTTTTTCACTAAAGTTAGTACAGTCGTTGCTGTTCATCTCTATACACGTGTTTCAGGGTAGTTGCCCCTCATCAGTAGAGAGTAGAAAGCATCAAAAAATATCTGGGGTTGCTGGAAATGCAGTCAAAATCGTCTCAGGTCTAGTACCACTCACAGGCTCACAGGTGCGTCTCCAGAGCTCGTCAGCTCAATGGCTCAAGGCAGCCTTTAAACAGGAAGGCGGGTTGGGAGCACACTGACTCACATCCCAGTCGAGTTCGCCCCTTTGCATCCTGGTAAATGCAGTTCAAATTTAACACTTACTTGAAAGTGTCCGAAGTTTTTCACTAAAGTTAGTGCAGTCATTGCTGTTCATCTCTATACACGTGTTTCAGGGTAGTTGCCCCTCATCAGTAGAGAGTAGAAAGCATCAAAAAATATCTGGGGTTGCTGGAAATGCTGCCAAAATCGTCTCAGGTCTAGTACCACTCACAGGCTCACAGGTGCGTCTCCAGAGCTCGTCAGCTCAATGGCTCAAGGGAGCCTTTTAACAGGAAGGCGGGTTGGGAGCACACTGCCTTTCATCCCAGTCGAGTTCGCCCCTTTGCATCCTAGTAAATGCAGTTCAAATTTAACGCTTACTTGAAAGTGTCCGAAGTTTTTCACTAAAGTTAGTGCAGTCATTGCTGTTCATCTCTATACACGTGTTTCAGGGTAGTTGCCCCTCATCAGTAGAGAGTAGAAAGCATCAAAAAATATCTGGGGTTGCTGGAAATGTTGCCAAAATCGTCTCAGGTCTAGTACCACTCACAGGCTCACAGGTGCGTCTCCAGAGCTCGTCAGCTCAATGGCTCAAGGGAGCCTTTTAACAGGAAGGCGGGTTGGTAGCACACTGCCTCACATCCCAGTCGAGTTCGCCCCTTTGCATCCTGGTAAATGCAGTTCAAATTTAACGCTTACTTGAAAGTGTCCGAAGTTTTTCACTAAAGTTAGTGCAGTCATTGCTGTTCATCTCTATACACTTGTTTCAGGGTAGTTGCCCCTCATCAGTAGAGAGTAGAAAGCATCAAAAAATATCTGGGGTTGCTGGAAATGCTGCCAAAATCGTCTCAGGTCTAGTACCACTCAGAGGCTCACAGGTGCGTCTCCAGAGCTCGTCAGCTCAATGGCTCAAGGCAGCCTTTAAACAGGAAGGCGGGTTGGGAGCACACTGACTCACATCCCAGTCGAGTTCGCCCCTTTGCATCCTGGTAAATGCAGTTCAAATTTAACGCTTACTTGAAAGTGTCCGAAGTTTTTCACTAAAGTTAGTGCAGTCAATGCTGTTCATCTCTATACACGTGTTTCAGGGTAGTTGCCCCTCATCAGTAGAGAGTAGAAAGCATCAAAAAATATCTGGGGTTGCTGGAAATGCTGCCAAAATCGTCTCAGGTCTAGTACCACTCACAGGCTCACAGGTGCGACTCCAGAGCTCGTCAGCTCAATGGCTCAAGGGAGCCTTTTAACAGGAAGGCGGGTTGGGAGCACACTGCCTGACATCCCAGTCGAGTTCGCCCCTTTGCATCCTAGTAAATGCAGTTCAAATTTAACGCTTACTTGAAAGTGTCCGAAGTTTTTCACTAAACTTAGTGCAGTCATTGCTGTTCATCTCTATTCACGTGTTTCAGGGTAGTTGCCCCTCATCAGTAGAGAGTAGAAAGCATCAAAAAATATCTGGGGTTGCTGTAAATGCTGCCAAAATCGTCTCAGGTCTAGTACCACTCACAGGCTCACAGGTGCGTCTCCAGAGCTCGTCAGCTCAATGGCTCAAGGGAGCCTTTTAACAGGAAGGCGGGTTGGGAGCACACTGCCTCACATCCCAGTCGAGTTCGCCCCTTTCCATCCTGGTAAATGCAGTTCAAATTTAACGCTTACTTGAAAGTTTCCGAAGTTTTTCACTAAAGTTAGTGCAGTCATTGCTGTTCATCTCTATACACGTGTTTCAGGGTAGTTGCCCCTCATCAGTACAGAGTAGAAAGCATCAAAAAATATCTGGGGTTGCTGGAAATGCTGCCAAAATCGTCTCAGGTCTAGTACCACTCACAGGCTCACAGGTGCGTCTCCAGAGCTCGTCAGCTCAATGGCTCAAGGGAGCCTTTTAACAGGAAGGCGGGTTGGGAGCACACTGCCTCACATCCCAGTCGAGTTCGCCCCTTTCCATCCTGGTAAATGCAGTTCAAATTTAACGCTTACTTGAAAGTGTCCGAAGTTTTTCACTAAAGTTAGTGCAGTCGTTGCTGTTCATCTCTATAAACGTGTTTCAGGGTAGTTGCCCCTCATCAGTAGAGAGTAGAAAGCATCAAAAAATATCTGGGGTTGCTGGAAATGCTGCCAAAATCGTCTCAGGTCTAGTACCACTCACAGGCTCACAGGTGCGTCTCCAGAGCTCGTCAGCTCAATGGCTCAAGGGAGCCTTTTAACAGGAAGGCGGGTTGGGAGCACACTGCCTCACATCCCAGTCGAGTTCGCCCCTTTCCATCCTGGTAAATGCAGTTCAAATTTAACGCTTACTTGAACGTGTCCGAAGTTTTTCACTAAAGTTAGTGCAGTCGTTGCTGTTCATCTCTATACACGTGTTTCAGGGTAGTTGCCCCTCATCAGTAGAGAGTAGAAAGCATCAAAAAATATCTGGGGTTGCTGGAAATGCTGCCAAAATCGTCTCAGGTCTAGTACCACTCAAAGGATCACAGGTGCGTCTCCAGAGCTCGTCAGCTCAATGGCTCAAGGGAGCCTTTTAACAGGAAGGCGGGTTGGGAGCACACTGACTCACATCCCAGTCGAGTTCGCCCCTTTGCATCCTGGTAAATGCAGTTCAAATTTAAAGCTTACTTGAAAGTGTCTGAAGTTTTTCACTAAAGTTAGTGCAGTCGTTGCTGTTCATCTCTATACACGTGTTTCAGGGTAGTTGCCCCTCATCAGTAGAGAGTAGAAAGCATCAAAAAATATCTGGGGTTGCTGGAAATGCTGCCAAAATCGTCTCAGGTCTAGTACCACTCACAGGCTCACAGGTGCGTCTCCAGAGCTCGTCAACTCAATGGCTCAAGGCAGCCTTTAAACAGGAAGGCGGGTTGGGAGCACACTGACTCACATCCCAGTCGAGTTCGCCCCTTTGCATCCTGGTAAATGCAGTTCAAATTTAAGACTTACTTGAAAGTGTCCGAAGTTTTTCACTAAAGTTAGTGCAGTCATTGCTGTTCATCTCTATACACGTGTTTCAGGGTAGTTGCCCCTCATCAGTAGAGAGTAGAAAGCATAAAAAAATATCTGGGGTTGCTGGAAATGCTGCCAAAATCGTCTCAGGTCTAGTACCACTCACAGGCTGACAGGTGCGTCTCCAGAGCTCGTCAGCTCAATGGCTCAAGGGAGCCTTTTAACAGGAAGGCGGGTTGGGAGCACACTGCCTTACATCCCAGTCGAGTTCGCCCCTTTGCATCCTAGTAAATGCAGTTCAAATTTAACGCTTACTTGAAAGTGTCCAAAGTTTTTCACTAAAGTTAGTGCAGTCATTGCTGTTCATCTCTATACACGTGTTTCAGGGTAGTTGCCCCTCATCAGTAGAGAGTAGAAAGCATCAAAAAATATCTGGGGTTGCTGGAAATGTTGCCAAAATCGTCTCAGGTCTAGTACCACTCACAGGCTCACAGGTGCGTCTCCAGAGCTCGTCAGCTCAATGGCTCAAGGGAGCCTTTTAACAGGAAGGCGGGTTGGTAGCACGCTGCCTCACATCCCAGTCGAGTTCGCCCCTTTGCATCCTGGTAAATGCAGTTCAAATTTAACGCTTACTTGAAAGTGTCCGAAGTTTTTCACTAAAGTTAGTGCAGTCATTGCTGTTCATCTCTATACACTTGTTTCAGGGTAGTTGCCCCTCATCAGTAGAGAGTAGAAAGCATCAAAAAATATCTGGGGTTGCTGGAAATGCTGCCAAAATCGTCTCAGGTCTAGTACCACTCACAGGCTCACAGGTGCGTCTCCAGAGCTCGTCAGCTCAATGGCTCAAGGGAGCCTTTTAACAGGAAGGCGGGTTGGGAGCACACTGCCTCACATCCCAGTCGAGTTCGCCCCTTTGCATCCTGGTAAATGCAGTTCAAATTTAACGCTTACTTGAAAGTGTCCGAAGTTTTTCACTAAAGTTAGTGCAGTCATTGCTGTTCATCTCTATACACGTGTTTCAGGGTAGTTGCCCCTCATCAGTAGAGAGTAGAAAGCATCAAAAAATATCTGGGGTTGCTGGAAATGTTGCCAAAATCGTCTCAGGTCTAGTACCACTCACAGGCTCACAGGTGCGTCTCCAGAGCTCGTCAGCTCAATGGCTCAAGGGAGCCTTTTAACAGGAAGGCGGGTTGGTAGCACGCTGCCTCACATCCCAGTCGAGTTCGCCCCTTTGCATCCTGGTAAATGCAGTTCAAATTTAACGCTTACTTGAAAGTGTCCGAAGTTTTTCACTAAAGTTAGTGCAGTCATTGCTGTTCATCTCTATACACTTGTTTCAGGGTAGTTGCCTCTCATCAGTAGAGAGTAGAAAGCATCAAAAAATATCTGGGGTTGCTGGAAATGCTGCCAAAATCGTCTCAGGTCTAGTACCACTTACAGGCTCACAGGTGCGTCTCCAGAGCTCGTCAGCTCAATGGCTCAAGGGAGCCTTTTAACAGGAAGGCGGGTTGGGAGCACACTGCCTCACATCCCAGTCGAGTTCGCCCCTTTGCATCCTGGTAAATGCAGTTCAAATTTAACGCTTACTTGAAAGTGTCCAAAGTTTTTCACTAAAGTTAGTGCAGTCATTGCTATTCATCTCTATACACGTGTTTCAGGGTAGTTGCCCCTCATCAGTAGAGAGTAGAAAGCATCAAAAAATATCTGGGGTTGCTGGAAATGCTGCCAAAATCAGGTCTAGTACCACTCACAGGCTCACAGGTGCGTCTCCAGAGCTCGTCAGCTCAATGGCTCAAGGGAGCTTTTTAACAGGATGGTGGGTTCGGAAGTAAGCATTAAATTTGAACTGCATTTACCAGGATGCAAAGGGGCTAACTCGACTGGGATGTGAGGCAGTGTGCTCCCAACCCGCCTTCCTATTTAAAGGCTCCCTTGAGCCATTGAGCTGACAACCTCTGGAGACGCACCTGTGAGCCTGTGAGTGGTCCTAGACCTGAGACTATTTTGGCAGCATTTCCAGCAACCCCAGATATTTTTGGATGTTATCTACTCTCTACTGATGAGGGGCAACTACCCTGAAACACATGTATAGAGATGAACAGAAATGACTGCACTAACTTTAGTGAAAAACTACGGACACTTTCAAGTAAGCATTAAATTTGAACTGCATTTACCAGGATGCAAAGGGGCGAACTCGACTGGGATGTGAGGCAGTGTGCTCCCAACCCGCCTTCCTGTTAAAAGGCTCCCTTGAGCCATTGAGCTGACGAGCTCTGGAGACGCACCTGTGAGACTGTGAGTGGTACTAGACCTGAGACGATTTTGGCAGCATTTCCAGCAACCCCAGATATTTTTTTATGCTTTCTACTCTCTACTGATAAGGGGCAACTACCCTGAAACACGTGTATAGAGATGAACAGCAATGACTGCACTAACTTTAGTGAAAAACTACGGACACTTTCAAGTAAGCATTAAATTTGAACTGCATTTACCAGGATGCAAAGGGGCGAACTCGACTGGGATGTGAGGCAGTGTGCTCCCAACCCGCCTTCCTGTTAAAAGGCTCACTTGAGACATTGAGCTGACAAGCTCAGGAGACGCACCTGTGAGCCTGTGAGTGGTACTAGACCTGAGACGATTTTGGCAGCATTTCCAGGAACCCCAGATATTTTTTGATCATTTCTACTCTCTACTGATGAGGTGCAACTACCCTGAAACACGTGTATAGAGATGAACAGCAATGACTGCACTAACTTTAGTTAAAAACTACGGACACTTTCAAGTAAGCATTAAATTTGAACTGCATTTACCAGGATGCAAAGGGGGAACTCGACTGGGATGTGAGGCAGTGTGCTCCCAACCCGCCTTCCTGTTAAAAGGCTCCCTTGAGCCATTGAGCTGACGAGCTCTGGAGACGCACCTGTGAGCCTGTGAGTGGTACTAAACCTGAGACGATTTTGGCAGCATTTCCAGCAACCCCAGATATTTTTTTATGCTTTCTACTCTCTACTGATGAGGGGCAACTACCCTGAAACACGTGTATAGAGATGAACAGCAATGACTGCACTAACTTTAGTGAAAAACTACGGACACTTTCAAGTAAGCATTAAATTTGAACAGCATTTACCAGGATGCAAAGGGGCGAACTTGACTGGGATGTGAGGCAGTGTGCTCCCAACCCGCCTTCCTGTTAAAAGGCTCCCTTGAGCCATTGAGCTGACGAGCTCTGGAGACGCACCTGTGAGCCTGTGAGTGGTACTAGACCTGAGACGATTTTGGCAGCATTTCCAGCAACCCCAGATATTTTTTGATGCTTTCTACTCTCTACTGATGAGGGGCAACTACCCTTAAACACGTGTATAGAGATGAACAGCAATGAATGCACTAACTTTAGTGAAAAACTATGGACACTTTCAAGTAAGCATTAAATTTTAACTGCATTTACCAGGATGCAAAGGGGCGAACTCGACTGGGATGTGAGGCAGTGTGCTCCCAACCCGCCTTCCTGTTAAAAGGCTCCCTTGAGCCATTGAGCTGACGAGCTCTGGAGACGCACCTGTGAGCCTGTGAGTGGTACTAGACCTGAGACGATTTTGGCAGCATTTCCAGCAACCCCAGATATTTTTTGATGCTTTCTACTCTCTACTGATGAGGGGCAACTACCCTGAAACACGTGTATAGAGATGAACAGCAATGACTGCACTAACTTTAGTGAAAAACTACGGACACTTTCAGGTAAGAATTAAATTTGAAATGCATTTACCAGGATGCAAAGGGGCGAACTCGACTGGGATGTGAGGCAGTGTGCTCCCAACCCGCCTTCCTGTTAAAAGGCTCCCTTGAGCCATTGAGCTGACGAGCTCTGGAGACGCACCTGTGAGCCTGTGAGTGGTACTAGACCTGAGACGATTTTGGCAGCATTTCCAGCAACCCCAGATATTTTTTCATGCTTTCTACTCTCTACTGATGAGGGGCAACTACCCTGAAACACGTGTATAGAGATGAACAGCAATGATTGCACTAACTTTAGAGAAAAACTACGGACACTTTCAAGTAAGCATTAATTTTGAACTGCATTTACCAGGATGCAAAGGGGCGAACACGACTGTGATGTGAGGCAGTGTGCTCCCAACCCGCCTTCCTGTTAAAAGGCTCCCTTGAGCCATTGAGCTGACGAGCTCTGGAGACGCACCAGTGAGTGGTACTAGACCTGAGACGATTTTGGCAGCATTTCCAGCAACCCCAGATATTTTTTCATGCTTTCTACTCTCTACTGATGAGGGGCAACTACCCTGAAACATGTGTATAGAGATGAACAGCAATGACTGCACTAACTTTAATGAAAAACTATGGACACTTTCAAGTAAGCATAAAATTTGAACTGCATTTACCAGGATGCAAAGGGGAACTCGACTGGGATGTGAGGCAGTGTGCTCCCAACCCTCCTTCCTGTTAAAAGGCTCCCTTGAGCCATTGAGCTGACGAGCTCTGGAGACGCACCTGTGAGCCTGTGAGTGGTACTAGACCTGAGACGATTTTGGCAGCATTTCCAGCAACCCCAGATATTTTTTGATGCTTTCTACTCTCTACTGATGAGGGGCAACTACGCTGAAACACGTGTATAGAGATGAACAGCAATGACTGCACTAACTTTAGTGAAAAACTACGGACACTTTCAAGTAAGCATTAAATTTGAACAGCATTTACCAGGATGCAAAGGGGCGAACTTGACTGGGATGTGAGGCAGTGTGCTCCCAACCCGCCTTCCTGTTAAAAGGCTCCCTTGAGCCATTGAGCTGACGAGCTCTGGAGACGCACCTGTGAGCCTGTGAGTGGTACTAGACCTGAGACGATTTTGGCACCATTTCCAGCAACCCCAGATATTTTTTGATGCTTTCTACTCTCTACTGATGAGGGGCAACTACCCTTAAACACGTGTATAGAGATGAACAGCAATGAATGCACTAACTTTAGTGAAAAACTATGGACATTTTCAAGTAAGCATTAAATTTTAACTGCATTTACCAGGATGCAAAGGGGCGAACTCGACTGGGATGTGAGGCAGTGTGCTCCCAACCCGCCTTCCTGTTAAAAGGCTCCCTTGAGCCATATAGCTGACGAGCTCTGGAGACGCACCTGTGAGCCTGTGAGTGGTACTAGACCTGAGACGATTTTGGCAGCATTTCTACCAACCCCAGATATTTTTTGATGCTTTCTACTCTCTACTGATGAGGGGCAACTACCCTGAAACACGTGTATAGAGATGAACAGCAATGACTGCACTAACTTTAGTGAAAAACTACGGACACTTTCAGGTAAGCATTAAATTTGAAATGCATTTACCAGGATGCAAAGGGGCGAACTCGACTGGGATGTGAGGCAGTGTGCTCCCAACCCGCCTTCCTGTTAAAAGGCTCCCTTGAGCCATTGAGCTGACGAGCTCTGGAGACGCACCTGTGAGCCTGTGAGTGGTACTAGACCTGAGACGATTTTGGCAGCATTTCCAGCAACCCCAGATATTTTTTGATGCTTTCTACTCTCTACTGATGAGGGGCAACTACCCTGAAACACGTGTATAGAGATGAACAGCAATGATTGCACTAACTTTAGAGAAAAACTACGGACACTTTCAAGTAAGCATTAATTTTGAACTGCATTTACCAGGATGCAAAGGGGCGAACACGACTGGGATGTGAGGCAGTGTGCTCCCAACCCGCCTTCCTGTTAAAAGGCTCCCTTGAGCCATTGAGCTGACGAGCTCTGGAGACGCACCTGTGAGTGGTACTAGACCTGAGACGATTTTGGCAGCATTTCCAGCAACCCCAGATATTTTTTCATGCTTTCTACTCTCTACTGATGAGGGGCAACTACCCTGAAACATGTGTATAGAGATGAACAGCAATGACTGCACTAACTTTAATGAAAAACTATGGACACTTTCAAGTAAGCATAAAATTTGAACTGCATTTACCAGGATGCAAAGGGGAACTCGACTGGGATGTGAGGCAGTGTGCTCCCAACCCTCCTTCCTGTTAAAAGGCTCCCTTGAGCCATTGAGCTGACGAGCTCTGGAGACGCACCTGTGAGCCTGTGAGTGGTACTAGACCTGAGACGATTTTGGCAGCATTTCCAGCAACCCCAGATATTTTTTTATGCTTTCTACTCTCTACTGATGAGGGGCAACTACCCTGAAACACGTGTATAGAGATGAACAGCAATGACTGCACTAACTTTAGTGAAAAACTACGGACACTTTCAGGTAAGCATTAAATTTGAAATACATTTACCAGGATGCAAAGGGGCGAACTCGACTGGGATGTGAGGCAGTGTGCTCCCAACCCGCCTTCCTGTTAAAAGGCTCCCTTGAGCCATTGAGCTGACGAGCTCTGGAGACGCACCTGTGAGCCTGTGAGTGGTACTAGACCTGAGACGATTTTGGCAGCATTTCCAGCAACCCCAGATATTTTTTGATGCTTTCTACTCTCTACTGATGAGGGGCAACTACCCTGAAACACGTGTATAGAGATGAACAGCAATGATTGCACTAACTTTCGAGAAAAACTACGGACACTTTCAAGTAAGCATTAATTTTGAACTGCATTTACCAGGATGCAAAGGGGCGAACACGACTGGGATGTGAGGCAGTGTGCTCCCAACCCGCCTTCCTGTTAAAAGGCTCCCTTGAGCCATTGAGCTGACGAGCTCTGGAGACGCACCTGTGAGTGGTACTAGACCTGAGACGATTTTGGCAGCATTTCCAGCAACCCCAGATATTTTTTCATGCTTTCTACTCTCTACTGATGAGGGGCAACTACCCTGAAACATGTGTATAGAGATGAACAGCAATGACTGCACTAACTTTAATGAAAAACTATGGACACTTTCAAGTAAGCATAAAATTTGAACTGCATTTACCAGGATGCAAAGGGGAACTCGACTGGGATGTGAGGCAGTGTGCTCCCAACCCTCCTTCCTGTTAAAAGGCTCCCTTGAGCCATTGAGCTGACGAGCTCTGGAGACGCACCTGTGAGCCTGTGAGTGGTACTAGACCTGAGACGATTTTGGCAGCATTTCCAGCAACCCCAGATATTTTTTGATGCTTTCTACTCTCTACTGATGAGGGGCAACTACGCTGAAACACGTGTATAGAGATGAACAGCAATGACTGCACTAACTTTAGTGAAAAACTACGGACACTTTCAAGTAAGCATTAAATTTGAACAGCATTTACCAGGATGCAAAGGGGCGAACTTGACTGGGATGTGAGGCAGTGTGCTCCCAACCCGCCTTCCTGTTAAAAGGCTCCCTTGAGCCATTGAGCTGACGAGCTCTGGAGACGCACCTGTGAGCCTGTGAGTGGTACTAGACCTGAGACGATTTTGGCAGCATTTCCAGCAACCCCAGATATTTTTTGATGCTTTCTACTCTCTACTGATGAGGGGCAACTACCCTTAAACACGTGTATAGAGATGAACAGCAATGAATGCACTAACTTTAGTGAAAAACTATGGACACTTTCAAGTAAGCATTAAATTTTAACTGCATTTACCAGGATGCAAAGGGGCGAACTCGACTGGGATGTGAGGCAGTGTGCTCCCAACCCGCCTTCCTGTTAAAAGGCTCCCTTGAGCCATATAGCTGACGAGCTCTGGAGACGCACCTGTGAGCCTGTGAGTGGTACTAGACCTGAGACGATTTTGGCAGCATTTCCACCAACCCCAGATATTTTTTGATGCTTTCTACTCTCTACTGATGAGGGGCAACTACCCTGAAACACGTGTATAGAGATGAACAGCAATGACTGCACTAACTTTAGTGAAAAACTACGGACACTTTCAGGTAAGCATTAAATTTGAAATGCATTTACCAGGATGCAAAGGGGCGAACTCGACTGGGATGTGAGGCAGTGTGCTCCCAACCCGCCTTCCTGTTAAAAGGCTCCCTTGAGCCATTGAGCTGACGAGCTCTGGAGACGCACCTGTGAGCCTGTGAGTGGTACTAGACCTGAGACGATTTTGGCAGCATTTCCAGCAACCCCAGATATTTTTTGATGCTTTCTACTCTCTACTGATGAGGGGCAACTACCCTGAAACACGTGTATAGAGATGAACAGCAATGATTGCACTAACTTTAGAGAAAAACTACGGACACTTTCAAGTAAGCATTAATTTTGAACTGCATTTACCAGGATGCAAAGGGGCGAACACGACTGGGATGTGAGGCAGTGTGCTCCCAACCCGCCTTCCTGTTAAAAGGCTCCCTTGAGCCATTGAGCTGACGAGCTCTGGAGACGCACCTGTGAGTGGTACTAGACCTGAGACGATTTTGGCAGCATTTCCAGCAACCCCAGATATTTTTTCATGCTTTCTACTCTCTACTGATGAGGGGCAACTACCCTGAAACATGTGTATAGAGATGAACAGCAATGACTGCACTAACTTTAATGAAAAACTACGGACACTTTCAAGTAAGCATAAAATTTGAACTGCATTTACCAGGATGCAAAGGGGAACTCGACTGGGATGTGAGGCAGTGTGCTCCCAACCCTCCTTCCTGTTAAAAGGCTCCCTTGAGCCATTGAGCTGACGAGCTCTGGAGACGCACCTGTGAGCCTGTGAGTGGTACTAGACCTGAGACGATTTTGGCAGCATTTCCAGCAACCCCAGATATTTTCTTATGCTTTCTACTCTCTACTGATGAGGGGCAACTACCCTGAAACACGTGTATAGAAATGAACAGCAATGACTGCACTAACTTTAGTGAAAAACTACGGACACTTTCAAGTAAGCATTAAATTTGAACTGCATTTACCAGGATGCAAAGGGGCGAACTCGACTGGGATGTGAGGCAGTGTGCTCCCAACCCGCCTTCCTGTTAAAAGGCTCCCTTGAGACATTGAGCTGACGAGCTCAGGAGACGCACCTGTGAGCCTGTGAGTGGTACTAGACCTGAGACGATTTTGGCAGCATTTCCACCAACCCCAGATATTTTTTGATGCTTTCTACTCTCTACTGATGAGGGGCAACTACCCTGAAACACGTGTATAGAGATGAACAGCAATGACTGCACTAACTTTAGTGAAAAACTACGGACACTTTCAGGTAAGCATTAAATTTGAAATGCATTTACCAGGATGCAAAGGGGCGAACTCGACTGGGATGTGAGGCAGTGTGCTCCCAACCCGCCTTCCTGTTAAAAGGCTCCCTTGAGCCATTGAGCTGACGAGCTCTGGAGACGCACCTGTGAGCCTGTGAGTGGTACTAGACCTGAGACGATTTTGGCAGCATTTCCAGCAACCCCAGATATTTTTTGATGCTTTCTACTCTCTACTGATGAGGGGCAACTACCCTGAAACACGTGTATAGAGATGAACAGCAATGATTGCACTAACTTTAGAGAAAAACTACGGACACTTTCAAGTAAGCATTAATTTTGAACTGCATTTACCAGGATGCAAAGGGGCGAACACGACTGGGATGTGAGGCAGTGTGCTCCCAACCCGCCTTCCTGTTAAAAGGCTCCCTTGAGCCATTGAGCTGACGAGCTCTGGAGACGCACCTGTGAGTGGTACTAGACCTGAGACGATTTTCGCAGCATTTCCAGCAACCCCAGATATTTTTTCATGCTTTCTACTCTCTACTGATGAGGGGCAACTACCCTGAAACATGTGTATAGAGATGAACAGCAATGACTGCACTAACTTTAATGAAAAACTATGGACACTTTCAAGTAAGCATAAAATTTGAACTGCATTTACCAGGATGCAAAGGGGAACTCGACTGGGATGTGAGGCAGTGTGCTCCCAACCCTCCTTCCTGTTAAAAGGCTCCCTTGAGCCATTGAGCTGACAAGCTCTGGAGACGCACCTGTGAGCCTGTGAGTGGTACTAGACCTGAGACGATTTTGGCAGCATTTCCAGCAACCCCAGATATTTTTTTATGCTTTCTACTCTCTACTGATGAGGGGCAACTACCCTGAAACACGTGTATAGAGATGAACAGCAATGACTGCACTAACTTTAGTGAAAAACTACGGACACTTTCAGGTAAGCATTAAATTTGAAATGCATTTAACAGGATGCAAAGGGGCGAACTCGACTGGGATGTGAGGCAGTGTGCTCCCAACCCGCCTTCCTGTTAAAAGGCTCCCTTGAGCCATTGAGCTGACGAGCTCTGGAGACGCACCTGTGAGCCTGTGAGTGGTACTAGACCTGAGACGATTTTGGCAGCATTTCCAGCAACCCCAGATATTTTTTGATGCTTTCTACTCTCTACTGATGAGGGGCAACTACCCTGAAACACGTGTATAGAGATGAACAGCAATGATTGCACTAACTTTCGAGAAAAACTACGGACACTTTCAAGTAAGCATTAATTTTGAACTGCATTTACCAGGATGCAAAGGGGCGAACACGACTGGGATGTGAGGCAGTGTGCTCCCAACCCGCCTTCCTGTTAAAAGGCTCCCTTGAGCCATTGAGCTGACGAGCTCTGGAGACGCACCTGTGAGTGGTACTAGACCTGAGACGATTTTGGCAGCATTTCCAGCAACCCCAGATATTTTTTCATGCTTTCTACTCTCTACTGATGAGGGGCAACTACCCTGAAACATGTGTATAGAGATGAACAGCAATGACTGCACTAACTTTAATGAAAAACTATGGACACTTTCAAGTAAGCATAAAATTTGAACTGCATTTACCAGGATGCAAAGGGGAACTCGACTGGGATGTGAGGCAGTGTGCTCCCAACCCTCCTTCCTGTTAAAAGGCTCCCTTGAGCCATTGAGCTGACGAGCTCTGGAGACGCACCTGTGAGCCTGTGAGTGGTACTAGACCTGAGACGATTTTGGCAGCATTTCCAGCAACCCCAGATATTTTTTGATGCTTTCTACTCTCTACTGATGAGGGGCAACTACGCTGAAACACGTGTATAGAGATGAACAGCAATGACTGCACTAACTTTAGTGAAAAACTACGGACACTTTCAAGTAAGCATTAAATTTGAACAGCATTTACCAGGATGCAAAGGGGCGAACTTGACTGGGATGTGAGGCAGTGTGCTCCCAACCCGCCTTCCTGTTAAAAGGCTCCCTTGAGCCATTGAGCTGACGAGCTCTGGAGACGCACCTGTGAGCCTGTGAGTGGTACTAGACCTGAGACGATTTTGGCAGCATTTCCAGCAACCCCAGATATTTTTTGATGCTTTCTACTCTCTACTGATGAGGGGCAACTACCCTTAAACACGTGTATAGAGATGAACAGCAATGAATGCACTAACTTTAGTGAAAAACTATGGACACTTTCAAGTAAGCATTAAATTTTAACTGCATTTACCAGGATGCAAAGGGGCGAACTCGACTGGGATGTGAGGCAGTGTGCTCCCAACCCGCCTTCCTGTTAAAAGGCTCCCTTGAGCCATATAGCTGACGAGCTCTGGAGACGCACCTGTGAGCCTGTGAGTGGTACTAGACCTGAGACGATTTTGGCAGCATTTCCACCAACCCCAGATATTTTTTGATGCTTTCTACTCTCTACTGATGAGGGGCAACTACCCTGAAACACGTGTATAGAGATGAACAGCAATGACTGCACTAACTTTAGTGAAAAACTACGGACACTTTCAGGTAAGCATTAAATTTGAAATGCATTTACCAGGATGCAAAGGGGCGAACTCGACTGGGATGTGAGGCAGTGTGCTCCCAACCCGCCTTCCTGTTAAAAGGCTCCCTTGAGCCATTGAGCTGACGAGCTCTGGAGACGCACCTGTGAGCCTGTGAGTGGTACTAGACCTGAGACGATTTTGGCAGCATTTCCAGCAACCCCAGATATTTTTTGATGCTTTCTACTCTCTACTGATGAGGGGCAACTACCCTGAAACACGTGTATAGAGATGAACAGCAATGATTGCACTAACTTTAGAGAAAAACTACGGACACTTTCAAGTAAGCATTAATTTTGAACTGCATTTACCAGGATGCAAAGGGGCGAACACGACTGGGATGTGAGGCAGTGTGCTCCCAACCCGCCTTCCTGTTAAAAGGCTCCCTTGAGCCATTGAGCTGACGAGCTCTGGAGACGCACCTGTGAGTGGTACTAGACCTGAGACGATTTTGGCAGCATTTCCAGCAACCCCAGATATTTTTTCATGCTTTCTACTCTCTACTGATGAGGGGCAACTACCCTGAAACATGTGTATAGAGATGAACAGCAATGACTGCACTAACTTTAATGAAAAACTATGGACACTTTCAAGTAAGCATAAAATTTGAACTGCATTTACCAGGATGCAAAGGGGAACTCGACTGGGATGTGAGGCAGTGTGCTCCCAACCCTCCTTCCTGTTAAAAGGCTCCCTTGAGCCATTGAGCTGACGAGCTCTGGAGACGCACCTGTGAGCCTGTGAGTGGTACTAGACCTGAGACGATTTTGGCAGCATTTCCAGCAACCCCAGATATTTTCTTATGCTTTCTACTCTCTACTGATGAGGGGCAACTACCCTGAAACACGTGTATAGAAATGAACAGCAATGACTGCACTAACTTTAGTGAAAAACTACGGACACTTTCAAGTAAGCATTAAATTTGAACTGCATTTACCAGGATGCAAAGGGGCGAACTCGACTGGGATGTGAGGCAGTGTGCTCCCAACCCGCCTTCCTGTTAAAAGGCTCCCTTGAGACATTGAGCTGACGAGCTCAGGAGACGCACCTGTGAGCCTGTGAGTGGTACTAGACCTGAGACAATTTTGGCAGCATTTCCAGCAACCCCAGATATTTTTTGATCATTTTTACTCTCTACTGATGAGGGGCAACTACCCTGAAACACGTGTATAGAGATGAACAGCAATGACTGCACTAACTTTAGTGAAAAACTACGGACACTTTCAAGTAAGCGTTAAATTTGAACTGCATTTACCAGGATGCAAAGGGGCGAACTCGACTGGGATGTGAGGCAGTGTGCTCCCAACCCGCCTTCCTGTTAAAAGGCTCCCTTGAGCCATTGAGCTGACGAGCTCTGGAGACGCACCTGTGAGCCTGTGAGTGGTACTAGACCTGAGACGATTTTGGCAGCATTTCCAGCAACCCCAGATATTTTTTTATGCTTTCTACTCTCTACTGATGAGGGGCAACTACCCTGAAACACGTGTATAGAGATGAACAGCAATGACTGCACTAACTTTAGTGAAAAACTACGGACACTTTCAAGTAAGCATTAAATTTGAACTGCATTTACCAGGATGCAAAGGGGTGAACTCGACTGGGATGTGAGGCAGTGTGCTCCCAACCCGCCTTCCTGTTAAGAGGCTCCCTTGATCCATTGAGCTGACGAGCTCTGGAGACGCAACTGTGAGCCTGTGAGTGGTACTAGACCTGAGACGATTTTGGCAGCATTTCCAGCAACCCCAGATATTTTTTGATGCTTTCTACTCTCTACTGATGAGGGGCAACTACCCTGAAACACGTGTATAGAGATGAACAGCAATGACTGCACTAACTTTAATGAAAAACTATGGACACTTTCAAATAAGCATAAAATTTGAACAGCATTTACCAGGATGCAAAGGGGCGAACTCGACTGGGATGTGAGGCAGTGTGCTCCCAACCCGCCTTCCTGTTAAAAGGCTCCCTTGAGCCATTGAGCTGACGAGCTCTGGAGACGCACCTGTGAGCCTGTGAGTGGTACTAGACCTGAGACGATTTTGGCAGCATTTCCAGCAACCCCAGATATTTTTTGATGCTTTCTACTCTCTACTGATGAGGGGCAACTACCCTGAAACACATGTATAGAGATGAATAGCAATGACTCCACTAACTTTAGTGAAAAACTACGGACACTTTCAAGTAAGCATTAAATTTGAACTGCATTTTACAGGATGCAAAGGGGCGAACTCGACTGGGATGTGAGGCAGTGTGCTCCCAACCCGCCTTCCTGTTAAAAGGCTCCCTTGAGCCATTGAGCTGACGAGCTCTGGAGACGCACCTGTGAGCCTGTGAGTGGTACTAGACCTGAGAAGATTTTGGCAGCATTTCCAGCAACCCCAGATATTTTTTGATGGTTTCTACTCTCTACTGGTGAGGGGCAACTACCCTGAAACACGTGTAGAGAGATGAACAGTAATGACTGCACTAACTTTAGTGAAAAACTACGGACACTTTCAAGTAAGCATTAAATTTGAACTGCATTTACCAGGATGCAAAGGGGCGAACTCGACTGGGATGTGAGGCAGTGTGCTCCCAACCCGCCTTCCTGTTAAAAGGCTCCCTTGAGCCATTGACCTGACGAGCTCTGGAGACGTACCTGTGAGCCTGTGAGTGGTACTAAACCTGAGACGATTTTGGCAGCATTTCCAGCAACCCCAGATATTTTTTGATGCTTTCTACTCTCTACTGATGAGGGGCAACTACCCTGAAACACGTGTATAGAGATGAACAGCAATGACTGCACTAACTTTAGTGAAAAACTACGGACACTTTCAAGTAAGCATTAAATTTGAACTGCATTTACCAGGATGCAAAGGGGCGAACTCGACTGGGATGTGAGGCAGTGTGCTCCCAACCCGCCTTCCTGTTAAAAGGCTCCCTTGAGCCATTGAGCTGACGAGCTCTGGAGACGCACCTGTGAGCCTGTGAGTGGTACTAGACCTGAGACGATTTTGGCAGCATTTCCAGCAACCCCAGATATTTTTTGATGCTTTCTACTCTCTACTGATGAGGGGCAACTACCCTGAAACACGTGTATAGAGATGAACAGCAATGATTGCACTAACTTTAGAGAAAAACTACGGACACTTTCAAGGAAGCATTAAATTTGAACTGCATTTACCAGGATGCAAAGGGGCGAACTCGACTGGGATGTGAGGCAGTGTGCTCCCAACCGGCCTTCCTGTTAAAAGTCTCCCTTGAGCCATTGAGCTGACGAGCTCTGGAGACGCACCTGTGAGTGGTACTAGACCTGAGACGATTTTGGCAGCATTTCCAGCAACCCCAGATATTTTTTGATGCTTTCTACTCTCTACTGATGAGGGGCAACTACCCTGAAACACGTGTATAGAGATGAACAGCAATGACTGCACTAACTTTAGTGAAAAACTACGGACACTTTCAAGTAAGCATTAAATTTGAACTGCATTTACCAGGATGCAAAGGGGCGAACTCGACTGGGATGTGAGGGAGTGTGTTCCCAACACACCTTCCTGTTAAAAGGCTCCCTTGAGCCATTGAGCTGACGAGCTCTGGAGACGCACCTGTGAGCGGTACTAGACCTGAGACTATTTTGGCAGCATTTCCAGCAACCCCAGATATTTTTTCATGCTTTCTACTCTCTACTGATGAGGGGCAACTACCCTGAAGCACGTGTATAGAGATGAACAGCAATGACTGCACTAACTTTAGTGAAAAACTACGGACACTTTCAAGTAAGCATTAAATTTGAACTGCATTTACCAGGATGCAAAGGGGCGAACTCGACTGGGATGTGAGGCAGTGTGCTCCCAACCCGCCTTCCTGTTAAAAGGCTCCCTTGAGCCATTGAGCTGACGAGCTCTGGAGATGCACCTGTGAGCCTGTGAGTGCTACTAGACTTGAGACGATTTTGGCAGCATTTCCAGCAACCCCAGATATTTTTTTATGCTTTCTACTCTCTACTGATGAGGGGCAACTACCCTGAAACACGTGTATAGAGATGAACAGCAATGACTGCACTAACTTTATTGAAAAACTACGGACACTTTCAAGTAAGCATTAAATTTGAACTGCATTTACCAGGATGCAAAGGGGCGAACTCGACTGGGATGTGAGGCAGTGTGCTCCCAACCCGCCTTCCTGTTAAAAGGCTCCCTTGAGCCATTGAGCTGACGAGCTCTGGAGACGCACCAGTGAGCCTGTGAGTGGTACTAGACCTGAGACGATTTTGGCAGCATTTCCAGCAACCCCAGATATTTTTTGATGCTTTCTACTCTCTACTGATGAGGGGCAACTACCCTGAAACACGTGTATAGAGATGAACAGCAATGACTGCACTAACTTTAGTGAAAAACTACGGACACTTTCAAGTAAGCATTAAATTTGAACTGCATTTAACAGGATGCAAAGGGGCGAACTCGACTGGGATGTGAGGCAGTGTGCTCCCAACCCGCCTTCCTGTTAAAAGGCTCCCTTGAGCCATTGAGCTGACGAGCTCTGGAGACGCACCTGTGAGCCTGTGAGTGCTACTAGACCTGAGACGATTTTGGCAGCATTTCCAGCAACCCCAGATATTTTTTGATGCTTTCTACTCTCTACTGATGAGGGGCAACTACCCTGAAACACGTGTAGAGAGATGAACAGTAATGACTGCACTAACTTTAGTGAAAAACTACGGACACTTTCAAGTAAGCGTTAAATTCGAACTGCATTTACCAGGATGCAAAGGGGCGAACTCGACTGGGATGTGAGGCAGGGTGCTCCCAACCCGCCTTCCTGTTAAAAGGCTCCCTTGAGCCATTGAGCTGACGAGCTCTGGAGACGCACCTGTGAGCCTGTGAGTGGTACTAGACCTGAGACGATTTTGGCAGCATTTCCAGCAACCCCAGATATTTTTTGATGCTTTCTACTCTCTACTGATGAGGGGCAACTACACTAAAACACGTTTATAGAGATGAACAGCAATGACTGCACTAACTTTAGTGAAAAACTACGGACACTTTCAAGTAAGCGTTAAATTTGAACCGCATTTACCAGGATGCAAAGGGGCGAACTCGACTGGGATGTGAGGTAGTGTGCTCCCAACCCGCCTTCCTGTTAAAAGGCTCCCTTGAGCCATTGAGCTGACGAGCTCTGGAGACGCACCTGTGAGCCTGTGAGTGGTACTAGACCTGAGACGATTTTGGCAGCATTTCCAGCAACCCCAGATATTTTTTGATGCTTTCTTCTCTCTACTGATGAGGGGCAACTACCCTGAAACACGTGTATAGAGTTGAACAGCAATGACTGCACTAACTTTAGTGAAGAACTACGGACACTTTCAAGTAAGCATTAAATTTGAACTGCATTTACCAGGATGCAAAGGGGCGAACTCGACTGGGATGTGAGGCAGTGTGCTCCCAACCCGCCTTCCTGTTAAAAGGCTCCCTTGAGCCATTGAGCTGACGAGCTCTGGAGACGCACCTGTGAGCCTGTGAGTTGTACTAGACCTGAGACGATTTTGGCAGCATTTCCAGCAACCCCAGATATTTTTTGATGCTTTCTACTCTCTACTAATGAGGGGCAACTACCCTGAAACACGTGTATAGAGATGAACAGCAATGACTGCACTAACTTTAGTGAAAAACTACGGACACTTTCAAGTAAGCATTAAATTTGAACTGCATTTACCAGGATGCAAAGGGGCGAACTCGACTGGGATGTGAGGCAGTGTGCTCCCAACCCGCCTTCCTGTTAAAAGGCTCCCTTGAGCCATTGAGCTGACGAGCTCTGGAGACGCACCTGTGAGCCTGTGAGTGGTACTAGACCTGAGACGATTTTGGCAGCATTTCCAGCAACCCCAGATATTTTTTTATGCTTTCTACTCTCTACTGATGAGGGGCAACTACCCTGAAACACGTGTATAGAGATGAACAGCAATGACTGCACTAACTTTAGTGAAAAACTACGGACACTTTCAAGTAAGCATTAAATTTGAACTGCATTTACCAGGATGCAAAGGGGTGAACTCGACTGGGATGTGAGGCAGTGTGCTCCCAACCCGCCTTCCTGTTAAGAGGCTCCCTTGATCCATTGAGCTGACGAGCTCTGGAGACGCAACTGTGAGCCTGTGAGTGGTACTAGACCTGAGACGATTTTGGCAGCATTTCCAGCAACCCCAGATATTTTTTGATGCTTTCTACTCTCTACTGATGAGGGGCAACTACCCTGAAACACGTGTATAGAGATGAACAGCAATGACTGCACTAACTTTAATGAAAAACTATGGACACTTTCAAGTAAGCATAAAATTTGAACAGCATTTACCAGGATGCAAAGGGGCGAACTCGACTGGGATGTGAGGCAGTGTGCTCCCAACCCGCCTTCCTGTTAAAAGGCTCCCTTGAGCCATTGAGCTGACGAGCTCTGGAGACGCACCTGTGAGCCTGTGAGTGGTACTAGACCTGAGACGATTTTGGCAGCATTTCCAGCAACCCCAGATATTTTTTGATGCTTTCTACTCTCTACTGATGAGGGGCAACTACCCTGAAACACATGTATAGAGATGAATAGCAATGACTGCACTAACTTTAGTGAAAAACTACGGACACTTTCAAGTAAGCATTAAATTTGAACTGCATTTTACAGGATGCAAAGGGGCGAACTCGACTGGGATGTGATGCAGTGTGCTCCCAACCCACCTTCCTGTTAAAAGGCTCCCTTGAGCCATTGAGCTGACGAGCTCTGGAGACGCACCTGTGAGCCTGTGAGTGGTACTAGACCTGAGACGATTTTGGCAGCATTTCCAGCAACCCCAGATATTTTTTGATGGTTTCTACTCTATACTGGTGAGGGGCAACTACCCTGAAACACGTGTAGAGAGATGAACAGTAATGACTGCACTAACTTTAGTGAAAAACTACGGACACTTTCAAGTAAGCGTTAAATTTGAACTGCATTTACCAGGATGCAAAGGGGCGAACTCGACTGGGATGTCAGGCAGTGTGCTCCCAACCCGCCTCCCTGTTAAAAGGCTCCCTTGAGCCATTGAGCTGACGAGCTCTGGAGACGCACCTGTGAGCCTGTGAGTGGTACTAGACCTGAGACGATTTTGGCAGCATTTCCAGCAACCCCAGATATTTTTTGATGCTTTCTACTCTCTACTGATTAGGGGCAACTACCCTGAAACACGTGTATAGAGTTGAACAGCAATGACTGCACTAACTTTAGTGAAAAACTACGGACACTTTCAAGTAAGCATTAAATTTGAACTGCATTTACCAGGATTCAAAGGGGCGAACTCGACTGGGATGTGAGGCAGTGTGCTCCCAACCCGCCTTCCTGTTAAAAGGCTCCCTTGAGCCATTGAGCTGACGAGCTCTGGAGACGCACCTGTGAGCCTGTGAGTGGTACTAGACCTGAGACGATTTTGGCAGCATTTCCAGCAACCCCAGATATTTTTTGATGCTTTCTACTCTCTACTGATGAGGGGCAACTACGCTGAAACACGTGTATAGAGATGAACAGCAATGACTGCACTAACTTTAGTGAAAAACTACAGACACTTTCAAGTAAGCATTAAATTTGAACTGCATTTACCAGGATGCAAAGGGGCGAACTCGACTGGGATGTGAGGCAGTGTGCTCCCAACCCGCCTTCCTGTTAAAAGGCTCCCTTGAGCCATTGACCTGACGAGCTCTGGAGACGTACCTGTGAGCCTGTGAGTGGTACTAAACCTGAGACGATTTTGGCAGCATTTCCAGCAACCCCAGATATTTTTTGATGCTTTCTACTCTCTACTGATGAGGGGCAACTACCCTGAAACACGTGTATAGAAATGAACAGCAATGACTGCACTAACTTTAGTGAAAAACTACGGACACTTTCAAGTAAGCATTAAATTTGAACTGCATTTACCAGGATGCAAAGGGGCGAACTCGACTGGGATGTGAGGCAGTGTGCTCCCAACCCGCCTTCCTGTTAAAAGGCTCCCTTGAGCCATTGAGCTGACGAGCTCTGGAGACGCACCTGTGAGCCTGTGAGTGGTACTAGACCTGAGACGATTTTGGCAGCATTTCCAGCAACCCCAGATATTTTTTGATGCTTTCTACTCTCTACTGATGAGGGGCAACTACCCTGAAACACGTGTATAGAGATGAACAGCAATGATTGCACTAACTTTAGAGAAAAACTACGGACACTTTCAAGGAAGCATTAAATTTGAACTGCATTTACCAGGATGCAAAGGGCGAACTCGACTGGGATGTGAGGCAGTGTGCTCCCAACCGGCCTTCCTGTTAAAAGTCTCCCTTGAGCCATTGAGCTGACGAGCTCTGGAGACGCACCTGTGAGTGGTACTAGACCTGAGACGATTTTGGCAGCATTTCCAGCAACCCCAGATATTTTTTGATGCTTTCTACTCTCTACTGATGAGGGGCAACTACCCTGAAACACGTGTATAGAGATGAACAGCAATGACTGCACTAACTTTAGTGAAAAACTACGGACACTTTCAAGTAAGCATTAAATTTGAACTGCATTTACCAGGATGCAAAGGGGCGAACTCGACTGGGATGTGAGGGAGTGTGTTCCCAACCCGCCTTCCTGTTAAAAGGCTCCCTTGAGCCATTGAGCTGACGAGCTCTGGAGACGCACCTGTGAGCGGTACTAGACCTGAGACGATTTTGGCAGCATTTCCAGCAACCCCAGATATTTTTTCATGCTTTCTACTCTCTACTGATGAGGGGCAACTACCCTGAAACACGTGTATAGAGATGAACAGCAATGACTGCACTAACTTTAGTGAAAAACTACGGACACTTTCAAGTAAGCATTAAATTTGAACTGCATTTACCAGGATGCAAAGGGGCGAACTCGACTGGGATGTGAGGCAGTGTGCTCCCAACCCGCCTTCCTGTTAAAAGGCTCCCTTGAGCCATTGAGCTGACGAGCTCTGGAGATGCACCTGTGAGCCTGTGAGTGCTACTAGACTTGAGACGATTTTGGCAGCATTTCCAGCAACCCCAGATATTTTTTTATGCTTTCTACTCTCTACTGATGAGGGGCAACTACCCTGAAACACGTGTATAGAGATGAACAGCAATGACTGCACTAACTTTATTGAAAAACTACGGACACTTTCAAGTAAGCATTAAATTTGAACTGCATTTACCAGGATGCAAAGGGGCGAACTCGACTGGGATGTGAGGCAGTGTGCTCCCAACCCGCCTTCCTGTTAAAAGGCTCCCTTGAGCCATTGAGCTGACGAGCTCTGGAGACGCACCAGTGAGCCTGTGAGTGGTACTAGACCTGAGACGATTTTGGCAGCATTTCCAGCAACCCCAGATATTTTTTGATGCTTTCTACTCTCTACTGATGAGGGGCAACTACCCTGAAACACGTGTATAGAGATGAACAGCAATGACTGCACTAACTTTAGTGAAAAACTACGGACACTTTCAAGTAAGCATTAAATTTGAACTGCATTTAACAGGATGCAAAGGGGCGAACTCGACTGGGATGTGAGGCAGTGTGCTCCCAACCCGCCTTCCTGTTAAAAGGCTCCCTTGAGCCATTGAGCTGACGAGCTCTGGAGACGCACCTGTGAGCCTGTGAGTGGTACTAGACCTGAGACGATTTTGGCAGCATTTCCAGCAACCCCAGATATTTTTTGATGCTTTCTACTCTCTACTGATGAGGGGCAACTACCCTGAAACACGTGTAGAGAGATGAACAGTAATGACTGCACTAACTTTAGTGAAAAACTACGGACACTTTCAAGTAAGCGTTAAATTCGAACTGCATTTACCAGGATGCAAAGGGGCGAACTCGACTGGGATGTGAGGCAGGGTGCTCCCAACCCGCCTTCCTGTTAAAATGCTCCCTTGAGCCATTGAGCTGACGAGCTCTGGAGACGCACCTGTGAGCCTGTGAGTGGTACTAGACCTGAGACGATTTTGGCAGCATTTCCAGCAACCCCAGATATTTTTTGATGCTTTCTACTTTCTACTGATGAGGGGCAACTACCCTGAAACACGTGTAGAGAGATGAACAGTAATGACTGCACTAACTTTAGTGAAAAACTACGGACACTTTCAAGTAAGCGTTAAATTTGAACTGCATTTACCAGGATGCAAAGGGGCGAACTCGACTGGGATGTGAGGCAGTGTGCTCCCAACCCGCCTTCCTGTTAAAAGTCTCCCTTGAGCCATTGAGCTGACGAGCTCTGGAGACGTACCTGTGAGCCTGTGAGTGGTACTAGACCTGAGACGATTTTGGCAGCATTTCCAGCAACCCCAGATATTTTTTGATGCTTTCTACTCTCTACTGATGAGGGGCAACTACCCTAAAACACGTGTATAGAGATGAACAGCAATGACTGCACTAACTTTAGTGAAAAACTACGGACACTTTCAAGTAAGCGTTAAATTTGAACCGCATTTACCAGGATGCAAAGGGGCGAACTCGACTGGGATGTGAGGTAGTGTGCTCCCAACCCGCCTTCCTGTTAAAAGGCTCCCTTGAGCCATTGAGCTGACGAGCTCTGGAGACGCACCTGTGAGCCTGTGAGTGGTACTAGACCTGAGACGATTTTGGCAGCATTTCCAGCAACCCCAGATATTTTTTGATGCTTTCTACTCTCTACTGATGAGGGGCAACTACCCTGAAACACGTGTATAGAGTTGAACAGCAATGACTGCACTAACTTTAGTGAAGAACTACGGACACTTTCAAGTAAGCATTAAATTTGAACTGCATTTACCAGGATGCAAAGGGGCGAACTCGACTGGGATGTGAGGCAGTGTGCTCCCAACCCGCCTTCCTGTTAAAAGGCTCCCTTGAGCCATTGAGCTGACGAGCTCTGGAGACGCACCTGTGAGCCTGTGAGTGGTACTAGACCTGAGACGATTTTGGCAGCATTTCCAGCAACCCCAGATATTTTTTGATGCTTTCTACTCTCTACTGATGAGGGGCAACTACCCTAAAACACGTGTATAGAGATGAACAGCAATGACTGCACTAACTTTAGTGAAAAACTACAGACACTTTCAAGTAAGCGTTAAATTTGAACCGCATTTACCAGGATGCAAAGGGGCGAACTCGACTGGGATGTGAGGTAGTGTGCTCCCAACCCGCCTTCCTGTTAAAAGGCTCCCTTGAGCCATTGAGCTGACGAGCTCTGGAGACGCACCTGTGAGCCTGTGAGTGGTACTAGACCTGAGACGATTTTGGCAGCATTTCCAGCAACCCCAGATATTTTTTGATGCTTTCTACTCTCTACTGATGAGGGGCAACTACCCTGAAACACGTGTATAGAGTTGAACAGCAATGACTGCACTAACTTTAGTGAAGAACTACGGACACTTTCAAGTAAGCATTAAATTTGAACTGCATTTACCAGGATGCAAAGGGGCGAACTCGACTGGGATGTGAGGCAGTGTGCTCCCAACCCGCCTTCCTGTTAAAAGGCTCCCTTGAGCCATTGAGCTGACGAGCTCTGGAGACGCACCTGTGAGCCTGTGAGTGGTACTAGACCTGAGACGATTTTGGCAGCATTTCCAGCAACCCCAGATATTTTTTGATGCTTTCTACTTTCTACTGATGAGGGGCAACTACCCTGAAACACGTGTAGAGAGATGAACAGTAATGACTGCACTAACTTTAGTGAAAAACTACGGACACTTTCAAGTAAGCGTTAAATTTGAACTGCATTTACCAGGATGCAAAGGGGCGAACTCGACTGGGATGTGAGGCAGTGTGCTCCCAACCCGCCTTCCTGTTAAAAGTCTCCCTTGAGCCATTGAGCTGACGAGCTCTGGAGACGTACCTGTGAGCCTGTGAGTGGTACTAGACCTGAGACGATTTTGGCAGCATTTCCAGCAACCCCAGATATTTTTTGATGCTTTCTACTCTCTACTGATGAGGGGCAACTACCCTAAAACACGTGTATAGAGATGAACAGCAATGACTGCACTAACTTTAGTGAAAAACTACGGACACTTTCAAGTAAGCGTTAAATTTGAACCGCATTTACCAGGATGCAAAGGGGCGAACTCGACTGGAATGTGAGGTAGTGTGCTCCCAACCCGCCTTCCTGTTAAAAGGCTCCCTTGAGCCATTGAGCTGACGAGCTCTGGAGACGCACCTGTGAGCCTGTGAGTGGTACTAGACCTGAGACGATTTTGGCAGCATTTCCAGCAACCCCAGATATTTTTTGATGCTTTCTACTCTCTACTGATGAGGGGCAACTACCCTGAAACACGTGTATAGAGTTGAACAGCAATGACTGCACTAACTTTAGTGAAGAACTACGGACACTTTCAAGTAAGCATTAAATTTGAACTGCATTTACCAGGATGCAAAGGGGCGAACTCGACTGGGATGTGAGGCAGTGTGCTCCCAACCCGCCTTCCTGTTAAAAGGCTCCCTTGAGCCATTGAGCTGACGAGCTCTGGAGACGCACCTGTGAGCCTGTGAGTGGTACTAGACCTGAGACGATTTTGGCAGCATTTCCAGCAACCCCAGATATTTTTTGATGCTTTCTACTCTCTACTGATGAGGGGCAACTACCCTAAAACACGTGTATAGAGATGAACAGCAATGACTGCACTAACTTTAGTGAAAAACTACAGACACTTTCAAGTAAGCGTTAAATTTGAACCGCATTTACCAGGATGCAAAGGGGCGAACTCGACTGGGATGTGAGGTAGTGTGCTCCCAACCCGCCTTCCTGTTAAAAGGCTCCCTTGAGCCATTGAGCTGACGAGCTCTGGAGACGCACCTGTGAGCCTGTGAGTGGTACTAGACCTGAGACGATTTTGGCAGCATTTCCAGCAACCCCAGATATTTTTTGATGCTTTCTACTCTCTACTGATGAGGGGCAACTACCCTGAAACACGTGTATAGAGTTGAACAGCAATGACTGCACTAACTTTAGTGAAGAACTACGGACACTTTCAAGTAAGCATTAAATTTGAACTGCATTTACCAGGATGCAAAGGGGCGAACTCGACTGGGATGTGAGGCAGTGTGCTCCCAACCCGCCTTCCTGTTAAAAGGCTCCCTTGAGCCATTGAGCTGACGAGCTCTGGAGACGCACCTGTGAGCCTGTGAGTGGTACTAGACCTGAGACGATTTTGGCAGCATTTCCAGCAACCCCAGATATTTTTTGATGCTTTCTACTCTCTACTAATGAGGGGCAACTACCCTGAAACACGTGTATAGAGATGAACAGCAATGACTGCACTAACTTTAGTGAAAAACTACGGACACTTTCAAGTAAGCATTAAATTTGAACTGCATTTACCAGGATGCAAAGGGGCGAACTCGACTGGGATGTGAGGCAGTGTGCTCCCAACCCGCCTTCCTGTTAAAAGGCTCCCTTGAGCCATTGAGCTGACGAGCTCTGGAGACGCACCTGTGAGCCTGTGAGTGGTACTAGACCTGAGACGATTTTGGCAGCATTTCCAGCAACCCCAGATATTTTTTGATGCTTTCTACTCTCTACTGATGAGGAGCAACTACCCTGAAACAAGTGTATAGAGATGAACAGCAATGAATGCACTAACTTTAGTGAAAAACTACGGACACTTTCAAGTAAGCATTAAATTTGAACTGCATTTACCAGGATGCAAAGGGGTGAACTCGACTGGGATGTGAGGCAGTGTGCTCCCAACCCGCCTTCCTGTTAAAAGGCTCCCTTGAGCCATTGAGCTGACGAGCTCTGGAGACGCCCCTGTGAGCCTGTGAGTGGTACTAGACCTGAGACGATTTTGGCAGCATTTCCAGCAACCCCAGATATTTTTTGATGCTTTCTACTCTCTACTGATGAGGGGCAACTACCCTGAAACACGTGTATAGAGATGAACAGCAATGACTGCACTAACTTTAGTGAAAAACTACGGACACTTTCAAGTAAGCATTAAATTTGAACTGCATTTACCAGGATGCAAAGGGGCGAACTCGACTGGGATGTGAGGCAGTGTGCTCCCAACCCGCCTTCCTGTTAAAAGGCTCCCTTGAGCCATTGATCTGACGAGCTCTGGAGACGCACCTGTGAGCCTGTGAGTGGTACTAGACCTGAGACGATTTTGGCAGCATTTCCAGCAACCCCAGATATTTTTTGATGCTTTCTACTCTCTACTGATGAGGAGCAACTACCCTGAAACACGTGTATAGAGATGAACAGCAATGACTGCACTAACTTTATTGAAAAACTACGGACACTTTCAAGTAAGCATTAAATTTGAACTGCATTTACCAGGATGCAAAGGGGCGAACTCGACTGGGATGTGAGGCAGTGTGCTCCCAACCCGCCTTCCTGTAAAGAGGCTCCCTTGAGCCATTGAGCTGACGACCTCTGGAGACGCACCTGTGAGCCTGTGAGTGGTACTAGACCTGAGACGATTTTGGCAGCATTTCCAGCAACCCCAGATATTTTTTTATGCTTTCTACTCTCTACTGATGAGGGGCAACTACCCTGAAACACGTGTATAGAGATGAACAGCAATGACTGCACTAACTTTAATGAAAAACTATGGACACTTTCAAATAAGCATAAAATTTGAACTACATTTACCAGGATGCAAAGGGGCGAACTCGACTGGGATGTGAGGCAGTGTGCTCCCAACCAGCCTTCCTGTTAAAAGGCTCCCTTGAGCCATTGAGCTGACGAGCTCTGGAGACGCACCTGTGAGCCTGTGAGTGGTACTAGACCTGAGACGATTTTGGCAGCATTTCCAGCAACCCCAGATATTTTTTGATGCTTTCTACTCTCTACTGATGAGGGGCAACTACCCTAAAACACGTGTATAGAGATGAACAGCAATGACTGCACTAACTTTAGTGAAAAACTACAGACACTTTCAAGTAAGCGTTAAATTTGAACCGCATTTACCAGGATGCAAAGGGGCGAACTCGACTGGGATGTGAGGTAGTGTGCTCCCAACCCGCCTTCCTGTTAAAAGGCTCCCTTGAGCCATTGAGCTGACGAGCTCTGGAGACGCACCTGTGAGCCTGTGAGTGGTACTAGACCTGAGACGATTTTGGCAGCATTTCCAGCAACCCCAGATATTTTTTGATGCTTTCTACTCTCTACTGATGAGGGGCAACTACCCTGAAACACGTGTATAGAGTTGAACAGCAATGACTGCACTAACTTTAGTGAAGAACTACGGACACTTTCAAGTAAGCATTAAATTTGAACTGCATTTACCAGGATGCAAAGGGGCGAACTCGACTGGGATGTGAGGCAGTGTGCTCCCAACCCGCCTTCCTGTTAAAAGGCTCCCTTGAGCCATTGAGCTGACGAGCTCTGGAGACGCACCTGTGAGCCTGTGAGTGGTACTAGACCTGAGACGATTTTGGCAGCATTTCCAGCAACCCCAGATATTTTTTGATGCTTTCTACTCTCTACTAATGAGGGGCAACTACCCTGAAACACGTGTATAGAGATGAACAGCAATGACTGCACTAACTTTAGTGAAAAACTACGGACACTTTCAAGTAAGCATTAAATTTGAACTGCATTTACCAGGATGCAAAGGGGCGAACTCGACTGGGATGTGAGGCAGTGTGTTCCCAACCCGCCTTCCTGTTAAAAGGCTCCCTTGAGCCATTGAGCTGACGAGCTCTGGAGACGCACCTGTGAGCCTGTGAGTGGTACTAGACCTGAGACGATTTTAGCAGCATTTCCAGCAACCCCAGATATTTTTTGATGCTTTCTACTCTCTACTGATGAGGGGCAACTACCCTGAAACACGTGTATAGAGATGAACAGCAATGACTGCACTAACTTTAGTGAAAAACTACGGACACTTTCAAGTAAGCATTAAATTTGAACTGCATTTACCAGGATGCAAAGGGGCGAACTCTACTGGGATGTGAGGCAGTGTGCTCCCAACCCGCCTTCCTGTTAAAAGGCTCCCTTGAGCCATTGAGCTGACGAGCTCTGGAGACGCACCTGTGAGCCTGTGAGTGGTACTAGACCTGAGACGATTTTGGCAGCATTTCCAGCAACCCCAGATATTTTTTGATGCTTTCTACTCTCTACTGATGAGGAGCAACTACCCTGAAACAAGTGTATAGAGATGAACAGCAATGAATGCACTAACTTTAGTGAAAAACTACGGACACTTTCAAGTAAGCATTAAATTTGAACTGCATTTACCAGGATGCAAAGGGGTGAACTCGACTGGGATGTGAGGCAGTGTGCTCCCAACCCGCCTTCCTGTTAAAAGGCTCCCTTGAGCCATTGAGCTGACGAGCTCTGGAGACGCCCCTGTGAGCCTGTGAGTGGTACTAGACCTGAGACGATTTTGGCAGCATTTCCAGCAACCCCAGATATTTTTTGATGCTTTCTACTCTCTACTGATGAGGGGCAACTACCCTGAAACACGTGTATAGAGATGAACAGCAATGACTGCACTAACTTTAGTGAAAAACTACGGACACTTTCAAGTAAGCATTAAATTTGAACTGCATTTACCAGGATGCAAAGGGGCGAACTCGACTGGGATGTGAGGCAGTGTGCTCCCAACCCGCCTTCCTGTTAAAAGGCTCCCTTGAGCCATTGATCTGACGAGCTCTGGAGACGCACCTGTGAGCCTGTGAGTGGTACTAGACCTGAGACGATTTTGGCAGCATTTCCAGCAACCCCAGATATTTTTTGATGCTTTCTACTCTCTACTGATGAGGAGCAACTACCCTGAAACACGTGTATAGAGATGAACAGCAATGACTGCACTAACTTTATTGAAAAACTACGGACACTTTCAAGTAAGCATTAAATTTGAACTGCATTTACCAGGATGCAAAGGGGCGAACTCGACTGGGATGTGAGGCAGTGTGCTCCCAACCCCCCTTCCTGTTAAGAGGCTCCCTTGAGCCATTGAGCTGACGAGCTCTGGAGACGCACCTGTGAGCCTGTGAGTGGTACTAGACCTGAGACGATTTTGGCAGCATTTCCAGCAACCCCAGATATTTTTTTATGCTTTCTACTCTCTACTGATGAGGGGCAACTACCCTGAAACACGTGTATAGAGATGAACAGCAATGACTGCACTAACTTTAATGAAAAACTATGGACACTTTCAAGTAAGCATAAAATTTGAACTACATTTACCAGGATGCAAAGGGGCGAACTCGACTGGGATGTGAGGCAGTGTGCTCCCAACCCGCCTTCCTGTTAAAAGGCTCCCTTGAGCCATTGAGCTGACGAGCTCTGGAGACGCACCTGTGAGCCTGTGAGTGGTACTAGACCTGAGACGATTTTGGCAGCATTTCCAGCAACCCCAGATATTTTTTGATGCTTTCTACTCTCTACTGATGAGGGGCAACTACCCTAAAACACGTGTATAGAGATGAACAGCAATGACTGCACTAACTTTAGTGAAAAACTACGGACACTTTCAAGTAAGCGTTAAATTTGAACCGCATTTACCAGGATGCAAAGGGGCGAACTCGACTGGGATGTGAGGTAGTGTGCTCCCAACCCGCCTTCCTGTTAAAAGGCTCCCTTGAGCCATTGAGCTGACGAGCTCTGGAGACGCACCTGTGAGCCTGTGAGTGGTACTCGACCTGAGACGATTTTGGCAGCATTTCCAGCAACCCCAGATATTTTTTGATGCTTTCTACTCTCTACTGATGAGGGGCAACTACCCTGAAACACGTGTATAGAGTTGAACAGCAATGACTGCACTAACTTTAGTGAAGAACTACGGACACTTTCAAGTAAGCATTAAATTTGAACTGCATTTACCAGGATGCAAAGGGGCGAACTCGACTGGGATGTGAGGCAGTGTGCTCCCAACCCGCCTTCCTGTTAAAAGGCTCCCTTGAGCCATTGAGCTGACGAGCTCTGGAGACGCACCTGTGAGCCTGTGAGTGGTACTAGACCTGAGACGATTTTGGCAGCATTTCCAGCAACCCCAGATATTTTTTGATGCTTTCTACTCTCTACTAATGAGGGGCAACTACCCTGAAACACGTGTATAGAGATGAACAGCAATGACTGCACTAACTTTAGTGAAAAACTACGGACACTTTCAAGTAAGCATTAAATTTGAACTGCATTTACCAGGATGCAAAGGGGCGAACTCGACTGGGATGTGAGGCAGTGTGTTCCCAACCCGCCTTCCTGTTAAAAGGCTCCCTTGAGCCATTGAGCTGACGAGCTCTGGAGACGCACCTGTGAGCCTGTGAGTGGTACTAGACCTGAGACGATTTTGGCAGCATTTCCAGCAACCCCAGATATTTTTTGATGCTTTCTACTCTCTACTGATGAGGAGCAACTACCCTTAAACACGTGTATAGAGATGAACAGCAATGACTGCACTAACTTTAGTGAAAAACTACGGACACTTTCAAGTAAGCATTACATTTGAACTGCATTTACCAGGATGCAAAGGGGCGAACTCGACTGGGATGTGAGGCAGTGTGCTCCCAACCCACCTTCCTGTTAAAAGGCTCCCTTGAGCCATTGAGCTGACGAGCTCTGGAGACGCACCTGTGAGCCTGTGAGTGGTACTAGACCTGAGACGATTTTGGCAGCATTTCCAGCAACCCCAGATATTTTTTGATGCTTTCTACTCTCTACTGATGAGGGGCAACTACCCTTAAACACGTGTATAGAGATGAACAGCAATGACTGCACTAACTTTAGTGAAAAACTATGGACACTTTCAAGTAAGCATTAAATTTGAACTGCATTTATCGGGATGCAAAGGGGCGAACTCGACTGGGATGTGAGGCAGTGTGCTCCTGTGAGAAACTAGGGCTGATTGCAGAGGCCCCATAACTTTTTGCCCCCATTTTCCACTTTATGCTGGTGTTTTCCTGACTCTGATGGTGCCCTGGGTACTGCTAACCAGTCCCAGGGCCTGTGCTCTGTGTAAAATGGATATGCAAATTAGGCTAATTATAATTGGCTAAGTTAACCTACCTATAAGTCCCTAGTATATGGTAGGGCATGTAGGTTTAGGGACCACAGCATAGGTGGTGCACACCTAGGTGCATTGCTGAGGTGCCCAGTGTCATTTTAAAAGCAAGCCTGCCTTGCTGGCTGCTTTTAAATTAAAGTTATATGCAAATTCGACTTTGGAATTAAAGGTACTTCCAAAGTCTTAAACTACCTTATTTTTACA
This sequence comes from Pleurodeles waltl, assembly GCF_031143425.1. Taxonomy (NCBI): domain Eukaryota; kingdom Metazoa; phylum Chordata; class Amphibia; order Caudata; family Salamandridae; genus Pleurodeles; species Pleurodeles waltl. The sequence continues at coordinate 480,470,365 of NC_090451.1, forward strand.
TATAAGTCACCCCTAAGGTGTGCCCTATGTGCCCCTAGGGCTGGGTGCCATGTAACTATAAGCAGGGACTTTATAAAAATAGATTTATAAGCCCTGGTGAGGTAAAAACAGCCAAATTTGTTTTTCCCTCATTGAAGTAAATGGCCTTCATAGGCTAGAATGGGCAGACTTTATTTTAAATTTTAAAGTCTCCATAAATGTTGCATACCAAGAATTTGGTATCAAATTAATTGTTGTAATAAATCCTACAACTTCCAGTTGTTGGATTTAATATAACTTGTCCAGGTAAAAAGTTTAGACTTTACCTAAAAAGTTGCCAATTTCAGCTCTGCATTGTTTTTGCTGCTGTGCTCTGATTGGCCAGCCTGCAGCAGCTTCTGCCAGGCTACCTTGATGAGGTGTGAAGTGGCCTGACTTCACACAAAGGAATGTGCTTGGGGGAGAGAATCTCCCCTCAGCAGATGGTGAGGCAGGAAGGGGGAGGGCTGCTAAACTGGTCTTCAAAGGCAGAGAAGGACATTTGCAGCACCCAGCAACACCCCCACATCCTGCAACCCCAGACAGCTAGGTGCCCCCTTGATTAGATTAGGAGAGGGCAGGAGAGGGGTGTGTTTATGATTTTTAGCCACACCAGTGGGTGGGCTCAGCCAGATGTAACCTCCAAAAATCAGATTCATCCATGTTGGATTTTTAGAGACTGTTGCCTTCTGGGATGGATTTTTGCCACACTTCCCAGGAAGTGGTCATCACAGGGGGACGACCCTGTCCCTGATTGGAGAACCAGGGCCCCCCTGCTTTTCACCCAGGAGCAAGGATAAAACTGGCAGACCTGCACCCACACCTCAGATCCCCTCCAGAATTCAACAAGAAAGGAACTAAAGAAGAAGAAGGACTGCCCTGCTGGACCCCTGGCCTGCACCTGGAACCTGCACTCAGAAGGACTGCACCAGCTGCACACTTGGGCTTCACCACAAGAAGGACTTTGCCTGGCTTCAACTGGTTCAAGGAGGGACTCCCTGTTTGCTACAGGTGAAAAATTGCTAACCAGAGTCCCCTGCACCAACTCCTGAAGAAAGCGACCAGCTGACCACTGTCCAGTGGCCAAAAAGGAGTTTGCGCCAGGTGCATTCTGGGAGTTGAAGTCCGCACCCCCCAAGGACCATCACAGAACTTCTGGACCCTTGGGGTGAGCTGTGGACCCCAAAGGAACCTTAAAAGAACATCTGGGTGAAGCCCCAGAAGTTTGGAAAAGATTTGAGAATTTTTGGAAAAAAGCTCCAGAGAGGGACCGACCCGCCGCGGAAATTCTAGCCGGCTTGCCTCAACAGCGACCCGGCCTGACTTCGTGGTTCGTCCCGGTGAAGAAAAACTTCAAAACAAAGACTAAGTCAGAAGGTAACTTTTTAACCGAGGCCTCCCGCGACCTGTAGCCGAGCAGGGCTCCATCGCGGTCGACCTGAAAGTTTGACTTTGCCCCGGTCGAGGTGCAGCCAGATGACCCGATTGGCGCTTTTTGTTTCTAAGCACTAGAAAAGTAATAATTCTTTAAAAATTCATATCTCCGGTTCCCCTGAACCGATTTTAATCGTTTTTGTGTCATTTTAAAGATAAAAATATAAACTATTTTTATAAATTGGTTTTGGACTTTTAAACTGTTTTCTGTGTTTTATTTAATTACTGTTTTGTGATATTTGAATGCTTTACACTTTGTCTCCTAAGTTAAGCCTTGACGCTCGTTGCCAAGCTACCAAGGGTTGAGCTGGGATTAATTTACTGAGACCTAACTGTACCTATGTGGAGGTTAGTGGCTTGTTGCTAGGTGTAGGTACCTACCTGCCCTACCAATAACCCCCATTTTCCAAAATAATTGGAAGCAGCGACGGGATCCTGTACTTGTGTTCAATATCACGTTACAGTTTTAGGTAAAACAAATTAAAAGTCCTTTAAATTGTCCTAGTGCAAAAATTGTTTTTAATTTTTAATTTGGATTAATTTCAATTATTGAATTTTTGTAATTTTTCTAAATTCTTGTTTCCAATTCTTGCAAAAAGTTTTTGTTGACACAAAACTAGGGAACCATGGAGCTTGATCTGGCTAGCCTACCCACACTGACAGTAGTCCAGCTTAGGGGGTTGTGTATTGAAAGAGGGTTGCCTGCAACCACTGATCTCAGGAAGCAAATCCTGATCACATCCCTGACAGCATGGGCTGAGGCCCAAGAGGTAGAGTAAGAAGAAGCTCCAGAGGAGGGAGAAAGAAGGGAGGATGCAAGCTCTAACCACTCAGGGGAGGGAAGGCATCTGAGCCTAAGTGAGGATGAGGAAGAACGGTCCTCAGTAAACACAGTCACTAGGGGCAGATCCAAAGCTAGTGGTGGGAAGGGGGTCCTTTCAGGAGGAGAGAATCCATCCATCAGAGAAAGAGAGCTGGAAGCCCAGCTAGCATACATAGCTTTGGAAGCAGAGAAGCTGGCCCTTGAAAAGAAAAAGTGGGCATACAAAGAGAAAAGAGATGGAAGCAGCGATAAAGAAGCTGAGGTGTCCATGGGTGGGGGAGTTTGCCCCAGATTACCCAAAGGGGTGGTTCCTGCTTATGTAGAGGGGGATGACATAGATAAGTGGCTGGGGGCCTTTGAGAGGGCCCTCCAGATGAGGAGAGTCAAGCCTCAGTACTGGGGTTCACTTCTTTGGGAGTTAGTTCCCAACTCTGGGAGGGATAGGCTCCTAACCATGAGTGGGGAGGATGCAGACTCATACCCCAGTATGAAGAGTTGCTTGACTAAAAAGTTTGGTCTGACCCCAGAGCAGTATAGGCTCAAGTTCAGGGACACCCAGAAGGTCAGTACCCAGTCTTGGGTTGACTTTGTGGACATTTCACTAAAGGCACTAGAGGGCTGGATTATTGGCAACAAAGTAAATACTTATGAGGGGTTATACAATTTGATCATGAGAGAGCACATCTTGACCAATTGTATCCAAGAAAGGTTACGCCAGCATCTAGTGGACTCTAAGCAGACCAACCCTAGAGAGCTAGGGGAGGCAGCTGATGAGTGGTTGAGAACCAGGGTGGTTGTCAAGTCCCAGGGGGGAGACTCCAAGAAGGGGGGGACAGGTCCCCAAAAACCTAAGGAGGGAGGTGGTAAGCCCACCACAGAGACTCCCTCTGTACCCCAGAACCCTAAGAAGGAGGAGAGTAAATCCTACTCTGACCAGCAGAGACAGTTAGACCCAGGGTTAAAAAAGCTCTTGGACAGTAGGGCTTGCTTTGACTGTCAGCAGACAGGTCACTTCAGAGGAGATGCAGCCTGTCCAAAGAAGGTGGTTAGCACTGGGCTGTCCAGTGTAGCCATAGAGGAGGATTCCTCAGATGATGAAGTCCTCCTAGCATTGTGCTGGGAGACAGGACCAGATGGTAAGCTGGTGATCCCTGAGGGTGGGAGTAGGCACTTCCACCACATTCAAGTGAATGGGATCCCTACCACTGGCCTGAGAGACACCTGTGCCAGTCACACTATAGTGAGTGACCGGTTAGTGACCCCAGACATGTATGTCCCAGGAAAGACAAAGAAAGTCAGGATAGCCACAGGGGAGGTCACCTCCAAACCTGTAGCCATAGTGCCCCTAGAGAGGGAGGGTATCCTTGACTGGATTAGGGTGGTAGTCAGTGCTGACCTTCCCCTAGATTGTATCCTGGGCAATGACCTCCCAGAGGTGAGTCTGGTCACAGATGGGGTGGTCGCCCAGGGCGCCCCCCCAAACCAAAGTCCGGGGGAGTCAGTCCCTTCAGTTAGGAGACAGGGGTCCCCAAGAAAAGGAAAGAAGAAAAGGAAGGGTAGGCCACTCTTAAAGAGAGTTCCAGGGAGCCAAGGGCCTTCTGCCCCAGTAAGGGGGGAGCCCAGAGTTGGCACTGGTGAGGCCTCACCTGACCCCAAGGAAGTCCTGAGTAGTCAGGCAGCTGTCCAGATGCAAGGTGTTGCCCCTGCACTGACAGAAGGGAGAGTGGAAGGAGGGTGTCTGCCACAGGAGGTGGTAGCCCCCCACTCTAGACAGCAAGAGGGGTGCCAGGACCCCAAAGTTGTCCCTAAAGCAGCTCAGCCACCTGTCAGTGGAGAGCTTAGGGTGTGGTTCTGGGTACTGACAGCTGTCAGTAGCCTCTGCTGGGTGCTAGCCTTCCTGGCAGCACTGTACTTGGCCTGGGAGGCAGACCCCAGGGCCAATAGCAAAGTAGGCCCCCTGACCCTATTGGTCATGGTGGGGTTGCTCAAGTGTTGGGTGACCTCTTTGGGTACGCTAGGTGTTGCCCTAGCAAAGTTAGGAGTAGGGGAGGTGGGCACCTCACTACCCAAGTTGGCAGAGAGAGAGGAGGAAGACCCCCCCTAGAGGGAAGTTTCAGTTTGAGTTGGGTCCTTTTACTGTTGGGATGGCTTCACTACCCAGAGGGGGTGACCCTGACAGAAGGATATAAGGCAGAGTAGGCCCTGCAAAGGGACAGCCAGTTTTCTTCACTGTCTTCCTCGCCTAACAAGCCAGGAAGACTCTCCCAGGGTTGGTCTGAGTCTCCTGGGCGTGTGGGCTGGGGGGGGGGGTTGTGTGAGAAACTAGGGCTGATTGCAGAAGCCCCATAACTTTTTGCCCCCATTTTCCACTTTATGCTGGTGTTTTCCTGACTCTGATGGTGCCCTGGGTACTGCTAACCAGTCCCAGGGCCTGTGCTCTGTGTAAAATGGATATGCAAATTAGGCTAATTATAATTGGCTAAGTTAACCTACCTATAAGTCCCTAGTATATGGTAGGGCATGTAGGTTTAGGGACCACAGCATAGGTGGTGCACACCTAGGTGCATTGCTGAGGTGCCCAGTGTCATTTTAAAAGCAAGCCTGCCTTGCTGGCTGCTTTTAAATTAAAGTTATATGCAAATTCGACTTTGGAATTAAAGGTACTTCCAAAGTCTTAAACTACCTTATTTTTACATATAAGTCACCCCTAAGGTGTGCCCTATGTGCCCCTAGGGCTGGGTGCCATGTAACTATAAGCAGGGACTTTCTAAAAATAGATTTATAAGCCCTGGTGAGGTAAAAACAGCCAAATTCGTTTTTCCCTCATTGAAGTAAATGGCCTTCATAGGCTAGAATGGGCAGACTTTATTTTAAATTTTAAAGTCTCCTTAAATGTTGCATACCAAGAATTTGGTATCAAATTAATTGTTGTAATAAATCCTACAACTTCCAGTTGTTGGATTTAATATAACTTGTCCAGGTAAAAAGTTTAGACTTTACCTAAAAAGTTGCCAATTTCAGCTCTGCATTGTTTTTGCTGCTGTGCTCTGATTGGCCAGCCTGCAGCAGCTTCTGCCAGGCTACCTTGATGAGGTGTGAAGTGGCCTGACTTCACACAAAGGAATGTGCTTGGGGGAGAGAATCTCCCCTCAGCAGATGGTGAGGCAGGAAGGGGGAGGGCTGCCAAACTGGTCTTCAAAGGCAGAGAAGGACATTTGCAGCACCCAGCAACACCCCCACATCCTGCAACCCCAGACAGCTAGGTGCCCCCTTGATTAGATTAGGAGAGGGCAGGAGAGGGGTGTGTTTATGATTTTTAGCCACACCAGTGGGTGGGCTCAGCCAGATGTAACCTCCAAAAATCAGATTCATCCATGTTGGATTTTTAGAGACTGTTGCCTTCTGGGATGGATTTTTGCCACACTTCCCAGGAAGTGGTCATCACAGGGGGACGACCCTGTCCCTGATTGGAGAACCAGGGCCCCCCTGCTTTTCACCCAGGAGCAAGGATAAAACTGGCAGACCTGCACCCACACCTCAGATCCCCTCCAGAATTCAACAAGAAAGGAACTAAAGAAGAAGAAGGACTGCCCTGCTGGACCCCTGGCCTGCACCTGGAACCTGCACTCAGAAGGACTGCACCAGCTGCACACTTGGGCTTCACCACAAGAAGGACTTTGCCTGGCTTCAACTGGTTCAAGGAGGGACTCCCTGTTTGCTACAGGTGAAAAATTGCTAACCAGAGTCCCCTGCACCAACTCCTGAAGAAAGCGACCAGCTGACCACTGTCCAGTGGCCAAAAAGGAGTTTGCGCCAGGTGCATTCTGGGAGTTGAAGTCCGCACCCCCCAAGGACCATCACAGAACTTCTGGACCCTTAGGGTGAGCTGTGGACCCCAAAAGAACCTTAAAAGGACATCTGGGTGAAGCCCCAGAAGTTTGGAAAAGATTTGAGAATTTTTGGAAAAAAGCTCCAGAGAGGGACCGACCCGCCGCGGAAATTCTAGCCGGCTTGCCTCAACAGCGACCCGGCCTGACTTCGTGGTTCGTCCCGGTGAAGAAAAACTTCAAAACAAAGACTAAGTCAGAAGGTAACTTTTTAACGAGGCCTCCCGCGACCTGTAGCCGAGCAGGGCTCCATCGCGGTCGGCCTGAAAGTTTGACTTTGCCCCGGTCGAGGTGCAACCAGATGACCCGATTGGCGCTTTTTGTTTCTAAGCACTAGAAAAGTAATAATTCTTTAAAAATTCATATCTCCGGTTCCCCTGAACCGATTTTAATCGTTTTAGTGTCATTTTAAAGATAAAAATATAAACTATTTTTATAAATTGGTTTTGGACTTTTAAACTGTTTTCTGTGTTTTATTTAATTACTGTTTTGTGATATTTGAATGCTTTACACTTTGTCTCCTAAGTTAAGCCTTGACGCTCGTTGCCAAGCTACCAAGGGTTGAGCTGGGATTAATTTACTGAGACCTAACTGTACCTATGTGGAGGTTAGTGGCTTGTTGCTAGGTGTAGGTACCTACCTGCCCTACCAATAACCCATTTTCCAACAGCTCCCAACCCGCCTTCCTGTTAAAAGGCTCCCTTGAGCCATTGAGCTGACGAGCTCTGGAGACGCACCTGTGAGCCTTTGAGTGGTACTAGACCTGAGACCATTTTGGCAGCATTTCCAGAAACCCCAGATATTTTTTGATGCTTTCTACTCTCTACTGATGAGGGGCAACTACCCTGAAACACGTGTATAGAGATGAACAGCAATGACTGCACTAACTTTAGTGAAAAACTACGGACACTTTCAGGTAAGCATTAAATTTGAACTGCATTTACCAGGATGCAAAGGGCCGAACTCGACTGGGATGTGAGGCAGTGTGCTCCCAACCCGCCTTCCTGTTAAAAGGCTCCCTTGAGCCATTGAGCTGACGAGCTCTGGAGACGCACCTGTGAGCCTGTGAGTGGTACTAGACCTGAGACGATTTTGGCAGCATTTCCAGCAACCCCAGGTATTTTTTGATGCATTCTACTCTCTACTGATGAGGGGCAAGTACCCTGAAACACGTGTATAGAGATGAACAGCAATGACTGCACTAACTTTAGTGAAAAACTACGGACACTTTCAAGTAAGCATTAAATTTGAACTGCATTTACCAGGATGCAAAGGGGCGAACTCAACTGGGATGTGAGGCAGTGTGCTCCCAACCCGCCTTCCTGTTAAAAGGCTCCCTTGAGCCATTGAGCTGACGAGCTCTGGAGACGCACCTGTGAGCCTTTGAGTGGTACTAGACCTGAGACGATTTTGGCAGCATTTCCAGCAACCCCAGATATTTTTTGATGCTTTCTACTCTCTACTAATGAGGGGCAACTACCCTGAAACACGTGTATAGAGATGAACAGCAATGACTGCACTAACTTTAGTGCAAAAACTACGGACACTTTCAAGTAAGCATTAAATTTGAACTGCATTTACCAGGATGCAAAGGGGCGAACTCGACTGGGATGTGAGGCAGTGTGCTCCCAACCCGCCTTCCTGTTAAAAGGCTCCCTTGAGCCATTGAGCTGACGAGCTCTGGAGATGCACCTGTGAGCCTGTGAGTGGTACTAGACCTGAGACGATTGTGGCAGCATTTCCAGCAACCCCAGATATTTTTTGATGCTTTCTACTCTCTACTGATGAGGGGCAACTACCCTGAAACACGTGTATAGAGATGAACAGCAATGATTGCACTAACTTTAGTGAAATACTACGGACACTTTCAAGTAAGCATTAAATTTGAACTGCATTTACCAGGATGCAAAGGGCCGAACTCGACTGGGATGTGAGGCAGTGTGCTCCCAACCCGCCTTCCTGTTAAAAGGCTCCCTTGAGCCATTGAGCTGACGAGCTCTGGAGACGCACCTGTGAGCCTGTGAGTGGTACTAGACCTGAGACGATTTTGTCAGCATTTCCAGCAACCCCAGATATTTTTTGATGCTTTCTACTCTCTACTGATGAGGGGCAACTACCCTGAAACACGTGTATAGAGATGAACAGCAATGACTGCACTAACTTTAGTGAAAAACTACGGACACTTTCAAGTAAGCATCAAATTTGAACTGCATTTACCAGGATGCAAAGGGGCGAACTCAACTGGGATGTGAGGCAGTGTGCTCCCAACCCGCCTTCCTGTTAAAAGGCTCCCTTGAGCCATTGAGCTGACGAGCTCTGGAGACGCACCTGTGAGCCTGTGAGTGGTACTAGACCTGAGACGATTTTGGCAGCATTTCCAGCAACCCCAGATATTTTTTGATGCTTTCTACTCTCTACTGATGAGGGGCAACTACCCTGAAACACGTGTATAGAGATGAACAGCAATGACTGCACTAACTTTAGTGAAAAACTACGGACACTTTCAAGTAAGCATTAAATTTGAACTGCATTTACCAGGATGCAAAGGGGCGAACTCGACTGGGATGTGAGGCAGTGTGCTCCCAACCCGCCTTCCTGGACATTGCAAGTTTTGAAAAATGTCAGTGGGCCCTGGTAACACATAAACTGTAGCAAACCTTTCACCGCTTTCAATTTATCAAAAGAACAACAGACAATGCCTAAGAAAGAAATTAGTTACATCATGTTTAACATTGAAAAGTTAGAAAAGTTGCCTTTTACTGTGGCAGAAATTCCCTCCACTGTATGGTTAATACACCACCTTTCAATTTACAAACTGTTTGAAACATCTTGCTGTAGGCAGATATGAGCAGCTAGGAGATAGTTACATCCACGAAGTGTTGGAGTTGCCTTTCGATTTCAAATGCCTGATCTGCAAAACAGAGTTCTTAGAGGAAGCGAATGTGAGACTACTGTTAGTCATTCTATGATTTGTAAGCAGTTGTCCTTGCACAGCCTTTGCAATGCTGAGGATGGGAACTTGGTATGCCGTCTGAAGGGGACTCCTGTCCCTTCAATTCATTCAGTATTTCAGATACTTTCAAATGGAAGTAACTTGGGGCCAGACAAATGAAGCATGTTTGCATTTCTTAACGGTCCAAATTGGTATTTCGGCGTGCTAAGAAATGCAAAGTGGCCTTTTCTAATATCCAAACTCATTTAAGGAATTGCAAATTTAGATTTCTACCCTGTAGAAATCACAATTCGCGATTTCCAGAATAGGAATTGCAAATAGTGATTTCCTATTTGCATTTCCTATTCTGATATACCATGCATTTCCAAAATGCGATTTGGGCACATTGGAGATGTGATTTCCACCCATTTGAAGTCAGTGGAAACGAGATGCAATTTCAAAAAGCACCCCAAAGTTCATTTTTATTTGCAAATGAGCACATACTTGTCCCTTAGGCATATGTGTGCTCTACAGAGGCACCCCTATTTTTTGGGGTGAACCAAGGGGGGTCTTTTTCCCATTGCCATCCCTAGTTATTGATCACCTAATTAGCGATTTCTTAGTAAGAAATCGCTATTTAGGAAATACAAGAGTAGCCCATTGACTCAAACACAATGGGATTTCTAAATACCGATTTCCTAATAGCGATTCATACAAAGTAGGAATCTCTATTAGGAAATCTGTATCTTTGTACATAGCATTTTGCATTTCTTAAATACTGATTTTTATGAAATCGTTATTTACAAAATGCTAAATTGCATTTTTATACATCTGGCCCTAAGCATTATACTGGAGGTGAGAAGCTTGGAAGTTTCTAGGTGTATGGCCTCACCTGACACGCAAGCTGATTTGGTTGACTCCCTGCGTGCTAATTTGTGATGTTCTAATGTTCTTTCTTATTGAGATGGCCAATTTTCTAGGATGCTGATCTTTGTATGACAGATTAAGTGAACGGATATAAAGTTTTAAATATTTTGACCAGAACACAGTAGTAGCACTACTGTGGTTAAGTTATAGGTCATGTAGTTTACACACTTGCTCTGGGGTTCTATTTGGATGTGTTTTGGAACTTTCTTTTTTCATTTAATTCACTTTATGTTTTTTTAGTTTGACTTGTGAACATGGTTGGTGGAATTCATTTTTCACTTTCTCTGGATTTATTTTTGTTTGGGATGATACATTATGTCAGTTTGTTGGAGCACTTTGGCTAGCACGGGGGCCTGGTTTAGGTTTTGTCTAGGGTTTTCCTAGAGGAGGGCAGAACATTTTGAGGCCAAGACTCATTGACTGTTTGTGGAGGAGCATAGACCTGACAGCTTTAGGGTGGCCTTCCTCCAACTTTTGACTGACTCCTCTACTTTTCTGACCTGTTTTTTGATGATAGTAGGACTCTGTGCACTTTAAAACTGCTAGCCAGTGCTAAAGTGCTTGTGCTATCTCAGCTAAACTTGGTGACATTGGCTGACCCCCAAGTATCTTATTAAATAAATTTACTTATAAGTCCCTAGTAATGTGGTATTATATGTACCCAAGGGAAGTAAATCAAATGCTACTAGCTGGCCTTCAGCACTGAGTGTGCAACTTACTTAAGTAGTCCCTTAACCGTGTCTCAGCCCTGCCATTGCAGAGCTAAAGTGTGTAGTTTTACACTGCTATGTCGACCTGCCAAAATAACACTGTTGCCAGGACCAAACCTCCCTTTTTTTATACATATAAGTAGGACCTAGACAACCCAGTGGGCAGGGTGCAATGTATTTAAAATGCAGGAAATGTACTTTTAATGCTTACATGTCCTGGTAGTGAAAAATACCAAAAGTTGCTTTTCACTACTGCAAGACCTAGCTCTCCCGTAGGACAACTCTAGGATTACATTAATATATGTTATAAGTGTAATTCCCATTTGTGAAGCGGTAGACTGAGCTTGGTGTTTGTGGATTCACAATTTAAAAACCAAACTTATGGTGCAGTCTGATTTTAAATTGCAACTCAGAAAATGCCACTTTCAGAAAGTTGACATTTTCTTACTTTAGCCATTTGGTTCCTGCTGTCTGTCTCTGATCACCAGTATGGTGGGTGAATCTGGGCTTTGTGTAGTCCCCTTAGACAGTCACACACAATGGGAGCTTAGGTGTGACTTGATGGGCCATCCTGACAGGATGGGAGGGAGGAGCTGGACCCATCCTCGCTTACACCTGAATAGGCTGTGTCCTGTCCCCACACAAAGTACTGCATACACCCTGTAGTGAGTCTGGAGCCAGGGCAGGAAGGGCAGGACCTCTGTGCACTTCAAAGGCCTGTCTTACAAGTCTCCCCTACTTCAAAGGACCAACTGGGATAGGTACTGGACCTCTGACACCACCACTTCAATACACTTCTGGACCAGTGAAGTCTCAGGAAGAACAACTGTTGAGCTGGTGAAGGACTGCCACTCTGCTGGACTGCTGTTTTGCTGAACTCCTGCCTGACTGTGCTGCCCTGCTGCCTGCTGCTCTATTGCCTGGACAAGAAGGTAGACCTGCAACATTTAAACCCAGAGTGACTCCATGGCTAGCTGGCTGGCCTCTTGATCTGAAGTCTCAGAGAAATAAAAAAAAAATCCAACCACCTTGCTTCTGCATCTGTGAGTGGTGCCACCCGAGTCCTGCACCCTAGGAAGTGGGCCTAATGTGTCTTTTTTAACAGAACCTATCAATCCTCTGCTGAATGACACATCTTCAAGCCGAACTGATGCATCTCCTGAGCGGTGCATCTTTAAACAGAACTGATGCATTGCCGCTGCTGCTAGGATTGGACGCCTCCCAAAATGCTCTCATTGCTTCTGCATTCCACATCTTGGCCTCGATGCATCACTTTTGGAACCACCATTGTGCAATGCTTATCCTGCCACAAGGATCTCGCATCCCCGTCAATGGCAACCTCAACAACAAAACTCTGCATCACAGTTTCACTGCACATCAGAACCAGCTCATCGCCTTGACTCCACAATGCATCCTCGACATCAGTCTTCCCATCGAAGGCCCCGTCAAAGGTTCCCTGTTGTCGATGCATGAGAATCTCGCAGCTTAGCCGCATCTAGGGACAGGTGCTACGCGACAAATCTTCAACCCACACTACACAATGCTAGTCAACCTTGGACTAAGGTACTTTTGTTCAGTGGGCTTGACTGGATCCCTGTAGCCTGTCCCTGCTCTATCGCAGTTGGCCTGAACTTCTGACTTTGTCCTAGTCCACCACGACCAGATTACCACTTTTAGCGTTTTATCCTTCTTCGTACTATTTTCACTTAAAACCTTTTAAAATAAATATATTAAGATCTACTTATAGGATCTTTGTTGTTTTGGTTTTGTTTTATTTATTAAAGTCAATTCAACTTTTTTGACTTGGTGTGGTATCTTTTTGTGTGGTGTTATCACTGTTTTACTGTTTGGGGTGTTGCACACATACTTTACACAGTGTGTCTAGGTTAAGCCCGACTGCTCTGTGCTAAGCTACCAGGGACTGCCTGACACTTAACCTGAGTAAGATTGTGGTTACTGTTTGAATAAGGTTTCCACCCCAGTCAACCAACAACCCAATTTGCAACAAATAATTTGACAAGCAAACGTATTTCCATGAATGTGTTTGATGACAAGGAGATCAGATTTGAAGAATGTTTTTCTGGATTCTCCTTGTCAGATTTACTACCTCGTTGGTGGATTATTTCATGGATTTTACATTTAGACACCTGTGGCTGAAAACGTGCAAGAGAGACAAGATAACTGAATTTATCTTTTAATGTTGAATATAATACATATGTTTATGTTGTCTATGTAACTCTCGGCCCCACCACTCAAAGTTTTTTTTCAAAAATGTTACTGCAAATATTATATTGATATTATCAATGATGCTATAAAAATGCCATGAGTGCAGTAATTTGTGGGGTAGTTATCAGTGAATGGCGAGGGCATGAGTTATAGTTACCTTAGGGCACAAGTTATAGTTACTTGAGATAACTCTAACTATAACAGGTGCATTTCTGAGGTTTTGTACATTTAAAAGGTGAGCCTAACAATAATTTCTCTGTAACTTTAGTTTTTTAAAGTGAATTTCTATGTTTTTTTTAAACGAATATTAATTTTCATTACTATACGTTAATCCAACTACCGCCGCACATAGCCAGGCTCCATGGCCAACCTCCTCACCCCCTATAACCACCCATCTTCGCGCCTTCGACCCTTGGCAGTGAGTTTGGCCGCAGGGCCTGGCCAGGCCTGGCCTGCAGCCATTCCCTCAGCCATCCCCCCTAACCGCTCAACTAGACAGAGAGAGAGAAATTGAGAGAGAGAGCAATTTAGGCTTTGATGAATGATATACTAAGAATGAGTTATTTCCGGGAAAAGTGAAAGAAAAAATATTTTGGTCAATTAAAAGGAGTGAGATCACCTTTCATCATGTAACTTAAATATTTGTAGTTGAAAGGAAACTAAAGCAGGAAATTACAACAGACACTCACCTAGACTAGAACCCTTAACCTTTAGAGTGCATGTTTGAAGCCTTAACCACTAGGCCAGCTACTACTACTTAACATGTAGTATATATATTTAAGTCCAAGTTATGTGGGTTTACATGGACAAACCCCTTTATTTTTAAACACTAGGCCAAGGATATTGGCTTCACAAGAAGGAGTACTTTATGCCTGGAAGGCCTCCCACATTCTAATAGATGAGCACAACCACTGATACAGTGGAAACTCACCTCACACTCTTCACTCATGGGAGTCATTTGTTGGATACCTGCAGAATTTGAGGTACACTACTCTAAATTTGATTGATAGCCAGTGGTGCCGCTATACATGACTACTAAGGGGGCACACAAGAGGTGCCACATAAAACTATCAGGGTCACCAAGAGTTGATCATGAATACTATGGGCATGTGTGTATTATATTTAAACATTTTAAACAGACTTTGATTTAAACATTACTAGTACCGCCAAATTATGACCATGGCGGTGAAAATCCCTTAGACAGCCAATGTACCACACCAACCGCCAGGGTAGAAACAACACTCACCGCGGCGGTAGCCAACAACAGCCAGGGGGAAGACAAAGTACCGCCCACCATATTAAGACACAGCACACCGCCACCTTTTACGGGACGGCACCAATGCCATCAAAAGCCTGGCAGAAACACATCACTGAAGAGAAAGGAATCACCATCAGAGACACAGGGAAGAACAACGCCGCCATGGAGCCCGAACTGCAAGTCTTTCTGATGATCTTCCACGTTATGCTCCACCTGGAACACCAATGCCGACGAAGACAATGATGGTGAGTACAGCTGCCTAGCACACAAGGTAGGGTGGGAGGAAAATGAGAGTCATACACCCACAGCACACAGCCGACACACACACCATATACACAACCAGCTGCACACGAAAAACAATTTGTCCCTGAAAAATGGCAGAATAATGCAAGGACAACAGGAATGGATGACAGTGATTGTAATCAGATCAAATTCAAAATCAGTAATTTGGTTTGTCAATAAAACAGATATGTACACATGTACACAAAGGGGCACTGCCCAGTCCAATGTTTAAAGGGTCTACATGGCTACAGGGCCCAGCCTAAGGCCCAACTCGAATCCGGACCACATCCGGATAGTACACTGCAGGGGCATCAGTTTGCAAGTAGGCAGGCACCTCAGGGGGAGAGGGGGCACCTCAGCCGGATGCGGGAGCAAGCCCACTGGTACTGGAGGGGGCTCCATGCCCATTGCTCTGTCCTGGGGAGTGCAAGGCCACAGTCTCTTAAGTGGATTATTTTCCTGCTGGTTCTGGAGGGGGCAACATGTCCATTGCTCTGTCCTGGGGAGTGTAAGGCCACAGTCTCTATGGTGGGTGAATTTTCCATTGGTTCTGGAGGGGGCAACATACCCATTGCTCTGTCCTGGGGAGTGCAAGGCCACAGTCTCTCAGGTGGGTGACTTTCCCAATGGTTTTGGAGGGGGCACCAGGCCCATTGCTCTGTCCTGGGGAGTGCAAGACCACAGTCTCTGGAGTGGGTGACTTTCCCACTGGTTCTGGAGGGAGCAACATGTCCATTGTTCTGTCCTGGGGAGTGCAAGGTCACAGTCTCTCAGGTGGGTGACTTTCCCACTGGTCCTGGAGGGGGAAACATGCCCATTTCTCTGTGCTAAGGAGTGCAAGGCCACAGTCTCTTAGGTGGGTGACTTTCCCACTGGTTCTGGAGGGGGCTCCATGCCCATTGCTCTGTCCTGGGGAGTGCAAGGCCACAGTCTCTGGAGTGGGTGACTTTCCCACTGGTTCTGGAGGGGTCAACATGCCCATTGCTCTGTCCTGGGGAGTGCAAGGCCTCAGTCTCTCAGGTGGGTGACTTTCCCACTGGTTCTTGAGGGGGCAACATGCCCATTTCTCTGTGCTGTGAAGTGCAAGGCCATAGTCTCTCAGGTGGGTGACTTTCCCACTGGTACTGGAGAGGGCAAGTTGCACAGCAGCCCCTGGAGTGTGGCCTACATGGCGTCCGCTGGTGGTGACAGCTGCAGTGTGGTGGTGAATAGAGGAGCCTCCTGGGCAGCCTCTGCAGTTTCTGATGGCTGCATTATGGGGGTGGATGGAGGAGCCTCCTGGGCAACCTCTACACTTTCTGATGGCTGCAATCAATCAGCTGGTGGTGGGGGCTCCATGACAGCTGGTGGTGGTGGAGGTGTCACCCTGACAGCCTCCGCTGGAGTATAGGGCTTTGTCTCCTCCAGTACATGGAGCGTGGATCCCTTACCCTTCCTGGCAGGGGTGGTTGGGCTCTTCCCCTTCTTTCCTGGTGGTGCAGGCTCCTTCCCCTTCTTTCCTGGTGGTGCAGGTACCTTCCTCTTCTTTGCTGGTGGTGCAGACTCCTTCCACTTCTTGCCTGGTTGTGCTGGCTCGTTCCCCTTCTTCGATGGAGGTGTGGTATCCTTACCACCATGAGTAGGTGGTGCTAGCACTGTCCCCGTTGAATGTTTGCCTGAGGTGCTGGGCTGTGTCCTTGGTACCCTGCTCAGACAGGCAGGGCAGGATAGGGGTAGGGAAGAGGTAAATTTGGGAAAGGATAATCTTTTTAGGGATGTTGGGGCGGGAGGAAGGAGGAGTAATGGGAGTGGAGATTGAGGGAGTGGTTGTTGGAGGTGTATGTCTGCTGGACTTGGGTGCAGGTGCATGGGCTGTATGTTGATGTGAGGTGGATGGCTGTTGGGTGTCTGAGTGCTTGCCTTTGTGTCCTTTTGGAGGGGGGTGACAGACAGGGTGGGAGAGGACAGAGGGGACGCATGCATGGCATGCATGGCTGTTGTGGAGGTGTCTGCCAGGGAGGTATGTGTCCTGCTTGGTGTGGTGATGTTGGTAGTGGATGTTGATGTAGTGCATGCAGGGGTGAGTGCGGACGTGACTAGGAGGGAGGTGGTGGAGGAGGATGAGCTGCCATCAGAGAGGAGGCCAGAGCCTGAATCGATCTCTGTTGGGCCGCCAATCTACTGTGGATGCTCTCCAGGAATGCATTGCATTGCTGCATCTGGGATGCCAGCCCCTGGATGGCATTTACAATGGATGACTGCCCTACAGAGATGGATCACAGCAGCAGAGCTCACTGGGGCAGGGCTTGAGGTGCCTGGGGCGAAGGAGATGCCCACCTTCAAGGGTGACTGGGCACTGCAAACTCACTGAGGGGCTGCTGGGAGGATGGTGCTGGTATGGGGGTGGCAGCTGTACCTGCAGCTGGGGTGGTCACAGAGGTGTCCACCACCACCGGGGAGATCACATCGTAGGAGGTATCTGAATCTGTGTTGTCTCCTCCAGTCTCTGCTGTGGTGCTCCCCTCACCCTCTGTCTCACTGGTTCCCTCGGTGTTGGTGGATTCTGCCTCCTGGGTCATGTGGGGTGCAGCTCCCTCTGTCACCCATGCTCCTGCTCCTCTGCCAGATGATGCCAATGCACACAAGGACAGGATGACAAAACAAGAAAGAGGGGGAGAGAGACAAAGGATATACTGGGTCAATGACTGCACCAACACCACAGTTGTCACACACATCACTGTCACATACAGGGAACAGGCTTAAGCACTATGCATTGAACTACCAGGGATATGGCTAGTCACTAAGGCAAGTTGAGGACAACACACTGCCAACTGCAGCACTCCTTGTACCCGCAACGCCCTGCTAACCACCTAGGTCACCTGTATTTGCCATACACCCATTACCCTTCAGATGATCCATGCTGCAATATCTGGCCTGGCCTTAGGGGCATCTACTAACACACATCCACCACCCGAATACCATCCCACCAGCCAAAATATGTGTTGATACCCACTGTACTCACCCCCTTGTGGCTGCTGTGATGCCCTCAAGCACCCATCCAGCTCAGGGTAGGCCACCTCCAGTATGCGGGCCATCAGAGGGGTCAGGGCCCGACGAGCACCCCTTCCTCATTGGGAAGCCATGCCCAGCTGGGCCTCCGTGGTCTTCCATGCCCAGCATCTTAGGTTCTCCCACCGTTTCCGACAGTGGTTGCCCTGCCTGCCATAGACCCCCAGGGTCTGCACTTTCTTGGCGATGGCACGCCATAATCCCGTCTTTTGATGGGCCCTGACCTGCCGAGGCAATACAGACAGGAGAACACCATCAAACAAACAGTCCAGCCTGTCCCACAAATGGCCCACCATACCCGTTTCCATCACCATTGACCACACATAGCCCAGCGCTTAACATGTACACCGCCAAAAGACACATATCTCCATGCTTTCTTGCCACCTGCATCATGGCCAAAGGGTACTCACCTGTTGGTCTGGAGGCCCATACAGCTGTCCGTACTGGGGTAGGACCCCATCCACCAGTCACTCCAACTCCTCTGAAGTGAAGGCAGGGGCCCTTTCCCCAGTCACATGGCCCATGGAATGTTCCAGCCACAGGTCACAGCAGCACACACAGTGTAGGTCTTCTCCTGTTGAAGGTCAGGACACAAGTGAGGATTGAGATAGAAAATGGTGGTCACGTCCGTGGTAGTGTACACCATCACCACCGGCGTAGATCCCCATTGGCCACTGTACTCAATAGAGCCCCATATTATCCAATGAGGAATTGCACGGGGGTGCAAGACCACCTTCTGCCACGATGCCCAATGTTGGTGAAGTTACCTCAATTCCACCTGTCCCTACACACAGGACAGGCGGTCGCTATATCAGAGGGGGAACAGGCATATCGACAATTGCTATGTCACAGATTAGACTGGCACATACTTCGCCATTAACACTGTCCCAATACATAAGCGCAGCATGTGGACTGCTGTTGTGGTTCTGTTGTTCCAATTGTGACAGCCTACTCACTCTTGTGTCCCTTAGATACCTACCACTGTGGATGAATAGGAGGTAGAGACATACCCTGTGTACAGACCCCTGGTGGTCTTAGCTACACTGGAGGACAGGGACATTATACTCACCTATAGAATGGACAGGGCCACAATCACAGAGTTGTGTGCCCAGTTGGAGCCAGACCTGATCTCATCTATCCATCATCCGACTGGAATCCCCCCTCTTGTGCAAGTGCTATCAGTGCTCCATTTCCTGGCAACATGTTCTTTCCAAGTGACAGTGGGCTTGGCAGCAGGAATGTCACAGCCAACGTTCTCAATGGTGCTGGCAAGAGTGTTGTCTGCCCTGGTAAAACACATGTGCAGCTACATAGCTTTCCCCTAGGAGGAAGATTTGGCCACTGTGAAGGACAGATTCTATGCAATGGGACATACCCCCAATATTATTGCGTGGATTAATGGGAAACATATTGCGTCTATCCCCCGCCAGAATGAACAGGTGTACAGGAACCGTAAGAGTTTCCACTCCATGAATGTGCAGATGGTGTGCCTGGCTGACCGTTACATCTCCAGTACATCTCCTACGTCAATGCTAAGTTTCCTGGGATGGTGCATGATGCCTTTGTCTTGAGGAATAGCAGCATCCCAAATGTGATGGCCCAACTACAGAGGCACGGGGTGTGGCTAATAGGTAAGCCTTGGTCCACACCAACTGTTTGTTAGTGTATGCCTCTGGTGTTAACCTCATGGGATAGTGTGTGGCTAAATGTTGTCCCTCAATGCCTGCAGGTGACTCTGGCTACCCAAACCTATCGTGGCTGCTGACCCCTGGGAGGAATGCCAGGAGAAGGGCTGAAGAACATTATAATGAGGCACATTGGCGAACCAGACGGATCATCGAGAGAACCTTCGGCCTCCTGAAGGCCAGATTCAGGTGCCTCCATCTGACAGGTGGATACCTGTGCTACTCACCCGAAGAGGTCTGCCAGATAGTAGTGGCATGCTGCATGTTGCACAACTTGGCCCTCAGGCGCCATGTACCTTTTCTGCAGGAGAAGGATACTAGAGATGCCCCTGTGGCTGCAGTAGACCCTGATGACAGTGAGGATGAATAGGCTGAAGATGAGGATGAGTACAACAGAACATAAGTTATCAGTCAGTACTTCCAATGACAGACAGGTGAGACAGTGCAACTTCACATTTCTATGACTATTGTTGTAGTCTGTGTGGCTGTGGCATGAGGCAATTAACTACTTTTTACCTCTACTTACTGTCACCTATGGTTTATAATTTTTCAGATGTTGGTGCTATGACAACTATGTACTGATGTGCTGACTACAGTCAGCTACAGGTCATTATTTCTATGCCCTCACAATGTACAGTTCCTTTGCAATGGATGTAACTGTTTCCATAAATATACTTTTTCAACACATGACATACAAGTATTCGAGTTGTGTTCAAGGGTGTTTATTTTAGTGCTGACAAATTGAGGGAAAAGTGCAATGGAATGGGTTGATGATGGAGGAAAGTCCAGGTTATTGTTCCAGTCTGTTTGTAGCACAGGTGCAGTGTCCAAGTGGCCATAGGAAGGGGAGCTACGGCAGTTCAAGGTGGACAAGGTGACTGAGTGGGACACAAGGGGGACAATCAGGAGAGTCTCATTTCCTGGCGGTGGTCTTGGCAAGTGTCTATGGCTTCTTTCTGGTTCGCAGGGAACGTTTGAGGGGTGGTTCACCTTCTGCAGGGGGAGGGATGCTGGTGGCCTGTGGGTCCTGTGGTGGGGCCTCCTGCCCACTAGCGTTAGCGGAAGTGGAGGGCTGGTCAATGGACTGGCTAGTGGCAGGGGCCCACTGCTGTGCTGTTGCCTCCCTCATGTTGTTGGCCATGTCTGCCAGCACTTCTGCTATAGAAATCAGGGTGGTGGTAATGGCCTGCAAGTCCTCTCTGATCCCTTGTTACTGTCCCTCCTGCAGCCACCTGTTCTCCTGCACGTTGTCAAGGATCTGGCCCATCGTGTCCTGTGAATGTTGGTAGGCTCCCAGGATCTCGGATGGTAGGCTCCCTGGTCCTGTCCTCCCCCTGGTGCACAGCAGTCCTCCCAGTGTCCCTGTTGACCTGTGCCTGTCTCCCCTGAACACTGTGCCCCCTACCACTGAACCCAGGTGGCTGATTGTCTTGGGCCGAGGTGTGGCCTGGGGTCCCTGTACAGGTGGCCACACTGCTGATTGACGTGTCCTGGGGACAGAGGTCTGGTACACTGGGTGGGTGCTGTGGTGTTGGATCTTGATGGGGGAGGCTCTGTGGTGGTCTGTGAGTGGGCTCGGATAACCGGCTGTCTAGTGGTCCCTGATGGTTCAGGTAGGTCATCCAGATCCAGAAGTCCAGAGTTACTGTCATCACTGGGGGCATCTTCTGATGGGGGACTGGATAGTTGTGGCACCTCCTCTCCACTGGCATTGGCTGGGGTACCTGTGGGGACGTAAGTGATATATTATGCTTCATGTGTATGACTTTTGTACATCCCTGGCTTCCCCTCTATCGTTGGTGTTGCCCTGCAACCTTTTGCTTGTGTATGGTGATGTATTGTGGGAATGTTAGTTTCCCTATGCTGTGCATGTTTTAGTGATGGGTGTCCATGCAGGGCTGGGAAGGGTATTCATGCATTGGTATAGCATGCAGGGCTTGGCATTTTGGTTAGTCATATGTGTAGGTGCAGTGCATGGGATATAGTGGAGTGATGGGAGTGAGGGTGAAGGGGTGTGATGGCATGCAGGTATGGGGGGTGATAAGTAGTAAATGTTGACTTACCTGTGTCCAGTCCTCCGGCTACTCCAGCGAGTCTCTCAGGATGCAGTAATGCCAGTACTTGCTCCTCCCATGTTGTGAGCTGTGGGGGAGGAAGTGGGGGTCCACCGCCAGTTCTCTGTATGGTGAGCTGGTGCCTTGCTGCATTGGAATGTACCTTCCCCCGTAGGTCGTTCCACCTCTTCCTGATGTCGTCCCTTGTTCTTGGGTGCTGCCCCATGGCGTTCACCCTGTCCAATATTCTTCGCCATAGCTCCATCTTCCTTGCAATGGATATCTGCTGTATCTGTGCTCCAAACAGCTGTGGCTCTACCCTGACAGTTTCCTCCACCATGACCCTTAACTCCACCTCAGTGGCCTTTGTGGTGCCATAAGTGTTGTGTGGTGTGTGTTGGTGAGAGTGTGTTGAGTAATGTGGTGGGGTGTGTGATGTGGGGTGCGTGAGGGATGTATGGGTATATTTGGTGTGTGTGTCTAGTTGTCTCTTTGCTGTTCGTGTCACTCTCCTGGCAGTAATTGTTGTTCAGAAAGGGTTGTGGGTAATGTGGGTGTGTGTTTTATAGTGGTGTGAGTGGGTGGTTGTGGTGTATGGATGTTAGGTGTGTGTTTTTGGTATTGGCCAATGTAGTGTTGTTTTGTATGTGGGTGTCCATTCTGAGCGCGGCAGTATGTACCGCCAATGATTTACCGCCGTTGAATGTCCACTGTGGTGATTCTTGGGTCGTAATGTGCTGGGCATTGTTTTGTTGGCGTAACGGTATGGGTGTTGGTACCAACACTTTATCACTGACCTTTGGGCTGGCTGATTTGTGTATATGGCTGTATTCTGTCGGATTGGTGTGTGTCATAATATGGTGAACGGATAATCGCCACTGTAGTGGTTTGTTGGCGGCCGTCAGAGTGACGGTAGGCGGCATTTACTGCCAATGTCACAATGAGGGCCTTAGAATTCTATCAAGGTGATACTGAACGTAAGAACCAGAATCTGGTGTTTTCAGAACAAATATTGACCAGTTCTTCTAAGCATTTGCAATAAATCTCAATTAGCTGGCCCTCATGCCAGCTCCCCTGTGACAGTTTCTTGTCCATCTTGCCGGCAGCCACCCTCTCCTGCCTTGGTGTGTGCCGCTCTTCAGCTCCTTTTTCCCTCTCTTCACTTTGTTTTTCTGCTTCTTTTTCCTGCTCTTCTGCTAATTTTTCTGTCTCTTCTGCTTGTTTTTCTGCTCCTTTTTCCCATTCTTCTGCTTGTTTTTCTGCTCCTTTTTTCTCTCTTCTGCTAATTTTTCTGCTCCTTCCCATCTCTTCCAGCTATTTCCCCTTCCCGCTGCTTCCCACATCCCAGCCACGCAGCTCCCCACTCCCACAAGAACCTACTTAATGTAGGCTGCAGCGTGACCCCATTGAGCAGGAGCTCTTGCCAGTATCCAGTCCAGCTTGCCAACACCTACCCTCTGCTGTCGTGGTTTGTGCTGCTCCTCTGCTCCTTTTTCCCTCTCTTTTGCTTATTTTTCTGCTCCTTTTCCCTCTCTTCTGCTCATTTTTCTGCTCCTTTTTTCCTCTCTTCTGCTCATTTTCTGCTCTTTTTTGCTACTCCTGCTCCTCTTTCTGTTCTTTTTTCTCTCTCTTCTGCTTTTTTTCTGCTCCTTTTTCCCTCTCTTCTGCTTGTTTTTCTCTTCCTACCATTTCTCTCACAATTTCCCACCTTCTTCGACCAGTGCCCCGCCATATCCCCAGGACCTACTTAATGGCGGCTGTAACACAACCCATTGAGCAGGTCCTCGTGCCAGCTCACACTGCGACAGTGTCCTGTCCATCTTGCCCCTATCTACCCTCGGCTGCCTTGGTTTGTGCCACTCTTCTGCTCCCTTTTCGTTCTCTTTTGCTCGCATTTCTGCTCCTTTTACCTCTCATTTGTTCATTTTTATGCTCCTTTTTCCCTCTCTTCTGCTTGTTTTTTGCTCCTTTTTCTCTCTCTTTTGCTTGTTTTCCTGCTCCTTCTCCTCTCTTCTCACTATTTCCCCCCTCCCGCCAGTTACCGCATGCCACTACCTAGTGTCCTACCCTCCCACCAGGACCTACTTAATGGGGGCTGCTGTGCGACCGAATTGAGCAGGTCCTTGAGCCAGCTCCCCCTGTGACAGTCTCCAGTCCAGCTTGGCCACAGCCGCACTCTGCTGCTTTGGTTTGTGCTCCTACTCTGCTCCCTTTTCCCTATATTTTGCTCATTTTTCTGCACCTTTCCCCCTCTCTTCTGCTTGTTTTCTGTTCCTTTTCCCTCTCTTCTGCCTCTTTTTTTGCTCCTTTTTCTCTCTCTTTTGCTTGTTTTTCTGCTCCTTCTTCCTCTCTCTTCCACTCCTATTTCTCTCTTCTGCTTGTTTTCCTGCTCCTTCTCCTCTCCTGCCATTTCCCCCGCTGTTTCCCACCTCCCACCTTCTTTCACCCAGTGCCCGGGCCTTCCACCAGGACCTACTTAATAGAGGCCGCAGTATGACCCCATTGAGCAGATCTTCGTTCCAGCTCCCCCAGTGACAGTCTCCTGTCCAGCTTTCCTGCAGCCACCCTCTGCTACCTTGGTTTGTGTCACTCTTCTGCTCCTTTTTCCCTCTCTTCTGCTCCTTTTTCTGCTCCTTTTTCTCTCTCTTCTGCTCATTTTTCTGCTCCTTTTTCCCTCTCTTCTGCTCAATTTTCTGTTCTGTTTTCTGTCTCTCATCTGCTTATTCTTCTGCTCCTTCTCCTCTCCTCCAACCATTTCCCCACTCCGGCTGTTTCCCACCTCCCATCAACCAGTGCCCTGCTCTTCTCCCAGGACCTACTTAACTGAGGCCACAGCATTGCCACGTGAAGCGGGCCTGGACTGTGCCCAGCTGCAGGATGCCTGGCCCTCCCTTTATCCACTGCTACACCGAGAAGGAGTTCCTGGCCGTGGACCTTCATCACTGGAACAACTACTGCCACACGTCTTTCCTGCAAGCAACCAAAGGACACTTTACCTGCCACCACTTCCACTTCTCATGCAACACAGGCCAACCAGACTGCATGGGACCCCATGCCACTTCCACCGACAAGACCACAAACAACCAGGAACCACTCAAATGCATCCTGCTCAGTGTCTGATACCTCTGCAATCATGCAACGGAAATGTGTGGTACCATCAAGACCGTTGCCTTCTTCACCGAAACCTGGCTCAATCCCTTCTCAAGTCCTGACATTGCCATGGCAACTCACAATGGTTAAAATATGATACTTTGAGACCGCACCAACAAACTTGGCAGGGGCATCATCCTCATCTTCAAAGAAACCATCCACCACACCATTAACAATGACAACCCCACACCGCTCGTTGAACAACTCAGCCTCCAACTACAGACCAACTCCAAGACAACGATAAGAGGAACCCTCGTTTACAGACCCCTGGGACCCGACCAGCTCTCTGTGACACCATCTCTAACCTCATCATACCTAGACATCAACTCCTACCACTATGTCCTACTTGGCAATGTTCATTTCCACATCAACGACCCCAATGAGGCCAAGACCACCACCATCCTTGAGAACCTAAATAAGATTGGTCTCACTCAACTGGTCACCAAACCCACGCAAAAGGCATTTCACACTCTCAATTGCATTGTCACTGCCAGTAACAGACTCAAATTCAGCCAGAATTCACCCAGACTGACTATGCCATCATCCACTTAGCAGTCTCCAATGCTCAGCATGCCATCTCCTAACATCACAGCTCCTCCCACTACAGCTGGAGTAAGGTAACCGAGACACAGTGCACACAGACCCTCTGCACCACCCAACCCAAAGCATCATCAGACCTTGACCAAGTTGTCCATAACTTCTCCGCAGGGATCACCAACTGTGATGACAGAGTTGCCCCATTGAATCCAGTTAAAAACAGCAAAAACTCAATACACTATAGCTGGTACACCCCAGAGTTCAGAGCCATAAAGCGTAAGTGCTACAGACTTGAGAAGTGGTGGAGCACCACAAGGAACCCCTTTGACAGAGCCATCCATAAAGCAGCTCTCAGCAACTACCACCTACTCTCAAGGAAGCCAAGAAAGCAGCCATCACAGCCCGCATCAATACAATGGCCAACCACATGAAGGAGCTCTTCAAAATAGTCAAGGTATTCTCCAAACTGACAGCCACAGAGAACACTATCCATCCCTCCTAAGAACTCTGTGACTCCCTCTCAGAATAATTCCATACCAAGATCACCTCTATCTACAATGATTTTTACACCCAACCCATGTCTCTCAACCTCAACCACCTCTAGCAACCAATGCACAGCAGCTGAATTATCACCCCCTGGTCTCCACTCACCTTTCAGAGCACCAAAGCCATCATGTCGTCCATCCAGTCCAGCCTGCCCACGACCCCTGCCCCCACAAACTCTACAACCTCAGAACCATCCTAATCACTACTGAACTCATCAGCATCATCAACACTTCCATCTCCATTTGCAGCCTTTCCAGAAAGATGGAAACTCAGAGAGGTCAGACACCTCCTAAAGAAACTCTCCGCTGACTGCAGCAATCTAAAAAGTATCAAAGAATTTCCCTACTCCACTACACAGCCAAAGTACTCGAGAAAGCAATCAACCAACAACTCACTCAACACCTGGAACAAAACGCTTCACAATGAGGTTTCTATGCCAACCACGTCACTGAGACTGCGCTGATCCATGCCGCAGACGACATCACATCTCTTCTTAACTGTGGCGAAACTGTGGTACCTGATCCCCCTCGTCCTCTCAGCTGTGTTCGATACTGTCTCCCACAACACCCTCATCAACAGACTGTACATCAGCATACAGCAAAATGCCCTATAGTGGATTGCCTCTTTCCTTACAGTTCTCACACCGAGCATCCGGCTGCCACCCCTTCACCTCCGAATCCAATGACATCATATGCAGCGTACTCCAAGGATCCTCCCTCAGTACCACCCTGTTCAACACCTACATTACCTTCTTCGCAGATGTATTCAGAGCTCAGGGTCTTAATACAATCTCCTACGCTGATGACACTCAACTAATCCTATCGCTCACCGAGGACCCCGCCAATGAGCATCAGGCTGCCTTTTCTGTGACACCATGACCACTGTAGCCAAATCAATGAGAGACAACTGCCTAAACTCAACTCTGACAAGACAGAATTACTGATCTTCGAGAAGAGCACTTTCACTTGGGACCACAGCTGGTGGCCAGCAGAACTCGGACCAACACCCACAGACCATGAACACAACCTAGGCAAAAAGCTGACCATCAAACAACAAGTCAACGTAGTCGCCTCCTCCTGCTTCCACACCCTTTGCATGCTCTGCTAAATTTTCAGGTAGATCTCAGTCAACACCAGGAAAATCATCACCCAGGCCCTCATCACCACGTGCTTCGACTATGGCAATGCTCTCTACGCAGACCTCTTCTCCCAGCTCCTCAAAAGACTCCAGATCATACAGAATGCAGCAGCCACACTCATCCTGGACCCCCCTCAAATGGACCCACATTGCCTTCTACCGCTGAAACATCCACTGGCTCCCCATCTAGAAGAGATGCTAGTTAAAGATCCTCACTCACGCCTTCAAAGTCAACCATAGACTGAACTTCAATTTTTTCTCAAGACACCTGCACTCCTCATCTCTTGCCCTCACGCACTACGGCAGTGGTCGCTCCTTTTCCTACATCGCCACCAAGACCTGAAATGACCTGCTCCCCCCTAACGTCATAACAGCACCCTCACTGGCAGAATTCAGAATGAAACTCAAGACCTTGTTGTTCAACTGAAACTTTCCACCCTCAGCGCCCAGGTACCCCATAGTGGTGACAGTGCAGTACTTTACAAATGCTGATTGAATTAACTAAGTAAGCCCTTAGACAGGTGGGGATCTCTTAAAGGTACAAAGTCAAATTTCTTCTAGTGCTGGGCTACGAGGCATGGGAAGGGCTAAAAAGTAAAAAGAAAAAAAAGGACAAAAAGAATTTGGGAAAAAAAGATCTGGGGCAGGATAAAGCTAACTAAAGATGGCAAAAAATGTATGTAAAAAGGGGAGTTGTCAGCATGTCAGAAGCTTGGTCAACAGCCTTCTGATAGGTCAAAAGAAAAATCTAAGCCTTCTCATCTGAGCATTAAGGAAAGTGTGGGGCAACGGTAAAGAGGTTTGTACCTCTCAACTCAAAGGGAAGAGTTCAATGCAAAGTCCAGATAGGATCTGCCTCTAATCCAAGTGGGGAACGGTAAACTAAAGTCCAAATTGCAAGATGATTTGTTCATCCATCACACCACACGAATCGGACGGTTTAACTGTTCAATCATAGTCTATCATACAAAAGCCATTTGAAACATCAGGAAAGATTCCCATTACCAACATAGGAAAGGCATTGTTTCACCTCTCCAGTACAATTTGAAACAATTGTATACAATCCATTTCCACATGTCCTTGATGATGTAGTGAATTCAAGGTTACTTTCTCAGGCTCTATAAATAAAACAATAGGCATCTATTTCCAAGCTAACATTCTATGGGAAGCAAGGATGACTAAACAATCCCCCACACATTTTACAAAACAGGGCCTTGCAGGCCTCACATAAGCTAACTAAAGTGAATTAAAATGGCACATTCATTTATATCAACCAAGGCACATGTAACATTCAAACTTCTGAATTTATCATTAGTAGGCTTTGTCAGTGTTCATGTTACAGTAGATTTTAAAATGAAATAACTCTGTTAAACATTTGGGTAAGTATAATGTTCAACATTTTCAAGTCACATTTTAAAGCATTTCCTTCTAAAAATTAATTATCGTTTTAGTGAAAGATCAGTTATGGAATTAGTTAACATCATAAAGAAATACATGGAATTAAAATAATTGATTACACTTGAAGGTATAGGCTATACCACATCACATTAGTTCACTATTCTACAGTGAATGCACATTAATATAGACTTTCAGTGCAAGTTAACTTGTTAGAGCTTTAAACAACAAAATGCAATACAGTTACATATAGATGTCACTGCGATGTCAAGGACAGCAATAACATTTCAGCTACATCAATCCCCCCTCTGGTGGTAAATCAAGCCATCACATCAGATTACAATCTCGAATATCATTGAGACAGGTCAAAATCTTTGAGGTCGTACAAGGTAAGTTCTCCTGGACTCCTAACTGCTTAATGTCACTGTAATAGAGTTGTTGTCTATTCTCAAGCTCAAACTCCTCTTTTCTTCTCCTCTTCTCTGCTCTCTTCACTTTCGATTTCTTGTATAACTTGTAAAGACCAAACACAACTAAGGCACACAAGACTATTATTAGTAAATGTCTCAAAGTATTGCCAAAAGTCCTACTACCTAAGTTCCAAAACTACTTTCCAACTGCTAGAAAAACACTCCCTATTGCCTCCCAAGCATCTGTTGCATCTAACT
This sequence comes from Pleurodeles waltl, assembly GCF_031143425.1. NCBI lineage: Eukaryota > Metazoa > Chordata > Amphibia > Caudata > Salamandridae > Pleurodeles > Pleurodeles waltl. The sequence continues at coordinate 480,499,082 of NC_090451.1, forward strand.
CTTTCAAATCCTCTTCAGGTCAGTCATGTTCTTAAATTACTTTCTCAGTGCCTTACTATTGTCCGGTATAAAAGTGCAATGTTGTTGAACTTTAAACATCTTGCAAACTCCACCCTCTTTCACAAGAAGGATGTCAAAAACAAGACAATTCTACAAAACCATTGATCTTATGGCAACCATTTCTGTGTCAGCTAAGAAGGCACCTGCTGTATTTGTAGGCAACTTATCTACAATGGTTGATAACTTCCTTATCTTCAGGTCATTTAGAATCACTCCTGCAGATGAAATCATTGCACCAAACATATCTCCTACAATCTCTGAAGCACTAGCATCTCCCTTGAATCGGGGCTTGAATTCTCATCCAAACAGGGTTAACAAAATGTTCCATATGATAAATCGTTGGAAAAACTACTTCTAAATAACATGTACCATACCATCCTTTCCGTGATCTAAAATAAGCATTGTTTCCAGAGATGAAATAACCTCCTGGAATTGATGGATCTTGTCCATTTAATATAAAAATTCAAATAATCTTAAACAAAAACACATGTCTACACTCACTCTTCCCTACAAACTCTGTGTCAGTTTCTGATCAGGGTCTCTACACACATAATTTTCATACATTTTACCAATCTAAAATTAAGGCAGCCTGGTTCCCTGCTACTAAATGGACTTCTTTTTTTCCCCAAACACAGACTACATCTCCCATTTCTCCCTTTGTTTTCATTGACATTCTTCTGTCTACAAATTATTCTAAAAACTCAGTCTCTACTGAAGTAAGAATACAGGTCAAAATATGTCTATGGGTATAGAATGTACCAATGTCAAGGTAGGCTAAAAAAACTCCCACTGTGTCAATATTTTTATGCTGCTCCAATGTTTCATGATGCAGACAATTAAGAAAACTAAATTGTTGTTGGAATACTAATATTGGACACACTCTTGCTGTCAGCAACAGGCTACAAGAAATTCCATAAGTCAAGGAGATACTATGATATGGGACTCCCTAACTAACTGATGAAGGCAACTGTGTGCATGCATAGCAATTCCTAACTTTCATGGTATCAACATATTCATATAGCAGTTTATAATATGCATTTGAAGAAAAATCTCCTCTGGAGACATCTGTACATAATATTTTCTCATCTAGTGTATGCATTCTATAATCTGTGAGCATTGTAGACCTCAGGGCACTTGTTGATCTAATGTTTCCTGTTCTAGACGGTGTAGGTACGCTAATTCTGATAGCAGTGCAATCATCAAAATAACTGTCAGAACTAGCATTCCTATACATAGGTAGCTAAGTTTAATACTCTTGGCTTTACTGGACTCTATGATTTCTCTAATTTCAGATCAAAAATCAAAAACAAAAATGCAAAATTGGAAAATGCAATTAGATGCAGCAACAATTGAAACTATCTCTTGCAATTCTTTTCGTTAGCAATCCAAGTAATTGTCGCTTCAGCAAAGTTCAAAATCAGTTTTGCAGAACTTTTCTTTTGTTGACTACGAGGTCCATCAAATGCCTCTAATAAATGTTCAAACATCTCTAATAAATGTGCAGATCAAAATGACCAATAACAATATCCAAGGTATAATGTTTCAGCTTGACAAGTGGCAATGATATTTCAAAGTTCAGCTCTGCCACAAGAACAAATTCAAAAATGTTTAACTGAATACATATTGTTAAAGCAAAAGGTTGCAAACTTCTTCTCCCTGTCATTTGCTGCAAAGTATTTCCTTCCAGGTGCTGTGTACTTTTGACAAGTAACTCTCTTCCTTTTTGATCTTTGAGCTACAGGTCTGTATGCATCACTGTCGCTTTAACCAGATTCTTCAGCTTCTTCTGGAATAGTAGGGGGCACTTGCACTACTGGCACAATTTGCTCACTTGGCCAATGGTGCCCAGGAACAACTCCTTTTGCTACAGAAATAGGTCATTGGTCAGCATCTGAGATTTGCAGAGCCAACTGTTTCTGTCTCAACCCTTCTGTACCAGCCTTTGCTGCTGACTCACTCAGATACCCTCAGACTGCAATTGTGCTGTTTCAGTTACTTGCATATCCACAACAGCTTGACTAACAAGCTCCCTTCACCTCATTGTAACCGGTCCTACGGGGACAGGTGATGCTTCATCAAAGGGAGCTGGAACTTTGCAAGTGTGTGACCCATGGATCCAGTTTGGGAGACCAGCACACTTCACAGTTGTGGTAGTCACCAGCATGACCTGGTGTGGCCCCTTCCAACATTGTTCTATGCAGGACATCCAGACATGTTTCATCATTATAACATAGTCAACTGGCCACAAGTCAAGGCACAATTACTGCTGCAGATAGACTGTAGCTTCTCCAACATGATGAGGCACAGAACAAACCATGTCAGACAGTCATTTGCAATAATCGAGTACCATGTCAACTGTAATGTTCACAAGCGCATTCGCAGGCACAGCTGGTAATCTCAAGGCATGGCCCATAGTAATCTCCTGCGAAGACAATCCTGTTTTTCTGTTTGAAGTGCTGCGCAGACTCATCAGAACAAGAGGCAATGCATCAGGCCATTTCAATGAAGTGGAAGCACAAACTTTGCCAATAAGGATTTCAAAATTCCATTAACTTGTTCCACCAATCCAGAAGCTTCTGGCCTGTAACTGCAATGGAGTCTTTCCTCAACTTGTAATGCTGCTCAAAGCAATTTCAGAACCTCACTATTGTGGGTATGACAGACCTCATTTTATTTTATATTCTTGTGATAAGTTGTCACAGATATAGTAAGTCATCTATTACCCTTAGAGGTTGACAGATAGGAGTATGAAATCATCTAATCAGACAATATGAACCAATAACCATCAGGTATAACATCAAATAATCAACATAATGAATTGGACTCAGTAATTTATACACACAATGGCCATGAATCACCACACCAGTTTAGTAAAGTTTAAACATTTATTTCCCTCAAATTAACAATGCTAATGTCTCATAATTGATGCGCAAGACCAAATGATAGAAGTACAAAAACAACACAGGGTGTCCAAAACACATCTGGCATCTCAATCTAACCAAAGCATTTTTCACTAAACACTCCAAAAGAACAACACTGAATGGCAACAGAATTAAGTGAATAATAAAAACAGTATATTTTTATTTTATGCACCTGAATCAATTACAATTATTTATTATACATTCAAAATCAGATTTCAGATCAGGCATCACTAACTAACACTCTAATTGGAAAAGCATGTCTGGGCTTCATGCAGAAATAAAATTAAGACAAAAAGTACTTTGGAAAACATGTATATAGGGCGCTAATCAAAAACATGTCGTTGGTTTTCGGTAATATTGGTAATGCCTCTCCTAAATGGATCAGCAATCAGTTGTGTCTTCATCAGCAGAGTGCAGGAACATCAAGTCTTCACTGATCAGCATCAGGACATGAAAGGGAAACAGTTCAGTAATGATGTGGCCTAATGTAACAGAACTGATATAATCATAGACAAGAGCTAAGCAACATCTCAAAGCTCAGAAAATAGGTAAGTGTACAGAAGCTCAGAAAATGAAGAACTAACTTTTTTGCTATATTAAAGTCCCAAAAGTTATAAACTAAGCATCTATTGGACAAAACTGTAAGGTGGTTTAGGGTGCAACCAATCAAACATCATCTGCGCTTCAGATAAATCTCTTCTTGTTCTCCTCACCCAGGATTGGTTTGTGCTGTCACTCCTTTCTCATCTCCTGTCACCAGCTTCCGAACAAACATTACATTTTAGAATGCAACATGAAACACGACATTGAGCACTGATGCCCATTGTTTAAAACTAACAATTTTTATCTTGAGGAAATATACAACATGAGTAGTAAAAACAGGACAGAGATGGCCACTGTGCAAGTCACACAGGATGTTTGAAGAAACATTATTTTGCAAAGTTAGCACACATTTAAACAGTGTGTTTCTGGAAAATTACTAAAACATGAGGCCTTTTTAACTACTGCTAAAACATGAAGAATAAAACATTTCATTTAAATTTAAACCATCAGTCTTTTTAATAGCATTTAATTATGATTAAGCCAAATACATTTTCATTAGACATTATTTTTCATATAATGCACATTGTTTATGGTGTCCACCATACCAGCTGCACATTTATTTGTCTAACACACTTTTTTTCAGTTAGGCCTTTTAATACCAGTTATTTCACATCATGTTTAAGTGGCACATTTTCATTAATATTTGGCTCTAACAATCCCTCCTCTGATGACTGACAAAATAAATACTTATTAATACTTGTATTAATACCGATGAGACAATTCAAAACCTTATTTAATATATCTATTATTTCCTGGTTTTCTCTAGGTTAATTTCTTAATTCATGGAAATATTTACTTCTCATCTTTTCCATTTTAAATTCATCCCTTCTTCGTTCATTTTTCATCCTTTGTCTTTTCCATGCATCTATGCAATTTGTAAAATCTGATTCTACAAATGGGACATGCAACCACTATGAGAAATGGTTTCAGTATAATTCCCACAACACCCTGACCAAGGTTTCCCAACCAATTGTTCACTTCAGTAAAACCTTTGCCTATATTTACCCATTTTAGATCTGTTAAGTTCCTAATGAATTTTCTAATTCCTTTACTGTTATCAGGGATAAATTTGCAAAAATGTTTTGTTTTAAGCATCCGACAGATTCCAACCTCTTTTGCTGAAAAGATGTCTAACGCAAGACAGTTCTAAAGAACCATTGAACGTACCACAGCCATTTTAGTATCCACCAATATCATTGCTCCAGAAAATTCTGTTTGCATTTTATCTACAATAGTAGACAGCTTTTTAATTGTCATGTCATTCAGAACAACCCCGACAGAAGGAATGATTGCTCCAAATATATCTCCAACTATTTCAGAATAACTTGCCCTTATTGATCTTGGTCTCAGGTTCTCATGTGTTTCGTCTGTGCTGTCAGTATGATAGATTTTAAGAAAAAACACTCCCAGGTCACAAGTACTATACCATCCCCTAGGGAGATGATAATAAGCATATTTTCCACAGATGTAATAAACCAGAGGAATCATAGGATATTGTCCATTCAGCATAAAGTCCTATTTATTCTTAAAAAGAAATACATGTCTGCATTCACTCATTCCCACAAACTTAGGGCCTCATTATGAGTGTGGTGGTCTATAGATCACCACACTTGTGGTGGCAGCTGGACCCCCATATAACAACCCTGGCGGTCGGACCACCAGGGAACCCCCACCTCCGACCCGATCTTTGATCCTGGTGGTCTGGTGGTGATCTTAATCTGCCTGAGCAATGCTGAAAACAGAGTTGACCTGGGGATTTACGACCACATTCTCTGTCAGCAGTTTCTTGGCACTAGCACCGCTATGAAAAGGCTGGTGGAGAACAGGTGCAGGGGGCCCTCCTGGCCAGCACCATCGCAATGTTCACTTGGTTCTACCACAGGGTGTACCAGCACTCTCGCAGTGTTCAGTTGCTTTGCAGACAGTGAACATTGCGAGAGTGTTGGTACACCCTGCAGGCGACAGCATTGCTGCTGGCTCAATTATGAGCCAGAGACAATGCTGTAGCCTGTTTCCCTCTCGGCCAGCGGGCAGAAAATAAGGTTTCTGCCCCCCGACCTAGCAGAAAACCCATAATAGCTCCGGTGGGAAGGTCACCCCATAGGCTGCAGACACCCTGTCAGGAGTTTGCGGATGGAGTTATCCATCCACCAAACTCATAATGGGGCCCTTAGTATCAGTTCAGGATTGAGGTCTGTATATACAAAGTTTTCCTACATGTTGGTGATCTAAAGCAAGCTACCCTTGTGTGTTAGTTGCACTATAAACCTGATTACGACCTTGGCGGATGGGATACTCAGTCACAAACGTGAATATGTTGAGACAATGTATTTGATAAAGTGTTATGTGTACACACAAATTCCTTCATCAGTGCAAGAAGGAATTATATATCATAGCTTACCACTAACATATGGGATTAGTTGCAGTCTTCTACTAACAAGGTTTTATAATCATGAATATATATATATATATATATATATATATATATATATATATATATATATATATACAATATTGCTTCTCCAAATTTGATCTGATCTTTTCTTTGGTTCCAGTTAATCAACATTTGAGTAGTATTGCTAGAGCTAGGATCATAGATAGTGTAGGAGGTTTCTTTAAACCTACATTAACATTTGGGATAGTTTATGCCCATCGTAATAATTTATCATGTACATTTTCACAAGTTGAGAAAACTTTCCTGGATCAGACTGATGAAAGAAGAAAAGAATTGATGGAAAAGATAGAGAAGTGTTTAGTGAAACAAACTTACAAGAATGACTATGCATAATTATGACCTTGACGGATGGGATACTCCGTCACAAACGTGAAGGATATCCCTCTCTCCGTATTACAAGTTCCTTTATATCCTATAGAACTTGCAAAATGCTGTCACACTGAGTGGGACTCAAACCAACCGCAGCCACATTGTTTAAGCAGCCTTGCAAAGCTGCAGCCACCAGATCTAATGTAGCTGAAAATAATGCTACAGGACGATTTATGCCACCATGAATCTGTGTCAAAACAGAACGTGCACAGCAATCACTTTCATGACAAAACAGTGAAAATGGTTCCATGTAGTCAGGCATTCCAATGCTGGTGCTCTGCACAGACTCTTTCTCTGCTCAATAAAAGCTTTCATACTAGCTTCATCAAAGGGAACTGGGTCAGTAATGTCTTTGTGGGTCAATCTCTGTAATGGCTTGGAAATAACAGATAAATTGGGAATCCATTGGTGGCAGTAATTCACCATTCCCAAAAACATCCTGGTATCTGTTTGCGTAACAGGAGGATTCATTTGTAAAATAGCTGTCCCTTTCTCTGGACACTTTCCTTGCACCTTTCTCTGTTTGATGTCCCAAGTACTTCACTTTTGTTTGACAGTACTATAATTTTGTTGGGGACACTTTATGTCCATTTCCACCCAGATGATTCAATAAGACATCAGCATCTTGTTTGCATGCTTTCTGGGGTTTTGAAGCAACCAATAAATCATCAATATATTGAACCAATGTTGATTGGAAAGGCATTTACAGTGATTCCAACTTCTTTTTCAACACCTGAATAAATGTGGATGGGGATTCTGAGAAGCCTTGTGGGATCTTACATCAACAATACACACGACTGCAGAATTTAAAACAGAAGAGAAACTGGCTATCCTCATGTAGAGGCACTGAGAAAACTGCTTGTGACAAGTCCACTACTTTGAACCATTTTGTGTCACATGAAATTTGGAACAGAATCCCTGCTAGATTAGGTACCACTGGATAACATTTTGCCACAATATCATGAATCTTTCTCAGATCCTGAACAATGTGAAATTTCCCACTTGGTTTTTGCAACCCCATAATAGGTTAATTATATGGACTGCTCAGCACTTCTTTCAAACCCTCTTCTTTAACAAAATCTGCAATTACAGGAGTAACTCCTTCAAATACATCTGGTGCCATGTGATATTGAGGGGTTTTCAGGAAAACTGCATTAGGTTTTAATGTGACTTTGAATGGTTCAACCCCTTTAATTAGACCAATGTCTTTCCCAGAAGGAGCCCAAAGTTTTGAAATAACTATATCCTGTAAATTAGTTGGTAAGTCCAAAACTTAAATACAGGATAAAGAGTAATCAATAGGAACTTTATATTAATCAAATTACAATTTCCGGCTGGCAAACAGGATTGCTCATTATCACTATTTGTTTTGGTGGCAATTCCACTGTTTGTGCAAGTAATTGAACATCTTGTTTTCCACAGCAAATCTTTTGCTAATAGGCATATTGGACCTGAGTCACAGACTATGAATCTGTGTATGCCTTCGATATTACCAATTTTAACAGGAATTGGCTCAGTAATTGGATTTGTCAGGTGTGGATTCGCTACTCCTACAACCTGTACTGTTTTCCCAGAAAATGGCACATTTGGGACTTCTGCAGTTCTGACAGCTGAGCGTGTAGCTCCTGTGTCAACCATGAAAGATACATCACAACCTATTACTTTTCCATTTACGTAAGGACAACTCTGATCCACCTCTAATAAAGCTGCTAGCACACTATATTTTTTATCAGAACTTTCACTCACAATTGAATCACTCAATTCAGCCTCTAGGTGTAGGGGATACTGCTCTATGCATGGTTCACTGTTTTGACTTAACTTTTGACCCATGTTCTGCTGAAGAACCACTATCTGCTACTGTGCCATTGGAGCTTGAGGGATTTGTATTTGCTGCTGTGGCATCATTTGCATTTGCTGTTGTTGCATTTGATGTTGTGGTACCTGAAAACATGACACCTGCTGTTGGGGAATTTGTTTTTGCTGAGGAATTAGCATTTGACTTTTCATATTCTGGACATTTAAATTAGGATTCCCAGTTCTCGGTCCTCTCAAATTTGGAAATTGATTACGTTCATTCATCTGCACAACACCGTCCCGTGCATTAATTGGACATTCCTGTTTCCAATGCCCTCGACCCCCGCAAGACTAACAAGGCATATTCATTGTCTGCATATCACCTGAACTAACATTAGTATTCAGATCAATACCTACACAATTTCCATTTCCATTTCCTAGACCACCAGGTCCTTTGCCTCTCACCAGTCCCTGACTCAGAATCACTTGCATGTTTTCCTGTTGTGGAATTCCCTGCAACCCTGATTGTGATGCTCTAATCTGCATCACCATTACCTTTTCTTTCAATCTCTTCTGCTTCATTTCAATCTCGCCACTGCAATATTTAGCAAAGTGTAATACTTCATCAATTGGTTTTGCTTGCCAGCAAATTAAGTGACTCTTAATCATGTGTCAAAGTCAGGCCTCAATCCTTCAACAAATCTGAACACAAAATGAATCATTACTTTGGGTTCAATTGTTTCTGTACCACTGTAGTGTTTGAATGCCTGCAACAACCTTTCATAATATGCATGTATTGACTCCTTTACTTCCTGAGCTATCCTATCAATTCTCTGCCAATCAATATTTTAGGTGAAATTCTTGTTTTTAAAAAGTCAATCACTTTGTAATAACTTTTCATTACTTCAGGAGATGGCGCACCTGTAACTGGATCTTATTGAGGTTCTCTTGTCAGCCAGTCAACACTAATTTTGCACTCAATCCATAAATCAACTCGGACCACTATTTCTAACAAGGTGTTAAAATCCTCCCTCAGGCATTTTATGAGTTTCACGAACCTATCTGTTTGTTGGTACCATTATACTGGTTTCTCTCTCAATCTCGGGTACTCATTTGTGAATGACAGAATATCACTCCAAGGGACATGAACATAATTCCCTCCAGTAATTTCTCTCATTGGAGTGGGCTGTTAGTCTGCTGTCTATCAGCAGAGTTCAAATGTGCAGACTCTCTTTTCTTCTGCTCTCCTTTCTTTACCCATCTACCTTCCTATTTATCTAATGCTCCTCATGTTTGAACACTTTGGACTCATTATTTAATGTGACTTTTCATTCCAGGTGATCTCATGTTCTCAATGTATTTTGAATCAAATTCAAATCTGTAACTCCTTTTCAATAGTTTAGATTTCTCAATATCCACTTAAATTTTTTTCTGCAAGTCCTGATAATTTCTGATGTGCCAATCCTGTTCAGTTTGTGATATATTTACACATGAAACGTAATTCATCTTCATTATATGAGTCAATTCTAGTTAATTCGAGTGTTCCCTCAATCATTTAATTTAATTCTAATTTTAATTTTCCTATGTTCATTGTTCTTTCCCCTTCAGCATATGTTTTCATTGCTGATGCTCCACTCATTTTCTCCAACCAATCTGTTAACTGCTGAGCTGTCAAGCCTTGTAAAGAAACATTATTATTCACATTGGACACACATTGTGGTGTATTACATGGCAGACCAATTACTCTCTCAAGTGTCATCAAAATTGAAGTTAAATCTATAAGCAGACCTGTTTTGTCAAAAGTCTGATTCATTGGAGTCGTAACTCTTGCAGTAGCATTGAGTATCTCTATTTCTGCATCTGAATTAAAAAGATTCTGTACATTATTCTCATTAACTGGGACAATTGTAAGAGGGAGTGTTAATGCTTCTGGGCTTGATGGAACATTCTGGTTTCCTGAATAAATTACTCCAGAATTCTGAGTACTGAGGAATTTGTTTGCATTACTCTTACTGGAGAAATCTCTTTGCATTGTCTGAGTTTGAAAGTGAGTAACAACTTGCACAGGAGTCATTGAATTAGGTGTAGACTCCACCAGAACCATCATTTGTTTTCTGGTAAACCTGTGGTTCCACCTGTACTGTAATACCCAGTGAAGAACTCACGACAGGCACTGTAGAATAAACTATAGGCTGAGCTGCAGTCTGAATCAAAGGAGTTTGAGTTACTGTAATAGGAGGAACATTAGTTGCGGCCTGTACATGGCTCTGTGTTACCACAATTGGAGATGGTGCACTTGGACTAATACTAGTACCTGGACTTGCCTCTTGTGTTGCATATGGTGGGGCGATGATTTCTCAATAATTTTGTTACAAATTCATCATCATCTGAGTCACTATCATAAGTCAGTGATCTCTTAGTTTCATCTGACTTTGATTCAATTTCTTCAACCTCCTCATTCCTGGTCTTTGGACTAACACTGTCTTCTTTCTCTAGTGTAACTGCAGGATACATTCTATCATTCCATACATTCCATCATCCTCTAAGGTTTCTGTTCTCCACAATTTCTGCTCATTGTCCTATCTTGCTTCTAGCAATGTTTCACCAGTTTTTCTCATTTATCTCTCAAATTTCAGTTTTTCTTATTCTCTGGCCACTAACTCCCAATTAGCTAAGGTTTCAAATTGTGCTAGTCCCGGAGAAGGCTTTTAATTTATAACATATTGTTCTCAAATTCTCTAAAATTCTCATATTAAAACTTCCAGGAGCAGGAAATCTTAAACTTCCTTCCTTCTCTGTAAATTTGCACCATAGTTTTAACCAAATCCATGCTGAAGGGCCCTTTTCTTCAATTACTTTGCGGGTGTACCTTTTGGCTGGGCAACCTTTTCCTAATCTGACTGGAATAAAAGCATTTCCTTTAATTGCACTTTGTAACTCTTTAAAAAAATTCATTTTTACTTTAATCGGACTTAAAACTACAATTTAAATTTAAAACAGAAAGTAATTCAATCCCAATATCCTTTTTGCTTGTCTCTTTTAACCAATAGTGAAAAGCTATTGTCCACCAATCCATTCCCAGCTCTTTTTTACTAACCGACCAAACCCAGAGCAGACCCAATGACATTACAATCACTCATACAGCGGCTGACAAAGTCTTGCAGACTCGTTGTCTAAATCCGATTAACACAAAAACTGAATGCACAATATTGTGAGCACTAAAGAAAAATCAACATACCAACTTGTCTGCTAACTATAGGTAGGGGCACAATCACTTCAGAAGCTTTGCAGACTTGTTTTGCATTTAGCTCTGACATCTACTCTTTTGACTTTTGGCTTTCTCTCCTATGCAAGTAAAATTTGATAGGCAAATTTCACCCTTGACTAATACCAAATCCTCCTTAAGCTCTCAGAAATCACCAATACCTTTCCCTGGCTCCTCTGAACTCCTGACCCCTGTCAGGAGTGTGAGGCCCTCCTCCACCTGCAGGCTTCTGCCTACGTCTCATCCATGGTGTCTAGTGGGAGAGCTCTGCTTTCCTACTAGCCTACCTTCTGCCTCTCTCCTCCTTTTGCTTTGCTTTGCTCTCTGCTCTGCTTCACTACTGTCCCTTAGTACTCCTTTTCCTCATTTTTCTCTCACTCCGCTCTCTCTCTCTCTCTCTCTCTCTCTCTCTCTCTCTCTCTCTCTCTCTCACTTTTGCTCTCCCCCTCTCTCTCTCCCCCACCGCTGGTGCCCCACCCCTTTTTTCAGCTCTGCCCCCTTTTTCATGTTGTTTTTCATCCCCCTCCCGCCTCCCAGCTGTCCTCTCCTCCCCGTCCTTCCCAACCAAAAGGCGGCCATTGGGTGGCCCTGCAGTGTGCACACCGAAGGTGTTCCAAAGGCAAGACCGTCGGTGCCTGTCTGCACTTGGACCGCGCCCAGCGCTAGAACCCCTGGCTCCTGTCCCCCCTACCGCCACCACGCAAGTCTTCAATACGACGATGCCACCCTCCGCGCCCTCAGTGCTCTCCTGCCTGCCTTCAAGCCTCCCTGCAGACCACCCACGGACCCTTCTCCTGCCGGAACTGCACCTTCACCAGCCTCCACGCCAATGACCCACCCACCAAGGCAGGATACAACCATCTCAGATGTATCCTCCTCAACATCCGCTCCATCCACAAGCACGGAGTAGAGCTATGGAATCTACTCGACTCAGCCTCCCCAGACGTTGCCTTCCTGACCGAGACCTGGATGAACCCCTCCTGATCGCCTGACATCGCCATAGCCATCCCGGACGGCTACAAGATCACCCACAGGGACCGCTCCAACAAACCAGGAGGAGGCATCGCCATCATCCACAAGAACACCATCAGGATCATGACCAACACCAAAGACACCCTCAGCACCGCCGAACACCTGCAATTCTAAATCCACACCACCCACAGAGGGACCCTCGTCTACAGGCCCCCGGCCCACGACAGCAGTTCAGTGACTCCATTACCAACATCACTAGGACGCACGCTATCGCATCCACTGACTACATACTCCTTGGAGACTTAAACTTCTACCTCGAGGACACCAACTCCACCCTGCTCGACAACCTCTCCAACCTCGGCCTCAAACAGCTCGTCACAACACCAACCCACTCTGCAGGACACACATTTGACCCTAATTTCTCCGCCAGCAATCACGTCTCTTTCAGCCACACCACCAAACTCCACTGGACAGACCACCACTGCATCCACTTCTCCTTCAAGTAACCCACAACACACCACCACCCACAACAGATCCCCCACCACAGTTGGAACAAGGTCACTGAAGACCAACTTATCGCGACCCTCCCCCAGAATCCACCCATCGACATCACCGACACTGATGTAGCTGCCCGCAACTACAGTCAATGGGTCAGCAGCTGTGCCAATACTCTCACCCCAATCAAGAATCCCTTCAACAGACACACCAACAGAAAGGCCTTCTGGTTTACCGACGACCTCCACGAATCAAAGCAGCCGAAGACTCAAAAGAAAGTGACACCAAGATCAGACTCTGAACAACCTCACAGCCTTCAAAAACACCATCCGCAGACACTACCAACTCTTCCGAGCCGCCAAGAGAACCGCCTTCAAAGACTGAATCAACAACAACACACACAGCCACAAGGAGCTCTTCAACGTCGTGAAGGAACTTTCCAACCCCAGCTCCAACGCCAACGACATCCCGCCATCCCAAGACCTCTGTGACTCCCTAGCCTCCTACTTCCACCGCAAGATTGCAGACATCCACAACAGCTTCAGCACCCAGACCCCCCGGCAACCACAAACACCACAGATTCACCTCCGACCAACCTCCTGCTTTCCTGGACACCCGTCAACCACAACGACACAATCAAAATCATGAACACCATCCACTCTGGCTCTCCATTTGACCCCTACCCTCAACAAATCCTCAACAAAGCAAGCTCCGTCATCGCACCCCAACTGTGGAAGATCATCAACAGCTCCTTCGAGTCGGCCACCTTCCCGGAGAGCTGGAAACACGCCGAGATCAACATCCTCCTCAAAAAACCCAAGGCGGACCCAAAGGACCTCACGAACTTCCGGCATATCTCCCTGCTCCCATTCCCAGCAAAAGTCATTGAGAAGGCTGTCAACAGACAACTAATCCACTTCCTTGAGGAGAACCCTTGACCCTGCTTTAGCAGGCAGGTCGCTCCCCGCTCCGCCGCCCAGTGCCACCTCCTCACTGTTCCATTCCCTTTGTCTCCACTCCAGCTTCCCCAGCCGCTGCGTCCCCTGCGGTCCCTCCCGCCTCCCCCCTCCACCTCACCGTTCCGTTCCCTTTGTCTCCACTCCAGCTTCCACAGCTGATGCGTCCCCTGTGGGCTCCCCCACCTCCCCCCTCCACCTCACCGTTCTGTTCCCTTTGTCTCCACTCCAGCTTCCCCGGCCGCTGCGTCCCCTGCGGCTCCCCCACCTCCCCCCTCCACCTCACCGTTCCGTTCCCTTTGCCTCCACTCCAGTTTCCCCAGCCGCTGTGTCCCTTGCGGCCCCTCCCACCTCCACCTCACCGTTCCGTTCCCTTTGTCTCCACTCCAGCTTCCCCAGCCGCTACGTCTCCTGTGGCCCCTCCCCCCCAACCTTCCCATTCGTCCAGCCCTCCCAGCTGCCACTCCCTCCCTCCCCCCCATTTATGGCAGCCACCGTGCGGACGCGCTGCTGGCGCGCCAAAGGACACCATCAAAGTCACCACCAGCTCCCAAGACACAATTGACAACACAGAACACATGCACTTCCTAATCCACATTAACAACAACTCCATCCTCAGAGGTACACTAATCTACAGACCACCAGGACCACGCCCCGCCTTCTGCGACACCATCGCCGACACCATCAGCTCGCACGCCCTCACCTCCACAGGCTACATCCTCCTCTGTGATTTCAACTTTCACTTGGAGAACCTACAAGACCACAACTCTACATCCCTCATAGACAACGTCACCAACCTCGGACTCAAACAACTGGTCACCGCACCCACCCACTCAGCAGGACACACGCTCGATGCAATTTTCACCTCAAGCCAACACATAGCCTACACCCACACCACCGAACTTCTCTGGACTGACCACCACTGTGTCCACTTCTCCTTCGCCAAACCCCTCACACACCATCATCAACACACCCTACTGCATGTGGGACAAGATCCCCACAGAACGCCTGAACTCCCAACTGGCTCACAACCCCCCCCACACCAACGACCCCAACACAGGAGCCCACAACCTCTCAAAATGTATCACCACCTGCGCAGACACACTAACCCCCCTCAGAAAACACATCGCCACCCGCAACATCAAGAACACCCCATGGTTCTCCCCCGAACTCCAAGACTCCAAGTGCAAATTCCACCAAGCGGAGAAAATATGGCGACAAGAACCCTCTACAACCAACTTCTCCACCCTCAAAGCCACCATTCGCACCCATCACCAACTCATATGCACCGCCAAAAGAGACCACTACAAGACACGCCTTGACAACAACTCTCAAAACAGCAAAGAACTTTTCACCATCATTAATGAACTAGCCAAACCCAAAGCCAGCAACATAGACCCTTCACACAAACAGCCCCATTGTGACGCCCTCTCCAACCACTTCCTCCAAAAAATCCTGGACATCCACAACAGCTTCATACCACAAACACCCACCACACACACCCCTCACTCACCCAACTCAACTCCCACTCATGATCCCCCCACCACACTCACCACCTGGGCCCCCACCACACACGAAGAAACCGAAAAAACCATGAACTCCGTCCGCTCCGGATCCCCCTCCGACCCCTGCCCACATCGCATCTACAATAAAGCCAGCCCAACCATCGCCCCCATACCCCGCGACATAATCAACTCCTCCTTCGACTCCGCCACCTACCCAGACCCCTGCAAGCACGCGGAAATCACCGCTCTCCTAAAAAAAACCAAAGCCGACCCAGAGATCCTCTCCAACTATCGCCCCATCTCTCTCCTCCCCTTCCCTGCCAAAGTCGCTGAGAAACTAGTCAACACCCGCCTATCCCACTACCTCAAAGAAAACAACACACTTGACCCCTCACAATCCGGGTTCCGCAAGAACCACAGCATGGAAACCGCCCTCATCGCATGCACTGGCGACATTAGGACCAAAGTGGACAAAGGTGAGACCGTCGCACTCATCCTGCTAGACCTCTCCGCAGCCTTTGACACTGTCTGCCACCACACACTCCGCACATACCTCCACAACATAGGAATCCACCACAAAGCCTTCGACTGGCTCACCTCCTTCCTCACTGACCGGACCCAGAGAGTCCGCCTCCCACCTTTCCACTCCACCACCACCGAGATCATCTGCGGAGTCCCCCAAGGATCCTCTCTCAGCCCCACACTGTTCAGCATTTACATGATCCCCCTAGCCAACATCCTCCGATCACACGGAATCATTATCCTCTCCTACGCAGATGACACCCAACTCATCCTCTCCCTCATCCGCAACCCCACCACCGCCAAAACCAACCTACACCCAGCTCTACTTGACACCGCAAACTGGATGACAACTAACCACCTCAAGCTTAACTCCAACAAAACCGAGATCATCATCTTCGGCCCCAACAAAATCATATGGGACGACTCCTGGTAGACCACCGCCCTAGGACCCGCACCCATCCCCGCAAACCATGCACGCAACCTCGGCATCATCCTGGACCCCTCCCTCTCCATGACACAGCAAATCAATGCTCTCACCTCCTCCTGCTTCCTCACACTCCGCACTCTAAAAAAATCTTTCAAATGGATTCCCCCAGAGACCAGGAAGACAGTCACCCATGCACTCATCAGCAGCAGACTAGACTACGGTAACACCCTCTACGCCAGCACCACACTCAAACTCACACGCAAACTCCAGAGAATCCAGATCACGCGCACCTCGTCCTTGGCCTCCCCCGCCATGAACGAATCTCACTGCACCTCAAAACCCTTCACTGGCTCCCCATAAACAAGAGAATCACATTCAAGATCCTCATCCACGCACACAGATCCCTCCACAACACCGGCCTGACATACCTCAACGAAAGAGTGAACTTTCACACTCCCACCAGTAATCTCCGATCAGCCAACCTCGCCCTAGCCACAGTCCCCCACATCCAATGCAGCACCACAGGAAGCAGGTCCTTCTCCTACCTCGCCCCGAAAACCTGGAACTCCCTCCCCACCAACCTCCGCAAAACCAAAGACCTCCTGCTCTTCAGAAAGAACCTCAAAACATGGTTGTTCGAACAGTGACCCTCCTGCCCCCCCAAGTGCCCTGAGACCCTCACGGGTGAGTAGCGCACTATATAAAAGTTTTTGATTGATTGATTGAATGATTGAACCGCACCCTGGACCGTTCCCAATCTGGATTCCGCAGCAACCACAGCACTGAAACCACCCTCTTTGCCACCACCAACGACATCAGAACCATACTGGACAGTGGCGAAACCGCTGCCCTCATCCTGCTGGACCTCTCAGCCGTATTCAACACCGTCTGCCACCACACCCTAAGCTCACGCCTCAGCAATGCTGGAATCCGTGACATAGCCCTGGACTGGGTCACCTCCTTTTTCACCGGCTGAACCCAGAAAGTCTGCCTCCCCCATTCCGCTCGTAGGCCAACGAAATCATCTGCGGCATACCCCAGGGTTCGTCCCTCAGCCCGACCCTCTTCAACGTCTACATGGCCCGCTCGCTAACATCGCCCGATCCCACAACCTCAATATCATCTCATACGCTGACAACACCCAGCTGATCCTCTCCCTCACCAAGTACTCCGCCAAGACCTACCTCCAAGAAGGAATGAAGGCCATCGCCGAATGGATGAAGAGCAGCTGCCTCAAACTCTATTCCGAAAAGACAGAAGTCCTCATCTTTGGCTCCACCCCCTCTGCAAGGGATGACTCCTGGTGGCCTACCACTCTCGGAACCACTCCGACTACCACCAACCACGCACGCAACCTAGGATTCATCTTGGACCCTCACTATCCATGACCCAGCAAGTCAATGCCATCTCCTCCTCCTGATTCAACACCCTCTGCGTGCTCCGAAAGATCTACAAATGGATACCCACTGAAACCAGAAGAACAGTCACCCAAGCCCTCGTAAGCAGCAAGCTGGACTACATCAATGCCCTCTACGCAGGAACCACAGCCAAACTCTAGAAGAGGTTGCAATGCTTCCAGAACGCCTCCGCACGCCTCATCCTGGACATCCCCCGCCACTGCCACTTCACAGACCATCTGAAAAACCTGCACTAGCTCCCAGTCAACAAGAGAATCACCTTCAAGCACCTCACCCACGCTCACAAAGCACTGCACAACACCGGACCAGAATACCTCAACAGACGACTCTCCTTCTACACCCTGACCCGGCATCTCCGCCCGCGACCTTGCCCTCGCAACCGTCTCACGCGTCCGCAGAACTACAACCAGCGTTAGATGATTCTCGCACCTCGCCGCCAAAACATGGAACACTCTTCCCACCCACCTGCATCAGACAAAAGACCACCTTGCCTTCAGGAAACTTCTCAAGACCTGGCTGTTCAAGCAGTAGCAGTTCACCCCCCCACTCATCTCCCCCTCCCCTCCTCAGCGCCTTGAGACCCTCACAGGTGAGTAGTGCGCTTTACAAATTCCTGATTGATTGAGTAAGAGAAACAGTATACATTTATTTTGTGCAGCTGAATCAATCACAATTCATTATTATACATTCAAAATCAGATATTAGATCAGGTATCCCTAACTAACACCCTACTTCGAAAAGCATGTGTTGGCTTCATGCAAAAATAAAATAAGACAAAAATTAATTTGGAAAACATGTATCTGTGGCGCTAATCAAAAACATGAGGTTAGATTTTCTAAGGGAGAAAAACCTGCAAGAAAGACAAATGTACATTGGTAATACCTCTCCTAAATGGGTCAGCAATCAGTTGTGTCTTTATCAGCAGAGTGCAGGAACATCAGGTCATCATTAATCAGCATCAGGACATGAACGGGAAACTGTTCAGTAATGATGGGGCCTAAAGTAACTGAACTGATAGAATCCTAGACAAGCGTTAAGCAACATCTCAAACCTCAGAAAACAAGGAACTGAACAGAGGCTCAGAAAATGAAGAACTAACTTACCTCACCTAAAGCTTTGCTATAATAAAGTCTCAAAAGTTATTAACTAAGCCTTTATTGGACAAAACTTTGAGGTGGTTTAGTGTGCAGCCAATAAAACATCATCTGCACTGCAGATGTATTTGTTCTTGGTCTTCTCACCCAAGATTAGTTTATGCTGTCACTCGTCTCTGGTCACCAGCTTCTGTACAAAAAATGCATTTTAGAATGCAACATCAAACACGACATTGAGCACTGAGGCTCATTGTTTAAAACTAACAATTTGTATCTTGAAGAAATATACAACTTGACCAGTAAAAGTAGGACAGACATTTCCACTGTGCAAGTCACATAGGATGTTTAAAGAAACATTATTTGGCAAAGTTAGCACACATTTAAACATTGTGTTTCTGGAAAATTAGTAAAACGTGAGGCCTTTTTAACAAATCCTAAAACTTGAAGAATAAAACATTTAGTTCAAATTTAAACCATTAGGTGGTCATTACACCATTGGCGGTAAAAGCCGCTTACCGCCGTGCAGTAGACCGCCAATACACCGCCGCGGCCGCGGAATTCCCCCACAGCTATTATGACCCACATTTCGGAATCCGCCGAAATTCAGTCACCCACACAAGTCCGCCACACCAAAGGTCAGTGTTAAACTGGTGAAAACAAAACCTCCACCTCCACGCCAACAGAAACACGCCCATGCTATTACGACCCACGAATCCACGCGGCAGTATTTCAACCGCGGTATTCCATTGGCGGTACACACCGCCGTGCTCAAAATACACACACATCTCCAAAACACCGCCACATTGGACAATTCCAAATACACACACCTGATACACATACAAACAACACTCCCACACACCCAACACAATATAAAACACACACCCACATCACCCACAAACCCCTACGACCAAAAATTAGTCACAAAAAGCGACAGAGAGATAGCACAGAATAGACAATCCCACCACACAGAGGCACACAACACCATCACCCACACAACATCCACGCACAAAACACCACACACCACTACACATCACCACACACATCAACACTCACACCGCCCCACACATCACACACACCACCCCATGTCACGCCAAAGACACCCCCGCTTTTCCGAGGAGGAGCTCCGGGTCATGGTGGAGGAAATCCTATGGGTAGAGCCACAGCTATTTGGCTCACAGGTGCAGCACACATCCATAGCCAGGAAGATGGAGCTATGGCGCAGAATAGTCGACAGGGTCAACGCTGTGGGACAGCATCCAAGAAATCGGGAGGACATCAGGAAGAGGTGGAACGACCTACGGGGGAAGGTGCGTTCAGCGGTCTCTAGGCACAACATCGCGATTCAGCGGACTGGCGGCGGACCCCCACCTCCTCCCCCACAACTAACAACATGGGAGGAGCAAGTCTTGACCATCATGCATCCTGAGGGCCTCGGAGGAGTCAGTGGAGGAATGGACACTGGTAAGTCAAATTTTAACTATCAGATCCCCCACCCTACCTGCATGCTATCACACACCCCCACCCTCACCCCCCCTATCACTCCAGCTCCTCACTAATGTACTCATAACACAAACCACACATCCCAACACCAAGCCCTGCATGACACAACTAAGCATGGTCACCCATCACTAAAGCATGCTCACTGCACATACCCATAACAACCCCCTAACCATCATGACACAAGCCCCCACACACGAATGCTTGCACTGGGGTACACGCACACCCACCCATTGCACACCATGACACACACACATGCAATAATCATGCTCTTATGCCCCTGCAGCATCACGAAGGACCGTCACCACACCGGAGGGTCCAGACATCTCCACTCCACCCACAGAAGAGGCCCACAGTGACGACAGCAGCTCTGCCCTACTGGATCCAGATGACCAGCCCGGACCATTGTGGGCCTCGGGAAAGTCGGTTCCCCTTGCACAGGCACAGCCCAACACTGACCTTCCACCCTCTGGTAACACCAGCACAGCACCCACCCAGCGGGCCCAAACCTCCGTACCCAGGACAGGTCAATCAGCTGTGTGTCCACCACTACAGGGAACCCAGGCTAACCCACCACCCCAACAACAACAGGGACCTGGGGGCAGTGGTAGTGGGCACACGGTCCATGAGACGGAGGCACAGGAACACAGGGGAACTGGGAGGGCTGCTGTGCGACAGGGGGCGGACAGGCCAAGGGAACCCACTCTCCACGAGGCCCTCTCCTCCATCATGAGAGCATACCACCACTCCTAGGAGACGATGGCGACGGTCCTGGTCAAGTTTCAGGAGACCCAGCGCCTGCAGGAGGAACAGTATTTGGGGTTCAGGGAGGAGCTCACGATCATCAGCCCCGCCTTGGGCACCATCGTAGGGGTGCTGAAGGACATTCAGCAGACCATGAGGGACACCGTAGCACTCCAAGGGGCCCCTGACACTAGCCAGGACGATGAACTGCCTACCACCTCCGCCGGCGCTAGTGGACAGGACGCCCCGCCACCGGACCACCACACCAGCACCCCACCCCCTGCAGACGGACAACCACCACCCAAGCGGTCCCTGAGATCCAGGAACAGGACAGAGCAAGATGGCAAGACCCCCGCCAGGAAATGAGACCACCCTGATTGTCACCCCACTGTCCCACTTTGTTACCCTGTCCATAGTTAAACTGCCACAGCTCCACTTCCTATGCCCATATGGGCAGTGCACCTGTGAGACTAATAGACTGGACTCTGCCATGGACATTCCTCCACCATCACCCATAACCATTTTACAATCCCCCTCCATTTTTGAGCACTTAAATAAACACCCTTGAACCACAAAACTATGTTGAGTCAGTCTATGATTTTGTAAAATGTATTATCAATGACAGTGTCAAAACGGGTTTCTAGTTGTAAAGGCAACATACCTATGTCAAACATCACAAGTCCTTGAAGGATGCATGCAGATGACACACGTTGGTGAGCACACCTGTGAAACCGTAATGTAAAGGAACAACTCAGTTACCAAATAATGCAATGAAATTACACACAGGATAGAGGAAGACGTGTGACAGTGATTGTAATGGTAAAAATGAAAATGTTCTCACCTGTGTGTCACTGGAAATATTGCTGTATGACTGACTCCCTGTTGTCGTTGTCTTCTTCCTCAGCTTCCTCCTCATCACTGTCCACAGGCTCCACAGGTGCCATAACACCATCATCTGGACCATCCTCCTGCAGAAAAGGCACCTGGCGTCGCAAAGCAAGATTGTGAAGCATCGAGCAGGCGATGATGATCTGGCACACCTTCTTCGGTGAGTAGAATAGGGAACCACCTGTCATATGGAGGCACCTGAACCTGGCCTTCAGGAGGCCGAAGGTGCGTTTGATCACCCTCCTAGTCCGCCCATGGGCCTCATTGTAACGTTCCTCTGCCCTGGGATTCCTCACTGGGGTCAATAGCCAGGACAGGTTGGGGTAACCAGAGTCCCCTAATAGCCACACACGGTGCCTCTGGAGTTGACCCATCATATCAGGGATGCTGCTATTCCACAGGATGTAGGCGTCATGCACTGAGCCAGGGAAAATAGCATTAACCTGGGAGATGTACTGGTCAGCCAAACATACCATCTGTACATTCATGGAATGATAACTCTTCTGGTTCCTGTACACCTGTTCACTCCTGTGGGGGGGGACCAGAGCTACATGGGTCCCATCAATAGCACCTATGATGTTGGGGATATGTCCAAGGGCATAGAAGTCACCTTTCACTGTAGCCAAATCTTCCACCTCAGGGAAAATGATGTATCTCCTTACGTGTTTCAGCAGGGCAGACAACACTCTGGACAGCACGTTGGAAAACATGGGCTGGGACATCCTAGATGTCATGGCCACTGTTGTCTGAAAAGATCCACTTGCAAGGAAATGGAGCACTGACAGCACCTGCACGTCAGGGGGGATTCCAGTGGGATGGTGGATTGGTGACATCAGGTCTGGCTCCAACTGGGTACATAGTTCCTGGATAGTGGCACGGTCAAATCTGTAGGTGCCGATTAAATGTCGCTCCTCCATTGTAAACAGGTCCACCAGCGGTCAGTACACCGGAGGATTCTGCCATCTTCTCAATTGTCCCAAATGACGGTGCCTAGGAAGGACAACAGCGACCACAGACTCAACTTTTTTCCAGGTATGTACCCACAGTTACACAGAACACGACACCAAACACAAAACCCTTCCTGTATGTGTGTTGAGTGTAGGCCTAGCTATGTGTGACGCAGAAGTAAATGAAGCCATGTGGGCCCCTGAAATTGGGGCTGTCTGACCTCTAAACTGGGACAACTGGGATTGTGGGGTAACAGCGTTGGCTTTGCACACCGTCGCGGTAGGCGGTCGTACACCACGGCGCAATGCTGCATTGGTTAACATTGGACCCTATGGGTCCCAGGAGCCAATGAGGAAGTGCGCCGGCGGTGATGATACGCACCGCCGCGGACGTCACCGCCATTTTCTATCAGTTCAATCACTAGATACCTGATCTTCGACAGGAGAGGACCTACACTGCAAGTGCTGCTGTGACCTCGGTCTGGAAGCGACGATGGCTGCTGCGTCTGGGGAAAGGGCCTCTGCCTTCACTGCTCAGTAGTTGGAGAAACTAGTAGACGGGGTCCTCCCCCAGTACACACTACTCTACGGTCCTCCAGACCAACAGGTTAGTACACAGGTAGCACGTTGTGTGGGCTAGGCCTGGGTGGAGAGGGCTGGTTGTAAGAGGGAAGAGGGCAGAGTTCAGGGAACATTAATGCATGTGAATGAATGTGCCACATGGCTAGGGTAGGGAGGGGGGACACTCACATCAACGGTGCAGTTGGTAATGACTCCTCTTCTTCCCTTGTGCATGTCATGTAGGTCAGCGCCCACCAGAAGAAGGACATTTGGCGTGCCATCGCCAAGGAAGTCCGGACCCTGGGGGTCCACCAGAGAGGGGGCACCCACTGCCGGAAAAGATGGGAGGACATTCGCCGCTGGAGCAAGAAGACGGCGGAGGCTCAGCTGGGGATGGCCTCCCAACGTGGGAGGGGTGCCCGTCGCACCATGACCACCCTGATGTTCCGGATCCTGGCGGTGGCCTACCCTGAGTTGGATGGGCGCTTGAGGGCATCACAGCAGACACAAGGGGGTGAGTACACTCTCATTCTGCGGACTTTGCGCGCAGTGGAGGGGTCTGGGTGGGGGAGGAGGCCTGTGGGTGTACCTAGGCCAGGCAGAAATACGTAGGGAAGGCCCCTCCGTAATGCAGGCCATGTGGCACTCTACCCCACCGCAGTAGAGTGCCAAGTACAGGTATACATGCCCCTGTGGCATCCATGTGTGCAGATGTCCATCATAGCCATGTAGGCAAGATCCCAGGAATTGCATCTGTAGAGGCCAGGAGCACGGCGTAGTGCAGGGGGCTGCTGTGTCTGTATTGTCCGCCAACGGTAGCGGTATGCCATGCACTCAACCTGTCTTTCTTCTGTCTCCCCCCCCTTCTTGTGCTCTCCCTGTGCTCTCCATGGAGGGCCACACCACGGACTCAGAATGCACCAGTGGGACGGAGGGCGAGAGGAGCTTCACGTCGGCCACCGGATCACCAACCAGCGACACGGACTCATCTGCCGATGGAAGCTCTCTTGTGGAGGTGGCACCATCTGTGCGCCCCACTTCTACAGGTACAGCCGCCACCTCCCCTACCAGCACGGCCCTCCCAGCAGCCCCTCAGCATTCGCCCCGTGCACGCTCACCCAGGAGGGTGGGCATCACTTTCGCCCCAGGCACCTCAGGCCCTGCCCCTGTCACCCCTGCTGCCCTCAGTGAGGAGGCCATTGACCTCCTCAGGTCACTCACTGTTGTGCAGTCTACCATTGTGAATGCCATCCAGGGTGTAGAAAGGGAGTTGCAACACGGTAATGCATTCCTGGAGGGCATTCATTCTGGTCAGGCTGTCCTTCAGCGAACCCTGCAATCTCTGGCCTCAGCACTGATGGCAGCCATTGTCCCTGTCTCTAGCCTCCCCCCTCCAACCTCCTCCACCCAGACCCAATCCCCTGTACTCCAGCTTATCCCAAGCACACCATCAGACCAGCATGCACACACCTCAACACACAAAAGTAGCTCAGGCAAACATAGGCACCACACAACCCACAGGCACTCACGCAAGCATCACACACATGCAGACACAGCAACATCCACTGCCTCCACTGTGTCCCCCTCCTCGTCGTCTCCCTCCTCCCTCCCAGTCTCGTCTACACTCTCACCTGCATGCACTACATCTACAGGCACCTAGACTCGCACCAGAACACCCAGCACCACACCACGCTCACCTGGACTCACCACCTCCACTCCCATTTACACGTCCCCTGTGTCCTCTCCCAGTGTGTCTGTGACCCCCCCTCCCAAAGTACACAAACACAGGCAGCCACACACCCAACATCCATCCACCTCACGACAGCCTCCAGTACCTGCACCTGCACCCAAAACACCTAAAGTGACACCTTCTACAACAACCTCTTCTTCCTCCACTCCCAGACCCCCTCCAACTACCCATCCCAGTGTTCGTCAGAAACTGTCCCTCTGCAAAGTTGACCTTTTTGCCCCCCCCTCCAATTCATCAGTCCCGTCGTAGCGCCTCAGCCAAAAAGCCTCCAGTACCAGTGGTGGCTGTTCAAGGTGTGTGGAGTGCACCGGTCACCAGGGCAGGCAGTGTGACACGGAGCCAAGGCACTGCCAGTCCACCCCCTGTAAAGGCTCTGAAGTTGGAAAGTGGCCGACGGGACCGTGTGAAGACTCCTGGAGGCAAAACAACTCACAGGGGTCCCAGGGGGATTGCAGAGTCAGCTGTGACTCCTCCAAAGGTGGTGAAGGGCCAGAACAAGTCTGCACAGCCTGGTGTGAGCATCACGGCGGAGAAGGGCAGCATCCTTCCCGGCGGCCGGGACGCCACCGCCAGCACCGTCGTCACTGGTCCGGAGAGCACCGCCAGAGTCAGTGCCCAGGAGGGCCCAAGTATCGTCACTGGTCAGGAGACCACCGCCAGAGTCAGTGCCCAGGAGGGCCCAAGTATTGTCACTGGTCAGGAGACCACCACCGGAGTCAGTGCCCAGGAGGGCCCAAGTATCGTCACTGGTCAGGAGACCACCGTCGGAGTCAGTGCCCAGGAGGGCCCAAGTATCGTCACTGGTCAGGAGACCACCGCCACCGCCAGAGTCAGTGCCCAGGTATCATCACTGGTCAGGAGACCATCGCCACCGCCGGAGTCAGTGCCCAGGAGGGCCCAAGTATCGTCACTGGTCAGGAGACCACCGCCGGAGTCATTGCCCAGGAGGGCCCAAGTATTGTCATTGGTCAGGAGACCACCGCCAGAGTCAGTGCCCAGGAGGGCCCCGGCAGCCACTGCCCCACTGGGCAATGAGGGACCGTCATGCCACACACCAATGCCCAGTCCAGAGACCGCCATGGCAAAGCACAGCTGAAGAGTCCAGAGACCGCCATGGCAAAGCACCGCTGAAGAGTCCAGAGACCACCATGGCAAAGCACCGCTGAACAGTCCAGAGACCGCCATGGCTAAGCACCGCTGAAGAGTCCAGAGACCGCCATGGCTAAGCACCGCTGAACAGTCCAGAGGCCGCCATGGCTAAGCACCGCTGAACAGTCCAGAGACTGCCATGGCAAAGCACCGCTGAAGAGTCCAGAGACCGCCATGGCAAAGCACCGCTGAACAGGGCATGCACCGCTCAAGAATGAAAAGACCGCCACATCAAACATCGTTATCCCATGTGCAGCTGGGACAGTGACGGGACAGGAACTGTCACGGGGAGACTAATCCAGTCGGGGCACCAGTCCCCCTCCAGAACCAGTGGTCCCTGTTATCTACTTGAGAGACTGTGGCTTTGCACTCCCCAGGATGGTACAGTGGGCAACCCACCCACTGTAGAGACTTGAGAAACTGTGGCTTTGCACTGAACATGTCTTTCTTCTGTCTTCTTCCCCCTTTTTGTGGTCTCCCTGTTCTTGTGTACAATAGCATCAACAGGTGGAGGAGCATTGGCACCGGAGCAGGAGGAAGCTGCAACCCACTTGGCCCTGGAGGGTGAAACAATGGAGTCTGAAGCCACCAGTGGGACAGAGGGCGAGGGGAGCTCCTCGGCGGGGACAGGAGCAGACAGCAGTGACAGCGACTCCTCCTCTGATGGGAGCTCCCTTGCGGTGGCGGGCACCTCTGTTCCCACCGCATCAACAGGTACAGCTGCCACTCCCCCTACCAGCACCGCCCTCCCAGCAGCTCCTCAGTGTGTGTCCCATGCCCGCTCACCCAGGAGGGTGGGCATCTCCTTCGCCCCAGGCACCTCAGGCCCTGCCCCACTCAGCCCTGCTGCCCTCAGTGAGGAGGCTATTGACCTCCTGAGATCCATCACTGTTGGGCAATCTACCATTGTGAATGCCATCCAGGGTGTTGAGAGGCATTTGCAACAAACAAATGCATACCTGGAGGGCATTCATTCTGGGCAGGCGGCCCAACAGAGAGCATTTCAGGCTCTGGCCTCAGCACTGATGGCAGCCATTGTCCCTGTGTCCAGCCTCCCCCCTTCAACTTCCTCCACCCAGACCCAATCCCCTGTACCTCAGCCTATCCCAAGCACACCATCAGACCAGCATGCACACTCATCAACACACAAGAGTGGACATGGCAAACATAAGCACCACACATCCCACAGGCACTCACACAAGCACCATCCCCATGCAGACAGAGCAACATCCACTGCCTCCACTGTGTCCCCCTCCTCCACGTCCTCCTCCTCCCTCCCTGTCTCATCTCCACTCACACCTGCATGCAATACATCCTCAGCCACTACCTCCAACACCAGCACGTCCATCAAAACACACCGCTCATGTGCACTCACCACCCCCACTACCATTCACACATCCCCAGTGTCCTCTCCCAGTGTGTCCGTGAGCCCTCCTCCCAAAGTACACAAACGCAGGCACACACCCACCCAACAGCCATCCACCTCACAACGGCCTCCGGCCCATGCACCTTCACCCAAATTCAGCAGACGTACACCTCCTGCAACCACTACATCTTCCTCCACTCCCAAACCCCCTCCATCTTCCTGTCCCAGTGTATCTAAAAAACTTTTCCTGGCTAACATTGACCTCTTCCCTACACCTCCCCCCCATCCTTCCCCTAGGGCCAGGCTTTCCAGGTCCCAGCCCAGCACCTCAGCCACCAAATCCCCCGCCACAGTGGTGCCAGCAACTGCGGGGTCATCGAGTGCGCCACACATCCGGGCTGCCAGTGTGTCACGTAGTGAGGGCAAGGACATTCCGCCACCTGCCAAGGTGAAAAAGGTGCCCACATCGCAGAGGGAGAAGCTGAAAGTACCTGCCACCAAGGGCTCAGCAAAAACCACTGGTGGGGATCGGGTGCCACATAGCCTGCCTCACAAGAGACCTTGCCTACCAACTTTGCCCTGGCCTAGGGGAACCCACTGCCCACCTCCCCCAACCAGACACCTCGTTATGCGTGCAGAGTCAACTGAAGGAGAGTATACACACCCCCTTGTGGCTGCTGTGATGCCCTCAAGCAGCCATCCAACTCTGGATAGGCCACCGCCAGGATCCAGAACATCAGGGAGGTCATGCTGCGACGGGCACCCCTCCCACGTTGGGAGGCCATCCTTAGCTGGGCCTCCACTCTTCTTGCTCCAGCGGCGCAGGCCCTCCCATCTTTTACGGCAGTGGGTGCTCCGTCTGTGGTAGACCCCCAGGGTCCTTGGCGATGGCACGCCAAATACCCTTCTTCAGGTGGGTGCTGAGCTAAAGGAATGGTAAAGGGGGAAAGGAACTTACTGTCAGAGTCACCAGATCCTCGGGGTCTGCGCATGTTCCCAACACGTCCACCACTGAACAGCTCCAAGACTCTGATAGATAAATCACAGAGGCTAAGAGAGTTCAAGAGGGGAAGAGGGGATTAGTAAGGGAACAGCTGGGAAGGAGACCTATAGTAAGAAAAAAGGTTAGAACACACAATATGATCTGAAATCAATACTAGACTATGGTTTTAAGCATAGTCATTCTGAAAACATGAACAATCTAAGAATGAAGTTTAAAATGACTAGGTTTCAAGATGGTCGGATACCTGTAATGGAATCAAGATGAATTAAATGAAAACTTTCTTATTTGTGTTTTCTTGAAATGTTTTCTTGAAATGTTTTCAACACAGATTACACTCTTTGCAGATATATATATATATATATATATATATATATATATATATATATATATATATATAAAAAACGAAGTTGTCCTCATGTGAAAGCACACTCCCAACAGGTTATATAAACGGGAAGAAAAAGCAAAGCCAGCAACTCACAGTGAATTCTTTAAGCAGTTTCATTATTCCAGGCCTTAAGTTGTAAAATCCTCTCTGGACACGTGTTTCAAGGTCAATCCTTTCTTCAGCAGAGAAAAATATAAAAGTGTTTCACCCTCGTAGGTGCAGCCAGTGCTGGAGGTGTTCCAGGCATCTCTTTCTTACTGAAAAGACCGGCATGGCTTCAGCTTGTCTAATTACAGGCACCTGATTAGTCTCTTTAAATACTAGTCTGCCCCAGTGGGCCTCTCAAGTGAGCAGTGCATGCTGGTTGTGGTGGTCCTGCAATTTTTTCATTTTGCCCCAAGTGGGTTGCTGGAGCCAAACGAAATAATGACCCAAAGTGCAAAACCTTTGTAGGCGAATCCAAAGTAAAATTGTCAGATTTGCTGTGAATAACCCAACCTGATTCCTCTTATGTGACAATCCATTTTTAGTCACACAGACCTGCTTCGATGTGCAGTGGTGCTGCCTTCCCGGCTGGACAGGCCGGTTAATTATCAAAAACGAAGTTGTCCTCATTTGAAAGCGCACTCCCAACAGGTTATATAAACGGGAAGAAAATATATATAGTGAACACTATGGAAGAATTGTGTTTCAATGACTTAACACTATAGGAGTTCAAGAAATAAATCACACACTTGTCAACTCGAATACCACCAAACAAATGTCCTAGAATGGTAGTACACAATGAACAACATAAAATAAACTCGAGGAGAAAATCGCACGTCTTACAGATTCAAATGCCACCATGCAAAATGTCAAGAAATGGTAGCGCCTGATAAATAACAAAGTTTAAATCACCACGAAACGAATCGTGTGTTTTTCCGATTCGTAAACCTTCATGTAAATGTCAAGAAATGGTTGCGCACAATAAACAACAAGCTTTAAAATTATCTTGAATCAAATCGCACGTCTTGCCGATTCGTAGCCTCCATGTAAATTTCAATAGATGGTAGCGCGTAATGAAACACAAGTTTTAAAGCTTCATAAAATGAATTGCGTGTCTTGCCGATTTGTAAACGTCCATGTACATGTTAAAAATGGTAGCGCGTAATGAAACACAAGTTCCAAACTTCCACAAAACGAATCGCGCGTCTTGCCGATTCACAAACTCCCATGTAAACACTACAAAACACTCAATTGCACTTTTTATGAGATCAAAACAATATGTTAATCAAATAAATAATTAGACCCTAGAATACGAGAGTTTCTGAAAATAAACGGTGTTGGGAATAAACCCAACTACCGTCTTACCGCCCGAGAACAAGATTCACCAATGAAGCATGAAAAGCAGAGGACTGGAAAATCAAATAGGCCACCGGGACAGGAACTCTGGAAATTGCTGCTGTTCTGCACCGGGACCTCTGAATAGTGAGCACTGGGAGTTGGGCTGGATCTTCTTTTATAGAGTCTTGGCCCAGGCCACAACCACACCCAGACATGCTGCAGAGAAAGTCTCTGGATGACCCTGGAAAGGGGCCACACCCTAACACACTTTGAAAACCTGCAACAATACATTGCAAAGGAACAGTATTTGTAAGCATATTCAAAATCAGTCTTCAGGACTGAACTCTGCAATGCAAAAGGTTAAACCACAACATATCAGCAAAATGCATAAATTACGGTGTTTTGAGAGCGCTGGGTTTTTGCATTCTAGACGCCAATAGAGCGCGTAATGTTCTGCTGTTGACACTTACCCGTCCAGACCGTCATACTCATTGCCCCCCAGTTCCCACCCTTGCCCTGATGCACATACACTCCCCATCCACACATGCAGGCCTCAGCCCCCCCATGTATCTTCCATCCACACCACTCCAAACAGGCATTGCCCATGCAGCATGCTCACAGTGCACTCACCTGTTTGTCTGGAGGACCGTACAGTTGCGTGTACTGGGGGAGAACCCCATCCAATAGTTTCTCCAACTCCTCCGAAATGAAGGCAGGGGCCCTTTCCCTGACACATGGGCCATCGTCGCTTCCGGACTGAGGTCACAGCAGCACTTGCAGTGTAGGTTCTCTCCTGTTGAAGGTCAGGTATCAAGTGAGTGAACAGACAGAAAATGGTGGTCACGTCCGCGGCGGAGCGTACAGTCACTGCCGGCGTACATCGTCATTGGCTCCTGGCACCCATAGGGCCCAATGTTAACCAATGCAGAATTGTGCCGCGGTCTTCCACCACCCACCACAACGGTGTACAACGCCAGCGCAGTTACCTCATATCCCCTTGTCCCACCTCACAGGTCAGGCAGCTGCCATTTCAGGAGGCCACATGGGATGGTTGTTAACTGCGTCACACCTATCTAGGCCGGGAATATAGACAGATACCGGCACATTGCGGATTAATAACATTTCAGAAAATAAGACATTGTGATACCTCAGTGCTGGATGACTCTCTGCTCGCTGTTCTCCTCCATGGGCATGTCCGCTGCAGCAGGTGATGAGATGGCGGCATCCTCCGGTGTACAGACCCCTGTTGGACCTGTCGACAATGGAAGAGAGACACATCCTAGTCACATACAGACTTGATCGTGCAACAATCCAGGAACTGTGTGCCCAGTTGGAGCTGGACCTGATGTCAGCTATCCGCCATCCCACAGGAATCCCCCCTCTAGTGCATGTCCTGTCTGTACTCCATTTCCTGGCCAGTGAGTCTTTTCAAACAACAGTGGCCATGGCATCAGGAATGCCCCAGCCAATGTTCTCTAACATGTTGTCCAGAGTGTTGTCTGCCCTGCTGAAACACATGCGCAGCTACATCGTTTCCTCTCAGGTGGAGGATTTGCCCACAGTGAAAGAAGACTTCTATGCCCTGGGACATATCCCCAACATCATTGGTGCCATGGATGGTACACATGTGGCATTTGTACCCCCCCTCCCTCCTGCAGAAATGAACAGGTGTACAGAAACCGGAAAAGCTACCATTCTATGAATATGCAGATGGTGTGTTTGGCAGACCAGTACATCTCCCATGTGAATACCAAGTATCCTGGCTCTGTGCATGACGCTTACATTTTGAGGAATAGCAGCATCCCTTATGTGATGGACCAACTCCAGAGGCACTGTGTGTGGCTAATAGGTGAGGCCAAGGTCCCAATACAGTTGATATAGGTGCCTGGGTATGGGGCGGCTGTCCCTAAGGGTTAGTGTGTGTCTAACAGTTGTCCCTCGACATTTGCAGGTGACTCTGGTTACCCCAACCTGTCATGGCTACTGACCCCAGTGAGGAATCCCAGGACAAGGGCAGAGGAACGCTACAATGAGGCACATGGGTGAACTAGGAGGGTGATCTAACGCACCTTCGGCCTCCTAAAGGCCAGATTCCGGTGCCTCCATCTGACAGGTGGTTCCCTATACTACTCACCAAAGAAGGTGTGCCAGATAATCGTGGTCTGCTGTATGCTGCACAACCTGGCTTTGCGACGCCAGGTGCATTTTCTGCAGGAGGATGGGCCAGATGGTGGTCTTGTGGCAGCTGTGGAGCCTGTGGACAGTGAAGAAGAGGAGGCAGAAGAAGAGGATATTGACAACCGAAACAACATCATCATGCAATACTTCCAGTGAGACACAGGTAAGAAGATGCCACTGCTTCCCACATCTCATTCTATTGTTGGAACTAGCATAAGTGTGTCATTTTCATTTAGTGTATGGACCCTGACTTGTCACTTTGACTTTCCATTTCACAGATGTGGGTCCCTCTTTGTGCCATCTGCTATGTTTACTGCTGGCCTACAGCTGTGTTACACTGGTATGTGAACAAGTAAATTGACATTGCTATATTCCATAGTTATTGCAATTACACATTTGTGAAAGCACAGACTGACTCCAGATTGCTTTGTGATTGAAGTGTGTTTATTCCTGTGCTAATAAGTGGAGGGGATTGTAAAATGGGCTGGGGTGATGGTGAAGGAATGTCCATGGCGGAGTCCAGTCTATTTGTTTCACAGGTGCATTGTCCAAAGGGGCATAGAAAGTGGAGCAATGGCAGTTGAAAGATGGACAGGTGGGACAGAAGGGTGACATTCAGGGGGGTCTCATTTCCTGGCGGGGGTCTTGGCAATGTTCTCTGTCTTGTTCCTGGATCTCAGGGACCATTTGCGGGGTGGTTCTCCATCTGCATGGGGTGGGGTGCTGGTGTCCTGTTGTTCCTGTGGCGGTGCATCCTGTCCACTAGCGCAGGCGGAGGTGGAGGGCTGTTCATCATCCAGGCTAGTGTCAGGGGCCCCTTGTTGTGCCACTGTGTCCCTCCTGGTGTTAACAAGGTCTGCCAGCACCCCTGCAATGGTGACCAGGGTGTTGTTAATGGACTTCAAGTCCTCCCTGATCCCAAGGTAGTGTTCCTCCTGCAGCCTCTGGGTCTCCTGAAACTTGGCCAGTACTGTTGCCATTGTCTCCTGGGAATGATGGTAAACTCCCATGATGTTGGAGAGTGCCTTATGGAGAGTAGGTTCCCTGGGCCTGTCCTCCCCCTGTCGCACAGCAGTCCTCCCAGTTTCCCTGTTATCCTGTGCCTCTGTCCCCTGATCCGTGTGCCCACTGCCACTGACCCCAGGTCCCTGATTTTCTTGGGTTGGTGGGCTTGCCTGGGTTCCCTGTAATGGTGGACACACTGCTGATTGACGTGTGCTAGGGACAGAGGGATGGGCCAGCTGGGTGGGTGCTGTGATGGTGTTTCCTGAGGGGGATGCTCTGTGTTGGCTTGTGACAGTGTCAGGGGAACCGACTGTCCTGAGGTCCCAGATGGGCCGGGCTGGTCATCTTGATCCAGTTGTGCAGAGCTGCTGTCATCACTGTGGGCCTCTTCTGTGGGGGGAATGGATATGTCTGGCACCTCCGTTGGGTAGGGGTCCTGTTGGGGTGTAAGTGCATAATTATTGTATCTGTGTGTGCCATCTAGTGCAATGGGTGATTGACCCTCTACTCCAGTGCTTGCATTAGTGGCTTGGTCCTTGTGTGATTGGTGATTTTGGGGCATGAGTGAGTCTCTGTAGTGGACATGCTTGGGTGATGGGTGTCCATGCATTGGTGTTACATGCAGCGCTTGGTTTTGGGATGTGTGGGTTGTGTTGAAGAGGTATCTGTGGGTTGTTGGGATGATGGGTGTGAGGGTAAGGGTGGGAGTATGTGATGGCATGCAGGTGGGGTGGGGGGATAAGGTAGTAAAGATTTGCCTCACCAGAGTCCAGTCCTCCTGCTACTCCTGCGAGGCCCTCAGGATGCAGTATTGCCAAGACTTGCTCCTCCAATGTTGTGAGTTGTAGGGGAGGAGATGGGGGTCCACCGCCAGTCCTCTGTGCAGCAATCTGGTGTCTTGAGACCACGGAACGCACCTTCCCCCGTAGGTCGTTCCACTTCTTCCTGATGTCATCCCTAGTTCTTGGATGCTGTCCCACTGCGTTGACCCTGTCAAGAATTCTGCACCATAGCTCCATCTTCCTTGCAATGGAGGTCTGCTGCACCTTTGATCCGAATAGCTGTGGCTCCACCTGGGCGATTTCCTCTATCTTGACCCTGAGCTCCTCCTCAGAAAACCAGGGGTGTCGTTGAGGTGCCATGATGTGGTGTGGGTGATGTGTGAGGTGGTGTCTGTTGTGATGTGTGAGGCGATGTGTTGGTGTGTGTTGTTTGAGGTGTGTGGATGTTGTGTGAGTGATGGTGTTGTGTGTCTGTGGATGCTGGTGTTGTTTTAGGTGGTGACTCTCTCTGGCGTGCTTTCAAAATTCGGGTAGTTAGGGTTTGTGGGTGATGTGTGTGTGTGCTTTATATTGGATTAGGTGTGTGGGTGTGGTGTGTGTATGTGTATCAGTTGTGTGTATTTCGAATTGTCCAATGTGGTTGTGTTTTGTAAGTGTGTGTGTATTTTGAGCGCGGCAGTGCGTACCGCCAATGGATTACCGTGGTTGAAAGACCGCCACGTTGATTCGTGGGTCGTGATAGTGCAGGCATATTCCTGTTGGCGTGACGGTGTTGGTTTTGTTATCGCCAGTTTATCACTGACCTTTGGTGTGGCGGACTTGTGTGGGTGTCTGTATTGTGGCGGATTCCGGGCTGTGGGTCGTAATACCTGTAGCAGAATTCCGCTGCAGCAGCGGTATGTTGGCGGTCTTCTGCACGGCGGTAAGTGGGATTTACCGCCATGGTTGTAATGAGGGCCTTAATTATGATTAAACAAAAAACATTTTCATTAGACATTATTTTTCATTTAATGTACGTTGTTTATGGTGTCCACCATTTCAGCTGCAGATTTCTTTTTCTAACACATATTTTTCTGTAAGGGCTTTTAATGCACGTAATTTCACATAATGTTTTAGTGACACATTTATATTAATGATGTTTGCTCTCTAACACGAATGAAGTGGATCCCTCGGTCTGACTCTACAGAAGTTGGGAATCCAATCCTGGAGATTAATTCTCTAAGCAATACCATTGCTACTGTGAGACTATCATTTCTCCTAGTCAGGTAAGCCTCATCCCAATGAGAGAAAACACATACAATAACCAAGGTGCATCACAGTCCATTAACACAGGAAGCTCAATTAAATTACGCTGCATCCTGTTGAAAGGTCCTCCTGACCTTCCCATGCGACTCCGTGTAACTGTGGTATATTTGCCTACATTAATCTACTGACATGTGACACACCTATGACATAGGGCTGCTGCCATTAATCTGAATCTGGGGTTCAACCAAGTTTGCTTAAATATCCAGACCATAGCATCACAGTCAACATGAGCTGGGCCATGGTAATACCTAGCCATAGGTGGCAACAAAATGTTAGGTATCACAACTCTTCCATCATTTGAAACCCAAACAATATCTTCATCTCTTTTGACATAACCTACTCTAATCCAGCTCTGCTGTTCCTCCTCTGACACTGATTCCTGCAATCTTTTAACTTTTTCCCATGTGTCTGTAGCAAGACGATTGTGAATGTCTCATTGTTTGCCTCATTGCTGCACTCTCCATTAAAGGCAGTACAATTCAATGTGAAGTATCTTGCCACCTCATCAACATATCTATTGATGAGAATAGCATAATTAGTGACTTTACTGTGTGCAGAACACTTCTCGACTGCAACTGTACAATCTGCATAAGCAGCTCTCAGATTACCACAATTGTCTCTCAAACAGGGATCAACAACAAACATCACATGATTAGATTCGGGTAGGGGACAATCATGAATATCTGGTCTTGGCGCTTAGTTCAGTGACATCTAGACAGTCATGCTCAATTTCATCAGTACAATAATTTACGTTTCTTTTTTCATTTACAGGCAAAAGAAGTAGATTTGCTGGGATCAACATGGTACAGCGTTTAACAGAAATGTTCAGCACAGCTTGTATGTCTTGCTCATACCAGGTTAGCTGTGCACTAGTCAAGTGCTGGGTCTTGGTGGGGTTTAAATTTTCCACAGAGTGGGGCACAAAAACATTCTAAGGATGACCCATGACAATGCTTTCTCATTGCTCTATGCTGACACTAGCAGTTGCAACAGCTTTGAGACATCCAGACAATGCAGAAGCTACAGGATAACGAGTGGCTGAAAAATAAGCCACTGGTCTATCTGCATTCCATGCATCTGAGTCAAAACTGAGAGAGCATATCCCTCCCTCTCACAGCAGTACAAAGTAAAGCATTTATTATAATCAGGCATTCCCAGATCAGGGGCACAAAAGAGATCTCCTCTCAGCTCTATGAAGGCATGTATGCAGTTATCATCCAATGGTACTGCATCAGACACATCTTTGTGTGTCAGCCTCTGTAAAGGCTTGGCCAAAAGGGAAGGTTCGACATCCACTCATGACAGTAGCGAAGAACATCCTATGTTCTTTCTGCGTCTCTGGAGGATTCATTTTCAAAATTGCTAAGATTCTCTTTTGTTACAAATTCCTTGCATCTTTCTCAATATGGTGACCTGGGAACAAGACTTCTTTTTTACAGCACTGCAATTTAGTCAAGGAAACTTTGGGGTATACCTTTGGAAAAGTGGTGCATTATTCATGATGTGCCACTTTTCTGACATCCTGTGTGCGCTGTATTTACAATATGACACACCATGGTGGCCGTGAACACATTAGCGTCACAATTTATGACGCTGATGTGGCACTTTGCTGGATTACGGCCATAAATCATGACGCTAATTGAGCAAAGCACAGAGAGACCAATTGTTTTCAATGGGAGTGTCATCCTAATGCCTGCCTAAGGCAGCCATTAAACATGATGTTAAAAATGCTCCATTTTTCTGGGCCTCCCTACGTGGGAACGACCACCCCTTGCATACATTATGCCTGGCGCAGGCATAATGTGGCACAAGGCTTCACAAAGTGGTGCAAAGCTTGCATTCTGCCACTTCATTAATATGGAGTGTGAGAAATGCCACCTTAACACCATATGTGTGTGAAAACAAATATTCAAATGTGGCCCAAGGTGGCACTAGGGGCATCATAAATATTCCCCTTTATGTCCATTCTCAGCTAAGTTGTTTAAAAGGGTAATCATATCTCTCCTGCATGCTTTCTGAGTATTTTCCGCCACCAGTAGGTCGTCAATACTCTGGACCAGAACTGAATGAAAAGGCATTTTAAGGGACTCCAGGTTCCTTTTCAAGATCTGGTTGAAGATTGAGGGACTCTCAGTATAACCTTGTGGGACACGGCAAAATCGAATTCTAAAGAGAACCTGTCTCTCCTCATGCAACTGTATGGAGAAGAATGCCTGGCACAAGTCAATCACAATGAACTACTCAGCTTCAAATGGAATTTGGAATAAAATCAGTGCTGCTTGTGTGCCAAGAGACAACATGGATCGACAGTCTCATTGACCTGTTGATGACCCGGACTATGCAGTATTGTCCACTGGGCTTCTGCAGTCCCATAATTGGAGAGTTACATGGACTTCCCATTATCTCTCTTAGAATACCCTGTTGTAGGAAAGTCCTTTTTTTTTTGCCTGATCACCCCCACTCTTTCTGGATAGGTACTGGTGGTTACTGACTCTTGGCTGTGCCCTGGGTACTGCTTACCAGTCCCAGGGCAAGTGCTCTGTGTAAAATGGATATGCAAATTAGGCTAATTATAATTGGCTAAGTTAACCTACCTATAAGTCCCTAGTATATGGTAGGGCATGTAGGTTTAGGGACCACAGCATAGGTGGTGCACACCTAGGTGCATTGCTGAGGTGCCCAGTGTCATTTTAAAAGCAAGCCTGGCTTGCTGGCTGCTTTTAAATTAAAGTTATATGCAAATTCGACTTTGGAATTAAAGGTACTTCCAAAGTCTTAAACTACCTTATTTTTACATATAAGTCACCCCTAAGGTGTGCCCTATGTGCCCCTAGGGCTGGGTGCCATGTAACTATAAGCAGGGACTTTATAAAAATAGATTTATAAGCCCTGGTGAGGTAAAAACAGCCAAATTCGTTTTTCCCTCATTGAAGTAAATGGCCTTCATAGGCTAGAATGGGCAGACTTTATTTTAAATTTTAAAGTCTCCTTAAATGTTACATACCAAGAATTTGGTATCAAATTGATTGTTATAATAAATCCCACAACTTCCAGTTGTTGGATTTAATATAACTAGTTCAGGTAAAAAGTTTAGACTTTACCTAAAAAGTTGCCAATTTCAGCTCTGCATTGTTTTTGCTGCTGTGCTCTGATTGGCCAGCCTGCAGCAGCTTCTGCCAGGCTACTTTAATGAGGTGTGAAGTGGCCTGGCTTCACACAAAGGAATGTGCTTGGGGGAGAGAATCTCCCCTCAGCAGATGGTGAGGCAGGAAGGGGGAGGGCTGCCAAACTGGTCTTCAAAGGCAGAGAAGGACATCTGGAGCACCCAGCAACACCCCCACATCCTGCAACCCCAGACAGCTAGGTGCCCCCTTGATTAGATTAGGAGAGGGCAGGAGAGGGGTGTGTTTATGATTTCTAGCCACACCAGTGGGTGGGCTCAGCCAGATGTAACCTCCAAAAATCAGATTCAGCCATCTTGGATTTTTAGAGACTGTTGCCTTTTGGGATGGATTTTTGCCACACTTCCCAGGAAGTGGTCATCACAGGGGGACGACCCTGTACCTGATTGGAGAACCAGGGCCCCCCTGCTTTTCACCCAGGAGCAAGAATAAAACTGGCAGACCTGCCCCCACACCTCAGATCCCCACCAAATTTCAAGAAGAAGGAACTACAAGGAGAAGAAGGACTGCCCTGCTGGACCCCTGGCCTGCACCTGGACCCTGCACTCAGAAGGACTGCACCAGCTGCACACTTGGGCTTCACCACAAGAAGGACTTTGCCTGGCTTCCACTGGTTCAAGGAGGGACTCCCTGTTTGCTACAGGTGAAAAATTGCTATTCAGAGTCCCCTGCACCAACTCCTGAAAAAGTGACCAGCTGACCACTGTCCAGTGGCCAAAAAGGAGTTTGCGCCAGGTGCATTCTGGGAGTTGAAGTCCGCACTTCCCAAGGACCATCACAGAACTTCTGGACCCTTGGGGTGAGCTGTGGACCCCAAAAAGAACCTTGAAAGAACATCTGGGTGAAGCCCCAGAAGTTTGGAAAAGATTGGAGAATTTTTGAAAAAAAGCTCCATAAAGTGACCGACCCGACGCGGAAATTCTAGCCGGCTTGCCTCAACCGCGACCCGGCCTGACTTCGTGGTTCGTCCCGGTAAAGAAAAACATCCAAAAAAGAGACTAAGTCCGAACGTAAAAAGTTAACCGGGACCTTCCAGCCATCGTATCCGAGAAGGGCTCCACGGACGTCGGATCAAGATCCAGGTTTACCCCGGTCGAAGGATTTTCATCTCGAAAAAACGACTAAGTCCGAAGGTAAAAATCACCACCGAGGAAACCGACTTCGCGTATCCGGACAAGGGCTCCAGGAGGTCGGATCCAATTGGCAGGTTCGTCCCGGGGAAGAAAAACATCAAAAAAGAGACTAAGTCAGAAGGTAACTTTTTAACCGAGGCCTCCCGCGACTTGAAGCCGAGCAGGGCTCCATCGCGGTCGGCCTGAACGTTTGACTTTGCCCCGGTCCTGGTGCAACCAGATGACCCGATTGGCGCTTTTTGTTTCTAAGCACTAGAAAATAATAATACTTTAAAAATTCATATCTCCGGTTCCCCTGAACCGATTTTAATCGTTTTTGTGTCATTTTAAAGATAAAAATATAAGCTATTTTTATAAATTGGTTTTGGATTTTTAAACTGTTTCCTGTGTTTTATTTAATTACTGTTTTGTGATATTTGAATGCTTTACACTTTGTCTCCTAAGTTAAGCCTTGACGCTCGATGCCAAGCTACCAAGGGTAGAGCTGGGATTAATTTACTGAGACCTAACTGTACCTATGTGGAG
This sequence comes from Pleurodeles waltl, assembly GCF_031143425.1. Taxonomy (NCBI): domain Eukaryota; kingdom Metazoa; phylum Chordata; class Amphibia; order Caudata; family Salamandridae; genus Pleurodeles; species Pleurodeles waltl. The sequence continues at coordinate 480,539,661 of NC_090451.1, forward strand.
GTTAGTGGCTTGTTGCTAGGTGTAGGTACCTACCTGCCCTACCAATAACCCATTTTCCAACATAATTGGAAGCAGCGACGGGATCCTGTACTTGTGTTCAATATCACGTTACAGTTTTATTCAATATCACGTTACAGTTTTAGGTAAAACAAATTAAAAATCCTTTAAATTGTCCTAGTGCAAAAATTGTTTTTAATTTTTAATTTTAATTTTTGTTTTATTAATTTGGATTAATTTCAATTATTGAATTTTTGTAATTTTTCTAAATTCTTGTTACCAATTTTTGCAAAAAGTTTTTGTTGACACAAAACTAGGGAACCATGGAGCTTGATCTGGCTAGCCTACCCACACTGACAGTAGTCCAGCTTAGGGGGTTGTGTATTGAAAGAGGGTTGCCTGCAACCACTAATCTCAGGAAGGAAATCCTGATTAAATCCCTGACAGCATGGGCTGAGGCCCAAGAGGTAGAGACAGAGGAAGCTCCAGAGGAGGAAGAAAAAGGGGAAGATGCTAGCTCTAACCTTTCAGGGGAGGGAAGGCATCAGACCCCAAGTGAGGAAGAGGAGGAACGGTCCTCAGTGGATACAGTCACTAGGACCAGACCCAAAGCTAGTGGTAGGAAGGGGGTCCTTTCAGGAGGAGAGAACCCATCCATCAGAGAAAGAGAGCTGGAAGCCCAGCTAGCCTACATAGCTTTGGAAGGAGATAAGCTTGCCCTAGAAAAGAAAAAGTGGGCAAGCAAAGAAAAAAAAGATGGAGGCAGCGAAAAAGAAACTGAGGTGTCCCTGGGTGGGGGTTTTGCCCCCAGATTACCCAAAGGGGTGGTTCCTGCCTATGTAGAGGGGGATGACATAGATAAGTGGCTGGGGGCCTTTGAGAGGGCCCTCCAGATGAGGAAAGTCAAGCCTCAGTACTGGGGTTCACTCCTTTGGGAGTTAGTTCCCAACTCTGGGAGGGATAGGCTCCTAACCATGAGTGGGGAGGATGCAGACTCATACCCCAGTATGAAGAGTTGCTTGACTAAAAAGTTTGGTCTAACCCCAGAGCAGTATAGGCTTAAGTTTAGGGACACCCAAAAGACAAGCACCCAGTCCTGGGTGGACTTTGTGGACATTTCAGTAAAAGCACTGGAGGGCTGGATACAGGGTAACAGGGTAAGTACCTTTGAGGGGCTGTACAATTTGATTATGAGGGAGCACCTTCTAACTAATTGTGTCCAAGAGAGGCTCCGCCAGTATCTAGTAGACTCTAGGTTGACCAACCCCAGAGAGCTGGGGGAGGCAGCAGATGACTGGTTAAGAACTAGGGTTAACCAGAAACCCCCAGGGGGTGATCAGAAAAAAGGAGGACATGGTTCTTCTCAGGGGAAGAACCAGGGGAAAGATGACAAAAAACCCAAAGAGTCCTCACAAGAGTCCCCAAAAACTTCTCAGGGAGGGGGAGCCCCGAGCCAATTCACTTTTAAAGGGAAAGGGTATCAGGGAAAGAATTATGATCCTGCTAAAGCAGGAAAGTTTCAGGAGCTTGCTAAGGCCGGCAAGTGTTTTGACTGTCATCAGCCAGGACATAAAAGAGGAGATGCTATCTGCTCCAAGAAGCCCCCCACTGGTGGGCAATCCCAGGGGATTGCTAGTGTAGGGTTGGGGGTGGAAGTTGGCCCAGGGGTGGAATCAGGGTACACTGAGGTCACCTTAGTATCCGTGGGTGGGGTGGACATTGCAACTATGGCCACCTTACCTCCCATCATGGAGAGGTATAGGCAGAGGCCTAAAGTCAATGGGACTGAAGTGGAAGCTCTGAGAGATACAGGAGCCAGTGTGACAATGGTCGCAGAAAAGCTGGTTTCTCCAGAGCAGGTCTTACCTGGTGTCTTCCACCAGGTGACTTATGCAGATACCAGAACCAAACTCCATCCCATGGCTATGGTGAGTCTGGAATGGGGAGGTGTGACTGGCCCTAAAAAAGTAGCTGTAGCTCCTGCCCTCCCAGTAGAGTGTCTACTGGGGAATGATCTTGAAGCATCTGAGTGGTCAGAAGTGGAAAGAAGGGTCCATGCACAGATGCTGGACCTCCCTGAATGGGTGTGTGAGGTGACCAGGTCACAGGCGGCACAACAGGGGAATGCTGGACACTTGGACCCTGGAACAATGGGCCAAGCCTCCAAGAAAAAGAGAAAAGGCACTGGGTCTGGCTTGCCAGCCCCAACAAGTACAGAGGGTCAGGAAGAATCCAACCCTGAGGGGGAGGATCTGAACTCTGAGGGAGGGACACCTTCCCTGCAAACTCTGCCTGACTTGGCAGAACTGCAAGGGGCAGGTGGGCCCACCAGAGAAGATTTGTGCCAGGGACAAAGAGAGTGTCCCACTCTTGAGGGCCTGAGGCAGACTGCTGCCAGGCAAGAACAAGGGGATACCAGTGGTACCCACAAGGTTTACTGGGATGATGGAGTTCTCTACACTGAGGCAAGGGCCCTTAAAGAAGGGGCTACTAGGAGAGTAGTGGTCCCCCAAAAGTATAGAGAATTCCTCCTTACCTTAAGCCATGATATCCCCTTAGCTGGTCATTTGGGACAGACCAAGACCTGGAGCAGGCTGGTCAACCATTTTTATTGGCCCGATATGTCAGAAAAAGTCAGGGAGTTTTGCAGCTCCTGTGTCACCTGTCAAGCCAGTGGCAAGACAGGGGGCAAGCCAAAGGCTCCCTTGATTCCACTGCCAGTGGTTGGGACTCCCTTTGAGAGGGTGGGGATTGACATTGTTGGTCCCCTAGACCCACCAACTGCTTCAGGTAACAGGTACATTGTGGTGGTAGTGGACCATGCCACCAGGTACCCTGAGGCAATACCCCTCCGGACAGTCACTGCTCCCACAGTGGCTAGGGCCCTACTTGGTGTGTTCACCAGAGTGGGATTCCCAAAGGAGGTGGTCTCAGATAGGGGCACAAACTTTATGTCAGCCTATCTGAAAGCCATGTGGGAGGAGTGTGGTGTTACTTATAAGTTCAGCACACCCTACCATCCACAGACCAATGGTCTGGTGGAAAGATTCAATAAGACCCTGAAGGGCATGATCATGGGTTTGTCTGACAAACTCAGGAGGAGATGGGATGTCCTCCTCCCATGCCTGCTGTTTGCCTACAGGGAGGTGCCACAGAAGGGGGTTGGATTCAGCCCCTTTGAGTTACTGTTTGGGCACCCTGTAAGAGGTCCATTGTGCTTGGTGAGAGAGTCTTGGGAAAAGCCTCTCAAGGAATCCAAGGAGAATGTGCTGGATTATGTACTAGGCCTGCGGTCTCGCATGGCTGAGTATATGAAGAAGGCAAGCAGAAACCTGGAGGCCAGTCAGGAGCTCATGAAGCTCTGGCATGATCAAAAGGCTACCATGCCTGAGTATCACCCAGGACAGCTGGTGTGGGTTTTGGAGCCCATGGCTCCTAGGGCACTACAGGCCAAATGGACTGGGCCCTATCCAATCCTAGAGAAAAAAGGTGAGGTCACCTACTTGGTGGACCTTGGCACCCCCAGGAATCCTCACAGGATCCTACATGTAAACCGGATGAAACCCCACCAGGACAGGGCAGACATGACCATGCTGATGGTCACTGATGAAGGGAAGGAGGAGGAGGGTGAACCTCTGCCAGACCTCCTGTCCTCAAAGGCAAAAGATGGGTCAGTGGAGGGAGTGGTACTCTCTCCCAAATTGACAGATCAGCAACAACAAGACTGTAAGCAAGTCTTGGGACAGTTTGCTAGTCTGTTCTCCCTGACCCCTGGACTCACCAATTGGTGTGTCCATGATGTTGACACTGGTGACAGCTTGCCTGTCAAGAACAAGCTGTACAGGCTGTCTGACCAGGTCAAGGCCAACATCAAAGCTGAAGTGGCTAAGATGTTGGACCTGAAGGTAATTGAGCCCTCTGATAGTCCTTGGTCCAGTCCAGTGGTACTGGTGCCCAAAGCTAATCCCCAAGGTGGGAAGAAAGAATTAAGATTCTGTGTGGACTACAGAGGTCTAAATGCAGTCACTAGGACTGATGCTCACCCCATACCTAGAGCTGATGAGCTCATTGACAGGTTGGGGGCTGCCAAATTCCTGAGCACATTTGATCTGACCTCAGGATATTGGCAGATTGCCTTAAGTCCAAGAGCTAAGGAGAGGTCAGCATTTTCCACACCAGAGGGCCACTTTCAGTTCAAGGTGATGCCCTTTGGCATGAAAAATGCTCCTGCCACCTTCCAACGGTTGGTGAATAGAGTCCTATCTGGGTTGGAATCTTTTAGTGCAGCTTATCTGGATGATATAGCTGTATTTAGTTCCACCTGGAGGGACCACCTGGTCCACCTGAAGGAAGTGCTTCAGGCCCTGCTTCAAGCAGGCCTGACTATCAAGGCAAGCAAGTGCCAGATAGGGCAAAGTTCTGTTGTGTACCTGGGCCACCTTGTTGGTGGAGGCCATGTACAACCTCTCCAGCCCAAGATCCAGACTATCCTGGATTGGGAGGCTCCAAAAACCCAGACTCAGGTCAGGGCCTTTCTTGGCCTGACTGGGTATTACAGGAGGTTTGTTCAAAATTTTGGGACCATAGTGGCCCCTCTAACTGAGCTTACCTCCAAGAAACAGCCCAAGAAGGTCATTTGGACCCCAGAGTGTCAAAAAGCTTTTGACACCCTAAAACAGGCTATGTGTTCAGCACCAGTGTTACTGGCCCCTGACTATAGCAAGGAATTTGTAGTGCAAACAGATGCTTCAGAGGAAGGGATTGGGGCAGTGTTAGCACAAGTTAATGAAGAGGGCCATGATCACCCAGTTGCCTTCATCAGCAGGCGACTACTCCCCAGAGAGAAAAAATGGAGTGCCATTGAGAGGGAGGCCTTTGCTGTGGTTTGGTCCCTGAAGAAGTTGAGGCCTTACTTGTTTGGCACTCACTTCCGTGTACAAACTGACCACAGACCTCTCAGATGGTTGATGCAGATGAGGGGGGAGAACCCAAAACTGTTAAGGTGGTCCATTTCCCTACAGGGGATGGACTTCACAGTGGAGCACAGACCTGGGACTGCCCATGCCAATGCAGATGGCCTTTCCAGGTTTTTCCACTTAGCTGATGAGGACTACCAGGGTGTAGGTTAGTACCCATCACCTTTCATCTGGGGGGGGGGCAGTGTAGGAAAGTCCTTTTTTTTTTGCCTGATCACCCCAACTCTTTCTGGATAGGTACTGGTGGTTACTGACTCTTGGCTGTGCCCTGGGTACTGCTTACCAATCCCAGGGCCAGTGCTCTGTGTAAAATGGATATGCAAATTAGGCTAATTATAATTGGCTAAGTTAACCTACCTATAAGTCCCTAGTATATGGTAGGGCATGTAGGTTTAGGGACCACAGCATAGGTGGTGCACACCTAGGTGCATTGCTGAGGTGACCAGTGTCATTTTAAAAGCAAGCCTGCCTTGCTGGCTGCTTTTAAATTAAAGTTATATGCAAATTCGACTTTGGAATTAAAGGTACTTCCAAAGTCTTAAACTACCTTATTTTTACATATAAGTCACCCCTAAGGTGTGCCCTATGTGCCCCTAGGGCTGGGTGCCATGTAACTATAAGCAGGGACTTTATAAAAATAGATTTATAAGCCCTGGTGTGGTAAAAACAGCCAAATTCGTTTTTCCCTCATTGAAGTAAATGGCCTTCATAGGCTAGAATGGGCAGACTTTATTTTAAATTTTAAAGTCTCCTTAAATGTTACATACCAAGAATTTGGTATCAAATTGATTGTTATAATAAATCCCACAACTTCCAGTTGTTGGATTTAATATAACTAGTTCAGGTAAAAAGTTTAGACTTTACCTAAAAAGTTGCCAATTTCAGCTCTGCATTGTTTTTGCTGCTGTGCTCTGATTGGCCAGCCTGCAGCAGCTTCTGCCAGGCTACTTTAGTGAGGTGTGAAGTGGCCTGGCTTCACACAAAGGAATGTGCTTGGGGGAGAGAATCTCCCCTCAGCAGATGGTGAGGCAGGAAGGGGGAGGGCTGCCAAACTGGTCTTCAAAGGCCGAGAAGGACATCTGGAGCACCCAGCAACACCCCCACATCCTGCAACCCCAGACAGCTAGGTGCCCCCTTGATTAGATTAGGAGAGGGCAGGAGAGGGGTGTGTTTATGATTTTTAGCCACACCAGTGGGTGGGCTCAGCCAGATGTAACCTCCAAAAATCAGATTCAGCCATCTTGGATTTTTAGAGACTGTTACCTTTTGGGATGGATTTTTGCCACACTTCCCAGGAAGTGGTCATCACAGGGGGACGACCCTGTACCTGATTGGAGAACCAGGGCCCCCCTGCTTTTCACCCAGGAGCAAGAATAAAACTGGCAGACCTGCCCCCACACCTCAGATCCCCACCAAATTTCAAGAAGAAGGAACTACAAGGAGAAGAAGGACTGCCCTGCTGGACCCCTGGCCTGCACCTGGACCCTGCACTCAGAAGGACTGCACCAGCTGCACACTTGGGCTTCACCACAAGAAGGACTTTGCCTGGCTTCCACTGGTTCAAGGAGGGACTCCCTGTTTGCTACAGGTGAAAAATTGCTATTCAGAGTCCCCTGCACCAACTCCTGAAAAAGTGACCAGCTGACCACTGTCCAGTGGCCAAAAAGGAGTTTGCGCCAGGTGCATTCTGGGAGTTGAAGTCCGCACTTCCCAAGGACCATCACAGAACTTCTGGACCCTTGGGGTGAGCTGTGGACCCCAAAAGAACCTTGAAAGAACATCTGGGTGAAGCCCCAGAAGTTTGGAAAAGATTGGAGAATTTTTGAAAAAAAGCTCCATAAAGTGACCGACCCGACGCGGAAATTCTAGCCGGCTTGCCTCAACCGCGACCCGGCCTGACTTCGTGGTTCGTCCCGGTAAAGAAAAACATCCAAAAAAGAGACTAAGTCCGAACGTAAAAAGTTGACCGGGACCTTCCAGCCATCGTATCCGAGAAGGGCTCCACGGACGTCGGATCAAGATCCAGGTTTACCCCGGTCGAAGGATTTTCATCTCGAAAAAACGACTAAGTCCGAAGGTAAAAATCACCACCGAGGAAACCGACTTCGTGTATCCGGACAAGGGCTCCAGGAGGTCGGAACCAATTGGCAGGTTCGTCCCGGGGAAGAAAAACATCAAAAAAGAGACTAAGTCAGAAGGTAACTTTTTAACCGAGGCCTCCCACGACTTGTAGCCGAGCATGGCTCCATCGCGGTCGGCCTGAAAGTTTGACTTTGCCCCGGTCCTGGTGCAACCAGATGACCCGATTGGCGCTTTTTGTTTCTAAGCGCTAGAAAATAATAATACTTTATAAATTCATATCTCCGGTTCCCCTGAACCGATTTTAATCGTTTTTGTGTCATTTTAAAGATAAAAATATAAGCTATTTTTATAAATTGGTTTTGGATTTTTAAACTGTTTCCTGTGTTTTATTTAATTACTGTTTTGTGATATTTGAATGCTTTACACTTTGTCTCCTAAGTTAAGCCTTGACGCTCGATGCCAAGCTACCAAGGGTAGAGATGGGATTAATTTACTGAGACCTAACTGTACCTATGTGGAGGTTAGTGGCTTGTTGCTAGGTGTAGGTACCTACCTGCCCTACCAATAACCCATTTTCCAACACCTGTACTGTCAAGGACTCAATCACTGGGGTAGTTCCTGGTTTCAGGTTTCATGTTGTACGGAGGAATTCTTGAGTACACAGCATTTGTTTTCATTGTTATTATGATAGGCTTAACTCCTTTAATGAGTCCTATCTCTTTTCCTGAAAAGTCCCAAATGTCAGGGGACACAGTGGTGGTCATTACAACATTGGCAGTTAAAGCCGCTTACCGCCGTGCAGAAGACCGCCAACATACCGCCGCAGCTGCGGAATTCCGCCACAGCTATTATGACCCACAGCACGGAATCCGCCAAAATTCAGACACCCATACAAGTCCGCCACACCAAAGGTCAGTGATAAACTGGTGAAAACAAAACCTCCACCGTCACGCCAACAGAAATATGCCCACACTATCACGACACACGAATCCATGCGGCGGTCTTTCAACCGCGGTATTCCATTGGCGGTACACACCGCCACACTCAAAATACACACACCTTTACAAAACACAGCCACATTGGACAATTCAAAATACACACACCTGATACACATACAAACACCACTCCCACACACCCAACACAATATAAAACACACACCCACATCACCCACAAACCCCTATGACCACAATTACTGAGAGAAGGCCAGAGAGAGACTGCACAAACAACTACCAAGCATCCACAATGCCATCACCCACAGAACTTCCACGCACCTCACACAACACACCACTAAATATCACCACACTTATCACTATACACACCGCGCCACACATCACCCACACCACCCCATGGCACGGCACAGACACCCCAGGTTCTCTGAGGAGGAGCTCAGGGTCATGGTGGAGGAAATCGTCCGGGTAGAGCCACAGCTATTCGGAGCACAGGTGCAGCACACCTCCATAGCTAGGAAGATGGAGCTATGGCGAAGAATGGTGGACAGGGTTAACGCAGTGGGACAGCACCCAAGAAATTGGGATGACATCAGGAAGAGGTGGAACGACCTACGGGGGATGGTGCGTTCCGTGGTCTCAAGACACCACCTTGCGGATCAGAGGAATGGCGGCGGACCCCCACCTCTTCCCCCACAACTAACAACATGGGAGGAGCAGGTCTTGGCTATACTGCATCCTGAGGGCCTCGCAGGAGTAGGTGGAGTAATGGACTCTGGTAAGTCAAATCTTTACTATTACATCCCCCACCCTACCTGCATGCCATCACATACCCCCACCCCCACCCTCACCCCCATCACTCCTACTCCTCACAAATGTCACACTATCACAACCCACCCATCCCAACACCAAGCCCTGCATGCAACAACAAAGCATGGACACCCATCACCAAAGCATGGCCACTGCACATACCCATACACACCCCTAAACCACCATCACACAAGGTCCCACACAGAAATGCAAGCACTGGGGTACACGGTCACCCACCTATTGCACACCATGGCACACACAGATGTAATAAACATCCTTTTATACCCCTGTAGGACCCCTACCCAACGTCACCGGACAGGAGGGTCCACACATGTCCACACCACCAACAGAAGAGGCCCACAGTGATGACAGCAGCTCTGTCCAACTGGATCTAGATGACCAGCCCGGCCCATCGGGGACCTCGGGACAGCCGGTTCCCCCACACAGTCACAGGCCACTACAGACCTTCCCCCCTCTGGAAACACCAGCACAGCACCCACCCAGCGGGCCCATACCTTTGTCCCCAGGACACGTCAATCAGCAGTGTGTCCACCACTACAGGGAACCCAGGCTAACCCACCACCCCAACAACAACAGGGACCTGGGGGCAGTGGTAGTGTGCACACGGTCCAGGGAACGGAGACCCAGGAACACAGGGGAACTGGGAGGGCTGCTGTGTGACAGGGGGAGGACAGGCCAAGGGAACCCACTCTCCACGAGGCACTCTCCTCCATCATGGGAGCCTACCACCACTCGCAGGAGACGATGGCAACGGTACTGGCCAAGTTTCAGGAGACCCTGCGCCTGCAGGAGGAACAGTATTTGGGCTTCAGCGAGAAACTCAGAACCATCAATTCCACCCTGGGCACTATCGTAGGGGTGCTGAAGGAAGTACTCAACACCAGGAGGGACACTGTGGCACAACAAGGGGCCCCTGACACTAGCATGGACGATGAACTGCCCACCACCTCTGCTGGTGCTAGTGGACAGGAGGCACCGCCACAGGACAACCACACCAGCACCCCACCCCCTGCAGAGGGAGAACCACCCCATAAACGGTCCCTGAGATCCAGGACAAGGACAGAGAACGATGCCAAGACCCCCGCCAAGAAATGAGACCACCCTGAATGTCAACTTTCTGTCGCACTTTGTCACCCTGTCCATCCTCAAACTGCCCCAGCTCCACTTCCTATGCCCATTTGGGCAATGCACCTGTGACACTAATAGACTGGACTCTGCCATGGACATTCCTCCACCATCACCCCTCACCATTTTACAACCCCCTCCAATATTGAGCGCTTAAATAAACACCCTTGAAGCACAAAACAATCTGGAGTCAGTCTGTGATTTCGAAATAGTGCATAAGCAATTACAGTGACAAAATGCTCTTTGAAATGTAATGTCAACATACCTATGTCACACAGCTCTAGTCCATGAGGAAACAAAGCAGATGTCACACTGTGGGACCCACATCTGTGAAATCGTAAGGGAAAGTGACAACTCAGTGACCATACACTGGGTGAAAACGGCAGACAGTAGAGAGGTAGTAGTGTTAAAGTACATGTAGTAGGCAGGTCTGTATTCTTACCTGTGTCACACTGGAAATATTGCAGGATCACCGAATTCCTGTTGTCCATGTCCTCTTCTTCTGCTTCCTCGTCTTCACTGTCCACAGGCTCCACAGCTGCAACAACACCGCCATCTGGACCATCCTCCTGCAGAAAAGGCACCCGTTGTCGCAAAGTCAAGTTGTGAAGCATACAGCACGCCACGATGATCTGGCACACCTTCTTTGGTGAGTAGAACAGGGATCCACCTGTCATATGGAGGCACCTGAAAATGGCTTTCAGGAGGCCGAACGTCCGCTCTATAATCTGCCGAGTTCGCCCATGTGCCTCATTGTAGCGTTCCTCTGCCCTTGTCCTGGGATTCCTCACTGGGGTCAGTAGCCATGACAGGTTGGGGTAACCAGAGTCACCTGCAAATGGCGAGGGACAACTGTTAGACACACACTAACCTGTAGGGCTATCCCCAGACCCAGACAACCATTCCCACTGACTTGCTTCCAGGTGCTCACCTAATAGCCACACACGGTGCCTCTGGAGTTGACCCACCACATAAGGGATGCTGCTATTCCGCAGGATGTAGGCGTCATGCACTGAGCCAGGGAACTTGGCATTAACATGGGAGATGTACTGGTCTGCCAAACACACCATCTGCACATCCATGGAATGATAACTCTTCCGGTTTCTGTACACCTGTTCACTCCTGCGGGGGGTACCAAAGCCACATGGGTCCCATCAATGGCACCTATGATGTTGGGGATATGTCCCAGGGCATAGAAATCACCTTTCACTGTAGGCAAATCCTCCACCTGAGGGAAAACGATGTAGCTCCGCATGTGTTTCAGCAGGGCAGACAACACTCTGGACAACACGTTGGAAAACATAGGCTGGGACATCCCTGATGCTATGGACACTGTTGTTTGAAATTACCCACTTGCAAGGAAATTGAGTACTGACAGCACCTGCACTTGAAGGGGGATCCCTGTGGGATGGCGGATAGCTGACATCAGGTCCGGCTCCAGCTGGGCACACAGTTCCTGGATTGTGGCACGGTCAAGGCTGTAGGTGATGATCACATGTCTTTCCTCCATTGTCGACAGGTCCACCAGCGGTCTGTACACCGGAGGATGCCGCCATCTCCTCACATGTCCCAACGAATGGAGCCTATGAAGGACAACAGCGAGCACAGAGTCAACCAACTCAGAGGTACGTACCCACAGCTTACACAGAACACGAATCAAAATCCGAAAAGTGGCCTGTATGTGTGTTGAGGCTGGGCCTAGTTATGTGTGACGCAGTTAAAAATTAAGCCATGTGGGCCCCTGAAATGGCAGCTGCCTGACCTGTAAAGTGGTTAAATGGGATGTGAGGTAACTGCGCTGGCGTTGGACACAGTCGCGGTAGGCGGTCGAAGACCGTGGCGCAATGCTGCATTGGTTAACATTGGACCCTATGGGTCCCAGGAGCCAATGACGATGTACGCCGGCGGTGACGGTACGCACTGCCGCGGACGTGACCACCATTTTCTATCTGTTCAATCCCTCGATACCTGATCTTCGACAGGAGAGGACCTACACTGCAAGTGGTGCTGTGACCTCGGTCTGGAAGAGACAATGGCTCGAGTGTCTGGGGAAAGGGCCCCTGCCATCACATCGGAGGAGTTGGAGAAACTAGTGGATGGGGTCATCCCCCAGTACACGCTACTCTACGGTCCTCCAGACAAACAGGTAAGGACACTGGGAGAATGCTGTATGGGCTATGCCTGTGTGGAGTGGGGTGGATGAAAGATGGGGGGGGATTGAGGCGTGCATGAAACGACGATGAGTGCATGTGCCACATGGCAAGGGTAGGGATGGGGGCCAATGACTGTGATGGTGCATTTGATAATAACATTTATTTTCCCCCTATACAATTCATGTAGGTCAGCGCCCACCAGAAAAACTATATTTGGCGTGCCATCGCCAATGACGACCCTGGGGGTCTACCACAGACGGAGCACCCACTGCCTTAAGAGATGGGAGGACATTCGCCGCTGGAGCAAGAAGACGGTGGAGGCCCAGCTGGGGATGGCCTCCCAACGTGGGAGGGGTGCCCGTCGCATCATGACCCCCCTGATGTTCAGGATCCTTGCGGTGGCGTACCCGGAGTTGGATGGGCGCTTGGGGGCATCACAGCAGCCACAAGGGGGTGAGTACACTCTCATCCTGCTGATTTTGCGCGCAGTGGAGCTGTCTGGGTGGGGGAGGTGGGCTGTGGGTTTCCCTAGGCCAGGGCGAGTTTAGTAGGCAAGGTCCCTCCGTAAGGCAGGCTATGTGGCACCCTACCCCACCTGTGTACAGTGCCAAGTACACCTAGTCATGCTCCTGTGTCATCCATGTGGGCAGGTGTGGTCCATAGCCTTGTAGGCCATGTCCCAGGGATTGAACAGTGGAGCCCAAGTGCGCGGCTTAGTGCAGGGGGCTTCTGTGTCTGTCGTGTCCGCCAACGGTAGCGGTAATGCATGCACTCAACATGTTTTTCTCCTGTCATCCCCCCCCTTTTTGTGGTCTCCCTGTTCTTGTGTGCATTAGCATCATCATGCGGAGGAGCAGTGGCACTGGAGCAGGAGGGAGCTGCATCCCACATGGCCCTGGAGGGCGAGACAACGGACTCGGAGTTCACCAGTGGGACGGAGGGCGAGGGGAGCTCCATGGCGGGGACAGGAGCTGACACCAGTGACACGGATTCGTCCTCTGCTCTGATGAGAGCTCCCTTGTGGTGGCCAGCACTGCCCTCCCATCAGCCCCTCAGCTTTTGGCCCGTGCCCGCTCACCCAGGAGGGTGGGCATCACCTTTGCCCCAGGCACCTCAGGCCCTGCCCCAGTCACCCCTGCTGCCTTCAGTGAGGAGGCCATTGACCTCCTCAGCTCCCTCACTGTTGGGCAGTCTACCATTTTGAATGCCATCCAGGGTGTAGAAAGGCAATTGCAACAAACAAATGCACTGATGGCAGCCATTGTCCCTGTCTCTAGCCTCCCCCCTCCAACTTCCTACACCCAGACCCAATCCCCTCTACCTCAGCCTATCCCAAGCACACCTTCAGACCAGCATGCACACACGTCAACACACAAGGGAAGCTCAGGCAAACATAAGCACCACACATCCCACAGGCACTCACGCAAGCATCACACACATGCAGACACACCAACATCCATTGCCACCACTGTGTCCCCCTTCTCCTCTTCTCCCTCCTCCCTTCCAGTCTCGTCTACACTCACCTGCATGCACTACATCTACAGCCCCTACTGCCATCACCAGGACACACACCCTCACACCCCGCTCACGTGCAGTCACCACCCCCTCTGCCATTCACACGTTCCCTGTGTCCTCTCCCAGTGTCTCTCTGTGACGCCACCTCCCAAGATACACAAACGCAGGCACACACCCACCCAACAGCCATCCACCTCACGACAGCCTCCAGCGCATGCACCTTCACCCAAAGTCACCCAAACACCTCCTACAACCACAACCTCTTCCTCCACTCCCAAACCCCCTCCAGCTACCCGTCCCAGTGTCTGCAAAAACCTTTTCCTGTCCAACCTTGACCTCTTTCGCACCCCCCCCACCCGTCCGTCTTCTAGGGCACGACTCTCGAGGTCCCAACCTAGCACCTAAGCCACAACATCTCCGGGACCAGTGGTGCCTGTAGTCACCGGAATCTGGAGTGCACCGGCCACCAGGGCAGCCAGTGTGGCACGGAGCCACAGCACAGACAGTCCCCCACCTGTGAAGCATCAAAAGTTGGCCAGTGCCCGGCGGGAGAGGGGGAAGACTCTAGCCACCAAAGCCGCTCCCAGGGGTCCAGGTGGGAGTGTGGAGTCAACTGTGACACCTTCCAAGGTGGGGAAGGACCACAGGAAAGTCAGCAGGTCTGGGAAGAGCAGCACGGCGGAGAAGACCGCCATCATCCCCGCTGCCCAGGAGGCCACCACCATCATTCCCGCTGACCAGGAGGCCACCGCCATCATCCCCGCTGCCCAGGAGGCCACCGCCAGCACCAGCCCCGCTGGGCCAGAGAGGACCGCCAGCACCAGCCCCGCTGGGCCAGACACGACCGCCAGCACCAGCCCCGCTGGGCCAGAGAGGACCACCAGCACCAGCCCCGCTGAGCCAGACAGGACCACCAGCACCAGCCCCACTGGGCCATGAAGGACCGCCAGCAGCTGAGTCACTGCAAAGGACCACGCCGCCACAAGCACCGCTGAACAGGGCACCGCCGCCACAATCACCTCTGAACAGGGCACCGCCGCCACAAGCACCGCTGGCCCATGCGCGCCAAGGGCACTGACGCTACTGAGTCCGTCACGAGCAGGATGAATCACCCTGGGCACCAAGCCCCCTCCAGAACCAGTGGAGATTTACATCCACTACCTCACTCCTTGGAAGGATGAAGCACTCTGGGCACCAAGCCCCCTCCAGAACCAGTGGAGATTTACATCCACTACCTCAGTCCTTGACAGGATGAAGCACTCTGGTCACCAAGCCCCCTCCAGAACCAGTGGAGACTGTCATCCACTTGAGAGACTGTGGTTTTGCACTCCCAGGATGGAACAGTGGGCAACCCACCCACTGTAGAGACTTGAGAGACTGTGGCTTTGCACTCCCCAGGATGGAACAGTGGGCAACCCACCCACTGTAGAGACTTTAGAGACTGTGGCTTTGCACTCCCCAGGATGGAACAGTGGGCAAACCACCCACTTGTGAGACTTGAGAGACTGTGACTTTGCAGGATTGAACAGTGGGCATGTGGCCCCCTCGTGGATTTGGCATCGTGCACTCAACCGGCTGAGGTGCCCCCTTTCCCTCCCCCTTAGGTGCCTCTTTTATTGCTTTCTAATGCCCATGCAGTATTCTCTCCGTCATGGTCGGGGATCTTGTGTGGGCCTCGCCCATACCGTATGGGCCCAGTGTTCCACTGACTTCAATGGAGCCCTACCTGGACTACTATTCTTGGTGTATATTTTGTTTATAGTGCATATATGTATATTTTTGCGTACTGGATTTTAATATATTACAATGGTTACACTCATTTTCTTTGGTCTTTGTATTCTTCCGGGGGTTTTGGGGGGTGTAACTGTAATGTATCATGCTGTATTAGTGTGTGTGTTGTTGTGGGTGAGGGTGGGGGTGGGGGTGTTGCGTGTGTGTGTCCCTGTTTTTTTCCCTCACCCCTCCCCTGTGTCGTATGTGCAGTACTCACCGTGGTCTTCTCCTCCGGCGTTCGTGCTCCTGGTAGAGGAGCAAGAAGATAAGGGCTGGCAGGATCTGCAGTTCTGGTTCCATGGCGTCCGGATTCCTCGTGGGGTGTGTTGAGGTGAATGTTTTACCTTCGAAGTCCTGTTTCCACCGTGTTTTTGTCCGCGGTGAATCCGCCCCGGAAAAGGTGGCGGATTGGCCTTTCATGATACTGTGGGCGGTACTTTGTCCTCCGCCTGTCTGTTGGCGGTGACCGCCGCACTGTTTGTTTGTACCGCCGAGGCAGTCGGAGTGTTAAAGTGGCTGTCTTTGTTGGCGGTTTCCGCCACGGTCGTAATTCTAATTTTTTTACTGCCGGCCTGTTGGCAGTCTTACTGCCGCTTTAACACCGTCCGCCAGGGTTGTAATGACCACCAGTATCTTTTAAATCTTCGGGTAAGTCATTACAAGTGAACATAGGGTACAGTGTGTCACTCAGGGTTTGATTCACAATTTTAAATGCTGCATTCTCATCTTACCACGCAGAGTACAGCTGTTGGAACAATTCAACTTGCGTAGCAAGTCACGTCCAAGCAAACTCATGGACTAGGATCACACACCACAAACTGGTGCTTATTCTCAAAGGAACCTATTTTTATGGGAACAGCTTCTGTTACTGGGTTCGACAATTGTTTGTTTGTGACTCCTACAACTTGATTTATCTTTCCTGATAGTGGCAACTTTGGTACTGTTGTTGTTTGTTTAGTACAGTGTGTACCTCCTGTAAAAGGACATATGGTGACCATTGACATCACCATATACATATGGACCACATTGATCAACTTCTAAGGATGCATCTAGCATGTATTCCTTTCTTTCAGGCACATCCACTGGAAAACATCTGAAAACTCCTCATCACTTAATTCAATCAAGGGAAACTGAGTTGTCAACTAATTTGAGTCTACATTTGTAACCTGATTTAAATTCTGTTAGTAAACAATTGTCTGTTATAGGGGTTTTGGAGTTTATGGAGCCTGCATTTGTTGTTTTTGGGACATTTTTGAATTTTGTATTTGGGGTCTCTGTGCTCTCTGCATCTGAACCTGATTGTTTCCCTGCTTTTGAACAAATCTGTCATTCTGCATCTAATTATTATTTGCTTTACAGGAACATTCCCTCCTCCAATGGCTCGATTTGCCGTGCACGTGACACGGATTAGTTCTCTTCAAAGTCAGCACAGCCACACTTACCTTATGATCTGTAGGAACACCTCGTCCTCTACCTTGCAGCAGATAGCAATTACCTTCCATCACTTGAGTTCTCTGCATTCCAACAGTATTCCCTATAAACTGTGGATTTTGATTTCTCTGTTCAGCCATCAACTGCATCATCATTACCTTCTTCTGTTTCAATTCCAAATTGTCACTACAGTACTTTGCATACTGCAGGATCTTATCAATTGGTTTGTTCTGCCAAAAAATGAAATGCTCCTAAATCATGGTGTTTAAATCTGGCTTTAATCAATGAACAAATCTGAACACAAAATGTTTTCAGTACCACTGAAATGCTTGCTTGCTCTGCAACAAACTTTCATAATAGGAATCTATGGACTCAGACTCCTGGGTCATTCTGTCAATTTGCAGCCAATCAACATCTTTCAGGGACACCTTGTCTTTCAGAAACCCAATTACAATCTAATACTTCTTCGTCACCTCTTCAGACGGAGCATTTGTCGGTGGATTTCTTGGAGTTTTACTGCCAGGCCAATCTACAGAAACCTTACATTCAGTCTACAAATCACTCAGAACCACTTTCAAACAATGTATCCAAATATTCCCCCAAACAGTTGGAATGTTTCATAGTTTGTTCAGTCTGCCTTTACCATTCTGCTGGCTTTTCCCTCAATTTCGAGAAATCATTTGTGAATGACAAAAGGTCACTTCTAATCCAAGGTACATGAACATATCCTCCAACAGGTACTTCTCTCATGGAAAGCATCTTTATAGTTCCCTCACTCTGACCTGCTCCCGATGGAGGCAGTACTGTTCTTGTTTTGTTCTGATCTCTTTGTCACTAAATTCTAAATGATAACTCTTCTTCAATGGCTTTGATTTCTCCAAATCCACATCTGATCCACGGGCTAATTCAGCTAGTCTGTCATAAGCTTGACCTGCACATTTTGCAATGTCTTTGCACATGAACCACAGTTTGCCTTTTGTGTAAACATCTAGTTGAGCTAGATCTACAGTTCTCACTACTCTAATTTCAGTTTGTGAACATCTAATGGTCTCTCTCTCAGGGACATGTGCTGATCTTCCACTACAATTGGGACCTCCTTCTGTTGTACCTACTTGACTCAAGTTATTTAATCACTCATTTAATTCCTGGTCATTAAATCCCTGCAAATGTATTGGACTATTCAACATTGCTTCTACTCCTGAAGGGCGTGAAATTGCTTATTTTGGGGTATTTGCAACAGACATGTCTTCTCCTGAAGTGGTAAAGGGTTCTTTCGTACTCAGGGTAGTACAACCAATGTTTGGTGTCTGTTCTGGCCTGGGCACAAAATATGACAAGGATCTCTGTGGAAACCTTGCATCCGGAGTAAATCTTGTTCGACTTGTCACTGGGGTCAGATCTGAAATGTGTGTAGGGGTTAATGGTCTTGTAAGTGAAAGTTTCCTATCTATTTCTGAATCACTTGGACTAACAAACCCCTGCACTCTTATCCATGAAAGACCATTTGAAGCAACTGGGGTTTTCAGGACATTCAGAACATTTGAAACATTCAGAACATTTGAAACATTTAATGCATGCACATTATTCCCTGTCATACCTGGACCATATCAGAAACAATTGGACCTATTGTCACTGGAACTGTTAGTGTATCTGGATTCATGTAATTCACCTGGTTCTGTGGACTGTCAAGTGTAAACTTTGCGCTGGCAAAGTGGTATTTAAACCTTGTACTGTCTGATTCTGGATAAAAGTTTGCAAGGGCAGATTTGGACTGAAGTTATACACAGGCTGATTCAAATAAAAATTCTCTGCTGACAGTTTTGTGATATAACTTTGGGTCTGATTTAGAACTTGGTGGATGGAATACTCAAACACAAATGTGACAGATATCCCATCTGCCGTATCATGATCTCCATAGAATATAATGTGATTGTATATCGGCAGATGGAATATCTCTCACATTTGTGATGGAGTATTCCTCTCTGCAAAGTTTGAACCCCGTTTGATTCACATTTATGGCCACATGTAGCAACTTTAGATTTGCGACCCGCAAATTGCGAGTCAGAGCGACTCGCAGTTTGTGAGTCGCTAATCCGAATGTTGGATGGTATTCCTGACACCATCTGCAATTCGCAAGGGGGTCGCAAATGCCCACCTCATGAATAATCATTGTAGGAAAGTACCATCTTGCCTGGCATGTTACCCCCATTTTTCACTGTATATATGTTGTTTTAGTTGTATGTGTCACTGGGACCCTGGTAACCCAGGGCCCCAGTGCTCATAAGTGTGCCTGAATGTGTTACCTGTGTAGTGACTAACTGTCTCACTGAGGCTCTGCTAATCAGAACCTCAGTGGTTATGCTCTCTCATTTCTTTCCAAATTGTCACTGACAGGCTAGTGACCATTTTTACCAATTTACATTGGCTTACTGGAACACCCTTATAATTCCCTAGTATATGGTACTGAGGTACCCAGGGTATTGGGGTTCCAGGAGATCCCTATGGGCTGCAGCATTTCTTTTGCCACCCATAGGGAGCTCTGACAATTCTTACACATGCCTGCCACTGCAGCCTGAGTGAAATAACGTCCACGTTATTTCACAGCCATTTTACACTGCACTTAAGTAACTTATAAGTCACCTATATGTCTAACCTTTACCTGGTAAAGGTTAGGTGCAAAGTTACTTAGTGTGAGGGCACCCTGGCACTAGCCAAGGTGCCCCCACATTGTTCAGAGCCAATTCACTGAACTTTGTGAGTGCGGGGACACCATTACACGCGTGCACTACATATAGGTCACTACCTATATGTAGCTTCACCATGGTAACTCCGAATATGGCCATGTAACATGTCTATGATCATGGAATTGCCCCCTCTATGCCATCCTGGCATTGTTGGTACAATTCCATGATCCCAGTGGTCTGTAGCACAGACCCTGGTACTGCCAGACTGCCCTTCCTGGGGTTTCACTGCAGCTGCTGCTGCTGCCAACCCCTCAGACAGGCAGCTGCCCTCCTGGGGTCCAGCCAGGCCTGGCCCAGGATGGCAGAACAAAGAACTTCCTCTGAGAGAGGGTGTGACACCCTCTCCCTTTGGAAAATGGTGTGAAGGCAGGGGAGGAGTAGCCTCCCCCAGCCTCTGGAAATGCTTTGTTGGGCACAGATGTGCCCAATTCTGCATAAGCCAGTCTACACCGGTTCAGGGACCCCTTAGCCCCTGCTCTGGCGCGAAACTGGACAAAGGAAAGGGGAGTGACCACTCCCCTGACCTGCACCTCCCCTGGGAGGTGTCCAGAGCTCCTCCAGTGTGCTCCAGACCTCTGCCATCTTGGAAACAGAGGTGCTGCTGGCACACTGGACTGCTCTGAGTGGCCAGTGCCACCAGGTGACGTCAGAGACTCCTGCTGATAGGCTCCTTCAGGTGTTAGTAGCCTTTCCTCTCTCCTAGGTAGCCAAACCCTCTTTTCTGGCTATTTAGGGTCTCTGTCTCTGGGGAAACTTGAGATAACGAATGCATGAGCTCAGCCGAGTTCCTCTGCATCTCTCTCTTCACCTTCTGATAAGGAATCGACCGCTGACCGCGTTGGAAGCCTGCAAACCTGCAACATAGTAGCAAAGACGACTACTGCAACTCTGTAACGCTGATCCTGCCGCCTTCTCGACTGTTTTCCTGCTTGTGCATGCTGTGGGGGTAGTCTGCCTCCTCTCTGCACCAGAAGCTCCGAAGAAATCTCCCGTGGGTCGACGGAATCTTCCCCCTGCAACCGCAGGCACCAAAAAGCTGCATTACCGGTCCCTTGGGTCTCCTCTCAGCACGACGAGCGAGGTCCCTCGAATCCAGCGACGCTGTCCAAGTGACCCCCACAGTCCAGTGACTCTTCAGCCCAAGTTTGGTGGAGGTAAGTCCTTGCCTCACCTCGCTGGGCTGCATTGCTGGGAACCGCGACTTTGCAGCTACTCCGGCCCCTGTGCACTTCCGGCGGAAATCCTTTGTGCACAGCCAAGCCTGGGTCCACGGCACTCTAACCTGCATTGCACGACTTTCTAAGTTGGTCTCCGGCGACGTGGGACTCCTTTGTGCAACTTCGGCGAGCACCGTTTCACGCATCCTTGTAGTGCCTGTTTCTGGCACTTCTCCGGGTGCTACCTGCTTCAGTGAGGGCACTTTGTCTTGCTCGACGTCCCCTCTCTCTGCAGGTCCAATTTGCGACCTCCTGGTCCCTCCTGGGCCCCAGCAGCGTCCAAAAACGCCAAATGCACGATTTGCGTGTAGCAAGGCTTGTTGGCGTCCTTCCGGCGGGAAAACACTTCTGCACGACTCTCCAAGGCGAGAGGAATCCGTCCACCAAAGGGGAAGTCTCTAGCCCTTTTCGTTCCTGCAGAAACCTCAGCTTCTTCTGTCCAGTCGAAGCTTCTTTGCACCCGCAGCTGGCATTTCCTGGGCATCTGCCCATCTCCGACTTGATTGTGACTTTTGGACTTGGTCTCCTTGTTCCACAGGTACCCTAGATTGGAAATCCACAGTTGTTGCATTGCTGGTTTGTGTCTTTCCTGCATTATTCCTCTAACACAACTCTTTTGTCCTTAGGGGAACTTTAGTGCACTTTGCACTCACTTTTCAGGGTCTTGGGGAGGGTTATTTTGCTAACTCTCACTATTTTCTAATAGTCCCAGCGACCCTCTACAAGGTCACATAGGTTTGGGGTCCATTCGTGGTTCGCATTCCACTTTTGGAGTATATGGTTTGTGTTGCCCCTATCCCTATGTTTCCCCATTGCATCCTATTGTAACTATACATTGTTTGCACTGTTTTCTAAGACTATACTGCATATTTTTGCTATTGTGTATATATATCTTGTGTATATTTCCTATCCTCTCACTGAGGGTACACTCTAAGATACTTTGGCATATTGTCATAAAAATAAAGTACCTTTATTTTTAGTATAACTGTGTATTGTGTTTTCTTATGATATTGTGCATATGACACTAAGTGGTACTGTAGTAGCTTCACACGTCTCCTAGTTCAGCCTAAGCTGCTCTGCTAAGCTACCATTATCTATCAGCCTAAGCTGCTAGACACCCTATACACTAATAAGGGATAACTTGGCCTGGTGCAAGGTGCAAGTACCCCTTGGTACTCACTACAAGCCAGTCCAGCCTCCTACAATCATGAGGTGGGTCGCAATTTGCAACCCCCTTGCGAATGGCAGCCCTCACAGGGATGGTGGCCTGCAGCAGACAGCAGACCACCATGTCCGTCACTGCTTTTCAATAAAGCAGTTTTTTTTTTGTAATGCAGCTCGTTTTCCTTAAAGGAAAACGAGATGCATTACAAAAACGAAAAATGAAATGTTTTCGTTTAATTTTTTCAGAGCTGGCAGTGGTCCATAGGACCACTGCCTGCTCTGAAAAACTGTTTACAGTGACCCAATGGGGACCCCTTCCCTTTTGCGAATGGGTTACCACCCAGTTGAAATGGGTGCTAAATGCGATTGGTTTGCGATAGCGTTCGCGGTCACAAACCAATCCTACATTGCACTGCGACTCGCAATTAGGAAGGGAACATCCCTTCCTATTTGCAAGTCGCAAACCCGTTTTGCGATTCGATAACTAGGTCACTGAATCGCAAAACGGGGTTTGTGCATTGTGATGTGCTTTTTGCACATCACAAACAGCGAAATTCGCTGTTTGCTACGTGCAAAAAGCTTGCTACATGTGGCCCTTGGACTCGGCATAGGGTTCTGTTCAATTGGTGCAGTATGCACATCAAAAGTCACATTCTTCTGTGTTTCACTTGACTCTCCTACTTCCTCAGAATTGTATGGAATGGATGATGTAACAGTATCTGATTTATTAAATCATCATCCGAATCACTCTCATATGTTTCAGATCTTTTCTATTTCTCTGCTGTCTGTTCTGCTATCTTTTTCTTACTCTGGTTTAGTGCTTTATTTTTCCTCCTTTGTTATATCAGAATACAATCTAGCTCCCTCGATTATGTCTGCTCTCCAAGCTTTTTGCTGATTATCCCATTTTGCCTCTGAAATTGTTCTTATTACTTTTTTCAGTCTACTCTGTACTCTTTCTGTCTCTGATAAGCTATGTGCTCCCAAGTATTAAGCGTTTCAAATTGTGTGGGTCTCTGAGGTGGTCTCATCTCATATAACTTTCACTTCAGATTCTCAATAACTTTCAATTTAAATGTTCCATAGTGGGGAAAACTAATGCACCTTCTTCCTTGGAAAGCTTATGCCACTGTTGAAGCCACAGACAAGTATGAAGACCTTCTTCAAACAATATTTAATGACCTGGAGAACCTTTGGGTGAAGTCTATTTCCTCTCTAAGTGGGACAAATACATCTCCTTTCATCAGACTTTTCAATGGTTTAAAGAACTTCATTTTCAATCAAATTCAATAATTCACACTTTACTCTATGATTGAATTTGGAAGTAACTCTGTTCTCACAATCCTCTGTTCAGTGTTAACAACCAATAGCAGCACAACATTCTGTGACATAGTCCACTAAAACCAGTGCGGCTTCACGCCAACTAATCCATACCAGTGCAACACAGTGTGATGTCAGTCTCACTCCTGGCAGCAGCTCACTCCTTCACAATTTCTTTCACAATTACTCTTCATGCAAACCTAATGCAAAATATTGCAAGCCACAACAACAACAACTGTCTGCTCCCCACAGGATAGGGTAACCAAAACACTTCAAAGGAGTACAGAATTACACTTTCCGACTGTGCTTTCACAATTATACAATGAATGAGACTTGACTAGCAGGATTCACTAATTTCAACTACCCACACTCATGCAAGAAAATACTATGGGCACTGTTTACAACATCTCATGACAAGCACCTTACACTGCAGACAATAAATTAACCACATGTCCTCTACACTCTGCATTATCACAGGATCTTAGGCAATGAATGACCTATTAACCAACACAACTTCTTAGCAGAAAGTGCCACATTCACACAACTTTGAAAACTCTGCAAAACATCTCACAACATCACAGTTCACCGCAAACGTAGACTAAAGCAACACACTGCAAACCCTATTAATACTCACACAACCACTGCAAAGGAATGAAGCTGGAACTCTGCCAATCTTCTGAAATAACCATGAGATCAGAATTTTGCCTGGGTCTGGACAATTTCATAATAGGGCAAGGACTAGGGTTTCCTAACACTATTCCTAATCATTGACCCCCCCTTGTGGGATTAACCACTGCTCCGCTACCAGATTTGCTGGAACATCTCAGGTGCTCTCTAAATGAGGTAAACTGGTCTTTTCACACTAGCAGAAGGGATAGAGACAATGCCAACCATGCAAAATCAAATAAAACATTTAAATTTACACTATGACCAATTTAGCCACACAAAGAAAACCCAAGTAGAAATAAAAGTAAAGGGTTTTATTAAAAACTTAGACTCTAGTTAATATAGACAATTCTCAAGACACAGCAATAAAGGTAAGGAATTACCATTTACAAGTCTTGGGAACAACCACAGCTTAAGTAACATCCAACAGACTAAGGCCCTCATTACAACCAGTGCTGGCGGTATTTCTGGCTCCCTATTTCGACTTTTCCGCTGTCTGCAACAGGCATGATGTATGCAAAAGGGGCGTTCCCCCATTAGGGGGCCAAAAAAATGGTGCAAGGAGATCTAACAGATTTCCTTGCATCATTTTTTATGGCACTCTTTTAACGGCTGCTCAGAGCAGGAGTTAAAAGGAGGCTTCCATTATTTATAATCAGCCCCTATGTACTCTGCAGGAGTAGTGTCAATATTTTGGTGCTCCTCCTGCAGTGTACATCAATAGCGTCACTAAAGTGATGCTATTGCCCCCTAACCTGCGCCATGGTGCACAGTATCTTAGATACGGCGCACACATGGTGGTGGTAGGGAGCGCTAAGGGGTGTAAGGAAATTGGCACTGTACTAAGTACAGAGATACTTTTGTTAAATATGCCCCTTGATGTTTTATTAAGATTTAAATACTTAACATCTATGACTCGCACCTTCTTTGGAAGGTCACACCCAGAGGAATCCACCTACCACAGCCTTGACTCTTGAACCTAGCTTTGGAGAAGTGGCAGCATCCTAATTCGTGTTTGGACGCTACAAAGCAATTTAACTCTGTTAATTTATCACTGAAAAAAAGCCCAAATAGGTTTCTAAGACATGCTACCTGTAATTTTGCCAAAGTCATTCCACCAGAAGCACTTTTGGCAAAAATGTCCCACAAAAGTGACGGAAATTCTCAATGTGTCGAGTGAGCTGCCACTTAGATGACAGAAGAGCTGGACTCTTGGAACAGGACATGGAGTCTTACCTGGATTACATTGCAACAGTGAAAGTGGATATGTCAGCAAGTCCGACAAAGAAAAATGTGTTACAGAGTACACTGGACACTGATAAAGATCAAGGCCCTCATTACAACATTGGCGGTAAATGCCGCTTACCGCTGTGCAGAAGACCGCCAACACACCGCTGCGGCCGCGGAAATCCGCTACAGCTATTACAACCCACAGGACGGAATCCGCCAAAATCCAGATGCCCACACAAGTCCGCCACACCAAAGGTCAGTGATAAACTGGCGAAAACAAAACCTCCACCGTCACGCCAACAGGAATACGCCCACACTATCACAACCCACGAATCCACGCGGCGGTCATTCAACAACGGTATTCCTTTGGCGGTACACACCGCCGCGCTCAAAATACACACACATTTAAAAAACACAACCACATTGGACAATTCGAAATACACACACCTGATACACATACACACACCACTCCCACACACCCAATACAATATAAAACACACACCCACATCACCCACAAACCCTTACTACCAAAAATTCCAAAAGAAGCACACAGAGAGACACCACCATCAACAAACTAGCATCCACAGGCACACAACACCATCACTCACACAACATCCACGCACCTCGTACAACACACACAAGCACATCCCTTCACACATCCCTTCACACACCACCTCACACATCACCCACACCACACCATGGCACCGCAAAGACACCCCAGGTTCTCTGAGGAGGAGCTCAGGGTCATGGTGGAGGAAATCGTCCGGGTAGAGCCACAGCTATTCGGATCACTGGTGCAGCACACCTCCATTGCTAGGAAGATGGAGCTATGGCGCAGAATCGTAGACACGGTCAATGCAGTGGGACAGCATCCAAGAACACGGGATGACATCAGGAAGAGGTGGAACGACCTATGGGGGAAGGTGTGTTCCGTGGTCTCAAGACACCAGACTGCAGTTCAGAGGACTGGCGGCGGACCCCCACCTCCTCCTCCACAACTAACAACATGGGAGGAGCAGGTCTTGGCTATACTGCATCCTGAGGGTCTCGCCGGAGTAGCAGGAGGAATGGACTCTGGTAAGTCAGATCTTAGCTACTTCATCCCCCACCCTATCTGCCTGCTATCACATACCCCCACCCTCACCCTCACCCCATCACTCCAACACCTCACATATGTACCACTATTACAAATCACCCATCCCAACACCAAGCCCTGCATGCAACACCAAAGTATGGACACCCATCACCAAAGCATGCCCACTACAGATACCCACACAGATCCCCAAACCAAATATCACACAAGGTCCTAGACAAGAATGTAAGCACTGGGGTACAGGGTCACCCACCCATTGCACACAATGGCACACACAGATGCAATAATCATGCCTTTACACCCCTGCAGGACCCCTACCCAACGTCACTGGACAGGAGGTTCTAGACATGTCCAACCCCCCCACAGAAGAGGCCCACAGTGATGACAGCAGCTCTGGATATAGATAACCAGCCCGGCCCATCTGGGACCTCGGGACAGTCGGTTCCCCACACACTGGCACATGTCACCACAGAGCCTCCCCCCTCAGTAAACACCAGCACAGCACCCACCCAGCGTCCCCATACCTCTGTCCCCAGGACACGCCAAGCAGCAGTGTGTCCACCACTACAGGGAACCCAGGCAAACCCATCAACCCAAGAACATCAGGGACCTGGGGACAGTGGCAGTGGGCACACAGTTCAGGGGACAGAGGAACAGGAAAACCGGGGAACTGGGAGGACTGCTGTGCGACAGGGGGAGGAGAGGCCCAGGGAACCTACTCTCCACAAGGCTCTCTCCAACATCATGGGAGCGTACCATCATTCCCAGGAGACGATGGCAACGGTACTGGCCAAGTTTCAGGAGACCTAGAGGCTGCAGGAGGAACAGTATTTGGGGATCAGGGAGGACTTGAAGTCCATTAACACCACCCTGGTCACCATTGAAGGGGTGCTGAAGGACCTTGTGAACACCAGGAGGGACACTGTGGAACAACAAGGGGCCCCTAACACTAGCCTCGATGATGAACTGCCCACCACCTCCGCCGGCGCTAGTGGACAGGAGGCACCGCCACAGGACCACGACACCAGCACCCCACACCCTGCAGATGGAGAACCACCCTGCAAACAGTCCCTGAGATCAAGGACAAAGACAGAGAACAATGCCAAGACCCCCGCCAAGAAATGAGACCACCCCGAATGTCATCCTTCAGTCCCACTTCGTCACCCTGTCCATCCATCAACTGCCCTAGCTCCACTTCCTATACCCCTTTGGACAATGCACCTGTGAGACAAATAACTGGACTCTGCCATGGACATTCCTCCACCATCGCCCCTGACCATTTTCCAACCCCTCCACTAATTTGCACTTAAATAAACACCCTTGAATCACAAAACAATCTGGAGTCAGTCTGTGCTTTCACAAATGTGTATTTTCTATAACTAACGAAAATAGCAATGTCCATTGTATTGTCAACATACCTATGTCACACAGCTCTAGCCCATGAGGTAACATAGCAGAGGTCACACAGTTGGACCCACATCTGTGAAATGGAAAAGCAAAGCGACAGGTCAGGGTCCATACACTGGGTGAAAGTGACAGACATATGATAGGTCTAACAATTGTATGAGATGTAGGAGGCAGTGATGTATTCTTACCTGTGTCTCACTGGAAGTATTGCTGGATCACGTTGTTTCTGTTGTCGATATCCTCTTCTTCTGCCTCCTCTTCTTCACTATCCACAGGCTCCACAGCTGCCACAAGACCTCCTTCTGGACACCCTCCTGCAGAAAAGGCACCTGTTGTCGCAAAGCCAGGTTGTACAGCATACAGCAGGCCACGAGGATCTGGCACACCTTCTTTGGTGAGTAGTAGAGGGAACCACCTGTCATATGGAGGCACCGGAACCTGGCCTTCAGGAGGCCGAAGGTCCGTTCGATAACTCTCCTAGTTCGCCCATGTGCCTCATTTTAGAGTTCCTCTGCCCTTGTCCAGGGATTTCTCACTGGGGTCAGTAGCCATGACAAGTTGGGGTACCCAGAGTGACCTGCAAATGTCGAGGGACAACTGTTAGACACACACTAACCCTTAGGGACAACCCCAGACAACAATTCACAGGGTATAGGGTCCTTGTCCTCACCTATTAGCCCACACAGTGCCTCTGGAGTTGCCCCATCACATAAGGGATGCTGCCATTCCTCAAAATGTAAGCGTCATGCACTGAGCCTGGAAACTTGGCGTTCACATGGGAGATGCACTGGTCGGCCAAACACACCATCTGCACATTCATTGAATGATAGCTCTTCCGGTTTCTGTACACCTGTTCACTCCTCCGGGGGGTACCAATGCCACATGTGTCCCATCAATGGCACCTATGATGTTGGGGATATGTCCCAGGGCATAGAAGTCACCTTTTACTGTGGGCAAATCATCCACCTGAGGAAAAACAATGTAATTGCGCGTGTGTTTCAGCAGGGCAGACAACACTCTGGACAACACGTCTGAGAACATAGTCTGGGACATCCCTGATGCAATGGCCACTGTTGTTTGAAAAGACCCACTTGCCAGGAAATGGAGTACTGACAGGACCTGCACTAGAGGGGGGATTCCTGTGGGATGGCGGATAGCTGACATCAGGCCTGGCTCCAACTGGGCACACAGTTCCTGGATTGGTGGCACAATCAAGTCTGTAAGTGATAATGATGTGTCTGTCTTCCATTGTCGGCAGATCCACCAGCGGTCTGTACACCGGAGGATGCCGCCATTTCCTCACCTGCCCTAGCGGATGTGCCCTATGGATGAGAACAGCGAGCACAGAGTCAGCCAACACTGAGGTAGAAAAAAAGAATTTATTGCACACATTTGTCAATCCGCTATGAGCCTGTCACTGTGTGAAGGCAAGGCCTAGATATGTGTGACACATTTAAAATTATGCCATGTGGCCCGCTGAAATGGCGGCTGCCTGACCTGTAATGTGGGACAAGGGGATATGAGGTAACTGTGCTGGCGTTTTACACCGTTGCGGTAAGCGGTCGAAGACCGCAGCGCAATCCTGCATTGGTTAACATTGGGCCCTATGGGTCCGAGGAGCCAATGACTATGTACGCCGGCGGTGACAGTACGCACCGCCGCGGACGTGACCACCATTTTCTCTCTGTTCACGCACTTGGTACCTGACCTTTGACAGGAGAGGACCTACACTGCAAGTGCTGCTGTGACCTGTGTCTGGAAGCAACGATGGCTCATGTGTCTGGGGAAAGGGCCCCTGCCTTCACTTCGGAGGAGTTGGAGAAGTTAGTGGATGGGGTCCTCCCCCAGTACACGCTACTCTACGGTCCTCCAGACAAACAGGGGAGTACACTGTGAGCATGCTGTATGGGCAATGCCTGTTTGGAGTGGTGTGGATGGAAAATACAGGGTGAGGGGACTGAGGCCTGCATGAGGGGACGGTGAGTGTATGTGCATCAGGGCACGGGTGGGAACGTGGGCCAATGACTGTGACGGTCTGGGCGGTTAAAGATCATACTTTTCCCCTGTACTATTCCTCTAGGTCAGCGCCCACCAGAAGAAGGATATTTGGCGTGCCATCACCAAGGACGTCCGGACCCTGGTGGTCCACAACAGACGGAGCACCCACTGCCGGAAAAGATGGGAGGACATTCGCCGCTGGAGCAAGAAGACAGTGGAGGCCCAGCTGGGGATGGCCTCCCAACATGGGAGGGGTGCCCGTCGCACCATGACCCCCCTGATGTTCTGGATCCTGGCGGTGGCGAATCCGGAGTTGGATGGGCGCTTCAGGGCATCACAGCAGCCACAAGGGGGTGAGTACCGTCACATCCATCTGACTCTGCGTGCATTAGGAGGTGTCTGGGTGGGGGAGATGGGCAGTGGGTTACCCTAGGCCAGGGCAAGCTTTGTAGGCAAGGACCCTTTGTGAGGCAGGCTATGTGGCACCCCAACCCTACCAGTGGTAAGAGCCATCTACGCCTAGTCAGGCTCCTGTGACTTCCATGTGTGCAGCAATCTGGCATAGGCCTTGTACCCCATGTCCCTGTGATTAATTAGGGAACTCTAAGTGCATGGCGTAGTGCAGAGGGCTGCTGTGTCTGTAGTGTCCGCCAACGGTAGCGGTATTGCATGCACTGAACATGTCTTTCTTCTTTCTTTCCCCCCCTTTTTGTGGTCTCCTGATCTTTTGTGCATTAGCATCATCAGGCGGAGGAGCAGTGCCACTGGAGCAGGAGTGAGCTGCATCCCACATGGCCCTGGAGGACGAGACAACGAAGTCTGAAGTCACCAGTGGGACGGAGGGCGATGGGAGTTCCAGGGCAGGAACAGGAGCAGAGACCAGCGACACCGACTCCTCCTCTGATGGGAGCTCCAGGGCAGGAACAGGAGCAGAGACCAGCGACACCGACTCCTCCTCTGATGGAAGCTCCCTTGTGGTGGCGGGCCCCTCTGTGCCCACTGCATCTACAGGTACAGCCGACACCCCCCCTACCAGCACCGCCCTTCCAGCAGCCCCTCAGCGTGTGTCCCGTGGCTGCTCACCGAGGAGGGTGGGCATCTCCTTCGCCCCAGGCACCTCAGGCCCTGCCCCAGTCAGCCCTGCTGCCCTCAATGAGGAGGCTATTGACCTCCTGAGATCCCTCACTGTTGGGCAGTCTACCATTCTGAATGCCATCCAGGGTGTAGAGAGGCATTTGCAACAAACAAATGCATACCTGAAGGGCATTCATTCTGGCCAGGCAGCCCAACAGCGAGCATTTCAGGCTCTGGCCTCAGCACTGATGGCAGCCATTGTCCCTGTGTCCAGCCTCCCCCCTCCAACCACCTCCACCCAGACCCAATCCCCTGTACCTCAGCCTATCCAAAGCACACCATCAGACCAGCATGCACACACCTCAACACACAAGGGTGGCTCAGGCAAACATATGCACCACACATCCCACAGGCACTCACACAAGCACCATACCCATGCAGAGATACCAACATCCACTGCCTCCACTGTGTCCCCCTCCTCCACATCTCCCTCCTCCCTCCCAGTCTCGTCTCCACTCACACCTGCATGCACTACATCTTCAGCCACTGCCTCCATCACCAGCACGCCCATCACCACACACCGCTCACGTACACTCACCACCCCCACTACCATTCACACATCTCCTGTGTCCTCTCCCAGTGTGTCTGTGAGTCCTCCTCCCAAAGTACACAAACGCAGTCACACACCCACCCAACAGCCATCCACCTCACAACAGCCTCCAGCCCATGCACCTTCACCCAAAGTCAGCAAACGTACACCTCCTACATCCACTACCTCTTCCTCCACTCCCAAACCCCCTCCATCTACCCGTCCCAGTGTGTCTAAAAAGCATTTCCTATCAAATGTTGACCTCTTCCCTACACCCCCCCGTCCGTCCCCTAGGGCCTGCCTTTCCAGGTCCCAACCCAGCACCTCATCCACCACATCACCGGGCACAGTGGTGCCAGCAAAGCAGGATTTTGGAGTTCACCAAGCAAAAGGGCTGCCAGTGTCCCAAGGAGCGAGGGCAAGGACATTCCCCCACCTCCAAAACAGAAAAAGTTGCCCACATCTCGGAGGGAGAAGGCGAAAACACCTGCCACCAAGGGCTCAGGCAAAACAAAAGTGGAAAGTGGGAAGACAGCTGCGCCACCATCCAACGTGGGGAAGGGCCAAAAAATCAAAGGCAGGTCCATGTCGACGCCAACCTGCACAGTGGACAAGACCGCCACCTGCACTGCCGCCACAGACACCGCCACCAGCACCGCAGACACTGAGCCCTTCACCAGCACCACAGACACTGAGCCCTTCACCAGCACCGCAGACACTGAGCCCTTCACCAGCACCGCAGTCAGTGAGCCCGCCACAAGCACCGCCGCTACTGACACCGCCGCCAGCACCGCAGTCAGTGAGGCCACCACCAGCACCGCAGTCAGTGAGCCCACCACCAGCACTGCCGCCACAAAGACCGTCGCCAGCACCGTTTCCACAGAGCCCGCCGCCAGCACCGGTGCCACAGAGCCCGCCGCCAGCACCGATGCCACAGAGTCCGCCGCAAGCACCACCGCTACTGACACTGCCGCCAGCACCGCCGCTACTGACAACGCCGCAAGCACCGCCAGTGGCCCCGTGACATCTTGAGCCAGTGGCACCACCGCAGACATGGCCGCCATCCCCAGTGGTCAGTCGTACGAGCCTGGTGGGCAGTTCCAGGAACCAGGCCAGCTTGCATGTTGCACCACCATCAGTGGAGTGTCACATCCACTACCTCAGTCCTTGGCAGGGTGAAGCACTCTGGGCACAAAGCCCCCTATAGAACCAGTGGAGAAAGGCATCCACTACCTCAGTCCTTGGCAGGATGAAGCACTCTGGGCACAAAGCCCCCTCCAAAACCAGTGGAGAAAGGCATCCACTACCTCAGTCCTTGGCAGGATGAAGCACTCTGAGCACAAAGCCCCCTCTAGAACCAGTGGAGTATCACATCCACTACCTCAGTCCTTGGCAGGATGAAGCACTCTGGGCACCAAGCCCCGTCCAGAACCAGTGGAGAAAGGCATCCACTTGAGAGACTGTGGCTTTGCACTCCCCAGGATAAAGCAGTGGGCAACCCACCCACTGAAAAGACTTGAGAGACTGTGGCTTTGCACTCCCCAGGATAAAGCAGTGGGCAAACCACCCACTGAAAAGACTTGGGAGACTGTGGATTTGCACTCCCCAGGATAAAGCAGTGGGCAAACCACCCACTGAAAAGACTTGAGAGACTGTGGCTTTGCACTCCCTATGATAAAGCAGTGGGCAAACCACCCACTGGAGAGGCTTGAGGGACTGTGGCTTTGCACTCCCCAGGATACATCAATGGGCATGGAGCCCCCTCGTGGAGCTGGTGTCGTGCACTCATCCAGCTGAGGTGCCCCCCCTTCCCTTCCCCCTGAGGTGCCTCTTTCATTTCTATCTGATGCCCCAGCTGTGTTCGGTCCATTTGCAGTCTGGTATTGAGTGTGGGCCTCGCCCATGCATTTTGGGCCCAGTGTTCCACGGACTTTCAATGGTGCACTATCCGGACTTGTATAGTTGGTGTACATAATTGTTTATACTGTATTTAAAGTTTTGACTAATGGATTTTTATTGATTGCAATCGTTACAATCATTTCCTTTTGTCATTGTGTTCTTCCGGGGGGGGTTAGGGGGTGTAAATCTATTGTTGCAGATTGTATTGGTGTGTGTGTTGTTGTGGGTGAGGGTGGTGGTGGGGGTACTGCGTGTTGCGTGTGTGTGTGTCACTCTCTTTTCCCTCCCCCGTCCCCTGTGTTGTAGGTGCAGTACTCACTGTGGTTGTCACCGCCGTCTTTCGTGCTCCTGGTAGAGGAGCAGGAATACTATCGCAGGGAGGATTTGGAGTTCTGGCTCCATGGAGTCCTGGTTCCTCGTGGGTTGTGTAGAGGTGAGCGTTTCCCCTTCCAAGTCCTGTTTCCGCCGTGTTTTTGTTCACGTTGAATCCGCCCCGTAAAAGGTGGTGGATTGGCCTCTCATAATAGTGTGGGCGGTGCATTGTCTTCTGCCTGTCTGTTGGCGGTGACCGCCATGCTGTTTGTTTGTTCCGCCATGGCGGTCAGAGTGTTAAAGTGGCTGTCTATGTTGGCGGTTTCCGCCATGGTCGTGATTTAATTTTTTTTACCGCCGGCCTGTTGGCGGTCTTACCGCCGCTTTAACATCAACCGCCAGGGTGGTAATGAGGGCCTATATTCTTAATATGTAACATGATACTGTGGATCTATAACAAGGATGTTAAAAAAGAAAAGGCAATTTCGTTTTTAAAAAAGTTATTCCTATATATGAAAAAATATAGAACGAAATGTATGTTACAATGCAGCCCAGTTACAGCGTTTTCTCCTCACACCCACCTTACAAATATTATCCCAGGACCATTTTTTTTCTTTATTCCATAATACTAGCACCAAAATCATTCCTTTTGATCGGTATCTTACTCGGTATTTTAATTTTCAAATTTCTCTCTCAATTACTAGTTTCTCTGTCAAGTCAGATTTTTTTGGTCTATTGCAACAATTTTTAAAAGGAGGAATCTATGTAAAGGAACCCAAAAGTGCAATTCATTCATTATTTACTGTTGTTGACCCGTGTTGAGTGCTGCACTAGTTAATGATAACCCTCTATTCAAAAGCTCAAGCTCCAGCCAAGATGCTGCATTGAGAGACTGGTATATTTAAGCCCAATATAGCGCTCTGTTGAAAGGCTCTAACTCCATTAGATCACTACAGCTAACGTGTCCAAAATAATAGAAATTAAAAAGAAAAACAAAGTCTGAACTAGCCGTTGTTAAACCAGCGTCGATTAAAATCACTAGGTTGTATTATTATCCAAACACCTATAATATTCAAAATAAAACGTGGGATCACAAACATGCATGCTAAAAACTGAGTACATGAAACTAGGTATGCTCCATGTGAGAATCTGTTCAGTGATGTACATTAGCAGATACTGGTATGTCTGTAACTAAGGACCAGAATGACTTGAAGACTATTCAAAACGTTTTTCCCTTGCATTCCAGTAAATTGTAGCACTCAACTTGATCTGCATAACAATGGTCCATCTAAGTCAAGTATCAGTAGCTCAGCTCTGCATGTGAATAGTTAGACATGCATAGAATTACACAGTCGTTATGGTTTATTATCTGCCGCTTCAAGTGATGCAATTGTGATAAAAGAGCCAGCCATCAGTAAGAGACGCTGAGACGGATAACACAAGTTTAAAAAAAAACAGGGATACAAACTACAAGAAGCTAATGCTTTCATGATTATTTTTATTCCTGATACAACACGAGATTGTAATTAGTCTACAAAAAGAAAGCAATAGTGTCAATAAACGTAACAGTCTATAACTTTCAATCTTATTCGTACAGGTACCATGTGTAGATCACATTTCAAAACCTGACTAGGGTCGACTCAGTTTTACATCCTTTTCAAACTTAGACAGGAAGTACACCATATGGGTATTTGGTAGTTTTACATATGTGAAAAGCTTACTGATTGGCTGTGTGGAATCACATTTTTTCCTGAAAACTACTTGAAATTTTAAACATTTAGTTTCTGATATCCAATTTGCAAACTGAACACAAGGTCGCATCCTGAGTTCAGAAGACACATAGGGGGTTATTACAACTTTGGAGGAGGTTTTAATCCGTCCCAAAAGTGACGGTAAAGTGACAGATATACCACCAGCTGTATTACGAGTCCATTATATCCTATGGAACTCGTAATACGGCTGGTGGTATATCCGTCACATTTGGGACGGATTAACACCTCCTCCAAAGTTGTAATAACCCCCATAATGTACGTGCAGAAGACCGGTTCAAAGACTGAGGTGGTCATTACAACACTGGCGGTAAAAGGCGCTTACCGCCATGCAGAAGACCGCCAATACACCGCCGCGGCCGCGGAATTCCGCCACAGCTATTATGACCCACATCTCGGAATCTGCCGAAATTCAGTCACCCACACAAGTCCGCCACACCAAAGGTCAGTGTTAAACTGGCAAAAACAAAACCTCCGCCTCCACGCCAACAGAAACACGCCCATGCTATTACGACCCACGAATCCACGCGGCGGTCTTTCAACCGCGGTATTCCATTGGCGGTACACACCGCAGCGCTCAAAATACACACACATCTGCAAAACACCGCCACATTGGACAATTCCAAATACACACACCTGATACACATCCAAACAACACTCCCACACACCCAACACAATATAAAACACACACCCACAAACCCTACGACCAAAAATTAGTCACGAAGGCGACAGAGAGATAGCACAGAATAGACAATCCCAACACACAGAGGCACACAACACCATCACCCACACAACATCCACGCACAAAACACCACACACCACTACTCATCACCACACACATCAACAATTACACCGCCCCACACATCACACACACCACCCCATGTCACGCCAAAGACACACCCACTTTTCCGAGGAGGAGCTCCGGGTCATGGTGGAGGAAATCGTATGGGTAGAGCCACAGCTATTTGGCTCACAGGTGCAGCACACATCCATAGCCAGGAAGATGGAGCTATGGCGCAGAATAGTCGACAGGGTCAACGCTGTGGGACAGCATCCAAGAAATCGGGAGGACATCAGGAAGAGGTGGAACGACCTACGGGGGAGGTGCGTTCAGCGGTCTCTAGGCACAACATCGTGATTCAGCGGACTGGCGGCGGACCCCCACCTCCTCCCCACAACTAACAACATGGGAGGAGCAAGTCTTGACCATCATGCATCCTTAGGGCCTCGGAGGAGTCGGTGGAGGAATGAACACTGGTAAGTAAAATTTTAACTATTAGATCCCCCACCCTACCTGCATGCTATCACACACCCCCACCCTCACCCCCTCCCCTATCACTCCAGCTCCTCACTAATGTACTCATAACACAAACCACACATCCCAACACCAAGCCCTGCATGACACAACTAAGCATGGTCACCCATCACTAAAGCATGCTCACTGCACATACCCATAACAACCCCCTAACCATCATGACACAAGCCCCCACACATGAATGCTTGCACTGGGGTACACGCACACCCACCCATTGCACACCATGACACATGCAATAATCATGCTCTTATGCCCCTGTAGGATCAGGAAGGACCGTCACCACACCGGAGGGTCCAGACATCTCCACTCCACCCACAGAAGAGGCCCACAGTGACGACAGCAGCTCTGCCCTAC
The DNA here is from genome assembly GCF_031143425.1 of Pleurodeles waltl. Lineage (NCBI taxonomy): Eukaryota > Metazoa > Chordata > Amphibia > Caudata > Salamandridae > Pleurodeles > Pleurodeles waltl. The sequence goes on from NC_090451.1 coordinate 480,576,642, forward strand.
TGGATCCAGATGACCAGCCCGGACCATCGTGGGCCTCGGGACAGTCGGTTCCCCTTGCACAGGCACAGCCCAACACTGACCTTCCACCCTCTGGTAACACCAGCACAGCACCCACCCAGCGGGCCCAAACCTCCGTACCCAGGACAGGTCAATCAGCTGTGTGTCCACCACTACAGGGAACCCAGGCTAACCCACCACCCCAACAACAACAGGGAGCTGGGGGCAGTGGTAGTGGGCACACGGTCCAGGGGACGGAGGCACAGGAACACAGGGGAACTGGGAGGGCTGCTGTGCGACAGGGGGCGGACAGGCCAAGGGAACCCACTCTCCACGAGGCCCTCTCCTCCATCATGGGAGCATACCACCACTCCCAGGAGTCGATGGCGACGGTCCTGGTCAAGTTTCAGGAGACCCAGCGCCTGCAGGAGGAACAGTATTTGGGGTTCAGGGAGGAGCTCAGGACCATCAGCTCCGCCTTGGGCATCATCGTAGGGGTGCTGAAGGACATACAGCAGACCATGAGGGACACCGTGGCACTCCAAGGGGCCCCTGACACTAGCCAGGACGATGAACTGCCCACCACCTTCGCCGGCGCTAGTGGACAGGACGCCCCGTCACAGGACCACCACACCAGCACCCCACCCCCTGCAGACGGACAACCACCACCCAAGTGGTCCCTGAGATCCAGGAACAGGACAGAGCAAGATGGCAAGACCCCTGCCAGGAAATGAGACCACCCTGATTGTCACCCCACTGTCCCACTTTGTTACCCTGTCCATACTTAAACTGCCCCAGCTCCACTTCCTATGCCATGTGGGCAGTGCACCTGTGAGACTAATAGACTGGACTCTGCCATGGACATTCCTCCACCATCACCCATAACCATTTTACAACCCCCCTCCATTTTTGAGCACTTAAATAAACACCCTTGAACCACAAAACTATGTTGAGTCAGTCTATGATTTGGTAAAATGTATTATCAATGACAGTGTCAAAATGCGTTTCTAGTTGTAAAGGCAACATACCTATGTCACACATCACAAGTCCTTGAAGGATGCAAGCAGATGACACACGTTGGTAAGCACACCTGTGAAACCGTAATGTAAAGGAACAACTCAGTTACCAAATAATGCAATGAAATTACACACAGGATAGAGGAAGACGTGTGACAGTGATTGTAATGGTAAAAATGAAAATGTTCTCACCTGTGTGTCACTGGAAATATTGCTGTATGACTGACTACTTGTTGCCGTTGTCTTCTTCCTCAGCTTCCTCCTCATCACTGTCCACAGGCTCCACAGGCTCCACAGGTGCAATAACACCGTCATCTGGACCATCCTCCTGCAGAAAAGGCACCTGGCGTCGCAAAGCAAGATTGTGAAGCATCGAGCAGGCGATGATGATCTGGCACACCTTCTTCGGTGAGTAGAATAGGGAACCACCTGTCATATGGAGGCACCTGAACCTGGCCTTCAGGAGGCCGAAGGTGCGTTCGATCACCCTCCTAGTCCGCCCAGAGGCCTCATTGTAGCGTTCCTCTGCCCTGGTCCTGGGATTCCTCACTGCTGTCAATAGCCAGGACAGGTTGGGGTAACCAGAGACCCCTAATAGCCACACACGGTGCCTCTGGAGTTGACCCATCATATCAGGGATGCTGCTATTCCGCAGGATGTAGGCGTCATGCACTGAGGCAGGGAACATAGCATTAACCTGGGAGATGTACTGGTCAGCCAAACATACCATCTGTACATTCATGGAATGATAACTCTTCCCGTTCCTGTACACCTGTTCACTCCTGTGGGGGGGGGGGCAGAGCTACATGGGTCCCATCAATAGCACCTATGATGTTGGGGATATGTCCAAGGGCATAGAAGTCACCTTTCACTGTAGCCAAATCTTCCACCTCAGGGAAAATGATGTATCTCCTTACGTGTTTCAGCAGGGCAGACAACACTCTGGACAGCACGTTGGAAAACATGGGCTGGGACATCCCTGATGCCATGGCCACTGTTGTCTGAAAAGACCCACTTGCAAGGAAATGGAGCACTGACAGCACCTGCACGTCAGGGGGGATTCCAGTGGGATGGCGGATTGGTGACATCAGGTCTGGCTCCAACTGGGTACATAGTTCCGGGATAGTGGCATGGTCAAACCTGTAGGTGACGATTAAATGTCGCTCCTCCATTGTCAACAGGTCCACCAGCGGTCGGTACACTGGAGGATTCCGCCATCTTCTCAATTGTCCCAAATGACGGTGCCTAGGAAGGTCAACAGCGACCCCAGACTCAACTTTTTTCCAGGTATGTACCCACAGTTACACAGAACACGACACCAAACACAAAACCCTTCCTGTATGTGTGTTGAGTGTAGGCCTAGCTATGTGTGACGCAGAAGTAAATGAAGCCATGTGGGCCCCTGAAATGGAGGCTGCCTGACCTCTAAACTGAGACAATGGGATTGTGGGGTAACAGCGTTGGCGTTGCACACCGTCGCGGTAGGCGGTCGTAGACCGCGGCGCAATGCTGCATTGGTTAACATTGGACCCTATGGGTCCCAGGAGCCAATGAGGAAGTGCGCCGGCGGTGATGATACGCACCGCCGCGGACGTCACCGCCGTGGACGTCACCGCCATTTTCGATCAGTTCAATCACTGGATACCTGATCTTCGACAGGAGAGGACCTACACTGCAAGTGCTGCTGTGACCTCAGTCTGGAAGCGACGATGGCTGCTGCGTCTGGGGAAAGGGCCCCTGCCTTCACTGTTCAGGAGTTGGAGAAACTAGTAGACGGGGTCCTCCCCCAGTACACGCTACTCTACGGTCCTCCAGACCAACAGGTTAGTACAAAGGTAGCACGTTGTATGGGCTAGGCCTGGGTGGAGAGGGCTGGTTGTAAGAGGGAAGGGGCAGAGTTCAGGGAACATTAATGCATGTGAATGAATGTGCCACATGGCTAGGATAGGGAGGGGGGACACTCACATCGACGGTGCAGTTGGTAATGACTCCTCTTCTTCCCTTGTGCATGTCATGTAGGTCAGCGCCCACCAGAAGAAGGACATTTGGCGTGCCATCGCCAAGGAAGTCTGGACCCTGGGGGTCCACCAGAGACGGGGCACCCACTGCCAGAAAAGATGGGAGGACATTCGCCGCTGGATCAAGAAGACAGCGGAGGCTCAGCTGGGGATGGCCTCCCAACGTGGGAGGGGTGCCCGTCGCACCATGACCACCCTGATGTTCCGGATCCTGGCGGTGGCCTACCCTGAGTTGGATGGGCGCTTGAGGGCATCACAGCAGACACATTCTGTGGACTTTGCGCACAGTGGAGGGGTCTGGGTGGGGGAGGAGGCCTGTGGGTGTACCTAGGCCAGGCAGAAATACGTAGGCTAGGCCCCTCCGTAATGCAGGCCATGTGGCACTCTACCCCACCGCAGTAGAGTGCCAAGTACAGGTATACATGCCCCTGTGGCATCCATGTGTGCAGATGTTCATCATAGCCATGTAGGCCAGATCCCAGGAATTGCATCTGTAGAGGCCAGGAGCACGGCGTAGTGCAGGGGGCTGCTGTGTCTGTATTGTCCGCCAACGGTAGCGGTATGCCATGCACTCAACCTGTCTTTCTTCTGTCTTCCCCCCCCCCCACCTTCTTGCGCTCTCCCTGTTCTTTTGTGCATCAGCATCATCAGGCGGAGGTACAGTGGCACCGGAGCACGAGGGAGCTGCATCCCACATGGCCATGGAGGGCCACACCACGGACTCAGAATGTACCAGTGGGACGGAGGGTGAGGGGAGCTTCACGTCGGCCACTGGATCACCAACCAGCGACACGGACTCGTCCGCCGATGGAAGCTCCTTGTGGTGGCGGCACCATCTGTGCACCCCACTTCTACAGGTACAGCCGCCACCTCCCTTACCAGCACCGCCCTCCCAGCAGCCCCTCAGCGTTCGCCCTGTGCACGCTCACCCAGGAGGGTGGGCATCACCTTCGCCCCAGGCACCTCAGGCCCTTCCCCTGTCACCCCTGCTGCCCTCATTGAGGAGGCCATTGACCTCCTCAGGTCACTCACTGTTGGGCAGTCTACCATTGTGAATGCCATCCAGGGTATAGAAAGGGAGTTGCAACACGGTAATGCATTCCTGGAGGGCATTCATTCTGGTCAGGCTGTCCTTCAGCGAACCCTGCAATCTCTGGCCTCAGCACTCATGGCAGCCATTGTCGCTGTGTCTAGCCTTACCCCTCCAACCTCCTCCACCCAGACCCAATCCCCTGTACCCAAGCCAATCCCAAGCACACCATCAGACCAGCATGCACACACCTCAACACACAAAAGTACAAACATAGGCACCCCACAACCCACAGGCACTCACACAAGCATCACACACATGCAGACATAGCAACATCCACTGCCTCCACTGTGTCCCCTCCTCGTTGTCTCCCTCCTCCCTCCCAGTCTCGTCTACACTCTTACCTGCATGCACTACATCTACAGGCACCAAGACTCGCACCATAACACCCAGCACCACACCCCGCTCACCTGCACTCACCACCTCCACTCCCATTTACACGTCCCCTGTGTCCTCTCCCAGTGTGTCTGTGACGCCCCCTCCCAAAGTACACAAACGCGGGCACCCACACACCCAACATCCATCCACCTCACGACAGCCTCCAGTACCTGAACCTGCACCCAAAACACCTAAAGTGACACCTCCTACAACCACCTCCTCTTCCTCCACTCCCAGACCCCCTCCAACTACCCATGCCAGTGTTCGTCAGAAACTGTCCCTCTGCAAAGTTGACCTTTTTGCCCCCACCCCCCTCCAATTCATCAGTCCCGTCGTAGCGCCTCAGCCAAAAAGCCTCCAGTACCAGTGGTGGTTGTTCAAGGTGTGTGGAATGCACCGGCCACCAGGGCAGGCAGTGTGACATGGAGCCAAGGCACTGCCAGTCCACCCCCTGTAAAGGCTCTGAAGTTGGAAAGTGGCCGACGGGACTGTGTGAAGACTCTTGGAGGCAAAACAACTCACAGGGGTCCCAGGGGGATTGCAGAGTCAGCTGTGACTCCTACAAAGGTGGTGAAGGGCCAGAACAAGTCTGCACAGCCTGGTGTGAGCATCACGGCGGAGAAGGGCAGCATCCTTCCCGGCGGCCGGGACGCCACCGCCAGCACCGTCGTCACTGGTCTGGAGAGCACCACCAGAGTCAGTGCCCAGGAGGGGGCCTAAGTATCGTCACTGGTCAGGAGACCACCGCCGGAGTCAGTGCCCAGGAGGGCCCAAGTATCGTCACTGGTCAGGAGACCACCGCCGGAGTAAGTGCCCAGGAGGGCCCAAGTATCGTCACTGGTCAGGAGACCACCGCCGGAGTCAGTGCCCAGGAGGGCCCAAGTATTGTCACTGGTCAGGAGACCACCGCAACCGCCGGAGTCAGTGCCCAGGAGGGCCCAAGTATCGTCACTGGTCAGGAGACCACCGCAGGAGTCATTGCCCAGGAGGGCCCGAGTATCGTCACTGGTCCGGAGACCACCGCCAGAGTCATTGCCCAGGAGGGCCCAGTATTGTCACTAGTCAGGAGACCACCGCCGGAGTCAGTGCCCAGGTGGGCCCAAGTATCGTCACTGGTCAGGAGACCACCGCCAGAGTCATTGCCCAGGAGGGCCCCGACAGCCACTGCCCCGCTGGGCAATGAGGGACCGTCATGCCACACACCAATGCCCAGTTCAGAGACCGCCATGGCAAAGCACCGCTGAAGAGTCCAGAGACCGCCATGGCAAAGCACCGCTGAACAGTCCAGAGACCGTCATGGCAAAGCACCGCTGAACAGTCCAGAGACCGCCATGGCAAAGCACCGCTGAAGAGTCCACAGACCGCCATGGCAAAGCACCGCTGAACAGTCCAGAGACCGCCATGGCAAAACACCGCTGAACAGTCCAGAGACCGCCATGGCAAAGCACCGCTGAAGAGTCCAGAGACCGCCATGGCTAAGCACCGCTGAAGAGTCCAGAGACCGCCATGGCTAAGCACCGCTGAACAGTCCAGATACCGCCATGACAAAGCACCGCTGAAGAGTCCAGAGACCGCCATGGCAAAGCACCGCTGAACAAGGCATGCACCGCTGAAGAAGGAAAAGGCCGCCACATCAAGCATAGTTATCCCATGTGCAGCTGGGACAGTGACGGGACAGGAACTGTCACGGGGAGACTAATCCAGTCGGGGCACCAGTCCCCCTCCAGAACCAGTGGTGGCTGTTATCTACTTGAGAGACTGTGGCTTTGCACTCCCCAGGATGGTACAGTGGGCAACCCACCCACTGTAGAGACTTGAGAGACTGTGGCTTTGCACTCCCCAGGATGGTACAGTGGGCAACCCACCGACTGTAGAGACTTGAGAGACTCATCCGGCTGAGGTGCCCCCCCTTTCCTTCCCCCTGAGGTGCCTGTTGTATATCTCTCTGATGCCCCGGCAGTGTTCTCTCCGTTTGTGGACAGTTATCTTGTGTGGGCCTCGCCCATGCATTTTTGAACTAGTGGTGCACGGACATTGATATGTGCTTATCTGCACTACTTCTCATAATGTATATACTTTTGAATGATTTTATAATATATCTGTATATATTTGAGACATGTATATTGAAACATTACAATGTTTGAACTGATTTTGTTTTGCCTTCGCATTCTTCCGGGGGGGTTGTGGGTTGTTACTGTGATGTTTGTGAATGCATTGGTGTGTGTGTTGTAATATGCGAGGGTGGGGGTGGGGGTGTTGCGTGCGTGTCCTCCTGACTTTTGCCTCCCCCCTCCCCTATGTCATAGGTGCAGTACTCACCGTTGTGTTCGCCGGCTCCGGCGTTGCTCTTCGTAGATGAGTAGGAATACAAGGGCCGGTAGGATTTGTAATTCCGGATCCATGGAGTCCTCCTTCCTCGTGGGATGTGTTCAGGTGAGCGTTTTCCCATTGCAGAAACTGTTTCCGCCGTGTTTTTATCCACGGTGAATCCGCCCCGGAAAAGGTGGCGGTTGTGATACTATGGGCGGTACATTGTCTTCCACCTGTCTGTTGGCGGTGACCGCCACACTGCTTGTCTGTACCGCAGTGGCGGGTGGTGTGTTAAAGTGGCTGTCTTTGTTGGCGGTTTCCGCCACGGTCATGATTCCCTTTTTTTGTCCGCCAGCCTGTTTGCGATATTACCGCACCTTTAACACCGTCCGCCAGGGTTGTAATGACCCCCTGAATGTCTTCCACAAGGCATTTTGTGTGTGAATCAGTCTTCTATAGACAAAATTGTTTAAAATGTCACCAGAAATTTAGCAAAATTAGCATTTTCCATATTTTAGGGACAATAAAAATGCTTTTAGTCTAATGAAGATTTGTGGTTCACAAGTTGAGGAATGTTGGCCTGAAATAGTATTTTCTTATAACCATTTGCAGAGGGCAATGTAGTAAAGATTCTGCCATTGTTGCACCCTTGGTAAAGCAGTAAATATTCAACTGATTGAACCATCTTCAATATGTTAACATAAAACTATCACCCTTCAAGATACCCCAGCTAAGATTTTCACTTTTATGCCCTTTTCACAGACTGAAGCTGTCTGAGCCAGATATCATTCAGTCCCATAGCACCACTCATTGCAATCACCTCTTCCTCTTGGCACACCCTCCGCCAACTCTGCAGAATCTTCAAATAGATCCTGGTTGACTGCCGCAAAACAGTCACCCACGCCTTAGTCACAAGCAAGCTTGACTATGGTAACGCACTCTACGCTGGCACCACAACAAAGAACATCAGGAAAATACAACTCATTCAAAACGCCGCTGCCAGACTAATTCTGAACCTACACCACCAGGAACATATCTCCCTACATCTGAGGACCCTCCAATGGCTCTCAGTGGAGAAGAGAATCAACTTCAAATTACTCACCCACACCTACAAGGCCCTTCACAACACTGGACCAGCCTACCTGAATCATTGCATCTCTTTCTATAACCCCGCTAGACCCCTCCGCTCCACCCAGCAGGTGCTAGCCACCATCCCACATATCATGAAAACCACCAGAGGAGGAAGATCTTTCTCCTACTTCGCAGCCAGGAGCTGGAACGACCTGCCCACGCACCTCAGACAAAGCCCATCACTCACCATTTTCAGGAAGAACCTCAAGACATGGCTCTTGGAATGAGGCCCTGACCGACCATCAGCGGTATCTCCTGACTTTTTACTTGCTGTATGCCCTCATGTGTAATTTTCACTTCAAATTATATTTAACAATATATTGTATAATGTGGAATTTGTCATAACTTTGACAAAATTAGACATAGGTAGCACACAAAAATAGGACAGTTTTGCACAACACTAGTACAAGGTCCTAGCTGTGGGGATCAGGTGTACTAGAAGTTCAAATCGTAATAAAAACATTACAGCTTAAGGTAAGCGTCAAACACAGTTCCATCAAGCACAAGTTTTAGGTGTCACTTAGAAGAAGCAAGTGTCCTATATGGAAGTCAATTAGGTGAACTCTGAGTTTGTTGCAATGAGCAAGATCCCACAGCTTTGTACTATAAAGGGCTCAGTACTTAATTTGTAAAAGAAAGAGTGCTGTTGCCCGAAGCTGGCTCAGAAGCCCACGGCTGACATTTGTTCATGGGATAATAAAGCTGGTGGTCTTAAATCCACTTAATTACTCTTTAATTCACTACCACACACCCCTTGCCTCTTTATCTCATTCTTGCAGGTTCCAGCATTCTCCTTTGTGATGATTTGTCCATCTTCCTCTTCCTCCGTCTTTCTGATTTGTCTGTTTTTATCTCTATTGCTTTTGGGAAATATGTAGTGTGGAAAAAATAAGTGCTGGTTCCCAAAAATAAGTGTTTATGGCTCCCACTAGCAACCGCCAGCTCAAATTAAGCACAGTAAGGGCTGACACTTGTTTTGAGTTCCTCATTCTTCCACACAGGAAGTAATTTTACAGTGCTAATATCTTTTGATACTTGTCATTGCCACAGCCACAATGCTTGATATCACTATCTCTTTTGTCTCAGTTTCTCTCCAGCATTAAGGCAAGTAGAAAAAGAGATAATCAAACTACACATTAATCTGCAGTTTATTGCCACTAAGAATATTACCTGGCTTGAAACCCCTTTGAGGAATAGAAGCAGTATACTTGGTATTTGCTTCTTTCACGGTTAGGCCTCTTTCCTGACTAACTTCCAACAACTTCTCAAGTGACTTCTTGAGTGGAGGGATGTTTTAGATATTAGGATTTGTCCTCATTGCAAGGGAAAGAGTGAGCAAATTTTAGTATTTTGATTTAGAATTATCAGGATTGATTCACAATGAATTCCTGCCTGCATATTTACTGAAAAAAAACATTTCACAGCATGCACCAAGAGACACCTCTGGAGCACTTCATTAGTTATTGGGGCTATTGGTGCCTCTTCAACTTTCCAAATGAACTTGAGCATAATTGCTGATATACAAATCTGCAAACGTTTCCAAGTCTACTGTTATATTGTGGGTGGGTCAGCCCACTTTATGCAAATTACCGGGGTTGTTCTGAGCACAGACCCCCTAACAAAGGGTTTGAAGGGTTATGGCCATGATGTAACAGATAAAAGTAATAAAGTCACCCGGGCAGCATTCCTCATGGTCAAGTAGTGCATCTATGCTGTATTGTGTGCCTCATTTTCTGCTGCTATCCTGCTTTGCGTGCCAAGCCCCGTTTACTCGACCCAACCACTCGAGACGAGGAGGTCTGTGACCTGACGCCTTGCACCTCACCTCCCATTCCTACAACCACTTGCACTCTTGTTGGTCAACCCAGTGCATCTCCCGCCTGCCTCTCTGCCGCCCTAGTGTGCATTCAGCCTGAATACACTGCTCCCTGCTGTGTCCCGCTTCATTGCTCCAGCCCACCCATGTGTAGAAGCTTGCATGCACGTTTCCTGTTTTCCCCAGCCAGTAGCTGAAATCAGTGATGTCCAGCTGCCCCCAGTAGTGTGTCTGTGGCAGGACATGAACACCTTTTCATCTTCTGCATGTGAGGAGAACACTGGTCACGTCACCCTGCTCACCTGCTCTTTCTACTTGTGGTTGCCTGGGAAGTGCTCCATACTGCTAAACAGTGCTTTCACATCATAATCAGGTTTCCCCCCCAATGAAGGACTTGTCTGCTCTAATTCCTATCCACCATTCATCAGCCTGGTGGTGTACCATGTGCTTGGCTTACATCCCGGAAGACGCATTCCGAAATGAAACGTATTCCTCTCTGGCCATCACGTGTCGGTTCTGATCGATGCTGAAGAATCTTTCAACATTATGGAACAATCTGTGCTGAAGAAACTCCCAATACAGCCAGCCTCTAAATAGGTGTTCATATATGGACAAACAACCCCACTCCCATTGGCTGGAGTATTCACAACAGAGATCAGGCATGAATCTAACTCAACTTGTGCCAATGTGTATATCACCAAAGATGGTTTGGGGATGCTGTTGAGCTGCTGGAAAGCAGAATGCCTCCAATTTGTTGCCATCACTTTCAGCGTACCTAAAGAAAGTGTGGGTGATCTGGTGATGGAGTTCACACCATTGTTTGAAGGTATAGGATGCCTCAAAGACCACCTCATACACCTACACATCAGCAACTCGATTCGGTATGTCACACTGAAACATTGCAAGGTGTCCTTCCACCTCTGGCCAAAGGTGTGTGATGAACTAAAGAAAATGGAGAAGGCCAATATTATTAAGTAGGTTGGGAGTCCAACCCACTGGTTGTCCCCGGTTGTGGTGTTGCAAAAACCCAAGAAGCCAGGGAAAATCAGAATATGTGTTGACATGCGCCTACCAAAACTTGCTATCTGGTGCGAACGTCTCCTGACTCCCACTGTGGATGACACCGTGGCAGAAGTTAGTGGCTCCAGGTGTTTTTCCAAAATACATCTGCAAGCCGGATATCAGCAGCTAATTTCAGATGGAAGTATTTCAAGACACATTCAGAGGAGTGTTGGCTGATCTTGAAGGGGTCCTCACCGTCAGTGATGATATCCTGGTACATGCCCCTATGCTGGAAGAACACCTTCACTGCCTGAGAGCAACATTACCATGGTTGCAAGAAAATGGTCTCACGCTTCACCTAGGGAAGTGAGCCTTCCCATAGAGGCAGATAGCATTCTTTGGGTAGAGGTTCTCAGAAGATGGGGTAATGCCAGACCCCTCAAAGGTCCACGACATTCAGTCAGTGCCAGCACCAACAACAGTTACTGGGGTGTGAAGTTTACTAGGTATGGTTATATACTGTGGGTGTTTTATCCAAAAGTTGACCAATCTCACTGCCCCTTTGAGAGAAATGACAAAAGCCAATACAACTTTGAGTTGGAGGCCCGACCAGGAAGAATCTTTTCAAGCAACAAATCAAGTGCTGTTGGCAAATACCACTGTGGTTTACTTTGATCCCAACTGCGAGTCAAAACTGTCTGTGGATGTGAGCCCTAAGGATTTAGGGGCTGTGTTCTCACAAAAACAAATTAATGGTGACTGTGCTCTTGGATCGCACACCAGCTGTCCCGTGACAGAGACTGAACAGCGCTATTCCCACATTGAAAAGGAGGCCATCACGGTGCACTGGGGTTGCTGTCACTTTCTACTCTATGGTCAACCATTCAAAGTTCATACGACTAGTGTATCAATGCATGCTATGTCAAGAAGCTGGCCCTGCGGAACCACCAGCACCCCTTATCACTGAAACCATCCCTGCATTTCTGTGGCCGAGGGCCAGTACAGAGTTTGGAAACCTTCCCAATCACAGGCATATGTTAGATATCAGAGATTACTTTTCAAAGTACCTGGAAATGGAGCTCATGGATTTGACCACAGCTGGCCAAACAATACCCCGACTAGAAAAGGTCATGGCCACTCATGGGCAAGTAAAAGAGCTCCACACTGACAATGGAATCCTTTCTCCAGTCAGGAATTCGCTGAATGCTTGCAGTTCTGGGGCATGCATCATTGGAAAATCATGCCCCAATGGTCCCAAGTCAACGGAGAAGAAGAACGGTTTATGCACACATTGAAAAAAGTGCCTCAAATTGCTCTGGTCAATGGACAGAATGTGGAATATGCTCTCTATAGGTTTCTAAGAGAATACCATCTCATGCTCCACTCAACAACCAGAGTGAGCCCCAGCTCTTTCTGTCTCAACAAGACAGTGGGGGACCTGAATCCCCAGGAAGAAGAACAATCAACACTCCGAAGCCAAGTCGCCAAAGCTCTCCACCAGTGTCAGAAGGCAAATGACCAAATTTACCAGGCCAGGCACGCCAAATGAAGTCCCATCAAATTTGGTGATCTAGTGCTGGTTAAGAATACACATCCCTGGAGTAAGTTCTTGCTACCTTTGGAGATTGATCCTTTGAGAGTGCAGTCTGTGAAAGGGACAGTAATAACTGCCCAGAGGTCGGGAGAAACCGCCACAAGGAATATATTGTTTTTCAAGCTTTACAGGCCGCCTGTGAATAAGCTGTGGAGAGTCTCAACATGCCCCAGTGGAGGACATAGAGAATAACAATGAGAACCTGCTGCCCAGGCACTCCAGACGACTGGAGTCAACTCCAGCCATGACACCCTCTTAGAAGGCCAATGGACGCACATCCCTGGGGAGTCCTTCAAGTGTTCCATCAGCTGCTGCTGATTGCTCACAGCGGGCAGCACAAGAAGATGCATGTGAAATCTCCAGATGAAAAGGGACAGAGAGATACCATCTCTGGCTCCACCCTGTGTGGTGTTCTGATCTGAGGGATTTCGTTCTGAAATGGCTGAAGAGGATGGTCAGCTGTATTTGCTAAGAGAGTTGTTTTTCTTCCATTGCCAGGTTCACAGATTTCTCCCTCTCTTTCTCTGTCTGTGTGTGTCTCTCTCTCTTTCACTCGCTATTGCTTGTTTTTCTCTCCCCTCATTTTATCTAACTGAAAGTGGTCATATTGGTCTCTTTAAATGTTATATTCATCTTTGTTTAATGTTTGGGGTGGAGGAGGAATATTATGCTGTGGGTGGGACAGCCTAATTTATGCAGATGACCCGGGGGTATCCTGAACGCAGGCTCCTTGACAATGGGTTCATATGGTTATGGCCATGACGTAACCGGGAAAAGTAATAAAGTCACTCGGGGTGCATGCCTCATGGTCTAGTAGTGCTCTTAGACCGTGCTGTGTGCCTCATTATCTGCTGCTGTCCCGCTTTGCATGCCAAGCCCTGTTCCCATAAGACAAAGGTGTACTAGGACATAGACATCCCTGTAGAGGTATTCTTTGAGGAGACTGGAATATTTCATAGGTTGAAATTCCTGATTGGCTTTATTAAAGCCCATGTGGAACCAGAAATATGGCTTCCAGTCCACTCTCTTAATAGCTAGAAGAGTAATTTTGCACCGCTTTAAATGGCAAACAGTGCCTAATTTTTGCTGGTGGTGGTCAATTCATTTTTGGGGACCGCAACTTAGTTTTCATCATCAGACTTTGATCCAGAGCCAGATATGAAAATGCAGAACGGAGAACGAAAGAGGAAGGGAAAGATCGGAGCTCAGTGACAAAGAAAGGAAGCAAAGCACATTTGTAAGAGTGATTTAAAGATCTAGGAATTGGAAGGTGGTTGATGAAAGGAGTCATGTAGCAAAATCAAGGCTAGGCAGCATTAATATGAGGCAACCCCGGAACTTGGCAGCATTGGTGGTGAGCTAAGAAAAACTTTGGGTTCTTGGAATAATTAGTTTTGCAAATTACTACACTCTTATGAAGAAAGATCGCGTAGCAATAGAGACTCGAATGCAGTGCGGTAGCAAGGGCTCCATGAGCCATAAAGTAAGCAAGGAAAATGAGCATTAACTACACCAAACGGGCAGAGAATTTAACACATAAATCGGGTGCATAGAGCCCCCGGTGGCAAAACACTTGCTGCGCTATTGAAGTCAACGTCACTGCATTTGTACCATGACTCTGGCAAGATCACATTCCTTATATCAGGTTTTAACAATTTCATCACTGGCTTGACAATAAGGGAAGGATAATAGTTTACAAAAACGATGCCAGGTACGAGGCACAAAAAATGTGCCTTAATCGACATTGAACATCATAGCAATTTTTGGGACTTTTGTGAACTACAGGTATAAGCGATTGCGCTTTCCTGCAACCTTGCAGTTTTATAACGGAATTAAGACTGTGGCCTGAACCTTCCTAATCAGAGGAGAGTCGAACTTAACTCGCAGTTACTGATCAGGGATCATTTATGGTGCGCGTCAAGAGCAAGCGGTACAGCAGTCTTTTTTGCCTGTGTTCAACATCTGTTTTATGTGCGAAAAGGTACATATTATTGCTTACTTCTGCAGTGAATACTCTATGTGTGTATGTGGGAATAGAAAATGTTTCCATGTTAAAATGTAATTCCTTTCTCCTACTGAAAATAGGTAAGAAAATATTGTAAATCACGGCATTAAAAAGAAAACATATTGTGCCATAACTGCTACTGAAAATGAGCATGGATAGTCCCTAGAGAGACCGCCAGAGCCATAACTAAGTATAAAAGTCTCTGGTGTACCGTAAAACAACAACAGTGGAAAGCGGGCATTGAAACTCCAGTATCTCTCATAGGTGTGGACTTAAAATGTCAGCAAAACCACTACTGAAGGTATTTACAAGAAAATGTAGACCTGGTTTGTTTAGCCTTCAGCAAAGCTGCCTTTTCATTCATACTACATTGACCAAACCATCTGTTTCACAAAATGTAATCGTGAAAATGTGTAATTAAGAGATGAACCCGGACAACCGACACAGTGACAGCATACCACCTGCTCATCAAGCAATCCTTTTCAACCACTTGTCAAAAACGTCAAATCGATCTCTACAGCCTAATGATGATGCTAGAGTGCTCTTTCTGAGACATCTGCCAGTCCTTACACCAGAGACTACAAGAATCATGAACCATTTCTGGAACTGAAAAAACGAGGAATAAAGCTAAAGAAACTGGGATCTATTTTAGGACTATCATTAATTGTTTTCTAAACATCTAGGAAATACTATAAATTAAAAGTTGTCAACTCTCAAAGTAGCAGGCTAGAAACATTCAAAACATCAGAAAGGTACAGAAAAATATGTTGCAAATATTACTATCATTTGCTTTCCCGAAAACCGACCGCTCTTTCGTCGTTCGTTCCAAATGGAACCACAGGCATTAAATAACATAGTAGGAATTTAAGAAGAGCTAACAAATGTACGCATTTGGTTCCATGGTTCTGAAGTGAGACTGCTGTGCTTGCCAAGAGTTGGCATGCATTTGACACACTGGGTGGGCATGGCAGTTTGCTTTGCATCGTACCCCGAGTTCTATGCTGCAGCACAGTGGGCCGCTTCCAGCTTCTGGCAGTTTAAGGTTTTGCTTAAATTAGACCTATCAACAGCTCATTAAATGTTAGGCCGCTCTTTATATGTCTCTTCACGTCTGTGAACAAAGCTGCAACAACACTTCAGAGGGTTAGTGACGTAAGAAGGTGTTAAGGAAGCTGTAGATTGAGAAAGAATTACCTGACACTACTGTGACCATACCTTGGTGATCAATAACTTTCCAGTATTTGAAGTGCTGTTCAGAGGTTAATACACCAAACACACTCAAGGTGGTGGGATGAACTCTTGAAATAAGTCTAACAACTGGCAATAAATTAACGTGTCTGATGTAAAATAAAAATGCAATAAGGTATTTTTCCTTGCAACTATTATACTAACTCGCTTGAGGGAAAAAAACTTTTTACGGACTAAACATCATAAAATGGTATTTGCTCACAGCAGCAAAAAATTACTTAGAAATGAAAAAATGCAAAAGATTCTTCTGTGAACACTTGGGAAAGAACCTAAGAAGAGACCTGCTAAGCTAGCTTGTGAGTGCACCACCTGAAGTTATTCACGGTCGACTGGCAGAGAGATGTGTCCTTTCTCTACAAAGCTTGCTGTCACTTCAGATTTCGAACTACATGTTCCGGTGCTACATTTGCCTTCTTATTGCTTTCCATCTTCCCCCAACTCTCCGTAGCAAAGGGGCATTTCAGCGCACGTATTGAATGTCATAGCACATGTTAAGTTGACCTTGAGTTTTATCTTCTCACCAGTACTCCGTGATATGCCACCAGCTTCTTTATGATGTCACTGCAATGGCCACTGATGAAACACAGCTATGCAACAATTTGTTTGGCACTGGTTATTTAGTGTTGGGGTTTACGAATTACTTAATATTGGTGCCCTCCAGGATATTCTTTAATTCAACGTCCATTAGTTTGTTCTGACTAGAAAACGTTGCGACTAATACTGGTCTTTGCAGTTTCTCTTTCTGTTTTTGTTAGATAGAAAGGGAGTTTCTATCTATTAAGTCAGTCGATAACGCCTTGGGTACCTTTACCAAGCTTTAAAGGTTATATCTCCATATTTAGAAATTATGGACCAGATGTAGCAAAGTCCGAGTTTGCGACTCGCAATTTGCGAGTCGCAAACCCGGATGCAGGATGGTGTCCCTGACACCATCTGCGAATCGCAAGGGGGTCGCAAAGACCCACCTCATTAATATTAATGAGGTGGGTCGCAATTTGTGACCCCCTTCCGATTTGCAGCACTCACAGGGATGGTGGCCTGCTGGAGACAGCAGACCACCATGACTGTGACTGCTTTTAAATAAAGCAGTTTTTGTTTTTTTCGCATTGCAGCCCGTTTTCCTTAAAGGAAAACGAGTTGCAATACAAATGAAAAAATTATACGTTTTTGTTTCATTTTTTCAGAGCAGGCAGTGGTCCATAGGCAGTGGTCCATAGGACCACTGCCTGCTCTGAAAAAAAGTTTTGAAGGCCATTCACAAAGGGGAAGGGGTCCCCTGGGGACCACTTCTCTTTTGCGAATGGGTTACCACCAGTGTGACACTGGTGGTAACTGCAAATTGCTTTGCGACCGTGTTTGCGGTCACAAAGCAATTCTACATCGTGATGCGAATCGCAAATAGGAAGGGGAACACCCCTTCCTATTTGCGAGTCGCATTCCCATTTTGCGAGTCGGTAACCAGGTTACTGAATCGCAAAATGGGAATGAGCATCGCGATGTGCTTTTTGCATGGCGCAAACAGCGAAATTCGCTGTTTGCGCCATGCAAAAAGTTACGTACATCTGGCCCCAAGTACATTGTTTAAGACTTTTTAATGTTAATTATCCTACACTGAACATTTATACTTCAGATGTTGCAGTTGTAAGATTTAGTCGAACCTTTGACAAATAGAAATATCAAACCTGTAGTTAAACTGCAGCAACAAGGGAGTGTTTCCATTCTCCTCTGATCTAACATAAGGTTGTCTCTTAATGTCGTTTGGAAATCCCTGAAGGCCTGTGATACTCAAATGTACATCTTAGACACCTCCACAAGGACATGCAAAGCAACAACAGAATTCATTTTGCAAACGCTTTCCGAGCTGGAGAAAAGATGCATTTATTTGACAGGATATTGGTGGAATTTCTGTATATGTGATTTTTGCATTTCCTCTTTTGCCTGCTTGCTGTATATGACACTCCACTGTAAATACTATTTGCCGGTGACACAAACAATGAACTAGAGTGCGCTGATGGAAAAAAATGAAATACAGTTTTCCACACAGAAGACCAACACAATTTCACCCTGAAAAAACAGACAATGATGTGAACTAGCATGTTACATAAACCCACCAGTCTAGTGCATTATGCATGCATTTAACCGAGTGGAACGGTAGTAATGAAGGGTGACGCTTCCCTCTAAATATCTAATTACATAGATATATGCTACAGTCGAATCATGGCATACTGTTGTTTTAGGGTATATAAGTAAGGCATAGATTAATCCTGGAGAAGTAGCACAGATTCTGCGCCTTGAATTGAATCGTCTGATGCGTAATGGAGGAATCTGACATCTGCTGAGATTTTGAATTGCAGTCCTGTCCCATGTCACCGCTCGAAGAGCTGTAAGTGGGATAATAGTACATGCACAGCCTTGCAGCACTAACGTGATCTGGCAGCGATGGCCCCAATGGCTGTTATTGCTGGAAGCTAGCGCATTCAATGACAATCTTGAATTTGCAATGTTTTTTCCCTAGTAAAGTACATCTTATTGAATTTCTACATTAACAAGTAATTTATGTTATGTGCAGCATACCACCACCCATAAGCACAAGTCAAGTTACATTTTTGACACCCCAAAATGTTTTGTTCCCTAACATTTTACCTGATCCGGTTCTCCCACAGGTTGAATTTTGTATTGAGGTACCCAATAAACATCAATTAGCCTAGTAAAACAATTCAAAAATATAATGGTCCCAATCACTAACTGAGTTCTAGATCAGTAAAAATGAAAAGCTTTATTACTAAATTCAAAAATAAACAATGCAGGGTAAATACCATAAAGGCTCTCAAATGCAAAGTTATGCAGAGTATGCAAAATCAGAATTATTCTAAGTACCAAATCAGTAGCAAAATCAAAAAGAAGTCAGACTAAATCCCTAATAAAATAACAAAGTCTTGGGAGGCGCGCGGGAGCTCCTGTCATGCTCCGCGCATGAGAGACTTTCAGAGCAGCGTTATGGCGGCAGGACGCACTGCCGAATTCACCTTGCCTCATTGAAAAGATAGCAGCTCCATCTTTTACGGCTGCCAGACAAACGCTCAAAGGCTCGGGGGGATAGAGCCCGCAGCACAGAGCAGTAAGCTCTATAACGCCGGTTGGAGCACCCGATGAATGACGAATGCACCGCATTGTGCAGTGCTCAAACACAGATACTCCCCTCCCCCCTTGATACAGGAACCGGCTGAGGGAGCGGACCATCCCGAACCTGCGGTGCACTGGGCTGGAAAACGCGCGCTGCTTCTGGTAGAAGGGACACAGTGGAGTGGATAGCAATTACTGGCTTGTGTTTCCTCTATATCCTCATCTTCTGGAAGAATGTGGGGAATTCCTTTTCACCAACGGCCATCAAAGGAGGAAGTGAGACGAGGAGCGACTACAGCACAGTGCTGCCTGCAGATGATCAGCTAAGTGCCAAGCGAAGGTTCTGTAGCTTTAAAAAAAAAAAAAAAAAAAAACTGTACCAACACGTGTTGTGCGGCGGTGGGGTTGGAGTGGAGCCCTTTTTTAATATGGGAGGCATGTTGGAAGTGACTAATTAACTCTTGCTTTGCATTGACTTAAGATCCAAAAACTGAAGGCAAAGTCTCTAGCAAGGTATGGGAGTTCTGAGGGCTTATCAGTTTTGGATGATTTCTAGCCAACCATATCTTTAGCCCAACACAGGGGCGCGACGGAAGCGGTCCATACCCAAGTGGATGCATTTGTAGTCCCTCCGGTGCCCCCTAGATTAATTCCACTCTTCTGGTATCATTCCACCCCTGCCTCGTGACTCTGCTTTTGCTACAAATCTGGACCTTCCTTTTTCGGCATTTTTGTCTCCATAATGAAATGCATGGCGCGAGATACAGGGTCTAAATCTCAGAAAATGGGCAAATTTCCAAAAGGTTCAATCTAAGACCCTGACCCCAGCTTCGGGAAGACCCAGGCAAAGCTCCAGCCAACAAGACCCGACAGGCCCCTTAAGGGAATCTCCTCAGACTCAGGATCTTTCACCGTCCTCTTCAGGTCCCACTTTTATGTCGGATCTCAATATCATGGAGCTTGTGGAACTGCCTGCCGAGTGTCCATCACGATCCACGGAGCCATCCCTTCAACCACACTCTGAATCTTCCTCTACCTTCCCAGTAGGCGCAGTCACTAAATCTCCCTCTGCATCACCCTATTCAGCGACACCAGGCAATCTCCCTCCGGACCGTCTTTCAACTCCCCCCAACCCAATGCGAAACAATCAGAGAAACCTGCATATCCCTTGTTTTCGAACCCTAATAGTAATCTTGAAGGCGCACTTATATTGAGTATGAGGGGTGCAAAAGAAGGAGGGGTGGATAGGAGAACTCTCCCAAGTGAAGCAATCTTGTCAAACACTGGTGAATCCTCTGCTTTGGCTCTAATTTCTGGGACAGAAGGACCATGTGCAGAAGTTCCCGCTTCATCTGGAGTCAATTTCAATACAAATACTGGGTCGCCGCCCCTCAGCTCTTCTCCTAACCTCCTAAATTCAGCCTATACGTCAAGTGGGACAAAGGGTTCGTCAACTGTGGAGGAGTTGATGGGACAGATTCTGGTGGAGTTTCGAGCTATAAAACTTTCTGAGGAAGAGACTCGTAGAGAGACAAAAGACCAGCTTACTCAATTGAATACTCACTTAACACGTCTCTCCTCTTGAGTCGCACAGGTGGAACAGAGGGACTCCGACCCAGAAGATGCTGAGAATCAAATTGAATCAACAATGTCTTGGATCCAATCTGAATTGGAAGATCTCTAGTTAAAACTGGACGAAGCAGAAAATAGGTCCCGGCGTTCCAATCTTAGATTTGTAGGGGTCCCAGAGGGGATTGAAGCACCCTCATCCGTGGCGACCATTGTCTCGGAACTCATCTATAAAGTTGTCCTCCCGGATAGGGATAAAACGGGAGGGGACCTCACTATCATGAGGGCTCATAGGGTACCCTTCACCCGCACTGTTAACTCTAAATATCCACACACCATTCTGGTTAACTTTGGAGAGTTTCGAATGAAGGAGTAAATTCTCTCTCAAGCTAGAAAAGAGAGGGAGTTTAAGTCTGATGATCAGTTTACTTTTTATATTTTTCCAGACATGTCAGTTGCGGCTGCACACCGACGCCGCAAGTTTGTTGGTCTAATAGACAGTTTCAAAAGATTGTGGGTGCTGGTTGGTATCGTGCAATTTGCTAAACTTTAAGTTTTACATAAAGGCCAGGTGAAAGTTTTCCAGAATGTTCAGGAAGCAACCAACTTCTTGGAACTCTTAAAAAAACAAGGAGGGGGCACTAGATAAGGGGGAGGGGTTGAAGCGGGGGTAGCGCTATTGTTAGCTATTTGACACTGTACACTATAGGTCTTTTTTGTAAATGATACTAACGTTGTTAAATAATTTGCTGGCCGGTGGAAAATTAGGCACTAGAAGTAAATAGGGGGTGGAGAGGTGACTGATTTCTGTTCAGTGAATTGTTGCCATGCTGTTCTTCTGAAACCAGGTCTCTAGGGGTGCCATGTCACTGGACTCAAATCTTGGGTTCATGGGTGAGGGTGCGGGGGAGGGGGATGGTTCACTGTCTGGTGGGGTCATGATGGGCTGGACCCGCTGGGGTGGGGGGGAGGGAGGGAGGGGCCAGGGCAGGGAAGGGTCACGATGGAGGAGTTGGGGGGAGGCACAGGGTTGGAGGGAGCACAGGGTGGAGCTAGACCACAAAAAAAAGCAGGAGGGGACTAATCAGCTATATCGGGTAGCCAAGGTCAAGGTTCAGGAGGAGAGTGCAGGGAAGAATGCAGCCACAACACAATCGGCCATGGAAGGGATGGGGCGGAATAATCAGAAATGATCGGGTCCAGGCTTAGAGTAGCCTCATGCAATCTTAATGGGGCCAACAATAATACTAAGTTCCAAGCGGTTCTTAACTGGCTGGCAGCATCTCAGAGTAGTTACTACTATGGTAGCAAATAAAGTAATCCATTTTGTTAGCTTCTATGGTCCGATAGAGGATGATGTAGCGTCAATGCGGGCTCTGTATAGACATTTGTCTCTACTTCCAGGTTACTTTATAATAGGAGGGGTCTTCAACGTTATACCAAACATCCATTTGGGACACATCACAGTGGAATAAAACGCAGAACAAACCAAGAGCTTGTCAAATGCTCCGGAAAATGTGCAGGGATTTAGCGCTAGCGGATGTGTGGCAGGCTGATCATCCCCAGGAGAAAGAATATGCATGCTTCTCTAAAAGGCATAATACTGCTTTAAGAATCGATTATATTTTAATCTCATTTGCACTGAAGTGGCAGGGGTCAGGAATACTTGCAAATTCTTTCTCTGATCATTCGGTACTATGAGATAATATTAGTGAATTAGGAAGCCAGCAGCGCCGCCCGCAATGGTGTTCTGATAGATCTCTTTTGACAGACGAAGGTTGGGTAGCAAAGCTCAAAACATCCGTCTCTGAATTCTTGGAAGTAAATAAGATGTCAGCATCTCTTTCAATATTTAGGGGGCCACCAAAGCTCATATTCGCGGAGAGCCAATTTCCCTTAAGGCCCATCAAGGCAAAGCAGCTCGTGAAAGAAGCAACCTACTCCAAAGGGAGCTAGAGCAGGCACTAAAAAAGAATCAAGCACTACCTAGTCCGGAGACAGAATTAGTATTGGGCAGGGCTCAGGCTAAATTAAGAGATTTCTATCTGTTGCGCGAGATACTTAATAGGCATATTAGCTTCCAGAGGCAATACGAAGAAAGAAAGCATGCAGGTTGATTTTTGGCATGGTCAGTCAAGAAAAGATCCAACTCCAATTTAATAAAAGCTATTTTGGATGAGGAACGGGGGGTAATGGCTAGTCACCCTGAAGAAATAGAAAAAGTATTTCTCTTGCATTCCCGTAAGCTGTATACTGAGACGTAGCAAGTGAGTATCTTGCAAATCAAACAGTATTTAACTGCAGTGACTCTGCCAGGTTTAGACGCAGGGGCACAGATTATACTAGCATCCCCTATCACACTTAATGAAGTGGCAGAGGCAATCAGGGGAGCTCCTAATGGGAAAGCACCAGGGGAAGATGGCCTCCCTGTGGAGGTTTACAAAATATTAGAGGGTCAAATCACCAAAATACTAGTAGAACTATTCAATAAAATATTAGAAGGAGCTGCGATCTCTTTCGAATTTTCAAGAGCTGTAGTTGTTAGCTTTATTAAAAAGGACAAATCACCGGAATATCCGGGTTCATATCGCCCGATTAGCCTATTAAATCAGGACTATAAATTGTTTACCAAAATACATGCGGTTCGCACAGCTCAGGTGGCGCAAGGGTTAGTACATGAGGATCAATGTGGATTTTTGCCGGGGAGGCTATAACTATTATCTATCAAAACTAACTTTTTGTGGAGACGATAGACTATCTTTCCCACAATCATTGTCCGGCAGCGATCATAATACTTGGTGCCGAAAAGGCATTTGATTTGGTCCAATGGGAAGCGTTGTTTTTGGTCTTAGGCAAGTTTGGCTTCCCGATGAAGTTTATTCAAGTATTACGTAGGCTATACGTAGGGGCCCAAGCCAAGATCTCGGTAAACAACCAAATAGCAGGCCTGGTACAGATATCACGGGGCACGTAGCAGGGCTGTCCTCTGTCCCCTGTACTGTTTGCACTTTTTATCGAGCCATTGCCTGCAGCAATTCGACAGGATCAACGTATACGTGCTCCGCTCCTTCTAGCACCTAAGGTGAAGTTATTCGCCGATGATATGATTTTGTACCTTCATGCGGACACACACAACATCGATAGAGCTTTTTCGAAGATCAAGGCTTTTTCGGATTTGCGGGGGTACAAAGTCAACAAGTCTAAATCAGAAGCTCTCTTGTATAATGCAGAAACATCAGTCCTGCCAAAAGATATTCGGGTAGTATTTCCGTCCTATAGTCCCATTAGATATTTAGGTATATATGTGTCCAGGGACTCAGCGGATTTGTTCCAGTTGAACTACACAAGGGTTTACAAAATGATTCAAGGACTACTTTCACAATGGCAGGAATCTACCATGATGATTATAGAAAGGACCACACTAATCAAAATGATGATTCCTCAGTTGTTAATTTTTGTTTTTTCCAGTGCAGTTCTGAGAGTCCGCAAGTTGGATTTACTAATCCGACAGTTCATATGGAACCACAAGCAGACCCAGCTGCAGTTAGAAAACTAGCTCTTTCAGTGGAAGAAGGGGGTCTGGCACTCCCCAATTTTCTAACCTATTATGAGACTTCTTTATTGGACTGGGCGTCAAGGGCTGCGCAAAACCCAAATCTTAATTTTTATCGTAGTCAGATGCTGGCAGAATCAATCATGCAGCTTACTCGATTCCTTAAGATTCCCCGATCACCCAAAAGGGTAAGATATAAACTGCTGGTAATGTTGGAGTTCATTATTCTCCAAATACAGGCAAAGTACCAAATCCACAAGATTCATCTATTTATCCGAGTCTTGGATGTATGGATGGTAGGTTTGGAACTCAATTCACGCGATGTCCACGCATGGGAGGAAGTAGGTATCAAGACCCCAGCAGATTTCTACATAGGGGACCATATCATAACATGGGTACAATGCATAATGGGACAAAGGGACATCCCAGCAAATTTGAAATTCTCTTACTGTCAAATCCAACACTTCTTACAAACAATGGAAAAAGTAAGAGATAGCCCCTTTGAAGCTATTGGCCAGGCCTTCTATAAAAATCAAGTAGGTACTGGACGATGGTACGAGATACTTCAGGGTGGGTGTTCAAACAAGTCAGTCTCTCTACTCTTGGCTAGAATAGAAAGTATCATGGGGTGCAAAATAGGGGTACAACAATGGCGAAAGTACAACGAGGTGTCTCAAAAAGCACTTATAGGAGCGAATTTAAAAAAACATCGCCCTGTACTCTAAATGGCTGCTTTACTACAACCGCTCTAGAATAAAGGAAATGCACCCAAGGCATCAGGTCTGGGCCCACATTGCCAAGGGACTCAGGGGGATTGGCTCCATGTATGCTTTGCATGTATTCACTTGGTAGGCTAGTGGGAGGTGATTTTCCAAAAGATCAGTACCATGATATCGTACGAGATAGCCCCTAACCCATTAGTGACATTATGGGGTATTACACAAAGTACGAATTTGACCATCGCTTCCAGACAAATAATATTTGTGTGCACTTTGATTGCCAAGTCACTGATTCTGCAGGCGTTGATATCATTAGTGCCGCCCACATATGTGGCATGGGAGGCAAAGATGGAGGAAACCCGGGTGAAAGAAAAATTGTATGCTCAACGGACCAGAGCATTACGTAGATACCAGGGTATATGGGGGAAGATGTATAATTCAGTGATGGAATAGGTGAGAGGGGGGAGCTGGGGATCAAGGTACGGGATTCTTCTCCGGGATGGAGTGGTTTGGATACAAGGGTTTTGGCAAGTACGCAAGTTTTCAAAATGTATTTATAGATAATAATATAAGGATAAGTGTAGTTTCACATTGCAAAATTAATGTTTGTTGTATTTAAGTAATATGATTGCACCTGCACAAAAAAAATAAAAAATAACAAGGTCTTCTGGCTCATCCCCAAAATCCATGGGTTCTTATACACAATTCTTGCATAACAAATGATGCAAATTGTAAAATAAACATGGTCCAAGCCAAGTTATTGTTTCTTTAGAAAATAACACAAATTACATGTCATTACCTTAACTCTAGCCCATTTCAAAAATCGTATTCAGCATCCTCTATGCTAATACCATCTGGAGATGTCTAACTAATATGAAACAGTTACACAATGGAACCTTCAGTGAATGAAAGAACTAGTATGCTTAACGGAAGGCAGCTGAAGGGACCTTGATAATGTTTCAAATCATAGGGAATAGGAGAAAGTTTATCAAAAGCAATATAATCATTTGACTGTGGGGAGAAGACCCACACACGGAGACAGGAGTGACTGACAGTAATTGCATCCATTTTGTCTAAGATGGTGTCTAACAGGAAAATGTGGCACAACTAAAACTCATTAATGAACACTTTTATGCTTCTTATAAAATTAGGGAAATCAGGAATTGCAGAGCGGCGATTGTCATTGGATGCAGGGGAAGGTCTAAGTTGTGTGCAGCCAATACAACATGTTTCACAGGACTCACAAGCTACAATGGCCCCCAGCGATACTTATGATTTATTTACCCCACTAAGTATGGTGTCAGGTGCATGTGAACCTTCTATAGGACCCTTAGCCCAAGATACTTCAAACAATAGTGACTATGCACCTGTGGCTAAGAGAAAGCACCAAAGAAAGCACCCCTCGATCCGCGGCACCCCGTGTGACAGGGCAGACAAAAGGGGCTCTTCATCCACTCAGGAAATGACCTAATTGGACTGGGACTTTATTTTAGACAAATTTAAATCTGTGGTTGAGCAATGTGTGTCCCCTTTAGGACAGAGACTATATAGCCTGGAATCAACAGTTAGTTCTTGCTATGTCTAGACCAGCTACTAATGTTAACATTTCTTCTTCTATCAGTTTGGCCCATCTGGATACTTTAGAATCAGTAAAGGCTTCTAGTAGACCTCATACTGTGGGGTTGGGTCTATGGTTTCAACCAATGTACCCACCACCCCTGCAGGTATGTCCTCTCTACCTGCTCACATTGGTAATACTATGTCCCTCATTATGACTTTGGCGGTCAGCTGACCGCCACGCCAGCGTGGCAGTTGTACCGCTGCCAGGCTGGTGGTGAAGACCACCGTATTATGACCGGTCCGGCCTCCGACGACGGGGGTTGCTATAGTCAGGCTAGCGGAAGACAATTCACCTCCCACCATATTATGACTTAGCAGACTGCCAGGATTTCTGGGGTGGGACCACTGCCATTAAAAGCCTGGGGGAAACGAGCCCTATAAAAGGAGACACTCACCTCCAGGGACACAGAGGAGTCCACAGCCGCCACGGAACCCGAACTGGAAGCCTTCCCGATGCTGTACCACGTGATGGAAGTTCAGCAGCAGTGACATTGATGAAGATGCCAACCATGAGTACAGCCACCTAGCACACAAGGGAGGGAGGGGAGAGTAACACATCCACACCCAACACACGCACCCACACCCAACACACACACCCACCATGGATAGCAATGCATACATACATCCCAAACAAACCCCTGTCCTGATACACACACACACACACATCCACAAACACACCACTACACACTAACTACAGACACGCACATCCAACACTCACACACCAGGCACAACAAACACCGTACACATATACCACACACACGGAGAACAATCCACTGTAAATTAAACAATTACCTAAGCCATAAGAAAAGAAAAGAAGGACAAATACCTGTGATTTAACCACTGTATTGAGCTGGGTAGTTCTCTAAAAATAGGTACTAAATAAAATAAAAACTATTAACAAAGATTAACAAAGGGCCATTGCCAGTCCAAATGTCCATACACATCTCAGGGCACGAATAGCCTGCAAATAGGCCAACTTAACTCCTGACAGCCTAATTGACTCGACTGGGCAGGGACATCAATGTGGAAGGCAGGCACCTCAGGGGACAGGGGGTGAGGGTGGTGCCGTGGTTCTTTTTGGAAGGGGGGGTCCTTGGACTTTGGTGTGGAGGGGGTAGGATTTTCGGTTTAGGGGCAGGGGAGTGGCTCTGGAGCAGGGGATTGGAGTGGCTATCTTGTGTTCTATAGAGGGAGGATTTCTTCTGGGGGTAGGGACATTGGAAACACTAGGGGGGCCATGGGAGGACTGGGAGCTGGAGGGACTGGGCTGGGGGAGAGGAACCCGACGTTTAGGAAACAAGGGCGGGTCAGACCGAGAGAATAGGTCAAGGCAGACAAGGAAAAGTTTTTTAGGACTTTGGGAGCAGGTTTGGGAGTGGAGGTAGAGGGAGTGGTTGTGGGACGTGTAGGTGTGCTGGACTTGGTTGTAGGTGCATGCAAAGTGTGCTTTTGTGAGGTGGATGACTTTTGAGTGCCTAAGGGGGAGCGTTTATGTGTTTTTGGAGGGGGAAGAGAGGGAGGGAGAGGACAAACAGGTCATGCAAATGTATGTTGGGGTGGTGTCTGCAAGTAAGGTTGGTGTGCTGCTTGTGGTTGTGATGGTGGCGGTGGTGACTGTGCATGTGGTGAATGGGGTGCTAGTCTACGTGTCTGCTGTTGTGGTGACTGTGTGCAAGGCTGAACAGGTGGTAGGAGCTGAGACTGAGGATGCAGCGCTTGCAGGTATGAGTGCTGATGTGACTGTAAGAGAGGAGGTCAAGGGGGAGACAGTGGAGGCAGTGGCTGTTGTGTGTGCCTCTGTGTGTTGGCTGTGTGTATGCTTGTGATGTGATCTGTGGTGCTTGTGCTTGTCTTTGCAAGTCCTGTCTATTGTTTTTGGTGCATGCTTGTCTGATTGTGCCCTTGGAATGGGTGGGGGAGAGGGGTCTGGGACTGGGTACAGGTAGTGGGGGGGGGACAGAAGAATTAGGGACACTGGCTACCGTTAAAGAGGAGGCCAGAACCTGAAACGATCTCTGTAGGCCAGCCAAGCCAATGTGAATGCCCTCCAGGTAGGCATTTCATTGCTGCATCTAGGATGCCAGCCCCTCGATGGCATTCACTATGGTTGACTGCCCTACAGAGATGGCCCTCAGGAGGTCAAAGGCCTCCTCAGTGAGTGCAGCAGAGCTGACTGGGGGAGGGGCTGAGGTGTCTGTGGTGAAGGAGACGCACACCCTCCTGGGTGAGCGGGCATGGCAGCTGGGTGGGGGGCTATTGGGAGGTTGGTGATAGAAAGGGGGATGGTGGAAGATGATGTTGCTGGGGTAGTCCCATAGGGGTCTACCACCACCAGGGAGCTTCCATCAGAGGAGGAATCTGAGTCAGCTGTAGCAGCTCCTGCCTCCCCCATGGTGCTCCCCTCACCCTCCAACCTACTTGTTCCTTCAGGGTTGGTGGACACTGGCTCCTGGGTCCCGTGGGCTGCAGCTCCCCTAAACAATATGTTGCAGTAAGTAAATAACCAAAAATGAGACAAAAAACCATATTTAGTTAAACCTCTCCTCATGGGACAGCAGACAGCAGTAGTTTGTCAAAACTGGATGGTCGCCATTTTCCGGCGTCAGCTGACAGCCGCATCAGGACATTGCAGAACACCGGTGCTCCTGCTCCTTTATCAGATTATGCTAATGCACACCAGTACAGAAGAAGAAAAGGAGGGAGGGTGGGGGAGAAAGAAGGGGAGTAAAGGGTCAATTGAAACAATAACAGCACATATGGCATACACATCATAATGACTCACTGATAATTTACATTATCCAGTGACAACCACAAGACCCCACCATTGCCTGGGAACAACAGCTGAACATGAAATCGGAAGAAACTACCATCCTCCATTTGCAACCCTGTACTTTGAAACCTGCACACCTATTTAGACTCACTAATCCATGTCTGCCTGTTGACAAAGGTACAGCTTCACTTACTCTGTTACAGTTTCTGAACAACTTGCAATTGCCATGACATACCACTTAGATAGTGGACATCAGAGTATCACTCCTACTCTGGAGATTCAGGATGTAGGCCCTTACTTATACAGAAATTCCAACAAATAACTAATACTTATTGTATATACTACTGTTTTACATTTCACTAATGACCAAGTTGACAAAAATCTCTGGAATGCACTTCTTAATCCAAAGAAGGCATTTATTATTTCACCACGAGGTTCCTAAAAGGAGAGTAGCATGTTTAAAGCACAGGTTTAAAAATAGTCATAGCAATGAAATGGAAACATACCAAAATGATTCCCCACAGCAATATACACAGCAAATATATTTATTAATATTATAATGCAAAACAAATAATGAATAAAAAATGCATCACCATAGGGCCTGTCAGGTGCTTCATCTTTCTCATGCCAGCAAGATGATGACCCCATTTGACTGCGAAAGAGATCTCTACCCTCACGGGAAAGATATCAGGCATCTGACATCTAGAATCCTGATTGAGGCCACTGACACTCTCACTGTCGCACTGGGTCTTTTTATATCTTTAAAAAACAAAAGTAGCTTTCTGGAAAACCCCCCTCATTTTGCGATTCAAACATGCTGGCTAGTTTAGGTATGCTTTGAAAATAACATGTTGGGGTTTGGCCACAATCCCAAGATGTCAAATCAAAACAAGGCCGTTCCCTCCCATCTGAGTACATCTTATCAAACGAAGCACTTGGTGAGAAAAAGCACAAAAACAAGACAGAATGCACAGTTTACATTGTGGAAAATTATAGTCAGCTTTAACATGGCAGTGTGTAATGCTACGATAAAGTCGATGGCCAGAATTAATCTAAGGATAAACTGAATGCAAAATGTAGTTTGTAACTGGTAAACACTGGATGGCTAATCCAGGTGCAAAGTGGTGCAACACAAAGTCGGTGGTCAAAACACATATTTCACTACATTTCGCCCTTTGATCAATGACTTTGTGTAAACTACAGATTGAAAATCAACTTCTCTCTTATTTTTTTCTCTTAAAAAAAAAAAGAAAACATTACAAGCAAATCAGGTATGCATTGTACAGAGCAACATAATGAAATGATAAAATCAATCACTATAAAGCAATGGAAGTGGATTAACGTATTGATCTTATAAACAGTTAAACCAGACACACCTACAGTGAAAAGACTGAAGCTTATATACTCTGATTGGGATAATAACTGATTGAATAGTGTCTCTAGGATAGCAAGTTGGTATAGAATTAGATGGAAACATTATGAGTTCTAATCATGTAAAGGTACACGGTCCACCTGTAAAGTTTGCTGGAATATAAGTGCTCCCATACGAGAATAGTCAGCCAACTGGCAACTTTGCTTAATGAGACTGGCAGCAGACATCAGATGATAACAAGCCATGGGTTAGTTCGAGGAAAAATGTAATCAAACAGGTTGACAGAACATCCAAGGTACTCTGCATTGTTCCCATGCAGAACTTTGATCTGTGAAGCACAATTACCGCTAAATGGATCCATAGGTTTTGTACTTTAAAAGCAGCAGGAGCGTTGCACAAAGGTGATCAATCAGGTTCAAGTTGGCGGTGCTGTCCCTCCCCTGACCCCACACGCAAACGCCTGAAGGTAGACCACACAGCACACTCATGGTCAGTGGCAAGTCATAGTAAGATGAGTAAAAGAAACAAATATGATTTTTATTGCAAATAACATTTGTCATCTGAAATGTGCTCCCATGTTTCCTTTCTTTATCTTATAATCAGCAGGACATTATTGGAGCCCTTAACTATAATTTCTGCAGGTACTGGAGGGCCATTTGGGGATTCAACCCACACCTTGGCACTGGGGTTTTTATCAACTTATTCACAACTTCCCTTTCCTTGCACTGTCAGAAGGGCTGGGGCAGTCCCCTTTCTCACCAATCCTCCATACACTGAACTTAAGACAAGTTGGGAAATTCTGTCTCCAATCTGTAGGAAAACATGAGCTTCTCCACTATTTATCAGAATAGCTTTGATTTCTATCTGTCCTGGTAACTTTCCTCTCCCCAATGACCTTTAACTGTTTGTGAGACAGTTCTCTGTTGTGTGTGCTGACAAATAGGACATTGCAAAATCACAGTTGTTATCAAATATAGAGGAATGTGCATCACTCTGATCTCTGCCCATCTGTAAGTGGCTTTTTCTCCCAGGTGTCCACATTTCCGGTGCACTCACTTAGCCATCCCCACCAAGTCAAAATTCTGGGTTGCCACTTCTTCCTCAGAACTTTGATCTGTGAAGCACAATTACTGCTAAATGGATCCATAGGTTTTGTACTTTAAAAGCAGCAGGAGCGTTGTACAAAGGTGATCAATCAGGTTCAAGTTGGGGATGCTCTCCCTCCCCTGACCCCACACGCAAATGCATGAAGGGAGACCACACAGCACACTCATGGTCAGTGGCAAGTCATAGTAAGATGCGTAAAAGAAACAAATATGATTTTTATTGCAAATAACATTTGTCATCTGAAATGTGCTCCCATTTTTCCTTTCTTTATCTTATAATCAGCAGGACATTATTGGAGCCCTTGACTATAATTTCTGCAGGTACTGGAGGGCCTCTTGGGGATTCAACCCACACCTTGGCACTGGGGTTTTTATCAACTTATTCACAACTTCCCTTTCCTTGCACTGTCAGAAGGGCTGGGGAAGTCCCCTTTCTCAGTAATCCTCCATACACTGAACTTATGACAAGCTGGGAAATTCTGTCTCCAATCTGTAGGACAACATGAGCTTCTCCACTATTTATCAGAATAGCTTTGATTTCTATCTGTCCTGGTAACTTTCCTCTCCCCAA
Source organism: Pleurodeles waltl (assembly GCF_031143425.1). Taxonomy (NCBI): domain Eukaryota; kingdom Metazoa; phylum Chordata; class Amphibia; order Caudata; family Salamandridae; genus Pleurodeles; species Pleurodeles waltl. Next base: position 480,608,650 of record NC_090451.1, read on the forward strand.
TGACCTTTAACTGTTTGTGAGACAGATCTCTGTTGTGTGTGCTGACAAATAGGACATTGCAAAATCACAGTTTTTATCAAATATAGGGGAATGTGCATCACTCTAATCTCTGCCCATCTGTAAGTGGCTTTTTCTCCCAGGTGTCCACATTTCTGGTGCACTCACTTAGCCATCCCCACCAAGTCAGAATTCTGGGTTGCCACTTCTTCCTCTGAAATTTTGTCTTTGTCATCTTCAAGGGAATTGAACCAGTGTTCTAGTGAGTTAATGGGGCAGTAAGCACATATGACTTTACTCTCTTCTAACATTTCCCAAATTTCCTGCTCCACACCTCCTTTTTGTGAATGGACCAGTTATGTGCTTGCCATGTGGGAAGCCAGATGGCTAATCCATTGGCAGTGGACCAAGAATCAGTGTAAATATGACAAGTCCCAAGTAACTCTTGCTTTACAGCTTGATACACAGCGTACAGCTCTGCATATTCGGTACTGTTTCCTTCTCCTGTGGTGGTCAACAACGTTTCAGTAACTGGAAGGTATGACACTGCTTTCCAATGTCTGTGGGTACCCACATATTTGGATGAACCATTAGTGAACCAAACATGCTTCCTATCCTCAGGGGACAAGGATTCAAATAGCACACCTCATCTTACTGGTGACTCTTTCACCTGTGGTACCTCCGGCACTCTCTCCTCATCCTGTACAAGGGCTTGTGACACCTGTTCTAGTAGGGCTGCAGTGCCTGCCGGTCCTACTCGAGCCTTGTCTTGTGTGTACCATTTCCAGCTTATAATACTAGCCTCTTGTGCATGTCCTATATGGTGAGATTTAGGTGAACTCATCACCCACTGCATGATTGTTATTTCAGGTCTCAGAATTACATTATGACCTAGTGTTACTTGCTCATTATCCACTTTAGAGCCCAATAACAGACCAAACACTGTTTTTCAAAAGGAGTATAGCGCTCCCCAAAGTCAAGTAGTTTTCTAGTCCAAAACCCCAGGGGCACCCTCGTCCTCCCCTGTTTTTGCCACATACTCCAATTTGCATATTGTCCCTGAACAGTTACATGTAACTCAATGTCTCCCTCTTGCACTGGCCACAAGTCTAAAGTCTGTTGAATTATTTCATTTGCCAAATCAAAAGCATACTGCTGCTCTTCACCCCTTTCAAACTCATGTTTTTTCTGGTTACTTTGTACCAAGGGGTTGAGATTTTACTCAGATGAGTGTCATACTGTTTCCAAAAATCAAACAATCTCATGAAACTTTGTGTTTCTTGCTTAGTGCGAGGAGTACAAACTCCAAAATCTTTTGTTTTAACTGTAACAACATCTCTCTATGCTCTGGGTTCCACTGAATTCCTAGAAACTGCACATTTTGCAACAGTCCCTGTGTCTTGTTTGAATTAATTGTACACATTGTACTCTGCAAAAGTTGTCTGAATATATTGTTAATATCCTCAACTTCTTGCTGGGTGTAATCTTTTAAAGAATGCATTTCAAATCCTGCCAAAAACTGTGGCCTACTCTGGATTTTTCATCCAAATATTGACTGTGCATGAACTACGTTCTGCTCATGCAGCTCACACTGGCCCACACCTTTTTTAACCACCTCATTACTGGAATGTGAAAAGTCAGATCCCCCTGTAACAGCTTGGTAGATTTCAGCTTTATCCTGTAATAATTTATTTTGGCCAAGCTGGTTTCTCAGTTTCCTATTTTCATATTCTAACTGTTTACATCTCTCATGCATTTTTCTGTAAGCAGGCAAAAGTATCCAAACCCTCCTGTCAAGAACAAAAATGATATCATTCCATTGAAAAAGCACTCTTTCTAAACATGTGAACACATTTCATTCTTTTGTTTTCTCCAAGCACCCATCCCAAAATTTCGAAAGTCCTGATAAACAAGAAAACACATTTGCCAAGACATCAGAAGGCATTTTAATTACACATGCATTTTCAAACAAGGTTTGCGGTGCTTCCTTTAATTCTCTGAATATAAACATATTTACACTTTTAAATCATGCACTCTCAACCTCCAACCTCTCTTTTAGACCAACCGATCTACGCCAAAATGTTTTGCTTTTCACTAATGACCAAGCTGACAAAAATGTCTGGAATGCATGAGGTTCCTAAAAGGAGATTAGTACGATGAAAGCACATGTTTAAAAATAGTTACAGCAATGAAATGAAAACATACCAAATTGATTCTCCACTGCAATATACACAGCAAATATATGTATCTATATTATAATGCAAAGCAAATAATGAATTAAAAATGCATCACCGTAGGGCCTGTCAGGTGCTTCATTTTTTTTCATGCCAGCAAGGCAATGACCCTGTTCGACTGCAAAAGAGAATGATATCTCTAACCTCACGGAAAAGATATCAGGCAACAGAAGTCTAGAATCCTAATTGAGGCCCTGACACTCTCACTGTCACAGTGGGTCTTTTTATATCTTAAAAAAAACAAAAAGGAGCTTTCTGGAAACCCCCCCTCATTTTGCGATTCAAACATGCTGGCTAGTTTAGGTATGCTTTGAAAATAACAGGTTGGGGTTTGGCCACAATCCCAAGATGTCAAATCAAAACAAGGCCGTTCCCTGCCCTCTGATTGCATCCTTATCAACCAAAGCTCTTGGTGAGAAAAAGCATGAAAACAAGACAGAATGCACAGTTTACAATGTGGAAAATTACGGGCAGTCTTTAACATGGCAGTGTCTAATGCTATTATAAAGTCAATAAGCAGAATGAATCTAAGGCTAAACTGATTACAAAATGTGGTCTGTAACTGGTAAACACTGGACAGCTAATCAAGGTGCAAAGTGGTGCAACACAAAGTCGGTGGTCAAAACACATATTTCACTACAACCATTCACCATTTCAATGCAGAACTTTACAACATTGCCAACAATGGCATACTGAGGCATACACTGACCATCCAAAGACTATGCCAGTCATAAGGAAAAAAGAACACTGAGTACTCACCCCCTTGTGGGTGCTGTGCTGCCCTCAAGCCCCATCCAACTCTGGTTTGGCTGCTGCCAGTATGCGGGCCATTGGGGGTGTCAGGGTCCGATGGGCACCCCTCCCTCGTTCTGAGGGAGCTGGGCCTCTGCCCTTCTTCCAGGCCTAGCATCTCAGGTCCTCCCACCACTTTCTGCAGTGGGTGCTCCGTCGGCTATGGACTCCCAGGGTCTGCACATCCTTGGAGATGGCACATCATAACCCTTTCTTCTGATGGGTGCTGACCTGCATGGGAGACACAGACAGAAGGACACCATTAACTACACACTTCAGTCAGTTACAGTAATGGACTACTTACTGTATTGATCTCACAATCATCATACACATCACTTGTACCACTATGTACATTTTGCATGTCCCAGAAAATACTCTGTAAAGGACACACTGTATGCACACACATTCTTCAACACACAGCCATGTTGCATCTAATATACCAAAATGATGCTCACCTGTTGATCTGGAGCTCCATACTACTGTCCATATAAGGGTAGGACCCCAGCCACAAGCTTTTTGAGTTCTTCGGATGTGAAGGCTGGGGCCCTATGCCCTGTAGCACGGGACATTGTGGCTTCCAGACACAGGACACAGCAGCTCACACAGTGGAGGTCTTTATAGGGTGAGAGTCAGAAGTCAAGTGAAATGGGCTTCTGAAAATGGCGGTCACATCCACACCGGTAATCACCGTCACCGTGGGCGGTGATCATCATTGGCCCCTGTTCTCCATAAACATCAATGTTAACCAACGAGGAGTTGCACAGTGGTTCTGGCCACCCTCCCCATGACTTCTAATGCCGGCGGAGTAAGGTCACTTCTACCTGTCCTCTGCATGCAGGACAGGTGGATGCTATTTTCTGAAGATTGTTATCATTCTAGTCAATGATATGTGCGTCATAGGTACTTATAGTACACACCAGGGCAATTCCTACACGTTAACATTGTACATTTGGTGGCAGATATCTGCCTTACAATATTAGTGCTCATAACAGTGCACTGCTTGAATAAGAATAGTTGACTAACATTGACAATGTTATGATACAAATAACTTCTTACTACTAAGACTACAACTGTGAAGCAGTATTACCACATAATATTATTGAATAGTATTAGCAGTCCGTTTGCATGTTGAGGCAACCAGACCAGATTTCAAACATTGGTTGCCTGAAATGTATTAGAAAGCTCTATTTTCTGTAATACTGTGTGTTCAAATCCTCCATGCTTTCTCACCCTTGTGATGTTTGGCTTGTTTAGATACAAACCACTGCGGAGGAGGAATGCACCCGTGTACAGACCCCAAGTTGACTTGGCTACAATGGAGGAATGCCATATAATTCTCATCTATGATCTGATCAGGGCAACAATCATTGAACTATGTGCACAATTGGAGTCAGATCTCCTTCCTGCTCTTCGTAGTCCTACTGCCATACCTCCTACAGTACAGGTGTTGTCAGTGCTCCACTTTCTGGCCAGTGGATCATTTCAGGTGACAGTGGACTTGACTGCAGGTATGTCTCAGCCAGTGTTTACTATAGTGCTGAAAAATGTTCTGAATGCCTTGCTGAGACACATGTAAAGCTATATCATATTCCACCAAAGTGATAATTTTCCCACTGTTAAGGCTGCTTTCTATACAATGGGACATATTCCACATGTGACTGGGGCCATTGATGGGACCCATATTACTTTAGTTCCTCCCAGGATAATTGAGCAGGTGTTTAGAAATAGGAAGAGTTACCATTCCATTAATGTGCAGTGGTGTCCCTTGCTGATCAGTATATTTCTCACATTACGGCCAAGTTTCCAAGATCTGTACATGATGGCTACTTAGTGAGGAACAGCAGTGCCCCACAGATGATGGCACAAATACAGAGAGAGAGAGTCAGGCTCATTGGTGAATATGATGTTTTCATTCAATGTATATCACAGTTTATTACCTTTAAGTTGTCCTCTGTAGTATTGTACACATGTAATGTGAGATTTTCACTATTTCCAGGTGATTTCGGTTACCCGAACCTATCCTGGCTGTTGACACCAGTGAGGAATCTGAGGACAGAGGCTGATAATTGCTACAATGAGGCACATGGATAAACCAGAAGAGTGATAGAAAGTACATTTGCGCTTCTGAAACCAGGTTTTGGTGCCTACATATTTCTGGTGGATTCCTACTCTATTCCCCTGTTAAGGTCTGTCAGATAGTCTCGGTCTGCTGTATACTTCACAATTTGGTCCTCAGATGGCATGTGCCACGACTGCAGGAGGAGGGGGGAGACGATGCAGCTGTGCCAGCAGAGGAAACTCAGGACATTGATGAAGATGGAGAGGAGGATGATGTGGACAACGGGACACATCTGATACACCAGTACTTCCAATGACAGTCAGGTAAGTTTGTAGTTCTGTTCGTACCACTATTTTAATGAAGACCAGTGTGGCAGCTATAATGTACAAAGCTCTAATGTGTGCATATTGAAACCTAAAACGGTTCCATCAGTGTTTAGTGTTGCCACTGGTATGATTTATGGAGAAAAGCGTATTCTTCCTATACTATGTATCAGCTGTTTCCCAGTTTCAAATACATGCCCACATCAAACAGTGTCCTCATTTCATATAGTAGTTAGCATTTGTTGCTGGGAATGTAATTTGAGTTTCAATGTGCTAACACAACCGCTCTGTGATTTCATTGTCCCTAACAATTTGGCCCTGACTAGGTGTTATAGAGGAGGGATTGGCTTACTGAGAACATGGCATAACTAAAACAGTGGTATCTTGTCTAAGGTCCTTACAAAAGTTGTGTCTTGTCACTACTAGTGTTTGGAGTTAATTGCCGTGCATAATACTGAGTTGATGTGACCAGATGAATGTAGGCTGTTGGGTTACAGGGGCTCATGTTGCTTTACTTCCCTTTATTTCTAATTTGAATGTCACTAAAGGTTTCCCTTTTTTTCAGATGTTGGTGTGTTCACTATTGTGTACTCATGGAATGCCTACAGACTTCTTTCACACAGTTTGGTGGGTGGTGACTTGTGGCAAGCACATACACTGGTAATGTGTACCCTAAGCTGACTGTACATTGGATGGATTCACAATTTACATTACATTTGCACAGGAAAATAATGGTCAAGACATTGCATATTGATTAAATAAAAGCACAAATCCTTAAGTTGTGTTTAAGTGTGTTTATTTATATTATAAAAAGGAATGGATGTTGCAATAGAGTGGGGTGATGGTGGACAAAATCTTCAGTGTAGTGGCCTCTTAGTTTGTGGCACAGGTCCAGTATCCATGGGGCCATAGCTAAAAGGAGCAATGGCGGTCCAAAGTGAACAAGGTGTCTCAGTGGCACACAAGGGAGACATGTAGGAGAGGCTCACTTCCTTGCAGTTGTTTTGGTCATGGCTACAGTCTCTGTAGGATGTCTGGCTCTCCGGGAACGTTTACTGGGTGGTTCCTCGGCTACAGGGGAAGGGGGTTCTGGTGAGCTGTGAGTGCTGTGGCAGGCCTCCAGTCCACTAGCAGAAGCAGATGTAGAGGGCTGGTCAGAACTCTGTCTAGTGGAAGGGGCCAGAAGGTGTGTTGAGGACTCACGCATGATGGCGGCAATTTCACTGAGCCCCCCTGCAATGGAGGCCATTTTGGCATTGTGGGCCTGCAATTGTTGTATGATCTCTTGGAGATGTTCCCTCTGCAGCCTCTAGTTCTCCTGCACGGCGGTGAGTACCTGGACCATCCTGTTCTGGGATTTATGGTATGTTCCCAGGACTTGTGATAGTGCCTCCTGGCCAGTCAGTTCCCTTAGATTGGCCCACCCCTTGGCGCATGGATGCCATCCCACTGGCCTTCGTCCCCTGTGCCTGTGTCCCGTGAACTGTGTGCCCACTCCCACTTACACCAGGACCTCCTACATCTTCCCTGGGAGGTGTTGACTCCGGCCCCTGTACAGGTGGGCACACTGTAGATTGACATGTTCTGGGACAGAGGTTTGGGTGCATTGGGTGGCTGCTGTTGTAATGGAGTCCGATGTGGGGTGCTGCAGGGTGGACTGGGTGATGCTTGTGGGTTCTGACTGATCAGAGGTGCCAGATGGGCCAGGGCGATCTTCCAGATCTAGACATCCAGAGTAGCTGTCATCAATGGGGCCTTCTTCTGGTGGAGGACTGGGTAGATGTGGCACATGCTAACGGCTGACATCAGCTGGGATACCTTTGGACATGTATGATAGTTGTTCATATTATCCTCAGATATTAATATGGCTAAAGCAGGGAATTAGTGCAGGGTGCTTGATCCCCAGGTATGGGATTGGCAGTTGACGATTATTTTTTACTGTATTGACGAATGCATTTTTCATATGCACATTTTAATTTAAAAAGTCATGTTGTACATATGTATTTAGCAGCAGTAAATGTCATTGCCATATCCTGGTTTGCTATTGCCACCTCAGGTGTTCCAGGTGTAAATATGTTCAGCATTGATAAGTTTTCCTATGGGATGGGTGTTGTGATTTAAATATTTGGTTTGTGTACGGTGACGTATTGTGAGATTGGTAGTGCTTCATGCTAACCATACATTACTTATATGTGCGAATGATGATGTTGGAGAGGTGTTATTTTAGTGGGTTGGGCATGCAAGGGAAGTTTATATGGGTGGTTAACGGGGTGGGTATGAGTTTGGGATGGAGTGGATTAAAGGGAGATAAGGTGACAGTGAGACATGCCATGCAGGTGTACATTGTGGTAGAGAAGTATGGGTAACACACCAGAGTCCAGCCATCCAGTTATTCCAGTGAGGCCCTCAGGATGCGGGGTAGCCAAGACCTTCTCCTCCCATGTTCAATGTGCGGTAGGAGGTAGGGGTCCACCGCCAGCCTTCATGACGGCAATGTGGTGCCTGGATACCATTACATGCCCCTTCCCCCGTAGGTCATTCCACCTCTTCCTTAAGTCGTCCTTTGTGCGTGGTTGGGTTCCCACAGAGTTCACCTTGTGCACGATTCTCCACCATGACTCCATTTTCCTGTCAATGGATATCTGCTGAACCTGTGAACCAAACAGCTGTGCTCTACCCTGGTGATTTTGTCTACCATGACCCGTAACTCATCTTCAGTGAAACGGGGGCACTTTTGTGGGGACATGGCAATTGTGTAGTGGGTGCAGTGTGAGTTGTACAAAGGGTGGGGTGTTTGATGGGGGTGCAGGGTGTGTGAATATGTGGGATGCTGTGAAGTAGTGATTGAGTGCAGTGGTGTTGTGTGTGTTTGGTTCAGAGGTATGATGTGGGGTGTGTGATGCATGAAGGGTGTATAGGTGGCTGTGGTTTGTGTGTGCAGTTCTAAGGCTATGTGGGCTGGTAACATGGAGCAGATTTTGTGAATTTGCAAGTAATTGTGGGTTGTGGGGGTGTGTGTTTTATATTGCTGTTGGTGGGTGTGTACGGTGTGTGTATGTGTATCAGGTGTGGATTTTTCAATTTCGCCAATGTTGGCTTCTGTTGATGTGGAGTGTCGAAATCGACTGTGGCAGTCTGCACTGCCAATAGATCACCGCCATTGATGAACCGCTGTGGTGATTTGTGGGCCGTAATTTGGAGGGTGGTTTGTTGCTGGTGTGGCGGTAAGGGTGGTGGGACTGCCTCTCTCCCACTGTCATTAGATCTGGCAGTGTTGATTTTGTGGCTGCTTTCTGGCGGTTTTGTGTTTGTAACTCATAATATGGCGGGCGGATTACCGCCTCTTCAGCGGTCTTTTGTGGCCATCACCATGACGGTCTTTGGAATAGACCGCTAAAGACATAATGAGGGCCTATGTCTTCCTAGCCCAGTACAGTGAGGGGTCAAAAGATTCAGACTAACCAGGCGGAGGCTGGGGGCCCCTCATGGTACAAGGGAGGAAGCTCAATATTTTCTGGCTAAAAATTGACCACATCTGAAATTGTCACCCAATTGTAGCCCATACGATGCAGTCATGACTGAGGTGCCTCACCTCAGGTCATCTAGGCAATAGCCCACTGTTGACCTTCAGAATGAAGTTTGTCATTGATTGAGTGGAAATGCTAAATTTGCTATTAAGGAGTACAGAGACATATTGTTTGTAAGAAGGGTTGATTGGGTGGGTCCGATGGAAAAGAGGTTAGAAGGTGACTGTGTGGTGATTAATTGTCAATTACCTAGCTTGGCTAGGCAATTAATTTACACCTCTAGGCAACTACTCCCCAGCCACGAGTATTAAAATCTTACTGCTGTTTTTTTTTAACAAGCATCTACAGCCCCAACTTAATGTAGAGCCAGCCTCTTTTTCCATGGGCACAGGGGTTTCTTCCATCCCTATCACAAATAGGTTTCTCCCTTTGACTGATATGAATAGCAACGATTGACTGCTTAATACCACCTTTACCAGAGTTAACAATAGGTGTGCCAGTCAGATGATTCTCCATTTATTGGAACTACCATACTAGAGGATGTGGAACTTAGATTTCTTTCTTGGAATTGTGCGGGCCTTAAGGACAAGGTCTCCGATCCTGAGTGGTTGACATTATTTCCCAGTTTTATTTGATTTTACTTTCAGAAACATGGGCGCAAGAGCTGTCTACTGTGGATGGCTATGAGTGCTATATGATCCTGGCTACCCATTCCCCTGGTCACAGAAATCAGGGGATGGGTTAGCCACCCTAATCCCTATCTCTTCAAACTGTAGGGTCATACAGGTCCCTTTTTTTCATAATGGGATCCAGATACAGTATTGTGGGTCATTTTGTTCCCAAGATTTTCACTTTTTTCTAGTGAATTTTTATAATTTGGTTTTTGACATAGGATACCAGATTGAGACCTTATTCCAAGCATTGTCTTTTTTGGAGGCTATGTCCGGCCCAAAGTTGGGTGCCTTTAATGTTCCACTAGCGTGAGATTTCAATGCTAAATTGGGCGCGACCCCCTCAATTTTAGACCCCTCTGTACCAGGTGACATTGCCCTGTGCCTTGAGGTTTCCCGACTCTAGAATAAGGCAGCTGCTCAAGGCTCTTGGGCAGGCTGGCCTCTGTAATTTAATGGAACTGGTGGGAAATCCTTCCCCTAGTAGGCCCACATTTGTAGGGTGGGGCAAAGGGATCACTATTGACTATATATTCATCTAAACATTTCTTGGGCACCTTTTTAATAGTGGGGACGTACATGACTCCACCTATAGTGATCATAATTCTACTGAAGGTAGGATGGTTATGCCAGCTGTCGATTCTCTATTTGATGTCCTAAGTGTGGTAGGATTGGTTCCAAAAGGTCAGGGCTGGAGGCTAACATGGTGTAATATACTGATTTCTACTTTGCTGGAAACTTTAGTTAGGTCAAGCTTAAATATGTTCTTAAATTCACTATTTACTTGTGAGGTCCCTTCTGTTGTTGTTCAGGTTGACTTCCAGACTTTAAACTGCACTATCAGATATATTATGTCTGACTTATCTAGGTCTCCCAGAGTTCCTTTAGTTGGCTGGTTTGACAAAATTGCAGAGTGGCAAGTAAGTACTTTCATAACGCCCTTAAGGTAAGACCAGAGATCAGCAACTTGTCAAGCTAGCCTGGGCTACCTACCAAAAAGCTGAGTGAAACAGGAAGAAACTTCTTAAGGAAGAAATGTGGGAGAAGATATTGAGCACTTGCAAACTGGGTGATGCAAGGGGTTTTTGACACATAGTCAATGGTAAACCAGCCTATGAAGCTTCCACCAATGATATAGGAACTAACACCTCTGCCCTTAAATGAGTGGCTCATTTTAAGAAGGTATATATTCATTGGGTGTAGCTGCTCCTCTGATTGAGTTTGAAGATGTGCCACCATTTCCATTGGCTATACATTTTGGGGTGGAGGAGGTTCAATTGTCCATCATGGGTTGTCCTTCAAATAACGTCCCAGAGCCTGACGGAGCCCCTACGGACCTCTGCAAGGGGAACACATCTATGGGCACCAATATTGATGAATATGTGAAATGCTGCTGCACTGACTGGAATCCCTAATTCTTGGAAATCTGTGGTTATCGTCCCTGTTTAAAAAAAAGGAATTTTAGGCAGGACTCAGGTTGCTATGGTCCAATTTCCCTACTCAATTCCACTACTTAGATTGGGTGATGTATCATCTTGCACGACATTGAGGAATGGGTTCATGCTAACAATGTCCTTTGCCCAGATCACTATGGTTTCAGATAGGGTAGGGGGACAATGGAGCAGTGCCTAAACCTAAATTTGTAAGTGTGCAAATATATGGTGGTAAAGAAGGGAGTGAATCACTTTGCCTTTATGAATTTCAGTTGTGTGTTTGACAGGGTAAATCACTCAAAGCTTTGGAGCACTCTAGAGAATCTTGGCCTGCCACAACCACAACCACTGATCAATTTCCTCCTTGCCCTACATATAGGTGTGAATGCTTCAGTCAGATTTGGCACTGTGGGGGCATGTTCTGACTCCTTTAATCTGTCAAGGGGAGTCAGGCAAGAGTGTATTCTGGCGCATATTTTATTCTTGCAATATATAAATGGGTTGAACTTTTTTTTGGTTACCAATGGTAAAGATATGCCGAGGGTTAAGTCCACCTTGGTGCCTTCTCAATTGTACGCAGATGATGCGGTGTTACTTTCTTGCACACTTAATGGTCTTAAAAAGGATGTCAATATTTCAAAGATTCATTTTATGGTCTGTGGGAGAAAAATCTTTAAGCTACAACCAATTACTATCAAGGGGCGGGTTGATACAAGTATGGCGTAATTTCCTTACTTGGGGGTCACATGTGATCAAGAGTATAACTGGATCCTTTTCCTTGCTAATTGATGTTCAAGTTTTAATCAAGCATGTGGGTCCCTTTTTATGTTTGCCCTAATGGTGGGTAGTAAGATTTACCACTCCTTCAGATTTATAAAATGAAATGTCTCCAAGTATTATTATATGGTTCTTCTATTTGGGGATATCGAAATTGTCACATCATTCAAAGGGAAGAAATTGTTTTTTGCAGAAGCCTGTTGGGCTTGGGCCCTTCTAGCACTAGTCTTTCTATACATGATGAGTTGTATCTCGACTATGTTGAAGACCTTGCTAAATTTATGGATCACCATTTGGAGCGGTGAATACACTGCATTCAATAAGGAGAAAATTGAGGACTGTCTTGGTTGTGAGCAAGGGCACAAAATCCCACGGATAGATTATATTACACGTATTGCATTATCCTTAGGGTGTCCTGAGTTGTTTTATAGCTTGCAGCTGTTAACCAAGGCTGATAAAAAGCTTCTTAAGGAGGAATTTCTTCAGCAGGCCAGAGAACACAGACAGAACTTGTCCTTGGGAAATCCATCTGTGAGAGCCTTATTGCTTTTGAAAACTAATGCCGATCCAAAACCATATGTCTTCTTTGTCAGAAATCCGTGGGAGAGATCGATCCTCACCAAGTTTAGGCTCGGAAGAATTCGGGTTAATCTTTGTTTTCCTCTAGGACAATAAGACTTGTCTGCTATTAAAGTCTGCTCCTGTGACAATTGCTCGCCTCAGACCCTAGAGCACTTGGTTTTACTCTGTGAGTATTATGATCCCCAAGCAAGAGGTATTTGTTGCCGTCCCCGAAAGCAAAGGGTTTTATGAATTTCGACCTGCCTTTCTTTATCTCCAATTGCCAAAAGATCATACTGTGGCTATGGCGGTTTGTTTCTTCTTGAAGACTGCCCCTTATTGGAACAAAGTGAAGTATGATGGGTTTTTATCATAATGATTTGGTGCCTTACTCACTGAGCATAGCCATGTATATTGTATTTCTGTCATTACTTATAAGTGGCGGTTTTAGGATGTTTATATATTTTTATGCTGTGATCTTATTGTTTTATGTTTGTGTTATTTATGTGGTTTTATTCTTTCATGATTATATTCATAAACAAAATAAAGATTATTCATTTATTCATTCAATTATGAAAAGTCAATATGTATTATTAATGATCAAAATATAAACCCCGGAAAACAATCAAACCATTTTGCTAATGAAGTTTCAAAAAATACGGATCATACAGCATTTGCTATAAATGAGTGATCAAGAAAATGCTTCATATTAACAAAAATTGTCCTCCTTTCATAACTGAGGTGGGCAGTCAGTAATACCAACCACTGTCTAACAATGAAGATACACAATTCTGCACAGATGTTATTGAGTAGTTCCACCTAATGAAAATAGGGACACCCCAGTCTGCACAGTTGTGCATGGGAGCTGCTACCGAAGCTTAAACCCACCAGCCACCCCTGTTGGTCCTTGGGACACACATTCAATGATCACAACATGCTTTCTTGCATAGTGGTGCATAGGATCATCAACCTCCTCATCATTAATACATTTCACTCCACACTGTTGGCGCAGGCTGCTCTCTCTTGTCCTTATACCCCTCCTACTCTGTGTTATCGCTTCCCCCTCCAACTCTCCAGTCCTGCGCCATGCTACTGCTTGTTCCTCCCACCCTCCTGTCCTGATCCATGTGTTGCTTACCCTGCCTACCCTAGACATGTTGTTGCTTGCTTCCTTCCACCTTCCTCCACTGTTGCTCCCCCCACCATCTTGTTCTTGCAGAAAAAAACAAGCAAGGGCAAAGGAAATAGTTCTTGCTAACATGAGATGTATTGCCTTTGTAAATGTTTTGTTTGGCCATGTTGTACAGCAGTACAGCTGCTGTGCAGCATGTTATAAAGATTTGTGGAGCACACTGTCACCAGGCAAGGTATCCTGGCGCTGAGCAGGTGTGCGTCTATCCACACCTGGGGTCCAGTGGGGCTACACATCAAGCCAGGTCTTCAGCTTCTTGGAGATCTTTTCACACTTTAGAAGCAATATAGGAAAAGGCAGAACCGCCAGGACTGGTTTTCTGTATTTGTATAAGCAGGAGTCTAGATGAGCGGATTATCTGGAAGGTTTGTGACACCATGGCTAATAGTAAATAAAAAAAGTGATATGACGTGGCCAGTGCCGACTACAACACAGAGCTCTTTTCGTTACTTTCAGTCATGCAGCAGCTGCGCTGATGTACAACATGACACTGGAAAAGCAGTAGCTCTTGCTTAGGCTATACCTATTGGCTTTGCCAATGTTTGCTTCCTTTATGATGACTCTGTTCTGCACTCGGTTAAAAAGCCTGTTAATGGAAAATTACACCACACAGTTTTTATAATCTATTATATTGTATTTTATTCCTGTATTGAGGAACTATAATGGATAACTAAGTAAGTGTTTCTACCTCAAGACTGGGCAGCTTTCATTCCTGATCATCAGTTTTACATATGTAATGCATGCATTGTTATAAATGTTTGTGTATTTTCTACCTGACTTCAGTAAATAATTGTCTGCATGTATTAACATAGCATCACTTTTATATTTTATTAGTTCCTAGGTATCAACATGTATTTAGTCTTTATCCCTATTTCTAATTCTCAATTGCTACTTCGTTTCACGTGCACATCAAACTTTTGGTGATATTTATAATAATAACAAGTTTATCACTTGTGGTAGACTGTAATCACAGTTTTCTCTGTGGCTCTGTTTGGTAATGTCACTTGATGATTTTAGACACTCACGCGGTACTGGTGAAGGACTTGGCCACCATTTTAGTGCCATGTATTCATTTTCCATAATCATGTATAACTACAGATTATGTCCAAGCTCATTATTATGTTTCTTACAGCCCTGAGGAAGTCAAGGAGATTAATTTCCCGGAGATGAAACACGTGTTGGCTGTTGGATGTTGTTGTGATGACCACATATGGAATCTTTCTGATGTGATGAACATGTATGAAAACCTCACACAAGAATAAAGACACTGAACTTTAACTCTGTTTGAATTATATATTGATTCTCCGAAGACCAAGAACCTAACTGCACAGACTCTTATCTTATTTCATACGAGTGCCCTGTTTTTTTTAATCAGTTTGGTTTTTCCTATTAGAGAAACACTGGAGGTGCTGGGAGGACCCTCCGTTCGGGAGCACCGTATTTACTATCTATTGTTAAAGAAATGTTTTGGTGATATTCTGTTAGCGCCTATCCCTATAATTTTCCCCCCTTTTCTTCATCAACATGTATTAATAACTGACTTAGAACTTGGCGGACAGTTTACTCCATCACAGCGGTGACGGATATCCCATCCACTGAAATCTAATTCTCATTGGACATAACGAGGTTTACAATTCGGCAGACAGAATAATCATCACCATTGTGATGGAGTAACCCATCCGCTAAGTTCTAAATTAGGCCCTAAGTTTTCAGCCTGTGACTAGGAAATAATGTGTGAAGGCAAATGAATGAACATTTCTTTTTTTTAACTGAGAAAGAGGGAAAGACAATCAATGTGGAAAGGTACCTCATATATTGAAATTTTAGGGTTAAGGATTGAAGGTGTAAATATATAATGGGAGGAGGAAGGAAGTAGCTACTGGTGCCTGGTAGGAGGGAAAGACATGGTACAACTACTGACAAAGCCAACAGGCCTATTTATGGTATGCTGAGGCCTGCGGTGGAAGCACATTAGGGCAAAACACACTGGAAGGAGCCAGCAGGAGAATACTGAGGGGCATATTTATACTCTGATTACGCCGAATTTGTGTAAAAAGTTTTGATGCAAATTTGGTGCAAACCTAACATCATATTTATACTTTGACGCCAGACTCCACGAACGTCAAAATTCAGCAGTGTAGGTCATTATCTGGATGCGTGAAACCGCCTTGCGTTAATGACATGCAAGGTAGGCGTTCCCGTCCAAAAAAATACTTTAAGGCATGTGCCCCTTATTTATACTCCTGCGTCATTTTGACACACAGGAGGGGGCGGGCCTTAAAAAATTACGCCCAGCCTGATTTGTCCCTTTTTTAAATGCCTGGGTGAGGGCAGGCGTTAAGGGACCTGTGGGCTCATTTCCATGGTCTCTGACCATGGAAACAGTCCACAGGTGCACTTCCCTGTCCCCAAAGACACCCCCTGCCACCCTCGCCCACCCCTGGAGGACACCCATGGATAGGGGACCCATCCCAGGTAAGTACAGGTAAGTAGAGGTAAGTATTTTTTTTTATAAGTGGCATGGGGGGGCCTATCTTGGGCCCCCCTACATGCCACTGTGCCCAATGACCATGCCCAGGGGACAGAAGTCCCCTGGGCATGGCCATTGGGCAGGGGAGCATGACTCCTGTCTTTCCAAAGACAGGAGTCATTTCAATGGGGGTTGTGCATCAAAAAATGGCGCAAGTCCAGTCAGAGCCATGATTTTTTACTCTAACCTGACTTGCACCATTTTTTGACCCACAACCCCCATTCTTCCCTACGCCTGCGTTGTCCGGTTAGAGTCATTTTTATTTTACTCTAACCAGGCCGCAGCACCGGCTAACGTCAATCCATAAATAAGGCGCCCGCCTGGTGCATTGGAATGGCATTAGCCGGCGGTAAATTGTTTGACGCAAACTAGCACTGGCACTGGTTTGCATCAAAAAGTATAAATATGGGCCCAAGAGTGCTATGGTTGTAAAGTAGATTGTCATGCAGTTCAATGTGAACACAGCTTTAGGTGAGAGACGAATACTCCACTGGGTGAAGATAAAATGAAATGGACAAAGTCGAAAGATGCTTACAGAAGAAAGCCATTGATTGAAAGGGACAGATCCAAATCCAGCCCTATGTATAAGGTATTCAAAAGGGCTGTATTGTACTGTAAAACACTGACCTAATAGGGATAGAGGAAAGCACATGAAGGTCACACTAGTAGAAAAGTAGTATGTATAAATGGCATTGCAACAGTTGCGGAGGGATAAAAAAGGGCCAAGCAATGAACACATTTAAGTGAAAGGTAGAGAAAAAGGAAAGGGACCCCAAGAATGAGAATAAAGTGCACAAAACCGAAAAGATGCAGTGGGTACAGAGAAATGTGAAAGTCAGCAGTTGTTGATAAAAGTAAATGTTGTGATGGATTTGCGAAAAATCAGAGACAATTAATGAATAACCTGTAGGTTTTGTGAAAAAGTTCACAACGCAAAATTTGAAATGATAAGCAGATTTTTTCTCTCAACAGCCACATTTTGTAGTTAAAAAACGGCCTTTTTGTTGGTGCATCTCACTGGGAAAATCACTGGTATGTGGTCATATTACAGAGAGACTTGTTGTAGGGCACTTTAGAATGCTATGGCCTTGAGAGTTTTTGGGGTAAGGGATTTGGGCCAAGGGGATGCCCAAAGGCCATGCCTCTGCCCAGAACTTAGCAAGAACCCATTAGCATGCTAAGTGGTCTCAGGAGAAAAGATTTATGGGTGCAAGGGATGCTCACAAGCTACACACAGTACAACAGGTTTCTTGGGTATGGCCAAAGACCAGGCTCACTGAGCTCTGCAGCCAGCGGATATGGGTTTATGCATGAAAAGGTGTTCGCACTACAACCTGAATTCATCTCTTAAGGCCCAAGATCTAGAGCTATTGGGCTCTGGGAACAAAGGGACTGTGTGATTGGTAAGGACCAACACTTTTCTTTCTCCAAGATGCTTCCAGATACTGTAGAAGATTGTAATCAAACAATGAAGACTAAATGCAATCATTTGATTAGGTTTAACACAATAAAAACCTGACATTTGTTAAAAATTAATTTGTTAATGCATGGTTTGGTTATCTGCTCAAATCATAAACTAGGCATTATAAAAATAAAGAAATTCCTATAAAAACAGTTCAATCCTTCTTATTGTTACGATTAGAGATTTATAAACCTTTTTCTTGACCACTGAAGAGGAATGTTGCCAGTGCCTTCATTCACAACAAAGTTAAACTTGCTTGGTACTAACAGATGAGGTACGTCGGCTGTAGGAACTCACATAGGCAGGGCATTCAGCTGCAGAAAATCACTTCAGGGAGGGCTAGTTGGACAGTGCTGAGATAGACTATCATGCCACTGAGTGTAAAGCTCAGGTGGAGCAGGGAATGAAATAAAAAGAAATGGGCAGTTTAGGGATTGGGGTAGAAATTTTGACTTTACTCGAAAGTGAGAATCTAAATAAGGTACCGGAACCAAATGCCAAGTCTCCACCTATTGCCGCCTCTCTCCACACCTATGAGGATGGTTTCCTACTTGCTCAAGTGAAGGGAAAATTTGAGATTCACACTTACGGCTTCAAAAGTTGAAGAGAAACAAATTTGT
Source organism: Pleurodeles waltl (assembly GCF_031143425.1). Lineage (NCBI taxonomy): Eukaryota > Metazoa > Chordata > Amphibia > Caudata > Salamandridae > Pleurodeles > Pleurodeles waltl. The sequence goes on from NC_090451.1 coordinate 480,626,828, forward strand.
CATTTGTGAGGTGATCTACAATGTATTGATGTGATGAGCGAGATGACAGGTAATGCCCTGGATAAAATATTGCTGTGTATCTAATAATAATTGAGGCATTTCAATGTTATGGTTTGTAAGGCAATCGAAGCTGTGTGAGAATGCCAGATCTAGTAGCTTAGTGGGCTAATGAGTTCATTGTAAGGGGGCTGTGATTGATCTCATGGTCACAGGTTCAAATCCCAGCCGCCCCTCTCAGCATTCCATCCTTCTGATAAAATGAATACCATTTAGTTGGTTAACAATAAACATCTGTTATCCAGTGCCGATACCCTTTTGGGTGAACATGCATTTTACAAATACATATGTTAAGAACAGATATCGCTTGTGGCAAAATTGATGACATCATTAGTGACATCACATACTTCACCATCAACAATGATACCAATACCGTAGGACTTAAAAGTAATTGTAGGAGTGGCATATTAAAGTTACCAGCTACATTTCCTTGCAAAGAATATATAGTGTAGAAAGGCCAAGGCTAGTGGCTAGTCCCTGTGCACCATGTGAGGTAATGGCCACAGCTGACTCTGCGTATATAGCGTGGAAGCAATTCTATATTCAATAAACAGATGTAGAAATAGAAATATCTTTACAGATACAGTGATTTCACTAGTGTTATCGATAATAGCAGCTTCAGTGTCACTTCTCATGGCACATGGAAATTAATAGATAATGCTCTTTTATTTATGGATTTTTTACCTGCATTTAAACTCTGGTGTGGATCAATCAAATAAAGAAACTTTCAAGCCTGACTACATTGCCAACATGTTTCATGACTTATACGTTATGGTCGCTCTCATGAGTGATTATGAATTGATTGATAGTTTTGAGAAAGTGGATTATTAGTTAGAGGGGATGTGAGCACTCACCAGGTAATAATGTCACAGTTCCTTACCAGGTCCAGTTAGGTCTCAATTTAAAACTGTGATCAACCCTTAGTAGCTGTGGCACAGTGGACAGGCTTACCTTAGGAGAACTATGTAAAGCAGTGGTTCTTAACCTGGGTCCAAGGACAGATGGGGATCCTCAGCACATACTCAGGGTATCTCTAAATACTTAGAAAATTAAAGCTTAACAGACCAATAAAGTGTATATAAAAAAAGAAGAAAAATTTGGAACTGAAAATGTTATAAATGTTTGATAAATGTGAGGGAATTTGAAATTGGAAGCTAAAACTGAAGTCGGTGTCCTAAGATTGATTTGTGGGAGCAGTGCAAAAACATCAAGCCAAATATAGTATGGCTGATGGGTGGCCTTTGTTGAATTTAGAAGACCTCTAAAATTTCTATTACAATGAATATTTATATTTTTAATATATGTTTGTGATTTTCTGTATTTGTGTATTTTTATGTGGTTCAAATGATAAAAACTGCTTACAAAGGGGTCTCCAGCTACCACTAATGACTCACTGGGGGGGTTCCTTGGATTCCAATAAGGATTCAGTGGGGAGGCCTGGATTACAGTAATTTGCATTCTGGGATAGAAAGAAGTAAAAAAAAAGTCACTGGTGTGAAGCCTTTATCCATACTAAAACAGTTACAAAGTAGTACAAAGCACAAAATATACCAATCCAATTTATTAAAAAAAGGAAAATTCAAAAAGAACAAATAAACACCAAAATGACAATAATCGGATGTAGGTAGGCGGAGATATGATTTTTATAAGTTTGAAGTAAAATAGCACTTAAAAGCACAATGTACAAGTCGAGGTTATCAGATTGTGCAAGACCAGGACAAGTCAAAGGTTTAAGCTGACCAGTCAGGTACAGGGGCCTGGTTTGTCTCAGCTAAAAGTTTATCTTCTGACCTGCACACTTTGCTGCTGTAGGGGACTCAGGGGGTCATTCTGAGTTTGGCGGTCTCACTCAGGGCGGCCATGGTCCGATCCACCAAATTCCAACCGCACCCGAAATGCCGCGGTAATACCATGGATACGGCCAGGCTGGAGACAGCCTCCAGCCTGGTGGTCCCGGCGGTTGTAATCCGCCAGGGCAGCGTTGCAAGACAGATTACGAGTTCCATTCGCCAGCCTTTCCATGGCAGTTCACACCGCTGTAGAAAAGCTGGCAAAATAAGGGTGCTGGGGGTCCCCTGGGGGCCCTGCACTGCCAATGCACTTGGCATGGGCAGTGCAGGGGCCCCAATGCACAGACCCGTCGCTTATTTCACTGCCCGAATTACGGGCAGTTAAATGTGCGGTGGGTGTGCTGCACCCGCTGCACTGCCACATTGGCGCAGGCTCAATTCCAAGCCAGCGTCAATGTTAAGGGTCTCTTCACCGCAGCCAGAATGACCACCTCAGTCTCCATAGTGCACAAGGCCCCAGAAGGTGGTCCTGTGTAATCATCTGCACCTGACATCTGATGTGCGGTATAAAGCACTGGCTGTTGTACCATGGCATGGGATGCGTGTGGCGCGTGGCCTGGCAAAGACTGGGCCAAAAGGGGCCCCATCTTTGCCCATCCGTTGCTGGATGAGGCTGGGCTGGGCCCGTTCTCTTGGCTCTTCTTCCCAGACCCTGTTCACCGAGAGAATGCAAACCTTCAGCCTGGGGTTTTGAAAGTTTGGTGCTGAACTGTAGAAGTCTCCACCTATATGCTGCACAACTTTTTGCTATTTGATCCACTGTCACATTGTTACTTAAGCGGTGGGAACCATTCCATTATGGGAAAAAAGCTCCCTGGTCTCAAAGGGAAGTGAGAAAGGCTCACCAACTACCTTACATCAGCCATAAGGGTAATTTCTACAGAACTGCATATGGCAGAAGACGGCATAGAAGCAGTTCAAAATCATCTGAGTCACCTTCCCCTCCATTTGACTCACGGCAGAGTATCCAAGACTGAGCTACCAGTATGAACTCAGGTGGCACAAATAACCCAATGCACACACCAAACGAGGACGCTCCAAAAGCGGCCTATGTTGCAAAACATAATAAGCATAGGACAGGGATTCCCTGTGTAACTCATGAAGAAGCCATCAAAATTGTTGTTGACTTATCATGACCTGTGTCCCCGAGAGCTGTACTGACATCTAAGAGGAAATAAGTGGATTGATTGAGATCAGGGCTAGTCCAAAAAGCAGCCCTCAACACAGAACATTCTAGTGGAGTGGGGAATGATGTCAATGCTCTAACTAGGTCTTTAACCCTCCCAGCTCATGAAAATATTCTTCAGGATATTGTTAAAGACACAATTAAATCATGTGGAGAGCCTATAATTTTCTCTGTGGAGAAGCTGATATTGTCATTCAAGGAAGAAATGAAGGGTCAAATTAAGGACCTCATTATGAACATGGCGGTCTGGACCGCCATGCCAGTGGTGGGAGTAATTGCCGCCAACGGTGTGGCAGTCCAGACCTCCATATAATGAACGTGGCTGCACCGCCACGTTTGAAACGTCACCACCACCAGGCTTCCACCACAAGGCAGCCTGGCGGTGGCGGCGTTTCTGATCTGTTTACACCGCCCTCCTGGGGGCCCCTGCACTGCCCATGCCGTGGACCGTCCGTGCCGATCTCAACGGGTTTCCCCGCCGAGATCGTAATGGCCCCCTAAGGCAGGGATAGTGGAAGTCTTGGACAAGGCACTTTGTGGTGATACCGCAAACTATAGCGGGAAGAACCAAGGTGATCCTATCCAAATACAACATCAGGTCCTGGAAAACAGCTACTCATTGAAACTCCTAGCACCCAGGAAGGTGAGATTGCTGGTATTATGATTGACTTGCAAGAACATATGAGTTGCTTGACTAAAGGGGAATCGAATGAGCGTGACCAGTTTCAGCCTTCATTTGCTGGGACAGGTATCAAAAGCAAATGATCAAACTTGCACTTACCCCCTGAATATGCTGCCTATATGCTTGTACTTCTGGGAGTCACACAAGTGAAGGAAGGAGTCTTTGAGGATTGCCAAAGCCTTATTAATAAATGAGCCCACTGGTTTACGAAATCTGCAGATGGCAATCAAGAAATCCATGGGAAAATAAGTATGGCACGGTGGATAAACTGGGTGGCTACCTCTGAAAAAACTGTCAAGGGGGACTGTGTTGTGTTAAACTTTAAGGATTCAGTGTGTGCCTGCTTTTTGTTATTACAATTAAATCCATGCCCTATAAATTCTCTACCATACGATCCCACCCTTGAACTCCTTTAGTCATCACCATACTAAGGAGAGGTTAGAGAAACAGAGCTTATCAAGTCAGACACTACAGCTTAAGTCACTACTGCCTCCGTTAGTCACCTCAAATCGCTTTGAAGTTTTGTCAAATCTATCTGAAAGCGATTGACGCCAGAAGACAAGTATTTCGGCTGAAGTACCCAGTTGGGCAGATTTAGTCACATCACAGCCCTCCAGCATACAATTGCCAGTACCCTTGAATGATATTATAACTGAAGTAAAGACAAACCAGGCTTTGCTGCTCTTGTCCTGGAATATTGTGGAGCCCAGGCAAAAACTCCATAATAAAGAATGGTTGATTTTCATACATAATTTCAGTGTACTATGTTGCCAAGAGTCTTGGGCGTTTGACCCTTTGTTTATTGATGGATGTAAATCATATTGTTCCCACAGAATTCCATCTCCAGCTGGTAGAGAAAAGGGGGTCTGGTTATCTTTGTTTCCTGCTCAATTAGTGATATGGAGTTTAAAACATTGGCATCTGGCCCATATTTCCAAGTGCTAAGTCTCAGCCTTCCAAAACTTACCAATATTCTCCTGACATATTTTTCTTTAAATTTCTTTTTTGGCATGAGCCAATGTTCATAATCCACAAACTGTGGAAGTTGTTATCAGAATTTGTGAATCACAGCGACTTTCATTTGTCAATAATTTGGGCTGCTGACTTTAACATTGGGAAATGTACTCACAGTGGGTACCAGGTCTGTGGGTTATCTAATGAGGAAGGAGCTGATCTTAGCCATTTTATGCATTTGGCTTACGGCGAAGTCCTAAACCAGATTGTCCTTTCTCATGATTTGTATTTTTCCTGAGATTTTAATGTTATGGGGAATGACAGTTGCCTAACTTTTGGGGGCAGAGGCAAGGGAAGCATAATTGATTTTGCACTTCTGTCCTTGGACCTAGTTCAGAAGCTGAACGGGTATGAGGTTTACCATGTCCCATTTAGTGACCATAATCCTATGATTTTAGATTTCTCTATTTAACTATCTCCTGGAATCCTAGATCTGTTAAAACCTCTGTTAAAGGAAGGAGTCGCACACTTGTGGTTTAATGCAGACTATACCATCAGTGAGAACTTTGAAAAAAGCCACTAATAAGATCCCAGGTGATATTGAAGAAGTCAGGGAAGGTAGGAACATTTATAAAAGTGTATTAAATGCAGAAAGCAAGAGCTCAGGCTAAAAGCATGGGAGGACCTGGAAAATGTTGGCCAAATGTCTGATAATTTATTTTGGGAAGCAATTAACCACACCTTTTTTACAGACAGATTGCCTACTAGTATAGCATTTCATATTCCTGAGCCGTATTAGGTTGAGCATTTTTCCCAAATTTTTAATCCATCCAACCTGGACAGGGACCAAGAAATAGGGTCTCATGTTGACTTATCGAATATTGAAGAGCAATGGGCATCCGATTGTAAAGCTCTGGTATTAATAATAAAACTAATAACTTGCTCTGCCAGTGAGAGGGCTCCACCCCTGATGCTGTGTCTATAGATTTATTCAAGCGGAATGATGGTTTTTGGGACCCACTAGATACAAACATTCTAAGATCAGCTGTTAGGGCAAACCTAATTGACACAATCGAGAGTCTACCATCCTGCCCGTCTTTAAAAAAAGGGATCAGAATCAGCCTACGTATTATCAGTCAATCTCTTTGTTAGATTCATCTATGAAAAGTTTGGGGTAAGTTAGAGGATTGGGCAGTGGCAAACTTCTTTTTTTCGCAAGCTCAATACAGCTTTAGGCCAGGTCTCGGGACCGTGGAGCAAGCTCTTAACTTAACTACAGTCCTTGGAAAATACATCAAAGCCAGGAGAGGTGCTGTTCATATGGTCTTTATGGACATCTTCTGTGTTTTTAACATGGTAGACAGAAGAAAATTATGGGAATTTATGGCCCAGGCAGGAATTGATCCTTCTTTGATTGATTTAGTAAGACTCCTTCACCAAGATACAACTATAAGGGTGCTTTATATCCAGTATGGGAATTGTACTAAACCCATAAAGATTACAAGAGGGGTTAAGCTGGGCCATATTTTGGCTCCCTTCTTTTTTTATTCTATATACAGACCCTGGAAAATATTCTTGGTTCTTGCACTAAAGACGTTCCATGAGCTGGCCCCCATGTAGCCCCTGTACTCCTTTACACGGGTGATGAGATACTTCTAGCCTTAACAGCAAATGGTCTGCAGAGACTTTTAAATGGTTTTAATTCAGTCAGAACCCCATGAAAGCACAGGAAAACACACACACTCACACACATATATATTACATATAAAACTTATTGCAATAAAAATGGATCTAGATTTAGAAATCAGTGCACTAATTCAATAGAAACATCCACAACTGTTTAATTTGAAGCAAATCTCATCCTAATTTTATTAGCGCCCACAGTATAACTAAGCACAGCAAAACACAGTTCCAGGGAGGATAAGCTTTACAAAAATCTCATGCCCTCTTTATAAGAACTAAAATGCTTTATTTTAAAGTACCAGCCATAAAAAGTGTGATGTAAAGTGCAAAAAAGCATAAAATGTACAGTTTATTGGGACCTAACTCCATCACATTGGCAGCATGGTAGGGATGGAACCCAGGTACCCATCAAAGGGAAGGCAACTAAAAACTTAAACTTATTTAATTGCAACCAAGTCAAATAAAATCTTGATTTTCGGACTGTCAATCCAGAGTAAATAATGAGATGATAGTTAGGGAGAAATAATTTAAGACTGAGTTCATATCTAATGCCTTCTAAATTCTATTCTCCTCTCTATATGACACAAATTTTTGTTTACCATCCCTTTAGTTTGTGGAACAATGTTGTCTAGATTATCAAAAAAGGAGTTCAATCTCACGGCATAAAAAGATTTTTGGCATATGACAACCAGAGTATACTGACCGCGGTATCTAGGTATAAACAGTCGACCAAGTTTTTCCTTGAAAAGACTGTCTCTGGAGTATTCCATATCTTGACCCATAATAAAAGCAGCCATGGTGACTTGGTCTTCTAACATACCTAAGCCCAATTCTTGATGGTTAACAAGGTTTGTGGTGCTCTGAGGGGTGGTTAAAAGCCTATTCAGAAACCTATTTGTAGCTGTTTGCAATTTTCCTGAGCCTAGATAGCCCCACACTCCAGCACCATATACAGTTGTCAACAAACATTTGCTGTTATAGAGCAAGATCATACTCTTAATGGGTTTATGACCAAGCCTTTTGGCAACCCTTAAAATTGCATCACAAGCTGCTTCCATCTTCTGTGCTCTTTGGGAGACTAATCTCCCCCATGAACCATTGGCACCCAATAAAACCAATACCAAAGTAATTGAAAAAAGGAGTGTTTACTATGTGAAGCTGCTTTGATCTAGTTTTCCTTTGTCCAAGTCTTATGACAAACAACATTTATGTTAAGATCAAGTTTGAACATAAAAACATTAAAACCTAAAATTAGCTAAACATAATCACAATTTCCTCACATTTCTGGGTGGGATTGCCACACCAACCCAAATTTCCTCCTGATAAAAATGATACCTCATTTGTGTGGGCGGGCCAACTGCCTGCAACAGGTAAGGGCCAAAAACATGCAGAAATGTAAGGGTCCCAAAGTGGGTCCAAAAGGATATTTTTTAAACACATTTTAGGCTGACTCTTCTTTGGGGACCCACATAAGTAAGGCATAATTTTTATTGCAAGACCGAGGAGAACACTGGGTGATAGGAAATTTGTGCTGGTGCAGTGATCCCACACAAAAATGTGAGGAAAACATGATTTTTTAGTTAAATTTGAGGTTTGCATGGGATTCTGGGTAAGAAAACATTGGAGGATCCATGCAAGTCACCTCTCTCTTGACTCCCCTGGGTGTCAAGTTTTCAGAAATGTCTGGGTTTGGTAGGTTTCCCTAATGGCTGTCGAGCCCGGGACCAAAAACGCAGGTGGACTGCTTGAAAAAACAGATTTTTTTGGGATAGATAACTAGGATGTCTCCAAAACACGTTTTGGGCCATTCACTGTGTCGGGCACTTGACCCACCCACATAAGTGAGGTAGCATTTTTATCAGGAGACCAAGGCAAAGGTGGGTGGTAGGAAATCTGTGGTTTATTTCTGTTTCTGGGATAATATGGCACATCAAGGGAAATGTGTGACTTTAGTCACATTTTGAACTTTGCAGGGCATTGTGGGTAGGAAACCTTGTTGGGATCCACAAGAGGCACACCACACTGTACTCTTCTGGGGGTCTAGTTTGCCAACATATCTAGAGTTGGTAGATTTTTCCTACAGACAATGCACACCTAGGCAGAGAAAGACAGAAAAGGCAAATATTACTGCACAACCATCTATTCCATTTATCACGGATGGTGAGTGAAGGTTCAGAATGAAAAATGTTATTAACAAGAGATTCCACATAAATGAAATGCACTTTTAATAGTTGAAGTTAAAAACACGGAACCAATGACTCACAGCTCGTGGGCTGTAAAGGCACGACAAGGCACCAACCGCTTTACAGGTCATTCACACACCTTTCATACGTGGCACACACAAGACCATTCACAACGCCAGTCCCGGGCCCAGCATATTACAACACTTACATCAACAGGCAGCGCCATTCAAGGGCCCATCATTTTTATACGCCATTATTACTGAAGCAGCACTCATACTGGCTGGCGGTTGATAGAGTAAATGGACTGGCATTTCTCTAGCGGTGTGTGTAGTGATGAGCAGCAACTCACTATTCACACATCACCAGCCAAATGTCAGCTCACACACACTGCCAGCCAAGTGACAATCCATGCACACCAACAGCCAAAAGCCAGTCCACACACACCTCCAGCCAAGCACTAGTCCAAGCACACCTCCAGTGAAGTGCCAGTCAATGCATACCGCTGTCACGTAGGCTCTCATTATCCTAATGAGACTATTGGATTTTTGGGCGGCAAGATCGTTCACAGTGTGGGGAACTAAGTCTGACCCACGGCGAAGGACCCTTGTCACCCCAAATCCGGGGTAAGCTCCGGCTAACTAGCAGTGCCTTATCTTTCCCAAAGGGAAGAGACAATTGGGCAGCCGAGCGCATGACATCTTAGTGCTTAGTGCTTCCCATGAAAGTCGTGGTCACTTAGGTCACAACCAGTTCTCTCATACACAGTGCGGTCTCATATATGAATGACAAAGGCAGTTTTAGTTTTAAATATTGGTTTAATAAAACGACTGCATTTTAGATAACAAGGCGTGAGCGGCAATAAACAGAACCATACAACACAGTAGGATTGAAATAGTAACGAGGAGAGTGAAACATAAGAATAATGCTATCATGGTGCAACTAGATTACGTTCTCTCTCTAAGTTATGTTTTGAGCACAGCATGTAGAGCTCTAAGCCTGCCTTTCAGGTTCCCCCAGGAGGACATCAACCCTCATAACTGAGCAAAAGCCTGTGATCTGGATCAGCATTGGCAAAACAGGGCAGTAAGCATCTAGTTGTGGGTACCTGGTCGGAATCTCCCTCTTACGTGTACCAGGAGTAGAAAGTGTTTTTATAACTAACACGCCGGTGTTCTAAGAAACGTCCCTACGTAAGAATGTGTACTGTCTACGAACCCTAAAGACTAAACTTCTACCACGTCTATCGGCAATGTACCAGACTTTATCCTTGACTGAAGCACAGAGCGAGCAAGAATGTATTGTTTGAGAACTTCAGTGCTGAAGTAAGCTAAACAGTGTGATAGAAGAAAATAAAACAGGACCGTGAAACTGGTTATTGTAAAATAACAGTGCGAAGCTAAATAAAATGCATCTAGGGCAACGTACGACAGAGGCCTAACACTCTAAGCAAACGCGCATAAAGCTACATTAAAAATGGCTACACTACACCGCCAGCCAAGCACCAGTCGACGCATACCATCAGCCAAATACCAGTCTGCACGCATGCCATCACATTTTTATTAACAAAAAAAACACAAACCAATTGGAAGAAAATGCATGACTAGAACTACTAACACAACAGCTCTAGCTAAATACATCACAGCTAATGCCAACTGCGAAATCTGAACAATAATTATAAGAAAAACAGACCAGTCAGTTTACTTGTATGCTCACAGTTGCTCCCAAAAACTCTGTTGCGCGTGGTACAATTTAAAACATGTGAGCACACACACAACCCAGGTTTAGACGGACAATCAGGCCAGTGTATACAACTCTCCTTCCACACACCTCTTAGGATACAGACTCTACATCTCCCACTCGGAAAGTATTTTTTGGGCACGGGAAGAATGTGATCAGGCACGTGGTGAACTTTCAATCTAACCACATTCTACACAACTCCAACTCCAAGAACTTTTGTACTCCAAAATGCACACAGGTTTGTGCACTTCGGCAACCTGACCCCAAACAGTCACAGGTGAAGAACTTTAATCATGGATGGTAGTCAGCATGTAGACATCTCTCCTGTATGCAAATTTCATAGCTAGACCTTTATCACTACGCAAGGCACTACACTGTCCCCTCTCAACTTTTTTACAATCAAGCTCTTTTGGGTAACCTTTACTGTGTCAGAGCAGATTGTGCCACAAGCAACAGAGTCCATTTTGACCAATTCCCTGAACAATTGCACACAAGTGTAGAGGTTATCCATGTAAAAATGGTGACCTTTGTTAAAAAGTCCTCTACCAAGTTCCCACACAATTTTCTCACTAACTCCAAAAGAGGACGGACAATCGGGAGTCAGTACTGGAATCTCTACCTGTATAGGCCCGTAAATTATAGACATATCCAGCCCTACTCTAAAACAGCACATACATCTTAATTCCATAACATACCCTCTTGGAATGGACTGCTTGAAAACCAAACGACCCTTGAACAGGACCAAAGACTCATCCACAGCTATTTCTTACCCTGGAACATAGATCTCCGAAAATCGATCTAGAAGTGGTCAAGGACAGACCAAATCTTAAAAAGATGGTCACAATCAGGGTGATCTCAATACAATGGTGAAGCATTATCAACAAAATGCAGCATCCGAAGCAGGAGCAAATACCAATCACACCTCATGGTTGCAGGAAATATAGCTCTTGTCATCAAGGGACTAGAAAACCAATATGAAGACAGTGACGGCTTCCTTATCAAGCCCATCAAAAAAGTTTTACTGAAGAACTTCTTCAAAGCATCCAAATTTGTGGGCGTACGCCAGCTACCTCGTGTGTGGCTTAAGTCTGGTACTGTTGTCCCTTGAATACTGTTCAGCATACAAAATAGTCTGGTCAACAATCTCATCCAAAAATACATCATCCATAAACAACCGAAAGAAATGTACAGACAAAACGTTTTCAGTATTCGCTCTACACCCTGTGGCACCACTAAAGGGAGGAAACGCTGGCTGCACCATGTTTGAGGCAACCTAGAGTTCAGCACTTCAGATGGGAAGCCTTTCATCCCCATGCTGCAAAAACAGATATCTCTTGCTACACAATCGGCACATCAGTATCCTTCTCTAAAACAGGCAAATAGGCACGCCACACTCTGAGTGGCTTAATTATCAGATGATTCCTCTCAAACAGAAAATTCACTGCCAGAATCTTGCTCTTCTTCCTCTGCATCAGTTGCAGAGTCAGTCTCATAATCATGGTCGGAGGAAGATTCGAAAAAGCCCACCAACAACCTGCTGAGAGGTAATTCTGTAGCTAGCCGTAATCCTTACTAAGAAAAGTAATCTTGCAAATAAGTCAACAATACCCAACACTGTATAAAATACAGAATAAATAAAGTGTGGCTTTATCAAACAAAAAGTAAAACTACTGGCATATAGTAATTGCAACATAAGTCAATCAATACAAAGCACACAAAAACCTATATACTGTAAAACAATACCTCTCACTTGCCAGAGACAGCTAGAATCATCAGCACCCACTCTGCACAGACAGAGCAAACACCAACGATATCCCAGTAGGAAGGAAAACCAAAAGAAAAGTACACACAAGACAACACAATACACATTGAGTGCAAACCCATGGAGAATTTCACACACAATGAAACAGAAGCTAATATGCTGCTATTATTATAGCATTTACAAAAACCACATTCCGGCTGGACAATGATACTTATTTGACATAAACAGTGCAAAAAAAACTTTTCTTACCAAACACATGCAGCTACACAAACTGCAGATCAACCGGTGCTGAAACTACAAGCAGGAGTCACAGCAAAGGAAAACAAAAGTTTTGCACTAGAATAAAAAAGAGAAATAAAACATTGCGATCACAGATGATAACAGGAAATAAAATAGTTAACATTATAAAACACTATGAAGTCTGCTTATCACCATTCACATGCCTGGCACACACATAGTCTGCCAAACACCAGAGCATGCTCACTGCCAGCCAACCACCACTTCATGAACACCGCCAGCCAAGCGTCAGTCCACGCACACTGCTAGCCAAGCGCCAGCCCAGGCACACCACTAGCGCTTACTCCAAGGGAGGGTGCAAGGATGGAATGGTGCAGTCCTCAGCCCACTGCAGCTGAGGACTGAATGGTTCCCCCCTCAGCACGCATTGGGGTTAAAGTTCTATTCTCAGTCCTGGGTTTAAGTGAGAACTGGTTCAGCAATTGGGGTTCTCCTTACAGGTCACAAAGTGAGGTACAGTCCTTCAGTCTACCTTAAGTCCATAGGTGTCCTTAAAAAGGTCTACAGGATTACCACATTTATCCCTGGCACTAGCTTGTGGGTGGGGGCAGATTCCCTGATCAATAAGGGAAAACATCCCAAAGAAAACCCCACTCACTTTGGCATTACATCTTGGGGTTTTTGCCCTAAACAAACTATGCACTACTCCGTCAATACCCAAAATCCAGATCCTGTCTTCCCCTGAGGTGTGTCCTGGGAAATGAGAAACTCCCCCTGCAAACCTGTTCTAAAACAGGTTCCCCCCAAGTGGGACTGATGCCATTCTGACTACCTCAACAATAGAAAGGGCAGGCATGTGTGTGAGTTACAAGTGCCTGTGACAGGGGATGCCCCTTTGAAGTTTGTGAAGGTGGTGAGCACATACCCTGGTCATCCTATCAGGGAGAGGTCACACTTCCTCCCAGCCAAGGCCCTTTTGTTTCTCTTTCCTATGAGGCATTCACACCTCCACCAACAAGCTACCAGGTGACAGTTTGGGATTAGTTCATGAGGCATGTAAACTACTGTTACTGTATGGGTATGAGTTTGAAGGTATTTGACTGGGCCGATAATTATTAGATGCATTAAATACCTCAACCTTTATTAAATTTCAGCAGGTCAAATCTGTCGATATTTAATAGGGGAAAACATACAGTACAGTATTTACCATAACATGTGGATTTTGATGTGTTTAATACCAAAATCTGCATGTTATTTTCCATGAACTCGTAATAGGAGTTATTTATTGCATCTGATAAATAACATACTGGTATTGTTATTTATAAGGGGCGAAAATAATACCTTACTCATAATCAGACCTCAAGCCTGCCAATTTGTGCATAATGTGTTAACTGTTCAGCTGAGCTGCAGCTTCTTTTTGCCTCCTGGTGTTTGCAAACCATGGGCATCTTTATCAAGGACATAGAATGTTTCTTTTAAGGTTAAACAACTCGTATGCTGCTTTTCCTGCTTTGATTTTTGAAGAGGTTTATCTGTTTGATGAAATGCAAGGGAAACTAAGGGGCATATTTATGGGGATTTGGCACGGGGCAGAGCAGCAAGTCACCTTGCTGCGCTCTCCTCCATCAAATTGAAAGGGCAGGAATGTGCCATATCTACAGCATACAACACATTCCTGTTCTTTCCCCCTGCACTGGTGCACCATGGTGTAAGAGTGTCTGTGTTGCATGCACAATTGTGCTCCTTCCTGCACAAAAACAATCCTGGGAAGATTCTTCCTCTTTCTACACATGCTTCGGAATGCAGCACACTTAGAAAGGGGAAAAAACGAGGAGCAATAAAGATACTCCTCCTAGTAATGCCCCCCATCCCAGGGAGGCATAAGGTTCTGGCACATCCCCAGGTTTACAGGCTCTTGTAAATCAGGGGGTGCATCAAAATTCATGGGTGTTGCATGGAAACACCCACCACAATACTCATGGAATGCTTCCCTTGTACTAAGGCAGTAATGTGCACTGCCTTGCCTTACTCCATATCTATGAGGCCATTCAAAGCCATGCAAAGTGCCTTTTCATTACCTCAGATGTGAGTTCAAGGCTTGATTTGCCATTGTGTCACAAAAAGTGACTCCACAGCGACGCAAAGGGCTTATAAATGTGCCCCTAAATGTCTGCTGTCAGCTAATCACATTCTGTACCATTTGTGAAATTCAACCAATTACAGTAGCACTTTTTGGTTTCCGTGCAATCCATCAATGGTTATCAAAATATATATGCCCAGCACATGGTCAACGGCCATTTTGTTTTTATCTTATGCCTTAAAAACTGTTGTACAAAAATACACCGAACAAAGAAAATGAACAAAATGGAGGAATACACTAAGGCCCTCATTACAACTTTGGTGGGCGGCAACTGCCACCTGCCAAGTTGTAACCACGCGCGGCCGCCAATGCGGCCGCACTTCCGCGGTTGCAATTACGGCATCCCCGCTGGGCCGGCGGGGATGTCAGCTGCAACATGGGAGCCGGCGGTGTTGTGGCGGTGCGACGGGTGCAGTTGCACCCGTCGCGCTTTTCACTGTCTGCTATGCAGACAGTGAAAAGCTCCATGGGGCTGTGCCAGGGGGCCCGCGACTCCCCTTTCCGCCAGCCTTTTCATGGCGGTTCCTACCGCCATGAAAAGGCTAGCGGGAGGGGGACTCGTAATCCCCAGGGCAGCGCTGTTTGTGGCGGAAAACCACCGGTCCCGGCGGTGCGACCGCGACGCTTCCGCAGTGGTTGTAATACCCAAGATTTCACCGCCAGACTGTTGGCAGTGCAATCAACAAAAGTTGTAATGAGGGCCTATATGCTTGTCTAACGTGGAGTACTTGCTTTCAGCTGTGTTTTCATTTTCCCAGCTAAAGTTGACCATGAGTATTTCCACATTAACTAAAAAAATACTTGATTTCAGGCCTACTAATTTGTTTTACCCTTTCGGCCAATCGCAGCCAAATGTGGCGTGAATATTATTATGAGTTTGGTGCGAATAGGTGTGTATTCAATGGTATGTTTACTGAAAAGAATAAAGTGATTGTTTTTATTAGAAACAGCACTGAAATGTTCTATGAGTGTTGTGACTTAACTTGCTTCGGAAGGTAATACTAAATGACAACATGTGCCTGCTTTCCTCATCTCTGAAAGCTTTTGAGGGAATAAAGCTGCTCCACTGGAAGAACGTGGCTCACCTCCTAAACTCTGACTAGTGGCCGTTTTAACTAAACCAGAGAGATTTAACAATCTATACAGAACGAGGAGCCCAAAGTTGCCACCAGATATTAACTGTTGGGACATTCATATAATAATCAGCCCACCTTCAGACACTGGTGGGTTGTAACTGTCATTAAGGCCTCCACTCTTTGTCAACCCTGTCACCCGTACCATCCACGCACTCTAACATCCGCATAATTAGGCACAGTTTCACATCTAGTAGCATTAATGAACGTTCATGGAGGCATTATCACTGCTTAAGTACCCTCCAGCCTTAGTGTGTGCCTACAGCTGAGGCTGCACAACTTAAATGACAGTAATTATCTCCAAATAACGCCCTCCGTGATCTATATTAATGCTACTGTAATACCTAAAGACGGGTGGTGACTCAAAAGAACATGGCGCAGAAAGAAGCCCCGGGTGGTCTGTTCCACGGAGTTTAACCCGAGAAGTCTGCTTTTGAAATCCGTTGTTGAGTTTTCATGCATTAGTCAGAGAGCTCTGCGAGGCCTAAACATGGAAAATACAACTTACTTATCTATTAAGTTGTTCTCTTTTTAAGTAGCTGGTCATTTCAAGCTCTGTATTAACAGCTCAGAAAAGATTACCAGATAAGGCTTTTTAAGTAACAAAGGCACAGTCCTTTAATTGCAGCCTCCTAATTTTACCAAATTACCTGGGAAATGCATTCAAAGCACACCCTGCGTAAGCTGTTACATTAAAGCCAAGAATGCAGCAGCGGTGACATACTTCTAATTACCATGAGGTATTATTCAGCTATCAGAGTTTAGCAGGCAGGGTAATTATGAGGACTTAGATTGCAGTTCAGGAGCACAACATTCCTTAATATGATATCAAAGAGGTAGGAAATCAAGGTGCTCTTTCTCACCTTCAGGGCGAATCGTGCTTCGAGGAGAGTTTTTTTTTTATTTTTTAAAGAAAGCTTTTTATCTTGCACAGATGCGAACCAAATGCTTCTTCGTTTCCGGAAGCCATACCCGAATTAGCATACATGGTTTACAAAAATGTCCTTGAAAACGTCCTCGTTTGCTATTTGCATTAATATATACCATCGCTAATCGTCAGTCTCCTTCTAAGCCCTCTCTCCCTGTCTGTTGTTCTCTATCTGCCCCTGTCCACCTCACTCGTTTCCTCAGGCACGGGCTCTTCCTTTCTTTCCCTCTCACACACACACGTTTTCACTTTATTTATTTCTCGCCACATTTTCGCCTCCCCTCCTCTCTATCGTGACTCGTTTCAGTGCGCCCGGCTCGTGTCAGTGCACCGATGAGTCATTATTATAAGGATCCCTCCTGGAAGTCCCAGTTCTCCAGTTTCAACTGGTCGCTGCTTATTTGGCCTGTGTTTTCAGACATCTATGGATTGACATGGGTGAAAATCCGGCTGATTTCAGTTGCTTCCTGTTACTGACTATACATGTCTATTCGCTTCAGTTGGTATTTGGTCTCCGATTGCAATTCTTGTTTTTTTCTGCAGGAAAAATAAAACGTGGTGTCCAAATAACATATCCTAGAAAACAGTTATAAGTGATTAACTGTAATTTTCACGAACATTAATTGGCACGTTTCTGTAAAATGATTACTTACATGCTGAGAATAAAATCAGATATTCCCACTGGGGACAGAGATAACATTGTAGTAAATTGTTCAGCGGGGTTCTGTTTAGAACAGTTATAGGTCCTCGCTGGTTTGCAAATTCTCTAGTGACAAGTGTGTACTCTGTTTGGACTTGAGAATTAGGACCCCGAGGACTGTGGCGGACTCAATGGAAGATTACGCAATCATTCTGGGAGGTGTTAATGTGTGGTCATTAACGGTTATGGGGTAAGGAGGTCAGTTGAATGTTGTATGCTGATGAATAAAGACGTTGACTACAAGCTCTGTGTGTTGCGTTTTTGTGTGCATGCTCCTGGGCTGGGAAGGACACGATAAAAAGCATTTAGGAGGTGTATACAAGCTTTGGAAGAAGTACAATTCCTCCTAATTACATCAGGATCCAAATTTCTATGAATGACACCCTATGCAATGGTCAGTTCAAGCAATTTATTTTGCTACGTAAAATGCAAAACTTAGTTTACTAGTGCAGATGAATACAAGTGCTAAAATCTCAGCCAGAGAAAAAAGTAATGCTCAAATATTCAGGTGTCTAAATCATCGATAGATTTATAATCAACAATCGTTGACAAAGTAAGCAGTAGGTCTTGCCTTTTGACTTTGTCAACCCTGATGTGTTGGGTTGCTCAGTGTGGTTCTGCATCAGGAAAACAAAAAATGCTGTGATGCTTATGTGTGCATTTATCATCACACGTGCACACTTGTGTTATGACACTATGACAGTCCAGAGATCACCATGCATGCACGCAGATGCATCATGATGCTACGTCCATTTTGTTTTTCTTTTTCATTTACTGTTCCAAGATGGCAGCCCCCAGCTTTGAGTTTATTTGAAAATATACATATATGTATATATTATTTTTTGGACACAAAATATATATATATATATGATGATGAGGAGCAGTGCAGTGTAGCTGAGCCACAGTGCTGCATGGTCATATTTAAATTTGTCAGCTGCCAATTGCACTGTCAGCTTGTTCTGCATTGTCTAATGCTTGATAATGTGGCTTTCAGGTAGTGCCACTTGTTTGAGTTCCCATAGTGCAAGTGTGACTGCATGCAGCAACTTCACACCGATACCCAGTTCTCCTGTGGGGTATTTTCCTCAGGGACCTGGGCAAATGGAAACTGATGCCAAAGCTTTTTTTACTTATTTTTTCATTGGAGCTTTAAATGATAAGATGTGGTCAAACCACACGCCAGGTTTTTGAAGTCTAAGGCCAGAGGTAGAAGATTACCCAAGGGGAAAAGCCAGAGATAGTCAGACAAAACAATGTGATTTTCTCCTACTACCTTGACCTCTGTCTTATTGCCACTGAATTTTACTTTACAGCGGCCAGGCTATCCCTAAGCGGTAAAAGTCATGTTGGGTTTGACGTTAATGAAATTCTAGAGGATCTGAGTATCAACAGTACAGTAAAATACCCGAAAAACAAAGCATCTAATCAGTTATGTAAGAGGCTATACATATATATTTAAGAGTATGCATGAGATGGTGGAACCTCAAGGTATCCTGCACTCATCTGGCCTCTCTTTCTGCCAATCATTTGAGGTGTTCAAGCGGTGCTTAATTTGAGCCATTCAAGAGAGGAAAAACATGCACAGATCAGAAAGATGGAGGAAGAGAAAGATGGCAGAACCATCAGAAAGGGAGAAAGCAGGAACCTGCAAGAGTGATAAGTGTCTGGTTGTTGATTAAAGACTACTACCCTTGTGATGACTTTTCATTGCACCAGCCACCAGCTTCTCAGCCAATCTTCGGACACTAGCACTTTTTCTTTAACAAATCAAACATGGGGTTCATGATCTGCAAACTCCAAGTGTAGGAGTCGAACTTCACAGAACTCAACTGGAACTAGACTCTAACCAATCGTATTGACTCCACTGGTGCCATATCCTACACTGTTTTTTCACTTTAAGGTTCTTCACTGAAAATGTTCACAAGCTTCTTATAAGGCTCTGAGCCTCTCTTTCGTTTGCATTTATGACAATTTCTTTTTCTAAAAAAATAATCTGTTATCTGTAAAGTCACAACAAAAGCCCCAACAAACAAACCCATTAGGACACATTGATGTGTGATGTAAAACATCTTTTATTGGATATGCCCTTCTTCAACCCAAAGTGTTCTCCCAACTAAAAAACCTATTCAACATGACCTCGGCCTTTCTAATATTGTGGAATGTACCCTTATTCAGCATCCAGAGGCCCACAACTGGAAATACCTTAACTTCAAGTCAGCATATTGGTGTTAAAGCACTATTCACCCTCATACATTACATCCAATACCAGGCCAGATTGCTAAACTAGCAGCCTACATTGACCATTTGGCTATTCTCATTGCTGGAATCCATAAAGTCAGATTCAATAATTTGCTAACAATATCTTCTTTTCTAGATCCTTACCTTGGGCACTCTGACTTGCACTAGAAGGCTTCCCATCACTGACTTTAGTGGTATTTGATTAGTTTCTTTATGTTACATTTCCTAGCTTATTAGGGGTTATAGTAAATCAGCTCTGATTTAAACCTCACATTTTTTTTTTACTCTTGATTCCTTTTTGAATTGTTGGGACCTGCACCCCTCAGCACCTGCAACAGGTGTAGACTTCATCACAGTTAGCGGTACTAAAATGTTGATCTAAAACTTCGAACAAGCCTCCTTGGTATCACTTTAGGGGTTGCTTAGCAATAGCGTGTGTGCAGGATGCAACAAGTTCCTCGCAGAAAAAGAAACAGACAACTGGGCCTTTTCCATGGCCAAAACGGCTTGAACAAGACTAAAAATACAGTAAATATTCCACAGTGAGCTTGGAAATTCGAATGGAGGCACCACGAAAACTATGATTACAAATCTCAGCATAGAGCTAAATAAAAAAAGCACCATAAAAACATCAATGAGCCTCAAAACACACATTGAATACTAAAATGGAAGAGGGTAATAATAATAATACCCATTTTGACAGTAATAACCTTTTCGTGCAGTGGCCTATTTTGTAATTTCGGTACATAGGGAATGCACGTTATGCCTATCCCTGGGGAGCTGTGAAGTCGTCCATGGCCTGGTGGCCACACATTAGTGAACGGTGACCGGCAGTATGAAGCAGCTTGTCCATCTTTCACTCTGCAGACGGAGTTGCAGCTGTCTTTCAATGAGGGGACATAGAGCGCCTCCAGGCGGATGCAGTGAGCGACTGCACCCACATGCAGAAAGTTGTCAGAGGAGTCCATGGGACGCCCTTTTCAAGGAATACACGGGGGCCAAGGTGACTGTGCACCATCGCTTGGTTAAGGGCATTGTGAACACCAGGGCGGGCACACAGCATGTGATGGAGAAATTATCAACACGCTGACAGAAACACATGAGGTTTTCTTTGCAGCATCGACTACTCACAACGAGAGAAGGAACCCTAGCAGGACTTTTCACACACATAATCCAGTAAGTCATCAGAACTGGAGCCCAGAACACTTTGAAAC
This sequence comes from Pleurodeles waltl, assembly GCF_031143425.1. Taxonomy (NCBI): domain Eukaryota; kingdom Metazoa; phylum Chordata; class Amphibia; order Caudata; family Salamandridae; genus Pleurodeles; species Pleurodeles waltl. The sequence continues at coordinate 480,647,512 of NC_090451.1, forward strand.
TGCCACAGACAAAACCTGAGACTAGGGACATCCCTCAGAGGCAGTGAAAGCTCAGCACTGGCATAAGGAACTGAACTGAAGAATACGGGGATATAACTCCCCACGAGTAGATGTCACTAGAACTCTCAGAAAGTGGGTAATTTAACATACTGCACAATGGAAATTTGAGGTGATAACTCTGGGGCAGAAGGCGTGTTACGACAGTATAAGGATATTAATTCAATAGTGTAAGCTGTTTCTACTTTCTAAAATTTAGCGCAAATGCTTGATAGCTTCGTACCACCATCCAATAAAATCATGACAAAAGCAGAGATATAAATATCGGAGGCAGAGCAGCAAAAAACAAAGAAATGTCATGCAATTTATTCAAATGGTGCAGAATTAATAAAACAATATCCATTTTTACAGTAGGGACCCAACACACCTCATGATATAAACCTCCAGTGTTTCATGCTTTTATGTAGCAAGCAAGGCACCAACAAACAGTGGCTGCTGAGCGTATGCCCGACCTATTACACACACACAGGGCACACAAATCAGCAAATCAAAAACATCGCTGTAAATCACAATTTGATGATTAGACAACTAGCTTGTCACCATTCACATTTCCAGCATTCATTTTTGTCCTCAACATTGTAACTAGACAATGGTAGGTCTTGTACGTTTTTCAGCATGCAGTATGCAACTTTCTAATAGTAAGTTTAGGTTTTACCTGTGCTATATGAAAGAAAGCATGATTGCTAAGGTTACGACTTTTTCAATGCTTTTTATCACAAGATCCACATACTCGCCATCACTTCAGGAGTATAAACAACCTCACAACTTTCACTCACGAGCGACTAATATCCAGCCTAGTGATATGATAAGTACATCAGGTATGTTCTCGCTGTTCAAAAGGGTTATGAGCTACCAGTGCCAAGGTATCTTCATTCAGTTTCATTAAGTCCCTCTTTTCTCGCACTTTGCATGTGGCTGTGGTACACATCCGGTCTCATTGTTTCCCTGAGACAGTTCTCCTTGAAAGCAAGTCTTGTGCAAGAAAAGGTATGTGGTCATTGAAGGGGTAAAGGAAACAAGCAATTACACAAGCTATGGATTGGGTAGACCAAACACCAGTCTGTCAACATGATTACCATGCATAATACATATTAAGCACGGATCTACTATTAACACATAGCAGGTTGGCTGATGTTACTAAACCAACAGTAAGCAAGGATAATTTCAGTCACAATTTAAGCATTGATCAAATAAAAAGGCAAGACCCAACAAACTTAGAGAAAGTACTATTTCTAGAATGAGATGCGGGATGAGTAAAATACAATTTTTAACACAGAGCTATAGGGGTGGCACCGAGGAAGGAGGATGACAGAGCACTATGTATATTTTCATTGTAATCATTGGACTTGGAGGCGAGGGAATTGAGGTCACTTTGATATTGGCTGCCTCATGACTTCCCCTCACAGGGAATTCAATGCAAGGCAGCGGGGTAGGGGCATGGCTGTGAATGTTTAAGCACAACTTAATAATATAGATGGCGAGTGTTGGGTATGTATACACACGCGATCATTTGCCTCGCGCATTTCTGTGCGACCGTGCAGTGATCGCGTGCGAGTGGAATGTAGAATGTTTGGGTGGTTTTGAAGGTTGCGGGGAGCGGAGGACGGAACCGGTGTTGGTAGAAGGGAGTGGAGGCAGTATACCGGAACTTACGATTAAAGGTGGATTATTCTTACCTGATCACGGAGTGAGCGTCTCCTTTTCAGTGGCGACAAGGGTTTTCCAGCCACAGCCTCTTCTCCTGTGTACAAGAAATTCCTCTGTGCACAGTGTCGGTCGAGCTTACCGGTACATCCTGCTCTACAGTTACTTCAAACGGCGGCTACAATTTCTGCAGGTTGAATTTGTCCAGTGTTGTGGTGCTGACATAAACGTCCCGGACGCACTGGGTGTGTGTCTTCCTGGAATCTAGACCGCAGCATCCACATCGCAGGGACACTTTGGCTGCCATCTTAGCAGCATACTGCACTGCTCATTCAGTTTGCGTGTCACGGTGACACGCACACCCCATCCAACCTACTGTTGGTTAACCGTGCTGAAGAGACATTCAGCAACCATTTTGGGAGTACTTTCCGTCTGTGCTGCGCTCCACTTTGGACCCCATCTTATGCTTGCGTGCCATGGAGCAATTTAAACACTTTGTCTATTATGTGAGCAATCATTTCTCAGTCTGCAATTGAATGTAATTAGCATCTTTGGGGATATATAATTAACGTCTTATTTTCTTTTATTTTTAGCATTCATCCAACTTCACTAATATTTGTGCATCATTGCGATTGATTACCATTATGCAGCAATCAATCGCCCCTCCTCCCCCTTTTGTTCCCAATCCGGCTTTACCTGATGCAGATTGGGAGCAGTGGAAAGAGGCATTTGAGGCATACTTAGACGCCCTGGAGGGTGAAACCTTTACCCACAAAAGAAAATTTGCAATTTTAAAACATTGTTTAGGTAGTGAAGGACGTAAAATTTTGAAGTATATTCCTAAAGTACCTGTATTAGCAATTGAAGGGGAAGGCGACGGTGTTGAAGACGAGTACCAAACTGCTATCAACTCGCTTGATTTGAGGTTTAAGAAATGCAGGAACGTCACCTTGGAAAGACATACATTTTACAAAAGAGTCCAGTCTGATGGTGAATCTGCGTCCAGTTATGTAGGGGCTTTAAGACTTTTAGCTGTTTCTTGTGATTACAAAGAATTTGAAGAAGAAATGATAAAAGACCAACTTGTTGAGAAAACTAATAATAAGAAAATACAGGAAGCATTGTTGTCCACCCCAACTTAACTTTACAGAAAGCCTTAGAGATTGCCACCAGAATTGAAAGCACTGTGTAATTCATGGAACAAATGTCAATCACTGACAACAGAAATCATTCGCTGCGTTCGAGGTGTTAGTTGTTAAGCCTAAATACAAAAACAAGACCTTCAAGGGTGGCAGTGCACCACTATCTACAGGAAGCAAGTATGGGAAAAATGTATCGAAACCTTTAGAGTGTTATAGGTGTGGTAATACTACTCACTTAGGTAATGCTAAATTTTGTCCAGCCTTGGATAAGATGTGCGCCAAATGTTACAAGAAAGGACATTTTGCGAGAGTATGTAAATCCAGCATGTCCAATAGTTCTGACAAACTTAACCACAAAGTTAATAGTGTCGCTACTAATAATTACTCTTCTTCCAGTAGCGAGGAAGGGGAAATATTTATGGTGTATGACAAGGAACCCCTGATTGGTGAGGTAAGGGGTTCTGGTGTGAGAAGACCATTTTGCTCAGTGGAGATAGATGGTGTTCAGGTTCACATGATGGCTGATTCAGGTTCCCCTTTCACACTTTTGAGCGAGACCATGTGGAATGACCTGTTCAGTGCCCGAGGGTTCACCTTAAAGCCTTCACTAATCCACCCCATTGGATATGGAGGGAAGTCAATTGATGTGGTCGGTGAATTTCAAGCTGTACTCAAATTTAAGGATAGTATTACGCATGCCACAATTTATGTAGCCAAGGATGACACATTCCTTCTAGGATGGTGTGATCAGGGTAAATTAAAGCTGGTGTTAGATCCAAATAATCCTGAACAAGTTGTAATGAGAAATGAATATTTGCAAGTGTCTTCAATTAGGTGTGATAAATGGGAGTCACGTTATCCGGAAATATTTAATAGTAATGTGGGTCTATTCAAGGGTTTTGCCCACAAGATTAAGATCAATAAGGATGCGCTACCAAAAGTACACAAGGTGCGGAAGGTTCCCCTCACTTTAAAAGATGATTTTAAGAAAGAATTAGATAAATTGTGTACTCTAGACATAATTGAACCTATAGAGTCCTCGAATTGGGTCGCACCTGTAGTTTTAGCCCGTAAGGCGAATGGATCATTGCGAATGTGTGTGGACTTGCGCGATCTCAATGACCAAATTTGGGTAGATCAATATCCTCTACCCAACATCTCGGAAATGTTATCTTCCATTAAAGATGGTAAAGTATTCTCCTTACTCGACATGACTTCTGCTTACCATCAAATTAGTCTACATCCTAGCTCCAGACATTACACAGCTTTTATCACACCTTTTGGTTTATTTCAGTTCAAGCGTATGCCTTTTGGGTTGGCGTCTGCGTCTGCCGTATTTCAGAGAACAGTGGAGAGCATGTTTAAAGAGTTGGACGGAGTGAAGGCATTTCAGGACGATATCTTAGTCTATGGTAAAGACATGTTTGAGCATGATGAGAGATTGAGTTGCGTGTTAGACATACTGAAACTGAAAGGTGTGACTCTTAGTTCTGCTAAGTGTCGATTTGGTGTGTACAGTGTGAACTACTTAGGCTTCGAATTATCAGCCGAAGGTATCAAACCTAAAATAAGTTTGGTAAAGGCCATTCAGGATTTTATGTGTCCAGGAAATAAGGACCAACTGAGGTCTTTCATGGGGCTGATAGAGTTTTATGCCAAATTTGTACCAAATTGCTCAGAAAAGACTTACAACTTAAGGAATCTATTGAAGAAGAATGCTACGTTTTTATGGGATACTAATTGCAACCGCGAATTTGAGAGTGTGAAACAAGAGATTGCCCAAGCGATTCCTTTAAAACCCTTTGACACCCATGATCATTCTATTATAATGACAGATGCCAGCCAGAAAGGGTTGGGGGCTGTTTTGTTGCAAAGGAGAGATGGTAAGGACGAAGTCGTTGCATTTGCGTCTAGAAGTTTGAAGGGTGCAGAAGAAACGTATTCTGTGATCGTACGTGAGGCTCTAGCATGTTGTTGGGGCATCAGTTATTTTAAACAGTTGGTCTGGGGTTCTAGGTTTACTGTTAGGACGGATCACAAGCCTCTAGTTCAACTTTTCACTGCCAAGGGTGCTGAGAAAGCCACTCCAAGGATAGCCAAGTGGCAATACAAATTGCGTGAGCACAATTTTAAGTTAGAATATGTACCAGGAAAAAAATATATTTTGGCGGATTGTTTATCTAGATTGTCTGGCTCTGATTCTTCTGTAGAAGTGTCAACAGATATTGGTTCCAAGGACGACGATAATGATGTTGTGGTGTGTTCAGTCACTGAGCTCTTGGATGGTGCGCTGGGCGAACAGGAGTAGAGGGAGGCATGTGAGGCAGATCAGGATCTGAAATCAGTCATGCATGCTGTCACCACGGGGTGGTCTTTGTGGTCCTCAAATGATGAATTCAAAGACAGGTACAAACATGTTTTTGATGAGTTATCAGTAATCAATGGATTGCTATTTAGGTCTAAGCAGATAGTTGTACCGGATAGTATGAAAAAGAGAGTTTTGGGATTAGAGCATGAAGGCCACATTGGAATGCGAGCTATGAAGAGAAGGGTCAGAGAAGGATTTTGGTGGCCGGGTGTTGATAAATGTATAGAGCATTTTGTGAGGTATTGCGTGTGTTGTGCCGTTAGTGACAAGTCTCAAGTTACTGTGCCAAGCCCAATAGAAGCCATCAGGGTTCCAGATAAACCCTGGAGTAAGCTTGCAATTGATATTATAGGGCCAGTGAGTTTGTCCTATGGGTCCCAAGATTATGGTTTGGTGCTTATTGATTATTACAGCAGATGGCCAGAAGTAAAATTTGTTAAAGTTCCTGACTCTAACAATGTGATCCAGTGGTTGGAATGCATTTTCACTAGGGAAGGTATTCCAGATGAGATCTTGACTGATAACGGATCTCAGTTTACATCGGCACAATTTGAAAGGTTTAATGAAGTTTATGGGCATTAGACATACTAAAACGTCGTTGTACCATCCTCGGAGCAATGGTCTTGTGGAAAGATTCAACAGGGTACTCAAGGATAGTATTCAGTTATCCAAGTCTAGTGGTCTTCACTGTAAATCAGAGTTATCTAAATTGTTATGGGCGGTGCGTACCACGAACAACGCAGACACTCAAGTTTCGCCCTTTGTCCTGCTACGCGGCCGCATTCCATCCACTAAGTTAACTAGAGAATGGATGGGTCAGTTTTGTGTGCCATGGCACAAGGTTGAAGGTGTTTTTGGGAAACGTTTAGCTGCACAACAGAAATACACAACTATGGTTGACGCTAAGATTGCTATTGATTCAAATAAAGGGGGTCACATCCGTAAGATTGATTGGAAGGTAGGGGATCTAGTAAGGGTAAAACCTCTGAGGCTCATAGCAAAAGGCCAATCCAAATTTAGTGACTGCAAAAAGATAATTCATGTAGGAAACAGTGCCGTTAAGTTGGAAGATGGTAAATTGTGGAACAAAAACAAATTATCCTTGTCTAGACCTGTGTATAAAACTAACGAGTGTCCCAATAATCATGTCGATGGTTTCTGTTCTTCCGGAAATTGGAATCCTCCTGCAAACCATTGTAGAAGATCTTCTAGAAATGTTAAACCACCAAAGAAATTCAATGACTATGCACTAATGTGATTGTACTGAAATTAGTAGGTTTAAGTATTGTAAGTATAGTTTAGTCATTTACGTTCTCCAAATATGTTATAACATGTAAACGATTTATGTAATTTTGTTATTGTTTTTTCTGTTGTTATGAGGGAAGAGATGTGTTGGGTATGTATACACACGCGATCATTTGCCTCGCGCATTTCTGTGCGACTGTGCGGTGATCGCGTGCGAGTGGAATGTAGAATGTTTGGGTGGTTTTGAAGGTTGCGGGGAGCGGAGGACGGAACCGGTGTTGGTAGTAGGGAGTGTAGGCTGTATACCGGAACTTACGATTAAAGGTGGATTATTCTGACCTGATCACGGAGTGAGCGTCTCCTTTTCAGCGAGCTGTCGAGAAAAGGGTCTATCAACAATGAAGGATTCCAAATCACAATATAGAGAAATCTTGGACCTGTACAGTAGAAATGTACATTAATGGCAGCAAAACCGGGCTCAAATGTCAAACAGTGGTGTTGAGACAGAAAAGTCCCCTGCACAGCGGCTTATGTACAACCCTACCCCTAGTGCCCCAGCTGCATGGACATTTGGATCCCTGGTAATGATTTTTGATCATGAACATACCAGGATCATGCAAGTGAGCCATGACCTAGGCCGGTCTCATGGTACTGTGGTCTAGTTAGACAGGAAAGGGTACACCGACTGCTGTCTTAATGGCGGAAGAGGGCTACTGCCTTCATCCCGAGTTGTGACATGAGCACAGTGGTAGTAGCATAGCTATTTTGTGTTCAGTAGAGTCAACAGTGCGAATAGGCCTCTTTACCTGTGTCACTGGAGTGGGGCCTATTGGTCCACTCCTGTCAAGTTCTGTGGCTGTGTATGTAACTCAGAGTTGGTCTGCATGGATTGTGTGTAGAGGCAGACAACATGTGATATTTGTGTGCATGTTGGGATGCATGTGTGTGCCTGTGTGTGGTACATAACAGGGAGGCCTGTGAACTACATTTTAGAAGCACGGGGCCTGGAGAGACTGGAGAGGTGAGGAGATGTGTTTTGTTGACATTCTTTAGAGCTGGGGTAGAAAAACACACACAGAAGGAAGAGAAAAAGAACACCCTCTTTGCACATCAAAGGTCTCATTGATTCTGAGAAGAGTTAATGGTCAGGAGGCCCTGAATTCTCTATCAGTGAGATGGTGGGACCGATAAGGCTGGCACTTGAGCCAGCAAAGATTCATGGGGCCAAAGGCTTCTGACAAGTGGAATCCCTGGATGCTCTTGTGGTCTGTGCAGACTGTTAGTCAAAATTGGAGCCCCTCCTACTGTGCCAGATTCTCTCTTTTACAAAAGGCAGTGCAGAAACAGCAATTCAAAGTAGTGGATGCCCCCAGCACAAATTTTAAAGGCTAGACACTAGATTGCAATTATATGGATTTGTACAATAAAGGTGCTGGGCAAGAGTTCTATACATGGTTGAACAGCACCATCTCATCAGGAGAGAGAAGATCACCAAGACTTCTTGCTGCTGGAACCAGGGCTGGGGACTAAGGCCTGCCAGTTTCCCTGCTGGGTGACGGGCCATCAGCCTGGAAGTCAAGAACACTTTCCATGAGCATCGAACACCAGTCCTGCCTGCCAAGACCACAGTACATTTTGAGTAAAGCGCCTCGAGTCAGTCTACCTGCTAAGGCCAGAGGGTCCTGTGACAAAGGGGGAGCACCTTGAGGGACCCAGTCCCAAGTTGGATTTTGTCGAGTGGAAGCCAGTGAGCAAAGTTTGAGACATTCAGTCCAGTCGGGACCTTTGCAGACATGCTGGTTGTCTGCCTGTTTCTGCCAAGGCTCATCCATGATTGGCATATCTGATTTACTAGTAAGTCCCTAGTAAAGTGCATTGGAGGTGCCCAGGGCCTATAAATCAAATGCTACTAGTGGGCCTGCAGCACCGGTTGTGCCACCCACATGAGTAGCCCTGTAAACATGTCTCAGACCTGCCACTGCAGTGTCTGTGTGTGCAGTTTTAAACTGTAAAATCGACTTGGCAAGTGTACCCACCTGCCAGGCCTAAACCTTCCCTTTTCTTATATGTAAAGTACCCCTAAGGTAGGTCCTAGGTAGCCCAAAAGGCAGGGTGCAGTGTTTGGTTAAGGTAGGACATTTATCCATGTGTTTTATATGTCCTGATAGAGAAATATTGCTAAATTAGTTTTTCACTGTTGTAAGGCCTGTCCCTCTCATAGGTTAACATGGGGGCTACCTTTAAATATGATTAAAGTGTAAATTCCCTTTGGGAGGGGTAGACATGTGGAGTTTGGGGTCTCTGAGCTCAAATTTAAAAATGCATCTTTTAGTAAAGTTGATGTTAAGATTGTGTGTTTGAAAATGCCACTTTTAGAAAGTGAGCATTTTCTTGCTTAAACCATTTATGTGACTCTGCCTGTTTGTGGATTACCTGTCTGGGTCAGTTTGACAGTTGGGCTGGTTGCACCTTTCACTAGATGGTGACACAAAGGGAGCTGGGGTGTAGCCTGCATATCCTGATGAGCCATCTGTGCTAGGAGGGAGGAGAGAAGTGGTCACTTACACCTGAAAGGGCTGTACCTGCCCTGACACAATCCAGTCTCCAACCCCCTGGTGAGTGTCTGGGGCCTGGCCTGGGAAAGGCAGGATTTCACAATCAAGAGAGACTTTGCTTTGAAGTAGGCCTACTTCAAAGGAGACATTGGGTATAAGAAGAGCACCCAAAACCACAGACGGTAGAACACTTCTGGAAACCAAGAGGAACCTCTGCCTGGAGAAGAGCTGAAGAGCTGATGAACAAGAGCTGCCCTGCCTGAGACTGTGCTTTGTGGAGCTATTCTGCAGTTGCTGCGTCTGCCTGTTCTAGAGGACAAAGACTGGACTTGCCTTCCTTCTTGTGAAGATCTCCAAGGGCTTGATTTAGAGCTTTCCTTCTGTTGTTTGAAGTCTCAGGGACTGCAAAGACTTCTCTCTGCCTGCACCTGGAGTCTCTGGAGAGACTCCTACCCTGCCAAGTGGTGTCCATCCAGTTCCTGGGACCCTGAAAGTAGAAGCTGGCACCCCATTAGTGAGAAATCCACGCACAGACCGCCGTGTGGGAGAAAGATCGACGCGACTCCGTTCTGCGGCTGAAAAATCGACGCGCCGCCAGCTTTGTGGCTGAAAATCGACGCTCGCCTGCAACGCGACCCAAAGATCGATGGCCAGGGCTGGAGAAAAGACGCACAGCATCGCTGACCAAGGCTGGTGAGATCGCAACCCGCGCTGCTCGGTTTTCGGATCATCGTGCGGCTTGATTTCTGATGCAAACACCGCTGGGCATGTAAAAATAATGCAAGGCCCGCCCGGACCCGAGAGTGCTGATTGGATCGACGCATTGCTCTCCTGCCGAGAGAAGAAACGAAGCACGCCGACCCGACTCAAGGAAAAATGACGCACGGTCTCGCTCATGAGTGATATCAGCGTATCACAACCCCATTTTGACGCACTCTCGCCCGTGCGGGGTTATTTTTTGATGCACCCAAGGTACATTTTCACACTAACAGCGTTAGCGTTGTGTTTAAAATTTCGTCAAGACTCTTTTTGCATTTTTTGTAATAACTTGACTTGTGTATTGTGGATTTTTTTCATTTTGGTCTGGTTTTGTTCAGATAAATATTCTCTATTTTTCTAAACCTCTGTTGTGTCATATTGTAGTGTTTTCATTAAGTTATTGTGTGTGTTGGTACAAATACTTTACACCTAGCACTCTGAAGTTAAGCCTACTGCTCATTCCATGCTACCAAGGAGGTAAGCAGGGGACAGCTGAGGGTGATTCTCTTTTACCCTGACTAGAGTGAGGGTCCTTCCTTGGACATGGGGTAACCTGACTGCCAACCAAAGACCCCATTTCTAACACTGTGTTTGCCTGAGTCAACCCCACCCTTGTTGCGAGAAAAGGGGGGAGGTCACCATGAAGGTAGGGCTCCCTGCATACCGGCTAAAGTGGACAACCACTTGTATTCAAAAGGGGACCTCAGTGGAACCAGGGCCACCACACTGACATATCATGCCAAGGGAACTGCTAGGAACACTTACTGATCACTGGAGGAGGATGTCTGACATCAACACAGTCATCCGGAGACTGAGGAGGCTGATGAAACATCAGAGGAAGACAGTTAGAGGTTGCGGTTCTCAGGGTGCAGGGACCAGACCTTGCGAAAGAGCGACCTGGTCATCTGGAGTTGCCAGCTGCCCTAAGGTAGGATAAGACTATTTGAGGCATTTGGGCATATGGAAGACTTGCACGAACTTAGCAGCTGAGCTTTGCTGACTTAATTCTGAAGGCCAAACAGGCTTTGTTTGTGGGGGGGCTAACAGAGGCCACAGCTGGAAGTTGTTTCCAGTCTAGAATGGGGTAGATGGGACAAAGAGACTCAGGAATTATTCACTACATAATTCTAGGCTGTGCTAATGCTATGCTTTGTGCCAAGGGATTAGCCAGAAAAATTAAATACCCCTCACTTTGAACCACAATCCTGAGTGGCACTGAGTGAGGCGGGCGAGTGAGCTGGGCACATGTTCAGTTTCTTTACTGACCGAATTCTAAAAACAGTGTAGTCAATGGTCATTTTTCTACCTCAATTCTAAATGAATTTGGGCATTTTTTCCTTCCTTTTTACTTGTCACCCCCCCCATCATTTCATCTCTACACCTATCTGATTCTTCCTTACTTTTCTCCTCTGAACCATCCATCCTCATTTCTCTCCAACAATCCATACTTCTCTTCACCAGTCTCTTGCTCATCCTTCCCTCCAACCATCCTCTTCCTCCCCACTTACCTGTCCACTTTGTGATCCCTTAAGTCACTCTTCTCTCCCTCCATCCTTCCTAAATCTCTACATTTATTTGTCCACCTATCCTCTTCCCCTCACCCTCCACTTGCTTCTATTTGGTCTTTCATTTAATTTTATTTTATGCATGTGCACCTCAACTCTATCTTTCTATTGCTTTCCAGTGGTTTTAGGTCCCGGAATATCAAAAGTAAAAGGTCTTAACCCCTATGGTAGGGCCCAGTAGCTCCTACTTGCCCCAAGGCCCTTTGAAAGGGGTTCTGACTACTGTTATTACAAGAATACTTGAATTACATCTCAGGAATAAATAGTTTTGTGTTGTCACATCAATCAGCTAGCTGATCTGCCTTTTAATGATATCATAGTCACCTCCACTGAAAACTACAGTCTAAGGGAGCCAACAATCTCATGATGTCAGGGGGAGTGATGCTTTCCTGAGGCATTCACTGGTTTGGAGTTAATTTCCCAGGGTGCACCTTACATGGAGACCTGGAGGTACGGTGCCTACCAAGCTGTGAAGGGCTCCCGCAGCACAGGGGAGTGAAACCTGCCTGGGCACACCAGGAGATGCGGCGAAGGGCTCCAGAGGTGTAGGACGCATGCTGGATGTGCACCCGGACGAAGACCAGGCCTGTCTTTGCCCTTTATCACCCACAAGCGGCCAGGACCCCCCCCCCCCTCACCGCTGACCATTGAATCCGCACAGACACTTTACCGGGTATGCCCTTTCCCCTTCTTAACTGCTTTGGATCTGGTAGCCTCCTGGGTCTTTTTCGATGGTTGTGACAACTAAAAACCTGCCCAAGCGCGTTCTTTGTGAACTAGGGGCCAGGACCTATAAATCTGTCATGGGAAAACAAAACATGCCGGGTACTAAAGATTTCACCCCCAGGGCCTCCAGTAGCACCACTCTAGACTCTTTCTTGGCCTGGCTTGTTTGTGTTATATTGAAGGATATTGATTTTGCAGAGTGAAGGCTCTCGCTGGAGTTGAAGGGTGGGCTAGGATCTCTGCTGGCTCTTCAAATGGGTCAATCAGGGGTGCAGCATCTCAGTCTCACTTGAGCCTTGTTGATCTGTCCACTCTTTGCAGTCCACCTCTTACGACCCACGACCAGCCGCTTGAGAGTACCTCACCCGATGCCCTTAATAACAGTGCCTGCCTGCCCTAAGAGAAGAAAAATCACCATCACAAGCAGGTTGGAAATGTTAAGCACCAAATCCACCCTTTCAGTGATCTGGAACTTCTTGAGGTCAACTTGGGTATCCTGGCCCCTGCAATGTCTGATTGGGACCGTGCCATAGACAAACTAAAGGACATTATTGCACAAAGTGTGCCCCCTTGTTGGAGAGGCTGACCAGTTTGGAGACTGCTGTTTTGGCACTGTCAAAATCCATCTTGTCCTTTAATATGAGAAATGACACCACTCCTCCTTCTGGTACAGCCAGCTCACTGAGCCCAGCCTCAAACGCAAGTTCCAGCACAGCTTGCGGCAAGTGCCCTGTTTGTTTCGTTGCTGGGCCTCCTTTAATGGACCCGACTACTACTCAGCCTACTGTACCAACTGTGGTGGCCCCTTTGACAGCTAACCAGGATGCGCGTGGGCCCTCTTTTAGTCAGGGTGAACAGACTAATGGAAGGCACATTGGGGAGCGAGGGGTGGGGTCAAGGCTGTGTAATGGGTTACACACTTTAAACTTGCCACTTGAGTGAAGCCCCTATGTGGCGATTTCGATGGGGGTGCCACACCCTATGATATTAATAGTGAATCAACGACCCAGCTAAAGAGCAAGGTTTGCCATTGGTTGTGTCAAAACACCATTTTGACATTAGGGAATATAGCAACATTTTGTTTGTAAGGAGGGTGGGGTGGGTATGCACTGCGTAGATAAAACTACAATAGGGGACTACATAGTAATCAATTGTAAGTCACCCTCACTGGCCTACCAGCTTGTCTGTTGTGCAAAATCATCCCACAAAAGGTACCTGGATATTAGAAGTTATTTGCTCATTTATTTCTATAGATATCTGTATTCATTGCCCCTGTTTTCTTATTGCGTGGGTATGAGGACCCTGGAGCAACATGATGTGCCAAAATTAAATAGATTTCTCCCCCTGTTAGCTTTAGACCAAAATGACCGACTGCTGGTCACTTTTGGCTCATCCCCTAAGCCCTTAGTCAGCAAGTCGCCATTATCTGTACCTCCGCAATCTGTGGAGAAGGTTGGCCGACACAACTCCTGGACCCAACTCTAAAGATTCTTTGCAGGAATGTCGTTGGTGTTAGGGCAAAGAGCAAGGACCCTGAATTATTAAACTTTGTTACAAATTTTGATGTGGTTATGTTTCAGGAGACTTGGAGCCAAGAAATGATTAACTGGGATGCTTTGAATGCTTTTGCAATGCAGCAACCTCTGCCACTGGGAACATAGCATGTGGGTGGTTGGCCACAATGGTTCAAATTTCTAAAAACCTTAAGCTTACCCCTGTTCCCCCTCACAAACATTGGGATTCAGATTCTTTGGGTAGTTGTCTCCCGAGAGTCAGATTGAGGTTCTATTCTAAGTTTTATCAATTCTCAAGGCTAGATCTCTAAACGATTTCAAATGTTTTAATGTCGTCTTAGGTGGCGACATTAACACAAAGGGGGTCATTCTGACCCCAGCCGGCAGCGGTATCCGCCGGCCTGGCTGGGGCCGCCAGAATACCGCTGCGCGGTCAAAAGACCGCCGCGGGTATTCTGGGTTTCCCACTGGGCTGGCGGGCGACCGCCAAAATGCCGCCCGGCAGCCCAGTGGGAAACACCCTTCCACAAGGAAGCCGGCTCCGAATGGAGCCGGCGGAGTGGAAGGGGTGCGACGGGTGCAGTTGCACCCGTCGCAAATTTCAGTGTCTGCTATGCAGACACTGAAATTCAAAGTGGGGCCCTCTTACGGGGGCCCCTGCAGTGCCCATGCCATTGGCATGGGCACTGCAGGGGCCCCCAGGGCCCCTACGACACCCCATACCGCCATCCTGTTCCTGGCGGCCGAACCGCCAGGAACAGGATGGCGGTATGGGGTGTCGGAATCCCCATGGCGGCGCAGCAAGCTGCACCGCCATGGAGGATTCCTTAGGGTAGCGGAAAACCGGCGGGAGACCGCCGGTTTTCCCTTTCTGACCGCGGCCAAACCGTCGCGGTCAGAATGCCCTTGAGAGCACCGCCAGCCTGTTGGCGGTGCTCTCGCGGTCGTTGACCCTGGCGGTCAATGACCGCCAGGGTCAGAATGACCCCCAAAGTTATGCACTAACCAAATCACTGGTAACCCCTCTTTAAGTTGGGACATGCCATTTTGCCAGTTATCATCTAACCACAGGGGGAGAAAGTTGTTGAAGGTCTTGAGACATGCAGGTCTCTGTAGTTTGATACCCTTGGGGCCTGACTCGTCGGATCAACTTTCCACCTTTGTTGGTAGGGGGAAGGAGACCACTATTGATTATGTGTATGCCTCTTGGCTCTTAGTATGCATTATCTGCCCGGGGCTGGTCCTAGAGTCATGCCATAGTGACCATAATCTTATCAAAGTAAGGGTGGCAATACTGGCTAGGGGTAGTTCTAATTCAGTTTATGGTCTTTAAGACTTGATTTCCCAGGACAAGGGCTTAAGAGTAAAATGGTGAAGACTCTTAATCCCGAGATTGACAAAAACCATTATCAAGTCTAATCTAGATATTATTTTAGAACTTATATTATCCATTGCCTCTTTCAGCTCTTGAAGACTTTAGTGTCTTAAATATCTCTATTTATGTCATCATGAGGGTAATGTCTGAGGTTGGAGTTCAGCTCACACTGCCTGGTTTATTAGGACTTGCATGGTGGCAAATAGGAAGCTCTATGAGGCTGTAAATTCAAACCCCTGTGACCAGACAGATATTGCAGCAGTTAGGAGGGCCAACAAGAACACAACCTGGGAATAAAAATTAGCCCTTAAGGAAGCATCCTAGGAGAAACTAAGATCTACCTGTACTTGGGGGGGATTCTATGGGATTCTCGCCTATTATCAACTAAGCATCTTTGTGCGGCTGTGCCTGACAGCATCGTTCCTCTATGACTACTGATCAGGGAGTGACCCATTTCTGGAAGGTATACATGCCACATGAGACTGTGTCAGGGACTGCTGAGGAGGATGATTATCCTTTTCCCCTGAACATCAGTTTTGCTGTTTTGGAGGTCCGTGCCACCATCCTAGCCACCCGCTCAAATAAAGTTCACAACCCTGACAGGATTCCTATGGACCTCTACAAGGGTAAGGTCTCCTTCTGGGCCCTTGTTTTAACTAATGCCTTAAATGCGGCTGCCCAGGTCAAAATCGCCCCCTTCTTGGAAATCTGGAGTGATTGTCCCTGTCTTTAAAAAGGGTAACCAACAGGACCCTAAGGTTACCGCCCCATTTCACTGCTGGACTCAGTTATAAAGGTCATGAGGCATTTTACTTTGCAGCGCATAGAAGGCTGTGTCAGTACAACATTCTTTGTTCGGCCCAGGACTGCTTCAGGGAAGGAAAGGGTACTATGGAGCAGTGCCTGAATCTTAATTTACTGATTGGTAAATATGTGATTGTCAAGCAGGAGCCAATTTGTTCAAGCCTTCATGAACCTTAGGTGTGCATTTGATCGTGGATTGCCCTCCCCTTTAGTTGATTTTTTAAGAGCTCTTCATTCAGATGTCAGTCCCTCCATTACATATACGGGGTGGGGGTTAATGCACTGATTCCTTTAGTCTTCAGCATGGGGCTAGACAAGGCTGCATGTTGGCACCTATCTTTTTTCGCCTATGTATCAACGGTCTTAATCACTATTTGACTGCAAATGAGAAAGACCTGCCCACACTAAATTCGGCTTATATACCATCTTTGTTGTATGCGGATGATGAAGTCTTGTTGTCTTGCACTGCAAATGGCCTCAAAGAACTTGTTGATTCATTTGTTAGTTTTATGGACGGTTTGGACACGAATACCAAAACCAGATCTATAGTTATTAAGGGGAAGACTGTAACCAGGGTGGCATCTTTTTCGGATTTGGGAGTTACTTTTGACCAATTTAACTTGGCAACTGGCAACTTTGTGTTTCAAAGTGATGTACTTGCTTAAGCCAGGCTTACGGTGCTCTGCTTAAATTTGGGCTCACTGTTGGTAACAAACCAGTTCTGTCCTTGTTGCCGACATGTAAAATGAAGTGTCTCCCCTTGCTCTTGTACAGAGCTGCTAGCTGGGGGTTTAGTAACTGCAGGGCCATTGAAAATGAGGCGAACCGCTTTTGCAGGAGGCTATTGGATGTGGGACCTTCAAGTTCCACACGTTTTTGGTGCATGATGAATTGGGTGTGGATTTTGTAGAGGATCATGTGAAACTAACCTCGTTGCTATTGTAGATTTCAGTGTGGAGTGGTGAATTTACAGCTTAGAACAGGGATATTATAGAGGACTGCCTTGAGTATGTGCATTGTCATAAAATCCCATGATTAAAGTATGTTAAGTCTGCTGCCCAGTCTCTAGGTCGCTCTGATTTCTTTAGTAATCTGTAGCGCATTAGTGAGAAGAACAGAAAGATAATCAAGGAGACATTTATGATTTGTGAAAGAGAAGAAAGGGAAAATAAGGCCCTTGCTAAACCTGTTACCCGCTCCCTTTTGCTCCTGAAAAGGGTGGATGAACCCTACATCACCTTTGTTAGGAGCCCTAGTGATAGATTCCTTTTAACTATGATCCGCATGAGTTCAATTCGAGCCCACATAATATGAACCCAATGCAATCTTGGTGTGCCCCTGTGATGGCTGTTCGCCCCACACGCTAGACCATCTTGTTCTGTAGCTTCTATGACTTTTTGCGAGGCAGGTTTTTGCTGCCAATTCTGAAGTGTAGGAATTTTCGGCAATTATGGCCAGCTTGCTTGTATTTGCAAATGTTAAACACCCAGGTGGTGGGGCAGGCCGTGTCCTCTTTTTTAAAGGGTGCATTGAACTGGAAAAAGGTCTTGAATTTGTAACCCTTTGGGAACTATTTTAATTTATCAGTAGAATGGATACATGGCTATTTTTTTTTTCTTAACCGTTTGGGCACTGTTTTAACTTATGAGCTGACTAGATACATGGGTATTTATTTCTTTTTGTAGGTTTTCATAAAATGTATTAACTTGCTGGGATTTTAATGTGTATTTTTAAATATGTCTGTTTTTATTGAATATTTTTTCTCTTTTATGATTATATTTTTTTATAATCGAACAAAAATGTCTAATCTGAATCAGAACCTTTAATTTCCTATACACCCTCTGGGTCAATCAATCCTATGTTCCATTAAATTATATGTCATTTCTGTAGTTGGTTGGTAATTGTAGGCGTTTGTCTACTAATTGGTCGATGTCTTAAGATGAAAATTCACGAAAGTTACTGCTATGTGATTACAATACAGTGCAAAACTAAACCTATTTTCTTTGTGTCAACATTATCTGCTGTCATTGATGTCTATTAGGGGAAACATGGGAAAGCTGCTGATACATCTGGTGTGACTTTTATTTAATCACTTGCAATGTCCTTGAAAACCTTGTCCTGATGGTTTATAAAACCAGCAGAACAGAAAGCAAAGTAGGTTCTACCAATCATATATTATTTCTATAGTTACCACTTTTTCCTATGCCCACACCCCTCAGCAGTAAATAAGGGACTGCTAAGGAATAACCACGTGATGTCATCAGGAAAGGGTCAATTGTTGTGTGTTCGCACTTCCATTGCCCCTCACATGTTGGCGCATCGATGTCTATGCCTTTGTGTCCACAATTATTTTCTTCACCTCTTAAATCACAATGTTTTGATTTGGTCTAGTTTTGTATATTTTTCTAGAGACTGTTAACAGTTTTAATAATTTTTCAGCCGAATAAGCCAAAATTTCAATAAATCATGTAACCAAATGTATCGTCACATTCATTCCTTTGTGTTTATAACACTGAATGATGTTCAATGATTTGCTCTTGCGCTGGATAATCATTTAAACAACATGCAGCTTCACGTTCACTCTTCTTTTGAATATTTTGTCTAGGAGCGTGAGTATTTTCGTGCATGTCACACTATGAGTGAATGTAATAAGATCTTGATTTGCTGTATTAATGCTGAAGGGCCCAAGGAAATAACATTGTATTCATCCATTTACTATTTTTAGATTACCCATTATAAGCGCCCTGCTAATTGTTTTTTTCTTCTCTCAAATCAGCAGGAGACCTAATTATAGTTGTGTCTTGAGTTTATGAGAGCGTTTTTGTTAAATTGCAGCAATTGCCTCTTTCTACTTTCATTGAAAAGATAGCTTGGAGGTCTAATATGGAAATAACACAAACCTTGAGTTCCATTTTCAGAATATAATTAAGGGTTTCTGCGTTTAAAATTCATTTTCAAGCTGATTTCATATTGTGTGCTTAAATGCATTCAAATTGGCTTACCGGAGTGCCTGGCAGAGGGAGGGAAAGTATGCTCTTAGCAATCTTTTGAAGGAGATGATGGCGCTGGTAACGTCCATCATTTTACCAGTATAGAAATCACAGATACTTTCAATGAGACAGAGTGGGTGAGAAAAAAGAAAGTTAAAATGGAAGAGAGAAACAGTGATGTCCTTTTCCTGAAAAATGTTTTTATGACCTACTCAATCGTATTTCACAATGACAGAAGCCTTGTGAGAATGCTGGTTGCAGTTTGATATACAAGTAGGCATAGGAATGTGATATCTAGAGCTCAGAGGCTAATTGATGGGGTCTTTTGCAGCGCTAAATAAAAAAATAAAAAATAACATGTACAAATCTGGCCTGCTTTAGGACTCTTCCAAGGAGCAGGCTGAAGCCTAAACAGAAGTAGGCAGTTGGCTCCCTGTACTAATGCCCTAAAACACTCTGGCAATTATTGCCAGAAAAAAAGAGAACCTGGGTTCAGATAACACCCAACGTGTTAGATCACAGAAGCTTTGTTCACCATCCAATTTTAACATAGCCAGGTAGGGAAGAATGCTAGGGTGGTGCTCCCAGCTTTGAGGTGGTGTTCTCAATCCTGAAATGCATCCAGCATTTAGTGAGAACACAGTAGGTGAGGTGAATCCTTAGATGTTCTTTACCCCAGGTGAGGGCTGGGAGCTGGTGGGAGACTGCTCCCATTACACCTGCACACCAATCCCCTCTTTTAGTCTTTAGGATTATCTTCCTGGTTGTAAAAACGCCCTTCAGGGAAATGGAATCCCACGGATCCCTATTTTTCAGGGGAATGTTTACAGCTCCCTGTGTCAGCACATTAGTCTATTATCCTCTAGGAAGAAAATACTTCCTAATGTACTAGCATTAATATTTGAAGAAGGGGCATAGTTGACTAGACTCCAAGGTAGCCACAGAGCCTTGGATCCCGGCTCTCTTTAGAGAGCCTGGTGACTTGGAAGGCCGTGGCAGCGAACCCCATTACGGATGTGTGGTCTCATGCAAATTATTGAGCTGCTGAGATTGGCTCACCCGGAAGCTCAGCCTAAACCGACAGTGCAGTAAAGACAGGATGCAGCGGAGCCAACACTGGCCCACATTTTCACTGCTGTGAGGGGTGTTCTGAAGAGTGCTGATTAAAAGCTAGCAGAGGGTACTTATGGTGAATTCTCTGTCACCTGCAGCAGAAGGGGAGCAGCATGCATACATCGAGGCTGCTAGGGTGTGCAGTCCGGGGGGGCGAGGGCTGTGGAGGAGAGTCATGCTGTATGGCTTCCTGTTGTGTTCTGCCATGATGTATTGGAGCCCACACCTGCTCTGTTGGTGCCTGAACGGAATATCTGTCCATGGGTCGAGAGAAAGTACTTTTGCGTGATCTATGAATTACCTGAGAGCTATACAGGATGCACTAGCCCTCACTCTTACAGGTGAAAGAGAGGCACTATAGCAGAGTGGGAGAACAGTAGGGCAGAATATTCAAACTTTTATGCCAACAGACAGGGACAAAAACATCTCTTTGTTGAATCTAACCTGTATTATGTAGCATACTGCTAAGCTCTATTAGTGCCCCAAGAGAAGACACTGACAAAAAGACCAAAAGTAGTGAAGTAGTGGAGCAGACTCTGGAGATGATGAAGGACTATAAAGGCCTCACATTGGGGGCTGGGCAGAGGCACTTAACTCAGACGTCCACTAGCAGGCTCTAGCGGGCCAGTGGCACGAAACAAACATGTGTATGGACGACCTGGATGCTTTCAGTGCTAGTGCAACTGAAGGTACCCTGATACTTCACTAGTGACTTAAGGCTCTAGACTGTCCGATGCGCTGTGCCCAGCATAGTGTTCTGGGTGTTGTTATAACCCATTAGTTGATTCTCTCCCTTCAGTGTTATGTAGACTGAAACAGGACATTCAGGAGCTTCAAGTTGTGCCTTTGTCCAGGTGTGATATTACCATATTCTCTGTGTATTTATGTGACATTTTAATGAGTGACACTTTGTGGGACAAACTAAGTAGGTAAGATCAAGTAATTAGATAAATAAAGGAAATTATAATCTTTTGTCAATGTAATGGTCATACGATCGTCTTAAAACAGCCCAGAATGCAACATGCTGTTTGCTGGAAAAAATAGACTGTACAGAGGTACTCACACGTGACCTGGGGATGCCTGATAGATGAATTTCAAATTTTGCAAATTGTTCCGTATAAAACGTATCACCGGAATAATCATCAAACATGTCACTTAAGTCCAACTAAAATGAACAAAGATTGCAATCACAGTATTCATTATGTTGTCAAATTACTGTTTAGGAATGAACTATCCATTTCTCAACTTAAAAAACTAAGAAAATTAGAAACTAGCAACTTATTATTAAAAACATGGATCTTCTTGACCTCAGATGGATGAAAGGTAAAGTGGTTCTTGCCAAGATTTTAAACTGTGACCTCCAAGTGTTGTCCAACTATTTGCAGAAGGGGTCCAAACTACTGAGTAACCTTACAGTAAACGTATAGTGACATCATATATCCACATCCCAGTTGAGTAGCTAACTTTACAACAAAGTTCCGTGAAACAGACAATCGTGTACTAAGAGGGACAGCATGCAGGGCTGAGCATGTGAAGTCTGTAAACAGCCTGCTCTCCATGTAACTGACTTTAAAGGTTGGCTTGTCTGAATTAAAACTATCACATATTCAATATGTTTTGTTTGGCCCGGTGCCAAAGCACAGCTTCCAAGTGACCTGCTGCCATGTTTAACACCTGCCAGTCCTCACTTTTTATTTCAACAACCCTTGGCTTCCAAGTTCCATTATGCAAGTGTTGTTGGCTCAAGAGGCAGGGTTTCCTGTGGGTACCATACACAGCGTTTTAAAACTAGCACATATAATTCGTTTCATGAGGAATCAATGTGAACATGTGTTTGATGCAGAATTGTATATCAACACGCGACTCACAGGAAGTCATCTTCCCAGACAGATTTTTTCATGAACATGTGTCCAAGCTGTAAAAGTAATCTCCTGCAAAGTCTGGTATTGGGTTGTTTTCATGATGAAATAGCATTCTGCATATTTAATGACACGTTTAAAAGTCCTAGAGTTTGCTTTTACCCTGTCTTGTGCGTCATTACTATTATAACGTGGGCCTAACCTCATTTATCCTGTTTTTTGCTAACCTCTGTCCCAGCCAATGGCCTCTTCAGTCACCGCTTAGCCGCACTCAGAGCTCCTCATAGCAGGTCAGCGGTGGCTGCTATTATAGGACGCATAGCAGTAGGACTCTCATATTTTCCTGATCTAATAGACAAGGAAAATTGCCAACTCCGCTAAGTTGGGTAGCAAATATATTCTAGCTATGGCCCTTGCCAGATGCAATACGGATACATAAGAAACCCACATGCCTTCAGCACACTATGGATTTTATTTCTCAGATCTGTAAAGAAATCAGCCTCATGATGAACGTGTCTCAAACTAAAGTCATAACATTTGGCAACTCCATCTATAGTTTCAATTGGACGGATGATGGCAGATGTTTGGAAATAACGCAAACCTATGACTATGCTCGTAGCAATAGGTAGGTCATTCTGTTTGGCTAGGTAATCCCACTGGCCCCTTAAAAAACAAAACGTAGCACGCCAATATTGGGGTACAACATTTATTTTCAAAATAAAACACACATTCCTACTCTATGATTTTAAAGGTTTTACTTGCCAAGATCTTTCCAGTGCTGCTACTGATGTTATTTCTAAGGAGTGAACCAGTGTAGAAATTGGACTTTTATAGAGGCCCGCTGTTGGATGAGCATTTTTAGGATACCCTTGGGGAAATTTTACTCATTGAATTAGGCTTAACTGCGGTGGGTAAAATGTGTGACAAGTCGAACCTACTCTTTATTTTATATTTTACTAGCGTACAGCCAGACGAAATGGGTCACTGTGTCTGCTCCCTGATTTGAGAGAAAATGGAGAGGAATTCGAGGTGCCCTTTTTTAATAACTTAAGTTGCTTCATCTTTATGATCTTGTGTTACGTCCTCTTTCCAGGTGCACTAGCAAAAGGCATAGATCTTCAGGGTTGTACTATTTCGCACTATGGACACTAAATGCAATTGCAGCAAAGATAAAATACTATCAACTCGGGGCAGGCCAGAGGACTCCAATAGACAAATTGAGGCATCTCCTTTAGCCACTAACTACCACCTGCAACTCATTAATCTAAACAGACACCAGACACAAGAAGAAGAACCACACCACAACATCCTGAGTCAGTATGGTCTATGGGTAGGAAAGGTAGTTGAATACCGTGAGTTGGTGGAGAAAAGTTCATAGCCAAGCCATTTAGAACTGACCAAGTGAGATGCATCTGCATACTTTGGTGTGGTACTGACCTTCTAAAGTACAAGCTACATCCTGCTGAAGGAGGGCAATCCCCCAGAAACATGTGTCCAGGAATTCACAAAAATACCAGTACTACCTACACCAATTGATAGGGAACGCTTCCTTGTTTATGAGCATCCCAAAATAAGAACCAACAGCATTTACCAGAATGCTATGAGAAACGTTATTGAGATTCCAACAGTGTGGTCACCATCCCCACAGAGCTGAGCAGTGGATAGGACTGGAGATCAAAGATCACAATTAAACTATCCCAGTTCAAAACACCACAACTAGGACAATCAGAGTTCACATGTCAAGGAAAACTGCAAAGGTTCAGGTATATGGCCAAGGACCCTCTAGGCCGAAAGAGGGCTACACATAGAAGTTGCTGCTGTGATGATGGCTGCTGTTCTTTGAAGTATTCCTTTACTCAGATTTTTTGATAATCCACAGTAACTAGTGTGAGCCCTCTAGTGTGCGGAGAAATCTCAAAGATTAGAGTTTAGCTTCTGTGAAACAGGTTGTGAAATAGCTGTGCGTCAGCATGTGATGGGAACGTGCCAGAGTGTATAATAGTTGTGAATAGAATAACATTGCTACTGTTTGGTACATGACTTCTAAAATGTATGCAATGTTGCTCAAATTCTTAGTTATAAGGGTTGTACAGTTGTTTCCTGTCTGATTCAAGATTTCCAGCTCTGACATTTTAGAGACTTTTTTGTTAACTACATTTTGTATTTACATGCAGCCACTCCTTTAGTGATACAAATTTTGAAACATCATTTTATCCATGGATCAATTGAAGATGTTTGTGTGTTGCATATTGTGCTCTTGGTGGGACCTGTATTCCTTCATTTGTTGAAAATAGTGAAGCTTCACTCACTTGGTTTCTAAATACCACCACCAACTAAGGGAAGCTAGAGAAAAGCCCTTGCAGCAAGAATGGAAACCAACCCAAGAAACAATAAGGAACTCTTTGTGCTTGTCAAGGAATTCTCCAACCCTTCAGCCACAACAAACAACATCACCACCTCACAAGAACTCTGCAATGATCTCACAGATTTCTTCTATGATAAGATCGGCAGATACTTCAAGCCTCACCCCAAACTGTCTGTCTGACCTCGTCAACCCCCCCACCAACACCACATGGTTCTCGGACACTCAACTAACGGAATGGAGCCAACTCACCCAGCAAGGCACAATCGCCATCATGAAGACAGTTCACTCAGGGGCTCTCATTGACCTATGGATGGACCAAATATCAGCCCTGAGATCAGGAACATCACCAATGCCTCAGTCCCCACTGCCACCTTCCCAGAAAGCTGGAAACACAGAGATCAAAGTCCTACTCAAGAAACTATCAGTCGATCCTCAGAGATATAAAAAACCACTGACCCATCTCACTACTACACCACCAACTCCTGGACAGCTCACAAACTGGGTTTGGCAGCAATCATATCATCAAAACGGCCCTCATCACAGCCACGGACAACATCAATACCATATTAGACTGGGGTGAGACAACCACCCTTATCCTTCTCGACCTCCTTGCAGCTTTCAACACTGTCTCACACCACATGCTCATCACCAGACTCCACTAAATTGGAATCCAAGAATCACCTCTTTCCTCATAGGAAGAACCCCAAAAATATGCCTACCATCCGAAGGAAATTGGCGGAGTCAAACAGGTATCATCTCTGAGCCTCACCCTTTTCACCACCTACATGACTCCACTAGCCAACAACATCATACCACATGGACTCAACGTCATCTTCTATGCTGAGGATGCACAATTCACCCTCTCTCTCTCTCTCTGATGGACCCACCAACACCAGGAACAAGTTCCACAACTGCATGACCAACAACACGGACTGGATGAAGGAGAACTGCCTGAAGCTCAACATTGAGAAGAAGGAGATACTGCTCTGCTACAGCAACAGTTCCCAATGGGACTCCTCTTGGTGGCCCTCGGAGCTCGGACCCACACTGGCCCTGACCGAGCACACCAGAAGCTTCGGATTCATCATCAAAAATAAACTCTCCATGGTATCCAAAGTCAAGGCAGTCACATCCTCCCATTTTTTCTTCCTACACATGCTATGCCAGATCTTCAAGTGACTCACCTGGAACTCAAGCTGCACCATCACCAAGACCCTCATCACAATCAGACTGGATTATGGCAGCACAGTATGTAGGACTACCAGCCCACCTCTTCCAAAGACTCCAGACCATCCAAAACACAGTTGCTAGACTCATCCTCGACCTCCCTTGACGTACCCACATTACTCCACACCTCAGATAGCTGCACTGTCTCCCGGTCCAGAAATATTGCCAGTTCAAATTACTCAAACACACTTTCAAGGCACTGCACAACAGGACCCTTCCACCTCAACCACCACCTCCTCTTTCACCAACCCTCAAGGCAGCTTTGCTCTGCCTCCCTCTCTCACCCACATACCCTGCTTCCAGAGAAGCAGAGCCAGAGGCCAATCCTTCTCCCACCTTGCAGTGAAATCCTAGAACAACCTCCCACTCCACATCTAGACCTCCACATAGCTGCTGGAATTCTGAAAGAAGCTGAAGACCTGGCTCTTTGAGTAGCACTCTAATCCCTCCTTGGTACACTGCCAGGCCCAGACATCACCCTGAGTGTCAGCCACTCTCGACAAATCCACTAACATAACACAAATATGTCCACTCACAGTAATCCAAGCACCATTGTCTTAACTGCAAATATTTACCAGGGCTTGGCAACCTTTGCTTCTGGGACAAATGTCTCTGCAGGGATGTTCAAGGGGCCAATATTGTGGCTAAACTTGCTGGCCCGTGGGCAGCCCAGCAAAAGTCTCAGTGGATACCAGCTTAGAAACTGGGTTTAAGGTCCTAAGATATATTTTTCCCTCTGTTTTAATGCCCGGGCCTATCAAAATAAGTACTTAAATAAAATACTGTTCTATCCATCTCAGGCACACCATAGAATACACAAAGGATAACAGTACAAAGACAAACCTCTGTAGAGGGAACTGAGGCATTGCCTTAATACTATTCATGTTCTTGGTTTAGAATGTGGTTTCCAAGAACTAGGTTAGTAAATGATGACTGGCAAGGACTTCATATGTTAAGGGTTCATACGGTGGCTTCATGCAGAGGAGTGTGCTGCCCAGCTTTGAAGATAGGGTGAAAATGATGTGATACTTTGGAGAGACATCATGGTAAAGTACTGAAGACAGTCAAGAAGACTATTTTGATCCTTTGAGATCTAGGGTATCATATACCAATTGTGGTTCTAGTAGTATCAATAGACCGGATTACATGTGACTTGTAAGATTTATGAGGATTTACCTACAGAATCTATAGATTTCTAGGTTCTATGAGGGTGGAAATAAATTAGACAGGATGAGGTTGTCATCAAGGAAGGACTGCAGTTAGAATGGGACACTCCATCACAAAACCTTGTGGATAAAAAAAAGGATATTTCACTAGAAGTAAATTGTTAGTGTTCTTGCACTCATGATTCATATTCTTAAGAATAAAATTAGCGTTTACTATTTTTGATGATCAGAGATTGAGCCATGGTGGAAACAGCGGTTTTAAAAAGGTTGATGGTGGGGTGTACAGGGGTAGATTGAGCTTTAGTAATCAAAGAGAGTAGCATTAAGGGGAGGAACCGGAACATTTAAATTGTGGATTAATATTTTAATATTAGTCACAGGAACTTGCTTAATGGAGAGTTACAAAGGCCATTATTTTTGTCATTTTTGGAATTCAGATTTGATTGAGCATTTCTGACTTTCTGCATTGAAGGGGAAATGGAAAAGTATGACAGGAATGGTTTTTAAAAACATTCAAACAATGATTCAGGGTTATTTGAAGAGTTTATAATGTCACTCAAGGAGATCTTTATTAGCCAAATCGAATTTTAGAGCATGGTATTACCTTGATGAATAATGTAAACAAACATTTTTCTACCCTTCTGATTGGGCTTCTCTCAGAAAAAAAATTAAAAAGAAATTGAGGGACCGGGGCAGCTTTGTGAAAACAGGCTACTACTGAAGACGCTGAAGGGGAGTTGTGGCATAATAAAGCCATATTTTTTTTAAAAAACCTTCACTTAAGAGATAACCCCTGCTCGTGCAGTGCTCCAATTTTCTTTGAGATAGATGTTAATATCCTAATCATCCTAACCTGCATAGCAAGAGGTAATGTTAACTACCCCCAAATTTACCTTGCACTTGTGACAGTGGCTCAGGTCCAAATCTATGGGAAGGCTAATTAACAGCAATTATACCTGCTGGTAGAGGCAATTAAAATTTTAGTAGAGTAGGTTTACACTCTTTAGTGCTTTTCATTTTAAATTCTAAATCATTTACATTATGGGCCTGTGTTGTTTTTTGGATCTCATGACTGGGGGGCTAGTTGAGGATGACTGTGTTTGTGAGGGATTTGTATGGAACCTACCCAGCCAAAAAGGCAATGAAGTGATGCACAGAGTCAAAGATAAGGTTATATTGAAAATAATTGTTTGGAAATGAAACTGTTCTGAGTGGAAGTGGACTATTGTTAAAACAGCATTGTTAGACTTTTCATCCTTGGCGTGGTCTCCCCTAACCTTTTGCCTCTGTTTCCCAGGTTGTTGATGTGCGCTGGACTCTGTTTTTGTTGTTTTTGTTAGTCTGGGCACTTTACCACTGCTATCCAGTGCTAAAGTGAAAGTGCTCCTGTATAAAATGTGCATGTAATTGGCTTTCTATAATTGGCATATTTGATTTACTGATAAGTCCCTTATACAGTGCACTAGAGGTGCCCAGGGCCTGTAAATCAAATGGTACTAGTGGGCCTGCAGCACTTGTTGTGCCACCCACAATAGTAGCTCTGTAAACATGGCTCAGACCTGCCACTGCAATGTCTGTGTGCAGTTGTAACTGCCAATTCGACATGGCAAGTGTATCCACTTGCCAGGCCTAAACTTTCCCTTTTCGTACATGTAAGACACCCCTAAGGTAGGCCCTAGGTAGCCCCCTGGGCAGGGTGCAGTGTATGTCTAAGGCAGGACACATACTAATGTGTTTTATATGTCCTGACAGTGAAATACTGCAAAATTCAGTTTTCACTGTTGCAAGGCCTATCTCTCTCATAGGTTAACATGGGGGCTACCTTTAAATATGATTAAAGCGTAGATTCCCTTTGAGAGCAGGCAGACATGTGGAGTTTGGGGTCTCTGTGCTCACAATTTAAAAATACATCTTTAAGTAAAGTTGTTTTTAAGATTATGTGTTTGAAAATGCCACTTTTAGAAAGGAAGCATTTTCTTGCTTAAACCATTCTGTGACTCTGCCTGTTCGTGGACTTCCTGTCTGGGTCAGTTTGATAGTTGGGCTGTTAGCACCTCTCACTAGACAGTGACACAAAGGAAGCTGGGATGTAGCCTGCTTATGCTGATGAGCCATCTGTGCTAGGAGGGAGGGGAGGAGTGGTCACTTGCACCTGAAAGGGCTATGTCTGCCCTCACACAATGCAGTCTCCAACCCCCTAGTGTGTGTTTGGGGCCTGACCTGGGAAAGGGAAAGATTTCACAAACAAGAGGGACTTTCGTTTGAAGTGAGCTTTCTTCAAAGGCCAAAATGCGTATAAGAAGGGCACCCAAAACCACAGGCTTTAGATCACTTCTGGACATCAAGAGGAACCTCTGACTGGAGAAGAGCTGAAGAGCTGAGGAGAAGTGCTGCCCTGCCTGAGACTGTGCTTTGTGGAGCTATCCTGCAGTTGCTGCTTCTGCCCGTGTAAGAGGACAAAGACTGGACTTTTTGCGCCTTCTTGCTTGTGAAGAAATCTCCAAAGGGCTTGTCCTGAGCTTGTCTCCTGTTGTTGAAGTCTCAGGGCCATCAAAGTCTTTTCCTGCCAGCACCTGGACTCTCTGCTGAAACTCCTGCCCTGCCAAGTTGTGCCCTATCCAGTTCCTGGGGCCTTGGAAGGTGAAGCTGGCAGACCAAGACTGAAAATCCACGTAAAGACCGCTGTGCGGGGAAAAAAATCGACGCACCTTCTGAAATGTGGCTGAAAAACGATGCACCGCCAGCTTCGCGGCAGAAATCGACTCTCCACCGGCATCGTGGCTGGGAAATCTATGCACGGAGCTGGAATAATGATGCGCAACACACCCTGATGGAGGCTGTTAACGTCGCAACCCACATTGCGTGGTTTTGCTGATACCCCGCAGCAGGATTTTTGACGTAAACCTTGCTGGGTGCGAAAAAACAACGCAATACCTGCCAGGACCCGAGTGCTGCCAGGATCGACGCATTGCTCCCCTGCGGGGAAGAAAAACTACGCACGCCAACCCAACCAGAGAAGGAGAAACGACGCATGGTATCGCTTGCGGGTGAGAAATCGACACACCGCTTACCTTTTTCGATGCACACTCGCCTGTGCATGTTATTTTGAACCTACCCAGGTACCTTTCAACGCTAACAGTGTTTTACCTATTTACAGAAGGATTTCAGACTCTTTTGCTTTTAAAATTAATAATTTGACTTGTGTATGTTTGTCGTTTTGGTCTTGTTTTGTTTAGATAAATATTTTCTATTTTCCTAAACCTGTGTTGTGTCATTTTGTAGTCTTTTCATTAAGTTACTGTGTGTGTTGGTACAAATACTTTACACCTAGAACTATGAAGTTAAGCCTGCCTGCTCGTGCCAAGCTACCAAGGGGGTTAGCAGGGGTTAGCTGAGGGTGATTCTCCTTTACGCTGACTAGAGTGAGGGTCCTTGCTTGGACAGGAGGTAACCTGACTGCCAACCAAAGACCCCATTTCTTACAAGCATGATCCCTTTACAGGCAATAGCTTTCATTGCAGGGTTGTGAAGTCATTTTTTCCGATGCAAAGAGCTCCTGTTCACTACCACAGCAGTCCTGCTCTGACTGTCTTTCAAAATAAACTGGTCGCTGTTGTGCTATGAGAGCCCCTCATCCCACTAATGTTAAATGCAAGCCATTGTGACCCTTCAAAATCCATAACTATTAAAAATGGTGGTCAGAACCTATATTCACATTTATTGAAGGCAAGGTAGGGGCTGTCACAGTGAAACCAAGCAGTCAACATTGGCTTATGAGAAAGAAAGCTGGAGCTAGGTTATTGTGGCTATGACCCTTTTGTATCATTAATGACTGGTGAGCCTAATTTGCCACCTGGGATGGAAAGAGGGAGAGTGGAGGGTGCTAATAGTCTTATTACTCAGAGCAATAGCAGCTTTTAATTTTCCTCCTCATTATGTGCTCTCAATTGTAGATCGGGCAAATAATTGCAAGCAGATTAATAAACAGTCATTCTGGCATGCATATACGAGCAATAATGCTTAATTAGAACATGAGAGTGTTGAGAGCTCCACTAATGACAATATAATGCCCTGAGGTCAGGGTATGGGGGTGCTGCAGCACCCCCAAAATACCAATGCCGCAGTCCGAAGGTAAAAAGGCATCAAAGATGACTTTAGATTCTGTTTTTATATTATCACGTGTTGTGCATTCAAAAGCAGGTCAAATACAAGTCCAGGCTTCTGACAAATTGTTGCTTTTTCTTTGAACATGGAGACGTGTCTTGTTTGTCTTACTCCAAAGTATGAGGATTTTATAAGTGTGAAGAGAAGGGCTGTAGGATGTGATTTTCTTCTAACACAACAACATTTAAACACCTTTAAATGAACGGTTAAAATATTTCAAAATAAACAAGAAAACACAATGAAGCATTTTTTCTAATTCTGAAGTGTGATGGAAACAACTATTTTAAGAGGATCAACACAAATCGAGACATTTTACCTGGTGATAAGCAAATGACAAATATTCTCTGAAACCCAATTTCCACATCATCATCATTAGTGCAGTATATAGTTTTATCAGTAAACATGTTTATCTGTACAAATGTAGTGGTAATTTCAAGCAAAAATATGCTGTCTCTAAACGTAGGACCATACCTTGCTTTCCTAATGTATTTGAGACAACCTACTTTTAAATGCAATACCGGCTACATACCACTCTCCTGAGAGAGGCTTTGATTTTTCACATTCCATATCAGTTCAGTGATGTACCATAGGTGGCAGGTGCCCCACTCTGAAAATTGTCCAAGCACCACTGATTCCAGGAGAGATTATTTTTAAGGGAATGTACCCATATTTAAGAGGCTACCTTCGACTTCTTAATCTCTTGTAATCTGGATTTTAAACTCTCAAAACTGCAAATTCTTGTTTTTCAAAAGTGAGCATTTAAACGGCAAGGCCAATCAATCCATCAAGCCACGTACCTCCTTCCGAGTTCGCCAAGTTGTCGGCCTGCATTAAGAAAAATAATCTCACTGCCCTTGCCGCAGGCGTTGCTTTATGGAAGAGCACAGCCTTGGACGCTTAGCAGCAGTATTTCTTAAGTGCATTTCTCTTCAAGCCCTTGGCCGCTCTGTAAGACTCTGCCAAAGCTCGTCTACTGGCATTTTATGGTTCCACGTGCAGGAAACGAACAGAAAACAGAAGCAGAGACCAGCACACTGCCAACTTGCTGACAAGATGCCTCATGAAGCAGAAAAACCACTAGCTACAGGAAAAGACAGCAACACTTTCTTATTTACAGAACAAAGTTGAAGTAACTGGGAAAAGCACAGTTGAAATTTACTTTTATCCTGTAGCAATGTGCTATTGGTTCCAACGCAAGCATTGAAAATAGGGCCCATGCCCTAGTGTGGTAGTAAAAATAATTGATCTTTCAGCTGAAGCAATCCCCTCACTTCCTTGGACCCCGGGGGCACTCAAAAAGACAAGCTTTGATACATCTGAAATCTACTTCTGCAGGTGTCCTTTTTTTGGGGCTACATTTACACTTTTTGGAGATTTACAAACAGGGGTGTAGCTTGGTCAGTAAGATTGGGGGGATGTGAGCTTCAATTTCCCAACAATCACTCTGTCTGACCTTGTTAAAATGCATTATGCAACAAGTTGGGTGCAGGAGTGGGGCTGAAAGGGCAACTGAAAGGGAGGGGAAGGCGGATTGGGAGGGGTCCTAAGTGAGAAAAAGCACATTATTTTGCAAAATACCTAACATTTTTGAAGCCTTTCCTAACAGAGAGAACAGTGTGTGTGTGCTTTTTTGTGTATGTAAACATTTCTGACGAAATCCAACATCCACCTCACTGTACTGAAAGCACCTGCACCCAACTATTCATCTTAAAATACATTTATCGGGGGCTGTAACACCCCAAACACCCCTGAAGTACAACCCTGTTTACAAACATCTGCAGTAGTAATCTCTGAAATGTACAAAGGTCATAGATCCCAAGGGGACTGATTTGGATATTGGCAGACGGGTATATCAGCCACAACAGCGATGAATAGCCCAATCCCCCAATATCTAAATCCCATACAATAGAAGTTAGAGTTCAGAGGATGGGATATCTGTCACTGTTGTGACCAAGTAACCCGTCTGCCAATATCTGAATCAAGCCCATAGTGTACTTCTACTTCCAATTTTCACTCATAAGAGGTGTCCACGCTACGAAAAATTCATCAAAGTCTGGGACATTTACCTTTACTCTCAGGGTATTACAATTTTTCAATTCTGCATTACCATACATACTTGTGTCATTTGCAACAATTTCTACCTATTCCAACTCTTTTATGAAGTAACTTTGAAAGTGTTGTTATGGTCACAATGGACAAGCAAAATATGGATCAAATTAGGAAACTCACTATTAGGTTTCGTGTCCATCACAAATTGTTTATTTTTTTGTTAAAGTGAATCAATAGCTTTAAATAATTGTGTTTTGATCTAGGTTCCAAGGGAGAAATTGTGTTGTTGCCTGTGTGGAGTGTTGACCCTCCTCAAGCGACAGCTAAACTCCCTTTCAGGATAAACCACTAGCATCCTTAAATTAGCCTGTGCTTAACCCTCTGGAAGCTTGACACAAAGCAGTCAGACTTAACTTGGAGGCAAAGTATGAATTATTTATGCAGCACACGAAACTAATAAAGTGAAAGTGCAACACAATCAAAATTGCACACCAATTTAATTTTCATAAACTGACACCAAAACAACAAAAATCCAATCAGTAAAACTGGACCTATGCATTTTAAAATTATAAGGTTAAAGCTAGCACCTAAACTACCAAAGCACCAAACGTGGTCATCTAGTCGCAGAAGATTGGTTCAAAGTAAAAAAAATTGGCAAACTGTGATGGAGATCAAGTCAGATACAAAGAGAGGAATTGGGCCTGGTCTGCGATTACCTTGGAACTTATAAGAAATTTGAAGAACAAGTCTCAGAGGATGTTGAAGTTTAGTGAGGCAAGGCTGCAAGCAGTGTCCAAGGAGGTGGGCGCATCATTAGGAAACTGCTGGGTGAAGTTGTGGTAAACATGTTCTACATTTGGCCTCTTTTTTAGAAGTTGAAAATCTCTAGCAGGGTGAAGCTGGATACTGTAGCTGGAGAGAGTTCCACAAGGCCGAATAACCTGAAAACAATTTCCTGTTGTGGAGAATAATATAACAGAAGCTGCTGTGAATTCAGGCTGATCAGCGATGCACCTTGGGTGGATAGATATGCAGGTTGTTACTGGTCTAATCTTGGATCTCAGAAAGTCTTTGGCTAAAAACTACTTTACTTACCATGTTTTGAATTTATGCTATCTGGGCAACATAGCATCAATACCAAGAAACCAGGAATGGAGGAGCACCAAGTGGGGTATTAGGATTCACTCATTTTAGGTTCAGGTGTGTGTTCAAGATGATTGGAGTCTTTTCTACACCTGATTCAAGGTAGGGACCAGGCAGCACAGCAGTCCTCCCAGGTGCAGCAAAGCAGTCATCTGAAGTACACAGCCATCCAGAGCAGCAGGTAGTCCTTTGAGACTCATTCCACAGGCCCAGAAAGTGAACTGAAGAGTAGATTCCTTTGTGTGAAGGCATGGCACAATCTACTTATTTGCAAGTGGGGCTGTGCCCAGATCCACCCCCCCCCCCATCCTGCTAGTGATGGCCCATCCAGGCACACCTGATATGAATATTATGTGGCTTTCTGGGAAAAATAAAAAAAAAAAACTGCCTACTATACCAAGTCACGTCCCCCAAGAAAGGCTATAAGTATCAAATAGTTAAAGCAGGAAAATGGCAGCTGCCTAAAAGTGGCATTTCAAAATTGTAACTTAAAATTCTGCTTTACCATTAAAGAAGATTTTTATTTATAATTTCTCAGACACCAAACATGAAATTTTCACCTGTTCCCAATCAAATGTTTGCACTTAAATGTTATAAGACAACCCAATGTTATCCTATGAGAGAGGTAGGTCTCCTAGCAGTGAAAAATGAATTTAGGAGTTTTTCACTATCTTTTATTCGAACATTCACATTTTGAGAGCTCCATTGAAGAGTATGAAGTGCCTCTGGGATTATGACTGGTAAAAGTCAAATATTCCAATGCTTGTCTTTCTGTTTTTCCCTTTTTATTCAGAATATTCTACCCATAGTAGGCGGAATGTTCTAATAGCCCTCTTCTTCTGCTTATATTTGTTACTAAAGGGCCTCACCCTTGTTACAGGTCGGAGCCGCTGCTTCAGGGCCTTTAATCCTCAACAGTGGGCTATAAGCTTATATTACATTTCACAGCAACAGTTTAATAGTTATGACTAAACATTTAAGTAAAAATTGTTGAATGAGTATACCCAAAGAGAACATCTTTCCTTGTTCGACCAGGCTCATTCACCTCTGCTTCTGATTGATCACAACCCATAACCACTTGTACTGGTTTATAAAACTCTAAGGTAAAGGTATTCCCAGCCCGTGGGTCCTTAAGGCGTGCCACATTTACCTTTCCTCATTGTTGTTAAGTTGTTGTATGTAACTTCTAAGAATGTAAACAATTTATCATATACAGAAAGTGGTTGTTACAAAGTACATTTGAAAATAGTTCAAGGGTAAGTGGACCTATTTTCCATTTGTTTGAACAGTATATCCTTGGTTTCTGCCCATTTAAAATTAATGTTGGGGTAGCCTCTACTTCTTTTGGTGCTGTGATGTGCATGTTATCAAAATGGGCAAACGCAAAGCAGATTGCCTTACAAAAGCAACAACTTCTCTTTGGGCATACTAAGACGGAACAGAAAAATCAGCAGGGCTGGATAATGTGTCATTAGCAGAGGGATAATGGGCACAAATGCACATAGAAACCCTTCAGCATAATGAGTTCAGTGAGCTGAAGAGCTCTGAGGACTGCAGACCAGCACAAGCAAATAACAAAAGTTTGTCTTTATTAGTGACAGGAAAGCCTTCTCTGCTGTCTGTGGGCTAATAACTAAGTTGACTGAGTTGCATTAATGGTACAGGGACCAGCGCTCCTGATGCTTCATGTCCCTTAATTCCAGGTAGACAATTTTCCCCATGAACTATACACAACTGTAAGTCCCAGAAATCAAAGAAAATACCTGGAGGCGAGCAGCAGATCATTCATGGACCTGGGAAATTTAGCAGGGTTACTTCTCCTTCTTAGACTTACTAAAGCAGCATTTAGCAGAATTCCTCCTGCGCCGCAGCTCCTCCCTCCCATTAACCTTGTAAAAAAAAAATGCTGGCTACTCATGAGCAGTTCTTTACTGATCGAGCCTTCTCAATCCCCCCATGATTATCTGATTTATTTCATTATGTGAACTCAATCTTCAAAAGCATGTCCACTAAAATGCATTTTGTGTCACAGAAAAATCCTCGGTGTTAGGTGTGTACCACTTCCAATCTTGTGCCTGGGAAGAAAACAAACATTGTGCACCTGCACTTAGCCACATCTTAAAGGAAACTGTGGTCTTATCCAAACTAGTCTTCTGCTCAAATCTTTTCCACAAGGCTCCCAAAAGAGCTATATCAGTCTTTGGCATGACAAAATTGAGGTCATATTCTCCTATCACTCCAAACTATATTGGCTACCAGTCAAACAACAAATCCGATTAAATGTCCAATATATCATCGAACCAAATGATCCATAGATCCTCCAAGTACTTAGAGCTATTCAAACAGACCAAGTCCAAAACAAACCTACACCATACAAAACCATCAAGCTTTCTGTAAACAAATGAAAAAAGGTTTGACCGACTCATTACTCCCGGTTCAGAAATATTGAATGCTCTAACTCCATAGGGCAAAGATACTTTAACCCTTAAGACCACATCAACTCCACATTCCATCATATGCAAAGCTGAAAAAGCACTTAATGAACAGTATCGCATTTGATTCCTAATTATTTCACAATTACGTCATGTCCTCTCTCTATCGCCCATCCAAAACTGTCATTCCCTCTCCATACACTTTCCATCTTCTCCCTCTCACTTGCACCTTGCAACTTGATTGCTTTAGTATATGTTGCACATAATAAATCCAAAATAAAAGTAAACAAATACATTAGTCACCCATAGGTAGTTATAGTTAGTTCTGCTTTTTCATAGATGGAGCATTTTTGGTTTGCTCATAACTTTGGCCTCGTTCGGCAAATCTTCAGGAAGCTTTCCAAAAAAAACATCATCCACCTCAGTTCTACCTAGAAAGTTTTGGG
Source organism: Pleurodeles waltl (assembly GCF_031143425.1). Lineage (NCBI taxonomy): Eukaryota > Metazoa > Chordata > Amphibia > Caudata > Salamandridae > Pleurodeles > Pleurodeles waltl. Next base: position 480,684,220 of record NC_090451.1, read on the forward strand.
ATGATCCGTCAAGTGGAGGGTGAGGAAAAAAATGGGGGGTTTGAAAACATGAAATCCCTATGCATTTTCTATAGACATCTTTAGACAGGGCTACAATAGTATTACACCACATTCAGGTAGAAGCTATATCTTGGTCCATAGATTGTGCTTTTTGTGGTGTAATTCCATTGAGGAGGTTTTGAGAAATTGAGATTCAAAAATAATTTTATAATTGGATGGTTGTGCTAGCAAGAGTCCCACAGGAGTCCTGCAAGAATGCAAATTTAATAATGGAGGCATGTGATTGGTCGAGAGGCTGGTTTGTCCTATGGGCCTTCACACTCTTGTGGGAGTGAGTGTCTCCTGTGAGTTTCACAAGAGCGAGCACTCTGATTGGCTGGCTGTTGGAATGTTAGAAATTGCTGCCATTACTGTTTACTGTGAAAAATTGGAGGTGCTGTGAAGATGAAGCTAAAAGCTATATGAGGTGGCAGCAGAAGGGCATGCTTTCCCCCTGGATTTAGAGAGGAGTTTTCTAAGGGATAACTGCTTTGAAGATTATAAACATATATTGTTTTTAACTCATTTTAACATCTTGCAGGACTCTTGCAGCATCATGAATAGTAACAATGAATGGATGAATTCACAATACATTCTATTGGTAGGTATGGATATTGCGGTGCTTGTTTTTGAGTGAAAGTGTATAAGTGATGAGTTCTATGATGAGCAGATGTTAATTGTGATTTTCAAAAAATACTACAATCTTCCAATACTTTCACAAAAGCTGGTAATATATACGGGTGAGATCACGTGTTTAGGTGCTACAGCTCTCAGGAGAGTTTGTAAGAAGAAAAAAGGGAAACAGTAAAAACAACAGATCATGAAACTATGGGGTAGCTCTGAAAAGAGCAATTTTCGTTAACAGTTCGACAACAATAAAAATAAAAAGAGTTTTCAAATGTTTTTAATTTTTATTTTATTTTAATTGATTTTAAAAGGTTAGAACAAAACATACAACTTGAGGTCTAAAAAAAACACAACAGCATCTCCTGAAAAACAAAATGGAAACAAATTTAGAAAAATCTTTTAACAAAATACTGCCTAGGGGAGCACTTGTGCTCTTGGACAAGCTTGTCCTGGGCGAACCTGTTTGTCTATGAAGAAAAAATGATCTGCTTACACAAGCAGCAAAATAGTGCTTTATTCAAAAAAGCAGGGTTCTTGTCTGCCTGTGCACTTAGAACCACTTAGAACCAGTGCAGGCACAATATCTCCTGGAACAAATGATGCTGAAGCCCTTACAAAGTTGTCTAGCTCCACAGCACTAGCCATTTCTACCTGTGGAAGCCTTTGTGGATGCAGAGAACTCAGGTCTCTCCACATGCCTGTGGTACTCATGCTATATTGTTTATTTCTGTTCCCCTGGCTAAACTGGTCCTTGGTGGTCTCATTTAATAATATGCATTCATCATTGGACTTCTACATACCAAATAATGTATGACTAAATAATTCTCTGGCAGCAACTCAAAGATTTGAAATTCCCTTCACCAGATACTCGTACCACCCCTCAGTTTCTAACTTTCCATAAACAGCTGAAAATCCTCCTGTCGCAAAGATTTCTTGACTTTGACAGGCTGCCAGCTGTCTGGCATCTATACACTAAAGGCCATATTTAAAACAATAGTGGCACAGAGCAGCTCAGTAAATGATCTTGCTGTGCTGCCCTGTGCCACAGGGAAAGGGCAGAAATGCACTGTATTTATGAAATACGGTGCATTTCTGTCCCTTCTCCCTCTGCTGGCGCACAATTGGCTGCCTACCCCCAATACAGGCACCCTTGCATCGTGGTTGCACAGGATTCTATTTACATATGTATGACTCACTTGTATGTTCTGTTCCATTTCTAAGTTTTTACCTGGTATCTTTTGTGAAGCACTCTAACATCTCTGGCGATGGTCATGCATATAAAATTGCATAAATAAAGACAATTATTAATATTGTCACCTGTATGGGCTGATGGGATGCACATCTCTATTCTCAAGCATTCTCCAGGAGTACAGAAAATATTTTTTCAAGAGTCAACCTCCATAGAATCGAGTTTTTTCCTCTATAGCCTTCAGGTGAAGCGCCATGGGTTAGACAGGGGTGATTATGCATTTACTACTTAGGCCCTCATTTCGACCGCAGCAGTCTTTTTTAAAGACCGCTGAGGTACCGCCGTGCTGAAGACCGCCAGTGCAGGCGGTTTTCCAGCAGCGTATTATCACTGCTGTCAGCCCTCTGTCCATTTTCGGACAGAGAGCCGCCAGCAGCCATACTGGCGGTCAGCGGGGAAAAGGAGGCTGCTCCACCTCCACCGCCCTGTCATCAGAACACCGCCCACCGAATCACGTCCCATGATTCGGTGTGGCTGTGTTCTGGTGACGGGGAGCTGGTGGCGGAGCAGCCCCATGGATCCCGTCCCCTCCTGGAGGATCAACGGACAAGGTAAGTTGATCGTCCGTTAGGGGAGGGGGTGGGGGGCTGTTGTGTGTTGTGTGCGTGCATGGGGGTGTGCATGTGAGTATGTAGAGGAGGTGTGTCAGTGTGTGTATGCATGCGGAGGGGTGTTGAGTGTCTGGGAAATGTGTGTGGGTCAGTCTGTGTGCATGTCTGTTTGTATGTGTGTGGGTATGTGTTGTTGTAGTGTGTGTGTGCCTGTAGGGGTGTGTGTATGTGGATGTTGGGGGTGGGAAGGAGGTGTGTGTATGAGCATGTTGGAGTAGGGGGAGGGGGTGTGTGTATGTGCAGGTTGGGGTGGGTGTGGGAATGGGGGTCCTGCCACCTTTGGGGGGTGGAAGAGGTGTAGGGGGGTGGGGGGAGGAGCCGGGGGTGGGGGAGACCACTATTAGTGCCAGGGAAGGAATTCCCTGGCACTGACAGTGCCTACCGCCATGGATTTTGTGGCGGTTCCAAACCACCCAAAATCCATGGCGGCCTGCAGGGTCCTGATACCGCCAGCGGTCTGGTGATGGCCGCCGGGCTGGAGATCGAAGTCTCCAGCCCAGCGGTCGTCACCAGCCTGGCGGTCGTAGTGGAGAAGTGGCGGATGACCATGGCGGTAACCGCCATGGTCATAATTCAATTTTGTTTTCCGCCGGCCTGTTGGTGGTTTTACTGCCACTTCTCCCCCGTCAGCCAGGGTCGTTATGAGGGCCTTATTTTATAGTCCACTCTCTGTCAATGCAATTGTAATTGTTAAGCTTACACAGGGTAGTTGTGGCACTTGAGCTCTCAATTTGTCATATAATAAACCTTCACATCCATTAAGGTGCTTAGCCTCTTGTGTCATTTTAGCACCTTCCAGACAAATTTCCATTAAGTATGTTTAGACCAAAACCCTTACAAAATCTACCAGGGACCACTAAAGTCTAATGCTTATAAAGAATCACATCAGCTCCATGGAATAAAGCTAATATTGATTCTTATTGACCAGATTAATTTGGACTTGGTCAATAGCTCTCAGTTCTTGGCATGGTTGCCATATATGGATTCAGTGGGGGGGGGAGAAAGACTAGCATCCTTGGATCACCTTTCAGTGTGCTTTGATTTGTTTGGTAAATGGTTACTTTGTTATCAAGTACCATGTGGCCTGCAACAGTGTCTGAACTCTGTTTAATAATTGAGGTGATAGCCCCATTATTTTAAGGTTTGACCAGCAAAGTTTGCAATCAGATGCAGCAAACACTATTTCCAAGGCACCAAAATAAAACTACAAGAGAGAGAGACATATTTATTATTGCTAATATAGCAAGTCTTCAATAGAATGTGATTTTCAACCACCTCTCTGGTATATTTTGATGTAAAATTATGGTAGCTACTTTACAAGGAGGACTGAGCATTGCCAGTAAACTAAAATTACTATGTTTCACTCTATTCCCTGTTTTGTTGCTTGAAATCAAGGTTGAGTCATAAACATGCCTAAAATCAGTCCCAGAAAAGTTAAATAACTGGATGCACTCACACTGTCAGAAAATCTGCTTTACAAAATGGAATTCTTATTCCTATTTTCAAGTGACTTTTTTCAACCAGATAAAAATTATATAATGCCTTTGAATGTGTGGTTATGTATACTACTCTAGTTTTGCTCATCGTTGCCCCAAAATGTATCATTGAAGAAAACATCAAACTACATGAATGTATCACCAAACTGAAAATCTGCCTCCTACCAACTTAATTAGCTCAGAAGTCTAAATCATCCATTCCTCACAAGGTCATCGGATCAGCTGTACAGGTGCTTTTAAGCACCCAGCCATAAGGAGGAAATTAGATCTTAGTGAGAATTTCTCTGCCCTTGTGACTCTGAATAGCAGTCTCTGTTGCATTGTGATCGGTCACGGGAATTAAGAAAAGAATTTTGCATTACTTCGATCTTAAGTTATGTCAGTGGGCTACACATGAAGATATACCAACATTCAAGACACCATGCATAGCAAAAAGTAATCTTCACTTGCCTAACATCTTCCCATTAACGGATGGTTTTAACAGTGGAAGATGATCAGACCACGTTGTACTTTAATATAGCAGAAGCTAATCCATCAAGGTAGAAAATCAAGAAAGACCTCAAGAGCTTCTCACCATGTTCAGGTTTACTCACATTGATCTCCAAAGGATACTCAGTAGTTACAGGAATAGCTGCCACTGACTCATGATGAGACTTGGACGTAACTGTGACAACATACACCCCTAAAAATATACAGGATCAACATTGGACCACACACATGAACAAGACACCTCTGTGCAGAGTTCTAGCTCTTCCAAATGCCATAGCAACATCACTTGGATTAAAAGAGACCTCATTTATTGGTTTGACTTTTATTTAGATGGTAGCTGCACAGGGTGAAAAAAATGCAATACACATTTCTTGGAGTCTCAGTGGCATCTCCACCACCCTCTCACCTAGTCTTACTGAACCACCCATACAACCAGCTCTTGCGCCTAGCTTGCCTGGAAGCATCACTGGCAAATAGGTCATTCAATACTTGTATTTAAATTTTGCAATACTCACTCGTCACAAAATCATCAATATGTCATCAAGCTAGCGGTGTGTGAAATTTGTATAATTTGCTTTTGCACAATTGTGTGAAATTTCTGAAAAATTATGTGAGATTACACAAAAGTACATGAAATGCAAAACTGTCTATTGACACATCATTATAGAGCAAGTTGTGCCCTAATGCACTTCACGCTAAGAAAACAGTGCAAAAGAACATAAGCACCACGATGAAAAGCTATACTTGTTCTGTGTGCATTGTTCCCATGCATTTGTGGTAAATAATTTCTTACGAATGGTTCTTAACTACGTGATGTGGCATACAGTAGTAGTATAATTCTGCAGGACAGAAGTAAGACAAATTACGCTAGAACACAACAGAATGATGAAACTTTTGCCTGGTGCTATCAAGATCTCCGTTTCACCACCACTATTGACCAGCTGACACAGTGAAGAGGCAGCTGTGTGTATAGCTGGGAAAAAGCTAAAATTGGCAATGAACAAAATATATATACTACATTACATATTTAAAATACTTGAGGCTGCATGACATGGAGGCACACTTCCGTATTTTTTTATTATTTCAAGACTACACCTTCAGAATCATCTTATAAACATGACTACTTTGCAAACAAATTATTTATTGAAGTTTGCATTAAAATGGACACCTTGTGGCCCTCATTTGTTTGGGGTGGGAGGGCAAAATTGGCAGAATTTCACTGACTTTGCATTATGCTTGTAACTCCGAGTTCTGGCAAAATTCTGCCAAACACAGTGTGTTGAAAGTTTCTTTCTTGCACGCAGCCCCAAAATGGTAAGCTGATGAATGCAAGTAAGTTTTGTTGTCTCCTAGCTAAATTTTCCATTGCTAGGAGGACATCCAGTGAGATTTTTCCAACGCAGGCGATTGTGACCATTCACAGTCAGAAGGCTGTTGTTCGAGTAGAAAGTGAGATCAGCAGCAAAATCAAGCTAAGTAGTAGCACCCTCTGGTGTGTGGTGTGGTGCCGATCTTGATGATTTATTAGCTCCGAATGCACTTCTGGTTCTAAATAGCAGTGCCTGTTTGTGGAACTCCACGGAATCTCCTGAAGTTTTTATGTATCTCTGTGGAATTCCATGAGTTCCACCCACCCCTAATTATTTACACAATTTTCTTTGGGGCTTTGGAGAGAACCCACACAACCCCCCCCCCCCCCAGCCCAATCCCCCCACCCTGAACCTTGAGGCCAGGTAAGTCAGTTGCGCTTGCTCATCAACTTATGTAACTTTTAAAAAATCACCAGACCACACTACCTATAATTATGTTTTAAGTAGCATGGAGGCAGAATGAAGGGCCTACTTGTGCCACATTAGCTTCTTTTTTTATGCTAATGTGGCCCAACAAGGCCAAAATCACATCACCAAATTTACAAAGCGGTTCAATGCATGCACGGCACTACTTTTTAATCGTTTGTGCAACATTATGCCTGCACAAGGCATAATGTACTCAAATGGGGCATTCCCCCTTTAGGGGGCCGAAAAAATGGCACAAACAAATGTAAGAAATTTCTTTGTGTCATTATTTCGGCACTTTTAACGCCTGCTCAGAGCAGGTGACAAAGGAGGCACACTATTGTTTACGATGGGCCTCGAGGAGCTTTACAGGATTAGTATAAACATTTTTGGTAAATCTAGACCATAATCTGCAGTAGAAAAAAAAAAGAGAGTTACATGTTAAACCCCTAGCAGACCCGGTGCTAAATATATGAAGTTCTGTGCGCTCGAACATCCTATGCAGCAAAGGTCTCCTCTATTTAAAGTGCGGTGAACTACTAACAATGTCCTGTGAAATAAAATGTACATGTCCACTTCAACATTGCTAGCATTTCCGCTACTTTGATATTTCTAGTGATTTAACTAATGGCGGTTTCTACTGCATCGTAAAAAAGTGGTTTAATTTCAATGCCTCTTTGAAACTTCAGATAGCATCAGCTCCCAATATTATGCCGACTGTTTTATAACATTGAATCAATCCATCAAGAAAAGTGTTTTATTATTTCTAAGACAACAGGTAGTCTGGGTTATTTCCTGAGGGAGCAGCTTCGCTTTTAATTGAGTGTCATCAAATGGCTTAATCCATTTGAGATTTACTTTATCTCTATAAAAATAAATTTCAAATCATTTATCAACCTCGAGGGAGTTTAAAACTTGATACAAAGTCTGAAAACTCCTACTGATTTCATCTGCCGTAGTTCGGTTTGAAGCCTGCTTTCATTTCCTGCTGCTGTCTGTATTTTGTTCTGTAGACATGCCTACGTTGTACTGTGTGTGTCTTAATTTATTATATTGTCTGCAGATAAGCTAAAGCACTCTAACTTCTCTTTCTCAGTTACTGACAAACAGTAAAGATTTCATCATATCCATCCCTGTCTATGTAGCCAATTAGACATCATTTCGGTTGGTTTACTGCCAGTTATTGTGCTCACTACACATAACAATTCTACATTTAAAGTGACTGACAACAAGGCTTCAGATTACTTGGAAATGTAACAAAACATAATAAAAGAGTGTACGTATATCCTACCCCCATTTCAACCCTTAGTCTAGGGACGAAAGCACTATATTAATTCAATTTATTTTAAACGTCAAAGACAACATACTTATCGTCACCCAACTCAATGTTCATCTTTTTATCGCCCTCCGAGAGATGAAAGCTTGAGGGGACCCACCATCATTTGAACCTATATCAGGGGACGCTACAGATCCACAGGGAAAGGGTATCCAGAGTGAGGGGTGGAAGTTGGGAGGTGGGGGATGTGTGGAAGCTGGCCACAAGCCATGCATGTGAGGATGATTCGTATTTGAGCTCCTTCAAGATCCCACATATAATTATAAATCCTGTCACAAATTTTGATTCGAGCAGAGTGAATACCTCGAAGTGAAACCAGAAAACCTGCCGGCCTGATATCTGGCAACCTTTTCTGAAGCTCTGAGGTGCTGTTAGACCTGAGAGTGCACAGCACAAGCTGACATTGTAGGGAGCAGGTTGGGGTCCACTTCCACTATTGAGACATGCTTGCTTGCTCTTGGCTGGTGGTGGCTATTAACAGAGCCTAATGCTGTACTACAGAAGACTGTGTAAATAATTATATGAAAAAAGCAAGCGCCATATGAGACACTGATAGCGAGCCTACACAGAATGCATCACCACTGCCAAAAAACACTGGGGCACCTCAAGAACTTTCAATAGGTAATATGTTGACAGCTGCCAAGGAAGCCAGGTTACCAATGGAGATGAGAATAGATGCAGTAGCAGTATATTTGAAATTTGTGTGAGAAGACGTTCACATGGTTAAAGAGTTAGAAGTGTTGGTGAAAAAATTCTAAGCTGTAACACATTTGCAAAGAGTGCTGGATGGCTTAGTCATTGACCGAGAAAGTAAAAATGAGGGTGGAGAGTAGTTCATGAAGTACCAAGATGGGCCTGATTGGTTAACTGGGGGAGCTGAGGAGCAGAGTATGGAGTTATTTTTGGAGGACTGGAATATTCAGAAGGTAAACCCAGGGGGGCTGTAACAGTTCTTCTCAACTGAAATGTCTCAGAGTAGCCCTGTACACCTGCATCCTCCAGGTGTGCTGCTGTGGAACTAATCTGCAAATTGTTGAACTACAGGAAGATTGATACAATACTTCAGGCAGATAGGTTGGGTCCCATTCGGTACCCTATTTCTTCTAATACTCACTGATTGCACGTAGCAGGTACAGAGAGATAGGGAATAATGTGGTACTATCAAAAAGAGGTTGGGGAATCAAGGAATTTAATTTTATGCTTCTTTATGCTTCATGGCTGGGACATTGTAACCACTCACTATTTCTCTTGACTCTTAAACAGGCTCGTGGCTGAACGGCAACTGTGGGTTATAAAGGTGAGCAGCATACTGGTGTTTCATTCCAAACTAGTTAATCTTCAACTTGTGAAGATGCCTCTGTCTCTGAAAATGTAATGGAGGACATCCAGCTGTGATGTCCTCGTTTGGAAGGATGAGAGAGCAGAGAAATGAATCTTCAGCAAATTAAGCAACAATATCTGTATCTCTGTAATAAAAGATGATGGGAATTCTTTATGGGCTTCTCGGGTCTAAAACACTAATGAAGTGACCTGTCGGTGCACATGGTGCTTGAGTCCCTGCTTTTACAGCTCTGAATCTGAAGACCTTAGTATGTGTTGCATATGTTCTATGATACCAAATCCTACTTAATTAGTCTCAAACACAGAAGTGGGCTGCCCAACTACAAGTGGTTTGGGACACATTTTTCAACTGTATGGTGAGGTGCAGAGACCCACACCCTTCTGGATTTTCCCTAACCGGATAATTGATATCATTAGCACTTCCGAAGGGACACTTGATACAAATGTCAGCGCACATGTTTTTGAATTACTTGTGATTTATATTATTGTTACTGTTAATATTATGCTTTGTTAATATTGTAATGTGTGGAGTGGGTGGTGGTGCCGCTAGGATGCTGTAGACAACAGGTAGCAAAAATCAATACATTTTATAGAGTCTGAAAGGTGAAAATGCAGGTTCATTCTGTTTCCTTTGACCTGAATATTTTCCCTAGGCTATTGATGTGTTAGTGAATGTCCTTTTGCATTGAAGACAGAAGAAGTTTTTAGTTATTAACAAATATAACAGTATTTGTTCTAGCTGTTGGGCAAGGCAGGAAGAATTATTGAAGTAACATGAGAACTGTTAGAATCATCTTGTAGAAGCTTGAGAAAGATGTTCAATGTTTCAAAAAAATCAAAATTGTTATATTTTGGCGGAACTGCATGAACTCAAGGTGACATCGCACCATCTTCGAGAAAATCAGGATAGTTGCAAACCTGAGGGGCGTCTACATTTCCAATTGGTTATCAATCCATCTGCACACGATGAGTTCTCCCTGAGGTCCAATTAGGATTCTTTGTAAATTTCTAGTTAGTAAGACACTTTTGGAATTTTTTAGTTAGTCTGCACCCTGACACTTGGGAAGTGAGTTTGCTGATGACTGTCCTGAGATGCAGTCCTACTCCTTGTCTCCCTCTCTGAACCATCCTCTAATTTTGTCTGCCTTTGTGATGTTCAGAGGTATTCCTCATTAACTATCCTCCATGTTAAGCCTTTGTCACGTATTCTAGTTGCCACTGTTCTACTGCTGTTCAGTACTTTATACCCACTATGGCCCTCATTACAACCCTGGTGGTCGGTGCTAAAGCAGCGGTAATACCGCCAACAGGACGGCGGGAAAAAAATTGGATTTTATGCATGGCGTTAATATGCAAAACCGCCACTTTCACACACCGACTGCCAGGATGGTAACGACCGCTGGGCTGGAGACTTCGGTCCCCAGCCCGGTGGCTGTCACTAGACTGCCGGCGGTGTCAGGACCCCGCATACTGCCATGGATTGCGTGGGGTTTTGTACCGCCACAAAATCCTTGGCGGTAGGCACTATCAGTGCCAGGGAATTCGTCCCCTGGCACTGATTGGGATCTCCCCCTCCCCTGAGTCCTCCCCCAACACCCACAACCCCCCTACCACCGCCCCAAAGGTGGTAGGACCCCCCCGCCCCCAACACCCACAGAAACCCCCACAGATACCCCCCACACCCCTCTACACGCACGCTCACACCACTCACACATATAAACGCACACATACATGCACACATGCACACATACATACACGTCACATTTTCCATACACACATTACACCCCCCGCATGCATACACGCACTCACTCACCCCCTCTACACACTCACAGTCACATCCCCATCCACACACACAACACCCCCCACCCCCTCCCCTAACGGACGATCACCTTACCTGTTCCGGTGATTCTCCAGGAGGGAACGGGGTCCATGGGGGCTGCTCCGCTGCCAGCACCCCGTCAACAGAACACCGCCACGCCGAATAATGGAATGTTATTCGGTGGGCAGTGACGGCTGAGCAGCCTCCACTTCACCGCTGACTGCCAGTATGGATGCTGGTGGCCCTCCGTCCGAAAAAGGGCAGAGGGCTGCCAGCAGTCATGACATGGTTGGCGGAAGACCACCACCATTGGCGGTCTTCGGCCCGGAGGAATCTCGGCGGTCTTGGAAAAAGACCGCAGATTTTAAAATGAGGGCCTAAATGCTGAGCTGTTGACCTGTCTTATATGTAGCCCGTGTTCTGCACTGCCCCGAGGCTGCTGTCTTCTGAAGATGCGACGCTGTGAGTGATTTGCTGTCCCATGAGAAGAGGTATAATTTGCAATGATGTTTTTCCTTGTTTCCTTTTCAGCTTAGATAATTATACCTGTGGATTTTTATAGTTAGTTACCTTAGTTAGATGATTTTCTAAATTATTATTGTCTCTTCTTTTGTTTTTGCCCACATGTGCTAGCCCTTCCCCACATATGCAAGTCCAAATTTGTATTAGGGATAAGGATGGCCCAGCCAAATTATTGAATGTTATTAATTGAGTTTGATGACTACTAATGTCACCATCATCTGCTTTGAAATCTGATATTGATGTACATATTATTGTTCTGTTGGTTTGTGTTAATCTTTTGGAGTGTGTAATGGTATTGAAGTATAGTAGGTTCAATCTCTTTAGACACTTTGGTCAGCCTATGATTTTCATTTATGTTTCTAACTTAGTTTTGCACACCATTTACCTTATTATGGCTTTGTGTTTGTGATAAAGCTTTAAAACTTTATTCAGTTCGGAGTCTTGTTTCTGTAGCCAAATTGGTCATGGTGTGTAAGCATTATTTGTGTTTCTCATGTTATTGGTTTATGTTGGTTGAACCTGAATACCACAATCCTCACTGAGTCCAATGCTAGTGAGCTGCTGGTAGCTCACCAGCTACGTGTAAGCAGCTCTCCTGTGTGCAGTTCAGTCTCCTAAATTAAATGCTTTTGCTTGTCTGAATTATTATGTCTATCGGAATTGAAAGGTATGTATTCAAGATGGAAATGTGTTTATCTTTGGAACGCCTAAGGTAACTTGAAGCACTATATAAAAAACAAAAGCATTTTTGTACATTCAGAAATACTGGACTGAGATTAGATCATGACATGGAAGAAGGAGAACAAAATGTAAATGGCAGATAAACAGTGGCATCATTACACATGGAGAAGGCCTTCAATACTATTGTTCGGAACTACCTCTTCAAAGTATTCAAACATGATTGCTCTGCATGGGACGACCCACCCTTAGCATTGCTTCTTGGTTGAAGGTCCTTGCTGTTCTCCAGGCATGGTGTGGAATGGAGAATGGTGTCACATGCCTGAGTGTAGGTAGTGCATTGTGGCCAGGATAAGGCTGATATTAGGAAATGACGGAGAAGCGGGTGAAGATCAGGTACGAAGCAAGCTTCAAGTCTCAAGCATTTGATGAACTCTTACATTGCATTAATGAATAACCTTCAGAACAACATCAAGAATTAAAAGAAGTTTAAACTGCACTTCCTGCAGCGGCCAGTGCAGTCCTGACAGAAGCGGCTCACGCGTAGGGTTGCGGTAGTTCAGGGGGTGCGATTCAGTTGATCAGGACGCATGTGAGTGCACTCTTATCTCTCTCAAGGAGTTGATGGGAGAACAACGCTCCACCAGAGAATTGGCTAAGGGCAGACCCTCCCAGGTGCATCATGTTGAGCAGGTGAAATGTCCAAATTTATCTATTTTTCCTAAATTATTTAAGGGTTTGAAATTCTACTAGATTTTCTAGAGAGGTGGCGAGAAAAGGCTGCAGGGAGTGGTGCCCAGCTAAATGAAGTTATATAGATTACGTAACTCACCTTGCAAGCACAAGTAGTCTAGTTTCTAATCAGGCTTGCTTTCTCGAGACTAATCACAATACTGCACAAAAGATATTTAAGCCCATATTTATACTTTTGTGCCATCTTTTGACGCAAAATTGGCGGCAACTTGCAAAATATAATTGTATTTTGTAAGTTTGCACTGCTTTTGCGTAAAAAAAAGAGGCAAAGGCAGCACAAAAAAGAATAAATATGGGCCTTAGTTCTATAAAGCGAACTAAGAACCTTTTATCACTAAACCCTAATTCAGTAAGCTTTAATTCAGAGAAGGGAGCTGTCCTTGTACCGAAGTCTGGAAGGGTAGACATTATGACTAAACCTGGGCAGAAGTGTGCGTATTGTACTGCCAGTTGAGTGATAATTGACCATTCAGGGTTGCAAAAGAATCAGGAGGCCAGCCATCTATTGATCCTGCAGTAAGTGAAGCAGCCACCAGCCAGAGAGGTTTAAGCTCACCACATATTGCTCCTCCTGATAATGTCTATTCCATCTCAAATATTGTTCAGTGCTATACCTGGCATCTTTTGTCATGGTTTCTCCTGACATTTTGCTTACTGACCTTCTGTTTTGACTGTGTGCTGAACTTCGTTTTTGCTGGCTTTATAACTCTGCACACTTTATCACTGCTAACCAGAGCAAAAGTGCATGTGCTCTGTGTCTAAAACATAGCAACATTGGTTTTTCTGTGACTGGCATATTTGATTTACTAGTAAATCCCTAATAAAGTACACTATGTGTGCCCAGGAGCTGTAAGTCAAATGTTACTAGTGGGCCTACAGCACTGGTTTAGCCACCCACTTCGGTAGCCTTTCAAACATGCCTCAGGCCTGCAGCTGCAGAGCCTGTGTGTGCAGTTTAAACTGCTGTTTCGACCTGGCAAGTGTACCCATTTGGGGGGCATAAACCTTCCTTTTGATTTCATGTAAGACATCCATAAGATAGGCTCTGGTTAGCCCCAAGGGCTGGGAGCATCTTTTTTTTAAAAGCTGGACATGTACTTTAAAGTTTAACATACCCAGGTAGTGAAAACTCTAAAAAACAAATTCACTATTACAAAGACTATCTCTCTAGTAGGCTAGTATGGGATTGCCTTTAAAACATCTTTTAAGTGTAATTTCCAATTGGGGAAAAAAGAGCAATAGAGTTTGGCGTCTGGTCTGACAATCTAAAAACACATCTTTTGATTAAGGTGGTTTTAAATTGTAGGTCTGAAAATGCCACTTTTAGAGAGTTGGCATTTTCTTACTTATCTCAGCCTGCCTCCAATTCATGTCTGGTCTGTGCAAGGTTAGGTCACATGTACCTTTGTGCATTCTATCCAGACAACCATGAATACAGGACAATCAAATACCACTGCATTTCATATACATATTGATGGGTCTTCCTGGCTAGGAAGGGTGGAAGGGCTCTCACTTACACTTCAAAAGGTAGTGGCCTGACCCCACACAAGAGACTGATAACCCCCCACAGACCTCCTGGCAGACATGACTGGGCTGAAAGGGAACTGGGGCACTTCAAAACCACTCTTTGAAGTCTCCCCCACTTCAAAGACACATTTGGGTATAAGTACTGGGCCTCTGATACCATATACTGGAAACACTTCTGGACTGTGGATATTCTACCAGGAAGAACGACTGCAGTTTTGTCAGGAGGGACTGCCACTTTGCTGTTTGCTCTGCTGTGTTGGCCTGCTGCCTGCTACTTCTTGCCTGGAAGTGAGAGGGATGGATCTAACTCTCTACATCCTGGAATCTAAAGTTTCTCCAAGGGCCTGACTGAGCTTTCCTCCTGTTTCTGAAATCTCAGGGATATCAAAGACTTCACCTCTAACTTGCTATCAGCACTTGGGCTCCTCTGCTGTGAGTCCTACTCTGCCAAGTGGTTCCAAATCCAGTCCTGGTGAGTGTTGTGCTGCAACACAAGAACTGACACAACAGTACTGGTGTATCACTTGGAACCAATGCATCCTGCTGTGGAAACTGCACTTTACCACTGTCTGCACCAAAGCCGTGAGCACTGACTTACAACGCAGGCCTGGATTGGTTGACGCAGCACTGATGCATTGGAACCAGCACTTATTGCTTCTGACATTGACGCATCAGCAACAGTATCTGAACAGGAAACAACGCATCGCCTGCAAGTGCATTGCATCCCCTCCTCTGGATCAATGCATTGTCACCGAGCATCCATGAAACCAAGGTATTGCGAGTAGGTCTGCATGGATCTGGTACCCGTCCGCGCTCCATTGCGGTCCCGCATGACTAGATAGTTCCGACTAGAGTTATTGCCTTCTAAGCATTCCATTTTGATTGAATATTTGAAAATTCATAATTTGACTTGTGTATTTTGGATATTTGTCGTTTTGGCCTTGTTTGACTCAGATAAAGATTGGCATTTCTCTAAACTGGTGTGGAGTCCTTTTGTGGTGCTTTTACTGTGTTACTGTGTGTGTGTGTGTGTGTGTGTGTGTGTGTGTGTGTGCGCACAAATACTTTACACATTGCCCCTTTAGTTTACCCTGACTGCTGTGTGTCAAGCTACCAGAGGGTGAGCACAGGTACAATTATAGTGTGCATCTTACGTGCCATGACCAGGATTGTGGTCCCTGGTTGGATAGAGTGAAAAACCTCTGTCAACTAGAAACCCAATTTCTAACATTCAGCCAAGTCCTTCATTGACATTAGGCATTCTGGATCAGGCTGAATCTATACATCAGCCAAATTCTTCTGGGTCCAAAGTAGTCTTATCAGATCTGTTATCAGAGGCTACGTTCACATCAATTATTTCAGACTATTTTCAATAAATTTAGGGGACTCAAGGCATCCCAGAGCCAGGCTATGTTACACCAGAGGAGCTATCTGAACAATTTTCAAAGTCAAATTTGGACATCGTTTTATTTTAAAAGCAGCCTGCAAGGCATGACTGGCTTTTAAAATGACAGCAAGCAACACCATAGTGCACACTTAAGTGCATTAAATGTTCTGGGCCTCTAAACCTATATGCCCTACCTTATACTAGGGACTTACAGGTAGGTTGTCAGAGCCAACTCGAACTATGCCTAATTACCAGAAATCTTTTAGACAGAGCACTGTCCCTGGGCTTGGTTAGCAGAGCCCATGGCATAGTCAGTCAGAAACCACCAGTATAGGTAAAAAATAGGAGTGATCAGGTCAAAAAGGATGGCATTACTGGATCACAGATTACAGAGTTAGAAAATGAACAGGAAGCATTGGTAAATCATTCCCAATGCTCCAACCTTAGATTCATAGGTATTCCTGAGAATTGTGACAATGATTGTAAAATGATCCCATTGGGAGGGACACTACTACACAAACATTTTACCAAATGCTATGCAACCTCTAATGTATCAATAATGGGGGCTCATTGGGTTCCTCGACTGACTCGCCATCCATATCCAAGTTTCCACTTACTATTGTTGTCAATTTAGCTTATTACTGCACAAAAAAACAATTATTATCCAAGGTAATTCAACAAACATTTCTTACGCTTGCTGAAGACTTTGGGGGTGATTCTTACCTTGGCGGGCGGCGGAGGCCGCCCGCCAAAATACCCCCGCCAGAACACGGCACCGCGGTCGTCAGACCGCTGCGGTGATTCTGGGTTTTCCACTGGGCTGGCGGGCGACCGCCAAGAGGCCGCCCGCCAGCCCAGTGGAAAACAACCTTCCCACGAGGACGCCGGCTCTGAATGGAGCCGGCGGAGTGGGAAGGTGCGACGGGTGCAGTGGCACCCGTCGCGTATTTCAGTGTCTGCAAAGCAGACACTGAAATACAAAGTGGGGCCCTCTTACGGGGGCCCCTGCAGTGCCCATGCCATTGGCATGGGCACTGCAGGGGCCCCACGACACCCCATACCGCCATCCTGTTCCTGGCGGGCGAACCGCCAGGAACAGGATGGCGGTATGGGGTGTCAGAATCCTCCATGGCGGCGCAGCTCGCTGCGCCACCATGGAGGATTCATTTGGGCAGCGGAAAACCGGCGGGAGACCGCCGGTTTTCCACATCTGACCGCGGCCAAACCGCCGCGGTCAGAATGCCTTGCGGGGCACCGCCAGCCTGTTGGCGGTGCTCCTGCCAACCCTGGCCCCGGCGGTCCATGACCGCCGGGGTCAGAATGACCCCCTTTATGTTTTAGGCTTTTTCATGCATGATGATCACCTCCGCTTGGCAAAGGAAAAATTTCAGGAGCATGTTAAATCCATTTGAGGCCATAAGGACCCAGGCTAACTTTAAGAGCAATCAAAATTGAAAGTATTTAGAAAAGGTAAACTCTATACTTTCTTCTTTTTTCCACCAGTTCAGGATTTGTTAAAATAACTGCAAGGGGACAATATAGCCAGAAGATCATGACTATAACTAAGATTAAGTTTACAATTTCCAGTACTTGATGAGAGACACTGGTTTGAGACTCCTCCATATACTTTCATGATTTTGAGGCTGTCTCTGTTGGATTATGATCTAGTGTAACTACTGTCATTAGGATTGTGATTAGATCATACTACTACACCATTAGGATATTATGACATGACTTTCATGCTTTTTAGTTAAGATTTGGTTATCTGACTTTGTCATGTAATTGCTATTTCAATGCAAGACACCTGTTCTTTTATTGGAAGTCTTCGGAAATACTTTGTTGTGTGTTACTGCTGTAACTTTTTTAAAGGAGAAAGTAGTGAAATGAAAGACTCCAACCCTTTAAGCAGACACACATGGTGCAATTAAAAAGGCACTGCCTAATGAAGGGTTTGATTACATTTGGGGGTTAGAACAGTGACTACCCTCCTAGTCGCTGCATGAAGAAGGTGGGGGATGGAGGGAAAGTGGGTTTGGGGAGGCATCTAAGGGATTGGAGCAAGAAAAAAGTCGGACTCAGAAGTTTTTTTAATTTTGCTAGTAATATCTAGGCTATTATTAGTATTGATTTACGTAGTGCGGATAGTTAAAATTATATTGTGTAATAAATTGGATCAAGAACAAGCGGAAATATAATGCAGCTTTAAATTATGTGTACACTGTATGTCCAAATGTATTATTTTTGGAGAAAAGAAACTCACTTAAAGAGCAATAACCCGAAGATATCTACCCCGTGTTGGGTTTCACATACTATATTTGCTTCCACTAGCACAGCTCATAGGGGACTGGTTATATTTTTAAACATACATTACACTGGAAATTAATTGAATCAAAAACTGATCCCCTATGTAGGTGGCTGTAGGTAGCTGCCTTCATAGGAGCAAAAATGTTGAACTTTGTGATCTATTATGGTCCCATCGATTACCAGACTCAAGCTGTGCAACAGTTGCAGAAATTAGCAATGTATTCAGAAGGCCCTATAATCATGGGAGGCTACACATTTCATTCATATTCCCGAGTTAGATGTCTCATGGAGGGGCAAAAACTAACAATAAAAACTGAGAACTGAATTTCTATTATCTACTTTTAAATCAGATTATGGTCTAATTGATCTGTGGCAAGCAGAACTCCCCTCTTTCAGGCATTATGCATGCTTCTTAGATTTAATTCAGCATCAAGATTTGTTGAATTTCTCAGACCTTAGGCAGAAAACACTCTCCAATTATAAGTAATAGCTTCTCTGACCTTCCCTTCATTTCAGTAGAAATTGAGATAGACCTAGCATCTGTCTCAAATAAAAGGTAGTCTTTAGCAAATCCCTATTTCTTGAGACCGAGAGGTTATCATATACTTGCAGTTGAATTACAGCTTTTTTCTGTAACAATGTGGAGACTGATCCACTCCTTGTTGCTCGGACGCCTTTAAGGCTGCTTTTAGGGGTTACGCTATTGCTTACTCAACAAAATTATTTAAGTCAAAGAAAACTGTGATTATTTCTCTTTTTCTCTTCAAATGATGATTGATAGGGCCACCATTGTGGAATTTGAATAACACTGTATTTGCACATTTGAATGAATACAAGTAAGTACCTGAAGTATCAGATATTGGAAACAGTGAAAGCTAACTCAGATATCAGTGTGAGACACTATTACAGCTCGCTGAATAAAAACAAATTGGACAGTAAACAGGCAAAGAGTTTGAATGAAGGAATGTAATTGACATGCTTTTTAGAACACATTCTGAAAAGGTGATGAAAGGGACCTCTAAACCATGACGTTTTTGTTAAGAGGAGCAATCTGTAGTTTTTGGGTAACACATTTCAAGTTTTTGAAAGACAAAGAGCTTGGGAGTGTATTATGTACATTATTAGTATTTACAGGTCAGTGGGGAATTTGAATCTATTAAAGATTTGTACATCCTTTTTATAATGTGCAAAAGTAGTAACTTTAGGAAGGTGGTTCTTTATATAGTAGACCAAAATGAGGTACACTGTGCAAGGAGTCCAAGCAGTTAACAGACTTATTACAGAGGTACAAATGCTATTTCGTTGGGTACTGTGTGTCAAGCAGTTAGGCATATCAGAGGGTAGTGCTAACCATGTAATGCACACATTCATACAGTAAGTGAGACACACACTCAATAAAGAAACCAACACCAATTTACAAAAATAACACATACTTTTATATAACGTTTGATACCAAGATCCTTGGAATCATCTGAGTATTTTTCGTGTTAGGAAATTTTAGAGTTTTTAAAAGTTGACACAGTGTAATTTTTAGATAGCCGTAATGTTATCCTATCGAAGAAGAACAGTCACTGCAAACAAATATAGGACAATGACTTACAGGACCAATCTCCTGGACGAAGGGTAAGCATGGGTCAAGGTCTAAGGCCACACCAGCAGCTCACCTCGGGCGGCACTAAAGCAGCTGAATGCAGGGGTGCAGTTCAGCATCGGGTGCCCAGTGTAAGTCTATGGGGATTGGTCCATTTAAAAAGTTTCTGCAGGGATAGACTGGAAGATCAGTCCAGAGGGCACCCACAATGGGACTTGACCTTTGAGTTCCTTGGGCACATGGGTCCACTCCTCCTCAGGCTGTGGAGCACAGGTGCAGTGGTGTTTTCTAGTGCTTGAGTTCCTCGCGGTTACAGGGGGGGGGGGGCCGCAGAAACAGTCTGCATGAATGGACTAGGGGTCCAGTCCGACCAAGCCAACCAGTGAGCTCAGGTCTCACAAGACTGGGAGATGTGAGGACACCTTGGTTCTCTTCTCCTCTGTCCAGGGCTGATGGATGCAGAGGTGTCCTGAGGATTTTGTCCCTTGGTCACTCACGGTTGCAGGGGGCTCTGGAAGTCCACAGTGGGCACACTCAAGGTGGCTTCATATCTGGAGGGTCTGGGAACTATGCTGACACTGTTCTCCCACTTGAGCTTGGGCTAGGCGGCTCGGTGCAGTGGTGATGTGTGGCTTTGGGTTTTCGGCAGTCCGGTCCTCACAGTTCTTTCATGGGTGCCTGCAGATGCAGGGAAGCAGTGCCTCTGCTCCAAGGGAGCTCTTATTGGCAATTTGCAAAGCATTGGCAACTCTCCTGGGTACTTGTATGCTGCAGAGACAGGACAGGTCAGTTGCTCTTAGAGGGTCGGGTGCAGCAGGCAGGCTGGCAGTGTTGGTGCCAAGTCAGTCATGCTCTTCGGTTCACGGGTTCAGCAGGCTTCTTGTCTACTTCTTCCTTTTTGTCCAGCAAAGATCTGAGGTGCAAACATCAGATAGTCCCATAAATACTCAATGCAGGGGGCATTAAGTGGAGTGAAGGGCAGTATTCAATAAACCACCTCCCCTTGGGGTCACTACAACCCCCTAAATGACCACTTTCTTTAGGGAGTGGGCATCACCCTGTCCCAGACAAGATGGTGGAATTTCTAAAGTTGTGCACATTTTAGGCTTGCTTTCGTAGGGGTGTGTCCAGCCTGGTGAAAGCAAAAGCAAAGCATAGTTAATGTTGCTGCCTGTCCAGGTGCCAGATGGGCCCTGTTGCAGTGGGGTGGGCTTCTTCCTCTGAGAGAGCCCAGATCTACATGCCAAAGGCGGTGGGCTTCTTTGAAGCTCCCTGCCTTGGAATGCAGATTATTCTGTGGAGAGGGGTGTGCAACAACCTAGTCTGAGCAGGCTTTGTTTCTGACCTCCAAAGAGTGAAAACTCACCCTCGGAGGCCAGATTCTCGTCTGTTAGTGGCAAACTGGTTAGAACTGGTCAGTGAGCTCACAGCAGTTGCCAGATTTTCAGGGGACACCTGTAAGGATGCGTGGATTAATACATCCATCACTGGAATCAGTGAAGGATTATTAAAATGAGAAGTTTAATATCAAACTTCCCTATTTTCGGTGAAGCCATAATGTTGCTGGGGAACTCATGTTGACCAACCAGAGTCCAGCACATGTATTTAAAATGGCTTCCCAGCACACTTTCTATGTATAAGAATCAACAAAGACATAGTATGGGGCATATTTGTTCATTCATATTTGCCCTCACTTGTAATATAATGCAGGGGTGACTAAAATATTACAAGCAGTTTTTAGTGGACATGGAACACAGTTGATGTGCCATGTCATGTTTTCATTTTTAGGGAGCACCTTGTCACGCAGTCTGCATGAGGTTGGTGCTGGGTCCCTTAGGGTGGCAGAAGTTGTGCTGCAGCTTTTGGGGCCCCTCTTCAGGACCCATGCCCTAGATACCAGGGATACCAGTTAATAGGGACTTGCAGAGGTGCTAAAGGGTCTGACCACTTGGGGATCAAGTGACCAGGTGTTTTGCTTTGGGGAACAAACACTTGCACTGTGGACCTCGATAGCCAGGAATTCTTTAGTGTATTTCAGTCAAAGTTGCATCAAAAACTAGGCAAAAAGTGAGAGGTCTGCAACCAGATTCCAGCTTCCTACAGTAATGTTCAAGAGTTTAATATTGTGATAGTGTAAATCATTGTTATGATTCTAAACACTATGTATACTGTATTAAAGGTTTTGGGGTTGTCAGGTGAGACAAGTGACCCATAATGCTTCTAGAGTTTGTTTCTAGGATGATTGGGATGTTAACAGTGGGGTCATCAATTCAGATGTAAACAAACAGGGTAACTGCTTAGAATGGTGTAACCTTTACAAATGTGTTTGTTTTGCAAGTACACCAGGAGGGTGCCCACAGAGTTATGTTTCAACTACAGGCTACAAAAGGAGACATTTTTTACAGACATTCAAGAGATGTCCCAGTCATCCACATAGAAACATCTGTTTAAAACTATTGGAGAATAGTATTACAGTTCAGTATTTTGTATTGTATGAGGTAGAACACCATACACTTCAGGTGTTCTAGGTTACAGTTGGAACTGATAATCTTACTTTTGATTATAAAACTGCAATCTCTATGGAGGGTAGATGCTTAGTGAAATTGCAAAATGGCAGTGCATGAGGCACTTGCACCAACAGTGAGTAGCACCACAGAATGTACTAAGGCAAAGATCTGAGATACACCGGGCCCGTAGTGCAGGGCCGCAAAGCAAGTGGCTTGCTGCGCCACCTTGCACCAATGGGAAAAGGCAGAAATTCACTTTATCTACAAGACACAACACATTTCTGTCTTCTCCCACTGCATAGGTGCACAAATTGCTGTCATGTGCCAATGCAGGCACCCTTGCACCATGGTGCAAGGTTGCCTGCATTGTGGGTGATTGTTGGGTGGGGACACCTTCCTGCACAAAAGCAATCACAAGAGGTATTTTCCTCTTTCTATCTGTGCTGCATAGAAAGAGGAACAAATGTGGAGGAATAAAGATGTTTCTCCCTGTTGCGTCACTCTTACGCCACCCCTGAGGTGGCGTAGGAATTCAAAGCATTCCCAGATTTGTAAATCTGGGAATGTGTCCGATTCCTTTGGGTTCCATAGGTTTTGCATGGAAACACTACAAGCAACCCCCAGGGGATGCCCCTTTTATGCAGTGTTATGCGTGAAAGGGGTCCATATTTCCAAGGCCATGAAAAGCTATGCAAGTTGGCTTTCCATGGCCTTGGAAATATGGACTGACACACTGTGTCAACAGAGCATTAAAAAAATTATGCTCCGATGGTGCAGTGTGCCACTAGGGCCTCATAAATGAGACCCATTGTGTATAGAAATCTCTTCCAAGTTAGCTGAAGAGGAACACAAGGTATGGATTTATGTCCACTGCATTTAGAAATTGGGTCTCTAGTTGGCAGAGGTATGCACCCTGTCCGAGAAGGGACCACAGTCCTAGTCAAGGTAAGTCAGATACACACTTTAAATTAACCTGTGCTCACCCTTTGGCAGACTGGCACAGAACAGGCATGCTTAACTAAAGAGGCAATGTTTAAAGTATTTATGCAACACACAGAAAGTAACACATTGAAAACACCACAAAAAGAACTCCACACCAGTTTAGAAATAAAGATTATATTTATGTGAGTAAAACCAGACGAAAACAACAAAAATCCAATCAGTATATCATGAGATATGGATTTTACAAGTACACATTTAAACAGTGCTCAAAACATAATTCGTTATTGAGTACAGGATTGTGTTGCTGCTGTAGTAAATGCCTAATCAGTACGCATGTTGCTGCAGAATATACTGACTACTACTGTCGCTAAAACAACTCTAGGATGATGCTTTGTGAAAAAAAGAGGTCTTTAGACTGAGGTATGCATAAATAAGGCAGGGGGAGCCTGTAGCAATTCTCCTGTGGGCCCCCACCACTCAGTACCTTGAGGATTTAGATTACGGCATCACCCATGGTCTCTGAAGTATGGCGGCTGGCTCCAGTTGTAGTCGTGAGTCCGCCATTGTTGAGTATGAGATTGCCAGGTGGCCAGGGACCAGGCATAGTGTTGCACTCAGACTCTCTGGGCCAACTATAGTCATTTGATGCTAGCTTCACTGGTGCTTCCTTAGCAGCCTAGATTTTGCTCTGTTTACAGCGGCACTGAAAGGAGCCAGCAGGTGATGCCTTCACAAAGGATTCCGGCGCTGGTCATCATTTCTGGAGGAGGGACGCACTGGAAAAGGATTTCCCTTGGAGAGTGATGGCTCTTTAGACAGGGAAATAGTGATTCTGATTGGCACGCATATTGGGGGGTGCTTGTCACTTCAGACCTGAGTGAAAGGCAGTCACAAGTTGACAATGCTGCCAGGCGAAGCTTTAGCCAGTTACACATGGCATGCTGGTTTACCAAAGGAGGCTCTTGCTTTTTCAAAGAGGAGTGCTGGTTCCAGCAGAAAAGCTTCTAAAAGGGGGAAATACTTGCAAGACAGATCATGAGGTCTTTGATGTCCTTGAGACCTCGGGAAGAACAGGGAGCAAGCTTGCAAGCCCTTGGAGTCACTCTGAGGCTTACTTCTTGGTTCCTTTTAGCAGGAAAGATGTCCGCAGGCAGCAGGCCAGCTACAAGCAGCAGGGCAGAAGTACCTTAGAAGAGTTTGACACAGCAGAGTGGCAATCCTTCAACACACCAGCCTTTACTTTACAGTACAAGGTTTCTTCCTAGTTCAGTAATGTACTGAATTCAGAGGAGCAGAGCCCCAGTACTTATACCCAAAAGTGCCTTTGATGTGGGGCGTGACTTCAAAGGATCTTTCCGAAGTGCACAGATCCCCCTTTGAGTCTATTTCTAGATCCAGGCGGGGGGTAATTAGCCCTTTGTGTGGGGATCAGACCATTACCCTTTGACGTGTAAGTGTGAGCACTTCCCATCCTCCCTGCCCAGGAAGACCAATCAGTATGACAATAAATGCAGATGCAGCTGAGGGTCCTGTGTTGTGGGTGTCTGGAGGGAATGCACAAATATAGCTGTCACCCAGCCAAGTCCAGATCTGCATTGGAGAAAGACTGTCAGTCCCACAGGGCAGTGAGAGCACTTTCTAAAACTTGCATTTCTAAAATAGTAACAGTAATTTACCAGTAAAGAGGATTTATCATTACCATTTAAATGATATGAAACATGATGCAGCTACTTATTTCTGATCAGGAATTAGAGGTCAAAAGTTTATTAAGGAATTCTTTATTCTTGCCTCTGGGAGGACCAGGCCTCACAGTAAAGAAAAATTATTTTGGGAGTTTTTCATTACCAGGACATATACAACTTAAAAGTACATGTCCTGCCTTTTACTTACATAGCCCCCTTCCCTATGAGCTACTTAGGACCTACCTTAGGGGCGATTTATATGTAAGAAAACAGGAGTTTAAGGCTTGGCAAGAGGTTTTAAATGCCAAGTCGAAGTGGCATTGAAACTACAAACACAGGCCCTGAGGTGGCAGGCCTGAGACATATTTACAGAGCTACTTAAGGGGGTGGCACATTCAGTGCTGAAGGCCCACTAGCATCATTTAATTTACAGGCCCTGGTTATCTGCCATACCACTTTTCAAGTGACTTACAAGTAAATTAAATATGCCATTTTTGGATACACCAATGTTACCATGTTTAGGGGAGAAGCACATACACTTAAGCACTGGTTAGCAGTAGTAAAGTGTTCAGAGTGCTAAGGCCAACAAAGCAATAGAGCAAAAACAGGAGGTGAAAAGAAAAAAGTCTGGGGGTAAGACCACCCTAAGGATGCCAGGTCTAACAACTAAGTAATCAAAGAAATAGATTTTTTAGAAAAAGTTGCATGTTCCAGTCAGGCTTTTTGACGAATTCACTCTTTGTACCAATATTAACCAAGCGGTTAGTAATGTTGGATTAGTAATTGACAGATTAATCAGCTATTGTTACATTTTTAGATGACTCCGGAATGTGTACACATTTGGGTCTGTAACTATACCAAAAAAAAATTCCAGGAAATAGTATAGCTAATTTTATTACAGACTTTGGCACACAAACTGAAGGTATGCCTTTCTAATAAGTGTGTTCCAGATTCTAAGAAACCTGTAAAACCTGTTAAGATATTGAAACTCACAAGCTATTTTAGTCAGTTTATTTTAATGCTTACAAGTTATTATTCCACAGGGACCTTCACCACAGGGACTGTCACTGAGCTTTGATTTAAGAGTTAGGTGACATCAACAACAAGTGTGAAGCATGCACAGATGGGGAGCAAGTTGGAGAGAAGGTGAACCGTTGAGTGGAGGAGCCAGTATGGAGCTACAGTGCGGGTGAGCCAAATGGAGAGCAGCAATGTGGTCACAGACGTTACAGTGAGGGAGAGAGACCCTTAGGGGTAACCCGGCCCCCTCCAATCCCCAGTCTCACGATGCACCTCCTACCTGGGCATTAGCAATAGATGGCCCTATTGGCCCTACGCTCTGGCCCTAGACCCCATCCCTAGTTCCCCACACCAGGACTTGTGTAAGTAGAAAGCAGGTTGTGTGGCAGCCCCTTTAACATGCTCCTCTGGCGCTCTTTTATTTTGCTGAATTTTTAGACCGCTTGTGATGTGCTGCAAGCCGTTGGCCTCTGGAGTCGTTGTGGAAACATCAAGAAAACGCTGAGTGAAAGACAATGTGTGGCTGAAAAAAAGTAGCAGACCGTGATCATGCAGTGGCTCTCTGGTTTACCTGGCTTGTGGAGTTTGGACTGGAAGTTTAGAGAAGGTAAGGGTGCACGGCCAGCAGAGGAAGGAGCAAAGGTTAGTGCCCCACACTTGGTAGAGCCCCTTGGCCACTGTAAGAGCCCAGTTAGGCTTGGGTGCAGCTTGTGACCTAGGGCAAGCTTCTGCTCCCCCCCCCCCCATTCAGCCTCTGCCTTCCACCTCTCCTTCACTTAGGAAAATAAGGATATCTTTCTTTTATTTTAACACAGCAGTAATCAAACTCAGAAGCACACTGGGTCATCAGAAGGGAGCCAAATGATATCCAACCTATATTTTTACCAAATTTCCCCTGTATTTCCACCTTGTAAGTTCGAAAACTGGTGGAAGGCAGCAGTGTAGTGCCGGTAGGCGGGGGAGGTGGAAGTCATCTGAGTACTTTGAATTTGTGCCTTATCAGACTGGAAGCACAGCAGGCCCTCAGAGGGAACTCAATTGACATTGGACATAGGATCATATATCCTTGTTCAATTTTTTTGTTTCCACTTTGTAAGGTTGGAGACAGGTGGCAGGCAAAAATGGAGATTGGCTCAGGAGGTGGAGGCATCTTCGGTATTCCGCTTTGTGATTTTGTGCTACTGTTGCCTAATACTGTGCTGTTGTGGCTTCAGCCGCAGGCCAAATAGGTGGTGTGAAGGCAGACGGCATTAGATTGATGTCGCTTGTGCCTCCTGGTGAGGAATCTGCTTTTTGCACACATAGTTTAAGGTTGTCATCAATTGCAATTGACTGCTATCATTTTCAGCCTCCCGGATGCCCAGCTTTGGGTGTCACCTTTTGACCATGGCTTGTCAAGTTTATGAAAAGAGAATATGACCTAAAGTTACTAGTACTAGTGCACGTTTTGGCCCTGGTATATTTGATACAGTTGTTGAGTGTTCTTGAGTCTCCGACAATGACTTTGAAGAAATTGCACTCTGGTCAATAAATTCCTTCTTCTCCTTCAAAAACACCAAGAGTAAAGAAACTTACCAGCTGTGCTAGAAGTTCTCAGCAACTCCTTCTTGAATCCCACCCGGTTATTACTAGGGTCTTTTGAAAAATGCCCAAGGTGGCCCTGTAGATTTGTGTGAGGATTTAATTCATAGCCATATTGTCTTATCTGTCTTGAAAGTCTACTCCTTTGGTCCATGGACTTCTTGAGAAGGCCGGTGAGGACAGAGGGTCTTTATTGGATTGTGATGTATTGGAGGATATGGCCCCCTCACTTTCCAACCTCATGTCAGCGTCTGTAGGGGAGTCTCTGTTAGCTGTCCAATCCATGTTCTTAAACCCCTCAAACAGAGTAATGAGAGACAGCTCCCTTTCAAGTTCATCCATGGGGGTTGGCAACTGTGAGGGCTTTGTGCAGTTCCAGCTTCAGAAAAGTATCATAGAACTTAAACTGGTGATGTTGTGGTCCCGTCTTACTGTAAAAAGGTGGTGATTAGTGAAGACTTCACTCTCCCAGACATCAATATTGATCAAAATATAGTGGGCAGGGGGTTTCCTCCCAGAAGCTGTCAGATGAAGGGGGTTTATCTAACTCAGTCCCTCTTTCTTGCTGTGCCCATCATCACCTCCTTTGTTTTGTACTTCTTCCTTGGAAGGCTCACTCTCTGAACTAGATCATTACATATCTTTGCCAAGTATGCAACTGAATACAGCCAACGGAGTGGAGAGTGTGCCATCTGATATTTTATTTTGCATTGAAAAGATTTAAAACTTTATATTGTCTTTCATGTAAAAAAAAAGTGTAAGGTCTGATCATGTTTCGGAAATTATGTCTGCAGTTCTGCTGGAAGTGAAAAGTGTAAAGAATCGTGGCCCCTCAAAATCAGTAGCCAATTCTATCAAGGTCCCTCTCAAAGATAACTATGTAAAACAAAGGTCTAATATGGTTGGGCCCAAAGGAGGGTTAAAAGATGCTTCTGTTTAAGCTGGTATACCATTGCGCTATATGTTGTCCTCGAAACATGATAATGATTTTGATAATGAAAAGCTATGTATAAGCCTGTTGTTTTGGCATGTGGAACAGTGTTTTTCCTCAGGTAAAACTGAGACAGAGTTACTCCCTATGTTAAAAAAAGAGTTAAAAAATGGTACAAAAAAACTGGGAAAGCAAATGGATCTGCTCTGCAGTCAGGTGCGGGGTTCGAAGGGAAATGTGTAATTATCAGTATAACATCCACAGAAGAGCAGATTGTGCTTGAGTCTAGTGCTAACCCTATTAGACCTCTAATGGTGGGTAAGACGGAGTCCTCTGTAAGGAGTCAGAAGGGTTTGTCCAAGAGAAGGAAAAATAAAGGAACTAGAAGATTTCCTAAGCCAGAACAACTCATTTTCCTATCAGATATTGAATTTGATAATTAAAGATTGAGGGTTGATGAAACCTCTTCGGGAAGGCAGTGCCTTGTTCACACTTAGTACGCAGAATATCCAGTATGAGGATCCCACAGGGGCAGAGGCAAGTTCCAGAGTATGGTCGGCTATTGCCACTGTGCCTGTTCTCCCCCAGGGGGCTCCATTACCCATATCTAATGTTCTGACCAAGCTTCTTGGTGTATGGAGGTGAACTGGGGGGTGGGGTTACCCTCCTGGAGTCAGAGCACAGTGATGTTAGTACATCAAATGGGCGGTCCTGGGAAGAACGTTCCCATTTAGGAGGGATAGAAAAGGGCTATATCGGGCCTAACCTGCTGTGAAGGAGAAATGCAAATCACAGTCCCTAGATTTCTTTTGTTCAACCTTGTTCTTGACCTATCCAGAGTGTTAGACTTTTCATCCTTGGTGTGATCTCTCTTAACATCTTGCCTCTGTTCCCCAGGTTGTTGATGTGTGCTGGACTCTGATTTTACTGTTTTTGTTACTCTGGGCACTTTACCACTGATAACCAGTGCTAAAGTGCAAGTGCTCCTTTACAAAATGTGTATGTAGTTGGTTTATCCATGATTGGCATATTTGGTTTACTAGTAAGTCCCTAGTAAAGAGCACTAGGGGTGCCAGGGCCTGTAAACCAAATGCTACTAGTGGGCCTGCAGCACTGGTTGTGCCACCCACATAAGTAGTTCTGTAATCATGACTCAGACCTTCCATTGCAGGTGTCTGTGTGTGCAGTTTTACCTGTAAATTCGACTTGGCAAGTGTACCCACTTGCCAGGCCTAAACCTTCCCTTTTCTTACATGTCAGACACCCCTAAGGTAGGCCCTAGGTAGCCCCAAGGGCAGGGTGCAGTGTATGGTTAAGGTAGGACATATAGCAATGTGTTTTATATGTCCTGACAGTGAAATATTGCTAAATTCGTGTTTCACTGTTGCAAGGCCTGTCCCTCTCATAGGTTAACATGGGGGCTACCTTTAAATCTTATTAAAGTGTAGATTCCCTTTGGGAGCGGATGGACATGTGGAGTTTGGGGTCTCTGAGCTCACAATTTAAAAATACATCTTTTAGTAAAGTTGATTTTAAGATTGAGCGTTTGAAAATGCCACTTTTAGAAAGTGAGCATTTTCTTGCTTATACCATTTCTGTGACTCTGCCTGTTTGTGGATTCCCTGTCTGGGTCAGTTTGACAGTTGGGATGGTTGCACCTCACACTAGACAGTGACACAAAGGGAGCTGGGGTGTAGCCTGCATATCCTGAGGAGCCATCTGTGCTAGGAGGGAGGGGAGGAGTGGTCACTCACACCTGAAAGTGCTGTGCCTGCCCTCACACAATGCAGTCTCCAACCCCCTGGTGAGTGTCTGGGTCCTGGCCTGGGCAAGGCAGGATTTCACATTCCAAAGAGACTTTACTTTGAAGTAGGCCTACTTCAAAGGAGAAATTGGGTATAAAAAGGGCACCCAAAACCACAGACTTGAAAAACACTTCTGGAACCAAGAGGAACCTCTGCCTGGAGAAGAGCTGAATAGCTGAGGAAGAAGAGCTGCCCTGCCTGTGACTGTGCTTTGTGGAGCTATCCTGCAGTTGCTGCTTCTGCCAGAGTAAGCGGGCAAAGACTGGACTTTGTGTGCCTTCCATCTTGAGAAGAAATCTCCAAGTGCTTGATCTAGAGCTTGCCTCCTGTTGTTTGAAGTCTCAGGGACAGCAAAGACTTCTCTCTGCCAGCACCTGTAGTCTCTGGAGAGACTCCTACTCTGCCCTGTGGTGCCCATCCAGTTCCTGGGACCCTGAAAGGAGAAGCTGGCAGCCTAAAGACAAGGAAATCCACGCACAGAGCGCCGTGCGGGGACAAGATTGACGCAAATCCGATCTGCGGCTGAAAAAACGACACGCCGCCGGCTCTGTGGCTGAGAAACGATGCTCGACCGAAGAATCGACGCACGGAGCAGGAGAGACGATGCTGAGAGATCACAACCTGCGCTGCGGGGTTTTTGGATAATGTTGCGGCTGGATTTCTGACTCCCGTACCGCCGTGCGGAGTTATTTTTGATGCACACCCGCCCGTGCGGGGTTATTTTTTACGCGCACCAGGTACATTTTCACACTAGCAGCGCTAGTGTGTGTTTAAAACTACTTAAAGACTCTTTTTGCATTTTTATTGATAACTTGACTTGTGTATAGTGGATTTTTGTCGTTTTGCTCTTGTTTTGTTTAGATAAATATTTCCTATTTTTCTAAACTGGTGTTGTGTCATTTTTTAGTGTTTTCATTAAGTTATTGTGTGTGTTGGTACAAATACTTTACACCTAGCACTCTGAAGTTAAGCCTACTGCTCTGCCAAGCTACCAAGGGGGTAAGCAGGGGTTAGCTGAGGGTGATTCTCTTTTACCCTGACTAGAGTGAGGTTCCTTGCTTGAACAGGGGGTAACCTGACTGTCAACCAAAGACCCCATTTCTAACAGAGGGGCAAAAATGTTTTATCCTAGGGTTGTCCCAAAGGTCCTGGGTGGAACAGAGAGCATTGTTTTCTGTTCTGGATTTTTTGTTGCTATTTAACAATGAGTCTCCTCTGGTAAATAGAAGTGTTATCCTTAATTCTTTTTTGGAGATTGATGCTTTAAAGGTGGTAAAACGTGGTCATATTACCAATGGTACCATTCATTCGACTGGTTCATCCCCTTTTTCCAGAGTCACCTTTGGCTCCCTGGCTTTTGCAAATTGGTAGTTCAGAATTGTGAGTATTTCCAAAAGCAAGGGGTCGATGTTGTCCTGGTTGCAAAGTGCTGGGAATTCATGGGCCAATATTTAAACCATTCAAGGGTATCCAAGCCAATGGTGATTGATTCTGATTTTGGTCTCAGATAGTGGAATTCTAAAGATATACTTATAACTCTAGGGCAAGGGGGTTGAGTAATCAATGTCGTGGTTGGTCCTGAAGCTTATTTGTGGGCTACTGCTTCAAACGTGTTCCATCACATTAGAGCTGGGTGGCATGTGTTTTGATGCCTGCCCGTCAACTAGGATCAATGAGCCCTTGAGGTAGCATGGGTGGGATCCTTACATCTTGGAACATGGCCAGGATGGGGCAAGACGAGGGTAAATTAAATTTCCGTTAATTGTTTAAACCCCTGATTATGTGCATGAAATAAACTTGGTCATGAACAGAGTTTGATTACAGTGGCTATTTTGCATTCTTCTATAAGGCAAGGCATTCTGAAAGGGGCCGTGCTAGTAGTGGTGGTGATCTTGCTAAAAAATATGGTTAACTGGAAGCATATAGTCTATATTAACCGCCCAAGTTTGTGTATATGTTTGAAGTTGGCTTTACTGGGTGATGATAGTGGTGCATCTTTCTTTTTATTAGCAAACATGTCCATTCCACCAGGGAAATCGTTTGATTCCCTGGTGAGCTATTTTTTTTACCTTTGTACATTACATTTCTATAATGGAAGACTGCCCCTTGTGGAGATCATCATGGAAGATCTAAATGCTAACCTGTCTAATTCTGCCTCTGCAATATTTGCCAATGTTGATAAAGAGGATATAGGGCCACTTTTGTGTTACCTGACAAAATTAGAATGAATAAACTTTGATTCCTTTTGCTTCAGACTCTTAGAGAATTTGATCCAATTATTCTAAATGGGAGATCGACTGTCGGCGAAGTGGCTTCATTCACCTTTCATGCTTCCTCTACTCAGAGTCTATTAAATTATGTGGCAGTCCCCTTCAAAATGTTGGGGTTTTGTGAGAATCTCACTGTTTTTCCTTCTGATAAGAGTGATCATTGTATAGTTGTTACTTCAGTAATCTTTCATTTAGAGGAGCTGGATTCTGGAAACCCCCGTTTGGGTATGATTGGTTTTAACAAGTTGGATGGTCTCTCCTTTTGGACAACTAAGACTACGGTTGCCAGTAGTACTCGGTTTAAGGGTATTTGTGAGGACCTGGCAGGATCTCTCTGTGATTACCACATTCTGTTTTTCAAATCCCATATGGAAGAGTTCCATAAATTAAACTCTTATCCCGTTGGGATTTAAGGTGTTGAAAAAGTGTAAATACCCATTAAAGGAGTTAAACTGGGAAATAAATCTATTAATATAGAAACAGCATATAATGTTTTCCTTGGGACGTCAGCGTGAAATTGACCGATTAAAATGGTTGAGAACCCGACATAAATGTCTTGAAAGTTGAAGGGTTCCTGATAAAAAATTGAGTAATTTAAGAGAGGCTGCAAGGGCTAACGACTCCCGAAGTATTGGTGTCTTATCAACGAATATTGTCACTCGAGGGTGTGAAAGACCATGGATTTTTGTGTATATTTTTCACATAAGTAACAATACTCATATTTTGGTATAGTAATCGTTGTGTACTAATTTTAATGTAAACGTCTGGTTTTGTGACCGACTGAATGGCCACCATCATATGCAAGGCTTACTGTTAGTGTTCTATGCTAACTTAAGCTAATGGAATTATTAAGTCTTCTTGAGAAGAGTGTATTTCTTTGCTAAAATAAATGTTAGAATTAGTGCGTATTTAGTGGCCCCTACTGGACTAAAGCAGAAGCATATACAAGGTCACTGTAGAAGTTATCAAAATTAATGTTTCTTATGTGTATTATTTACAAGCTGTGTTTCCATGGCCTAACTGACTTCATTCATTGTATTTGTATATTTTGCTTGTAGATATGTTATTAACCTATGTTCTTTCCTTTGAGAGAAAAAGGGGAAAAGAGTGACAAGATGAAAATGTTTCCAATGCTTTGTAATCATTATTCGGAGATGACGTAATTGGAGATTTCAACAAAGGGTCTACAGATGCAACAGAGGAACGGAAGAACGAATAACAAATGTATTAGTTTGAGTTTCATCAATGGAATAACAGCAAATAGAAAGGCTTAGAGCTAACATTTTATATAATTTTAATATCTGTTAGTGTTTTGATTGGACGTAGTTTTCTCAGCATATTTCATTGAGCCAATCAGAAATGTTTAGTAAGTTTAATTTAATGTTCAGTCACCATTGATTCGGGGTTCATTCATTTGTCATTTTGCTTGGGGTCATTTCTGTGCTGAGAGTTTCATTATTTGTCTTTAGCTAATGTTTATTATTTTCTGAGTTTACTTAGTCTGTTCAATACTGAACAAATGCTTTAATGGTTTAGTAATCTTAAAGTCCAAATTCTAAACCATACCCCTCATGTTGTTCCTGTTCCGATCCTGATGTCTGATGTTGGTGTCCCCTTGATGAAGTAGGCTTTTTTTGCTGACTACCTTAGTGAATGGGTAATTTTTATTAAAATGCATGTAGCTGTTTGTCTTTTGTTTTTGAGGTACCAACTGCTGATAATATAGTACTGCTGTTATATTTTTGATAATCTTTTAGCTAGTTGTTTTTCCTAAATTTGGGTTACTAAATTATTTTCACAAGAAGCCCAACATGTTGATGATAATTTGTGGTTAGTGAGAATATTATTCTCATATTCTTAAGGATTATTGATGTTTTTCTTTTTGCTGAATTAAAATGTATTCTATGACTTTTTATCAAATTCTATTACTATAGTTCTGTGTAATAACCACTGAGATATTGTGTTTATTTGCATTGATTAAATGTATATTCATGCAGAGAATAAGTCAGCCATTATTGTTCTTGTATCTGTATCATTTGAGCTTGAGAATGATTTTCGTGACTTTACCATTGTTAATATAAGGAAATAAATCTTTAACTTCTTAATAAATTGGTGTGGTTATTGGAGCACTAATTGATTAATGCTGATTTTTATTTATTGATTATGATTTTTAGATTGTGATGTTTTCTTTAAAGCAAACTGGGTTTGGTCCGTCGACCTAGGGGATGAAATCCGGTGTTTGGTCTGTCATGACTGAATAGTTAGGATGTTGCCGCATTAACAGTTTTGGTAGCAGAGTTCAGTTTACTGTTTCTTTAAATGACATCATAATTGCGTCATAGGGGGTGAATGTACTAGTGTTTTTGATTAATGATGTTTTTGAGGATGTTGTACAATTCTGGTAAAATGATTTGATAGGTGCCTAAAATGACTTTTCCCGGTTCTTGGAGTTTCCCTAGATTGGTAAAGTATGTTCTCAGCGTTCTGTTAATAATAGATTGAGTGAGTTGGAATATGCGCTTGCACAGCTTTTGCTAATTTGCAGTTGATTGAGTTGTTTGTGAGATTTAAGGGAGCAGGCGTACTTCAGAAATAGAAGAATATGTTAGAAAAAGAGTTGGCATACTCTAAAGAGCGAGAGTGGGGAAGTCAGCAAACTTCATATGTGTGTGGAGCTTGTTGCTTGGGAAAAAATTGTCCACATGGTTGTTGGTAAGACGGACCTCAGAGAGTAGGTCTAAGACTCTGGAGTATATTTAAAGTGTATGGAGACACTTGATTTATGTTGTAATTTGTCTATTTAGAAAACCAATCGGGCGTGGATAGTAAGTTGAGTTTGCGAGTTAGTTTGAATGATTGAAATTATCAACTGGAGATTTAGTGAGTTCTATGTGCAGCAGAACAGTATCCAATGATCAGTCAAAGGTGAAATTCGTAAGTCAAATTTTGCTTGTGAATCTAGGAAACTGAGGAGAAAAATAACTGCAAGAGCAGAGGTTGTCAGTGAAATTCATAAGGTTCCTAAAGCGATTGTGTTACCTTTCCTGTAGTAAGTAGACAAATTTGTTTTATTTTTTGGTTTTGAAGAAATGCTCGCAATTAATTTGCATTTGTTTTGAGTGTTCTTGAGTTAAGGAGGACAAGCTGAAGACTTTGGGGGTTATTCTAACTTTGGAGGAGGTGTTAAACCGTCCCAAAAGTGACGGAAAAGTGACGGATTTACCACCAGCCGTATTACGAGTCCATTATATCCTATGGAACTCGTAATACGGCTGGTGGTATATCCGTCACTTTACCGTCACTTTTGGGACGGATTAACACTCCTCCAAAGTTAGAATAACCCCCTTTGTCAGCTGCTGTGTGTAGTGTGATGTCATTTTTATGTCGCACTGGGATGGCTTAGTTAGTGAGAAGGGACGCACATGGATTGGTGGACAACCGTGAAGCACAATTTGATGAGAAGGGTTATGAAGAGTATTGTGGGACTGTAGTCACTTCGTGATTATTGATTCTTTTGAAATAAAATTGTGAAAATGAAGTTTTTCAAAGCTTTAAAAAGTGCTCTTAGAGGAGATGAGTATATTCCGGCTAGGCAAGGAGAAATTAGTGCGCCAGAAGGTTCTCTGGCATATATTGTAATTGAAGAAAAAGGTAACGGAGCAAATCTTTGATTAAAACATTGGGTTAAGAACACGAAAAAGGAAGGTTGTTTAGTGTTTCCTGAAAATGGTACAGTTAATTTGAGAATTTTGGAGAATTTGAGACAGGTGATGTATGGTTTAAGACCACCACTGATATCAGCTCAGATTGAAGCTTTAGTGATTTGGGAGCTAGTAGTTACACAGCAACAATCACTGAAATTTGAGAGGAGAATGAGGAGAGCAGAGAAGTCACTAGTCGAAGCTAGATGGGACAATGAACAGAGACAGTGGAGACTCGATACCTTACAAGTTGTTCGGTTGTTTCCTGCAATGACAGAAGAGAGTGAGAAGGTTTCAAAGAAATCTAAAAGAGTTCTTCAGCAGTTGAAGAGCAGACATCAAAAGAGCCTAAAGGGTTTCTAAATAATGATGATAAATCAGATGAAGATGAGTTTATTTTACAGATGTTGAGGAATCGTCTGCCACCTTATGTGGTTCAAGAAGGATTGAGTACAGCAGGAACAAATTCTGCTGCACCGATACCAGGTACAGTGACTCAGAATACAGTACAGAGTAACCAGGACACGACTGAAAGTTCCGTACAGGTTAATCCGTATGTGAATCAGAGTTCGGTTCAGACTAGTCCTTCAGGTCAAAATACCGATGCAGAGTAGTCTTAATGAATCAACTGACAATGGACAACTGCCTAAGACTATAATGCCTGGGAGTATTCAGATGTACCAATTGTGAATACTACTGCTAAGCTGATAAAGTCTTCAGGTCAGAATTCACAAGAGCTGAGATTGACTCAAACAGAGCCTACTCCAATATTAGTGCCTTGGATGGAGAATGTTGAAACCAGAAGCCCAGATGCATTATCAGTACCAATTACATTTGGTCCATCTGTGTCTTTATATGCTCAGAATAAAAGGAGCATAGAGAATCAGAGAGTTCAAAACCAGAATGGAGACATTAGGTTAATGTCACCCGTGGGACAGACTTTGAATAGATCAGGGTTATTAGTAGATTTAACTCCTGTTAGAAATTCTGAAATAAATAAATTAGGAAATGATTCTGTGTTTAAAATTCTAACGCCTCAACGAGTGAGTCCAATGCAACAGCAATTACTGAGTGTACAACCTGGTAATGTTTCGTTACAAAATATGACTGCACAGCAATTAACAAAGTGGTTAGAAGATTTGAGTGCTTCAAACAATTCAGATAGTCAGTCTAAAAGTGTTCCTGAGAGTCAGCTCCAGGAAAAGGAGTACATAAATAAAACAAGATTATTAATGGAAGCGGGTGAGCTTCTAGAAGGAACAATGAGAATAAATAGACTCAATTCCTGTAATGAGACTCCGTTGAGATATTTGTGTCCATTGATTACAAAGGGAAGAACAGAGGTGCATCAATAATTATAAGAATTAGCATACATAGGTGAGACAGATCTTACAAAAATGAAACACCTGAAGAGAAGTTATAGATTACATTTTGATGCTGAAGATTTTAAACACATGAGGTCTGCAGGGATGAAAACACATCTCAGAGAATTACTAAAGAAAGTGCAAATTTTGAGAGCCTTAGACAAATGGTAAGGCAGATGGGTACAAGAAAAGAGAAAGACCAAGGGAAGGTTCAGATACTTCTCTTGTAGATGTATCACAGAATAGAGAATCAGAAAGGTTGTTACCTATGAGAGAGATTCCAGGAGGGAAATTTGTTCATGTCTCTTGGAGCAGGAGTGATATTTTATCATTTATGAATGACTACCCGAGGTTGAGGGAGAAACCAGTGGAATTTTATCAGCAGACAGATAGATTTGTGAAACTTGCGAAATGTCTGTGGGAGGATTTAAACACTCTTTTGGAGATTGTGGTTCCAGTAGATTTATGGACAGACTGTAAAAGGAGTGTAGATTGGCCAACAAGTGAGCCGAAAAGAGACCCGACAACGGGAGCACCATCTCCTGAAGTAATGAAGTATTACTATAAGGTCATTGAGTTTCTGAAAACAAGAGTTTCACCGAAAAATGTTGATTAGCAATGCATAGATTGAACAGCTCAAGAGTTGAAAGAATCGATTCATGCATACTATGAAAGGTTGTTAAAAGCATTTAAACATTACAGTTGTACAGAAACAATTGAGCCGAAAGACATGATTCATTTGGCGTTCAGGTTTGTTGAAGGATTGAGACCAGAAATTAGCCAGATGACTAAGAATCCTTTGATTTGCTGGCAAGCAAAGACGATTGATGAGGTATTACAGTTTGTTCAATATTGTAGTGACGAGATTGAATTGAAGCAGAAAAAGTTGAAGGAGAAAGTGATGGTGATGTAGATTAAAGCTGCACAGACAGGGATTCGGGGGAAGTTTCAGCCTCAACAGCAACAGGGAAACAGCATGTTTCAGAATAAGGGAATGTTTCAGAATGGAAGCAAAGGTAGAGGTTGTGGCGGAATGACACCTTTGAATGTTAATCAAGGTGTAGATTTGAGTTCTCTGATGATGCAAGGAGAATTGCAGGGAAAAATAATGTTACCTTGTCATGTTTGTAGAGGAATCGGGCATTGGAAGAGACAGTGTCCAATGGTAAATCGTGGGGAATGTGGTTCAACAAATCAAATGAATGGTGTCAATACTTTCCAGAATATGAGAGGACCAAAAAATAGAGAACAAATTCAACATTTCCAGAATAGTGGTCATCCGATGGAGGGTTTTCAATCTTTATAGCCGATGTAACAGGTACAAAGTGTACAGCCACCGGTACAACAAGTACAGATTCGTCAGTTGCAGCAGATGCAGCCACAAGTGCAGACGGTGCCTGCACAACAAATTCAAATACCTAGGCACTTACAGATACCGCAAAGTCCTATGGATCAGCAACAGGTGATGCTTTCTCAAGTGGTCACAGGGCAGAAAATACATCGGATTAATGGTACAAATGCAATACAACAGTTTACTTTACATAGTGAGAATGGAATAAATGAAGTATGGTTGTCGGATAGTTCAGATGAGGAGGCGTGTGCGATGGCAGCTTCATTAAAAGTGGATCAGAAAGGTACTTATGTTAAGGGAAAAATGCATAGTCACAAAGTTTCTTTTCTGGTTGATACAAGAGCTACATGCTCAACACTGAGATCTGGAGAGGTTCCGGAATATCAGGGAAAACTATTCAGAATCTTGATGTTGCAAGTATACATTTGACCAATGCATTACAGAGCCACTTTTAGTTAAAATTGGTCTTTTTAAAGGATTACACAAGTTTGTGGTTTGTGATACAAGTCCAGTATCACTTATTGGGAGAGACCTTTTGTGCAAAACAAAATGTTCAATTACTTGTTCAGATGAGGGCATTGAGATTCAGACAGACAGTGATGATGAAGACGTCCTGACACATAATGACAGGAATTAATTGGTGTCTGAGAAATTTCCGTTTACTAGTTTAGATGAGCCAGAAATTTAAAAAGCTCCTTTGATTAATTTACTTCCAGTTTTTGAGGTGAACGAGCTTTCTGTTGATTTGCAGAAGACTGTTAAGTCTAAAATTTGGGATCTTTCAGGAAAGGACATTGGGTTAACTAAATGAGTGGAACCAGTCAGGGTAGCAGTGAAGCCAGATGTAGTTTTCACTCAGATTCAACAGTATCAGATGACAATTGAGGCAATCGAAGGTGTAAAACCATTGATAGAATAATTTGTGGAAAAAGGAATTCTGAAAGAAGTATTGAGTCGTCCATGTAATTCACCAATAATGGGTTTACAAAAATCATGTAAGAAAATTCATCTTGTACAAGATTTGAGGAAAATAAATGACATTGTCATCAAATGTTGTCCAGTGGTTCCATACCCAGCTGTGATTGTGTTTCAGATCCCAAGTAATGCTGAACGGTTTACTGTAATAGACCTATGTCAAACATTCTTTTCCATGCCTCTTCATGAGGACAGCAGATATCTATTTTGTTTTAAATTTTTGGGCAAAGTCTACTGTTGGTATAGAATTCCACAAGGCTTTCAGAGTCACCATCCATTCTCAACTAGATCTTGAAAAATAATTTGGAGTCATTGGTAGTGCCATATCAATCAACATTAGTGCAGTACATTGATGATTTATTGATCGCATCAAAGACAAAGGAAGGGTGTAAATATGATACGATTGCTTTGTTGAATTTCCCGGGAGACAAGGGACATAAGGTTTCCCCTACTAAGATGCAGTATTGTAAAAAAGATGTAAAATATTTGGGTCATCTGATTAAGAAAGGAACTAGGAGAATTTTGAGAGAGAGAGTAGCTACAATTTTATAGATGAAAGTACCAAGTACACAGAAAGATGTGAGGATGTTTTTGAGAATGGTTGGTTACTGTCAACATTGGATTCTGAATTGTTCAGGTCTTTCAAAGACACTACAGAAGCTGACTCATAAAGATGTTTCCAATCCTATAATACTTGATGAAGCTGGTATGAAAGGATTTTCTGAGGTGAAACAGTTTGTGTCAGTCTCCAGCTTTAAGTATACCTGATTACACAAAGAGTTTTCTGTTGTTTTGTCATGAACGTGATGCATGCTCCTTGTCTGTTTTGACTCAGACACATGGTGGTGTCAATCGCACACTAACATATTTATCAGCTACTTTGGATCCGGTTGCAGCAGCTGTACTTGGTTGTTTGCAGTCCGTTGCAGCAGTTGAGCAAAATATCTCTCAAAGTGAAGGGATTGTAACGGGATATCCTCTTACTAATATGGTTCCTCACTCTATTGAGATCTTACTTACTCGCTCTAAGACTGAGTATTGGACCAGTTCAAGACTGACAAGATATGAGACAGTAATTTTAGGATCTCCAAATATTTGCATTAAGAGATGTACAGTGCTTAACACAGCGACTTTGCTCCTGATTGAGAACATTGGTTTGAATAAACTAGATGATACAGGACATGATTGTCTAGAAGTTACAGAGTTATGCACAAAACCAAGAGCAAACATTAGAGATACTTGTCTGGAGGAAAATGATCAAAATATTTTTGTTGATGGTTCCTGTCTGAAAGATAATGTTGACACATTGAGGGCAGGATATGCAGTATGTACTATTACTGGCATACTGGAATCATCATGGCTTTGAGGAGTGTTCTCTGCACAAGTAACAGAATTGGTAGCTCTTACTAGAGCCTGCCATATTTTGAATCAGATGAAAGTGACGATTTATACAGACAGTCAATATGGATTCAGAATTGTGCATGACTTTGGCCACATTTGGTCACTGAGATGTTTCCTAACTTCTTCTGGTTCACCAGTAAGAAACGGTGAAAGAATTAATGAGCTAGTACAAGCTATACAGATGCCTGAGAAAGTCGCTGTGGTTGAATGCAGTGCACATCAGAGGCCACAAGATTATGTGTCATTGGGAAATGAATATGTAGATCAAGTCGCAATGTTTTGTGCCTTGAATGGCATATCCTTCAAAGGAAATTGGGAATTGTTGCCTGAAAATGATGAGGTAATTGCAAACTTTACGATGCAAATTGTTGATACCTTGGAAGAACTAAAAGCTATTCAAGACAATGACCCTAAAGAGGAATGCAAATAATGGCTGAAATTAAAATGTGTCCAGAGGGACGATGACATTTGGATGACAGGAGAAGGGAAAGTAGTTCTTCCAAACAGTCTACTGACACAAATGGCTAGATACTACCATGGTGAAGCTCACATAGGGAGAGACAGTGGTAAATATGGGACACATTGGCATGACAGGAGGACAATTTAGCAGAATGCAAATGGATTTTATTGAGATGCCTGTGTGTGCTGGTTTGAAGTACGTGTTGGTGATTGTGTGCATCTTCAGTCATTGGATCAAAGCTTATCCTACAAGGAGAAATGATAGCCTTACAGTAGTTAAGTTACTGCTTAGAGAGCTAACACCATGTTTTAGTTTCACGGTCTCTTTAAAATCAGATAGAGGAAGCCACTTCAGTAATGAAGTGATTACATTTTTATGTTCAGCTTTAAACATTGAGCAGAAACTTAATTGTAGTTATCGCTCAGAAGCTTCAAGACTTGTAGAACAGACAAATGGCACTCTAAAATCAAGGCTGGCAAAAATGTGTGCATCAATGAATTTGAAATGGCCATATACATTACTACTGGTTTTGATGTCAACGAGAAGTACACCTGACAAGAAAACAGGACTGTCACCCCATGAAATCCTCATGGGTAGAGCAATGAGATTACCAGCAGTTCCTACAATGCACTTGTGAGCATTACAGATGATGTGGTGTTAGACTACTGCAAGGGTCTAGCTGATGTAGTATGATCTTTCTCTCATTAGGTGGAAGCTACTACACTACAATCATCTCAAGGTCAAGGACACAACTTGAAAGCTGGTGTTTGGGTCACTATTCGTAAGCATGTGAGGAAGTCGTGCTTGGATCCAAGGTGGACAGGATCCTATCAGGTGATATTGATAACGACTGCAGCCGTGAAGTGTGCAGGACTTGTGAATAGGGTGCTTGCAAGCCACACTCGGAAAGTGAACAATCTAACAGAACAAGAAAAAGAGCTGTTGAGATTACATGTAACAAAGAGTACTCCTGGTTGAAAAAAAGAAAGAGTAGAGCTGGAGGTTACAAATGAAGTATCCAAACCTGTGTCAAATGAGGTGGAAGGTATCCTGGAAGACAAGAGTGAACAATCTTCAACAGAAAGACTAAAAGAACCGGTCCAATGAGAACAAGAGAGAGTATCGGTCAAGAGAATACCTGCTCAGAGGAGGGTGTCCTCAGAAGCAGATGGTCTAATAAACAAGACTGAACAAGTGGCTAACCCCAGCGGGGAAGGAGTTGAGACAGATAACAAAGTCAAAAGGGTTTGACTTCTCTTGAACCAGTCGTGGGAACATCAAAGGAGAAGAGTTCGATTTTGAAAAGAGACCTGACGAAAAAGCAACTGAAAGGTGATAATTGGTCAGAGAAAAGTTCTGAAAATGGGAAGATTAATGTGGTACCGCCAATCAGGGAAGGAAACAAACTGGATGGAGAAGAAGATCTTGGTGAAGGGGAAGCTTGTTGAGGTCGAAAACTGAAAAGGAAAAGAATTGCTAACAAGATATATTCTAGTCCAGAATGGACATATGCAACTACAAATGAATGGCAAGAAGAGTTTTTGAGTTTTTGTTTTGACAGAGACATTCTGGGTATATAGTTTGGTACAAGAAGGGAAACATTGAAGTTGAAAAACAAGAAGTGAAAAGACTTTGTTGAAATAGTACCTGGAAGAGACTTTGATAACTTAACTTGACAAGCTGCTAAACTGACAATTATTACAGAATTTTGACAGAAGGTCCTGAAAGAGTGAATGAACTTTAAAAAAAAAACATATTACGATGGACTGAATTTGAAGATTGCAAGTAGAAGATTTTTATTAATTTTTGTTTTTTTGTTTTTGCTATATAGCCTTAATTGTTTTGCTTTATCTTTTTTAGTTCTTTATAGACCATGGGAAATTTTAGTAATCAAAACACTAAAAATAGTTGTTGTAAATGTATAGGTATTGGTTTGGCAATTGTTTGTGCAATAGTTTGTTTGTTATTGATTGTGAGTGTGATTGTTTTTGAATCGAGTGGAGCCAACAATACTACTGTATAGTTGCACCTGCTACTGTTACTGATTTAAAATCAGCTACTGATTTTTCAGAGGTGAACAGGTTTAGAATAGATGAGAAATATTTACATGAAGAGGAAGAGCTTTCTTCTAATGTCTTCTATTACTTATTGCGTGAGTATGTTGATGTTATGGGCGCAAAAGAGTATTATGTTTGTACCCAGGTTCCAGCCTCTGTTGAGGAGGGAATTGTTTATCATAGTTTACCACTTACTTATGCTTTAGGTTGTATTCTTTTATTAACACAATTCTATAACCAAGAATATATTCAATATTTTTCTTCGAACAAAGATGTTGTGTTTTCATTTGTGCCTATTATTAAAGATCTTATTAAGATAGCTAGGGATCACAAAATAGAGATAGTAATGGGTTTCTTCAAACCTACATTACCTTTTGGGACTGCTTTTGCACATCATAACAATCTTACCTGTTTAATCACACCTGTAGAGAAGAAATTCCTCAATTGTTCAATAACACAGAGGAGATAAACAATCAAAGCAAAAATAGATATGGATTCATTTTGCGAAATCCTAGAAGTGATCATTGTTATACTGATATTACTAAACAAGGTAAA
The DNA here is from genome assembly GCF_031143425.1 of Pleurodeles waltl. Taxonomy (NCBI): domain Eukaryota; kingdom Metazoa; phylum Chordata; class Amphibia; order Caudata; family Salamandridae; genus Pleurodeles; species Pleurodeles waltl. The sequence continues at coordinate 480,728,366 of NC_090451.1, forward strand.
TTGAACTTATATGCATTGCATGAAGGCAAACTTTGTATATACAGGCTGCAGTCTTATTTAGATAGAGTATATGTGGAAATGAGTGAATGTAGGCATGTGTTTCTGTTTGGGAGTAAATGGAGTTTTATGTTGTGTACTATATTTGTGGGACAAATGCTTATTACCGTCTTCCTAGAGGATGGTATGGCACATGTTATTTGGGAATAGTCTTTCCGAAAATGTATCAAATGGAAGACTTAAGTAAGTTTCCTAAATTCTCTGAAATTTGAATGAGACACAAGAGAGAATCAACTTCTAACATAGTGGGAGAAATATTTGGAGTGATAGTTCCTTCAGTGGGAGTTGTTCTGAATTCAATAAAGATACAGAAGTTGTCTACAGTTGTAGATAACATGTTAACGGAACACTCAGGAGCTATTTTACTCCTGGATACTGAATTAGCTGCAACAGGAGCAATGACTCTTCAGAACCACCTTGCGTTAGACATTGTTTTGGCAAAAGAGGGTGGAGTTTGTAAATTAATTGGTCAACATCACTGTTGTTCTTACATACTGAACAACACTAAGGCCCATATTTATACGTTTTGATGCAAATCAGCGCTTGGGCAGATTTGTGTAAAAAAGTTTACCGCTGGCTAACGCCATTCCAACGTGCTAGCCGGGTGCCTTATTTATGGAATGACGTTAGCCGGCGCTGTGGCCTGGTTAGCGTCAAAATAAATGACTCTAACCGGGCGGCGGAGGTGTAGGGAAGATTGGGGGTTGTGCGTCAAAGAATGGTGCAACTCAGGTTAGAGTCAAAAGTATTGGTTCTAACCTGACTTGCGCCATTTTTTGACGCACAATCCCATGGAAGCGCGTACCAAGGAGGAGGCGGCAGACAGAGAAAACGAGGGCAGGAGCCTTTAATTTGAAAACTCTTGTGCTCCCGCCCTGTGAGGAGGAGGCGGCGGCCAGCCCTTTAAATTTAGACTCGTGCTCCCGCTCTGCTGGAAGCGCCTACCAAGGAGGAGGCAGCGGACAGAGAAAACGAGAGCAGGAGCCCTTTAATTTCAAAACTCTCGTGCTCCCGCCCTGTGAGGAGGAAGCGGCGGCCAGCCCTTTAAATTTAGACTCGCGTTCCCGCTCTGCGGGAAGCGCGTACCAAGGAGGAGGCGGCGGACAGAGAAAACAAGGGCAGGAGCCCTTTCATTTCAAAACTCTCGTGCTCCCGCCTTGTGAGGAGGAGGCGGCGGCCAACCCTTTAAATTTAGACTCGCACTCCGGCTCTGCGGGAAGCGCTTACCAAGGAGGAGGCGGCGGACAGAGAAAATGAGGGCAGGAGCCCTTTAATTTCAAAACTCTCATGCTCCCGCCCTGCGAGGAGGAGGCGGTGGCCAGCCCTTTAAATTTAGACTTCCGCTCCCGCTACGCGGGACGTGCGCTAGCGGCGCCCAGGCAAAGCCCGGGCCAAGGGCGGGCCCATCCTGCGTCCGTCAGCACTTGACAGAGGCTGGGCTGGGCCACCCCCCTGAAATTGTTTTCGGTACTCACTGGTATGGGTACTTGTGAGAAACTGGGGCTGATTGCAGAGGCCCCCTAACTTTTTGCCCCCATTTTCCACTTTATGCTGGTGTTTTCCTGACTCTGATGGTGCCCTGGGTACTGCTAACCAGTCCCAGGGCCTGTGCTCTGTGTAAAATGGATATGCAAATTAGGCTAATTATAATTGGCTAAGTTAACCTACCTATAAGTCCCTAGTATATGGTAGGGCATGTAGGTTTAGGGACCACAGCATAGGTGGTGCACACCTAGGTGCATTGCTGAGGTGCCCAGTGTCATTTTAAAAGCAAGCCTGCCTTGCTGGCTGCTTTTAAATTAAAGTTATATGCAAATTCGACTTTGGAATTAAAGGTACTTCCAAAGTCTTAAACTACCTTATTTTTACATATAAGTCACCCCTAAGGTGTGCCCTATGTGCCCCTAGGGCTGGGTGCCATGTAACTATAAGCAGGGACTTTATAAAAATAGATTTATAAGCCCTGGTGAGGTAAAAACAGCCAAATTCGTTTTTCCCTCATTGAAGTAAATGGCCTTCATAGGCTAGAATGGGCAGACTTTATTTTACATTTTAAAGTCTCCTTAAATGTTACATACCAAGAATTTGGTATCAAATTGATTGTTATAATAAATCCCACAACTTCCAGTTGTTGGATTTAGTATAACTAATGCAGGTAAAAAGTTTAGACTTTACCTAAAAAGTTGCCAATTTCAGCTCTGCATTGTTTTTGCTGCTGTGCTCTGATTGGCCAGCCTGCAGCAGCTTCTGCCAGGCCACTTTAATGAGGTGTGAAGTGGCCTGGCTTCACACAAAGGAATGTGCTTGGGGGAGAGAATCTCCCCTCAGCAGATGGTGAGGCAGGAAGGGGGAGGGCTGCCAAACTGGTCTTCAAAGGCAGAGAAGGACATCTGGAGCACCCAGCAACACCCCCACATCCTGCAACCCCAGACAGCTAGGTGCCCCCTTGATTAGATTAGGAGAGGGCAGGAGAGGGGTGTGTTTATGATTTTTAGCCACACCAGTGGGTGGGCTCAGCCAGATCTCTCCTCTAAAAATCAGATTCATTCATTTTGGATTTTTAGAGACTGTTGCCTTCTGGGATGGATTTTTGCCACACTTCCCAGGAAGTGGTCATCACAGGGGGACGACCCTGTCCCTGATTGGAGGACCAGGGCCCCCCTGCTTTTCACCCAGGAGCAAGGATAAAACTGGCAGACCTGCACCCACGCCTCAGATCCCCACCAAATTTCAAGAAGAAAGAACTACAAGGAGAAGAAGGACTGCCCTGCTGGACCCCTGGCCTGCACCTGGACCCTGCACTCAGAAAGACTGCACCAGCTGCACACTTGGGCTTCACCACAAGAAGGACTTTGCCTGGCTTCCACTGGTTCAAGGAGGGACTCCCTGTTTGCTACAGGTGAAAAATTGCTATCCAGAGTCCCCTGCACCAACTCCTGAAAAAGTGACCAGCTGACCACTGTCCAGTGGCCAAAAAGGAGTTTGCGCCAGGTGTATTCTGGGAGTTGAAGTCCGCACTTCCCAAGGACCATCACAGAACTTCTGGACCCTTGGGGTGAGCTGTGGACCCCAAAAGAACCCTAAAAGAACATCTGGGTGAAGCCCCAGAAGTTTGGAAAAGATTGGAGAATTTTAGAAAAAAAGCTCCATAAAGTGACCGACCCGACGCAGAAATTCTAGCCGGCTTGCCTCAACCGCGACCCGGCCTGACTTCGTGGTTCGTCCCGGTAAAGAAAAACATCCAAAAAAGAGACTAAGTCCTAACGTAAAAAGTTGACCGGGACCTTCCAGCCATCGTATCCGAGAAGGGCTCCACGGACGTCGGATCAAGAACCAGGTTTACCCCGGTCGAAGGATTTTCATCTCGAAAAAACGACTAAGTCCGAAGGTAAAAATCACCACCGAGGAAACCGACTTCGCGTATCCGGACAAGGGCTCCAGGAGGTCGGATCCAACTGGCAGGTTCGTCCCGGGGAAGAAAAACATCAAAAAAGAGACTAAATCAGAAGGTAACTTTTTAACCGAGGCCTCCCGCGACTTGTAGCCGAGCAGGGCTCCATCGCGGTCGGCCTGAAAGTTTGACTTTGCCCCGGTCCTGGTGCAACCAGATGACCCGATTGGCGCTTTTTGTTTCTAAGCGCTAGAAAATAATAATACTTTAAAAATTCATATCTCCGGTTCCCCTGAACCGATTTTAATCGTTTTTGTGTCATTTTAAAGATAAAAATATAAGCTATTTTTATAAATTGGTTTTGGATTTTTAAACTGTTTCCTGTGTTTTATTTAATTACTGTTTTGTGATATTTGAATGCTTTACACTTTGTCTCCTAAGTTAAGCCTTGACGCTCGATGCCAAGCTACCAAGGGTAGAGCTGGGATTAATTTACTGAGACCTAACTGTACTTATGTGGAGGTTTGTGGCTTGTTGCTAGGTGTAGGTACCTACCTGCCCTACCAATAACCCATTTTCCAACATAATTGGAAGCAGCGACGGGATCCTGTACTTGTGTTCAATATCACGTTACAGTTTTAGATAAAACAAATTAAAAATCCTTTAAATTGTCCTAGTGCAAAAATTGTTTTTAATTTTTAATTTTAATTTTTTTTAATTAATTGGATTAATTTCAATTATTGAATTTTTGTAATTTTTCTAAATTCTTGTTACCAATTTTTGCTAAAAGTTTTTGTTGACACAAAACTAGGGAACCATGGAGCTTGATCTGGCTAGCCTACCCACACTGACAGTAGTCCAGCTTAGGGGGTTGTGTATTGAGAGAGGGTTGCCTGCAACCACTGATCTCAGGAAGCAAATCCTGATTAAATCCCTGACAGCATGGGCTGAGGCCCAAGGGCTAGGCACAGAGGAAGCTCCAGAGGGGGAAGAAAAAGAGGAAGATGCTAACTCTAACCACTCAGGGGAGGGAAGGCATCAGACCCCAAGTGAGGAAGAGGAGGAACGGTCCTCACTGGATACAGTCACTAGGGGCAGACCCAAAGCTAGTGGTAGGAAGAGGGTCCTTTCAGGAGGAGAGAACCCATCCATCAGGGAAAGAGAGCTGGAAGCCCAGCTAGCCTACATAGCTTTGGAAGCAGATAAGCTTGCCCTAGAAAAGAAAAAGTGGGCAAGCAAAGAAAAAAAAGATGGAAGCAGCGAGAAAGAAACTGAGGTGTCCCTGGGTGGGGGTTTTGCCCCCAGATTACCCAAAGGGGTGGTTCCTGCCTATGTAGAGGGGGATGACATAGATAAGTGGCTGGGGGCCTTTGAGAGGGCCCTCCAGATGAGGAAAGTCAAGCCTCAGTACTGGGGTTCACTCCTTTGGGAGTTAGTTCCCAACTCTGGGAGGGATAGGCTCCTAACCATGAGTGGGGAGGAAGCAGACTCATACCCCAGTATGAAGAGTTGCTTGACTAAAAAGTTTGGTCTGACCCCAGAGCAATATAGAATGAAGTTCAGGGACACCCAGAAGGTCAGTACCCAGTCTTGGGTTGACTTTGTAGACACCTCACTAAAGGCACTAGAGGGCTGGATTATTGGCAACAAAGTAAATACTTATGAGGGGTTATACAATCTGATCATGAGAGAGCACATCTTGACCAATTGTATCCAAGAAAGGTTACGCCAGCATCTAGTGGACTCTAAGCTGACCCACCCTAGAGAGCTAGGGGAGGCAGCTGATGAGTGGTTGAGAACCAGGGTGGTTGTCAAGTCCCAGGGGGGAGACTCCAAGAAGGGGGGGATAGGTCCCCAAAAACCTAAGGAGGGAGGTGGTAAGCCCACCACAGAGACTCCCTCTGTACCCCAGAACCCTAAGAAGGAGGAGAGTAAATCCCACTCCCACTCTGACAAGCAGAGACAGGGAGACCCAGGGTTAAAAAAGCTCTTGGACAGTAGGGCTTGCTTTGACTGTCAGCAGACAGGTCACTTCAGAGGAGATGCAGCCTGTCCAAAGAAAGTGGTTAGCACTGGGCTGTCCAGTGTAGCCATAGAGGAGGATTCCTCAGATGATGAAGTCCTCCTAGCATTGTGCTGGGAGACAGGACCAGATGGTAAGCTGGTGATCCCTGAGGGTGGGAGTAGGCACTTCCACCACATTCAAGTGAATGGGATCCCTACCACTGGCCTGAGAGACACCTGTGCCAGTCACACTGTAGTGAGTGACCGGTTAGTGACCCCAGACATGTATGTCCCAGGAAAGACAAAGAAAGTCAGGATAGCCACAGGGGAGGTCACCTCCAAACCTGTAGCCATAGTGCCCCTAGAGAGGGAGGGTATCCTTGACTGGATTAGGGTGGTAGTCAGTGCTGACCTCCCCCTAGATTGTATCCTGGGCAATGACCTCCCAGAGGTGAGTCTGGTCACAGATGGGGTGGTCGCCCAGGGCGCCCCCCCAACCCAAAGTCCTGGGGAGTCAGCCCCTACAGTTAGGAGACAGGGGTCCCCAAGAAAAGGAAAGAAGAAAAGGAAGGGTAGGCCACTCTTAAAGAGAGTTCCAGGGAGCCAAGGGCCCTCTGCCCCAGTAGGGGGGGAGCCCAGAGTTGGCACTGGTGAGGCCTCACCTGACCCCAAGGAAGTCCTGAGTAGTCAGGCAGCTGTCCAGATGCAAGGTGTTGCCCCTGCACTGACAGAAGGGAGAGTGGAAGGAGGGTGTCTGCCACAGGAGGTGGTAGCCCCCCACTCTAGACAGCAAGAGGGGTGCCAGAACCCCAAAGATGCCCCTAAAGCAGCTCAGCCACCTGTCAGTGGAGAGCTTAGGGTGTGGTTCTGGGTACTGACAGCTGTCAGTAGCCTCTGCTGGGTGCTAGCCTTCCTGGCAGCACTGTACTTGGCCTGGGAGGCAGACCCCAGGGCCAATAGCAAAGTAGGCCCCCTGACCCTGTTGGTCATGGTGGGGTTGCTCAAGTGTTGGGTGACCTCTTTGGGTAAGCTAGGTGTTGCCCTAGCAAAGTTAGGAGTAGGGGAGGTGGGCACCTCACTACCCAAGTTGGCAGAGAGAGAGGAGGAAGACCCCCCTAGAGGGAAGTTTCAGTTTGAGTTGGGTCCTTTTACTGTTGGGATGGCTTCACTACCCAGAGGGAGTGACCCTGACAGGAGGATATACGGCAGAGTAGGCCCTGCAAAGGGACAGCCAGTTTTCTTCACTGTCTTCCTCGCCTAACAAGCCAGGAAGACTCTCCCAGGGTTGGGCTGAGTCTCCTGGGCGTGTGGGCTGGGGGGGGGTTGTGTGAGAAACTGGGGCTGATTGCAGAGGCCCCCTAACTTTTTGCCCCCATTTTCCACTTTATGCTGGTGTTTTCCTGACTCTGATGGTGCCCTGGGTACTGCTAACCAGTCCCAGGGCCTGTGCTCTGTGTAAAATGGATATGCAAATTAGGCTAATTATAATTGGCTAAGTTAACCTACCTATAAGTCCCTAGTATATGGTAGGGCATGTAGGTTTAGGGACCACAGCATAGGTGGTGCACACCTAGGTGCATTGCTGAGGTGCCCAGTGTCATTTTAAAAGCAAGCCTGCCTTGCTGTCTGCTTTTAAATTAAAGTTATATGCAAATTCGACTTTGGAATTAAAGGTACTTCCAAAGTCTTAAACTACCTTATTTTTACATATAAGTCACCCCTAAGGTGTGCCCTATGTGCCCCTAGGGCTGGGTGCCATGTAACTATAAGCAGGGACTTTATAAAAATAGATTTATAAGCCCTGGTGAGGTAAAAACAGCCAAATTCGTTTTTCCCTCATTTAAGTAAATGGCCTTCATAGGCTAGAATGGGCAGACTTTATTTTAAATTTTAAAGTCTCCTTAAATGTTACATACCAAGAATTTGGTATCAAATTGATTGTTATAATAAATCCCACAACTTCCAGTTGTTGGATTTAGTATAACTAATGCAGGTAAAAAGTTTAGACTTTACCTAAAAAGTTGCCAATTTCAGCTCTGCATTGTTTTTGCTGCTGTGCTCTGATTGGCCAGCCTGCAGCAGCTTCTGCCAGGCCACTTTAATGAGGTGTGAAGTGGCCTGGCTTCACACAAAGGAATGTGCTTGGGGGAGAGAATCTCCCCTCAGCAGATGGTGAGGCAGGAAGGGGGAGGGCTGCCAAACTGGTCTTCAAAGGCAGAGAAGGACATCTGGAGCACCCAGCAACACCCCCACATCCTGCAACCCCAGACAGCTAGGTGCCCCCTTGATTAGATTAGGAGAGGGCAGGAGAGGGGTGTGTTTATGATTTTTAGCCACACCAGTGGGTGGGCTCAGCCAGATCTCTCCTCAAAAATCAGATTCATCCATTTTGGATTTTTAGAGGCTGTTGCCTTCTTCGATGGATTTTTGCCACACTTCCCAGGAAGTGGTCATCACAGGGGGACGACCCTGTCCCTGATTGGAGGACCAGGGCCCCCCTGCTTTTCACCCAGGAGCAAGGATAAAACTGGCAGACCTGCACCCACGCCTCAGATCCCCACCAAATTTCAAGAAGAAAGAACTACAAGGAGAAGAAGGACTGCCCTGCTGGACCCCTGGCCTGCACCTGGACCCTGCACTCAGAAAGACTGCACCAGCTGCACACTTGGGCTTCACCACAAGAAGGACTTTGCCTGGCTTCCACTGGTTCAAGGAGGGACTCCCTGTTTGCTACAGGTGAAAAATTGCTATCCAGAGTCCCCTGCACCAACTCCTGAAAAAGTGACCAGCTGACCACTGTCCAGTGGCCAAAAAGGAGTTTGCGCCAGGTGTATTCTGGGAGTTGAAGTCCGCACTTCCCAAGGACCATCACAGAACTTCTGGACCCTTGGGGTGAGCTGTGGACCCCAAAAGAACCCTAAAAGAACATCTGGGTGAAGCCCCAGAAGTTTGGAAAAGATTGGAGAATTTTAGAAAAAAAGCTCCATAAAGTGACCGACCCGACGCGGAAATTCTAGCCGGCTTGCCTCAACCGCGACCCGGCCTGACTTCGTGGTTCGTCCCGGTAAAGAAAAACATCCAAAAAAGAGACTAAGTCCGAACGTAAAAAGTTGACCGGGACCTTCCAGCCATCGTATCCGAGAAGGGCTCCACGGACGTCGGATCAAGAAGCAGGTTTACCCCGGTCGAAGGATTTTCATCTCGAAAAAACGACTAAGTCCGAAGGTAAAAATCACCACCGAGGAAACCGACTTCGCGTATCCGGACAAGGGCTCCAGGAGGTCGGATCCAACTGGCAGGTTCGTCCCGGGGAAGAAAAACATCAAAAAAGAGACTAAGTCAGAAGGTAACTTTTTAACCGAGGCCTCCCGCGACTTGTAGCCGAGCAGGGCTCCATCGCGGTCGGCCTGAAAGTTTGACTTTGCCCCGGTCCTGGTGCAACCAGATGACCCGATTGGCGCTTTTTGTTTCTAAGCGCTAGAAAATAATAATACTTTAAAAATTCATATCTCCGGTTCCCCTGAACCGATTTTAATCGTTTTTGTGTCATTTTAAAGATAAAAATATAAGCTATTTTTTATAAATTGGTTTTGGATTTTTAAACTGTTTCCTGTGTTTTATTTAATTACTGTTTTGTGATATTTGAATGCTTTACACTTTGTCTCCTAAGTTAAGCCTTGATGCTCGATGCCAAGCTACCATGGGTAGAGCTGGGATTAATTTACTGAGACCTAACTGTACTTATGTGGAGGTTTGTGGCTTATTGCTAGGTGTAGGTACCTACCTGCCCTAACAATAACCCATTTTCCAACAGTACTTATATATAGGGTTGGGACGTGCTCTTAATCAGGCTGACTCCCCTATGGATTTCATGACTCAGTGTGCTACAGGGCTATAAGGAGACGTTTAAGGACTCAGACTTGCAGCTGGTGCCGGTTCTGTGGACAGGGGCAGGAGCCCTTTAACAACTCTTTTGCTCTCCCACTTTACGGGGAGTGATTGTAACTGGTGCCGGTTCTGTGGACAGGGCAGAAGCCCTTAATAACTCTTATGCGCTCCCGCCTCGTGCCCACCAGAGCCCGGAGGAGGCTGGGCTGGGCACACCCTGTTGATATTTGGTTTAGAGATTTGCATATACTTTGCTGTGATTAGCTAAGAGTGATTAACACAGTAAACCCCATATATATAATGGGGAAAAGAAAGCAAAATCAAATAGGGAACGGTATTAATACAAAAACTCAGAGAAGTACTAATACGATTACCAATTATCTTACAGATGCAATAGGGAAAATAAATGAAGAAATTATTAATGTTGAAGCACGTTTAGTGGCAGCAAAAAATGTCTTACATGAGGCTATCACCGAAGTGAGCTCTGAGGCTGTAGGTTTAACCTTTGAATTAAAATCCCCAAAGGAAAAATTTACTGGGGTGGATCCTAGATTTTCTTTAGGCTCTTTACTTCCTTCAGACATAATAGAGGAAATCGATCCATCGAACAGTACAGATGACCAAATTTCTTCACCACCCAAGAAAAAAGAAGTAGTCAGATTACCAAATCTAAGTCTTTGCTACCACCTCCACAGTTCGATAAGGGTAATAAAATAATTACAGAAATGCACGGGGGTCATGCAGTAGTACTATCATCAGACAATGATGGTCCCTTACAAAAACATATGGAAACTCTTTTTAAGAAATGGCATGGTAAGTTAGACCACATAGAGTCAAAAGTATTGTTAGAATTTAAGGAGATGAAAGAACGCATAACTAAGATAGAAGTAAGTGTTAATTCAATGTCAAAGTGAAATTGTTGCCCCTTGGTAGTGATACTATATCAAATGAGAGTCAAGTGGTTGTAGATATAAGGAATAGTGCAAGGACAGGGAAAGCAGATCCTAACAAAAGAAGTATGAAATGTCGGTACCCCATACAGGAAGAAATCCCCCAGTCCAAGGCACCTATGATCAATCAAATGGAGCAATTGGATAGAAATCATAGATGCCAGTCCTCGACTAGAAATAGACCTGTGAAAGAGGTATTACAATTACCGCCAGATGCTACTCCATATACAATCATTCTCAAAAATGTTCCCAAATTGGGACTGTTGAAGCCTCCTTTTCTATCTGCCCTCAGGAACAAACCAGAGACCAGCCAGCCTTAAGGTATAAGCAGAAATATTTAATAATACGTGCACAGAGACTGTGGCTTGAAAGGCCAAGGCCAAGCAGTCTGAATTGCGGAACTCCAATACAATCTTTTATGCATGAAAACCACAAAAGGGTGAAAATACATCATCCAATCAGAACAACTGAAAGATAATTTCTTCATAAAGTACATGGTGTGATGTTGATCAGGAGATGCATGGTATTACACATATATTAGGCATCTATCCAATCACAGTAGAATAACATTTCATGGTGGCAGCGTGATACAAGATGACCACAAGCGTGACCTTCACATTTCTCAGACGTTTGGGACTTTCCAAGGCGTCACCAATCCAGCTTCCTCATAACCTCTCCTCAGACCTATGTGGACATCGAGATGTCTGTCTGTTGCTGGGCGAATGAAGCAATGCATGTCACATGAGCTGTCTCTTTTAGGCAAGCCTTGCATTACAAGCTGCCTGTCAGGGTTAATATACTAAAGGTCATTCAACCTTCTTTATATGTTTTTCAGGCCTGTACATCATTGAGTATCACAGGATGAGGTCATAAAATGGATTCCATAGCCAGTTTCCACATTCCGTCCTCTGATAATCAATGATGAAATGGTTTTCCCAATCCTCCTGGAACTGTCTCCCACCCATCAGTGTTTAGGTCTAGATATTGTGTCTGGTATGCATGCTGTTGCTATCTTGGGAATCCTTACTACTGCTGTCTTTTGTCATCTTTTGTACCTCTTGTTCAAACTTCAGAGGATACCTGATATATCACAATATGTGGGTTTTTTTTGTAAGCAATGTTGCACATGGGACATTAACCTTAGTTGTTATCTGGTGTGTGTGTGTGTGTGTGTGTGTGTGCGTGCATGGGTGTGTGTGCGTGTGTGTGTGTGTGTGTGTTAATTAGGAACAAATATTTGTTTCCTCTACCTGGAATATGGGAAGCAAAGTAGGGCCACTTCTACTAATCTAGTCTTAACCTAACAACAACCCATTCCTCCTATTATGATCACTACACCTGTACTTGATATTATGCATTATTATCAATGACAGCTCTTATTTGACAGGAAATGGAATGTTGATGCTGTTCTATGTATTTCACAGCTATAGTTGGTAAAGGTGATGTACGGCACTACTCCAATTTTTTTTTTTTTACTAAGCACTGTTGGAGCAGGTGTGCGCAAACATCAAATGACACAATATATTTAGCTTTGCATCATACTTCACTTTCAATTTAACATTCTTCTAACATTCTTCTTTGTCCCTCAAAGCATCTTTGCTCATCTCTGTGGTGCTTACTTCTACTGATAATTTGGGAAAGAAGTTCAAAGTTTTAATGTTCAAAGTCTCATTGTCATTTAATGCTCCTATTCGAAGTAAGGGTGATCCGTGGGAAACAGCAGACTCCATGAGAAGTAGCACAACAACAACAACAACAAAATCTGGTGCCCATGGCTATTTCTTGGTGGGACTTGAAGGGGTGTCGGACAACGTTGCCTTATTGAATTTCATAAGAGAATTTCAAAATGATCAATTTCCTATACCTTATATTTTGCCGCAGAGGTCACCAGTACTTGAGGCAAAAGGTATTGTAGAATGGAGGCCAGGTACTCTAGAACTGAGGGTTTACTGAGGTCTTTCAGCCAGAACTGCAGGAGATGAAGGTTCTGAAGTTGATTGGTGAGTTGGTGAGGTTGACGGTGCCCATAGTCCTTGCAGTCATACTCTTTGGAGGAGACGAAGAGATCCTTAAATGTTGCAGTTGTAGAGGGCTCCTATTCCCGGAGCCACCATCCTGCAGTTACAGTACCACGGAATGGCAATCAGCTGTGCCACAGTCGGTGGTACCCCCTCAGTGTGGCATCAAAGGAGAACTTGATTACTTTGTATTAGAACCAAACAGGGTCCGCTTACACCCTCAGTCTCTTGGAGGCATGCAGCACGAGCAGCCCTTGTTGAGCGGAGACTCTACCGTGATGGTGGGTCCACCAGTTGTTCCACTCGTTTCTGCTGCTGCGTATGTCCATGTTCCGCTACCTTCTTGGTGTAAGAGCTGTGGATCCAGGAGGTCAGTCCCTCCTACTTTACAGGTGACCCAAGCCCAATCTCCCTGTTGGAGATCATGTCCAGGTAGTGTTGTCTAGGCAGGAAGGGCATAGGCCAGTCAAACAGTATTTTGGTCGTGCTCAGTTTGACAACTTTGTCAAGGGTGCCTCTCTTGACCAATGAAGCAAGTGGTAGTGCATCAATCTAGAACCATTCAGCAGATGCACAAAATCTTATAAAGGGGCATATCTGACTGGTTTATGGGGTAACTAAATTAAATAAATTATTTCACCCCCTCCTCTTTGCGCACACCTAATCCCACAGTCTATTGTACCACCTGTCAGCTGTTACTCATATCAAAAACTGGATCATCATAACACATGTAACATACAACATCACTGTTAGTAGCACCATTCTATTCAACTAATGTAGGCAGTACAGTAATATTCCCGTATCAAAGGCGCAATCGTTATCACTGCAAACCATACATGTGCTACATCGGAAACCTGTAACTCAACTACGTGAGGCTAAAGTGGTGCTAGGGGTACTATGCATCTAAAAATGTTTTTGTTTCCTTATTATTATTTTTTTATTTTTTTAATCTTCTTTTAATTTTTTTTAAATCAGGAAAGGAAAACCTAATTGAGGCACGTGGGGGGGAAGGCTCTCTACTCTGTGTGTAACCACATGCTTCTCTGTGTAACCACATGCTTCTGAAAGAAGACAGGTATATTTAAACGTGACAGAAATCTGTATACAGAAATAAAATGTATCTCCCTCTCATCACTGCCTCACACTTGCAACATAAACTTCTCTAATTATACTTTCAAAAATAATATGCAGTACTAAATTTGGAAAACACATGTTAATAGTAATAGCCAACCATCCTTGTATAGTCAAGTGTATAATCAATGCATCAAGTCCTTCTCTTATAGTGTAAGTGTAACACAAGACATACATTTAGAAGTGACATTGTAGATCAACTGATAACATTATATAATATTTTGTTACTGTCCCTGTATCTAAAGTCCCATCACTGAGACATTTAATAAGTATGAACAAATAGATGCTATAGGATAGCCCTTCTAATCACATATACTAGTACACTCTTAAACGGAAATCAACACTCAAAAAATAAATAACAATGACACTCAGTAACAGTGGAATATTCACACAAACTATTTCACCAAACAAATGGTAATCCAAAGGTCAGGAGAAAACACATTTTACACCGGTATACAGCCAGTATTTTTGGAACACAGCATTGTATCCTTTTATTCTATTTCAACACATAGAATATTTGCATCAATGCTGGAAGGGTTGGGACCTTGCAGGCATCACCGCCATCAGAAGTCACTTCCCCTTTCTCGTGCAAGTGTGATGTTGTGAAATGCAGATGTTCCTTTAAGATAAAATATGGGCATGGGACACACACCAGTCTTTACTGGGTGCCCACAATCTGTAGTTGTCTTTTGGCTAAACTCTTTCTTAGTGCAAAAACACAAACAGGATGCAATTTATAGTTGGCACCCTCATCATCAGAAGTATATTACTAATAGCTGTATTGCAGTACTACATAGCACATCTTAAGGTAGTAATAACTCTATCCTTATATAGGTATGTTCAATACTCAAAACCACTATGAAAAATATATATAGTTGCAATCTACCAACACATGAAGGCAATCCATGTCACTGTGCACATTAAGATGTACCCCGGAAGACTCCCATTAAATATGAAAGCATAAAACGGAACATAGACAGACGAATACAGAAAACACATCTTCTCGTCCATGTTCTGAAACATAGGAAAAAACATGGATGGAAAAATACTTCTCCTGCCGCCAATTATATGCACATATATATATGTAGATACATACATCCCTGCGTCCAGGGTGTATAATAAAATCATATAAACTTTCAAATTAACAGTATCTAAATACTTATTAGGCATCAACATTCAGCTGTACATTTATTCTTTATTCCATACTTCAGAGAATCATGCTAAATCCAGCACACTATCCCATCATCGTGTGGACCACACCTCTACTTTGTCCGTCATGGCGACATATTGCAACAATCCGTGGCTTTGCCCTTGGAGCCATGCCCAGAGTCTGTGGTTTTCAGATATGGGGAAGGTAATCTTAACTGCCACAACTAATGCAGGAACCTCACAGATAAATGGTAAATTTGTGCCCAGAGCTTATCAGTTAATGCCACAGATAAAATTACAGTAAAAACATTGGATCTATACCATCCAGTCAGTGGATACATGTGGGATAAAAAAAACACGCACTCTTCTTTTACCTGTGGAGGAGACATAACCTGTAACATTGCATAACTGCACCCAGATTTTTTCCTTCAATAAATTAAATTCCTTTCACATTCATATTTTTTTTAACTATGAGTGCAGAATTCACCCTGTGTATCTCATAAGATATGTGTAACCAGAATGTTTTACCCTAAAACATCACATTCACTTTTTTTGTTCAAAACATATTCCTATAGCTAGAGACATTGTACAAAGTGCAATGCACATTAATTAGGTTGATCCATTAAAGAATCCATTAATATTTACAAGAGATCTACTGTCCTGATACAATATAAGCAGTATTGCCGTTACTGCTATAAAATAAAATACATTTGTGACAAATGTGTTGCATTTTTATTTATTCATTGCCCTTTTGATACTTTAGTTGCGCTCACATGACTTCAACATACTACATGTAGTGCAGGTGTTTAAACATCCACTTGTGTTATTTTCTTTTAGCCTCTTATTAAGTGAAATCGATCACTGTCACTAACACGTCATGTGTCATTATTATTACTGCACTAATATGTTTATTTTAAATATCAACACACCTTAGTAGAAGTATGTTATCACATAACTAACTCACTCTACGTCCCAACAAGAACCCTAAATGTTTCTATATCTATTATTTCCTGATATTATTTACAATTCAGCACATAGTAACTCTTCTGTTAATGTCTAGATCTCTTCCATCATTGCACATGACTAAATTATTCGTATGTACTCTATAGAGCTATGAAGAAATACACAACCAGGGGTATGGAATTACCGTAAACAAATGCCCAGCACAATTCTTCCAGAATGCTTTCTCATCAGATGCAAATATTTGCAGAAGCTCGAAAGCAAAATTTACTATTCTTTGCTTTCAAAATATCTTCACAAACAATGTAACTAGGAAAGAAACATTTTGCTAAACTACCATGACATTTTAGGTGTCATTTCTTTGAAGCATCATTTAGTAAAATGTGTGGATGCATGGTGGTAGTTCCAAAATGTATATTCATAGCGGAAAAATCAATGAAACCATTTCAGCGAAGTTATGGGCAAAATGAAAATAAACAAGCATTGGCAAAAGCAAACATATTTTTTTTCCCGTCCTCTAAAAGTACACATTGCCACAGTAGTTCCTGGCATGAACAAAACTACTTTGTGCCAATATACTTCGTATGGAAGAGCAGAATGGTGTCACTACCAATGAAGACAGTCGATAAACAGAGAGCCAGAATTCAAATAACAAAAGGTCTGTGATAACCAGTTTGTGGCAGAATTATTAAAGAAAATCACAAAGTGCACCCATGGTATCTGTTCTTGCATTAGTGCAGATTTGCAGCTTTTATGCATGAGCTTAGCATTTACCGAGGGAGACCAGGAAATCGGACTCCTAGACAATATTTGTAAACGTCATTTTAGCAGGAGAAAATATGCATGTGTTTTTACAGGACAAGTAGACTGATGACACAAACTGTCCCATGGACAAGTAGACATTTTATAAAATTCCACACTCCTGAGAACATATTGTTAACTGCTGTATATGAATCCTCCGTTCCCTCAAGTCTAAATTTGTTCACTGTAAGAATTTTGGCAACCTTTGCATGGGTCAAATATTTTTTAATGTAATCCCTACATAAGAAAGTTCTTATTTGTTGTACACCTGTGGTTCCTAACCTTTTGACTCCTGGGGACCCCCATTGAAACATTACTGGAAACCGGGAACCCCCAAGCAATTTTTACGATTTAAATTTCAAATATGAAAACAGTAATTCGCAATAAATAGTACACACCAAAGAAATACTAACATTACTAAAGATATAATTCTTGTATATTGAAAAAATAGGCAAAAATCAAAACATTCTATTGGGAATGTTGGTGCTGCATCTCGGCGACTAACTTTTCAATTTTTTTTTGTTTTATTTAGGAAATGTGAATCCTTTGGGCAATTTCTTAAATTATTTCCAGGGCTATTTCTGTTATTATTTTTTAGGTACATAAGATCTAAGAAAGCTTTTACACATAAATATGTGGTGTGGAAAGGAAGTAAACCATAAGTGACTTTCATCTCTCCCTATCCTCTTTGTCACATGTAATTAATTTTTATTATAGCACCTCTCATACCTGTGTAGAGTGTCGGAGCACTTCACAGGGAGTACAAGGTATAGTATTCACATGGAATCCACACTGGTAGGCATTTTGCTAAGAGTGCTTGGTCTGGAGAAGCATAAACTCAGCATTCAGAACACAACACAATCATTAGCGTTGTCTTTAATAATAAGAATGTATTTCTACACAGGCAAACCTTTTTTTTTTATTTTGAGCAGCATAAGGAAAATGAAAGACTGGGAAAAAACAGCTTTCTAATTTGTGCTATGCAGTTGGCATGCAGCTCCTTAATTGCAGTTCATAGCTCACTGTGCTATATTACCATTATGAACTGTACAGTAACTAAAGAATCTCTGTGACAAAAGCAGTGACCCACTGTGCCATCCACATAAAATACTCTTCTTTGCATGATACACATCCTTTGCAGCCAGCATATTAACCATCTGCACTACCTTCCAGTCAAAACTGCCACTGTCCAAAACTCTCATTCCTCCCCAGCAGGTGCATTAATCACTAGAGTTATCTTGACGCTTTTATTTTTGCTGTACAATGATCTTTGCAGTGCTTTTAAACCTGCTGAAGAGAGGAAGTAAGAAATATAAAAACACTCACACACATGTTTCTGTAGAGGCACCAGCTAGAGAAGTGACTTCCTCCCAGCCAGGCCTGAGGACACCCTGGGAATGTGTCACGGACCCCAGTGGGACCACGGACCACAGGTTGGGAACCACTGTTGTACACCACCCACAGCTGTACAGTGAAATGCCCCCCTAAGGATCTTAACCTAAAGCCACTAACAAGTAATAAAGTCAGAAGCTTGTGTCTTATTACGTGTGATAACTTAACAATTGAACTTACATTTTCTACAGTGTGTAAGCATGTTACAACCATCCCTTGTCTACTTGCAAACCTTTCACATACTTAGTCTAGTACCAAATGATAGTGTAGTAATTGCAGTAGTGGTCACATATTTCAGGCCAGTGTATCACTTTCTTACAATCCTCCCACAAATCTCCTGGTACAATAATGCTAAACAATGTATCCAGACCCTTCCAAAGCAGCCCTCCCATGGCTATTATTCTGTTTAATCACTGTACATTTATTTTTTTGTATACCGAGAGACTGTGTCTTGTGATCTCCAGCTGTGTGTTTGTATTGCTGAGCACCTCCTTCCACATCTTGATGTTATGGAGTGTGTGATGTGCATACGTGGACATATCCCATAGTAAATTGTGTGATCCCTCACACCCCTTGCCAATACATCCTTACATTTCATTTGATATCTGTTCATACTTCTGTTCATGTTTTCTGATGGCGTTAGCCACTTCCTCTTTACCCTGGCTATGGAATAACTGTCTAATTCTTTCATAAGGTCTCTTACTTTTTGCTTTTATTTTTCACTTCCTCATCCATCAAACGCCATGCTAGGGTGTGGCTTTCACGTTCCGTCTCTGCCTGCTGCTGTGGAGGCAGCTCAGTGTTTGGTCCCTGTTGTGGTGCCCTCAGGCTGTAGTCTATTTCCCAAATGTCCTCAAGCTAAATTAATGTTTTGTTCCCGTGGCTGTGCACTCGCCACAGGAAGAGAGCTTGGCAAGCCCCTATTATCTCTACTTTTTCGTCCTCCAATCTTCCCTGCCCTTGTCAGCCCCCCACCATGTGGAGGAAACCATTCTTCAGTTCAGGCAGTTTGTATTTTTATATTATCCTCCACATACAGGACAGCCCTTCATTCAAGGGACATCCCATATGCTACTAGAATGTAGGCGGCATTGTAAAGCACAACACATCTCCGCAAAGCCACAGAAACAATACTGTCAGTTTCCTTGCAATGTCAAAAAGAGGCCCTCACCACGATAGAACAGACGCTCAAAACTGAACAGTATGGAAAACAACACAATGCTACAATGTGATAAATGGCAACATGCAAAACACAGGTACTATAAAACAATCTAAATACCCCTCCCACCACCCACCTCTTGTACCCAGGGCGAAAAAGTCCCTGGGGACAATCCAGAGGCCCCCCGGGCACCAGGAGTCCGGAAGAGTGGTTCACAGAAGAACCAAACCGAGGAGGTGACAGGCAAATAAGCAGCGCATTCCCTGCCTGCTGTACCGGGGCAGACCACTACTGCCCCCCTGGCCAGGTTTCCCCCCAGCCCCTCTGGCTGGGTACTTAACAGTGACAACCCCTCCGGTTGTGACCAGAGACCACCCAACTGGGTGTCCCGGAAAAACACGTGCCTCAGCCCCACCGGCTGACCGCTCCACTGTTACAGCCCCTCAGGCTGCAACCCTGGACAAGCCCTCGAGCTGTCCAGAAAACCACACTGCAGCCCCACCGGCTACACACATTCATAAAAACATGACACCTGCTCGCATCCTCGGAGCAGAGGAAACAAACACCAGTATTAGCCCAGAAAGAAAGGGGTAAGGAATTGTGAAGAGGGAAAGTAGCATACAGCCCCAGAATCCGACGTGTGGCGCACAGCCACCAATGGAAAAGCAGGAGTAGCCACCTGAACAGGAGTGGCACTACCGCCATCCCAGTGAAGGAAGAGCAGAAAAAGAGCCAGAAACAAAAAACAATGCTCAGGGATAGGAAGATGGGAAAACTCAGAAGCAACTTCACCCCTTATCACTCCACTCCCCACTTATTGAGACACAGACCAAAGCAAACAGGCAAAACCAGAGGGGACCAGGAAGTGACAGAGACTCACCACAGCACTGGCACCCTTTCCAGGGAGGACACTGAGCATAGCAGGGAAACCGACAAGATCCAGGGGCTCTCCCAAACAGCTGGGAGGCAGGCAGGGGAGATCATCAATTCAAACACCGCATTCTGCAACATATGTTGAAGCCTCCTTTTCTATCTGCCCTCAGGAACAAACCAGAGACCAGCCAGCCTTAAGGTACAAGCAGAAATATTTAATAATGCGTGCATGGAGACTGTGGCTTGAAAGGCCAAGCAGTCTGAATTGCGGAACTCCAAAACAATCTTTTATGCATGAAAACCACAAAAGGGTGAAAATACATCATCCAATCAGAACAACTGAAAGATAATTTCTTCATCAAGTACATGGAGTGATGTTGATCAGGAGATGCATGGTATTACACATATATTAGGCATCTATCCAATCACAGTAGAATAACATTTCATGGTGGCAGCGTGATACAAGATGACCACAAGCGTGACCTTCACATTTCTCAGACGTTAGGGACTTTCCAAGGCGTCACCAATCCAGCTTCCTCATAACCTCTCCTCAGACCTATGTGGACATCGAGATGTCTGTCTGTTGCTGGGCGAATGAAGCAATGCATGTCATATGAGCTGTCTCTTTTAGGCAAGCCTTGCATTACAAGCTGCCTGTCAGGGTTAATGTACTAAAGGTCATTCAACCTTCTGCATATGTTTTTCAGGCCTGTACATCATTGAGTACCACAGGATGAGGTCAGCCGTGGGGGATAATAAAATGGATTCCTTAGCCAGTTTCCAGTAAGTTAGACCATATAGAGTCAAAAGTATTGTTAGAATGTAAGGAGATAAAAGAACGCATAACTAAGATAGAAGTAAGTGTTAATTCAATGACCAAAGCGAAAATGTTGCCCCTTTGTAGTAATACTATATCTAATGAGAGTCAAGTGGTTGTAGATATAAGGACTAGTGCAATGACAGGGAAAGCAGATCCTAACAAAAGAAGTATGAAATGTCGGTACCCCATCCAGGAAGAAATCCCCCAGTCCAAGGCACCTATGATCAATCAAATGGAGCAATTGGATAGAAATCATAGATGCCAGTCCTCGACTAGAAATAGACCTGTGAAAGAGGTATTACAATTACCGCCAGATGCTACTCCCTATACAATCATTCTCAAAAATGTTCCCAAATTGGGACCAAACATCGTTGAGACCTGGCCAGATTTACGTAATAAAGTAGTACACTGGATGTCAGGGAATATATGTACACCAGATATACTATTTTGTGAAATGTTATATGCAAGGAGAGTTGATTGGGTGGGATATTTTGGGGGAAGAAGAGGGAGATTGTATTGTGGTCAATTTTCGTAATCCTCGCTTTGTGGGCCAACTACTAGTGGACTTGTACATAAGACATCGAAATTGTAAAAATTCGAGAAGGGAGATTATGTCTGTTCCCCTAGGATATTTTTATAGAATGATGAATATCTCAGGCACAAGAGACACAGGGGCTATAGGAAATATACCCAGTAATTTGGACAGGCATAATAAACTAGAGTATTCCAACCGATTTGCTCCCGAGTAACATGGAAGATTTGGACTTACTGCAGGAGAATACGAGTAGAAAAGAGATTTCGCTACCCAACAAAACACAATCTATTACTGTAGTGCCCAAATTAAAATCTTTAAGTTGTAATGGTGACGTTGAGACAGATGGGAGACCCCGAGCAGGACACCTAATTATACTCATGTTGTGGAATATAGCTGGAGTAAAAACGAAAATGGTTGAGAAGGAATGGCAGACCATAATAAGCTCATCACATATAATCTGCCTACAAGAGACATGGCACACGGGATCCTTTTCTATTGAAGGCTATGCCATATTCTCCACACCAGCCTCTGCCTCAGCCAGTGGTAGGGCAAAGGGAGGACTGGCAATATTGATTTCAACACTGGTACCGTATACATTGGTGAAATCCTCCCTTGATTCCCCTTACTATCAGTTTTTATATTTTCGGATAGATGGAACTTTAGGAATTGTATTAATAAACTATTACAATAATAAATTTGATGGCACCATAGAGTAGTGGCATCGACGGATGATCTACAGACCTTTATAAATGATATAACTTCAAGCTATATAATAATATGGGTGGAGATTTTAACATTGGAACATGCCAGAAAACTATAGGAAAGACATTTGGATTTATCGACGATGGGGGAAGCGCCCAATTGCACTTTTTGCATAATAATTATGGAATTGTAGTGAATGAAGCATTATTTAGACATGATTTAGAATTGATGGAACAAGATGGACATAAAGGAATGAAGCTTCCATCGTTTATAGGAAGAGGACATTTCTCATTAATCGACCATATATTAATGTCCAATAGTAATATGGATATGGTCCAATCTCTGAAGATTGAGCCTACTATTTATAGTGATCATCACCCCTTGTTACCGACTATGAGATTAGCTAAACCCTTTAACATAGGTGAACGATTAGCAATGAATATAGGAATAAGAAGGGAAAATTGAATTGTAATTAAATGGACTGGGGTAAATGAAATAGATGTGATGAATAAAGTTGTGACACAAAACCGTCAAGACATTTTCACATGTACAGAATATAAACAAAGTCAACATAAGATTCTAGGATCCTTTAACAAGCTTAGAAACGCCATTGCAGGAAGATTAGTGAGAACATCGGGGAACAAAAAAAGTGAAAAAGTGGAGTGGTTTGATCATAATTGTTCATTAGCAAGCCAGGAATTAAAACGAGCCCTGCAGGCCCGATCAAGAAATAGGGAAGAAGTAATTATTAAACGCTCTAGCTACAAACATGCATTAAAGACCAGGAAGGCACAACTGAGAGCTAGGGCATGGGCTAATCTTGACCAAGCAAAGACATTAAGAGACAGTACTCTATTCTGGAAAACAATTAATCAACCATTCCTAAAAAATAGTGATGCACCCGAAATAACAGTACACGTTCCTTCATTGGAATGGCTTTCTCATTTTGGCTCAATTTTTAACCCAGATAATTTGACTATCCACCCATCAAATATTGGGATAATTGAGATCAAGCCACCCTTCTTGAAACCAGTTAGTTTAGGGGAAGTGAAATCTGCTATGGGAAGATGCCCGAAAGGGAAGGCGCCGGGCCCTGACGGGGTGCCAGTAGAAGCCTATTTGACACATGTCAATTTATGGTGCCCTATTTTGACCCAAGTCTTTTTGAGTGTGACAAAGGGATATATTTTAACATCATGGAGTGAAAGTATAATTGTTCCAATTTTTAAAAAGGGAGATAGAGGCGACCCCAAATGCTGTCGGCCAATTTCACTTTTAGATACCTCTGTTAAATTGCTGGGAAGAGTACTCCTAGAAAGACTAGAATCATGGGCAACCAACAATCATATACTCACAGAGGCTCAATTGGGATTTAGGCTTGGGGTTGGTACTTTGGAACAATGCATAAACCTTAACTTAATAATAAGTAAATATATAATAGCAAGGAAGGGTCATGTGTTCCTTTGTTTTGCAGATCTTAGCAGCGCTTTTGATTTGGTGAATCATGCTAAGCTGTGGAAAGTCTTAATAGATATGGGTGCGCCTCCAGATATAATAAGCTTCTTGGTGCAATTATACAATCATTTAACAGCGCGGTGAGATATGGAAGGAATGGTGAGTGTATCCCAGGTTTTAGGATAGGGAGAGGAATACATCAAGGTTGTGTTTTGGCGCCTCTTCTATTTTCCCTCTATATGAATGGAGTAGATGCCCACTTAAAAAATATAGAAATTGATAGCCCTAAAATAGGAGAATGTTCTATCCCAATTCTTTTGTACGTAGATGATGCAGTACTGCTGTCACAAACTGCAAATGGGTTGCAGCGGTTAATTGAGGGCTTTGTGGAATTTATGGAGGAAAGAGATATGATGTTGAATATGAGCAACACAGTGGTAATGACTTGTGGACAGGGAAAGGCCAGGAAGAAAACTTATTTTATTAAGGGCCATAAATGTGAAGAGGTGATTGGATTTACATATCTGGGTATACAGTTTTCTAATATGGGTCATCGGAAACAACATCTAGAAATTATCAAGATGAAGTATATTAGGACAATTGAGGCTGTTTTTAGATTAAAAAAAAAAATTGGTAATAAACCCCTTAGGGAAATGCTGCAAATTTACAAAAGTAAATCAATCAGCAGCATTACATATGGTTCTGCCCTTTGGGGTCTGATGCCCGAGATCCATTCATTACAAGTGCTAGAGAACACATTTTTTAACAGATTACTTGCAGTGCCAAATACCACCTCCAAATTCATGGTATATAAGGAACTGGGCTGCCCTTACGTGGAAGATGTAATATATACCAATGCGTTGTCGGCTTGGCATGGCATTTGGTCTAAAGAAGGGACGCATTTTACCCAAAAGATTATTAAAGATTGTCTTACATTAGAATATTGGGATAGAATCCCATGGTTCGTGCATTTAAAAGATTTGTTGAAAGGTATAAATCTAGCTCCAAATTTGGACAACCCAGGTATTGTCCTCCAATTTAGTAAGAAAGACTTGAAAAACCAACTAATGGCATGGAGGGATAGTGATAGAGAAAATAGAGAATGCATGCTATCAACAGTAGCACTTTATATGACTGAAAATAATGAGGTAATACCAAATTACTTACTGACAGTTGCAAACATTCAGCATAGATTTTATCTAATCCCAATGCGTTTTAGAATGTTGCACTTTTTAGTAGCCTTCCCAAAGGTGAGAATTTGGAGCAAAAGCCTACTGAAGTGCCCTTGTGTGGGACGATTTGCACAATCTGCAATGCACTTTATTATATCTTGTTAATTCTATCATGACATTAGGAAACAATTTTTAAAACCTTTATTTGTTATTAACAAATTATTTTATTGCAGAGAAGCTTTTAATTATTTATCTAAATTGGATACCAATGAGAAATGTGAAGCAGTGATAAAATGTATCCTACATGCCATAGAACAAAGAAAAAAGCTGTCGTATTTAGAAAAACTCCGATATGAGAATGAATAACCGCCCAATCTGTTGTAGCAAAGGTTTTTATTTATTTATTTATTAGTAATGTTTTCTTGAAGTATTTTATTGTATATCTTTTTTTATCATTTTAAAGAGATCTTTTATCTTTAATGGAGTAAAATCCGAATAAAGATTGATTTGAATTTGACTCCTGTCTTAGCAAAGACAGGAGTCATGCCCCCCTACCCAATGGGCATGTCCAGGGGACTTCTGTCCATGGGTGTACTCCAGGGGTGGGCTAGGGTGGCAGGGGGTGTCCCTGTGTGCAGGGAAGGGCACCTGTGGTCTCCCACCATGGAAAAGCGCCCATGGGTCCCTTAACGCCTGCCCTGACCCAGGTGTTAATTTTTGACGCAAATCAGGATTTATGTCATTTTTCCGCTCCGCCTCCCAGCCGTGCAGGATTTTTGTGCGGTTGGAAAAATACGGCGCACGGGTGTTTAAGTCATTTTTTGGACGGGAACACCTACTGTGCATGTCATTAACGCAAGGCGGTTTCACACATCCAGAAAATGACGCACACTGAGATATTTTGACGTTAGCCGGGTCTAGCATCAAAGTTTAAATATGGTGTTAGTTTTGTGCCAAATTTGCATAAACAAAATGATGCAAATCTGGCACAAACAAGGTGTAAATATGCCCCTAAGTTAGTTAGAGGTTTGATTAATAATTTAAAAGAGATAAAACAGAATTAAAAGAATATACTATTGATTCAATGGGAAATTGGATTGGCAACCTAGGTGGAGGTATCATATTACAGTTATTTAAATGGATTTAAATTACTGTGTTTTGTCTAACTGGAATTTGGGAAATATATAAATTGTTTCAAATGATTAAAAGAAGAAGATTTGAAAAGAATCGGAGGAGGTAGATATTCAAATAGAAATATTTTATGGGATAAATTCGAGAAGAAAGAAATTTTATAAAAATGTGAAGAGGACTAAATTCTAATTTTTTAAATAAATAAATGTACTTGTGGGTTTGTGTGATGACATATATAGTCATCAGAGGATGGATTGTAAGAGCACAGTTTTTTGTGTTTATTTTTCACATAAGTAACAATACTCATATTTTGGTATATTAATCATTGTGTACTAATTTTAATGTAAAAGTCGAGTTTTTTGACCGATTGAATGGCCACCATCATATGCAAGGCTTACTTTTTGTTTTCTATGCTAACTTAAGCTAATGGAATTATTCTGTCTTCTTGAGAAGAGTGTGTTTCTTTGCTAGAATAAATGTTAGAAATACTGTGTATTTAGTAGCCCCTGCTGGACTAAAGCAGAAGCATATACAAGGTCACTGTAGAAGTTATCAAAATTAATGTTTCTAATGTGTTCTATTTGCAAGCTGTGTTTCCGTGGCCTAACTGACTTCATTCATTGTATTTGTATGTTTTGCTTGTAGATATGTTATTAATTTATGTTCTTTCATTTGAGAGAAAAAGGGGAAAAGAGTGACAAGATGAAAATGTTTCCAATGCTTTGTAATCATTATCCGGAGACGATGTAATTTGAGTTTTGAGCAAAGGGTCTACAGATGCAACGGAAGAATGGAAGAAGAAATAACAAATGTATTAGTTTGAGTTTCTTCAATGGGATAAAAGCAAATAGAAAGGCTTAGAGCTAATATTTTATATCATTTTGATATCTGTTAGTGTTTTGATTGGACATAGTTTTCTCAGCATATTTCTTTGAGCCAATCAGAAATGTTTAGTAAGTTTAATTTAATGTTCAATCACCATTGATTCGGTGTTCATTCACTCATCATTTTGCTTGGGGTCGTTGTCTTACTGAGAGTTTCATTATTTGTCTTTAGCTAATTTTATTATTTTCTGAGTTTACTCAGTCTGTTCAATACTGAACAAATGCTTTAATGGTTTAGTAATCTTAAAGTCGAAATTCTAAACCATACCCCTCATGTTGTTCCTGTTCCGATACTGTTCCGATCCTGATGTCTGATGTTGATGTCCCCTTGATGAAGTAGACGTTGTTGCTTAGTACCTTAGTGAATGAGTAATTGTATGCAAATGCATATTGTTGTTTGTCTTTTGTTTTTCAGGTACCAACTGCTGATAATATAATACTGCTGCTATATTTATGATAGTCCTTCAGCTAGTTGTTTTTCCTAAATTTGTGTTACTAAATTCTTTTCACATGAAGCCCAGTAGGTTGATGCTAATTAGTGGTTAGTGAGAATATTATGCTCATTTTCTTGGGTATTATTGATGTTTTTCTTTTTGCTGAATTCAAATGTGTTCTATTATTTTTTTCTCAAATTCTATTACTATGGTTCTGTGTAATAACCGTTGAGATATTGCGTTTGTTTGCATTGATTAAACTTAGATTTATGCGAAGAATAAGTCAGTCATAATTTTTCTTGTACATGTATCATTTGTGCTAGAGAATTATTTTCATGACCTTAGCATTGTTAATATAAGGAAATAAATCTTTAACTTCTAAATAAATGGGTGGGTTTATTGGAGCACTAATTGATTATTGATGCTTATTATTTATTGCTTATGACATTTAGATTGTGACGTCTTCTTTAAAGCGAACTGGCATTGGTCTGTTGACCTTGGGGATTAGATCCCCTGTTTGGTCTGCCATGACTAAATAGTTAGGATTTTCCCCCGTTAACAGGTGAACGCGCAGGCAATTCCGACTGCTGAAAATACTTGGGTGGACTAAATTTCCCAGCTGGATGCAAGTAATATTGAGGTAGACTTCCCCTGGAATAATCATGTGGATGAGGATTCCCTTTTAGTGTACAATGCCCCCTCTGTGGATGAGATAGCAAAGTTTATAAAGAATGCCAGAGCCTCTAGCGCTTTGGGGCCTGATGAGGTCCCCATCATGGTTCTTAAAAAGGAGGCTGTATCTTGGGGTTTGTTTCATGCCCCAGTAAAATTCACTTGTCTTGGAAGGGTAGCATTATTGTTCTGGTGCACAAGAAGGGTCCCAAAACCTTCCCAGCAAGTTTCAGATAGATAGCTCTGTTGGACACCTCTGGCAAATTATTTGCCAAGAGAGTACTCTGTCATTTACAGCAGTGGGCCCATGATCAAGATATTATACTCCAAGAACAATCTGGTTTTAGGAGGAACCATAGTACCCTGGATAATATTGCGGCCCTCCAAACAGTAGTGGGAAAATACGCTTTTTCCTGGAGTATAGCTGTTCATACAATATCTATTTCTACACATCGTTTGATAGACTGGATCGTCAAACTCTGTGGTGGAAGCTTTTCCTTTTGGGTGTTCTGAATCATCTTTTGGGTTTTATAATGGTGCTGCACATGGATACTTGATGTCAAATCTTAATTGGAGAGACGCAGGGTTTAACCTGTAAGGTTAAAACACATAATGGCCTTAAGCAAGGCTGTCTGTTAGCCCCTCCTTTGTTTTCCTTCTACATTTTTGACCTTCCAGGCAGCCTTAACCAAGTGAGGGACGCAGATCTCAGAATTGGTGCAATGTCCACTGGTTTCTTACTTCATTCTGACTATTCAGCTGTAATGGATCTTACTCCCATTGGCTTCCAACTCGTCTTGCTGCATTGACAAAGTATGCTGATGCCCATTCCTTGAAGATCAATATTTCCAAAAGCAAAGTTTTGATCTTTAGAAAGAATGGATTTAGATTAAAAAGTAATCTTAATTGGTACCTGGGTATTTATAAACTTAAAATAGTGGACTAGAATCTCTATCTTGGGAAGGTTTTCTCCAAGAAGAGACGGAATTTGGATCACATGAAGCCTTGAATGATCAGTGCCCTCTCTTAGGCTAATGCCTTGTTCAGATTTTAAAAAACATTGGGGAGCCGCCATTTTGGGCATGTCCTGTCAGTTTATTAGGCCTAAATCCCTCCCTCTTTGTGTTGCATTTTAAGTTACTGAAATGAGTTATTGGCGCTCTTTTAAGATTTAAGAGGATTGAGGGTCAAATTTTTCATCAGCTGTGCAATTTGAATATTTTCATGGCCTCCCACAATATGCACTTGGAATTTGGCTTATTTTCTATTGCCTTGTCCCTGGCTGCCTTCTTGAGGTGGAGAAACTCTCTTCTGTGTGGTGAGAAGGGAACGCTATGGGCAGCCCTGAGGGTTTCATTTTTTTTTGGGATGAAAGAACGCAGGAGGTTTTTAGGTCTTTTGGGTGGGCTAATTAAATTTTTGAGGGTAGTTTGAAAATAGATTCTTATATGCTTAAGGCCTCTTTAAAGAACTTAATAAAGGGCTCTTTGTTCAAAATTAGGTTGGCCAGAGATATTGCCTTAAGTCAGGTAAATTGGCACAATCAGGTGGTGTCCCAGAGTAACCTAGGAAATGAACCCCAGCCTTATTTAACATGGAATATTCCACACAGGACAAGAAGGTTGATCCTACTGCTGATATTAGATCTGATCCCCTTACCGGTTGTTACTCGTATCTGAGATAAAATTCCTAAAAAGGATAGAAAATGTGAGTTGTGTCGGCTATATATTCAGAATCTCGACCTTGTATTATTCGTGTGCCTCTGGTTGTAGAATGTTCGTTGTCAATTTTTAAGTCCCATGTTTATTACATATAACGTACATTCTGCTTCAGAGGCTCGCAAATTTGTGCTGCCTCCTATGAATGAAATGATATGCAATAAGCTTTATCAATTTTTTAGCTAATTTTTAAATATCTTTTAGGGCCCAGTTTTCGAAGACTTTCTCTTCAGGCTCCAGTGAAGCAGATGCGGGTGCGTAAGGCTAATGCAATGTCTTGGAATAATCCAATCTGGTGATGAGTCTGTGCAATAATCACATAATTACTGGTATCCCAACTGTTTCAATATGCTGATCTGTTAAGATTGTACGCTAAGGTTGCACACATAAGAGTCCATCAAGCACCATTTGCATTTTACATATTGAACTATGCATGTTGCACTTTTTAGAGACTTGAAAATTAAGTTATTGTTTAGTCCTCAAGTATGATAACGCTAAACTAACCCACCAATTAAGTTTTAGATTTAACTTTATCAATGACATTTTGCCTGAGAAATAACATTCTGTTCCATGAGTATTATGTCTTACCACAAGAAAATGATTGGCAAGTCAAAACTAAGTCAGTATTAAGTATTACTCAATCCTTAACATTTCTGTGAATCTATGTTTATTTAGTCATAAGAAGAGAAACATTTCTAAGGTGTGCGTCACTATAACAGCACTATGACAGAGGATTCTATTATAAATGTGACTTAATCCTAAATTGCCTGAATAGACTGAGAGAGTAATCTTCAAGTTCTAAATCCCAAAATATAATTTAGACTATTAAGGTCTAAAGGCTAGGACCTTCGATGTATGGTGATTAGTGTAGTACATCTGAGGTACAATTATTTCTATTCAGAGCTTTATTCAAAGCTTGAGACTTTGAATTCAAAGATACTTTAACTTCCTTACTTCATCATGTCTTAATAAGAATGCAGTATTCTGAGGTCACAAAGCACTTGTGGCTCTGATAATTATAGAAAATGACATTTGGACAGAGATTATTCCTGGACGCTTAATATATTCCTGCTGCAGACAAAATAGCAAACAGCAGAAAATATAAAAGGATATTTGACAAACATGTAGTCAGTCAAGAATTGTACAATATATTATGGATGTCACTTCAAACATCCTTGAGATTAAAGTGTGTAGTGTGCTCAAATGCAAGTAAGGAAAAGGAAACTAATCAATACCAGGAACCTAGAACTGGTAAATCAAGGAGAACTGGAATACACTGCAAATGTACAATTGCTGACTATTTCATTTTTGGAGGTATAATAAATAACTGGTCATGTTTTAACAGATGAACATCTTCAGTTTTACAATGATGACAAAAAAATCACGGATAAACTCTTGTGCCTCTGACTCGAAAATCTGCCTTGGAATGCTGCTCTTCAACAACCATAAGGAAATTCATTCCATTCATTTTCATTGAAAATAATGGAATCATAATATGGTGAATGGGATATCTGTCTCGTTTGTGATGCACTAACCTGGCCGCCAAACTCTAAATCAGGCCCTATGTCATGCTACAACAAGCAGTGTAAGGCTTTTAATACAAGACTTCTGACAGGACTGGAACTAGAAAGCTGGAACTAATATTTATGCTACTAAAATATTCTGAGGATATTGCAATTAGGAGAATGAATGAGAGAGAGTGATAGAATTCGTAAGCCTTAATGCAGCCACAAAAGCTAAATAACCAATGATTCTTCTGGGCGTTGTCCATTGTGGCAACCCTCCTGATGAACAGACTGTGGTGCGTATCTTGGCATGCACTTACTTGTATTATTTAAAGCTTGAAAAATAA
The DNA here is from genome assembly GCF_031143425.1 of Pleurodeles waltl. Classification (NCBI taxonomy): domain Eukaryota; kingdom Metazoa; phylum Chordata; class Amphibia; order Caudata; family Salamandridae; genus Pleurodeles; species Pleurodeles waltl. The sequence goes on from NC_090451.1 coordinate 480,759,514, forward strand.
TTAGGGTTGGGGGGAACTCACGGATTTACATGAAAACTCTGGAGGTTTCCATGAATGGGCAGAAATAGGTACGTCAAGCTACTTGCATTGATTATTAGTGCCGGAAGCTCATTCTGTGCTGAAAAATCAGCGCAAACTGCACCACCTGACAAGGTGCTGCTTCTCTGGTTGATTCTGCTGCTGCTCCAGTAGATTTTCTACTCCTGTGGCAGCTTTCTGCTATGAACTGTAGCAACTACCTGCAACTGCTCAGGTTACAGAAATCTCACCCGGTGCCCTCCTAGTGACCAAAAATCATGTCTAGGAAATGCCACGCATTTCTCTTGCTCGCCAACTTGCTGTTGGTGAGCTGCACACAAGAAAAAAATTCACCATGCGGTGGTTAGCAGTATTTTGCTAGAACTCTGCCTTACAAGCATATCGCGGGTGGAACAGAGTTCTACCAACTCCACCAGCAGAGCGGAATTAATGGCCCACTTCTCAAGATTATGGTATTTGTTAAACCTGACAGCCTTAGGGTGGTCTTCCCCACAAATATTTGCATACCTTTCCACTGCTAAAGAGTACCATTTCCCCATTGGCACTGTCTTAGGCAACTAACACTTTAGTTATAGGTGCACACTGCAATATGGCCACTAAAGAGTTTTTATTTAGGGGACACCGCTTGGAGATAACATTGATACAGAATGGCAGTGTTTTGAGCAGATCTGACCTGTGATTAAGCTGTGTAAGTTCGAACATTCCATTGTGGCCACTAAGTAGAGGCTCGTTTGTGAGTTCTAGTAATGCTGCCCATGTGGGCCTAACACCACGTGACCAGCACAGTGTGTTTTTCTGATCACCTGGTCTTCACGCTCATTCTCACGCCTTCCTGGCACTGAGACCAGTCAAATTTGTCTTGCCCAGACCACAAGCGTTTTGTTTATAAGAGGGGTTCAGATTTGTTTTTCTTCCCCTCACAGTGATAGCTTTAGAATTTACTTGGGTTGGTGTGCAGGATTTTCGACGGACATGCAAGACTTTTCTCGAGCAAGAGGATGCACACCTACTCCTCTTTTCTTATCATGTGGTGACATCCCTCAGGGGCAAATACGATTACGTTCTACAAAGACTCCCTAGCCCATGAACCTCTAATTCAGTCCAACAGATGGAGGTTGGTGAGTTGTACATTCATGCTGTGTAAGTCGTCGTGCACTATTGTATGGAGCATGTACACCAGCAAGCGTGATAATGCCATTTTCGTATTTTGGGAGTGAACTCCCTTAATAGGAACCTAATAAGGGTGTTATTCGCGCAAAACGAATGACCACTTTGCAGGAGTATTTATAGTATTCCACCAACATGGTTCCTTACAGATATTACGTCCCCGACTCTCACACGATGGATATGGTACAAACAGCTTTGGATAGGTTGCTATCTTGATTTGTAACTACTCAGTATTATGTTTATCTTCGGAACTCTGACACACTCTGGCTGTACCTCATGCTACCACTTATTTTTGGTTTGCAATTCACACGAGGCTAATGCTGTGTAGAAGCACCTTATTTTAACTGTATTTTAATTGGACTTTTTTTGTGTGTACATTTGTATATTGCTTGTTTGATAGATACTTAGGTACTTCAATCTTCCTTTGTTCTGAGGAGGACCATACTCGTCAGGGACCGAAACACGTCAACACCGTTGTTGTAGGAGTTCTGTAAATCAGAAATTTGTTCAATGACATCTATGTCTCACACTGAATAATGAAGGACAAGGGTGTCCCCAGTGTATAGTTTGTCTTTGAACTATATCCCATGTGGACTGGTTTGAAAAGGAGGTTTATAGCCACACCATTTAAACTAGATGGGAAGATTGGAGTAAAACTGTTCTTGTTATAACTTGTTATTCAAGTGAGAAGTTTGGCTTGTTAGATGTTTGTGGTCTTTTATGTTTGTTGTATTTGTTTATGTGAAACTCAACATGACTGCTTAAAATTGCAGGTGCCAATACAGTAATATATATGTTATTGTGTGATTCTACAGAATAAAATAATTTTCATTGAAAATAATCTGTGAAAATACCACTGATTAATTTAGGTTTTCACTGATTATTTGTCCTCTTTTCTTCCTACTAATTACCAGTATTGTTGTATATTTTGATGGGCTGTCCTGGTAGGATCGGAGGGTAGAGCTGGAGATAGCTGCACTTACACCTGAATAAGCAGTTTCCTGTCTTCACATAAAGAACTGCATAACCTCCTCTAGTGAGTCTGGAGCCAGGCAGGAAGCGCAGAACCTCTGTGCACTTCAAAGGCCTGTCTTTGAAGTATCCTCCACTTCAAATGCCCAACTGGGCATAAGTACTGGACCTCTGACACTACTAACTCAGTACACTTCTCGACCTGTGAATATTCTGTCAGGAACAAGGAATGCTGCGTTGCTGAAGGACTGCCACTCTGCTAGACTGCTGCTTTGCAAGATTTCTGTCTTCCTGTGCTGCCATGCTGCCTATTATTCTCCTGCCTGGGTTAGAAGGACTGGAGCTGCATCACTTGAAACCAAAGTGACTACAAGAGCTAGCTGGCTAGCCTCCAGATCTGAAGTCTCAGGGACATAAAAAACTTCCACACACCTTGCTTCTACATCTGGACTCTGCCATCTGTGAATCTACCCAGCCAAGTGGTGCCACCCCTGTTCTGGTCCCTTGAAAGTGACCCTTTAGGTGCTTCTCCATCAGATCCAATGCATCCTTGGCTGAGCAGCACGTTTTCGAGCAGAACTGACACAACGCCGTGGTTGCATGGATTGGACCCGTCACAAAAGACTTGTATCTTGGGATGACGCATCACCTTAGGAGCGGATGAGCAACACTTTTTCCGGCACAAGGTCCATGATCACGTAATCTCATGAAAACACTGTATGGAGACCAGGTTAGTCCCGCTAAAAAACTAACCTTCTAAAGTCTAGGTGAAGAGTCCTGTTCACTGTGGAGGAGGCGGTGAAAGATCAGGGAGAGCGTTGTGGACTGTTATTGCTGTAGCATAAAGAGCAGGCCAGGTGTCATGGACAGTTGTTGCTGTAGTGCAAAGATCTTGTCAGATGTCGTGGACGATCACTGTTGGAGATTCCTGTTGCCTGTCACCGAAGGATGTCGCTGTAGTGTGAAGTGCAGATCTCGTGCTGCTTTTCGTTGCTGTAGCACAAAGAGACCTGCTCACTGGAGCTTGGCAGTTAGCGTGGGTAGCAAGAAATTGTCATGAATAGGCCATGTCATGAAGAGCCTAAAATGTCAGGATTTCTCCTTTTCTTCAGGGAGGAGCTCAACTGCTCCCATACCAAAGGACCAAGACCTGAGGGGCAACTCATGGGGATCAGGAACTAACTTCAGCAGAAGCCAGCAGGGCTCAGTCAGATACATTTGCTAGGATACCCCTGAAGCTTGTTGTGTCCCTGTAGCTAAGTACAGGTCAGTTAGCTGACTGTTTGAGTCACTTCAGCCTGGAGTGAAGGGTGCAGGTCTAGCCTTCCTTCTCCGCAAGCAGGCCCAGCCTCAAGATGCAGGTCACCTTTCTGTAGTATCCACAGGCCCAGGAGTGTCCAGAAGAATTGGGTCTGAGGATTCAATATTTATAATTGGTGCCAGCTTTGAAGTAGGAGAAGGTATTGGTGGTTTCCACTGCCAAAGGTGTTTGGAATTTCCTGCCTCCCTGCCCTGGCCCCATTTTGTCTTGTGGCACAAAACAATTGTGTGAAACCCTTGGTGAGGGTACTGACGCAGAGGCTTTGTGATGTACACGTGTGATAGGTGACAGCTCCGCCCTGTTATAAAGTCAGAGATGGCCCATCCTGCAAAAACGGGTTCCCCTTCTGTCTCATTGTCTGGGCGTGACCCAGAATACAGGTTAGAGGCACCAAATGGTTGAGACAAGAAAATGCCAAATTTCTAAAAGTGGTATTTTCAGAATTGTGACTTGAAATCCAACGTTACCATTAATGAGGGTTCTAAATTATAATTCTCTACACTCAAAATTCCACATTCCTACTTGCTCTCAATTAAAAGTTATCCTTTATTAAAAGTAATAAGGTAACTCAGCCTTATCCTATGGGAGATGTAAGCCTTGCAGAAGTGACAAATGAATAAGAGATTTTCCATACCAGGACATGTAAAAGTTTAATTTGCTATTGGAAGAATTTTGCCCAATTTGCTAAATACACTGCACCCAGCGCTTTGGGCTATTTAGGGACCACTATAGGGCTGACATATGCATCGAAAAGGAAGGTTTAGGTCTGGCAAAACGTTTATTTCACCAGGTCGAAATGAAAATTTAAATCTGCACTCAGGCTACAATGGTAGGCCTGAGACATGTTTCAAAGGGCTCCTTAAGTGGGTGGCACAATCAGTTATGCAGGCCCAATTGTAGCGTTTAAAATACAGCCCCTGGATACATGTGGTACAAGTACATTAATTGTGTCAATTGGGGGTAAGTTAAGTTCTCTATGGTTAAGGGAGAGAGAACAAGCACTTTTACAGTGGTAAAGTGCACGGTTTTCTAAATACCAACAACAACAGGTTCAGAAATAAGGAACATGAAGGCAAAAGTTTTGGGGATGACCATGCAGAAAGGGCCAAGTACAATAGCTTTGTTTAAACCATACATTTCAGAATACTTTGTAGATTACTCATCTTGTTTGGATCCATAGCATTCAACCCTATAATGACATGATGTACCTGGGAGGCCAAATTAAGATCTCAAAAAATCTCATTGTACTTTCTTATTAGGTAATGCTTAGAGTTTAATGTGTACTTTTATGCAGAATTGTTAAAGCCCAAAGAATGTTAGCACTGATGCTGAGCTGTGGATTCATATGAGTTATTTTTAAGTTGTGAGACCCAGGTCTTAAGTTATCTCCTTAACTCTAAGAATCCTAGGAACAAATGAATCTTCTGGAAAGTTATTCGTTGCTATGGGACAACTGCCAAAAAGCACAGCTTCGTATGTATTTGGAAACTAGTGAATGCACCAATTATTGACTAATGCTAATAGGAGGGGCCCTGACTGGTGGGCCTTATTTCTTTCCAAAGCGATGGATGGCCAGCAGCATGTAGGGGCAAGGAGAGTGATACACAAAATCCTCATTTTAATGTACTCAAACGCCATAATCCGTTGTGGTTTGTACAATACTAGAGAGTTGTGTGTGTATCTTAGGGTACATCCAGCAGCCCTTCATCCAGATTTTCAACCTCTTCAGTTTCCTCACCAGATGATATAGAATAATCAGTGAATTTGCCATTGACATAATTTAGTCCATTAGTACTGGATCAATATTAGCCTATATCTTCTGGGATTGCTCAAGGTGAATCTCTAGAAAGGCTCTATATGAAATAAACTTCTTTTAGATACTCAATTAAAAAAAATAATTAATGAAGAGGAAGCTGATCAACATAATCACCTCTTGTAAAGGCTGAACTTAAGCTGAACTAGTTAGGGAAAGGACGATCTTTATGGAACACCACAGACTAGGCATTAGAGTGAAATGTGATTGTAAGCAATTGGAATAGAAACCGGTCTCCATTCAAAGGTCTTGCCTGTTACTCCAGCCTATGGGTCACATTGTCATCATTAACGGAGTTCAAAGCTGGCCAGAGCCCCAACAATGGCTGGGCACAGACACTGGGCCAGATTTACAAATGTTTCTTTTGGCAGAAACTGACAGGTACAGCTGGAGATTCCTGCATTTACACTTGCCATAAATTCACAGAACGATTTCTGGAAGTAAATGGATTTACTACTACAGAAGTCTCTGCCACGAATGTACAGCAACTGCGTGGGATTAAATCCGACACAAGGGGTGGAAAGTGAGCATTCCAAGGGACAATTCGCCTTTTCAATTTGTGAATGCCCACAAACTTGTACCTAGGTAGGCGCATCTAAATTCTGATGAGACTCTTTCCTATCCTGGAAATGGTCAGAAATGTACTCTCCTTCCTGGATTGAGAGGGAAACATTTATAACCTCATTTGATCTGTGGGAGGAGAGTATGGGCTTTGCCCAAGGGGATAATGATTCCGCTAAGTCGATGAAAATCGGTGTGTTTTTATACAGTGTGTTCCATTTCCCATTCCGTAAGTCCACACTATGTAGAATTACACAAAGCAAGAATGAGCTCTTTTGAGAAGCCACTTGACATTCCTAGCAGTAAGCATAAAAACCTGCACCTGGCTCAGGCTTCCAAGCATGTTATTGAATTAACAAAGAGTAAAGGCATGTTTAGTCAGCAATGAAAATCTCTGCGGTCATTTTTACGGTTTTGTTTGTGATTCGGGCCAGCTCTCTCCATTTATCACTAACCCAAGCACAGACAAAGACCACCTCGGCTCCTCTTTGTGGCTTACGCGCAACTTGCGATAGCTCCAGGTAATTGCCATTTGACAGATGTGCTTAGAATTTCAAAATCACTTCGTTGTGCAAAACTTTCAGATGAAGAATATAATCAAAATTGAGCAAAAGTAGCTCAGATCTAATGGAAGCAAAACTGGCTTTTACAACACGTGTATAATAAGTATTACTCTTTTCAAAGCTGATGAGATAGTGTTAGTCAAGAAGTTACTTTTTAAATGTATGGATTAAAATAACCTCAGAAGAGAACCCAACTGTTTAAATGACTGCAGATAATACGTTCCAGGAGAGCTAGAAAGCAAGGCTGTGGTTTGGTGTGTGTTTAATAAACTGAAAGCCTAAACGTTTATTGGGCTGGGCTGTTGCTATCAGCAACTGTGAAGCATTAGTTGTTAGCAAAGTGGATCCATATTATTGTTTTCATGGCTCCGCAGCTGAGACATCCTGGTGGATCGTTACAATATTTTCAGCACAGTTCTATTCAAGGTCTCAATGCAGCAGTTGAACATGTGGAGGTGTGAAAATAATTTACAATTCCGAACGTTTCCTTTTAGAGGTTGGCAACTTGCACTATTATTGCAGTCTAAATCATTTTTGCTGAAAAAAATCATTTTATGGTATTGCTGGAGAAAGTGTTTCCATATTGACCAGGATTCCGTGAAACAAGGTAACTGCATGGAGTCCCTCTAGGGCTGTTTGTTAAGCATTTGTGAGAGCTATAGGGCCAAAGATGGGTTCGTGGTGAAGCTGATAAAGATTCTTCTAGAAAAGCTGTTCTTAACCTTTTGACTGCTGTGAGCCACCACTGAAACATAATTGGAATCTAGAGACCCCCACTGGGTCATTATTAGAAGTCAGGGACCCTGAGTTATAGCAATTTCATTCTTGATTTGAATTTCAAAACAATACACAAAATTACAAAAAAGAATACACCAAAAAATTGGTCAAATATAGAAATATTTTGTTTACTTCAAAATCAAACAAAGAAAATGTTTTAACTTTTCAATTTTGTTTCAGCTTAGGCACTTATTTTCATCTCAGCCCCACTGAATATGACGAGCCAAATCCGTTGATTAATAAGGAGCCCTAAGTAGGGTTTAATGTAAAGGGCAAATAGAGAAGACAGTGGACAGCCTTGACAAGAGCCCTAGTAGATGTTAGATAATGGAGTACTGTGCTGTGCAGAACCAGCCTAGCCATAGGATTTCTATAAAGGCACTGAACTCTGGATATAAGTTCACCATTGACACGAAGGGCACGCATAGTTGCCCACAGGAAACCTCATGAGACTCGGTCGAAGGCCTTCTCACTGTTTAATAATAACATACGACCCTTTTACCCATTAACTTTTCAATGTCAAAAACGGCACCTGCTGAGTTCATGTGGCTAGTGGTATCTCTATCCGGTACAAAACCATGCTGTTGCGGTGAAACCAGATACTGGACCATGTGGGCAAGCTGTAAAGCTAATACTTTGGCGAACATTTTGGCATCAGAGTCAAAGAGATAGGGTGACTTACATCTCCGACCCTATGCAAGCTATTGACCAAGTGTCAAATGAGGCTGCATGATTCAGGGCTGTATGTGGGTATAAACGCAACCTAACACAAACCCATGTACTGCTAAATTTCCAAGCAGAGTGCCTAATTCCTGGGACTGTCACATCTGCTACCTATTTAGGAGTCAAACTGTGTGCCAGGGTCAATCGCATCTTTCAACTAAACTATGATCCTCTATTGCAGTCAGTTATTGCTAAGATGCAGTCATGGAATAGTCTTTTAATCAGCATAATAGGGAATTGTAACATCATCAAAATGAATATCCTTCCAAAATAATTAGTTTCTTTCTCTTTTTCGTGCAGTGCCGCTTTTGGTTCCAGACTCATTCTTGAAACAACTTGAGGATGCTATCAGTAGCATTATGTGGGGCTATAAGAGTTAGGCACGCTGTGCTTCTTCTGAAACTTCCTTATAACAGGGGGATTCCAATTACCTGATTTTCACCTTTGCTTCTGGGCTGCTTTCGGTGCTCATATTAGGAACTTGATAATCGATCAGGACGCAGATTTATCTGTACTGGGATATCAAATGGCACAGGGGTCTGATGTTAGGTTTTTTTCTCTATGGGTGCTCGGATCCTAATTACTTCAAACAGGTCCAGTTCAAGATTATTAAAGATATCACTCGAATTTGGGGGGAAATTTTGCCAAATATTATTTACTTTCTATACATCTATACACACCACTCTGGGGGAATCTTAATTTTCCATCTACTTTCCATGATTCTATGGCTAAGTTGTGGTATAATCAAGGTCTAAAAACGGTTGGGCAGATCTTTGATCATAACAGGTTTTGTACATGTGCCACTCTACAAACAGTAAATCATCTTCCACAGCAGTATTTACAGGTCTGCAAATTTTTTTTGCATTATGATCTATATACTTCAGTCTGGGTGGCTTCAGAAATGATGACCTATCTCCATTCTACAACAGGCAAGCTATAGATCAGGGCATTACATAAGATACTATGTGTTCATAGAGACCAACTCCACTACCCTGATTGACAACCTCACCAACCACGGCCTCAGACAACTCGTCAACACACCAACCCACATCGCCGGCCACATGCTTGATCCCATCTTCTCCTAAAGCGCCCACGTCACCTTCAACCATACCACTGTACTCCACTGGACCGACCACCACTGCATCCACTTCACCTACAAGAAACCTACCGAGCACCACAGCACCCAACAACCACCCCGCTGATGCTGGAGCAAAGTTACGGAAGACCAGCTTACCAACACCCTCGCCCAGAACCCACTCCCGACTCCACCGACCCAGACACCGCCGCCAACAACCCCACCCTGTGGATCAACGACTGCGCCAACACCCTTGTGCCACTCAAAAAACCCACCGACAACCAAGCCAGAAGAAAAGCCGCCAGGTTCACCGACGAGCTCCTAAATTCCAAACGCGACTGTCGGAAGCTAAAAAAGAAATGGCTCCTCAAATGCACACCTGACAGCCTCACAGCCCACAAGGACGCCACCCGCAAACACCACCAACTCATCAGACTAACCAAACGATCCCACTTCAAAGACCGCCTGGACAACAACGCACACAACAGCAAAGAGCTCTTCAGCATTGTGAAAGAACTCTCCAACCCCAGCGCCAACATCAACGACATCCCTCCATCCCAAGAACTCTGCAACGCACTGTCCGCCTTCTTCCATCGCCAGACCCCACCCCCGAACACTCCACCTGTTCAAACCACCTGACCTCCTGGACCAACGTGAACGACACGGAGACACGCAAGATCATGAACTTCATCCACTCAGGATCTCCGTCAGACCCCTGCCCCCACCACGTATACAACAAAGCCGACTCCACCATCGCCCCCCAACTACGGAAGGTCATCAACATCTCCTTCGAAACAGCGACATTCCCTGAAAAATGGAAACACGCCGAAATCTGCACCCTCCTCAAGAAGCCCAAAGCAGACCCCAACGACCTCAAGAACTTCCGACCCATCTCCATGCTCCCTTTCCCAGCAAAGGTGATTGAAAAAATGGTCAACACACAACTAACCAGCCACCTCGAAGACAATGGCATCCTAGACCCTCCCAGTCTGGCTTCAGACGAAACCACGGCACCAAAACCGCCCTTCTCGCCGCCACAGACAACATCAGACGCCAAATGGACAACGGCGAAACATCAGCCCTCATCCTCCTGGACCTATCTGCCGCCTTTGACACAGTCTGCCACCGCACCCTGAAATCACGCCTCCACGAAACCGGAATTCAAGGTAAAGCCCTCGACTGGATCGTCTCATTCCTCTCCGGCAGAACCCAGAGGGTCCGCCTCCCCCCCTTCTGCTCCAAAGCCACTGACATCATCTGCAGCGTCCCCCAAGGCTCAGCCCGGCGCTGTTCAACATCTACATGGCCCCCCTCGCTCAAGTGGCCCGACAACACAACCTCAACATTCTCACCTATGCCGACGACACCCAGCTCATCCTCTCACTCACCAAAGACCCCCACACCACCAAAACCAACCTCCACGAGGGAATGAAATCCATTGCCGAATGGATGAGAAACAGCCGTCTGAAACTGAACTCGGACAAGACGGAGGTCCACATCCTCGGACCCACCCCCTCCGCCTGGGATGACTCCTGGTGGCCCACCGCACTAGGAACCCTGCCGACACCGTCCGACCAGGCTTGCAATCTGGACTTCAACCTTGAGTCCTCCCTCACCAACCTGCGACAGACTCAAGACCTACTCACCTTCAGAAGACTCCTCAAGACCTGGCTCTTCAACCAGTAACACCAGCTCTCCCCCCCCCCCCCCCCCAGCGCCTTGAAACCCTCACAGGTACGTAGCGCGCTTTGTAAATTCAATGATTGATTGATGATGACTGGTCTATGCTGGGTGCTAAATGGAGTGCTAGGCTTGAGCTAGCTATCCTTCCAGAAGAGATCACCTGTGCTCCTGATATTATCAATCACTCGGTTTTCTCAGCCAGTCTTAAACTTCAACAATTGAAAACATTCTGTATGCTGTATTACACTCCTGAACGAATCTGTAAATGGCTTACTAATTGCACTAGCGGTAAGATCTGCTGCCCAAAGTGAGGTTTTCATGCTGCAGATATTGTTTACATGTTTACTAGTTGCTCTATGCTGAAAGCCTTTTAGTCTGGTCTGATCCATCTCCTCTCTTTTCATCTGGGGCATGACCTTCAGCTATCTGTTAAAGATCTTATGCTGGCTTGCAAATCTGACAGCAGTCCCAGATCAGCCGCGGTGGTATCTAATGCAATTACTACTGCCTGACTATGCGTTGCTAGATCCTGGAGCACCCCCTCACCTCGCACTGTAAGACAGTGGTGAGCACTTTTTGGTCTGATCTTTGAACTTGAATCAGCTATTTCTAGAGCCAAGGGTATTAAGGGTGCTGAGTGCCATAAACGTATCTGGACTATTATGTTGGATAGCTGAGACTTGTTGGCATTTATCTTATTTTATGTATGATTCTCAATGTTTGTGTTGCTGCTCTGTTTTCTTTTCTGTTAGTGCTTGAGTAACCACATTATGATGCTGTGTGATCATATTCAATGCACTAAAAATATTTTAAAAGAAATCAATTCTTTTTTTGTACATACTTCATTAATTTGAATTTATTAATGTCAATATAATGTTCTTATTATTTATTTTTATAAAAGAGTAGCAGATCCCTTGAGTAGGCCTCGCACACCCGCAGGGGTTCACAGATCACAGGCTAACAACCACTGTTCTAGACCAAGCAGGCATATAAGAGATTGTGGGTTGTGATTATTGCTGTGCAGATTTTTTGTAATTGCCAACAGAAGAAACCTTTGCCTCGTCAAGGCATTTGGGTTTGCCACCTCTAAATAGGTGAACGCAAGTCCAACCAGAAAATGAAAACATAAGCATATGATTAATTTTCTGAAATCCATTTTTAAATTCTATGTAAATGTCCCTAGGAATCATTAAACTGTAGGAATCTCAGAAATAAAGACAGGGCGCTTTTTTGTTGCTTCTTGCCTGATGGAGCGTATCGTTCTCCGTTTGCTTGTGTTCTGTGTGCCCTACTTCCACATTCTTTCATGGCTGCCAGGCTGCATTATTCATGAGGTTTAACATCTAATTTTTACATCCTATGTTGTTTACAAGGTGAGCTATTTAAATAATTCTATTAGCATCTCAGAAGCCTGACACTGCCAGCTCAGAGATTGGGTTTAATATTGATATGGCTTTGCTGTTGATTGCACTAAACAAATCGTCATTAATTAAAAAGACGTGTATTGTGCTTTTCGCCATTATTCAAAGCTGAGTTCTGTCACTGTGCTCTGTTCAATCTCTCAGATTCGACCAGTTTGTATTATTTTATTTTGTAAGCCTAAGAACACTGCGTCTCATTGAGATATGCCAATTCCCCGAGTCGAAATACCATTCAGGCTCGTTTATTTCAATTTTCGGAACACACAGAAAAGGGTTCTATTTTTGATCGTCGGTGCCTGCACACAGCTATGTCCTTGAGTGGCAAATGATGCTCGTCTTTGAACATGAACTTAGAAGAACAAGATATCCTTCATGCCAGCGCCCACAGCTCCACTTATTTGACTTTACCACTTGAATAAAAAAAACAAAAAAAAAACAGAGCATGACATTTCTGCACTTAATTCATAGAGTTAGAGCAGTAGTAATGATTTATTTCAAAGAAGCTACGCAAGTATGGAATGGGATGTAAAGTGTATTCAGGCATGAAATACACATGCAGAGCTACAGATGCACAATGTCGTCTTTTAATACTATTAACTGATAACCACGTGTAATGACCTCCGCGATTTTTGTGCTACTGTTCCTCATCTTAAAAGGCTTTGCTCTGTTTCGGTAATGTTGTGGGGCACAGCCTCCATATACAGTGCTTTCATTGCCATCGGGAATGTAGTGTGGTTATAGTGTGAGCATAACGTGTAACTCGTCCCCCTTCCACACAAAGAATCCTAACAACTCTAAAGTGTGTGGATCACCCACGCATATCCCTTTTATTCCAGCAGAGCACATCAAATCATCATATGACATATGCCACTTGCAAACAATCGCCACAAGGACACCCCCCCACAAGGGAATAGCAGAATTCAAAACACAATTACTTAACGTATCAAAGATATGAAAGATAAGACTTCAAGTATTTTACAAATTTACAAAGACAGCAGCGAGCAGATGGTTACAGCACTTGTGGAGACAGCCTCTTCCCACTAAGGCTGCAGCGCACATTGTGCCAGCACACACCATCACCTGGGCATTTAAGTAAAAGCAGCAACGGAGATCATCAGAATGCCATTGGCACAACAACTTTGGACATCCCTTCAATCCAGAAGGGTGTTCCCAACAAATTCCAGGGCACTGCATAGCGCATTGGCCCCGCCGGGATACCTGAACACAGATGTAGCCCCCAAAGTTCCAAGCAGGCCTCTAGGGTAGGGCAAGATAGTCCAGGGCCACTGGCAGGTCATTCCCCTCTCTCACCAGCCCAGTCCCCACACAATTACACCCCGCTCAGGGATCAGTCCAGCCAAGAGTCCATATTCAGAGTATTCCCTGCTAATTTCCTTTCCTGGGCCCCACCATAGGGCGAGGAGTTACCTGGCAAACTCCCCCTCCCCCTCCAAAAGCACTGGGTGAGACAGGCCATGGCCCCCAAAATGGTCTGGATGAACAACTCTTGGCCCCTGATGGACAAATACACTCTGTCACTATGAAATAATTCGGGCCTGGCTACCTGGATCAAGTTGTGCCGCACAGTGCCCATCGTGGAACCTGCCATATTTTTTTTTTCGTTGAACAATTCAGCTTCTTCACAGCATCATTATTTGCCCGGGTGCCCCCTCCCTCCCCCCCCACCACCGGACCACTCCAACCATGGGATAATCTCTGACCACAGCATGGCTGCTGTTGGCGAACGATCCACACCCTTGACAGGGTGCAGAAGAGAGCCTCCCCAACCCTCTGTCTACCTTGGGAAACCATGTTGTCACCCCCGGCATGGATGACAATGATGCCAGGGGGAGGGACCACTTCTTCGCCAAGGCCTCTAAAGCATAGTGAAATAAGTCCCCCTATTTAAGGCCTCCAATATCCACCCAATGATGCTCAAAACCTCCTACAGCTGGGCCCTCTCCAGTGAAATATTGAGCCCTCCTTCCAATAAAGGAACGTCCACACCAGCACACTCAAATTTTACCATCCCCAACAACTGGAAAAGAGGGAAAAATAATCCATGTCACAGAGTAGCCTAAACCAGATGGGGGAGCACATAGCGCTCATAACATCTCGATTTCTTCTTGCTAACCCTCTTGATTCCTCCCCTGATAGGCCGAGAACGGCTTCTCTGTAGTGGCTGCACCAATGCGGAAGATGTGAGAACTAAAACCTGAGGTCTCCTCCCCCAAAAAGATCCAGGGCACATTTACAAACACGTGTAAACTGGAAGTGGGTGAGCGGAGACCCATCCTGTGTAACAACAACTTGGAACAACGATCCTTAGGGCTCACCCGGAGGAACTCCCAAACCAGCACCACCAGACAATAGAGAGCCCCCATGGCCAGACTTAGCCACACCCACATGCCTCTACCCTGCAGGTCTGTCATTGCCCTCCAGACCTTCACCCGAAGATAACTACAAGTCAGGATAATATCTGCCAATTCAATTCCGGAGCCCTACTCAATCTTGGAGGATGCTACTAGCTCAGAGATCCTCAATGCCCTGAAAAAGGCAAGTGAGTAGGTGAGGTGGAACAGACTAACTTCATTGTAATACCCCCACCATGCGTGCTAGCCTCGCCATTTCGACTGGCCTCCTGGTGACTTCCTTCGGAGGGGTCATATGTTCCCAACCAGTGATAGCCCTCCTCACCCTAGGAGCTTGGTGGGGTCCCTCACCCTCTTTAGCCCAGCGAAGAAGGCAATTGCTGACAGCTGCCTCCGTACTAGGTGCAGTGACTTGTCACACTCTCTTTGCCTCACTAGGAACTTTGGGATGCCCTAGGGGAGAAAACGTTCCACCACAACAGGGGAATCAAAGGAGGCATCATATACCTGTCAAACAAATTCATTCATATGCTTGGTCTTAGGCACCAGGGAAGCAACGATCCAGTCGGGGACGTTGGGGCACCAAGCTTCAATAACCCCAGAGGGAGGACTGACATCCTATTGTCTCCTTGCAGCCACAGTGCTCTGAACTCTGTCAATTTTGCATGTGACAAGGCATCAGCCACTGCGTTATCTACCCCTGGGACATGCTTTGCTGAGAAGAACACGTTATGCACCAAACAACTCGAAATAAGGGCCTTAAGCAAGCGTAGCACAAATGTGCATTTTGCACTCTGGTTGTTTATAGCCAGCCATGACTGCCAACATGCCGTCTGACCAGAACACAATCCTGCTGTTGGCCAAGGCGTCTCCACAGATCTGCAACTCCACTATGATGGGGAACAACTCTAAGAAGGTAATATTGCGGGTGAGCCCTGAGGCCACCGATTCTTCTGACCAATGCTGCATGCATTATCTTGTCCAGAAGATTGCACCATAACCCACTCTGCCGCAGTGTCCGTGAACTGAGCCAGTTCAATGCTGGACCTCGGCGGCTGTTACCATCAGAGAGTACCATTGAAGCTACCTAGGAAACTCTTCCAAGTAAACAAATCCTCCCTGGCCTCAGAAGACAGTCTGTTGTGGAGATATTTAGCCTGCAGGCCTGCCATAGCCCTGGTAATATTCTTTGAAAAGGCCCTCCCCATAGGAATTACCCTTAATGTGAAATGTAACTGCCCAACCAGTACCTGCAACTGATGCACAGTGACCTTCCTGCCTGTGAGACCAGCCTCAATGGGTGCCTTGAACGTCATGACCTTATCTTCAGGGAGCCTGCACACACCAGCCACAGAGTCAATTTTGATACCCAGAAATGTTATCCGTGTTGAATGCCCCTCTGTCTTGTTAGCTGCCAATGGCACCCCCAGAGCTCGGGTCAACTGTTGAAAACCCAGCAAGGCCTTCTCACAGTGTGTGGAGCCTGAGGGTCTCAGAAACAGAAAGTCATCCAAATAATGCACTACCCCGTCCGTGGCAGCCACATCCTTTACTGTCCATTCTAGGAACCTGCTAAAAGTCTCAAACACTGTGCATGCAATGGATCACCCCAGGCATGCAGATATCCTTGAAAAACTGCCCCTCAAATGTAGACCCCAATAGGTGAGTCTCCACCGGATGCACTGGCAGGAGACGGAAAGCAAATTCAGTGTTGGATTTTATCACCGAGGCCTCTCTATCTAGCTCCTACAATTTGCCCAGGGCCTCATTAAAAGTGGTGTACCGCACAGTGCCAAGATCTTGGGCCCAACCACCATTGATCGAGGCACCGCTGGGAAGGAGAGATTGTGGGTTAAACGAAATTTACCTGGCACTTTCTTAAAACCATGGTAAAGAACCTGGGCATCCCTAGAATTCTTGTAACTGCCTAGAAGATGAGCCAGAACATGGAGGGGGATGGACATGGTAAGCTTGCTGGCATGTTTGTTATTACTTTTGTTAGGCTTTGACTTCTGGGTGCCCCTGAGTCCCACAGAAGGAGCAGATGTGTTTATATTTTCAAGGGGGCCCCCTACTGCATTTCTTTTTGTTATATTGCCACCAGGTAAGGTTTTGGTCCCTGGAACTTTATCAGACCAAAAGGGTTGCCTAGGGTTGCATCCTACGCATGCTCCGAAAGATCTTCCGATGGATCCCCATCGAAACCTGGAAGACGGTCACCCAGGCACTCGTCACCAGCCGACTGGACTACGGTAACACCCTCTACACCGGAACCACGGCCAAACTACAGAAAAGACTCCAACGCATCCAGAACGCCTCCGCACGCCTCATCCTTGACATCCCCCGTCACACCCACATCTCCGGACACCTGAGAGACTTGCACTGGCTCCCCGTCAGCAAGAGAATCACGTTCCGTCTCCTCACCCACGCACACAAGGCCCTCCACGACCTGGGCCCCAGGTACCTCAACAACCGCCTGACCTTCTACACTCCCACCCGCCAGCTACGATCGGCCAGCCACGCCCTCGCCGCCGTGCCACGCATTAGAAAAGCCACCATGGGAGGAAGATCCTTTTCCTACCTGGCAGCCAAGACTTGGAACTCCCTCCCCATCCACCTCCGCCTGACCCAAGACCACCTCTCCTTCAGGAAGCAACTCAAGACCTGGCTGTACGAGCAGTAGCGGTCCCCCCTCCCCCAGCGCCTTTAGACCCTCCGGGTGAGTAGCGCGCTATACAAATTTCTTGATTGATTGCCCGTCTTTTGACCCATAGGGGAACCTGGTGCATTCAGAACTTCATAAGTTGATCTCCCTTTGATCCCATGCCATTTCTGGCATGACTGCCTTCACCTGTCTACACTTAACATCTTATTGGAGCCAAGCAGCACCCTGAAACTCTGAGGCTGCGCTATGAATTAGTGAGATGTACACGAACAGCTGGGGGACCAATGCTGGATGTTTCTCGGACATGATCGCTGCATAAATTGAAAAACCCTGTGATCCAATTCTCTAGGGACCACTCCATCCTAACCTTCCGTGGTCTGAGCTCCCCTTCCTTCCCCGATCTGTGCGTCCCTGGGACCACACCTGCGTTAATCAAGTCAAAAATTATCAACTTATTCTCCCTTACAAACATTTTTTTTTTGGTCTCTGCTGGTACATGTGAGGCAATTGAAGTGGGAGCGGTCAGGGTGGGTGCTGTGTAGTCAAGGAAAACTGGACTGGTCGATAGAGGAGCCTGCACTGGCACGGTTGACACCAGGATAGGTACTGCCGGTGGCTGTGCCCACACCTACGCTGCAACACTACCTTGCCTGACCACGGAATTGTCTGGGTAGGGGCCGTCCACTTCCCACTTGCCCAATCATCTGCACTGGGGATGTACTGGAAGAAACCACTGTTGTGCTCTGGACCACTGGAGGTTGTGACAACGCAGCAGACAAACCACCACAGGTGAGGCTTCACCTTGGGGCCCGGGAGTATAGGGGTTAATTTGACCCTTCGCCCGCACATTGGTGTTATCCACAAGGCCACATGGGGGCTGAATTCCATGGCCAGATGAGAGGGTGGGGGCTTCCCCATGGAATCACATTGAACAACACAGTGACGTCCTTCGGTTGCGTCATCTTCACATGTTCGCTGAGGGAGTGAAAGTCCGCCTGAGTCATGGGGGCATCGGGCGCCGATCGTGTACCTTTTAGGGCCATGCTGAGCACAAATTAGAGCAACGCTGCAACTGTACTATCTCGCTCAAGGGTGCCCTTTCTATGCCAAAAAATAGAAGGATGCATTAGATACGCATATATAAACTAAATACATACGTTTATCTATCCACAGGACTTTTGCGACCTGTTACTGCGGGGGCTACTGAAGTGTTATAAGATCTAGTTACAATATTCAATTTGCTTTAGTGTAAGGTGAACTTGTGAGAAAAAGTTAACTGTTACCAAGAAATGAGCACCCATAAATACATTAAAACAGTGAAAGTGATAAGTAAGACAAACGCAGTTAATCTCTTCAAAAACGCCAATTTTGTAGGCACATCTAGCCTTAAAAATAGCAATATTCCCTATTCATCCAAGTCCTCATGGCGGGGTACTGGGTAAGGTTTCCAATAATCAATAATGACGCCTCGGCTCTATCTCTTTGGCTCCAATACTTCCACAGCGCAACGCTGCTGAAGTAATGCTAAATCTAGGCAGGAGGAACTTTAAATTCACTATTCCCTATCAAATAAAAAAAAAATGGGGTGGCTTCGCCTGGGCGCGAACTGTCACAGAACAGGCTGCAATGCGCAGACTGTTCCCAGGAAGCTAAGTCACACACTTCCTGCCCGCATCGTTTAACAACACATTCTGGGGCATATTTATACTCCGTTTGCGCCAAATTTGTGTCGTTTTTTTCGACGCAAATTCGGCGCAAAACTAACGCCATATTTATACTTTGGCGTTAGACGCGTCTAGCGCCAAAGTATGAGTAAAGAGCGTCATTTTTTTGCGTGAACGCCTTCCTTGCGTTAATGAGATGCAAGGTAGGCGTTCCCGTCCAAAAAAATGACTGCGACGCAAATGCGTCGTATTTATACTCCCGGGCAAAAATCACGCCCGGGAGTGGTCGGGTCAAAAAACCCTGCATTTGCGCCTCTTTTTAACGCCTGGGTCAGGGCAGGCGTTAAGGGACCTGTGGGCTCAGAATGAGCCCAGAGGTGCCCTCCCCTGCCCCCAGGGACCCCCCTGCCACCCTTGCCCACCCCAGGAGGACACCCAAGGATGGAGGGACCCACCCCAGGGACATTCAGGTAAGTTCAGGTAAGTATAAATTTGTTTTTTTTAATATATTTTTTTGGGCATAGGGGGGCCTGATTTGTGCCCCCCTACATGCCACAATGCCCAATGACCATGCCCAGGGGACATAAGTCCCCTGGGCATGGCCATTGGGCAAGGGGGCATGACTCCTGTCTTTACTAAGACAGGAGTCATGTAAATGGCGTCTGGGCGTCGTTAAAAATGGCGCAAATCGGGTGGAGGCGATTTTTTAGCGTCAACCTGACTTGCACCATATTTAAGACGCCCTAACGCCATTTTCCCCAACGCCGGCGCTGCCTGGTGTACGTGGTTTTTTTCCACGCACACCAGGCAGCGCCGGTCTGCTAGCGCCGGCTAACGCCATTCAATAAATACGGCGCCCGCATGGCGCTTCAGAATGGCGTTAGCCGGCGCTAAACTTTTTGACGCTAAACTGCGTTAGCCCAGTTTAGCGTCAAAAAGTATAAATACGGCCCTCTGTACAGACAATAACCAGTCTAGCCCACGGCTGAATCACATACACTCCGTCTACACTCCGTGATCACTGCCGAGCACCTTCCGTCGAGCCAACGCAATCCAAGGGCTTAGCCAGCCCGTGGATTCACGGTATTTCTGTTCACATGCTCTCAGGTGGTTAATTGCATGCGAAGCGCAGTAGCGGCACGCTGGGGTACTTACCTAAAGGCCCCTGTCGTACTGCGCACAGCTCATAAGACCTAGCACACCCAAAAATTTGCACGACGCACTGGGGGGTACTCACCAAACACCCCCTCCTCTCCCCCGCATCCCCCATGCAGTTCGCAGCATGCAAGGGGTGCTCACCACCCCGGCCGAAAAAAAGTGCACAGCAAACAAGACATAGCACTGGGGGGGGTACTCACCAACCCCCCTGTGCCTGCCACGCAGTTCGTACCATGCAGCAAGCATGCAGTTCACACCAAGCAAGCAAGAAAACAGGAACCCCACAAGCATGCATCTAAAAGCGGCGTGCACTGATAAATGACCTACGCACAGGCGGGCCTCCTTCCCCGCACTCGCCTCCTTCACGCCATACAAACCCGGTCCCAGCATTCTCCCATGAGTAGAAAGAAAAGCACTCCAAACAAACCTGTACATGAAGAAATCCGGAGAGCCGATGAGATGTTTGGTGGGTGGGAAGACCGGGTCACTTCTGGAGATAAGGGGGCAAAGATGGCAAGGTGAGGGTTGCACCCGTTTAAGTATTGTCACGATGCTGCTCCACCGTGGTGGAGAGGGGAGCGCTTCTGCCCATGGCGCAACTAAAGGGGCGCCCCTCCCCCAGGTATTGGGGGTCGCCTAGATATGGTCATTAGCCGACCAATCGTGTTGTCTAAAACATTCTGTTCTGGCACAGGTCCTGTGCTATCAAATATGCATTCAAAATACTTTAAAACTATAACTCTAAGTGCACGAATTGTGTTTGCAAATGCGTGATTTTGCACTAATACTTGGACGTATCAAGTGGAGCAAATTGTCATCTTTGATGTGCAATTGGGTACAAATATTACGTTTGAACTTGTGCTGCAAATGGGTGCAACAAAACTGTAGTAAAGCGCGATATAAAATAAGTTATAATTATGATTACGTTATTATTATAAGGCTGTGCAAATGATAGTGAAAAACTGGATGTGCGCTGGCACAGTTAGTGTAATCCATGATTACAGTTTGGAAGATGTCCTTCTATGGCATGCATCTGTATCAGTATAGAAAAGTGTTGCAGGCATTTAGAATTCTGCCACAATAAATAGGATTTGAACTGTGACTAATGTTCCAGTTTGCAAATATGTAAAATCGTGTTGCACGTGACCAAGTAGTTTTGATAAAGCTGATGTTTTTATTTTCCATTTCACTTTACCAATAGCAAGTTAGGTTTTTTCCATCGCGATATATGTTCTTTTGTGTTAAAGCTGCGCTCTCAAATTATTGAGGGACACTTGGGTTGTAAAGGTTCTCGGAGATCTTTTACCAATTTACTTAAACAATAACCTTGGGCGCGATAGACGTTCCATGCTCTGTGAACTCAAAGCAAAGTGAAATGTTTAGAGCTCCGATTTCTCACTGCCAAAAACGCGGCAGAGCTTTCTCTGAGGCAGCTCACCTTCGTAGGCGTCCTCTGTTTTAGACATCACTGCATACACAGTGCTCAGGTGCGCGCTGAGAGCATTCCTCTTGTAAAAATATGCCAAAATGTTTTTCCTTTGTTCTGCTGTGACGGGAAATTTGTCAAGTTGGAAAGACGTCGCTGTTGGAGGCCGTCCACTTCCTGGTTGAAAGCTCAAGCACCATGAGTAGATTACCTGGCGTTGCTACGGAAGCCTAGGGTTGCTAAGACCCTACAAAAACATGAAGGGACATTTCCACTGTTTTTCTATTTATTAAAAAAAATGCATGTAGGTAATTGAAGGTAGCCAATAATTAAAATGCCCCATGCCCCTCAGGTATGGAACAGGTTATACACAATACTGATTCTAAAGTTTAGTTTACAGAGTATGGCAGATGGTTGAAGAGAGAGCACAATAGAGACTGTTCTTTTTTAGTGATGCCAGAAGTTTGCTTTAGATTCAGCACAATCCAAGTGTACCATATGGTGTGCATTGTTTATGTGCCAAAAGGCCAAAATTAAGTCACTCAAGCATAAGGATTTCAGACTAATATTTTGTTATGTACATCTCTTACTGAGAGCCCGTATCATGAATAACAAACTTTGGCTCTACACTACAATAACATAGCAACAGTGGCAGTTGTGGCTCCTGGTTGTTAAAGGGGTGGGGGCGCGCGTGGTGGGGGAATGGGGGGGTGCCTGTGGAAAAATATTACTAAAATAAAAAAATAAACTTACCTGAATTATGAGCTCTACCACTGCTCCTCAGTCTGCTCTGCTGCTGCTCCTCCGTCTCCTCAGACTACTGAAGGCACAGGCTCCCAGCTTGCCCTGCGGCCAATCCTGACACTGCTCAGAGCAGCATAAGGATTGTCTGGGAGCGCCCAGCCAGGGCGTTCCCAGGCAGACTGGGAGCTTGTGCAGGCTCTCCCTAGCCAGAGACACCCCTGTGCGCATGTGTGTTTAGCCAGCATGAGACGGCCGGCAAAATACACATGCGCTCTGAGGGGGCGTGCTGAGCACTCTCTCTCACACTCGTCTACCTGTGGCCCCACCTCTTTACAAGGAAACGATAATAAACATTGTTTATTACTGTTTCCTTGTAAAGGTTTTGCAGCTGCTGCTGCTAGCGGGGGAGGACACTCCTCCACCGTAATGAAGGAGCTGCCCCTAAACAGTGATGAAGAATATAGAGGGTTATTACAACTTTGGAGGAGGTGTTAATCCGTCCCAAAAGTGACGGTAAAGTGACGGATATACCACTAGCCGTATTACGAGTCCATTATATCCTATGGAACTCGTAATACGGCTGGTGGTATATCCGTCACATTTGGGATGGATTAACACCTCCTCCAAAGTTGTAATAACCCCCATAGTTCTTTCCCACTGCTGCTTCATCAAAGGAATTTCAGGCTGGTCCGATGGGGCTCTCTGAGAGACTGTCAGTGCAGTTCTGTCACCCTGCTCCACAACGTTGGAAGTGCAGGGTTTGGGATGGCATAAGGGGTGGTGGAAGAGGTTGGCAGCAGGCCAGGTGATTATTATTTTATTTCACATTTGGTACAGGTAGAAGAGGCCATGTTATGTGTGACTAATGCTCAGCTGCCCTTTTCTTGTATATAGACCCAGGGGAAAAAGGAAAAATGTGGCCTTGCAACAGCAAACCTGTCCCCCAGCCCTCTAACAGGAGACCTAATATGAATGAGAGGGCAAAGGAGAAAGAGCTCAGAGTAAAGCAGTCAATATATTGATACAATCTCAGGTAGGCCGTCGGTGTTTCCATTCTCTGCTTCTAATACTAGCTCCACACTTTCAAGTTTTTGATTTAGATAGGTATCCTCAGCCCTGATGAATGCCCTAGACCTGTTGAGGCTTGGTAAATGCACAGAATCATGTTGGCTTATTCATAGATGAGCGGAGCCATTATACTCAAGCTCATCATTTTCTATTTGTTTTTTAACCATACCAGTGGACACCAGAATAAAGGTGAATTACTGCTAGTTCACAAGGTATTTTTAAGTATCTGGATCCCGGTTTTCTACAGTGAACTTTATATAAGAACTCCCTCGGGTAGGTCCAAACCAGATGGTCGAGTACACCCTGGTGACATTGTTGTACTAGGGTGGGTAGGGTTAGTCTATGATGAAGTATGACACTACAAAGTGTGTGAGACCACCCCTTCAATAAAGGAAACTCTCCTTCTTCTATCATGCACAGAGGGATTTCATAGGGAATCATAGTGTTATCCCTAGCAGAGGTGTCCTTGAAGTAAATTATGCTTGTCTTTTGATAGTACAGGCTTGGATCCCCTTTGGTCTGCCTCAAATAGAGACACCCAACCGAGCTACTCTTCCCCCTCCCCACACCTTTTTGTGTATATAGATTTACCTTCGGGAGGATGTGTTTTGGGGTGTACCTCTCATCTCTCTCTTTGTGATAGATAGTGAAATTGTCAACATTTCACTGCACAAGTTTTCATCATTTTTAATGCCTGCTCAGAGCAGGAGTTAAAATGACACACCCATTTTCATCAAGGGGCCTCCCTGTGCTTTACTGCACTAGTGTCAACATTTTTGATGCTAGGGCAGCAGAGCACCACAATAGTGTCAAAACCTTTGACACTATTGTCCTAACTACTGCCATGGTGCGCCATATTGTAAATACGGCACAACCATGGTGGCATTAGGAGGGGAGGGGAGAAGCAAGAAAATTGGCACAGCAGGACAGATGCACCACTTTCTTGTAAATATGCCCCTATATATTTAGAAGTTTTCCAACAGTTACATTCTGTTGCTTAGTACATGAATCATAACTGTTGGACTTTTTTGCCTTACGCAGGGTCATCCCCAGTCTTTTTGCCTCCTTCCTCCTGGTTTTTCTGACCTCTCGCTGTTGGCTCTAGGACTCTGAGCACTTTATCACTGCTGACCAGTGCTAAAGTGCAGGTGCTCTCCCATCTAAAGTTGGTATGATTGGCATTTACCTAATTGGCATATTTAATTTACCTATAAGTCCCTTATACAGTGGTATCTCTATACCCAGGGCCTGTAAATTAAATACTACTAGTGGGCCTGCAGCGCTGCTTGCTCCACCCACTGAAGTAGACTTTCAAACCTGTCTCAGGCCTGCTAGCGCAGGGCCTGTGTGCGCAGTTTCTGCCACAGGGACCTGGCATCTAAACTTACTTATACAACAGGTATACACTGTTCCAAAGTTAGCCAGCCAGAGGACCAGAAGTGACTAAGAGCGTTGGACCCTCAAGCATCTCAATGGATGACTGGCTTCCTCATTGGGAACGCTCTACACCAGGCTGGTACTGCAATGCCTAGTGGGCTCCCTGCGGGAGCTCTTACCCATATCGCTCTCTAGGTAGCAGGAGGATCCAGAAAGAGTGAATAGCAACAATATTTAAGGATCCAAAATACACAGGAGAGAATGATATAAAAATAAAATTGGTTATCCACCTTAACCCAAAGTCATAATTTAATCAGTCTAAATAAGATGGAGACCAAGGTTAAAAACAGAGGAAAGTATAAAGAGTAACAATGCTCAATTACTTTCAACAAAAATACTAGAAAATTCAAAAATCTAAGGATTCTAGTAAACGCTCGACATGTTTCACGTCTAGCGGTCCAAACGGATCCCACGACGCTTCATCAGGACCAAAAGTAAATTAATATAGGAACATCTTCTCCAAAGACTTTTGTATATGCCGTCTTAACAATATAAAGTAGAAAGAACCGTCACTTACATTAAGTAGACTGATTATTATCAAAGGTCACCCTGAAATGGAAATCCAAACATGTGAAAAAAGTGAGATAAACGGAGTGATAGAGGTGCACTCGTGAACACAGTGTATGGTGCAATATCATACATAAATATAAGCTTACCACCCCCAGAGTCAGGTAAGGCTCCTTGGGAAATGCATGTCTGGGACAAAAATTGGCCCTACGTGCAGTTGTCGTCATAAAAAAGGTTAAGATTGGATAACAAATCAATATTTAGAACAGAAATCATAGATAAACAAGTAGAGAACAGAATACAATGATCCTGAACACACAAAAAACCATTGATAGTGTTAGCTTCATTGTTATCAAAATTAATGGAAATTCAATGATGTTAATGGCAAGTCAAATACCCCACCAAGAATCTAAATGTCGTAGAGGTCCCACCCAAATTGCTAAGATGTAAAAATAGTGAGGGAAAGAACTTCCTCGCAGATATTTTAGAAAAGAGATGTAAATAGTTTCAAAGGGAGGCGGGGGACCAAAATGGCAAAATAACAACTTACATATTATGCCGATAGTCCTTGCCGGAAAACCTACCCTCCGACATGCGTCCCCGTAGTGGTAAAAGACGGGTGCTGCCGGAGGATTTAAATCGAGCGTCGGACCCGGAAGTGTTCATTCCGGATCGCGCGCTCGAAACCGTGAAAACTGAAAAAGGACTCTCCGCATTCTAGTGGGAGAGAAAAACAAAAATAAAAGAAGGACTCCGTTCTGATTAAGACGGGACTGTTCAATGGAGTTGTCTCGTCTAATCTAAACAAAAAGAAGAGAAAAACTTGAATGTATCTGCAAAATTATATATACACAATGGACAATATATTTATAAAAATTTGGAATTTCTATAAACAGGATCCATCAAGGTTTGTGGCCACCCTGGTCTAATTTAACCAGTAAAAGGGCAAGTACCAAGATCTAAAAAACACATAAGCCTGGGCACATAATACGGGGGCCTCATATGGCTTACTGATTTAAGCACAAAAAAATCTCTATAGAGAAAGAGAAGACCAAGGTATCTCATCATTTAATCCTACAGTACTAGTTCCCAACTTAAAAACCCATCGTTGTTCGGTCTGAAAAAGAAAGTTAGGGTTGTTAGGACGTATTTTGGGTGCTTCTTAAATGACCCATGTGAGGTCATCAGCAGTGTGGGGGGTATCAAGGAAATGCGCACATAGTTTAGTAGCGACCCGCTTACATCTTATGTTGCTCCTATGTTCATTTATGCGAATTTTAACAGGCCGTGTAGTCATCCCAAAGTAACGTAGTCCACATGGGCACGTAATCATGTAAATACAGTGCTTGGTGTTGCAGTTGGTGTGTTTTTTTAATCGCCAAATACCAATAGGATCTAAATGGAGTGTCGTTGAGTGTTGTGTTAATGGACATACAATACAATTACCACATGGATGATGCCCCTACACTGGAGGGAGATCCCATAATGTCCGTTGAGTTGTAATAGCCTGTGGTAATCGTTGGCAAGTGTGGACAACAATATCCTTAATGTTGGCAGAACGTTTGAAAGCGAATAAGGGTCTTGGGACCGTGGTGCCTCCACTTGATAGT
The DNA here is from genome assembly GCF_031143425.1 of Pleurodeles waltl. NCBI lineage: Eukaryota > Metazoa > Chordata > Amphibia > Caudata > Salamandridae > Pleurodeles > Pleurodeles waltl. The sequence goes on from NC_090451.1 coordinate 480,786,280, forward strand.
ATCGACCATCTTTTGTTAATTAACTTTTTTATGATGTTAGATACTGGGGTAAAAGTGGAGACACATGTCAAACGGGTCTGCTGACCCTTGTCAATAGTGGCCAATAGGCTATCCCTGTTGTTATTTCTTCCGGGCCTGGCAAATAATTCTAGAAGGGTAGTGACGTTCTTGAAGTTTGTTTTCAAGTGTGTCTGCCTGCAAATCAAAGTCGCGTACAGAGCTACAATTACGTCGTAACCGAAGGAATTGACCGACGGGTAGATTATCTCTCAACGCCTTCGGGTGATGACTTTCGTAGAGTAGAAGACTATTCTGGTCAGTGGGTTTTTGATAACTACTTGTCGACAATTTGCCATTGTTGATAGTAATCATCAGGTCTTAAAACGGTAAATTAGTAGAGGAAACGGTGGCAGTAAATCTCAGGAACGGGTCGAGGGTATTAATCCAAGTTGTGAAGTCATGTGCTATCGTCAATGGTCCATTCCATATAATCAGAATGTCGTCAATGTACCTCCTCCATAATTTTATGTTAGCCTGGAATGGATTGGAAGGGAGTAAGATGTGATGCTTTTCAAAATTGTACATATACAAGCATGCTAGACTGGGTGCAAATGTGCTTACCATCGATGTACCTCTGATTTGGTGAAAGAACTGATCCTCAAATTGGAAAAAGTTCTCTGTCAAGGCAAGGGTCGCACATTGCATAATAAAGGTCACAAGAGTGGATAATGGGGTAGAGGTCTCCCGTAGCGCTGATTCCACTACCTGTAGGGTAGCTGCTTGAGGGATATTGGTATAGAGTGCTTCTACATCCAGGGTTATAATTCCTTGTGTATCGCCTAGGGAATTGATAGACTCGATCAAATTGAGGATATCTTTTGTGTCTTGAAGGTAAGTCGAGGAACTTTTTACTAAGGGTTGCGGAAAGTGATCACAAAAAATAGATAATGGTTCTAAAACTGAACCTATTCCTGAAACTATGGGACATCCAGGTGGCGGTGTAATACCCTTATGGATTTTGGGGAGACAGTAAAAATATGGGACACGAGGATGGACTGTATCTAGAAATGCAGCTTCCTTAGGTGAGATCCACAGGTTGTTTTTAGCTTCCTCAATGTAACATCTAATCTGTGTTTGAAGTCTAACTGTGGGGTCACTGGAGATCGTCTCATAATAAGTTGAGTCACTCAAGAGACGTAAACACTCTTGTCTATAGTCTGATGTGACCATAATCACAATAGCCCCACCCTTGTCGGCTTGTTTGATTACAATCGTATCATCCGATGCCAGTGTCTTTAGAGCCCTCTTTTCTATAGATGGAATATTGATGTACGAGTGCTTGTGCGTATTTGATCAATGTCTGATAATACTGCCTTTTCAAAGGTGAGAACTTCGCTAGGTATTAAGGATGTTGGTGGAGTGAAGTTCGAAGGTCTTTTCAAGCCTGAATCTGTCTGTGATTCGGTAGGTTTGTCCTTAAAGAAGAAATGCAATCGAATTTTCCGGAAGAACTGAGCTAATTCTACATGTAGTCGAAACAGATCCTCGTCTGGTGTTGGTACAAAACCAAGACCCCTGTTGAGAACAGCAGTCTCGTCCTTAGTCAGTTGTCTGGTTGACAAGTTAACCACTAGGTTTTCTGTTGGGGTTTCTTTGTCTGACTCCTGGTTATTATTTGTGGTTCCTCTCCGGACCACTGAACATGTCTTCCTCTTCCTCTCCTTCTGCCTCTGCCTCTGCCCCGGCCGCGACCTAAAAAAGGAATGTAAGGCATCATTGGGCGAGGTTGGAAGAACGCGAATGGTGTTTGCCATGGTGCATGATGGTTGACGGGATAGGAAGGATAGTTGTAAAAAGGTTGTGGAGGATTCTCATCTGTACTCCACCCATCAGAAGAAGATCCACTGCTAAAGGTACGGGGTTTCCTATAAAGAGGAGTAGACTCGTCTGAAGAACATGACTGGTTATCTATATCATAGTCATCTTTGATGTACGGGTAGACTTTTTCTTTACTGAACTTGGTGATATCTTTTTGGAGTTTAGTGATTTTTTGTTGGGTGAGAAACTCTTTTGTTTCGTTGAGTTCAGCAGTAATTTCCAAAAGACGGCTCTTAAACGCTGTCAAAGTCACAGTGGTCTTCAAAGAATTTTAAATAGCACTGATTTGAATGGTTATTGAATCAGCCAGACGTTTGGACGTGTTAATGATCAAGACAAGCCAGTCCCTGGTACATTTCCAGGCTATCTGGGCCCAGTCTTTCCTGAAAGCTAGGTCTTTTAAAAAGATCCTGGGTATGTTGGAAACTAAGAGTCCATTAGGTGCTATATTTGCACGTAAGTATTCGGTCATGATGGTCCCGTGCATGACCGTCTTTATCAGTTCCCGTTTTAATGTAGACAGTTTATTCCAATCTTCCTTTAAACTTCCCGATGGGGCTGAACCATCTTGGCTGAGGATGGAAGGTGTCTGTAAAATTGCCGATACCATTTCATCATCGTAACTCAAACCCTGGAATTCATCCATAGTGGGAGAACTCTACAGAACGTTAGTAGAGTCCAGATTATATGGTTATTACAATGGTCCCACAGCAAAACTGCTGTGCATATAACAAAGAACAAGGAGGAGGGACCGGGAGGTTAATGGTCCAGTGTACGGTCTCCCAAATACGACAGGTGTACACTGTTCCAAAGTTAGCCAGCCAGAGGACCAGAAGTGACTAAGAGCGTTGGACCCTCAAGCATCTCAATGGATGACTGGCTTCATCATTGGGAACGCTCTACACCAGGCTCGTACTGCAATGCCTAGTGGGCTCCCTGCGGGAGCTCTTACCCATATTGCTCTCTAGGTAGCAGGAGGATCCAGAAAGAGTGAATAGCAACGATATTTAAGGATCCAAAATACACAGGAGAGAATGATATAAAAATAAAATTGGTTATCCACCTTAACCCAACGTCATAATTTAATCAGTCTAAATAAGATGGAGACCAAGGTTAAAAACAGAGGAAAGTATAAAGAGTAACAATGCTCGATTACTTTCAACAAAAATACTAGAAAATTCCAAAATCTAAGGATTCTAGTAAACGGTCGACATGTTTTATGTCTAGCGGTCCAAACGGATCCCACGACGCTTCATCAGGACCAAAAGTAAATTAATATAGGAACATATTATATTATATTCTCCGTGGTTGCGGCTGCCATAGCGCTTATGGAGGCTTGGGAGCTCGTAGGCTCCTTGCTGCATTGTGCCCCTTTAAATAAGTTCACTGCAGCGGCCCGGGAAGCTGGAAGAACACTCGCGCACCGCATCGGGTGCAGGCGAGTGTCTGCTCGGGCCCCAGGAGGGGTCTGATCTTCTTGTGGCTTCACGGCAGGACCAGGGGAAGGCGCGGGGAGTGACCCCTTCCCCCTGGCCTCTGTGTTAGGAGCAGGACGCTCCTTTTCTGATGTTAGGTAAAATGGGCATTATTGTGGCCCCCTCCCCCCTTGGTGGAAGGGCCAGTGGAGGCACGGGGGGCCCCCAGAGATCGCAGGTCCCGGGAGGGGCCTGTCATTAAACCAGAGGGGGTGCATGGTGCCCCCCTCCTGCCCTAAGTTGTTTTTGCTGGCTTTGGCCCCCCTAGTGAATGGCCGGTTGAGGCCCTGGGGGGCCCCCAGTAATCACGGTCCCGGGAGGGTCCTGTCTATAAAAAAGAGGAGGTGCATCTCGCCCTCCTCTGACCCCAGAGTATAAGGGAGGCCCCCGTTTTGTGCATAGGAGCGCTGGGGGCCCCATTGTTCGCCTTCTAGGCACTGGAGATGCCTTCATCCAACCAGGTACTGTTTAAAGGACCAATATAGTTGCAATCCAAAGTTCTTTCTACAGACTTTTGTTTGATTCATATATTACCTACCTGCGTTTGATGTTTTTGCATATGTGTATGCAAATGTTCCTTTTATGGACATGCTTGCTAATATGTTTTTCTAACTTGCCATATGTTTTCTAATGTTACTACTATGGGCATTTTATGATATTCTTATGACAAGTGCTGTGATGTAATAACGTGTTTTCCTGACTACTGTTTATGTTGCAGAATACTGAGTAACCTGTGTGTTATGTGTGACTACTGCTAGGTTGCAGAGTAACTAATGTGTAACGTTCTGACAACTGCTAAGGTAGCAGGATAGTACTGATATGTGATGTTTGGTCTGATAATTGCCTTGTGTACGATACAGTATATTTTCATATAATCTGGTGTTGTGTTTCCTTTGTGGTGGGGATATTGCGTCACATGTGTTGTGTGTGTTGTGCAAACGCGTTACGCATTGCCTCCAGGTAAAGCCTGACTGCTCGTGCCAAGCTACCAAGGGGGTGAGCAGGGGTTATCTTGGACGTGTAACTCCCTTGCCCTGACTAGAGTGGGTAAGTTCTGCCTGGGTGAGGTGCATACTCTAGCCAACCAGAAACCCCATTTCTAACAATAACACATTATATAGTTAAAACCGCATTTGTGCATGCAGTTAGCATCAAGAATAAAATGAACAGTTCTTACATATTTTTAGAATGTTCTTAGCAGTCTGCCAACCTAAAGCTAATTCCAAGTGCTACTCTATGAGAGGATGGAATAGGTAACTTGCCTCTAAAGCTTCTTGAGGCCCTGTGAATCCCTGTTCACAGTGAATCAATTGGCTATCAGAATTCAGAGGGGAGAGAATGTTCCTTCAGAAGGAAACACATGCTCATCTTAACTCAGCTACTCTCATCACTGGATCAACTTGTGGCATAAGAGTGGATGCTCGGCAGTCTGGCAGGACCTCTTGTGATAGTTTAGTGGAAAGGCCTCTCCACCTCAGTTGTCAGTTCATGAGGTTTATATAGGATATAGACCACTGACTTTTAGCCTACATTGCAAAATCATGTGGGGAGTTTCCAAAATCAGAGAATCAGAGATGTAACCAGTTAAACCAGCAAAATGAAAATACTTCTACTCTGAATTTTAAACCTTGAAATGCAGATACCCAGTATTTTGTTAAAGACTTCAGTCACCTGATGACTTAACAAATAAGTGTTTAGATGAAATGACACTTTCATAAGTTCTGTGAAGAGAATCACATACTAAATGTGGTCCAAAGGCAGACAGGCTAACTTAATGTTTTTTAAATGAGTCTGATTAGGAAGGTCATACCAAGTTCATCTGAACATTGATGGATTGCTGAATTTTGCTATTCTAGCACATGTTTCAGTGTGTTCAGGGGTACCACTTGGACATGGGTGTAGTTGATTGACCATTTGATGCTTGGAAAATAGAAAATGCTTAAAACAACTCTTGGCTTTTCCAATTGACTGAAAGTCCAATGGGAAGTTTAGGTATGTGTATCCAATACTTGTGCTAGGACGGGTGTTTAGCATGGTTTCAAAATGCTTTGGGTCAAATTTGAATTCTGGTGCATAGCACACAAGCCCATCCAGTTAGCAGAGGCGATGGACCAAACTTCCAGATTTACAGATCCTCTTCAGCTGCCTGGGATGATCTGTGCCTTCAGGTTAACTGCCATAGTTTTGGCTCCAGTAAATGCAATGATGCTTTCCTGAGTGAATAACATGCTTCATGTGGCCACACTGCAAAACATTTTGCTCTGCAAGAAAAAACTCTCAAACAAGGAGTCAGGCTCACATTCCAATTGGTCTTTTTTCTTCTCAGTGGCACAGCAGCCTGTACACATCCATTGGCTAAATACTGCAGGATAGACACCAAATTCAGCAGTGATATTGTTTAACTACTGTAGCGATGAGTATGATTGCCCCATCAATTAATGAGAGTATGCACTGTATATCAAATTTTTGGATGATCTCTTTCACACTCATGGTAAGTGGTAATGGTGTCCTCTTTCTCAGGGCACTTAAATTGTATTTCTCCTCCTTCAGCTGTCTCACAAACAGTAGTGATCGAGGTATCACCTCAGGGTTTGAATGTGTGCAACTGTAATGTCCAGGAGGATAAGAGGGTGGATGCTGGTCTTAGGCTATGTTATTCTGAAGATATATGATTTACTGATCCAATACAATTGTGCCTATGGTAATTACCACTGCAACAGATTTACATTTCTGATTTATTTAGATTTTTCAATAGCGAGGACTTATTCTGAGAATACATTAGAGCACTCTTCATAGAATATAAAACATGGCAAAAATAAATTTACAATAAACGATGGACAAGACAGAAGGAAAAATGTGAAATTATTTTAGGTTGGTAAAGCAGAAGCTGGTTAAGAGTGGAGGAATAATAACATTTTATGCACAGTTTTGAAAGTACAAAGTTCTGGTAGCTAGATAAACAAGCACTTGCAATGCAATGGGTCTCGCGTTTGGTTGAGTTAAAGCTATTAGCGTTGTAAGCTCCTAACTGGACTTTTCTTGCCACATAAACTGAAAATGAAAAGTAAAGCAGTTTCACATAAGTGAGCTGATTGCCGCCATGAGCTCAAAACAGACACACAAAAAGAAACAGAAGTTCGCTCGCAGTGAAAAGTATCACAAAAGTGGAATCATTCATTTAACCAGCAAAAGTGCAGATATCCATGTATCATGGTCGATGTCATGCAAAGCACTTGACTACTGCCCAGCGAGATCGTGCTGCTTACGACATAAAGAAAAAAAGTAGACCAGAAACCATATGGGAAACATGGAGCCTCGTAGGTTTTCAGTAGTTGCCCAGTGCGCTTGAGGCGGGCTAAACACCGGAAAAGGCATTACGTATGCATGCCTTTCAATAATTAAATCAAGTGAATTTTATAAGGCAAGCCCATGAACCAACCAAACTGATGGGCATGACATGGGCATGGTTAAAAGCCCACAGAGAGAATACACAAGGGCAGAGCGCTTTGAGCTCGACCCTAAAAATCGGCTTCAGCAGTGGTGTCAGTAAAATGTTGTGAAGCTTGGGAGTTGTGATCTGTTTTGAGAATAGATTCCATCAGGAAGAGTCAGAAGTTCAAACTGATTATCTTTTTCAAAAATGTTAAAAGCTGGGTCACCTTGAATACCTATAAAGTATGAGATTTCAGAGCAAATCCCAAAAGGATAGAATTAGAATGAGGGTCTTGTTGCACTTGTTTCCAATTGGCCAGTGAAGGAAAAATCTGGCTGTGTCTATGATAGCCATTTTTGGGCTAGGTAATTCTGACCTTTGCCACTCAAAATCATCTTATATTTAATATTTTCCTCAAAAACCCTCCATGAGGGTGCAGATCCTTTTCATATTTCAGAGAACAGTAGTCTTGCACAGTAGCTGAGGCAGGTAGGGCCTGGAAGGTCAGGTACATCTTTATAGGGAGCAATAGGTCGAGTGAGGATTACAGGAGGAGCCAGGAACATCTCATGTAATTTGTGGCTGCCTGACAACAGCTGTCCTCACAACTTACCTGACTTGTCTGCAAGGACATTTTTCACCTTGAGTGGGTACTGAGACTTTGGGGAATGGTGACAAATGCAACACAAAATTACATCTCAGTTTGTTTTAACAAGCAGATGCAATCCACTCCGAAGTTCTAGTGGAATGGACAACTCCTACTTCGCTCGTCAATGATGCCGATCATTGAGCAGAAGCCATTTCTAACCTTGATACTGCCCTATGTGTAATTTTCCATGATGTTTGCACTAGGAAATGACTGATATGCAGGGCATAGTGAACGTGCTACACCAAGGAATGGTAATTAACCCAAGGAGAATAGAGATGTCCCCTTTGAATGAAGTCAACTGATTAAATGGTACTGTACCTTTTTTCTGTCCCACATGTTTGAGCATCCCTTCACGTTGATTTGTAATGCTCATGCATCAGCACCTTTTAGTGGTGTACATGTTTAATCTACATGCACATTAAGAGTCATCTAGATGAGCCTGCACAGTACCAGTAGCTTTCTTTAACACCTGGTATACTTGCTTTTCAGTCTGCTGCAGGTATTTGCCCGAGAGACTCCATAATGATAAGTCCTGATCATGTCATTTTAGATTCAATTCAACCAAAGAAAAGGAGCACTACTCCCTTTGCACTATTGCCATGGGATGTAGCAAGCTTATGCAGGAAACTTGTAGGTCTGGAATAGGGTGCTTTTATTAGTCATTTTGATGTAGGCATACAGCAAGAGTCGTGGGCTTTGGAAAAATCCCTTGGGCAAGGCTTCATTAATTATAGCATTGAGGCAGTACCATCTAGGGGAGTGGCACCTGTCTGGCAGATTACTGGTGCTGGTCAAAAATAAGCTGAGCGTTATTATAAAGAGACTAGAGCTCAACAGTAAATATATCTTAGACCTGAGTATAAGTGGCAAAATGGGCGCAAGGTAAATGTGGATAACATCTATAACCACTCTGCGCATAAGAATAATGACTCACCCGCACTAAGACTGCTGTGCCACCACCTCAAAGAATGCCCAGATGAATCACCAATTGTACTCGCAGGTGACTTTAATACCAAGTTTGGCAAACTGGAAGGGCAACAAGTAACACAGAAGTGGAGGTTGAGGCAAGGGACATTGAGAGATTGGAGGCAAAATCACTTAGAAATTGGTTGGCCATTGCATTACAGCTACTATCTTTTAGCCTGAGGGGCTGTAATGGCAAATTTACAAACTTGCTCTCACATTTACAAGAAGGGAAAGCCAGAGTAGAATTGATTGTATCTTACACATTGATCTCTGACACCTTGTTCTAGATTTTGAAATTGTGACCCGAACAGTGCCAGTTATTCTCTTAAGCTGACAATGAAAGATAGCCTGTTTACAACTAACACAAACTCAGTCCTTCAGTCTGAGGTAACCATAACTCTCTCAAACATCAGACATGCTTTTAAATGGTCGAAGTTAAGACTTAATACTAATATACTACTGTTGTGTAGCCATTTTAAGTATAGCTCCATGCACGTTAGTTTAACATACTAGGCCGCTGTGCACTTTGCCCTAGATATATTTTATTCAGCTTTGCACTGTTATTTTACAATAACTAGTTTTTACGGTCCTGTTTTAATTTCTTCTGTCAAACTGTTTAGCTTCGTTCAGCACTGTGTTCTCAAACAATGCATTTTTGATCGCCCTGTGCCAATCTTTAAAACGTTTACTGCCTTTATTGTCATTTATATATGAGACCGCACTGTGTATGAGAGTACCGGTTGTGACCTGAGTGACCACGACTTCCCTGAGAAGTACCGATATGTCATGCGCTCGGCTGCCCAATTGTCTCTACCGTTTGGGAGAGATGAGGCACTGCTAGTTAGCCGGAGCAAAACTCGGATTTGGAGTGACAAGCTTCATCCACCGTGGGTCAGACTTAGGGGGTCATTCCAACCCTGGCGGTCGGTGTTAAAGCGGCGGCCAACCCGCCAACAGGCAGGCAGTAAAAAAAATGGAATTCTGACCCTGGCGGGAACCGCCAACACAGCCCGCCACTTTAACACTCCGACCGCCACAGCGGGACAAACAAACAGCGCGGCGGTCACCGCCAACAGACAGGCGGCAGACAATGTACCGCCCACCCTATCACGACCCACCAATCCGCCACCTTTTCCGGTGCGGGAGCCCCCCCGATAAAAACACGGCGGAAGCAGACTACGAACGGGAAAACGCTCACCTCTATACACTCCACGAGGAATCTGGACAGCATGGAACCCGAATTAAGCATCCTACCAGCTATTGTCTACCTGCTCCTCCACCAGGAGCACGAACGCCGGCGCAGACGACAACGATGAGTACTGCACCTACGACACAGGGGAGGGGCGAGGAGAAAAGGTTACGGGCACACACATACGCGACACACCCACCCCCCCACTTCCCCCCAAATCCCTACACACCAATGCAGAGCAACAAGTCAGAGTGACACCCCCCAAACCCCCCGGAAGAATGCAAAGACAAAATAATTTGATCATGAAAATTGAAGTATATAATAGCATATTTGAAGTTAAGTGAAATATGAAATATCTAAATAAAATATATTACAACATGAACAATATATACATAGCCCAAAAGTCCGGCACATATTGGCTACCTTCCATTGTTCGTGGGCCAATGTGCATAAACACATGGGCAAAGCCCACACACGAGACCCGATTCCATTGGAGAGAACACTGCTGGGGCATCAGATAATAAAACTACAGGCACCTCAGGGGGAAGGGAAGGGGGGGCACCTCAGCCACATGAGTCCACGACGCCAGATCCACGAGGGGCCTCCATGCCCACTGTACCATCCTGGGGAGTGCAAAGCCACAGTCTCTCAAGTCTCTACAGTGGGTGGATTGCCCACTGTACCATCCTGGGGAGTGCAAAGCCACAGTCTCTCAAGTCTCTACAGTGGGTGGGTTGACCACTGTCACATCCTGGGAAGTGCAAAGCCACAGTCCATCAGGTGGATTACAGACTCCACTGGTTATGGAGGAGGCATGTTGGCCAGAGTGCTTCGTGAAGCCCTGCCCGACACAGATCCGGCCCTGCCAATGGGCCAGCGGTGCTTGAGATGAAGGGCCCAGCGGAGCGGTGCTTGACAGGAAGGGCCCAGCGGAGCAGTTCAGAGACGGCGGTGCCCAGCGGAGCGGTGCTTGACAGGAAGGGCCCAGCGGAGCGGTGCTTGACAGGAAGGGCCCAGCGGAGCAGTTCAGAGACGGCGGTGCCCAGCATAGTGGTGCTTGAGTTGAAGGGCCCAGCGGAGCGGTGCTTGAGTTGAAGAGCCCAGCGGAGCGGTGCTTGAGATGAAGGGCCCAGCGGAGCGGTGCTTGACAGGAAGGGCCCAGCGGAGCAGTTCAGAGACGGCGGTGCCCAGCGGAGCGGTGCTTGACAGGAAGGGCCCAGCGGAGCGGTGCTTGACAGGAAGGGCCCAGCGGAGCAGTTCAGAGACGGCGGTGCCCAGTGGAGCGGTGCTTGAGTTGAAGGGCCCAGCGGAGCGGTGCTTGAGTTGAAGGGCCCAGCGGAGCGGTGCTTGAGATGAAGGGCCCAGCGGAGCGGTGCTTGACACGAAGGGCCCAGTGGAGCAGTTCAGAGACGGCGGTACCCAGCGGAGCGGTGCTTGACAGGAAGGGCCCAGCGGAGCGGTGCTTGACAGGAAGGGCCCAGCGGAGCGGTGCTTGACAGGAAGGGCCCTGTTCAGCGGTGCTTGTCACGGCGGGGCCCTGTTCAGCAGTTCTTGAGACTGCGGTGCCCTGTTCAGCGGTGCTTGTCACGGCGGGGCCCTGTTCAGCGGTGCTTGTCACAGCGGGGCCCTGTTCAGCGGTGCTTGTCACGGCGGGGCCCTGTTCAGCGGTGCTTGTCACGGTGGGGCCCTGTTCAGCGGTTCTTGAGACGGCGGGCCCTGTTCAGCGGTGCTTGTCACGGCAGGGCCCTGTTCAGCGGTGCTTGTCACGGCGGGGCCCTGTTCAGCGGTTCTTGAGACGGCGGGGCCCTGTTCAGCGGTGCTTGTCACGGTGGGGCCCTGTTCAGCGGTGCTTGTCACGGCGGGGCCCTGTTCAGCGGTGCTTGTCTTGTGTTCCTGGGGAACCGGATCTGGCCATAAATTCCCACTCAGTCGCCATCCGACCTTTCGCTAGCGGGGCCCTCCTGTGCTGGAGTCCTGGGCCCGTGGGTGTCCTCCGTCACACCCGAAATGGGGCTGGTGGGGCCCTCCTGGGCAGCTCGCCTGCTGCCAGACTTGTCCGCCCTCCTGCCCTTGCCCTCCTTCGCCGAATCTCTGGGGCCCTTGCCTCCCTTTGTGGATGTGCCAGGTGACGGTGCAAGGGTAGTGTCCTTGGGGGCAGCCGTCTCAGGCCTGTCGTGCCGGCCCTTCCCTTTTTTGGTTCTTTTCCCAGGGGGTGGGCTGGCTGTCCCCTTGCTGCTGGCCGATGTTCCGGCCCTAGGAGCTGGTGGACTCTAATAGCCCTGAACTATGGTCCTAGTAGGTGCAGGGCTTGCGGTGGCTGGGGTGCTGTTTGGACTCTTACGAGATGGAGGGGGTGGGTCAGGTGATGCAAAGAGGTTAATTTTGGAGAGGAAAAACTTTTTAGGAGCAATGGGAAGGGTAGGTGCAGTGGGTATGGGAGTGGAGGAAGAGGATGTGGTTGTAGGAGAGTCAAGTGTGCTGTCTATGGGTGCAGGTGCTTGTGACGGAGGCTGTCGTGAGGTGGATGGCTGTTGGGTGGGTGGCTGCCTGCGTTTGTGTGGTTTGGAAGAGGGGGTGACAGACACACTGGGAGAGGACACAGGGGACGTGTAAATGGCAGTGGGGGTGGTGACTACACGCGTGCGGAGTGTTCTGGTGGGTGTGCTGGTGATAGACGTAGTGGCTGATGATGTTGTGCATGCATGTGTGAGTGGAGACGTCACAGGGAGGGAGGAGGGAGACGAGGAGGAGGGGGCACAGAGGAGGCAGTGGCTGTTGGCATGTCTGCATGTGGATGTTGCTTGGGTGAATGCTTGTGTGATCTGTGGTGCTTATGTCTGGATGAGCTGCCCTTGGGTGTTGATGTGTGTGCAGGCTGGTCTGTAGGTGTGTCTGGGATAGGCAGAGGAACAGGGGAGTGGGACTGGTGGAGGGAGTTGGAGGAGGGAGGCTGGAGACAGGGACAATGGCTGCCGTCAGTGCTGAGGCCAGAGCGTTGAACGATCGCTGATGGGCAGCCTGACCCGAATGAATGCCCTCCCGGTATGCATTGCTCCGATGCACCTCCCTTTCCACCCCCTGGATGGCATTCAAAAGGGTAGACTGCCCAACAATGAGCGTCTGGAGGAGGTCAATGATCTCCGCACTGAGGGCAGCAGGGGTAACTGGGGCAGGGCCTGAGGTGCCTGGGGCGAAGGAGATGCCCGGCTTCCTGGCCGAGCGGGCACGGGGCGAACGATGAGGGGCTGCTGGTAGGGTGGAGCTGGTGCGCTGGGTGGCGGCTGTACCTGTTGTTGCGGTGGGCACGGATGTTGCCGCCACCACAAGGGAGCTCCCTTCCGAGGACGTGTCGGTGTCGCTGACGTCTCCACGGGTCCCCGTTGTGGTGCTCCCCTCGCCCTCCGTCTCACTGGTGAACTCGGAGTCGGTTGCAGGGCCCTCCGGGGCCATGTGAGATGCAGCTCCCTCGTGCGCCGATGCCACTTCTCCTCCACCTGATGATGCTAATGCACACATGAACAGGAAAACCAAAAAAAAGGGGGGGGATAAGAAAGAAAGACATGTTGAGTGCATGCATTGGCGGCACCGTTGGCGGAGAGGACAGACACAGAAGCCCCCTGCACTACGTCGCGCACTCGGGGTACACTACTCAATTATTGTGACTTGGCCTACAAGTCTATGGAGGACAACTGCACACATAGGTGAGCCCGGGCCATGGATAGCTGTACTTAGCACCCTACCGAGGTGGGGGGCGGGGGCACAGGGCCATGCCTAACGGAGGGGCCTAGCCTACAGAAACCGCCTTGGCCTAGAGATAGCCAAAGCCCTCCTCCACCACCCAGACACCTCCACTGTGCGCTGATATAGCAGAATGTGCTGAGACTCACCCCCTTGTGTCTGCTGTGATGTCCTCACGCGCCCATCCAAATCGGGGTAGGCCACCGCCAGGATCCGGGACATCAGGGGGGTCAACTGCCATGTGGCACCCCTCCTAGGTTGGGAGGCCATCCCCAGCAGAGCCTCGGCGGTCTTTCTGCTCCCGCGGCGGATGTCCTCCCACCTCTTGCGGCAGTGGGTGCCCCGTCTGTTGTGGACCCCAAGGGCCCAGACGTCCTTGGCGATGGCACGCCAAATGTCGATCTTCTGATGGGCGCTGACCTATGTGACATGGACAGGGTGGGAAAAGAAATATCATCACTTTTCTGCATGGTCGATGTGAGTGGCCCCCCCTCCCCAACCTTGCCATGTGGCACATGCTCTCATCTGTCGTGCGCTGCATTCCTCATTCGCTCCCCTCCCCACCATCTTACATCCACCCCACTCAACACAGGCATAGCCCATACAACGTGCTCCCTGTGTACTTACCTGTTGGTCTGGAGGACCGTAGAGTAGCGCATACTGGGGGAGGACCCCATCAACAAGTTTCTCCAATTCCTCAGATGTGAAGGCAGTGGCCCTTTCCCCAATCGCAGCAGCCATTGTCTCTTCCAGACCGAGGTCACAGCAGCACTTGCAGTATAGGTCCTCTCCTGTGGATGATCAGGTCTCAAGTGATTAAGCAGATAGAAAATGGCGGTCACGCCCGCGGCGGTGCGTACCGCGTCCGCCGGCGCACATCGTCATTGGCTCCTGAGACCCATAGGGTTCAATGTTAACCAATGCTGCTTTGCGCCGCGGTCTTCGACCACCTACCGCCAAGGTGTGCCACGCCAGCGCATTGACCTCACATCCCATTGTCACGCTTCACAGGTCAGGCAGCCGCCATTTCAAGGGCCCACATGGCTTAATTTCTACAGCGTCACACAGGCCTAGGCCTTGCATTGGCAATCATACAAGCCATTCAATGCATAGCGAATCGTGTACTGTGCAAGCTGTGGTTACGTACCTGTGGGTTGCTTGACTCTGTGCTCCATGTTGTCCTTCCTAGACACCGTCCGCTGGGACTTGCGAGGAGATGGAGGAATCCTCCTGTGTACAGACCGCTGGTGGACCTGTCGACAATGGAAGAAAGACATGTCATACTGACATACAGGCTTGACAGAGCCACTATACAGGAACTGTGTGCCCAGCTGGAGCCAGACCTGATGTCCCCCATTCGCCAACCCACAGGGATTCCCCCTCTGGTGCAGTTTCTGTCAGTACTCCATTTTTTGGCAAGTGGATCATTCCAAACAACAGTGGCCATATCATCAGGGATGTCTCAGCCTATGTTTTCCTAGGTTTTGTCCAGAGTGTTGTCTGCCCTGATGAAATACATGCGGAGCTACATTGTTTTCACTGAGGTGGGCGATTTGGCTACAGTGAAGGGTGATTTCTATGCCCTTGGACATATCCCCAACATCATCTGTACCATTGATGGGACTCATGTGGCTTTGGTTCCCCCCAGTGAAAGTGAGCAGGTGTACAGGAACAGAAAAAGTTATCATTCGATGAATGTCCAGGTGGTCTGTTTGGCTGACCAGTACATCTCCCATGTAAATGCCAAGTTCCCTGGGTCAGTGCATGACGCGTACATCATGCGAAATAGCAGCATCCCTTATGTGATGGAACAGCTACAGAGACACCGTGTGTGGCTAATAGGTGACTCTGGTTACCCCAACCTGTCGTGGCTACTTACCCCAGTGAGGAATCCCAGTACAAGGGCAGAGGAACGCTACAATGAGGCCCATGGGCGAACTAGGAGGATTATAGAAAGAACCTTCGGCCTCCTGAAGGCCAGGTTTAGGTGCCTGCATATGACAGGTGGATCCCTAATGTACTCACCAAAGAAGGTGTGCCATATCATCGTGGCCTGCTGTATGCTTCACAACCTGGCTTTGCGATGCAAGGTGCCTTTCCTGCAGGAGGATGGTCCAGATGGTGGTGTTGTAGCAGCTGTGGAGCCTGTGGAGAGTGAAGAGGAGGAAGACGACGGGGACGACACAGACAACAGGGACACTGTGATACAACAGTATTTTCAGTAGCACACAGGTATGAATCAACCACGCCATTTTACATTTACTTAAAGTCTCCTGCCTCTCTACTGTCTGAGTTTCCCCCAGTTCCTGTTAACTGAGTTGTGACTTTCCCTTCCGTTTTCAGAGCTGTGGGCCCCACTGCGTGACCTCTGCTTTGTTTGCCCATGGACTACAGCTGTGTGACAGTGGTATGTTGTCATCACAATGTGACTGAACATTATTGCACCGTTATGTCTAATACATTTGTTTAAAATACAAGCAGACTCCAGATTTTTTAAGTGCAATAAGTGATTTTATTAAAGTGCTACATTTAGGAACATGATTGTAAAACGGTGATGGGTGATGGTGGAGTAATGTCCATGGCAGAGTCCAGTTTTCAGTCTCACAGGTGCATTGTCCATATGCCTGTGGAAGGATGGAGCAGGGGCAGTTCAAGGTTGGACAGGGTGACAATGTGGGACAGTGGGATGACATCAGGGGGTATCCTTTGCTGGCTGGGGTCTTGGCATCCTACTCTGTCTTCTTGTGAGATCTCAGGTGCCGCTTGCAGGGTGGTTCTTCTTCTGCAGGAGGTGGGGTTCTGGTGGCCTGTCGTTGTGTGGAGGCCTCCTGTCCACTAGCGCCGGCGGAGGTGGTAGGCTGTTCCTGGTCCAGGCTAGTGACAGGGGCCCTTTGTGGTGCCACATGGTCCCGCAATGTGGTGACTATCTGGTTAAGGGCCACGACGATGGTCCCCATTGCGGAACTAATGTTCCTCAGTTCCTCTCTGAACCCCATGTACTGTTCCTCCTGCAGTACCTGGATCTCCTGGAACCTGGCCAGTACCGTAACCATTGTCTCCTGGGAGCGGTGGTATGCTCCCATGATGGAGGAGAGGGCCTCTTGGAGAGTCGGTTCCCTGGGCCTGTCCCCCCCCTGTCGCACAGCAGCCCTCCCAGTTCCCCTCTTTCCCTGGGCCTCTGTCCCCTGGACGGTGTGCCCACTACCACTGCCACCAGGTCCCTGTTGTTGTTGGGGTGGTGGGTCAACCTGGGTGCCCTGTAGTGGTGGACACACCGCTGATTGACGTGTCCTGGAGACAGAGGCATGGGCCCGCTGGGTGGGGGCTGTGCTGGTGTTCCCAGAGGGGGTTAGGTCTGGTGTAGCCTGTGGCTGTCTGTGGGGAACCGACTGTCCCGAGGTCCCCGATGGGCCGGGCTGGTCATCTGGGTCCAGGGAGACAGAGCTGCTGTCATCACTGGGGGCCTCTTCTGGGGGTGGGATGGACATCTCTGGACCCTCCGTGGCAATGTGGTGGCGTTCGGGTCCTGCAGGGGTATAAGAGTATGGTTATTGCTTCTGTGTGTGGCATTTCGTGTAATGGGTGGGTGGCCGTGTACCCCAGTGCTGGCATTCCCTTGTGGGGGCTTTTGTGATGGTGGCTTGTGGGGGTGATGGGTGTGTGCAGTGGGCATGCTTTGGTGATGGGTGTCCATGCTTTGGGGAGGCATGCAGGGCTAGGTTTGAGCCATTTGCAAGGAGTTGGTGTGATGGGGGTGGGGGTGAGGGTGGGGGTATGATTTGGCATGCAGGTGGGGTGGGGGGAATGAAGTAGTGGAGATTTGCCTTACCAGAGTCCATTCCTCCGCCTACTCCTGCGAGGCCCTCAGGATGCAGGATGTGCAAGACTTCCTCCTCCCATGCTGTGAATTCTGGGGGAGTAGGTGGGGGTCCGCCGCCAGTCCGCTGTACCGCGATGTTGTGCCTTGATACCATGGAACGCACCTTCCCCCGTAGGTCGTTCCACCGCTTCCTGATGTCGTCCCGATTGCGTGGATGCTGTCCCACAGCATTGACCCTGTCCACTATTCTGCTCCATAGCTCCATCTTCCTGGCAATGGTGGTGTGCTGCACCTGTGCACCGAAGAGCTGGGGCTCTACACGAACTATTTCCTCCACCATGACCCTGAGTTCTGCGTCAGAGAACCTGGGGTGTCTTTGGGGTGCCATGGGGTGGTGTGGATGAGGTGAGGGGTGGTGTATGTGTTGTAGAGTGTGGTGAGTGTGGTGGTGTATGGTGTTTTGTGCGTGGAAATTGTGTGGGTGATATTGTGATTTGCCTCTGTGTGATGGTCTACTCTATGCTGTGCTGTCTCTCTCTGTCCTTCAGTCGCAATTGTGGTCGTAAGGGTTTGTGGGTGATGTAGGTGTGCGTTTTATATTTAATTGGGTGTGTGGGAGTGGTGTGTGTATGTGTCTCAGGTGTGTATATTTTGATTTGTCCAATGTGGTAGTGTTTTGTAAAGGTGTGTGTATTTTGAGCGCGGCGGTGTGTACCGCCAATGGAATACCGCGGTTGAAAGACTGCTGCGGGGATTTGTGGGTCGGAATGGCATGGGCGTATTTCTGTTGGCGTGACGGTGGAGGTTTGGTCATCGCCTGTTTTGCGCTGCCCGTTGGTGTGGCGGACTTTTGTGGATGTCGGGTTTTTGGCGGTTTGCCAGTTGCGGGTCAGAATGACCGTGGCGGTTTACCGCGACCGCGGCGGTTTTATGGCGGTCTTCTGACCGGCGGTAAGCGCCTTTTACCGCCGAGGTCAGAATGACCCCCTTAGTCCCCCACACTGTGGACGATCCTGCTGCTCAAAATCCAGCAGTCTCATTGGATAATGAGAGCCTACGCGACACTACCACAAATGTACGCCACATTCAACAGCATTCTGAGGACATTTTATACCTTTCCATCTAATAAGATCCCACTAGGCAAGCTACATAATGATCTGTGTAAGGCTTTTTTTCCTTTTGCAACAAAGAAATGCTAAGGAAGGGAGTAGTAAATCATCATCCCCTTCTTGGCACTCAGGAGAATGTCAAAATGCCAAACAGCATCTCATTAGGGCAAATAAAGGGGTAGATCATGATCAAATCAAGCTATCCCCTGCTTGCATGAGAGAGGATAAACTAAAACAGGTAGTTCACTCTTACTACTTGGGAGATAGGATAGAAAAGTCCATTAAATGGAAGGCTCAGATTTTGAAATCAGAACTGTCCACCCTTCATAGCACATCTGCAGTCACCAAGCTCTACAATGCCACCACCCCGAAATCAGTATCACCAGCCATTGAGGTCTATATTGCTAAGGTGCAATTTGCATCTTTTTATGGCACAGAAATATGGGGCATAATGAACCTGATTGGGCTGACTTCCAGGAAGAACAGTTTTATAAAATGCTTGTTCAAATTGCCAAGTCCCTTGACTGCCCCACTATTCTTTTACACTGTCCTTAAAAGGATTGTAGATTTGGCCAGATTAAATCCACTACTTTTTGGCTAAGGCTGTGGTTTACCCCGGAACTGACCGCATACAGATCAGCATTGGAGGAGGTTGTTAGTCTAGGGAATAGTAGTTCCATTCCCTGGCTTCATTACATCAAACTACAACTGGGGATTCTAGGACGGAGCATATACTCGTCAAACCCTTCCCAATAAATGATAACACCAAGACAGTTGTCAAAGAGAAATACTGGGCTAATACAATCTACTCTTAGCATTGAAATGCCAAGGCAAAACGGTTGATTGAAGAGTTTCCATCCTTTAAACCTTTTATCCAAACATGAGCTTTATATGAACGAGTATGTACCACCCATAGCATCATGTACCCTGCTCCTGAACATTGGAGTAGGCACACTGCTAGTGAATAATTGTACTTCTAATTGGGACCCTTATCACTCTAGTCATGAAACTGCACCTTCTGTACCTATAGCATAGAAGATGTAGAACACTTGATATTCTTTTGCCCAGTCTACACCAAACCCAGACACTTTTAGCTCAGGCCCACTTGCATTTCCTTGGGCACCAAACATTTTAAAGAAGCCTATCAAATTTTAAGGATAGATTATAGCTCTTCGACTACATTAGGCCTTGGTAGCTATCTATCATTCATGATGCACCACTTTTGTAGCGCCCCAATGCGCCCCCCCCACGACACTATGTGTGTGCCGTATTTACAATACAGCGCACCATGTCAGCTGTGTTCACATTAGCATCATCATTTATGGTGAAAATGTGGGGGTTTTTACTGGATTAGCGCCATTAAGGCGCTAATGCAGCAAAGCACAGGGAAGCCCATTGTTTTCAATGGGAGCTTCATCTTTATGTCTGCCTTAGGCAGGCATCAATTATGACACTAGAAATGGTGCAGTGAAATCTAGTAAATTTCCCTGTACCATTTTTCTGGTGCCCACTACGTGGAAACGCTCCCCTTGTATACATTATGCCTGGCACAGGCATGATGTGGTGCAAGGGTTTAAAGTGGTGCAATGCTTGCATTGTGCCACTTTGTAAATATGGCGTGTGTGAAATGCCACCTTAACACCACATTTGTGAAAAAAACTAAATGATGCAAATGTGGCGCAAGGTGGCCTTAGGGACTTCATAAATACGCCCCTAGTTTTTTTGTCACACGTTACAATAGCCATAATGTCTCATCCTAAAAACCTTGATCTAGGACCTTTGCAAATCCGGTACACGATGAAATCTTCGTTTTGTACCACATGTTGCAACTGCTGTAGTGCTTTTAATAGTGGAGCTGTTTGGCTTGCATTTTTATGTACTCCGAACAGAAAGGAAAATGCATTTGATATAACGTTCAATAGAGGACTACTGAAATATATCTTTTTCCCTTTTTAAAGTTCCCGTATTATAAATTATTGCAAGGGCTCACTTCTGGCAAAATAAAATAAACTGAACAGTCAGAAGTTCAGCAGAAGCAGTTTCGTGACGGAAGCCAATATCGAACAGATGTTCAATTAGTATAAAATCGTTTTATGTGCCAAGCTCAGTACTCATTTATGCCTAGACATTTGGCCACTGTTTGCCAGGAGAGAGCATCTGCGGATGAGGCGATGCACTTTAATATTTCTCAGAACTTCGACCTGTAAAACACTGCTTCAGCACCTGCACCGAGGAGCCCGAGAGCCCCCATGCAGGGGTTCAGCAGACATTCAGCCTCAAAGCCGTAGCAGGTTTCAAGAAAATGCCTGCGCCATTGCTCCATTTTATGGAGTGCCGGTTGGCCAGCTCGCCGCCCTTTCTTTCATCTCTGTCCTGTTATGCACATGAAACCCAAGAGAAAGCCCACTTATCCGTCATGTAAAAGTACTCCCTCACAAGTCCTTTGTTGTGGCGATATAATTTGAGTTAGACAACAGTGCAGATGAAAGCTCCTTCGAGACGCAATCACACGAATGCTAGCAGAAGAAAGAACCTGGATCAATGAGTCTGGGGACAAATAAGGGTAATGGACAAAGCTGAACCGTTGGGGGTGGAAAATCAAGGACGCACATTGTTTTCAAACACGCCGGCCACCTACTTTGCAACTGTAGCACAACAAAATAGTGCGTTCCAACATCTTCATTTTTCTTAATTTGAAGTTCAATGAAACAGTAATAAATTATGCAAGTCCATTGGGAACTATCTGTTTAATGTTACTCGTCTTCGCACTAATGGTGCATAATTGGTTATTAAATGATACAAACAAAATTCTGACCAACAAATCACTCAAGAGCTCATTAAAAACGTGGCCCCATCCAAACATCTCATCTACAGCAGCTTAACCCCTGCACCCCCAGCGGCGCTGATTTATGACGTCGTTACATTTCCCATAATATGTGAAGGGGCCGCAGTTGCTTCGGGCAATGAAAACAATCTCTCCCTTGTTTACAGTGTCGTCTCGAAAGCAGGCCAATTTGAACATATTAATGGATTTTCTTCGACAATTTGGGCCGCTGCCACGATAATAAGCATCGTTTTTGGACTACCTCCCATTGCATTACCAGCACATTTTCATTGTGCTTCTAGTAAAATGTCACATTTTCGTCTTTTCTAAGTGTAATTCATGTGCTATATGGAATAGGCCAGTCTGTGCTGCTATGGCCACCTGCTTTCATGGCGTTAGCCCACACTTTATGGATTATGGCATTGCAAGTTGTTCCTCACACTACTTTCTTTATCATAGTGTTATGGTACTGCATGTTTAACTCATCAGCAAACCCACGCTGGCCTTTCTTTTTAAAGTTCTGACAATACACGGAAACCTACCACTGAAGGCACGCTCCTGTGTAATGTATTTAAACAAGCATTAGCCAAGTCAGTAGGTCTAACTTGAATTGTGATTGGTTTGGTGCATCAGCCCTTAATAAGTAAACTTACAAGGGGACACGAATAGGTTGATGAACCTTTTGACTCACATTTAAGATGTTCCCACCATATATCCAGTACATGCATGTCTATAAACAATCAATAACATTAATAATCAATGATAATAGCATTAGTAATCAATTAGAGTCAGTAATTGTCACACACCATGACTTTTCAGTCATGAATAACCACACCTCTTGGTAAAGTTAGAATATTGATTTCCCTATATTAACAATGCTACTGTCATGTAAGATAATATCAAAATCAAATGATAAACATACAGAACAACACTGGCTGTCCAAACCGGTGAAAGAAACGTAATCTAATCAAAGCTTGAGCCACTACACATTATAAAGTTACAATGCAAATTAATAGCAAGAACAACTGCACAAATCTCACACACATTTAGATTCAGCAAAGAAAAGACATCAAATATTACTCCATATAACAAACTTTCATTAGTGAGGACCCTAACTAACACCAGATTAGAATTAGCATGTTGGGCTTCATGCAAAACAATTTAGTCAACACAAATTTGCATAAACATCTAACTATGGCTCTATCAAAATAGTGCAGTTGGTACCTAAAAACAAAAGCAAATAGACCTAGCAAACAGTCTCATAGTCAATATACCTAACGTCAGTTTGGATCAGCAAGCTGTGACAGTCTTCTTCATCAGGATATCAGTTCGGTCAGCAAGGCATCAGGATTCAGCATCAAAGTTCAGAAAAGGCAAAGCCTTTAAGCATTAAAGTTAAGCACATCTCTAGATGCTCAGTAAAGTAATGGCCTTTCGGCAAGAAAGAAAATGGGCAAATGGTCTGTCTTGCCTCCGTGCAGTCCGGCTAAGTTAGATTTCCTAAAACTACTTCCCAAGTCCCTATTGGTCAAGGGATCACATGTTCACACTTTGTCCAATAAAACTCAAACTTCAAATTTACATTTCTACTATTACACGGTTCACATGTCGATGATTGGTTCCTCTTGTCCCGTTCTCATCATCCGGCTTGTCAGGTAACAATATTGTTGCATCTTATACTCCAGTCAGTATGGTCATTGTTCTCTCCTGAGAAGGTCAGTCTTACACATGTTACATTTACAATGTTGCATTAGTAAGAACAGCATCTTCCAGCAAGCAGTTCTCATGAGAAAGACTTGTAACTACGAGCACACTTGGACAGCACAGTGGAAAATCACAATTTAATCTTCTAAGGAGACATTTTATTAAACGGTTAAAAAATACAATTTGACATGAGGTCGTGCAACTAGGTCAAGACCTCTGCTAAGTTAAGGCTTTCAATTACTAAAGCTAAGACATAATGCATAACCCTCAATATGACATATTACTACATTAATCAAACAAAAGCTCAACATTTCATATTAATAAGGAATTAATAAGTATACTTTGTGAACAGTGGCGACCACTCACGTGGTCATACTTTCAAATGCGTGCATTATTTTTCTCTAAGTTATTACATTTTCCACTCAAATCCATTACTCATGAATATTCATTAATAATTTTTATTAAAAAACCTGCGCTAGCAACTGTCAAGCGAAACTCACTGGATTTGCTAATTTTTTGCACAGCTAAAGGAAGCTGCCCTGCATGATTAACAGTAGAAGAAGCCCGTGGCAGTGAGAAGAGCTATCTGGAGTACTTGTGAGCAGTGCCACAATGTCAAGGAAGAGGAGCCGCAAGCGGAGACTAAAGCAGAGCTGCTTGGCATGCAGAAAATAAGCCAGCGACCTGAACATCATCCCAGCGGTGTGGGAGGAGGGCTGATTGGCATAAACAGGATGTGAGCAGCATCCCTGAGACAACAGAGAAAAGCCATCAGGAGTGCTCATTGTTTGAATAGGATTCCACAGCAGGGTGCAGGAGGCACCAAGTGGTATTAAAACAGAGCTATAGAACAGGCAGAAAGTAGCCAAGTGGTAGGTGAGTGGAGTGGGAAAGTATTTAATGTAGGAGAGAAAACTACTTTTCACAAGTAAAATATTCTCTCATGTATTTCAGTGGATGTGAAACGTATACACCCAAGCAGCCAATAGAAAGACAGTGAGACAAAACAAAATCCCGAAGGCTGATCCATGATTTGTATGACATTGTCCTAAACCATGACCCAAATAGCTAGGTAAAGAAGCCAATGGCCAAATGAGACTGAGCTGAAGAGTACTATGTGTGTATGAAAAAACAGTAGGTCCTGACTTACAAATATTTTGAAATCCTTATCCCTTGGTACGTAGAAAACAAAATAGAACAAAACCCCTTCCATAGCAGTGTCGTCAAATATACCTATTTGTATTAAATAACCCTTGTATGGGATGCAACATCAAATAAAATATTAGCTGTTTTAAGTTCAGCTTCTGACTTAAGTAGAGGAAATCTTGCAGCACGTGGAATTCTTTTTCCCACTTCACCCAAGAATTTGCTAAAATACTCAAACAGAGCTCTGTGCTTCTGAATTCCACTGAGTAATGGGTAGAACATTGCCCTGATACTGAGCACCGGTATTGGAAAACCGACACTGCAAAGCACAGTCCTCCAAAGGAAAAAAGAAGTAAGAAGCGCAAGAAGTGTAGACAGTGGTAACACAAAGCTGGGATGGAAAAGGATCTTGAGAGTGAGATAGATCTACTGGAAGGATAAGGTGGTGGAAGAATCCGGTATGAGGGGGGAATTAATACTAAGCACCCTTGGTACTCCCTGGCATTGAACAGCACCTGCAGAAAGCTTCTAAATACACTGAGACAAATAACATCCATCTCGTTTCTAAATGGGAATAATACAGAATTCGTAAATTTAGAACATTTCAGGAGTTTGGGTGTCATCTTTGCCATAGTTAACTTTTAAAGTTCTGTGACCAGTGTTGTTCAGCTAGGCAAAACAATAAGTGCGAATGGTTTCAATTCTACAAAAAGTCAGACTAGTTTGCTTTCTAGATTGCAACTATGTGAGAAGCTGCAAACCATAGCTCTTTCAAGCTTCAGATTTATTTTGTGAAAGTCTGCCTGCTTTGAGATATGGGAACCTGGTAAAGTAAAAGAACAAATCCAAAGCAGTAGAACTGGCACTCGTGCTGCAAAGGGTATGTGTTTGCTGTGGTGCAGGATGGCGAGCATACTGCTTGCCATTCCACATTTTATGCTTTCGACAGACCCATGCACTTCCACTTGCCCTGTGGAGTCCATCTTGTTTTCAGGGTCCATTTTGTGACACTTAATATAAAGTTGCAGAACATCAAAAGGCGTCTTGGCCTGTACTGATCTCACAATAATTGCAAGGCTTGAGAAATAAAATGAAATCATGACTTCATGGAGTGCAAGTGACAAACCATTGCTTTCTTTGTAGGCCAATATAAAGGAACCATATAAAGTTATGCCCCTAATGTGGAATAATAATTGGATGTGTGTTTGGGAAAAAAACCTACACGGGATATGCTCAATAGGCTGTGTTAGATGAAGAAAGATATATCATTGTATACAAAGTCATGCAAATGTCTGACCAGAGGGAGGCTGACTCCACACTGCTGAGCTATTTAAAAAGCTTCACTTTGAATCTTGCTACATCCTTGTTTTATTTATCTGTATGCTTCGACAACTCAATGGCAGGTGGTTCTAGATGGGACTGCTGACAGGAATGAGGAAGGACGCAGCTCGCATGGCAGCAGGCTTGGTGTTGTCTAATTTATCGGGCTTGGCAGCCATGAACAGGGGCATAGCTTCAAGGGTGTGTGTGTGGTGCTATCCCCCCTAACAAATGTATTTTGTGATAAATAGTTGGGTGCAGGTGCTTTCAATTGGGTATAAGGAGGAGCCTGTCGGATATCACATGGAATTGTTACACACACACAAACAAAAAAGCACACAAACTGTCTCCCTCTGTTTGGAAAGACTTAAAAAATGTTGGCTATTTCACTAAACAATGTGCTTTCTCTCACTTAGTACACCTACCAATACACCTTTCTCTCCCTTTCCCTTTCTACTGCCCCTTAAGCACCTCTTGTGCACCCTGCTTGTTATATACTGTATTTTAACATCATGTGCCAGCGTGATTGTCGGGAAATCTGAAGCTTACTCCCCCCCCCCCCAATCATACTGACCAGGCTATGCCTCTGGCAATGAATGGAATCAGAGAAAACAATTCCCTGCAACTGGATGTTCATTGGATTCCAGGCTTGAATGGATAGGACAGAAGTAATGTAAAACAATGCCCATCTATGCAAAAAGTCACATTGTTCTACTCCACGTGAGCATGGTTTAAAATTCGCACACATCTGACAAAAGAATATTATTTTATCAAGTATCCATAGAATTTGCAGATGTATATCTCTGATTCCAAAAGCATCCACTGCGATGGCTAGACGACAGTTCAAAAGTCTCAATCTCTGCATTATAGTTACTGTCTAAATGGGCAACTGATCAAGTAAACCCAAATTTTGAGATCGGACTGAGATAAAGGTGAGATAAGACGCTTTGTCCCTAGCATAACGTATATCTCATTGAGCAGTTTCAAGTAGCTTGGCCAGCCAATGAGCCAAGTCCCAAATTGTAATGTGTATTTATTGTCATGGGTAGTGATTAGGGTTATAAATAATTAACACAATTTTCACATCAGTTCTGTTCCAGTTTATTGTGATTAGTTTTTCTATATTTTTATCCAATGTTTTTAGTGTAAGATGAAAAAAAAAAAAAATTAGATGGAATTTTCTGTGCTACTACACAGAAACTGAAAACAGGATCACACTGGTATAACAGTCTTTAGTAAATTTTATATCACCTGTAGTCACCCAAACATGGTGAAGCAATTAGATTCATCAGTCATGCATCTGTTAATCTGTTTATGTTCAAACTTTTAATGTACAGTAGATTGTTCCAAGAAAAATGACTTCCCTTGCATGCCGCTAGGTGTAGTCATTTGACTCCCAGTTGCGTGCACTAGAAGTGAAGTGTGCAGTGCCTATAATGGGGCTACCCTGGCGCAGAAAGAAGGTAGGCAGGGTGATGTTCTAGCCTATGTGGAAAGGAGTTACAACCTTCAGAAAGAAGAAGGACATGTCTAGAGGACCAGCTTATCTGGTTAGAAGGTGGTGTACAGAGGGTGTGAAGAGTGCCTGAAATTCTTTGATCCTCCCACAGATTTTATGACCATTAGAAAGGCAGTATTGATGGTCAAAAGCCTAAGAGTGCATGTGTGCAGAGGCTCAAAGGCTGCACACATCAAGAAGGTGAGAACAAGATTCAGATTTCACCGCAGCATGATGAATGGCCAGGGGGGAAACACATACTGTGAGCCTTTAAGAAATCTAGTCACAACAGGTGACTTAAATAAAAATGGTGGTTTCAGGAAACACAAAATGCCAAAATGGCTGAATGATAACCTTAAACTGTGCCCAGAGCAGAGGCTTGTTGGGCCAACAATTGAACAAACAGAAGAACCTTGAATAGAGAAAGTGCAGAAAGTGGATCGGAGTTTTGGGAGTCAAACCATGTCCCAAAGGCAAGGGTATATCAGATTGGTAGAGGGATGCCTGGCTGCCAAAGTAACATCACAGACTTCAGGAGAAAGGTTAAAAGCTGTCAACTGTCACTGCTCACTCTCCAAGCATGAAGGTGAAGGATGCACAGGTTTGGTTACAGAACCCTCCCCTGTTGCTGCAACTGAAGATCCTTTGAAGAGGCAGCCTGATGGAAGGGCCTATAGTCATGCTCAACAGCTTAGGATTCCAGACTCTCCATGTCCAGCCCAGAGGCATAACTTGGGCCCAGTCATTCTGGATCTTTGTGAGAACTCTGGGCAGGGCTAGTATAGGCAGAAAGAGGTACAGGAGGAAAGAGCTCCACTCGAGATGAAAAGTATTGCCAAGCGAGTCTCGCCTTAGAAACTCCCATGTGCAAAACTGCTGACAGAACTAACTAAGGCTCTCCCCACTGCTAAAAGAGTCCTTGCACCACCCCCGGATGAAGATGTAATTTGTGATCCAGTAGACATCTTTGGCTTAGTTTGTCCGCCCTTTCGTTCAAAAAGCCTGCCATGTGTTGAACCATAAGGAAAATATCCTGGTGTTCCAGCCATGTCCAGGGACGCAGCGCCTCTTTGCAAAGGGTCTGCAACCCCGCCCCACCCTGTTTGTTGCACTACCACATGGTGGTCGTGCTGTCTGTGAAAACCTGCACCAGCCTTGCCCTGATCAAAGGAATCAAGGCTTTCAATACCAAGCAAATCACCAAAACTCCAACAGGTTGATGTGGAGCTCAGACTCTATCGGAGACCAGAGTCCTCTTTTCTCAAACTCTTCTAGACAGCCTTCCTATCCCAGAAGGTGATGCATCTGTCCCCACAGTCAGCTCTGGTTGGGAAAGGGAGAGGGATCAGCCACTGGTCTAATTGCAGATCTGAACCACGTTAGAGAGATTCCTTTGATGCTGCGCCCACTGGGACTTCAGATACCACTTCAGAGCCTGCATATGTCAATGGGCATGAGTAGTAAGCAGGATGCAGAAGATCATGACGCCCAACAACCACAGGGTCAGTCTCAAGAAATCCAGGCTAGAGGATGAAACATCTGTATCATAGCCAGAACATCCTGGACTTTCATCTCAGGAGGATAGGACTGAAACTGCACTGTATCCAGAACAGTTCAGATGAAAGGTAGCATCTGAGAGGGAGTTGGTGTGGCTTTGGCACATTGATAGTGAACTCCAGCAAGTGCTGAAGGTTAGTCATAGTCTGGTGGTGGAAAACAAATGCCTGGCACAAGACCCCCCCTTCAACAGCTATTTGTCAAGGTAGAGGAATAATGTCATCACTTTTGTAAACACCCAAGATGCGCTAGTAAGGCTGAAGGGGAGCGCGGCAAACTGAAAATACTCGTGGCCCACCATGAACCACAGGTAATGTTTGTAGGCAGGCAGGATGGGGGTGTGGAAATATGCTTCCTTCAAGTCCAGTGCTACCATCCAGTCTCCTGGGCCCAAGGCTGACTTGCGCAAGCTTGAGCATCTTGAATTTCTGCTTTTTTCAGGAAGCGTTAGAAACAAGCAGGTCTAGGATAAGACAAAGGCTTCTTTCCTTCTTGAGCACCAGAATGTAGCAGGAATAGCAACCACAAACTATTTTTGATGCTGGCAGCATCTCCATGGTTCCCTTGGCCAAGAGTGCCAGCACTTTCTGACAGAGCAAGGGCGAGTGGCTCTCCACCAGCCTATCCTATGTGGGTGACATGTATGGAGAGATAGTCACAAAGAGGAGGAAGTAGCCTCTTTTGATGCTCTGCAAAACCCAACAGTCAGATGTTACTGACCTCCAGTGGTCCACGTAATGGCATTTCCTGCCCTCCCCGGATGCTCATGATGGTCTGAGTGTTAACTAAAGGGGTTTGGAGGCTTTAGCTGCTGGGCGGTGGTGGACTGATCCAACCTCTGGCTACTTGACCCACATGGTTAATGGGGCCCAAATCCTCTGCCACAAAAAGGCTGGGAAGGGTGCTGGCTGTAGTGCCTGGGAGGATATTGACATGGTTAGAGACCCTCTTCTGAGGCCACAAAAGAGGCAGAAAGTGGACTGGGGGTGACGAGGGCCCATAGAGAAACCCAAGGACCAGGCCATAGCTCTGCTGTCTTCATAGCACTCCAGTGCAGCGTTTGCCTTCTCTCCAAAAAGACAAGATCCAAAGGGCATGTCCATAAGCGAGGCTTGTACATCCTCTAGAAAAACAGTTTGCAGTCAGGCTTGGTGCAGCAGGGCCTCCGGACATAAAATTTCTCTACCCAGCAAGTCTCTTATGTCCAGTCCACATCATATGGTGATTTTGCTGCATCTCTCCCATCAGCAATAGCTTGGCTCGAGTATGGCTCAAGTTTCCTCTGAGACCATAAGCAATACTTGTGTATCTGAATCCCAAATCATATGGGAATATTGTCTCAATTGGCATGTGGTATTCACAGACTGCAGTGCAAGGCTGGCGGAAGAGAATTTTGCCTCTTGAATTTTGAATTGAATTGAATTTTGCCTCTTGCCTCTTGAATTCTCCTTCCCGTTGAGTGGTAGGGAAAGTGCTGGGTTTGATCCTAAATGTGGAGGCTTGGACCACCAAGCTTCCTGGGGAGGGGTTCTAGGTAAATATACTGAGGTTCCCAGGATTGTGGTGCAGGTTGTAGGCAATTGTTCTAAGCACAGAAACCCCTGTACAAGGCTTGGACTAGGCACAAGTGGGACGTTGGTAAGAGCTTCAATAAAGGGGAGTAAATGTTTGTAGCTGAAGCATCTATGTCAAGTTGTTCGTCTTGACTGCCACAGAAGGGAGCTGAAGGTCCAAGCCCTCAGCCGCCACCCTACTCATCAGAATAGCAAAAGAGTCTCCCTCCTCCATAGCCACAGTAGAAGGAGAGACATAGCCAGTGTCAGGCAAGATGTCTTGCCTACTGGCCTCTGTCAGTTCCTCATACCAGTTCTCCTCATTCTCAACTAAAGGATGCTGGTATCCCTGAGAGTCCTCAGACCCCTCCCATTTGTCCCCCTCTCTAGGCCTGTCAAAAGTAAAAGGCACTAGCTGCGATCTGGAGAGCATGGTACCAGTTTTTGCCATGCTGGAGTCAGGAACGACTATGTGGATAGCCCTGCCATAGGGCCTCAGCAGCACTTGGGACATTGGCACAGAAGCAGGTGCTGAGAAAGGTCTGTCTTGCTGCTGATCCAGCTCTGGATCCAACAAGATATCCATGGGACCCGGCTGGCATGAGGACGAACCAGCTGGTGCCCCCTTCTGAACCCATAGGCCCCCAAAGGAGCTCCAGAGGGGCCAGGCTGCCCAAAGATTTAGTGCATGGTCTCATAAAATTCTACAAGCTGGGTGGAAGGGGCTCCAGCTCCGAGAAAGTCAGGGAAGAGCAGAGCGGACCCTGGCTCAGGCTCTGTTGAAGCATGAGGCCTAGAATATCAACACTCTCGCACCTCGTCTAGTAACTTAGATGGGCATGGCGAGGTCAAAGCACTCTTTCACTTTTTTTATTTTTATGCTAGTGGGACTTACCCTATGTGCAACAATGATCACTGCACCTTCGGATGCATGGTGTGACAGTCCTCTCAGGTCTTGCTACTGATCGTCCTGCTCCAGTCACCAGAAGCACACCAATTGGGAGTCTGTCACTGACATCTGACTGAAAGGCACCACATAGTTTGAAACCAGCCACTTTCTTAGGTGACATCCTCACACCAGGAGAGAAAATCTCTCATAAAGAGGCAACAAAAAGCCATAAAAAGCCTGTCAAAAAATGACTGAGGGTGGCTCTGACCACATCAGAGCTGGCATGGAAAGGAAAGAACTGACATAACCATGCTGGAGTGGTGCCTAGATAGGTTCCGCACACATCACTTTAGGCCTGGACCCTGACGCAGAACTCAATGAGACCACCTACCTGTGTGCAGGAGTACTTCTAAAACACAATATGGCTTTGAGACAGGAGCGGGTAAACAAGGAGCCAAGTTTTAATCTGTATTTGATAACTTCTAATTACAAATTGTTCAACTTAGCCTTCATGGACCCAAGGGTGACATTTTACTGTTAGTAGTGTAAAGTTGTGGTTCAAAATGGATGACATAAAAGTGCACTTATAACATTTCTATAATGTATGCCTAAAATATGAATGCTTAAGTTGGGCATGGACCTAGTGGAAAATGCACAACTACCTTTTGTTCAAAAAAAAGATTTTCAAGCTTGTTTTCTGAGCAATTTTCTTTCTACCCTATACACCGATCATCTTGACAACATCAGGAGGGCTGGAGGACAATCTACATCTAGAATCAGTGGAAAACCTATTCATATATTACTTTATGTGAACAATGAAGTCCTTTTGGGTAGAACTGCTAATGGATTACAACATGAATTTAAGTATACATTTTATTAAGTCACATGCCCTTGATCCCAAGAACATCAAACTAAATGTGTGAATGTTGTGGGCCCGCCATTAAATGCTGTTAAGGCTTTTCAATATCTGGTCATTGCTTGTGACGTGTGCTTGAACTGGAATCCCTCGACCCAGAAAGAGGAACTCAGTTTTGCTTCTCTGATACAGCAAGAACCTCTGAGTTAGTTGGTTATGATCTATAAAACTAGGCACATAATTTGTTCAGACTATGGCGTAGGACCTGGGGCTATATTGAAACAGATTCTATTCAGTGGTAGAACATACTTCTGTGATGCCCGGAATGAATGGGTTACATAGACCATTAAAGTAGAATCTTTGATTCTGTGAATATCAGTCTGGCATAACCCCATAGCCATTTTGATAAAGGGATTTTGGAGGTATGACATTGGATTCCTTGGCACAGACATATTACAGAATGGTTAGATCATTCTAACATCCTCAATAGCATATTAAAAAAAAAAAAAGTAAAATGGTGACTGGGACATACCCAAATAGGAGATGTGTGAACTGGAATGAGGTAGCGTTAACTCAGAGTGGACATAACTCTGAAAAAACGCAACTGATTATATTTAAGCTTTGTAATATTGTTAGATTTCACTGAGGTGTATTCCCTTTTAAGGTATCTGAATATTTCTGACAACCTATTTTGCCAAACCTCTTAACACTTTTTTTCTTCCGTAATTTCTGCTGTTTCTGGTGTAAGCAAAGCCATTTTAGGATATGCCATCCTGCATGTTTATCTCTTTGTCTACTTTACTCACCTTTGATTTGCTTTGTGGGAAGGGATTTTTGTTCAATAGCAACAGTTGATTAATAAAAATTACAGCTGTGTATTTATGTTGGATAGTTGATAGTATTTTCTTTTAGAGAGAAGTTCAATTAGTTCCATAATTTAATTATTAATCAACTATTTGTTTACTTTGCAATTAATTATTTCATATTTTCAGGATTTGAGGTGATGTTAATTTTATTTTCTTGCTGGCATTTTCTTTTGTGCAAATCAAGGGCGATTGTGGTATGCATTCATTCATCTTGTAAGCTTAGGGCTGACCATAGGTAGAATCACAGGCCCCGGGGAGAGCTCCAGAGACACACACAATTCCAAGTAAGGTGAGACCTCCCCATAGCCCAACTATATGAAGTCTCCAAGAACCAATTATAAGGCCCACAATCTGCCAGACTTAACCAAACGAGTGACACAGACATAAAGTATATTAAGAGGAATGGTGAATGGAGAGCATTACTTTAAAATGTACGCTATTTCTTATACTTGTGACACTTCCTGGAAAGCATTGTGTGGGTTGCTATTAATTTTGGCACTGTTTGATGAAACTTTACAAAACCCTCCAAAGTTAATCAACCTCAACTTCCTCCGGGAAGGTTTTGGGGTAATCCATCAAAGGGGGGGTGGGGGGGGTGAGAAAAGGGAGGAGTGGCCTCCAAACACCTTTTACCTATGCAATTAGTAAAAATGAACAGCGATACTGCAAACACAGTAGAATAGAGAATGGAATTTACACCAAATTTGGATATAAGCTAGGTCTTGGTCCAGAAAATGTGGTTTAAATCCGCTCATTAGTTTGATAAATTAAGGGTCAAGATATTTCTATATTTCACATCGCAGAGGATTGGTGAAGCTGATAGATCTAACAATGTGATTGACTGATAGTGCTGTGCATTTTAAGACTCTGGGACTCAGGGGGTCATTACAACCTCGGCGGTCTTTTAACAAGACCGCCGAGGGACCGCCGTGCGGAAGACCGCCTGTATTGGCGGTTTGCCGCTCAGCGTATTATGACTGTTGGCTGCTCTCCGTCCTTTTTACGACGGAGAGCCGCCAACAGCCATACTGGCGGGCGGCGGGGAAGTGGAGGTTGCTCCACCTCCACCGCCACGCCAACAGAACACCACCAAGCGAATCACGTCCTGTGATTCGGCGCGGCGGTGTTATGTTGGCGGTGTGGTGTCGGCGGTGCAGCCCCCATGGCTCCCGTCCCCTCCCGGAGGATCGACGGACAAGGTAAGTCGATCGTCCGTTAGGGGAGGGGGGTGGGGGGTGTTGTGTGGGTGCATGGGGGTGTGCCTCTGTGTATGTAGAGGGTGGGTGTGAGTGCGTGTATGCTTGCGGGTGTGGTGCGTGTGTTGGGAATGAGTGCGTGTATGTCTGTATATGGGTGTGCGTGTCTGACCGAGTGTGTGGATGTAGACATGTATGTTGGTGTGTGTGCGTGATTGTGTGTTGGTGGTGCCTGCGTGCGTGTTGTGTGTGTGTGAGTTATGTGTTGTTGGGGTCGGGGTGGGGAGGGGGGCCCTGCCACCTTTGGGGGGTGGCAGGGGTGGGGGGGGGTGTAGGGGAGGGAGTCGGGTGGGGGTGGGGGGTGGGAGAGACCCCTATCAGTGCCAGGGAAGGAATTCCCTGGCACTGATAGGGCTTACCGGCATGGATTTCATGGTGGTTCCTACCGCTGGAAATCCACGGCGGTAAGCCGGGTCGAAATACCGGCGGCGGTATTGTGATGGCCGCCGGGCTGGAGACCCAGGTCTCCAGCCCAGCGGGCGGAACGGTGAAGCGGCGGATGACCATGGCGGTAACCGCCATGGTCATAATACGGAAAAAAAGACCGCCAGCCTGTTGGCGGTCTTACTGCCGCTTTAACACCGTCCGCCAGGGTTGTAATGACCCCCTCAGTCTCCTGTCCTTAAAAACAGATTGAAAATACTTAAGGGAGACGGGCAGGGACACTATGCCCACCTAGGCCTGGTAATAGTGTCCCTGAGGAACCCATCTGAGCCAAAAATGTATTTTAAAAATTGCAAATTCGTGGTTGATCCACAATAAAATTTAAAAGAATAAAAACAGGTAGCCTCCCACCCTTGTGAAAAAATGCCCTCTTTGTGTGGGCCCAGGGGACAGCACATTTTTTATGTAGCCACCCTCCCCAAGTCTTTAGTAGGCTGATTATGTTTGGAGGGTGGCATCCGTCCTCCTCCCTGAGCCATTGAAAGGCCCTGGGAGCAACTCATTGTAAAAGACCGTGGACGCCCCAGTCCTGTCTGGAACACCCATCATCAATGCAGCCCATGGGGGCACGGGGAAGAACTAAGGCGTGGGTCAGGCAGCACATATCATGGTGGGGCATGGAGCCAGTACAGTAGTTAGCTTCTACCAGGTGGGAGCAGCTTTTGTCTATTCCGGCCAAGTGGGAGAAAAAATGTGTTTCCTGCATGCAAGAGCTTGAGCAGGGAGTTGAGGGTCTTCCTGGCAGCACTCTTGCAGATTTGGAAATACAGTGTGCCAGGGGATGGGTCCAGAGGACAATGCTGTCATCAGGTCCCAGGGGATGAGGCTCTCAGTGGTCCTTACCAGGTCCGCATCCCAAAAAAATGCATCAGCCTACGGAGGTGGGATCCCTGGGTTCCTTTTGAGGCTTTATGGGGGTGGAGCATTATTGATGACAACACTGAATGGAGGGGACAGGAGTTTTAGTTAATTTAGGGCACAAGTTATACTTACTTGAGATAACTAACAGGTGACATATATACATATGCATGTGTGTATGTATGCATAATATTTGATCATTTGCAAAACATTTTGAGAGATTAAAAACTGTACAAATAATAGACTCTGTGCTGTGAAGTTGGTGTAATTTTGCAATGCAATAGGTAATGCCCGGCCAAAACGTAAGCTTTAAACTCATTCTATAGTTGGTGGAATGAATACGAATTATACCCAGCAAAGTAATGCAGGCATAAATATAAGCGGAGGCACTACTTATATTTACATCTGTGCGTGCTAAAAAAAACATAGAAATTCACTGAAAAAAAACAAAGATTACAGGCACGTTACAGTTAGGTTCTGAATTTCCTCGCACAAAACCATAGAAATTCAGCAGTTATAGTTTTCGTTAACTCAAGTAACTATCACTCGCTCCCTAAGGTAACTCCAACTTGCGACTTCACCATACACTGCTAATTGCTTCACATATTACATCATCAATGACAAAGTCGATGGCATCATTGATATTATTACTGCAACATTTGCAAGAAAAGTATTGCTTAGAAAACTGTGCATGGTAGGGTACGAATTATAGTTACCTTAGGGCGCGAGTTATACTTACATGAGTTAATCATAACTATAGCTGCTGAATTTCTATGCTTTTGTGTGAGGAAATTCAGAACCTAAGTATAACGCCCCTGTAACCTTTGTTTTATTCAGTGAATATCTATATATATGCATTACTTTGACTTTGCTTGGTATACTTCTTATCCATTCCACCAACTATAGAATGAGTTTAAAGCTTACGTTTTGGCAGGGGCTGGCCTTTTGCCTTGCAAAATTGCACCAACTTTACAGCACAGATTGCACGGTTTTTAATCTCTCGAAATGTTTTGTAAATGATCAAGTGAAACGGACACCTTGCTGTGATTTACAGATTTGAAGATGCTCACACCATCCTTCACCACTGTGATGTCTCCTAAAATTATCCATCAATGATATACCGCATATGGCTTTGTTTCTCTAGAAACCAGCTTTCATCTTTGTAAGTGGCAACCACTGTGAATCAGCATATCAGACAATTTTTTCTGTTCTGTTCTGAAATCAAAGATCGTCTGCCCACCTACCTTCTTTCTTTTAGGCTACATTTAAATTGTTGTTTAGGCTACAGTGCTTCACGGAAAGGATTTGAAAATAAAAAAATCCAGGGCACATAGTACGAATGTTAAATGAATGCAATATAACAATAGGCTTGATTCTAAGAATTGATTATTGGCATGTGCAAATTACCATATTAAAAACATGGGCGTATGGAACCCCAGATTCAATAAAGTTGTTTACATGTGTAGAGCTATTGTTGTACACAAGGAGGCCAACGGCTACGCCTTCATACAATGATGATCTAAACAGGGTTCAGGAATACAGTAGACCATCAGGCAGGGACCAAAAGTTCAGAAACCAGGAAAGCAAACCAGAAACATTGGGACCACCTTTGAAGTAGAACATAGTTTGATCTTTCTTTAAATATTCCACAGGGCCACCAGTTTTTAGCCTGAACTGGGGGGTGGGGGTTGGGGGAAAATGGCTCTTCCAGGTTAGTTGTACTGTCCTGCAGCACTAATAGAAATTTGATGGGTGAATTAGTAGTTGTCAAAAACTGGAAATTAAAACTGCTTGGCTACTAGTGTTAGAATCAAAATCTGCTTTTTAGGGGTGAGAGCAGAGTTACCATGGGAGAGTGGAAAGGGACCATGAAGAGGAGACTGAATGAAAGGTAACTGGTTGAAAAATAAACTAAAGCTGTTTTAGGAAGGACAGCAAGTCAGAGAAAAGCTAGTCAAAACTTTCACCACATTGTCCTGTTTTTCCTTAAACTGTAATTCCCTAATAAAAAAAAATGTGGTTGTTCTCTGGAAGGAAATTCTAAAATGGTGTTAGGATGCCTTGTTATATTAACTTCAAAAAGCAAAGGACCCTCGCTTTCAAGAAAAGTACGTTTGGCCAGCCGTCTGAGTCCTTAGGTTTCTCCAACCTGGGTGTGCTACAGAGTTGGGCTGAAGAAACTGCACAGACCCCGGGCTGTACCTGAGTAGCAATCTGAGCCACTCAGACCAATCCTGGCACTGCTTTCATGCTAGGTTTGGTGAAGAGACTGTGCTGATGTCCCAGCTAATGCTGGGACACCACAAGAAGAGGAGCAATGAGCAAGGCTGCAGAAGTCAGCAGGAGCGACGGGAAAGGTAAGTTTTCTACTTTTTCATTTTTTTAATTGTTTTCCCCTGTCTCTGTCATCCCTCCACCCCCCTTGACATTTGCTGCACCTGCAGCTGGAAATGGGCCAACCAATTCCTTCTTGTGCTGTCCAGGCATCAACTCGCCAAGCGATTTGGCTCTAACTGTCGCATGTGGAGAGCCACCAGACAGGCTAGGCTGTGAGCCATGACCTCATATAAATACTGCCAGTTTGCCTTTAAGTGCCTTTCGGAGCCTGTGAGTGGGATAGTGCAAACCCCTGTTCACAACTTTGACTTCCTGCAGCCTTTCAGGAACATGTGGAATCTGGCCCTTTTAAAGACGGTAGATTCAGTTCAGTTTAAATGCCTAAATTGCTCTCCTATTTCTTTCCATGCTCATAAAGTGTATTTTTTTACACAGCTCAGTAGCACTTACAGCTACATTAGTAACTTGTAGCTGTTTGTGTTTTAATTTCCATCCACTCCTCAACTGTGTCTC
Source organism: Pleurodeles waltl (assembly GCF_031143425.1). Taxonomy (NCBI): domain Eukaryota; kingdom Metazoa; phylum Chordata; class Amphibia; order Caudata; family Salamandridae; genus Pleurodeles; species Pleurodeles waltl. The sequence continues at coordinate 480,824,158 of NC_090451.1, forward strand.
CAGGTTGATATCAGCCTCTAGCATTATAGCATTGTGAAAAAGCAAATATTAGTTCAGCTGCCTGGTAGCCCACCTTAATTAATAATGTCACTGTCCTTGTGAGGTCCAGTTAAGATTTCAGTAATTTGAACCTGAGCTCAAGCCCTGGTAGCTATGTCTCAGAGCAGACAGGCTTAGTGTAAGAAAATGTGTTATGCATTTATGAGTATCAGAACAGTTAAAACGCTGAGAACAATAGACAAATATCACACCAATTTATTAAAAATAGAGAACATTTTAATAAACAAAATGACACCAAAACAACATGAATCCAATAAAAGGAACCAGAGATATAAATTGTTTTTTAGTTTTCATTTAAAAAAGCACCAAAAAGTGTGGCGTGCCACTGCGGGCAACTGATCACCCCTAGACTTGGTTAAAGACAATAGTTAAGACCAACCACAATGGATATGTGGGAGGAGAAAGGGACCAGACTCTAGATCATAGATGAGTCCTCAGCGGGCTAACCTGCAGGTTGGATCAGAAGTGAAGTTCGATAACAGCAGATTGACTAATGCAGTAAAACTCAGAATGGACGAAGTTCAAAGTCTGTGCCCAGGAAGGCTTTGAGGTTTGCCCTGGTAAAACCCTCTACATTCAGACTTAAAAACTTTTCTGGAAGTTGGATTTACTTCAGCGAGGTAAACTATTAAGTTGATGATAACTGGTGATTCGATGGCCTCGGATTTGGCAGTGACCCCACTCTCAGTCAGTTCTCCATGCACAAAGTTAGTAAAAAATTTCTAAGTCCCTGCTTTTCCACCTTGGGCAGGAGGAGTACACTCCAACACCAGCCAAAGGTTTTATGATCTCAAGAAAAGCACTTTGGGGAGGTTGGGTCAGGACTCACTCCAGTAGAAGCTACCAGCAAGACTGAGGGCAGGCCCAGCTGAACTGGTCAGCAGGGCTCTGTCAGGAAAGTGGTCATTTCCAGCTTTTTTGTACCTCTAGCTTCTTAAGTGGTCAGCCAACTGGCTCCTAAAGTCTACTTCTTTGTTCTGGGTAAGAAGTGGGAGAAGGTCCGGTGCTTAGGGTTCTCCTCACATGTTACAACAGCAGATTTGGTCCTCCTCCTGTCTTCCACAGGTCCAGCAGTGTTCTGAAGAAAGTTCCCATGGGTGCCATCATTTATGTCTGCAGCAGTCTGTGGGTGGAGAAAACTCCAAACCCCTCCCAGGTTAATAGGGAAAAAAGTTCACAGAGGTCACACTACCCACTTTTGCAGAAATCCTGTGTACCCCACTGCTAACAATCAGACAGTGCCCCTATAAACTAATACCAAGATGTCAGAAGGTTACTTCTCTTGTGCAAAGCTCATATGCCCACCATAAAGGTGTGGCCAGGTAAATAAGCAAACCCTCCCATTTGGTCACTCAAGACCGGTTCTGGGGGCAGCTCCTCTCTCACTGAGATTGGTACCAGGCACATATATGAACTACATCTCCCTGTGACAGGACAGGCCCCTTTAAGTATAAGTAAATTCCTGCACAATGCCCAGATAGTCGTCCTGCTTGAGGAACAGGGCACCATCTCACCCCAAACCTTGTGTCCCAGGTCTGGGAGCTATTCAGCTCTTGGGTGACAGTTGTATTCTTATGCAAATGGGCTTATGTTGGCTTTAGGTAAGTAAAATGTGACTTTTTAAAAGTACATTTTGAAAAATATTTGTTACTAATCTGACTTTACAAATGAAGTAAATTTAAAATAAATATTAGCGAAAGTCCACAAAGTGACTTTATCTGTTTCGTAGGAGGAGATAACATTATTTAATTTTAACATTACCACCAAATGCTTTCCTTTGAAACAGCTAACCTCAGGTCTTTTGAATGTAAGGGCAATTTACTTTAAGCTTCACATGGCCAACTTTTAAATACCATGCACCCTGTTTAACGGGCACAGAAGAGTAACTTAGGGGTGGGTTGCTAATATTTAAAAGGAGAGTTTAAGTCTTGCAAAAGTGGCTATTTAAGAAGATCTAGTTTAAAGACTAAACCGACTGGTGAAAGGCATACAGTCATGTTTTTCATTGTCACTTTAGTGGTGGCACAATATGTGCTGCAGTCCACTAGTAACATTAAACTTAAGGGTCCTGGGCACACTTAGGGCCAGATGTAGCAAAAATAAAAATTGCGACTCGCATTTTGCGAGTTGATGCGACTCGCAAAATGCGAGTCGCAATTTGGAATGCCAGAAAAAAAAACGAATCGATTTTGCGACTCGCAGCCGGACTCGCAACGCTGTGTGCGAGTCCGCAGATTGCGAGGTCGCTGTTTGCGAGTGTGCAAAAAACGAACTCGCAATTAGCGAGTAGGTGTCGCAAATTGCGAGTACCTTCAAAATTGCTAACAGGTGCTGCAGAACACTCCAGAAAGCACACCAGAACACTCTGGAAACACTTCCTGGCACATGATGATGACATCACAGCCAGGAAGTTTACAAATACACCTGGGAGGAGGGAGGACCACACCCTTTTATAACTGCCAGTCTTCCCACTGAACAAGCAGCAGCAGCCATGGAGGGAACCCCACGAAGAAGAAAACTCAAATTTTCTGAGAGGGAGCTGGAGGTGCTGACAGAGGAATGCTGTCAGCACCATGATGAGCTTTTTGGGAGAGCAGCCCTCACTGTTCCTGAGGCCACCAAAAAGAAACTCTGGCAGGACATTCAAGAAAAAATTAATTCCCTGGGTGTGAGCCACAGGACATTAAGAAGAGGTGGTATGACCTCCGCTCCCGGACCAAGGAGAGGGTGGCAGAAAGGCTCCGGGAGATGAGAGGCACTGGAGGGGGACCATCATCTGTGCCACCACCCACACCCCTGGAAGAAAGGGTGGAGGAAACATTGGAGCAGGAGGCAGTGTTTGGATTTGGGGACCTGGACACCTCAGAGCCCAGTACATCAACCGGTGAGTACCATGTGATAAGCCTGTACCCCTATCAATGTCATACCCCACCCACCATGTACACAGGTGCATGCACAACCAAATTAGCTCTATTTCAGGGTAGAAAAAGCCAGAATGATGCATTATGGGAAATGTAGTCAAATATGCAGTTCATAGGCAAATGTTTATTAGGAATTGTGCAATAGATACTAGACACTGACAGTGTGTTCCCCATGTCCCACAGGTCTCCAGCAAGACACCCCCAACACCCCAAGCACCCAGGCCCAGGAGGACACCCCAGGACCCTCCAGCACCCCCACCTGCACAGTCAGCAGCATTCCTGCATTAGTAACGCCTGCTGCAACAATCACGCCAGAAGCTGCCCCAGCAACAGCCAGGCAGGATACAGGTGTGAGCACAGGGCAGCCACCGCTGTGCAGGCGTCGCAGGGCAAGACCATCTGGATCCGGGATACTTCCTCCAACCAGCAGTGAGGCACATCTGCTGCGGGGTCAGCGCCTTCAGAACAGAATATTGGGCAGGATTAGTGGTGTGCTGCACCGCTTTGTTAGACACAACCATGCAAGCATGCAGCACCTCAACAGACGCATGGACATGATGTGCCAGAACACTGGGGACATTGCCCTTGCCATTAGGGAACTGGCGGGTGGACTGCTGGGCCAGGCAGAGGCTGGGCGGCGCAGAGATCGCCAGATAATGCTACGACTGGACAGGATGGCCACATCGATCGGCAGGCTAGCCATTAATACAACAGGCCTGTCGAGGAGGACAGTTGGCCTGCAAATAGAGATGGGCCATTTTGCAGGGGATGTTGCCAGGGGCCTGGAACGGCTCACCCACATAATTGAACTTATGGAGACACGGGAAATGTCAAGGGCCACCGGGGAAACACCCCAAGACAGTGAGGAGGGCTCAACAGTGAGCAGTGTATCTGCCACTGACAGCAGGGTGCTGAGGAGTGGTAGGCACAGCACCACGGACGCAGCAGGGACCAGCCAGGCTGGCAGGTGGGGCAGGAGAACATAGATGACACCCAGGACCAATAAATGTGGCACATGGTGTTAATGTGCGACATGACTGGTTGGCATTTCCCTGCCCATGGACAATTTCTACTTGTATATAGTTTCTCAATTACAGTAATAAAACAGTTATTTTTGTTCCACTTAACAAATGGAGTTTTTGGTTAATAGGTGAGTATGGTGGGAGTTGACACGTACCGTCCAAAATATTCTGTTGCAATGTGTTCCCGTCTCAATCTGCCTTGATTAGCTAGACTCCTATCCCCATGATGGCGATGTGGTTGTTCTTGCTCTTCATCATCAGGATCTGGGTCTGCAGGGGTGAGAGGTAGCCCACGTCGGGTGGCTATGTTGTGGAGGATGGCGCATGCGACCACAATTTTGAATGCGGTAATGGGGGTGTATTGGAGGGCACCTCCACTGCGGTGGAGGCATCTGAATCTTGCCTTCAGGAGTCCGAAGGTGCGCTCTATCAGGTTCCTGGTCCTCTTATGCGCACTGTTGTATTGCCTCTCAGATTCAGTTCTGGGTGTCAAAAACGGAGTCATGATCCATGGCCTAAGAGCATATGCACTGTCACCTGTTGGGCACAAAAAGTACACTGTTAGGAAGTCCAGATAGTCGTGCACAGTGACCTGTGTGTATGTCTGCAAGTGTCTGTGGCTCTACCTAGGAGGTAACCGTCTCCGAATTCCCCATGTTCCAGGCGTTGATGTATCCCACTATGCCTAAAAATGTATGAGTCATGGGTACTGCCTGGAAACTTAGCTACGATGTCTGTGATGACATAATGGGCATCACAAACGACCTGTATGTTGAGTGAGTGGGTACACTTTCTGTTGCGGAAAATGTGTTCTAGATTAGCAGGGGGGCATATTTGAATGTGTGTCCCATCTACACACCCTATGACATGGGGAAAGTGGGCAATGCGGTAAAAGTCCAGCTTGGTGCTGTTGATTTCTGCCTCATTCCTTGGTAAGTATATGAAGTGAGACATGTGCGTGACTAAGGCATCTAGGAAGGCCCTGAGGAACCTTGACACTGCACTTTGGGATACCCCACCTGCCACATCAATGACCCCCTGATAGCTCCCTGAGGCCAAGAGGTGCAGTGAGCATAGTACTTGCACATGTGTAGGAATGGCGCAGCCACGCAGAGTCTGGTGTTCTAGCTGTGGTTTCAGTAAATCAATTAATTCTAGTATGGCTGCGCTGCTAAGGCGGTATTTGTCATAGATCTCCTCTTCAGTTTGCTGAAAAAGAGTCTGCCTGGTTCTATATATCTTCTCCTGTCTGTGGCCCCTCCTCCTCCTCTGCTGGGCTGCGTAGACTCTCCTCCTCACTGCTATCAGGTATATCTCCGCCATCTTGAGTAACCTAGATGGCTTCTGGGTCCCCTTTTATACTTTGGTAATGGTTACCACCTGCTCTGAGTTAGTGGTAAATGGGACATGCAAACTGGTTTTTTTGCGACTAGTCGCAATTTGCGAGTTGCAATTGCATAAGGTTTGCGACTCGCAAATTGCGACTTGCTATTTGCGGGTCCCAAAATGGGGTCGCAAGGGATGCGAATCGCAAACGGGTCCCATCGCTTTTTGCGAGTAGGAAATGGGCTTTTTGCATCCCATTTCCGATTTTGCACTGTCGCAAATTGCGATTCTGCCCGTTTGCGAGTCACAAACATTTGCTACATCTGGCCCTTAGTACCATATACTAGGGACTTGTAGGTACGATAAGTATGCCAATTAGGAGTACAATCAAATTCAACATGTTTTAAGGGTCAGAATGCAATGGTGACTGGTTAGCAGAGTCCCAGTGTGCAGAGTCAAGAAACCAGAAGCATCAGTCAAAATAAATAGAGGTGATTATGCCAAAGAGAGAGATTTTCTTACAGAAATCAAGAAACATTTCAGTGGGCCTGAAAAGTAAATTTTAACCACAAACTAATTACAATTATATTCCATGTGCCTGTCTCCCACATCTCCTCCACTATCACATCGTTAGCCACTGCATCCCAAGACAAAACAGAAGCAACTATCTGGTCACTCACATGACCAAATATGCTACCCATATACTGTCAACCAAATACAACATTCTGAAAACCATGGAATCCATCACTGTGTGGCATGCTGTCAAAAATGCCCTTCAGCACCTCAAAGAGATATGGAACTTTATGTAAATCCTACAATACAATAGAATGCTGCCAGTGAGCAAATGCCTCTTAAATGGCAGACTTGAGCTGCAAAGTCCTGCAGACTGACTCAAAATGTACTTTGTGTGATGGGCATTAGTTGGTATAAAGTTGAGGATTTGTAAAGTTACGTGTTGACAGGGTTTCGATGTACTTCAACTGCGAACATGAATGAAAGCAGGATGCATGTAATCTTGTGTAGTGGTACATTTTATACAGGATCTCTCAGTGAGCAATACAGCTCCATCAGTTGGTTACATCACCCACACATAATAAAGGACATCTACTTGACCACATCTTCATGAACATTCTCTGCATGACATGAAAAGACCCCCTTTCTGTCTGATGGTCAGATCACTTCATTATTCCCTTTTCCCTTCCAATAGTGGAGAAAAAGCTCCAGCAGCAGTACAGCGAAGGATTACTCTGCAATGATCTAAATTACACACACAAAGCTGGGAAATGCCTTACACAATTGAGTCACTGATTTACCCAGAGATTTCTCTGCATCATATACTGCATATGAGGACCGGGTAAATGTCCACCCAGTCACTGAGACTGCAACACCCATCCTTGATGCAAGACTTCGCATCGTAAGCCACCCAGAGACTGCATCCTTGATGATGCACAACCTCTCATCTCAGCCACGCAGCTTCCTTGGATCCACTGCTGCATGATGCATTCTTGACGTGGGATCTCACAAAGCTCCACAAACAGGATTTAAGGTACTTTTTTCAGTGGGTCTGATTTGAGCCCTGTATCTGTACTGTGCTCCATTGTGGCCGACCTAAACTTGTGACTTTGACCTGGCCCGGTGCAACCAGATAACTCCAGTTGCTGCTCTGTGCTTCTAAGCACATTTTCCATTAAAATCTCGAAAATTGGCTATCGTTGGTTCCACTGAATGGATTTTTTTCCATTTTTGGTTTCAAATAATCTATTACATTTTACTGCTTCTAATTAAGTGTGGTATTGTTCTTTTGTTGTGTTTTCACTTTTTATTGTTTGAATTGCTGCATAAATACTTTACACATTGCCTCCAAGTAAGCCATACTGCTTTTGTGCCAAGCTTCGAGAGAGTTAAGCACAGGTTAGTTTGGGGTTTGAATGTGACTTTACCGTGACAGGAACTGTGGTTGCTGCTTGAGTAGGGTTTTATCCTGCTCAACCAATAACCACATATCCTACAGTTTTCTTCTTAAAATGATCCCGGTTGGCATGGTACAATGTACTTCTATGTATAGGCCAATAAGCACAATTTCCAGTTATTATATCTACAATAGTAAGGGTTGGCATAATGGGACCAAGGGCCCAGGATTCAGAGAGGCTACCTGGAGACAGTATTATCTCCCTTGAAGCAGTAGGGGTACTTTGATTTCTCCCTAAAATATTCCCATCTATCAGGCTAACCTGCACTTTTTTGCAGCCTGCATACCATCACAGAGGTATCTCCTCTAACCTGCATTTAGCTTCATTTGCAGCTGAAGTATTTTGACAACTGTTCAATTTTTAGGGGAATTTAACCAATCAAGCACCATTTCTTGGAGCTGGTCACATCCATGATTTCTTGCAGGAACCTTAGATATGCCTTTACGTGGGGGTTCTTCTGCAGCCTCACTGCGAGGAAGATCCCCTGAATCGTATTAATTACCTTGGAATGACACTGGGGTATGTGCTCCCCTCGTTTGTGACCATTGACATACTTATAATAAGAAAGAGAAACAAACTGTCAGCAGGAAAAACAGCAGGAAACAGTGAAGACGGACTGTTCTATTTTGGGACAGGGAGAGGAGCCGCAACTGTTAAAGATCAACCAGCTGATGGAAGGAGCAGACAATAGGAAGATGCTGAGGACTGCTGTTCCAGGGGAGCTGATGATCATTATGTACTTGTTGAAAAACCTATTATTTGACCTTTTGTAAAAACATTGTTCATGTAACTATATAAGGGTCTGCCTGTGAACAGCCGTGTGCCACCAGCTGTTTACATGTGTGGAGACAGCTACTCTCCCTGCTGTGAGAGTAAACCTCCTTTTTGTCTTGCCAAGAGGAGTCCTGTTTTTATTTACTTTAGTTTCTTTACAACACTAGGTTTTAACAACTGAAAACTTACAGACAAATAGCACATGTACAATTAATTAGCAAATGGGCAAATGCAAGCCTAATTTCTGAGTTTGCACTTAGAGCAAATTTAGCACTAAGGCCAGGTGTAACATAGTACCATTTTGCCTTTTGTAAATAGCGAATTTTAAGAAATTGCTATTTGAGAAATGCTAAATGGTATGCATGAAAATAACGAATCCCTAATAGCGATTTCTTAAAATTCGCAATTGCTATTAGGGAATCGCTATTAGGGAATGGGACTCAATTTATCCCTAAGGGCCTGAAGGACCATAGGTGCAAATGGTCTTGCATTTCTTAATTTGTGAATTCCAGTTAGGAGTTTGCAACTTAGGTAATGCAAATCCAAGGGTGCTGGGGGTCTAATGCCCCCTTTGATGCACCCCCAAAAACAATTGTGGACATGTGAAGCGCATACATGCCCTAGGGGATATGTGTGCACTACATGGCACTTTTAAATATGCACTTTTAGTGCATTTTTAAAAATTGCACATGTTTACCACCAACTTGGAGTTGGTGGTAATTTCATTTCCTAAATGTCCAGTTCGCATTTAGGAAATGCATGATACATGTGCATAGGTAATCGCAAATAGGTATTCCGCATTTGCGATTTCCTATTTAGGGAATCGTAATTTGCGATTCGCAACATTGAGTCGCAATTTTAGGGAATCGTTATTTTAGCGATTTCTTAAAATTGCACTGTGAGTGCCTTTCATAAATCGTGAAAGGCTATCTTGCATTCGTAAATGGTGGAATTTTGAGATTTGCACCGTTTACAAATGCAAAATAGTTTGATACATCTGGCCCTGAGGCTGTAATCAGTACCCAATATTCCAGAGTCCTGAGGCTTAAAAAGAGGAGAACACGAAACAACTATCATGTATTAAGGCAAGCTGTACAGTGAATCAAATATTACTATTGATAGACAGAGGTGTTTAGTAAATATATTCGCTTCTTGAAGACCATTTCAAAATAAAGCAACTGAAGAGAAAGATTATGTTCTACACTGTTACACTGTCAATTGCAATTTGGACAGTTACTCCTTGGTGAATATCATATTCCATGGATAAAAGAGTGTTTACTCAAAATGAAGGCAAACTGATCAAAGATGTTTGCAGAAACTTCGTTTGGTGCATGCATGACTCATTCTATAGATACAATGTAAACGTGCTGTGCCCACATTACTGTTTGTTATTCATACTCTGCTGTTCCATTTTAATTTGATAGAGAGTATCTGAGACTGCGGCCTGTCTCTCTCTTGTACCAACATGCAGCAGATATGCTGAAGATTTACAGGAAGGTATTACTTAAATTATTAAATTAAGCAATGTTATCAGTACTCCCCATTCAGTAGAAATAGGAGTTCTGCTTCGCTGGGGCAGAATGTGCTCACCACGAGTGGCGTAACGAAACTTCAGGGGGCCCTCTGCAAAATACACGGAGGGGGCCCCACACTCTCCAGACCGAGTCAGCAGCTCTCAGGCCAGGAGGCCCACCACCAATACAAAGTGTCGGTGGGCCCGCCCCTGGAGCTCAGGTCTCCCGCACCGCAGGGTCCGCGGGACTATTGCTATGCTATTGCCAATCACACACTTCCCACTGATGAGGATCTTTTGCAGCCATAGCACACTTCTGACTTGAATAGATGCTAGGATGGATTGGACCACAATGCTCTTTTGTCCCTGCAAATGTGGAGGAAGATTGTGATCTCTGCAGTCACCTTCCCCACAGATTCTGGGAATGGCTGGGCCTACGGTACACTTCTTTCTCCACAGATGGTGGGGCAATCTACAGCCATAATACAGCGGCCCACACAGATGTAGGGATCGATGGTGGCTAAAAAGTACTTTTGCCCACACAGATGCTGAGACTGTGTCGAAGGGCCAAAGTCTTAGACAATGACACGGACTAGAGAGAGAGGAAAACAAGAAGAAACACTAGAAAGACGGGGAGACAAAGTAAGAGAAAGATATGGAAAGGTGGAGTGTCAGAGATAAACACTGAAAGACTCAACAAAACATAGCACAGGGAGAGACTCAACAAAACAGGGTAAAAATGAGGGTGAGTAACACAGGACGAGAGTGAAAGACAGGATGGAGAAAGGATGCAAGCAGAATAGGCAGAAAAAAACACAGAAAAGAGACAGAATGAGAAAGGAGGAGAGAGAAGTATGGAAAAGAGACAGAGTGACAGACCGCTATAAAAAGAGACAATAAAAAGACAGGAAGTAGAAAAGAAATGGAAAGACAGGTGAGAAAATGACAGAAAGACAATTGGAGAAAGATCGAATAAAGAAAAACTAGGGCTGGGGAGCAGAGCAGGGAGTGACTAAAGCATGGAGAGGCAGACAAAGGTTAGTGATTTTGATGGACCAAGCGAGTCAGAGAAAGAAAGAAAGACAGGGAAGTCGAAAAACAGGATCACAGGGGAGAGACAGTCAAATGCCAGCTTTGGCAGATTCCTCAATTCTGCATAATTGTTGGCCATGTAACCCAGGTAGACGAAACCATGTTTTGGCCAGTCACGCTTCACCTGGGAGCAGAAGGTGTGCAAGGAAAATTTGTAGGTTTGCTGTTCATAACTTACATATTCTGGGTCTGTGTTAGGGCTCAGGCCTGCTCATTCTCTGCTGCTCTAACACTGGCCACAACAATGGAGGAGTGCATGATTCACATAGCTGCCCCCCATTCTCAGCATAGGTCATATGATGCAGGCAAGTTGCAGTTGCTCACTAGACACTCATCACATATGGGGCATGACCACAACTGTTTAGAGGGCACCTGCTCAGCAATCACTGCTAGTTTGAACTAATTGCCCAACAAAAGTTGACTCAAGTGCTTTTGTTGGGGGACCTCCCATGTCTTCATTTGTTTAAAGCACCCTGGTCTTATTTCAATATCAGTCACTCGGTTTCTTTAACTCTGCATTAGTACCATTTGGATTGAACTCACCATGAGTTTGATCACATACCCAATCATTTGTGCACTGTCTCAAAAGTTCAAATATTCATTCATGAAGTTACCCATTAATTAATCCATGCGATCACTCATAAACACATTGACTTTCCCAGTGACTCATTCTTGCACTGGCCCACTAACATGCCTCGACAGTCCGTCTTTCCCACTGGACATTTCCTCAGTGGGCTGGAGCCATTGGAGGCCGTTGTTATGCGGCAAGGGGTTGCAGCTGGCAGCTCTGCCACATTCTCCAGCTTCCCTGGTAATTACAACATGAATGGGGGATGGGGGAACCAAGCTCCAGAAGAGAGGGTACAGACAGAGAAGAGAGAGGGACGGGTGAGAAGGAAAATAGGGGGCTGGTTTGAACATGTTTGTTAGTGCTGATTTTGGTTCACAGTTAGCCCTACCCAGTAACGCATTCATACTCAACACACAGCCATTCAGTAGTCAACAAAGAAGCAAAAAAAAGCCAGATCAATTTGCTTTTCCAGTGCTTGTATCTCTTATAAATGTGGAAGGTCTGGAGAAGAGTGGGTAGCAGTGGGCATTCCTGGCATCTCCTGTCGCAGAAAACATAAAGCTAATAATGGCAACGGAATACAGTACCATAACGCCACACCTCTGCAATAATGGTCTCATGCACAAAAGCATGCAAAATATGAGATGCTTTCCTTTTACTGAGTAGGCTGCCATGTTCCTAAGCCACAACCAAACTCTCTTTCATCTCATCCTACTTTGTGGTTAAAGGGGAATGATCAATAAAATGATGGCCGTGGGCTGGCAGGAGCCATACATGGCAGCCTCACAGGTGAGCGACAGGAAGTCTGCACTCGTGTGCAGCGTAGCATCCCAGCAACTACAGCTTCAGGGAGACTTGATGCTCTCCAGCTAGGACCGCTGCTGCCACAAACCTCATGTTTAGGTTGATCACCTGGATGGCGCCAGAGGCAGTGAGCGCCTGAAGCTCAGGGGAATAACTTTACATGTATTTCACTGCCCTCTATAAACCAGCCGGGAATCTAACAGTTTGAGGCTCTCAGTGGTCTTTGCCTCTGCTTAAGTTTCAAGGTCCTAGATTCACAAAGCTCTTTGTAAACCCAATTACAACAAAAGTGAGCAAATAGTACCATAAATGAAGAAAAAACATGTTGTTAATCCACTCCTGGAATTATTTGCAGCAGACAGTGACAGTAAGCACTCGCTGTACTCACTTGCAAAACCATTTAAATCTACTTATGGTAACTGCCTTCTTGGTTAATGTGTTCCTGTGGATTTGCATACTTTTAAGTACATATATACGAAGCACCATCTCTCCTTAGTGCATTCAATACATCTGTGTTTTTATCAACTTGACTGCTGCACTGGATGCTGGAGGGAATGAGGAACGTTGTGGTTCGTCTGAGATGTTTTTAACTCAAATACGATACATCTCTAACTTTATTGCTCCTCACCACATATTCAGCAGGCAGGTGCTGGGGTTAGGAAAATAGCTGTGGTTCCGATTTTGCAGGAGCCTAGTGGTTCACCCGACAAGCTCTGAGCTAGAATGTCCTGTAGAGTCTGTGATTAAGACCTGCCAGAAAGCAAAACCGACTTTTAGGTGCAGCACTGGTAGTACAATAGGAGGAGCGCCAGGAGGTTCCACTTTACTAGGTCCCTTTGTAGAACATTAAGCACAACAACTCCAACATTTTGCCTTCTCGCCCTTGTCTCATAACTCTCCAATGACTCTTCGTTTACAGAGGCAAACCTGGAGGGTAGGGATTCTATGGGAAGCCAACTGCAATACAATAACAATCTGAAATTGACAGGTTTATATTCTGAAATGCCAATATTTAATAGTTCAGGATCTTTTTCATCACGTTTCAGTCTGATCAGACTTGGTTTTAACTGGTTTACTCTTTCCACAGCTGACCCGAAACCCTCAGTGAAGATAGTTTTAAAAAACATCACCTATTGTCCTTTCTGCACGAAGTTGAAAACGTTTTAAAAACAATAGGTGAACAATCCAGAAAATACCAGAGAACCTCCTGTTGACCTAGTTGCGCACATCTTTTCTGGGATGGTGATAGGACAATTATATCCACGGTCTGCTTACAGTGTTTTCCTATTTGTACACTATAATTCGGCTACTGGAGCACAATCATTAAAGTTGTGGGTCTCCTTTCAGTCAATAAAGTAAGGATCTCTCGATTGTGCGTCGTGCTGAGGAGTCTATTACCCAGTGCTTAATTTGTGCTTGTTGTTTCCGGTGCTGAGCATCGGTACTTATTTGTGAGGGCCGGGGCTTATTCTTCTGCCTCAAACATTTGCTGCGAGCAAATTACACATATGGGAAAGACGGAAGAAGAAAAACTAAAAAGCGCCATGAAGGGAGAAAGTTGCAGGATGAGCTGAAGGGGCAGGGGTGGCCGTAAATGGATTGAAGAGGCCCGAGATGGCTTCAGGATTACGGCGCCCATTCAGTGCTGGCAGATTTAATTACAGCAGTCTCGTGTTTAAGAGAAGGGCTTTGAGCACCGGCACCTCTTTATTTACAAATTAAGCACTGCTATTATCTATCACCTAGTAAAAGCTCCATTCAGTTGTGCATGATAGTATTGTAGAAGTTAGGGGTTTTAGCCCATTGTTTAAGGGAAGCAAAGGGGAACTGCAACTAACTGATGATAGCTGGTTGGTTATGCATAAAAGTGAACCTGGACCTAGCTCTTTGGATGAGGTGTGCATAAAGTCCAATGCAAGAAGGCATTTCTTAAGTCATCAAAGGTGAGCGGAAAAGGAAAGCATTAGGGCAGCGGAGGGCAATCACTGGAGGCTTCAACACATTTGAGAACAAGCACTGGAAAAGTCAGCACACCTGCTTTTAATGTGCTAATGCATACATAGAAAGAACATTACAATGTGACCTGGGCGGGCATGACTAGGAGAATACAGAAGATTATAGTTGTAAAGTAGTCCCTCCAGCAAGCATGTGATTGGAGATGGAAGGATACATCTCAAAAGCCAACACCATTAGGTTAGAGATGAATACTCCATTATGCTGCGCCAAGTTGGGATTTATAAAGACATGCACAAAGACAAAACAAGCACAATATCACTTCAGGGTTCTGAATGACAAATACACAACGTGAGTTTCTCATTTGCATTTTGATGTAACTCAGAACGTCTCGGTGAAAACCATCCTACTTATTCACTGTTACCCATCTTTAATTCTGGATGTTGGGTATGGCTTCCAAGAGAAGGCTCTTCTCACAGCAGCAGATTCAAAATATTACTATTTTTGATGACATATGAGCAATAAAACTAGCTTTGCTTTCACTATTCTGACATTCTCATGAACGTGAAGGTGTCAGGTACTAATGTGGCTCTTTCACAAATATTTGCTTCATCGTTTTCTAGCAAGGTCTGAGGCCTTCGTATGGCAACAGGTCTCGCCTACTGCAGCCTGAACACCTCAGATCTGCGGAACAGCCTTTCAGGGCACACATCCGAGTGTTTTTTGGACATGACCAATCGTTAAAAAAAGAAAAAAAGATGTGCTGTCTGGTATGGTTCTTACGGACTACAAGATGAAAACTTGAAAGAACTGTGCATGGAGACATGAATTTACGATTATAAATCCACTATATGAGATCATTAAATGAGAGATAATGGGCTGCCATTGTGATATCCACTTCACCACCACTCACCTCAGGACTGGTGTAGGTATCCTCCTGCCCCACACGGTCTGATGTGCACAGTTTGACAGAAATGTTTTGCTTTTTTGAAAAAAATCATTTCTATTAACTGTCCACAAACCGACTAATTCCAATATTTATAAGACTGTGTTGCAAACCTTGTGTGCTCACATATTTTAGTCAACCTTCCCCTGTGCAATTTAATTACCTGGCACCTAGGTGAAGTCGTGTAATAAAGTAATGTAGAAGAAAGCGGATTCATAACGCAGGAAGATTAAAGAAAGAACCTTCATCATATAAATGCTCCCACGTAGATAGAAGAAAGGCAATTTATTGCAAAACCATGTTCTCACAATGAATAATTGTGAGTTTCAGGCGGTACACTTTAACACACAGTGGAGGTTTTATCTTATTAATGCTCCAAGACCTCATTTATCTGAAAGATAATTAACAACAGGTAAGGGATGTCGCACACGTATCCTTTCATGTTCCCTCTCCCGAGACGTTTCTTCAACCCACTCCTGAAAATGTCTTATCTCCGCGTTCCCAAGATTGCCGTTTTGTGTAAATGTCAGTTTTACCGTCTAAAACATTAAAAAGTACATCACCACAATATTACTGCCGTACTTCTCTAAGAGACATGGGGGGAATGGTACGCTTTTCATCAAAGAAAAGCCCCTGACTTCAAAGGAATGGCTCATCTGTAAAGATATTTTACAGTGCTCTGGGCAAGAGACAGAGGGAATCCGTGATTTCAAACAACCTGCGGCGGCCATCATGGGAATTACCCGCACTTCAGCGCCTAATCTTTCTATTGAGTGCTCGGGAAAGAAAATACTGTCTGTGGGAATATTTTTACTTTAGTATCATGGGGTATTACTTTAGGGGTTGTTTCCTTGAAATGTTATGTGAAAATTAGTTGTTGAATTTCAGACGTGGTTGGGTAGGGCATTTTAAAATTCGATCAGTTTTTCTTTGGTATGACGTTCATCAGTTCCTAAGTAGATATTAGATCACTGCCAATTCCCAAAAGTACAGGACTCCCCTTGCTGACGTCACAACCATACTCGTTTTATTATTAAGTTCTAACATACTTTATTGATTGCAAGTTTCATGAAAAAATTCCACATTTCATAAAATAACATTCTAGAGTACACAACAGTATTTACTATTTTACTGCTTTCAGAAAGAACAAACAAAGGACTTGTTACATTATGAAGTGTTTATTGCGAGACATGCTGGCCACGCGCTGCCTCGGTGCATAATAAATGTTCACAGTCTTTCTTCAGCAATAGAAACAGCTTCGGTAGACACGTAGGGATGGTAATGTGTCATAGTCAAGAAGATAAAATTAAACACCATAATCTATTTCAAGAACATTAAACATCCACAAGTTCTTGAAATAGGAAAATGTTACCAATTGCAGAGGTGATATATTAAAAAAACACTAAACAGCAAACTACTGCCTATCAGCAACATCTGCTAAGAGTGCTTAGAAACAGAAATGTTTTGTGAAATGCTATATATAACCAGATTATTATTATCACTATTCATATAAGCTTCTGCGAGACGTTCCATTACTTATTCCGCTGCTGATTTTATAAGCCAGCATGGTGCACCCCTGCCCAGCCCCCCAACTATCGTTTACTTAAACGCATTCGTTGGCTACTTGGTTTCGTCCTATTGACCTCTATTTAAAGCAAACCTTTTTGAGACACTGCCACTACCAACCTCCTCCGCCCCTCATTCTTCAAAGGTAATGTAGAACCCACAGGCACCTCTTAAGCAGGGCCTCCCACAGAGCGCTGGAGCATGATGGTCTCGGTCTAGTTGAAAAAAGAGGGCAATATCACACATTTATGATTTCAAAAGGCAGGGCAGGCAGGCAGCCTAGGGCAGCTCCTCCCTCTCTTCATCTGGCTATTGTGAGCACCCATCTGATGCGAGGGTTTTGGTAAATTGCCATTTTCATGGATGAAGAGGACTGCACCCCCACCAAGACTCCATTGATTCACTCTGGCCAAAAATGGTACACTGCCCTGCCGTAAACAAAAAGGACGCACTCTCTTAATGTATGCAAGAAAGGCACTCTGTCCTGCTATCAACAAAAAGGACACACTCTCTTAATGTAAGCAAAGGAGCTCACTGTCCTGCTGCAAACAAAAAGAGCATACTCTTTTACTGTAAACAAAAATGACACACTATCTTGCTGTAAACAAAAAGAGCACACCCCCTTACTGTAAACAAAAAGGACACACTATCTTGCTGTAAACAAAAAGAGTACACCCTCTTACTGTAAACAAAAAGGGGACACTATCTTGCTGTGAAAAAAGAGCACACTCTCTCACTGTGAACAAAAAGGGCACACTATTTTGCTGTAAAAAAAGAGCACACTCTCTTACTGTAAACAAAAAGAGCATTGTCCTGCTATAAACAAAAATGGCACACTCTCTTACAGCAAACAAAAAGGGCACATTGTCTTGTTATAAACAAAAATAGCACAATCTTTCTGAAAACAAATCGCTAATCAAAATCTTTTTTGGAACTTTAAGGGAACATCACAGGTATGCAGAAATACTCTTACCAAGCGCCACAACCAGTCCAACATAGGAGTAGATGGGTGACTTGGTGATGCAGATCTGCAGGAACTGTTATCTATAAGTGTAATTCTTTAAATACTACAGAAGCAGATCTAACAGTGTGCCAAGTTTTTCTGCTCCACACCTCAAAATATTCACATGTGTAACTGATCTGGGATGTGCAAAACTGACCGTCAACGTGTTACATTAAATGTTGATCATTTGAATTCCCCCGAGTCATTCAGAATTTCCGCAATGAAGTTAGGGAAGTCTTAGAGAAGTGTGAGCACTGAAATTAACATTAATAATTATGTCATGTATTCCGGTATTTGATTTAACATATAAAATGTATCAACCTAGAAAATAATGTGTGACTCGAAATGTGCCTACTTGATTGGCCCCCATCATATACAAAGTTATTCATTAATAGTGTATTAAAATGTATTAAGAGTTTATATATATTTGAAATTGCAGTACTCTGTCATACTTACAGCTAAACTTTATGAATTTACTTGTGCTAACTAAAAGTCCTTGCATTAGCGAGGCCCTTGCTAAAACTGAATGTCTGCCAAATACAGAAAAATGCAATATTAGTAAAATGATCTCATGTCCGCTGTATAACAAATCCTTTGTTTGAGTCTTAAACTTGTCCAAAAACCTGTATTAACAAAATGTATTTCTTCCAAGGAAATGTGCGTAAACCTGAATGTTTCTACATCATTGTAACTGTTGACACGAAGAATATGGGAAAGCAACGCCCTCATGAACTAACAATGGGCCTACCAATAGAGGACGGAAGGATCTACAAATTGATTCTTATTGTATTGACCGATGTACGCAACTGGAGAAGAACCCATCATCAATGTGTGAAAGACTGTCTAGAATATCTCTGATTTGTGATATGCTTATTCTTAGATAACTGTTTTTCGCAAGATGCTTTTGACCAATGACAACGTGGGACAACTTTAACTTAACCTCATTGTGCTTGAAGTTCTGGGTTCATTCATTTGCCATCGTTCCTTTGACACTTTTTACGAGACTCGTCGGTCACTTTGACACTTGCCAGCCTGTCTATGGACATTCTGGTAGTTTGCTGTATTTTTTAGTTTATTTCTTATGCTCCATGCAATGATGTTGGTGCTTACTTTGGCGCTCGAGGCTTAGAGGCTGCAGCACTTTGCTTCCTGCCTTAGATATTAACTTGATGGTTCGGAGAACATAGACCCCAATTCTGAACCGTCCACCTTTCCCCAATCCTCTCTGTCCTGATGTCCCCCTGATGAAGATAATGCCACTTGCTGTTCCTTAAGGACAGGTATTAGGCTGAAATATATACTGCCGATTTATCGTTTGTTTTCTAGGTACCAACTGCTGCTATTGATAGAGCCATAGCTTGATGTTTCCCAAATTTGTGTTACTAAATATTTTTTGGGCATCCCAACATGCTAATGCTAATCTGGAGTTAGTGAGGAGTTTTCTCTATCCGTTCTGTTTTGACAACAAACTGACGACATTCAATTGCTAATCAAATGTATGTTACTTCCATTATGTAATTACTCTTGCTATTGATTTGTACTGTCGCTATTTACAGTCTTGTCATAAATGCTTTGATAAAATTGAGATTCTTTAGACGTTTCAGTTTGTGTATCTTTGTTATGAGGTTTTGAGACTAATTTATGTGATCTTAGCATTGTTAATATAGGGAAATTAACATTAACTCATACTGAAGGGTGTGGTTATTCGTGACCAAATGGGTCATGGTGCATACAGTTACTGACTCTAAGAATTGAATTGTTTTATTTGGTGATATTCATGTGATGTATAGAGTTGATGGTATGATCATCTTAAACGAGTGAAAAGATCCATGGGCCTACGGACGTGTCCCCTTACTAATTAACATAACTAAACAGATAAGGTAAGTAAGAGACGCTCACAGAAGCAGCACTAAGATTAAACTGGCACAACATTGTAACGTGCAACTGGGTTTGAGGTCTATTTGGCATTAGTATGTATATAAGGATTGCATAAATGTGTGTTGAAAAGACTGGTATGCACAAACATTGTGGTAATAAAAATTCTGGTAAATACTTTGTTGGATGCCTTTGTTTGCATGGTGTCAATAATAAATTGCTATTTTTCCATTAATTTTTTTTTTTTTCTTATTTTACCTGCATTGTAACCCTTCTCCCGGCCGGTTGATATTTTCGATCTCTCCCATCTTACCTTCTTGTTTCACAGAACTGTGACCATTTCCACCTCCTCCCACCAAAAGACCCCCTTCTCCCCAAAACACCATTAATGCCCTTCTCTTTATTGTCCAGGAATTCTGATTTTACTTAGTCTGAGTAGATATCAATACAGTATTTGACTCTTTACTGATTGGGAGCATGTTTACAATGGCCATAATGTAACTATCTTTATGGAGATGTGCATGTAAGCCTTTATTGTCACAATGGTCATGCAAGCCAGGGTTATGGCTCACTGTGATGTCATCACAGAATGCTGCTGTTCGTGCTGACCAGAAGAGGCGAGAGGGAATGTATGAGCTAAAGGCACAAGTCAGAATGTGAACATGCCATTGTGTCTGTAGGTTAGTAATAATCTGATCCAGATACAACCTGTGTCCTAGATAAAGGGAACAAATGAAAAGAAGGAGTGCAAGAAAGAAGGGGAGAGTATGTGTGGGAGAGTCAGTGTGAGAAAGAGCATCCATCAGCTGAAAGACACAAATCACAATACGTAGATGCCATTGAATCCGTGTATTTCTTCATAGATCTGATACATACAGAACTTGTGCACTAAAAAAGGGGGAGCGTCAGAATGACAGAATATGTGCTTTTTCTCTCTGTGGACAAAAAAGCATGACGCCATCTCAGAATTTTAATTTTCAGTAGTCCTGTGGAACATGTCCATGAACGTAAAATCCAGGCCTAAGCTGAACCTAGTTTTCAGTATTTTATGTACATAATTGAGTTGTCAAGAATACGTAGAGAAAGCTGTGATGCCCTTGCTCATTACTGCATGTGTTCAGTTAACATCTGACGTCACTGATGTGTAACTTTCATTTAGCTTAATCCAATGACTTGCAGAGACCATCAGAATTAGGCATGTGGTTCCCTCTACATTGGATTCCATTAAGTGTATCCTAATTACTTTGGGCTTCAGCATTCAAGCCATTATGTGACTAGAATCAACCTCATTTGACAAAGAGCACCACAACGAAACTGACATCAGAACTCCCTACCAAAGAATCTGCTATACAACTAGAGATCCAAAATTTAGAAAGGAACTTAAAAGCCTTGATGTACAAGCTGCACTACCTGGGAGCAATTTATCAACAATATAGAGCTTACTTTCAAACCAACTGTACCTAACATCACATAGGACTCAAAGTTAACAAGCACTAACAAAGCAAATGGGCTGAGATTTGAACGTCAGCCTTCTGCTTTTGTCAATACTTGTTTTGTGATTTCTCTATATATATTATTAATAGGAGAGCTCCAGGGCCAGGAAACAATACTGGCTAAAATAAAAGCAGTTTTGGGGTCTCAAAAACACATTGCCGCAGTGGACCCTGGCACTACCTTGTGTGTGGGTGAGTTCTTTGAGAAAGGGCTGGATGTCGTCACTCACAATGAAATTAGCCAATGACTGGAGAACGACTGACAGTTGCACCTTCTTCTAGCCACCAGGCACCCTTCTAACCTACTAACAAACTGTAGTCTGGTATACATTTCCACTTGTGCAGTAGCTTGGTGGGGGGAACCATTTCAGCAGGAGAAACTAGAATTTTTTAACACAAGATTATTAATATTTTACCATTCAACTGAGTACTTTAACCCTAATGTTTAAATGCTTAAATATTGATTCAAAGGCAACAGCACATGTAATAAGGTACTATTATTGTTACGCATGCACTCTGTCATGCAACACTTATCTACGAGGTGAAGCTGTCAATGTGGGAGACATAGATGAGGGTGCATAAACTGAACAACTTTGTTCATCAGCAGGTTCCAAGTTCAATTCCAGTTAGGCCAGAGGCTTAATATTATTTCATTCCAGAGGTCTAACTTGAATACCATTATTGGAGAAACAATAACAATCTATAATTTACACTGCATGATAAAGCACTACGTAAATAAAGTATAGTGTTGTGTACAGATTAATCAGAGCTACAGCCAGAGCCTCTTTCAGCAAGGTGGGTGAAAGACGACTGGCAGGTGAGTGGAGTAGGACCAGCAGGGGCTACTGTTACTCCAAGGATGGATTAGAGAGGCATAGGTCTAGTAAGACTAAAATGAGTTTTACTAACTGTCACAACTAGAGCCCGTCACTCAGTGTCCAGCCCTCAGATCAACAAACAATCCATCAAGAGGATGACTCAAGGAGGAACATCACTCAGTGTGCAGGGACCTGGATTCTGGAATCTGAGATCTAAAGCAATTTTCATGCAATTCCCGAAATTTTCATAACCAATATATTCAGAGTTGCTTTAAATTGAACTAATCACACAAACTAGTCACGATATAAGGATTTTGGATAGGGTTAATCAATCACTCACCTACTTGGTTTCTAAATACCTGCCAAGCCACTATCCTCCTCACACCTCTGCCCGGCACTCTGAAATAAATGTAGTGTCTTGTAATACTACTTAAATATATAAATAAACAAGGCATCTAGTTAAAAATCACAATTTAAGCATACTGGAGGGAATATAGCATAATTTCTTTAAAACAAGTTCTGAGGAAGCCAACAGTTCTGGCGATTGAACACTGAAAATTATCTTCTATAGCTCCACTAACAGACACAGAACGGGTACAATGTAGCAGCACCAGTGCTGTCTGAGAGAGGGCTGGCAGGGAGAATGGGCCCAGGAAGCAGCTGCACAAGGTGTTGTGGGTAGACAGCTCACCCAGGAAGTATTGATGTACAGGTACTTTTACCTGTGAATTATGATCCAGCTTACAGGTATTCATGCCATCAGTCTGGGAAAGATTGAACACCAAACCTTTCCTGCCATGAGTCTAGCTTGTGTCCTGCAACTCTGCAGCAATTGCTGACCCCACCAGTTGCGGCTTGCAGGAGGGAGAAAGAGCGGCGCAGAGGGATTCAGGGGGGAAGGGCACAAAAAAAAAAGAATGACAAAAAAACCTTACCTGTTTCGCCGCACCACCTCCGAACCATTCCTTATCTGCAGGGACAGGGTCAGGGTCTGAGTCTGCCCTGTGTCCAATCTTACTGCTGCTTTCATGCTGCCAGCAGCATAAAAGCAGTGGTAGCATTGGACAGAACACCTGGCCTGGGTGCTCTGTGGCAGAGTGGGAGCCTCTGCCTGCTCTCTCCAATCTGGCAGTGTGTTGCCGGGTTGGACAGAGCCTACTGCACATGTGTCTTTGGCCTGCCCAAGATGGTCGGCCAAACATACATGTGTACTGAGGGGGGGGGTGGGGGGTCCTGTGCACTCTCTCTCAGTCCCTGTCACACCAGTGGCCCTGCCCCTTTTGCAGTAAAAACCTAACAAACATAGTTTATTACATTTTTACTGTAAATGTTTGCCAGCTGCTGTTGCTGATGGGGGAAGCGACACTCCTCTGCCATAGCAAAGGAGCCACCCTTGGACCCCATGCGGCTTTAACTGACCTGTGCAATGTTTAGCCATAAAGCAAGGTCACAGCATACACTGGACGATGGTGCCATTTTTAATTAAGGGTAGAAGTTTCTTCATTTAGTTTACCTCTTGCAACAAACTATTGTTCATTAACTTGACACATTTAAACAGCCATGGAAATCACTTTAAGCAATCTAAAGACTATTTAGACAATATTAAGGAGTATGGTAAGCTGGACTGAGCATTCCTAGACCCAAACATTTAAGTTAGTTTTACACAGCTTTTGAATTAATTTTGAAGGGCACTAGAGCTCAGAAAGGGCTACCATTCGCTTTCACTTTTTGAGTCATCTTTTTTTCTTTTCTATGAAAATTGGTCTGTGACACTGAGAGGCAGCAAGTTTTAATAATTGATTAGTGACATAGAAGTTAGCATATGGTGAAGTATTACCCTGCATTTAAAAGCCTAACAGAGAAAATAATTTAGAAATTCAAATGTGCACTTTTGAATTGTGGCGGACATTTGTACCTCCCAATTGTATTTTGACTCCATGTTTAGCATGACAACATTTTGGATTTATAAGTGAGTGAATTATTAACAAATATTACCCTGAAAGTATTATTTCTGAGCAGGAACAGTAGAAATAAAATATATTATGAGTATTAATTGAATTGAATTAAACACACCACTTACATTGAAATACGTGGATTTCATAATGAATTATGTGCGTAGAAAAAATGAATGCACATTTAAAATTGTTTTGACATAACATGAATGATGTTTTAGGCAAATAATATGCTTTGCGCATATGATTTGAAATGTAAGGTGCGCAATAGGTTAATAAATGTATTAATTGTATTGATGTCTATTAAGGTTTCCTTAACTTGATTAGGCCTGAAAATTCATTTTGCAGCAATAATGGAAAATCACTGTTTATTCTGTTCCTTCTGACCTGAATTCTTCCCTAGGCTGTGAATGTTGAATGTCCCATTGTAATGAAGGCAAGAGACATGTTTTAGATGCAACAATGTAACACTGTTTGTTCTAGCTGTCAAACAGGATGAGTAATCTGTAGTTCTCATGTAAAACGAATTAGCTTAGTTTATTATGTGCCATGAGAAAGGGATCTGAAGTATCAAATCATAAAAAAATGAAATATTTAGGCAGAATTGAATGTAATCACAGTAAAACAATGGACTATTGCTGAGAAGATTCTTAAAAGTAAAAGAACTTGGTGGTGCCATCTTCAATGATTTGGAAGCTGAAATGCACCCACCTGAAGGACCAATGAATGGATTGTGTGTGCCTCTAATTAGTGGAAACTTTTGGAATGGAATTCAATTCCCTTCTGAGCCTTCTTGAAGTCAGTCTGTCCTGGGAAAGTTCTAGAGTTAGTTCTCTGTCTGCCTTAAAGCTGTCTAGAACCATGTTTAAGTCTTTCACACTCTAATTCTGTTTCTTAAAGTCCCCTGATGAGTTTCCTCATCATAGTCTTAACTGCCCTATTCTGTCATGTGGTTCAGAACTAATAAGGCCAACTAATTCTAAACTGCTGATTCTGTCCTATGTGCTGCTCGTGTTCTGCACCATCCTGATGCTGCTATCAACTGATGTTGGAAGAAGTTGACAGTTTCTGTGGAATCATGCTGTACGCTGTCCCATGAGGAGACCTATAACTAAATGTGGTTTCTTGTTTCCTTTTTCAGTTAGTTACTTACACTAACGTATTTCTGTAGTGAGTTGTCCTAGTTAGATGTTTTTCCAAATTATTTTTGTCTTCCCTTTTCTTTGGTTTTGCTTGCATGTGTTAGCCTGTTCCCACACATGCTAGTCTAAATTCTGGTTAGTGATAGAAATGGCCCAGCTTTGAAACCTGAAATCTGAAATTGTACGTTAAACTGTATTTTAATGATTTACTGATGTCATCATCATCTGCTTTGAATTCTAACAATATTGTGCATATTGTGTTGTTGCTGATCTATAGTTGTCTTTTGGAGTGTCTAACAATGTTGATGTTTAGTAGGTTAAATCTTTTCAGGCATTTTGGTCAGCCTATGGTTTTCATGTATGTTTATAACTTAGTTTCGGTCATCATAGATGTGATATTGATTTTGGGATTGTAATAAAGCTTTGAAACTTTATTCGGTTTGGTTTAGTGTTAAAATTGTGTATGGTGTTTATTATTGTTTATTGTATAATGTCATTGCTTTGTGATTGAAAGATTCTGATTACATAACTCTTTGCCTCTTCCAAAGATGCAGTTGACCTAAGGGGGGGTGAGATTGGTGATGGTATCTCACCACCCGAGCACTGGGGGTTTGTGAACCGGAACCTGGGGAGAAGGAAATTTTCCCTGGGGGCCCAGTTCATCAGGACCATCAACCCTCGAGTGTCTTTAGCCACCCCTGATGGTGTGCAGGCCCATTGCCCACGTGTCTGTGCCAAAATGAAATGTTACAGGATGGTCAGGAGGATGCAGCTATTTTCAGAGAAGGAACACTGATGAAGATGGTCATATTAAAGGGTTGACTGATACAGTGTACATTTGACGCAGGTGTTCACAGTCCGCTGGGTTGCTCTGAGACCATAAACGCACCTGAAATTGAAATCTAGGTTCAAACACCAAGATGACCAGTATGTGTCCCAACAAAGGTAACACTACTTTTTACTATGCTACACCTTTCACTATTTTACAATAAATACCATTGAGTGCAGAAAGCGTGTATACATATGGCACAAGCCATAAGATTTAGGCAGAGAGGCTGACTGAGAAACAAGGCAACCAAAGGTATAACAAGACAGGTGCAACAGTGGGAGGGCAGTGAAGAAAGAAGCAGAGAGCAGGCCAGTGGAGGGCACAAACTCAACAGTAATGTCTGCGGAGGATATACTTGAGTGACTAAAGTAAATTCTCCATATATCACACCAGCAAGAATGCCTATATTGCTACATTTATGATTATGTATTTGACAAGCAGTATATCAGAATTTAGTAAGACAAACAGCAGTCATTCCACTTCAGCAGGGCATTAGACCAGCTGATGAAGAAGTAAGTTAGTGGTGGGGACACAAGTCCACAGACATATCATGCTAGCCGGCTTCAAATTGCTCATCTGTGGGATGGTACTAATGGAATGCTGCCTTGGCGTGTGGCATGGAGGCTCACTTTCTTAGGGATCTTGTTGATCTTCAGCCTGGGCTGCACTGCTTGTGATATGCATTAATGGCCCCAGTCACTAACAAGATACTGGATATTGCTTTGTTTCCTCTCCATCCTCGGCAACAGTACTAATATATTGCAGGCCGGGTGTGGGTTAAAGTGCATACTGGCAGAATCCCAGCAAGTGACGGGCTATTTGGGTTGTGATGGCAATAGTAGGGAAAGGGGATAAACTGTGACCCAGTTACGGCTCTATGTGTAAGGGACATAGTGGATGAAGGGCCCTGGAAGAGCCTTAAAAAGCAGGTGCAAAGACCCAAGTAGGTATTGCGAAACGTCTATTGTCTCTGGAGTCCGATGTAAGCCAAAAAGAATAGTTGGGCCTATGATCTGCAGGACAGGTGGGGTTGTCGTCATTAGCTTGGAACACATGGGCTGGCAGAGGCAGCGTCTAAAGCGTGTGCTTGCGTGAAGTATGTGTGTGTGGGGTGCCACTAAACAGGCTCATTAACAGCAGTTAAGCCCAGTTGGTCAGGTGGTGTTCGGAATCAAGAGATCCAAGGCACTGTAGGCTAGGCAGAGGTCTGAAGTGTTTGCCTTAACATTAGGTAATTCGTAAGTCAATTACTCTTGGAACATACCACTGCGGGGTCCTACAGTGAAATACCGTTCAGCAAACCATGACATCACTACTAATGTTAGATTGCATACTTTAAATGTTACATTGCTAACACTTCTCAGCTTTTCAACTTTTCGGCGGGACTCAAACCGGAAATACAATATAAGTAGTCCACAGTTGATGTACGTTCAGTATAAGCACCTTACTAGCAACGGTCAAAAATGCCACTTTTCTGCACAGATAATAAGCATTTCATGTGATATTATGACAAGTGGATTTTACTAGTTATCTTCAACCATCAACCATCTTTAACCCAGCAGGTTATACAAACAAATTACACATCTTTACATTTTGATGAATCCTCTTTTAAAAACAAAACAAAATAAACTGCATTTGATCATTAGTATTTCTCCATAATAAAGACAGTCTTGAACCTCGTCCAATCAGTTACTCAGTCGCTCTGCACCATAAACATCAAAGCAGACACCACAAAAAAAGAAGCTGAAACCTAAAGAACCCAGACCATTCCTGCCCTCTGAACTCACCTGAATTTACTCTGTTGATGCAGCAATGGCTTGTATACCACATTCGTAGAGCTGCTGCAGACCACTAGTGCGCGGAGGCGACTGAACTCATTCTATTCAGCTCACTGTTGTACCTGCACGCTTCATGTATCAGCAGTCCACTGCCATGCAGCATGCTGCTGTAACAGCTAGATTATGGGTACCAGTTAACATTTTCCCAGGGACCAAAACGTTTGGGTTGCGATGTGACAGAGGGCCGCACTGATGCAAGCAGGGTGACGGTCAGGGGGAATTTAGAGAGGAAAGTGGCATTGGTGGTAAGGTGGATTTAGGAGGAAGTGAATGCTATACATCTAGTGGTAGAATTGCACAATGTGGTTAATCCTGGGTTCACCATTTTACTAAAATGTGTGATCCTAGTCAATTGTTTTATTTCATATTCCCTCCTTTTTTTTTCATTATTACATATGAGGACTTTGAAATGTATGACTTCATGATGTGCGCTGTACAAAACCTTCTACTGTGTTTGTTTTAATAAACTATAATGTTGCTCATGTATATTAGGAATCCAAGCCACAAAAGAGTGCACATACCTGACTTGCCTCTAGTTCACTATTAGTGTTGTTGTCAGGGTGGGGGGCAGGTCTGAGAAAGTATCATCTTTCTAGCCTTGTTACCCCCACTTTTGGCCTGTTTGTGAGTATATGTCAGGGTGTTTTCACTGTCTCACTGGGATCCTGCTAGCCAGGGCCCAGTGCTCATAGTGAAAACCCTATGTTTTCAGTATGTTTGTTATGTGTCACTGGGACCCTGCTAGCCAGGACCCCAGTGCTCATAAGTTTGTGGCCTATATGTATGTGTTCCCTGTGTGATGCCTAACTGTCTCACTGAGGCTCTGCTAACCAGAACCTCAGTGGTTATGCTCTCTCTTTACAAATTGTCACTAACAGGCTAGTGACCAATTTCACCAATTCACATTGGCATACTGGAACACCCTTATAATTCCCTAGTATATGGTACTGAGGTACCCAGGGTATTGGGGTTCCAGCAGATCCCTATGGGCTGCAGCATTTCTTTTGCCACCCATAGGGAGCCCTGACAATTTTTACACAGGCCTGCCACTGCAGCCTGAGTGAAATAACGTCCACGTTATTTCACAGCCATTTACCACTGCACTTAAGTAACTTATAAGTCACCTATAGGTCTAACCTTTACCTGGTAAAGGTTGGGTGCTAAGTTACTTAATGTGTGGGCACCCTGGCACTAACCAAGGTGCCCCCACATTGTTCAGGGCAAATTCCCCGGACTTTGTGAGTGCGGGGACACCATTTCACGCGTGCACTATACATAGCTCACTACCTATGTATAGCGTCACAATGGTAACTCCGAACATGGCCATGTAACATGTCTAAGAGCATGGAATTGTCACCCCAATGCCATTCTGGCATTGGAGAGACAATTCCATGATCCCTGAGTCTCTAGCACAGACCCGGGTACTGCCAAACTACCTTTCCCGGGGATTCACTGCAGCTGCTGCCAACCCCTCAAACAGTTTTCTGCCCTCCTGTGGTCCAGCCAGGCTTAGACCAGGAAGGCAGAACAAAGGACTTCCTCAGAGAGAGGGTGTTACACCCTCTCCCTTTGGAAAAAGGTGTCAGGGCTGGGGAGGAGTAGCCTCCCCCAGCCTCTGGAAATGCTTTGATGGGCACAGATGGTGCCCATCTCTGCATAAGCCAGTTTACACCGGTTCAGGGATCCCCTAGCCCTGCTCTGGTGTGAAACTGGACAAAGGAAAGGGGAGTGACCACTCCCCTGACCTGCACCTCCCAGGGGAGGTGCCCAGAGCTCCTCCAGTGTGCTCCAGACCTCTGCCATCTTGGAAACAGAGGTGCTGCTGGCACACTGGACTGCTCTGAGTGGCCAGTGCCAGCAGGTGACGTCAGAGACTCCTCCTGATAGGCTCTTACCTGTGTTTCTAGCCTATCCTCCTTCCTAGGTAGCCAAACCTCCTTTTCTGGCTATTTAGGGTCTCTGCTTTGGGGAATTCTTTAGATAACGAATGCAAGAGCTCATCAGAATTTCTCTGCATCTCTCTCTTCACCTTCTGCCAAAGGATCGACCGCTGACTGCTCAGGACGCCTGCAAAACCTCAACAAAGTAGCAAAGACGACTACTGCAACCTTGTATCGCTGATCCTGCCGCCTTCTCGACTGTTTTCCTGGTGGTGCATGCTGTGGGGGTAGCCTGCCTCCTCTCTGCACTAGGAGCTCTGAAGAAATCTCCCGTGGGACGACGGAATCCTCCCCTTGCAACCGCAGGCACCAAAAGAACTGCATCACCGGTCCTCTGGGTCCCCTCTCAGCACGAAGAGCGTGGTCCCTGGAACTCAGCAACTCTGTCCAAGTGACTCCCACAGTCCAGTGACTCTTCAGTCCAGGTTTGGTGGAGGTAAGTCCTTGCCTCCCCACGCTAGACTGCATTGCTGGGTACCGCGTGATTTGCAGCTGCTCCGGCTCCTGTGCACTCTTCCAGGATTTCCTTTGTGCACAGCCAAACCTGGATGCCCGACACTCTAACCTGCAGTGCACAACCTCCTGAGTTGTCCTCCGGCGTCGTGGGATCTCCTTTTGTGACTTCGGGTGAGCTCCAATTCACTCCTCTTCATAGTGCCTGTTCCGGCACTTCTGCGGGTGCTGCCTGCTTCTGTGAGAGCTCCCTGTATTGCTGGGCACCCCCTCTGTCTCCTCACGCAAGTGGCGACATCCTAGTCCCTCCTGGGCCACAGCAGCATCCAAAAACCCGAACCGCAACCCCTTGCAGCTAGCAAGGCTTGTTTGCGGTCTTTCTGTGTGGGAACACCTCTGCAAGCTTCTTCACGATGTGGGACATCCATCCTCCAAACGGGAAGTTTCTAGCCCTCTTCGTTCTTGCAGAATCCACAGCTTCTACCATCCAGTGGCAGCTTCTTTGCACCCTCTGCTGGCCTTTCCTGGGCATCTGCCCAATCTCGACTTTGTCGCGACTCTTGGACTTGGTCCCCTTGTTCCACAGGTACTCTCGTCCGGAAATCCACTCTGGTTGCATTGCTGGTGTTGGTCTTCCTTGCAGAAATCCCCTATCACGACTTCTGTGCTCTCTGTGGAATATAGGTGCACTTTACACCTACTTTTCAGGGTCTTGGGGTGGGCTATTTTTCTAACCCTCACTGTTTTCTTACAGTCCCAGCGACCCTCTACAAGCTCATATAGGTTTGGGGTCCATTCATGGTTCGCATTCCACTTTTGGAGTATATGGTTTGTGTTGCCCCTATACCTATGTGCTCCTATTGCAATCTACTGTAACTTTACATTGCTTGCATTACTTCCTTTTGCTATTACTGCATATTTTGGGTATTGTGTACATATATCTTGTGTATATTTGGCATTCTCATACTGAGGGTACTCACTGAGATACTTTTGGCATATTGACATAAAAATAAAGTACCTTTATTTTTAGTATATCTGTGTATTGCGTTTTCTTATGATATTGTGCATATGACACCAGTGGTATAGTAGGAGCTTTGCATGTCTCCTAGTTCAGCCTAAGCTGCTCTGCTAAGCTACCTTCTATCAGCCTAAGCAGCTAGAAACACCTCTTCTACACTAATAAGGGATAACTGGACCTGGTACAGAGTGTAAGTACCTCTTGGTACCCACTACAAGCCAGGCCAGCCTCCTACAGCAGGGGTGTAATGAATGTTTCTAAATTCATGTTTGATAATTATCACTTTAAAAAAAGGTACTTCTCAAAACAGTGATGTAATCTGAGGTACTAAGATGAACCGGTTCTGCATGTTTATGAAACACTTTTTGAATTTTGAAAATATTTTATCATATTTTTACACTTTTTCTGCAAGATGTCTTTAAAAATAAAGGTGGTCCTAAGGCTAAGCAGAACAGGACAACCTAGTTACTTCCTTTCGTTAACTTCAATCAACCTTTAAATACATGTTTAACAACTTTTTAAGGGTAGGACTGAGTAGAGTAAGCAGAAGCCCAGTGCTACTGCTGACCAGTGAGCTGTATGTAAAGTTCATGAGGGCTGCACGGAGCCCCCGAGCCGTACTTTGAGTATCACTGAGTTAAAAGGAGAGAATACCTAAAAGTTAGTGGTGTATCCCAGTCGTGGATACTATACTGTTAGACTCTCTCCCAGATTACTGATTCTCTACTATCAGCATAAGGACTAACATAATAGCAACATTTTACTTTCAAGTAAACGATTATGGCAGGGTAGGGAGTTGTAGTTGTTAAGAGCAGAAAGAATGTTCCCATGAGATGACGCGTATATAGCAGAGACTGCTTTAAACATAGAGTGCACTGTACCTGTTTGCACAGTGGCATACCTTTACTTAGGTGTGCCAGGTGCTGTCACGCTTACCAGAAATGTAGGGCCTATCAGAATTGTGAACACTGCCAGAATAACGTCAGTTGTCATTCATAACAGTATTAGCTATGCCAATAAATCGAAGTCCAAGGTAAATACTTATTTGGCTTAATTGGGGGCCTCTTATGGTTCCACATGGTGCAGGTACCTATAAACATGGCTGTTCGCATGGTGGCGCAGTACTGTTTCCAAGTATGAGAAGACCTGTCCCAACCTAAGGGGCTGAGAGAAATGAGCTGCTGCTTTTGATGTATTGTGTTTAGGAGCATTATCAGAGTCAGAACTGCGTGTAATATGATGTGACTACATGCCCCACAGGGCTTTGTACTCACAAGATGCACAGCAGCAGAGCCGCGAAGGCAAAGTGGAGTCCCAGTATAAAATGCGCTACCGCCTCCACTGCTCTGCCCGTTATTCTATATAAGTCGGCGGTGAGGTAGAAAGTGGACCCTGCGGGGAAGAGAACCTTCGAATATTTTAAACAGTTTGAATACAGTGCACTCAACACGCTTAGTTGTGACGCACTCTGCAAACACAAACCGGTGAAGGGCCAGATGCGTGGCTTTGACTTTAGACATTTCAAATTCACATGGGAGCAAAATATCTGTTTGCCCTGTGTAAACAAGGCTATTCATGAGATAAAAGACTGGTGAAAAAAAGACTGGTGAAAACAATTTGCTTTCTGTTTTTATGACGTGCAGCGGCTGATCCGCATAAAGTTGAAAATAAACAAAAACTCTTCTAATATACAAACATGTGTTATGAATTAATGCTTTTTGAATCCCTGCATTTCTTATTTATCCTTTTCTGTTTCCATTGCTGCTTTAATAGGTAAAAGGTATCACTTCAGAAATAAGGAGAAACCCTGAGATGAAAGGTTGCCTGTGATAGAGATTGAGACAGCAAGGTAAGTGTGTACAAGATTTATTCACACGTTGTTGCACCCATAACACAAAAGCAACCTTCTTTGCTTAGATCCTGGCAGCAACTGACAAACCTATAACCTTCACACAGACACATTCTAATATTCTTTATGACCTCATGATACTACAATGCCTTCCCCTTTACACAAAACAAAACTAACATTTCAAGCAAGATAAAGCAAAATGACAATAATATTCAAACAACAAACTTTCTGTAATAGTACAATTCTAAGTATAAATGCATAGACACAGTTCAATTCGTTAAGTAATTTGCAAAATATCATGTTTTTGCAAGCAAAAATGTATAACGAAAGTCAATAACTCAGGTCAATACATCAAATAGTCTTTAAATTTACATGGCATTTTCATCACCCATGAACACACAGTTCTTTTTGAAGGTGAAGCTTTCCTAGCAGATTCCCTTACTGGAGTATTCACATTAAAAGGTTGATCGTCTCCATAATATTCTTATACTTGATTATCTGATTGGTGATTTTCTGACTGCAACCAGGTACACCAATCGAATTCCCCGTGCTCACCTTTCCTTTGTCTTATGATACATGCTTGTTCAGGGGAGAGTTTGACTAGTTGTTTGTCGTTCCACCACCCTTTTCCTTCTATGAAAACAGCACTTTTGGTGGTCTTAACTACTCTAACTGGTGTAGAAAACCTAGACTCACCTTTTCTTATCTTCTTTGGATATTCAATCATGACCCAATCTCCACTGCAAAAATTACGATCATGAGAATTA
Organism: Pleurodeles waltl; assembly: GCF_031143425.1. NCBI lineage: Eukaryota > Metazoa > Chordata > Amphibia > Caudata > Salamandridae > Pleurodeles > Pleurodeles waltl. The sequence continues at coordinate 480,857,653 of NC_090451.1, forward strand.
TGTATTCCATCAAATAGTTTTAGAATGTGTACAAGGGGCTTTTCCAATTTAGAATGTGTACAACAGCACTCTTAAAACATTTCTTAAAATACAATCATGGCTTTGTCTATCTTTTCCAAAAATTAGGATACCATCTTGGTGTGCTAGTACCCCTTGCATGTCAGCAAATAGGCTGTACATCAATTTTTGAAAGATATTAGCTGTTGATGCAAACTCAAATGGAAGCCTGAGATATTTATAAGCACCAAACTGTGTCACACTGTGGTTAAATCCTGCAAGTCTGGTGTTAACAGTATTTGGTGATATGCAGATCGTAAATCAATTATTGAAGAAGTGTAGCATCACCTAAATTAGCAAGTAATTCATACATATTTGGAATAGGATGGCAATCAAATAATATGTTCTTGTTTAATGCACGCAAGTCGGTGCACAAAATGTATCTCCGCAGATTTCTTTTTCACAACCACAATAGGGGAAACACCTTGGAAAGACTCAATGAACTCAATTATCCCTTGGGAGCACACTTCACAAAGAGTCCTCTTCAAATCCTCTTTCTCACTGAGGGGACTATTCCTCACTTTGTGGACCACAGGCTGCGTCCAAGATTTGAGATTAATTCCATGTTAATAACCTTTTGTTAGACCTGACAGCCTTAGGGTGGTCACCCCTAACATTTTGCCTACCTCCCTCCACTTTTTGGACACTGTTTTTGGTGGCTTTTAGACTCTATGCACTTTATCACTGCTAACCAGTGCTAAAGTGCATACGCTCTCTCCCTTTAAACATGGTAACCTTGGATCATACCTGATTGGACTATTTAATTTACTTATAAGTCCCTAGTAATGTGCACTATATGTGCCTAGGGCCTGTAGATTAAATGCTACTAGTGGGCCTGCAGCACTGGTTGTGCCACCCACTTAAGTAGCCCCTTTACCTTGTCTCAGGCCTGCCATTGCAAGGCCTGTGTGTGCGGTTTCACTGTCACCTCGACTTGGCATTTAAAAGTACTTGCCAAGCCTAAACCTCCCCTTTCTCCACATATAAGTCACCTCTAATGTGTGCCCTAGGTAACCCCTAGAGCACTGTGCTGTGTGGGTGAAAGGCAGGACATGTACCTGTGTAGTTCACATGTCCTGGTAGTGTAAAACTCCTAAATTCGTTTTTGCACTACTGTGAGGCCTGCTCCCTTCATAGGCTAACATTGGGGCTGCCCTCATACAGTATTGAAGTGGTAGCTGCTGATCTGAAAGGAGTAGGAAGGTCATATTTAGTATGGCCAGAATGGTAATACCAAATCCTGCTGACTGGTGAAGTTGGATTTAATATTACTATTCTAGGAATGCCACTTTTAGAAAGTGAGCATTTCTTTGCACTTAAATCTCTCTGTGCCTTACAATCCACGTCTTGCTGGGCTTAGTTGACAGCTCCTTGTGCATTCACTTAGACACACCCCAAAACACAGGGTACTCAGCCTCACTTGCATACATCTGCCTTTTGAATGGGTCTTCCTGGGCTGGGAGGGTGGAGGGCCTGCTCTCACACAAAGGACTGCAAGACCCCCTACTGGGACCCTGGCAGACAGGATTGAACTGAAAGGGGACCTGGTGCACTTCTTAGCCATTCTTTGAAGTCTCCCCCACTTCAAAGGCACATTTGGGTATAAAACAGGGCCTCTTCCCCACCTCATCAGACTCTTGCTGGAGAAGAAACCTGAACCAGAACCTGCATCCTGCAAGAAGAACTGCCTGGCTGCCTAAAGGACTCACCTGACTGCTTTCTAAAAAGGACTGCTGCCTTGTTGTTGCCCTGCTGCATTGCTGAACTCTTGACTTGCTGCTGAAGTGCTCTCCAAGGGCTTGGATAGAGCTTGCCTCCTGTTCCCTGAAGTCTCAGGACCAAAAAGACTTATCTTTTTCATTTGGGACGCCTTGTGCACCGAAAAATAACGATGCAAGGCTGTGTTTGCAGGGGAGAAATCGACGCACACACCATTTTTCCACGTATCTCTTCTTCTGCGGCCCTTTGCGGAGATTTTCCACTTTAAACCAGGTACTTTGTGCTTGAAATAGACTTTGTTTGCTTTTTAAAGACTTAAGACACTTTATATCACTTTTCTGTGATATCTCTACAATTTCACATTGCATCTTTATTTGTTTTGACCTGCAATTATCCAGATAAATATTATATATTTTTCTAAACACTGTGTGGTGTATTTTTGTGGTGCTATATTGTGTTATTGTATGATTTATTGCACAAATACTTTACACATTGCCTTCTAAGTTAAGCCTAACTGTTCGTGCCAAGCTACCAGAGGGTGGGCACAGGATAATTTTGGATTGTGTGTGACTTACCCTGACTAGAGTGAGGGTTCTTACTTGGACAGGGGGTAACCTGACTGCCAACCAAAAACCCCATTTCTAACATTGGTGATCAGCGGTGAGGATAGTACTTGTATTTGTGCAGTGACATACAGTAGCTAAGTATCTCACTACCTACCCACAGTTGAAGGTCAACTTGATTTTTATCTCTTTTTTGCAAATTCGTTTTTCCTGACAATTTTCAAAAACTAAATCCTCACTCAACATGTCTCTGGCTGGGTCTCAAGTAGGAGACTTTGACCTAGCCCTGTTGGATACATATACTGTCAAACAGCTAAGACGGTTCTGCAGGGTGATGAGAGTACCTACCCAAGGGGCCTCCAAAAAGGAGGACTTTCAAGTGGCGCTGAGGGCCTGGGCAGAAGCCCATTTAGAGGAGGATGATGAGGAAGAGGAGCCAGAAAATGGCCCCTCAGAGGATTTGTTGCTATCAGTGGGTGATGTTACCACTGCAATTGTGCCCCCTTCCAGACCAGGGAGCAGTGTCTATGTGCAAAGCCTGACCACAGAGGAAAGGAGAGAGGAAAGGGAGTTCCAATTGAAAATGGCAAAACTGAAATTGAGGCTCAACAGGAGGAAAGAAGGGCAGAGAGAGAAGCCAAGCAAGCTGAGGCTGAAAGAGCAGCCAAACAGATTGAAGCTGAGAGAACCTTGGCTGAAAATAAACTTTTGTTGGCTCATTAACTGAGTCTCAAGGAACTGGATCTCAAGGCAAAGCAGTCTTAATCCAGCAGTAATGGTGGCAGCATACAGACAGGACCTGCTGGAGAAAAGAAGGTTCGTATACCCAAAAATGTGGTGCCCAGTTTTGTGGTGGGAGATGACATAGATAAATGGTTAGCTCCTTATGAAGTTGTACTAGAGGCTTATGAGGTTCCTGAAGGGCAATGGGGTACAGATATGTGGAGTTATGTACCAGTACTGGGGAGGGACACGCTTCTCACACTGGATCCTAAGGATAGAAACACATACCCACTTCAGAAAGCCATTTTACTTGCCATGTTTGGGCTGACCCCTGAGAGATACCGTCAGAGGTTCAGGGACAGCACCAAACTATCCACACAAACATGGGTTTTGACTTTTCCAGTAAGGCACTGAATGGATGGGTGCGGGCTGCAAAGTAGATGATTACACAGGATTATATAATTTGATTCTGAGAGAGCATATGCTTGGTATTTGTTTTACAGAGTTGCACCAGCACCTAGTAAACAGTAAGCTGACTGATCCCAGGAAGCTTGCTGAGGAGGCGGACCTCTGGACTAGTACCAGAGTGTCCAAAAAGGTATCTGGGGGGGACACCCACAAAGGTGGACAGGGTTCCCATCAGAAGAAAGAGGGGGGAGAAAAACTTAAAAACAAGGAGTTCTGAAAAGGCCCCCAAAATAGTTCCCAAGGGAATAATGGTAACCAGTCCCGGTCTGATTCTCAAAAGAAAGGTTTCACTGACCATAAGACAGGGAGGTTTGTACACCACTGTTCAGAGTGCAATAAGTATGGGCACTCTGAGGGCGACTCCAAGTGTCCCAAGAGGGCACAGTCCCCCAAGGAGGGCAGACACCTGGGTTGGCTAGCGTAGCGCTCGGGGAGGAGATGGTCCCAGACAGTTTTGGGGTGCAGACAGAGGTAACCCTAGTGTCCCTGGGGGATGCAGAGATGGTGCCAAAAGCCCACATGCCTGCCAATACTTCCAAGTATAGACAGTGGGTCACCATCAATGGGCAAAGGGTGGAGGCTCTGCGTGACACAGGAGCCAGCATGACTACTGTCAAGGGTCAGCTGGTGTCAGCAGAGCAGGTCATCCCCAATACATTTCACCAGCTCATAGTCGCTGACAATCGTGAGAGCCACCTACCGGTAGCTCTGGTTCCCTTTGAGTGGGGAGGGGGTCTCCGGTACTCTGAAAGTAGCTGTGAGTCCTGCCATGCCTGTAGATTGTCTGTTAGGCAACAACCTTGAGCACACTACCTGGAAGGAGGTAGAGCTAAGGTCACACTTGGAAATGTTAGGATTGCCCGAGTGGGTCCGCATGACCACACGGTCCATGGCTGACCGAGAGGGAAGTCAAGGGCATCTGGAGCCTGGAACAATGGCCCAGACAACTGCCAAGAGGAGGGGCAAGGGGCGCGGGAAACCGGTCCCAGAAGTTCCCGCAGTGGTTGACGGGGTTCCTGAGGAGGAGGCCCCCGAGCCAACTGGGGAAGAAATTGCCACCCTAAGTGATCTTCCTGAGCTTGCTGGCTGGCAAGTTGAGGGTGGACCCACCAGGGAGGAATTCTGCAAGGCCCAGAAAGAATGTCCCACTCTAGAGGGTATGAGGAAGCAAGCCTCAGCCCAGGCAGCAGGTGAAGCCTCTGGCGATCACCACTTATATTGGGAGAATGATCTCCTCTAAAGTGAGCCTAAGGTTCTGGCCATTGGGGCAGCGCGTGCGCTGGTGGTCCCCCAGTGTTACCGAACCTTCCTACTGGGTCTGGCTCATCACATTCCACTGGCAGGATATTTGGGGCAAGACAAGACCTTTGACAGGCTTGTCACCCACTTTTATTGGCCCAGAATAAGGACAAACTCAGATACATTCTGTAGATCTTGTCCTACCTGCCAGGCCAGTGGTAAAACAGGAAAAAGGGTTAAGGCCCCCCTGATTCCACTTCCTGGCCTTGGCACCCCCTTTGAAAGGGTGGGCATCGACATTGTTGGTCCATTGGACCCCAAAACTGCCCTGGGCAACAGGTTTATCCTGGTTTTGGTGGACCATGCCACCCGTTACCCAGAGGCAATCCCTCTGAGGACCGTAACTGCACCGGTGGTGACCAGAACTCTGATGGGGATATTTACCCGTGTGCGATTCCCAAAGGAGACAGTGTCTGACAGAGGCACTAACTTCATGTCTGCATACATGAAGTCTATGTGGGATGCGTGTGGTGTAACCTACAAGTTCACCACACCCTATCACCCCCAATCTAATGGTCTTGTGGAGAGATTCAACAAGACCTTGAAAGGCATGATTGGTGGCCTCCCTGAGGCGTAAGTGGGACGTCCTCTTACCATGCCTTCTCTTTGCTTACAGAGAGGTACCCCAGAAGGGGGTAGGGTTCAGTCCCTTTGAGCTTCTCTATGGGTACCCTGTCAGGGGACCCTTAAGCATTGTCAAGGAGGGGTTGGAGAAAGCTCCAAAGGCACCTCCTCAGGATGTGGTCAGCTACATGTTGGCCCTCCGCAACCAGATGAACTGCTTCTGGAAAGAGGCCAAAAGTAACCTTGAGGCCAGTCAAGAGGTAATGAAACGCTGGTATGACCAGAAGGCCACTCTGGTAGAGATTCAACCTGGAGACAAAGTGTGGGTAATGGAGCCAGTAGAGCCTAGAGCTCTCCAGGACCGCTGGTCTGGCCCATTTGAAGTAAAGGAGCGGAAAGGGGAGGCCACTTACCTAGTGGACCTCCAATCCCCTAGGAACCCTCTAAGGGTGCTCCATGTCAACCGACTGAAGCCTCATTTTGAGAGGTCTGAAGTCAACATGCTTCTGGTCACAGATGAAGGAATGGAAAAGGAGAGTGAACCTCTGCCCGACCTCCTCTCTGCCCAAGAAGGTGATGGGTCAGTGAAATGTGTCATTCTCTCTGACTCCCTGACTCTAAACCAGAGAGGAGACTGCTATGAGCTGTTGGAGCAGTTCTCCCCCCTGTTCTCCCTTACTCCTGGACTGACCCACCTCTGTGTTCATGACATTGACACAGGTGACAGTCTCCCTGTGAAGAACAAAATTTACAGGTTATCGGATAAGGTGAAGGCCAGCATCAAGGAGGAGGTCTCCAAGATGTTAGCTTTAAGGGTTATTGAGAAATCCAGTAGTTCCTGGGCCAGCCCTGTGGTGTTGGTCCCTAAGGCTACTGCCCCAGGTGCGAAGCCAGAACTCAGGTTCTGTGTGGACTACCGGGGTCTCAACTCAGTCACACGGACTGATGCTCACCCCATCCCCCGAGCTGATGAGCTCGTTGACAGACTAGCGCTGCCAAGTTCCTGAGTACGTTTGATCTTACTTCAAGGTACTGGCAGATCGCCCTGACTGAGGGGGCTAAAGAGAGATCAGCATTTTCCACACCTGATGGCCATTACCAGTTCCGGGTGATGCCATTTGGGTTGAAAAATGCCCCCGCTACCTTCCAACGGTTGGTTAACGGGGTCCTAGATGGCAAGGATGCCTTCTGTGCAGCCTACCTGGATGACATAGCTGTCTACAGTTCCAGCTGGGAGGAACACCTGCTCCACCTCAAGGAGGTGCTTCAGGCCCTGCAACAGGCAGGCCTGACCATCAAGGCTAGTAAGTGCCAGATTGGGCAGGGTTCCGTGGTGTACCTGGGACACCTAGTGGGTGGTCGCAAGGTGCAGCCACTCCAGGCCAAGATTGAAACTATCAAGGCCTGGAAACCACCTAGAACACAGACTGAGGTGAGAGCCTTTTTAGGCCTCACTGGATACTACTGCAGATTTGTCAAGGGCTATGGTACCATTGTGTCACCCTTGACAGAACTCACTTCCAAGAAACAATCTAGGTTTGTGAATTGGACAGAGGCTTGTCAGAAAGCCTTTGACTCTGAAGGAAGCCATGTGCACGGTCCCCATGCTCAAGGCCCCTGACTACTCCAAGGAATTTATCGCGCAGACGCTTGGCATAAGGGGCGGTCCTAGCACAGGTAAATGAGGAGGGCCTAGACCAACCAGTAGTCTTTATTAGCAGAAGGCTATTACACGGGAACAGAGGTGGAGTGCTATTGGGAGTGAAGCTTTTGCTGTGGTCTGGGCACTGAAGAAGTTGAGGCCATACCTGTTTGGAACTCACTTCCGGGTTCAGACAGACCACAGGCCCCTCAGATGGCTCATGCAGATGAGGGGGGAAAATCCTAAACTCTTGAGGTGGTCCATTTCCCTATAGGGGATGGACTTTACAGTGGAGCATCGCCCAGGGGTTGACCACGCAAATGCTGATGGTCTCTCCAGATACTTCCGTCTTAGCGATGAGAGCTCCCAGGAGGTCGGGTAGCTCTCCCCACTTTCAGCTGGGGGGGACACATGTTAGACCTGACAGCCTTAGGGTGGTCACCCCTAACTTTTTGCCTACCTCCCTCCACTTTTTGGACACTGTTTTTGCTGGCTTTTAGACTCGGCGCACTTTATCACTGCTAACCAGTGCTAAAGTGCATATGATCTCTCCCTTTAAACATGGTAACCTTGGATCATACCTGATTGGACTATTTAATTTACTTAGAAGTCCCTAGTAATGTGCACTATATGTGCCTAAGGCCTGTAGATTAAATGCTACTAGTGGGCCTGCAGCACTGGTTCTGCCACCCACTTAAGTAGCCCCTCTACCTTGTCTCAGGCCTGCCATTGCAAGGCCTGTGTGTGCAGTTTCACTGTCACCTTGACTTGGCATTTAAAAGTACTTGCCAAGCCTAAACCTCCCCTTTCTCCACATATAAGTCACCTCTAATGTGTGCCCTAGGTAACCCCTAGAGCAGGGTGCTGTGTGGGTGAAAGGCAGGACATGTACCTGTGTAGTTGACATGTCCTGGTAGTGTAGAACTCCTAAATTCGTTTTTGCACTACTGTGAGGCCTGCTCCCTTCATAGGCTAATATTGGGGCTGCCCTCACACAGTATTGAAGTGGTATCTGCTGATCTGAAAGGAGTAGGAAGGTCATATTTAGTATGGCCAGAATGGTAATACCAAATCCTGCTGACTGGTGAAGTTGGATTTAATATTACTATTCTAGGAATGCCACTTTTAGAAAATGAGCATTTCTTTGCACTTAAATCTTTCTGTGCCTTACAATCCACGTCTGGCTGGGCTTAGTTGACAGCTCCTTGTGCATTCACTCAGACACACCCCAAACACAGGGTACTCAGCCTCAATTGCATACATCTGCATTTTGAATGGGTCTTCCTGGGCTGGGAGGGTGGAGGGCCTGCTCTCACACAAAGGACTGCCACACCCCCTACTGGGACCCTGGCAGACAGGATTGAACTGAAAGGGGACCTGGTGCACTTCTTAGCCACTCTTTGAAGTCTCCCCCACTTCAAAGGCACATTTGGGTATAAAACAGGGCCTCTGCCCTACCTCATCAGACACTTGCTGGAGAAGAAACCTGAACCAGAACCTGCATCCTGCCAAGAAGAACTGCCTGGCTGCCTAAAGGACTCACCTGATTGCTTTCTACAAAGGACTGCTGCCTTGCTGTTGCCCTGCTGCCTTGCTGAACTCTTGCCTTGCTGCTGAAGTGCTCTCCAAGGGCTTGGATAGAGCTTGCCTCCTGTTCCCTGAAGTCTCAGGACCAAAAAGACTTCTCTTTTTCATTTGGACACATTGTGCGGCGAAAAATTTGACGCACAGCTTGCTCCGCAGTGAAAAATTCACTGCACGCCGATCCGGAAAGACGCCGCTCGACGTGACGCCTGCGGTGCGACCGGAACTTCGACGCACGGCCTCGCCTGGACAACGCCGCCCGACTCCAGAAAGGAAATTGACGCGATGCCTGCTGTGAGGGAGAAGATTCCACACACAGCCCACCGGAACGATGCACAGCCGGAAAACAAGCCTAGGATTCCACGCACAGACCCCAGGACAACTGGTAATCCCGCGAACCACAGAAAGAGACTGTCTGCGCACCAGAAAACGACGCACGACTTCCCCGCGTGAAAAATAACGACGTAAGTCCGTGTTTGCAGGGGAGAAATCGACGCATACACCATTTTTCCACGTATCTCTTCTTCTGCGGCCCTTTGCGGAAATTTTCCACTTTAAACCAGGTACTTTGTGCTTGAAAGAGACTTTGTTTGCTTTTTAAAGACTTAAGACACTTTATATGACTTTTCAGTGATATCTCTACAATTTCACATTGCATCTTTATTCGTTTTGACCTGCAATTATCCAGATAAATATTATATATTTTTCTAAACACTGTGTGGTGTATTTTTGTGGTGCTATATTGTGTTATTGTATGATTTATTGCACAAATACTTTACACATTGCCTTCTAAGTTAAGCCTGACTGCTCGTGCCAAGCTACCAGAGGGTGGGCACAGGATAATTTTGGATTGTGTGTGACTTACCCTGATTAGACTGAGGGTTCTTGCTTGGACAGGGGGTAACCTGACTGCCAACCAAAAACCCAATTTCTAACATCTTTCATTTGTCCAGTTCACCTGTGTCACAGTGCGTATTGTGTATCCACTTAAAGGTCCTATGTAGCATGTGCAAATGGAGGCCGCAGGTGGGGAGATGGCATTGATTCGTGATCTCATGTCAATGATGATTCAGAGGTTTCTGGCATGGTTGGAGGGAGTGGGTGCGGGTCCTAGGTTTGAAGTCATTCTATGTGTTGCTGCTATTGCCAAAGATCAGCACTTCTGTCTTGTCTGTTTTCAGCTGCAGGCAGTTGTTCTTCATCCAGTCAGTGATGCTTGTCATGCATCTGTGGAAGTCAGTTGTGGTGGTGGAGGGGTCGTCGGTGAGTGAGAGGATGAGTTGGGTGCCATTTGCATAGGAAATGTTGTTGAAACCATGGGATCTGATGATGTTGGCCAGTGGGGTCATATATGCATTGAAAAGCATGGGGCTGAGGGATGAGCCCTGGGGGACACCTCAGGTGATGTCCTTGGTTGTAGAGGTGAAAGGTGGGAAGTGGATCCTCTGGGTTCTTCTGGTAAAAAAGGAGTTGATCCATCTGAGCTTTTCTCCTTGGAATGCGATGCGGTGGAGTCTTTCGATAAGTGTGTGTGGGATAAAGTGTCGAAGGCTGTTGAAAGGTCAAGGAGGATCAAAGCTGATGTTTCTTCTCAATTGAGGAGGATTTGGTTGTTGGTGGTTGAGATCAGGGCAGTTTCACTGCTGCAGTTGCTGTGGAAGCCGGATGGCATTAGGTAGCTGGGCCCTCTCCAAGCCTGTCATGAATTGCTTGTTGATGATCTTTCCCAGTACCACCACTGGTCGGTAGTTGAAGATTGTAGATTGTCTGGTATGTTTTGGGGTTTTCTGAGGTCAGCAGAGAGATTTTTGAGTTGTGGTCTGACTTTGGCATGTTTCTAGGCATCAGGAAATGTTGCAGTGGTGATAGAGGTGTTGAGCAGGGTGGTGAGTTCCTGACCGATCCCTTGGTTTCCAAGGTTGAAGATGTGGTGTGGGCATGGGTCTGTGGGAGCTCCAGAGTGGATTAATTTAATGATGGAGGTGATGTCCTGGGCGGAGAGTATGTTTCAGGTGGTCAGTGTGTGATTTGTGTCAGTTACAGTGGTGGCATATCGGTCGAGGAAGTCTGTGGGTGTGGATTTGGTGAGAAGTTTCTGTATTTGATTGCAATCTTGGTCAAGGAAGAAGTGGGTGAGGTTGTTGCACAGCTCCAGTGAGGGTGTGAAGTGATTTTCACAGGCAGCTTGTTTGGAGAATTCCTTAACAATTTTGAAAAGTTCCATGGAGTTGTTGGCACTAGTTTTGATGCACGTAGCAAGGGCTGTCTTCTTTGTTGGCCTTAGCAGGCGGTGGTAGAGTTTGAGGGAGGTCTTGAAGACCGCTTTGTTGGAGGCTTCTTTGCTGGCACCCCATCTCCTTTCCAGTTGTTTGCTGTCTCATTTTGCTGTTCCGCGTTCTTTGGTGTACCAGCTTCCCTTTTTGGAGGATTTTCTCTGGTTGTTGCTTATGATAGTGGTGATGCTGTTGGTGCAATTCAATTGGTGATCCAGGTGTTGAAGTTTTTCATTCCCTGTTCAAGGTTGGTGACGGTAGCGGAGTTGGAGGTGCTGAGGGTGTCTACCCAGCAGGTCTCTGAGATTTTGTTCCAGCTCCAGTGGCAGGCACTAATTATCTTGGAGGTGGAGGTGTGGGGGCTGGAGAGGTTGAAGTGGTCGATTGAGTGACTGGTGAGTTCTGTGACATGAATGTATTTGATGCAGTTGCTAGAGGTGAAAATGTGGTCCAGCATGTGTCCTGAAGTGTGTGCAGGATCGTGGATGATCTTGGTCAATCAGAGGCTGCTCATGCTGTTGAAGAGGTGATCAGTGTTGTTGTCGTTGGGGTTGTCGATGTGGAAATTTAGGTCGCTGAAGAAGAGGTAGTTCTCGAAGGCTAGGGGTGCAATGAAGTCTGCTAATGTGTTGCAGAAGCTGCAGCGTGGGCCTCTGGGTCGGTATGAGAGAGTGCCTTTAAAGGTTGTTTTGTCATCCGCGTTGAGCTTGACGTTCAGATGTTACATTGGGTGGGGGTGTTGTCGGGGGTGGTGGTGTATTGTATGATCTCTTTGTGGATGATGACTGTTCCTCCTCCGAGCTGGTGGTGCAACCCTGGTGAGTGATTTTATATCCATCAGGGATCACTGTGGCAATGTCTGGGGTAGATGTGGGTTGAGCCAGGTCTCTTTGAGGAAGATAATGTTGGGTGCGAGGGTGGTGATGAGGTCCCATAATTCAGTGGAATACTTGCATAGTGACAGTGTGTTAAGAAAGGTGCATGCAAATTGGTGTTTTTATTCAGGTGGTTTTTGTGGCGTGTTCGGGTTGGAGCTAGTTGGTAGGCTGGTGTGTGTGCTGTGGCTGGTGAAGTGGTGGTGGGTGCAGGTAAAAGGTCCTAACGTGGAGCCTGGATCAGTGTGGTGGTAGTGTTTGTTGCATCATCCAGGTTGGAGGGTGTAGAGCTTGGCGATTGTGTATCTTTAGGGGACTGGAGGACCAGTGGTTGTGGAGCTGGGTGTGGTCCAGGCACAGCTTCCACTGTGTGGTCATGCTGCAGCTTGCATTAAGTAGGTCCAGGGGTGTGCAGGGCTTCTGTTGGCAGAAAGAACGGTGAGCGGAAAATCCCAGTCGAGGAAACCCTGGAGGGAAAAACCAGGCAGTTGCTGTATCAGTCTGGAACACACAGGAACTAGAAGCCACAGGCGAATGGCAGGCTAAATGTCCAGGTGACCACTGATCTAACATCACTCTCACTGTTGGTATGTGCTCATTCTCCACACCAGCTATTGGTAGATGCTCATTTTCAATATCACCATACCCTTCCGGCAATTCACCAACCACAGCAGGGCTTTTACTGCTCCTGGTTTAAAGTATAGACCCATCCTAGCTAGGTCTTGCCACCCAAAAATATTACTTTCTCTGACAGTTAGGAAAACTTTGGTGATGATGCTCCTGCCTAGACACCTTGTCCTAGTTGTAAAATATCCACCCATCTCAATGTCCTTCTCCCCAGAAGATTTGGGGTTGATATCAGACTGTGTTAAGTCACATTTGGTCTTCCAATGCTCATAAAAGATAGAGGCCCATATTTCTACTTTTTGACGCAAAACTGCGCCAACGCAGTTTTGCGTCAAAAAAATTAGCGCCAGCTAACGCCATTCTGAAGCGCCATGCGGGCGCCGTATTTATTGAATGACGTTAGCCGGCGTTAGCCGCCGGCGCCGTCTGGCGTGCGTTAAAAAAAACCACGTACACCAGGCAGCGCCGGCGTAGGGGGATATGGGGCTTGGGCGTCAAGAAATGGGGCAAGTCAGGTTGAGGCAATTTTTGCGCCTCAACCCGATTTGCGCCATTTTTTTTCACTCCCAACCCCCATAGAAATGACTCCTGTCTTAGCAAAGACAGGAGTCATGCCCCCTTGCCCAATGGCCATGCCCAGGGGACTTCTGTCCCCTGGGCATGGTCATTTGGCATAGTGGCATGTAGGGGGGCACAAATAAGGCCCCCCTATGCCACAAAAAAAAAAAAAAAAAACACTTACCTGAACTTACCTTAATGTCCCTGGGATGGGTCCCTCCAGCCTTGGGTGTCCTCCTGGGGTGGGCATGGGTGACAAGGGGTGTCCCTGGGGGCATGGGGGGGCACCTCTGGGCTCCTTCAGAGCCCACAGGTCCCTTAACGCCTGCCTTTTGCAGGCGCTAAAAACGGCGCAAAAGCGGCCGTACGTAATTTTTTTTGACCCGCCCACTCCCGGGCGTGATTTTTGCTCGGGAGTATAAATCCCACGCACATGCCTCGGAGTCGATTTTTTAGACGGGAACGCCTACCTTGCATATAATTAACGCAAAGTAGGTGTCCACGCTAAAAAATGACGCTAACTCCATGGACTTTGGCGCTAGACGCGTCTAACGCCAAAGTATAAATATGGAGTTAGTTTTGCGTCGAAATTGCGTAAAAAAAATCGATGCAATTTCGGCGCAAACGGAGTATAAATATGCCCCAGAATCCCTCAAAATTGTAATGGATGATCCTGAGTCTGTCATAACCTGAAGGGGTAACAATCAATAATTGCATCCATGAGTGGACCTTTAACCATGAACAATCCTGTAGCTAAATTACATTCAATGATTACAATTATTTAACTTTTCTACACATGTCCTCTGAAAAGTCCACAATACTGACTTTTATCAAATTCTTGGTACTTCTACACACGACTTGAAAATGACCAGTTTTCTTGCACTTCATGCAACATTTCCCAATGGCCAGGCAACACTGGAGTATTCCCTATATGGCTTTTAGATCCACACCTGTAGCATGGTAAAGGTTGTATAGGTTTCTTCTTTGTATTTTTCTCTTTTGCACAAGCATTAACTAAGCATACTGCTCGGTTGCAACTCTCAGAATCAATGTCATTGGTTGACAGCATGCCAACAGCAGCTTCACCATTCAGTGCTTTCAAGGATACCATGGAACCTTCAATGCCCTTGGCCATATCAATGTCTTTTGTTAACGTAGGATTCCTACATCCTAATAATTTCTCTAGAATTTTTCCTTGAATGGCAATTGAAAACAAATTGACTGCGAATGTACACATCTATATTGGCACCAAAGCCACAAGTAGCTGAAAAGATTCTTAAGGCTGAAACATTCTTCAACAGACTCTTCAGCTTGTTGTTTACGCTTCAAAACTTATGGCCCTCATTACAACCCTGACGGTCGGTGATAAAGCGGCGGTAATATCGCCAACAGGCCGGCGGTAACAAAAATGGAATTATGACTGTGGCAGAAACCACTCACACAGACAGCCACTTTAACACACCGAACGCCACGGCGGTAGCAACAAGCACCACGGCGGTAACCGCCAACAGCCAAGCGGAAGACAATGTTCCACCCACTGTGTTAAGAGAATCCTATCTGCCACCTTTTCCGGGGTGGTACCAATGACATCAAAAGCACAGCGGAAACACATCACAGAAGTCAAAGAACTCACCTCTGGAGAATCAGGGAACAACCACGACTCCATGGAGCCCGAGTTGCACATCTTCCCTATGCTTGAATACCTTTTCCTGCATTACGAACATCAACGCCGGCGAAGATGACCACGGTGAGTACTGCCGCCAGCACACAGGGGAGGGGGGGAGGAAAAAGAGAGTGACACACATACGCAACACGCAGCACCCCCATCCCCAACACCATACACACAACCAGATACAGCAACATAACATATCTACCCCGTACCCCTCAGGAATAATGCGAGGACAAAATTATTTGAAGAAAGTGAGTGTAATACGATAAAATGCTATAAATAAGTGCATCAAAATCCAAACATATAGACATATTTACAAATGTAGGGACACTGCCCAGTCCTCAATGTCCGTGAGCTACAGGGCCACAACACATAGGCCAAGGCCCCTCCTTACTCCTGCAACAACATGGAGAGAACCCTGCAGTGGCATCAGATAGAAAATACACAGGCACTTCAGGGGGACGGGGAATGGGGGGCACCTCAGCCAGAGAATGGTACAACACCACTCGTCCTGGAGGGGGCCACATGCCCTGTGCTATGTTCTGGGGAGTGCAAGGCCACAGTCTCTCAAGTGGGTGGTTTGCCCACTGCTTGGTCCTGGGGAGTGCAAGGCCACAGTCTTTCTAGTGGGTGGGCTGCCCACTGCTTGGTTCTGGGGAGTGCAAAGCCACAGTCTTTCTACTGGATGGCTTCTTCCACTGGTTCTGGAGGGGGCCTTGTGCCCAGTGTGCTTCATCCTGGCAAGGATGGGATGAGTGGATGGCTTCTTCCACTGGTTCTGGAGGGGGCCTTGTGCCCAGGGTGCTTTATCCTGGCAAGGAGGGAATGAGTGGATGGCTTTTTCCACTGGTTCTGGAGGGGGCCTTTTGCCCAGTGTGCTTTATCCTGGAAAGGAGAGGTGAGTGGATGGCTTCTTCCACTGGTTCTGGAGGGGGCCTTGTGCCCTGTGATGCAGCACTTGGGGAATGCAAGGTCACAGTCTCTCACCTGGGTGTCACACCCCCAGGATTTGCAGGGTCCAGGATGCACTACAGTCCATGGAGGCAGGACTACACACTGCCCACCGGTGGTGACGGCTGCTCAGTGGTGGCAGTGGCGGGGCTGGTGTCAGGCTGGAAGTGATGGGGGAAGGCTCCAGCCCTTCCCCTGCAGCCTCAGACGGCTTCGCACTGGGCCGGCTGCTGCCGGTGGTGGTGCTGGTGGCGGTGCTGGCAGTGGTGGGGGAGGCTCCAGCCCTTCCTCCATAGCCTCGGACGACTGCCCACTGGGGGTGCTGCTGCTGCTGCTGGCAATGGTGCTGGTGGCGGTGCTGGCAGTGGTGGTGGGAGGCTCCAGCCCTTCCCCTGGAGCCTCAGACAGCTGCCCACTGGGGCTGCTGCTGCCGGTGCTGGTGCTTGCAGTGGTGGGGGGAGGCTCCAGCCCATCTCCTGCAGCCTCGGACAGCTGAACCACCATGGTTGGTGGTGGGGGCTCTGTATAAGTCCCAGCACCAGGTCTCCTGTCTTTCCTGCTTGCTGGTGCAAGCCCCTTGCCCCCCCTTTGGCAGCTGGTGGTGCCTCCTTGCCCTTCACTTTGGCAGCTGGTGGTGCCTCCTTGCCCTTCCCTTTGGCAGCTGGTGGTGCCTCCTTGCCCTTCCCTTTGGCAGCTGATGGTGCCTCCTTGCCCTTCCCTTTCGCAGCTGGTGGTGCCTCCTTGCCCTTCCTCGACGCACCTGGTGCAGGAACACTTTCAGTGCTGCTTCCTGGTTCCCTGGAGCCTCTCCCACCTGCAGTTGATGTCGACAATACTGTGGCCATGGACTGGGTGGCTGAGGTGCTCGCCTGGGTTCTGACCACCCTGGCCTGACGTGAAGGACGGGGGAGGGGTAGGGAAGAGGTCAACGGTGGAGAGGAATAGCTTCTTAGGGCCATTGGAGCAGGAGGAGGGTGAAGGTTTGGGAGTGGAGGAAGAGGGAGTGGTTGTTGGAGGTGTCTGTCTGCTGAGTTTGAGTGCAGGTGCATGGGCTGGATGCTCTTATGAGGTGGATGGCTGTTGGGTGTCTGAGTGCTTGCGTTTGGGTACTTTGGGAGGAGGGGGCACAGACACAGTGGGCAAGGACACAGGGGACATGTGCATGGATGTGGGGGTGGTGACTGCCAATGAGGGGTGTGTTCTGATAGGCATGCTGATGATGGAGGTAGTGGACGAGGATGTAGTGCATGCAGGTGTGAGTGGAGATGCTACTGGGAGGGAGGTGGACGACGATGTGGAGGGAACACAGTGGAGGCAGTGGGTGTCGGTATGTCTGCATCTGGATGGTGTTTGTGTGAGTGCCTGTGAGATGATGTGTGGTGCTTGTGTTTGCCTGAGCCACTCCTGTGTGTTGTCCTGGATGCATGCTGGTCTGACTGTGTGCTTGGGATAGGATGGGGTTGAGGAGAATGGGATGGGGTAGAGGAAGTTGGAGGGGGAGGCTAGAAACAGGGGCAATGGCTGCCATCAGAGAGGAGGCCTGAGCCTGGATTGATCTCTGTTGGGCTGCCATGCCAGAGTGAATGCCTTCCAGGAATGCATTTGTTTGTTGCAAATGGGCTGCCAGCCCCTGGATGGCATTCACTATGGTTGACTGCCCAACAGAGATGGATCCTAGGAGGTCAATAGCCTCTTCAATCAGGGCAGCAGGGCTAACTGGGGCAGGGCCTGAGGTGCCTGGGGCGAAGGAGATGCCCACCCTCCTGGGTGAGCGGGCACACGAAACTCGCTGAGGGGCTGCTGGGAGGGCGGTGCTGGTACGGGGGTGGCGGCTGTACCTGTAGTTGGGGTGGCCCCAGAGGTGTCCACCAGTACCAGGGAGCTTCCATCGGAGGAGGAATCACTCTCAGAACTGTTCCCTCCTGTCTCTGCCATGGTGCTCCCCTCACCCTCCGTCCCACTGGTGCCCTCACCGTCAGTGGATTTGGCCTTCTGGGCCATGTGGGATGCAGCTTCATTTGTTGCTGGTGCCTCTGCTCCTCCGCTAGTTGATGCTAATGCACAGCAGGACAGGGTGACAAAACAAAAAGGGGGGGAATAGACAAAGGATACACTTGGTCAATGGTGGCAACAACACCACCGTTGGCGTATACAACACACACATATAGGGAACAGCCCTACGCACTAGGCAGTGCACTACCAGTCACAATGCTAGTCACCAGCCCATGGACAGGGATACCTAATGCCAATTGCAGCATACCTGAGACCCACAGACCCCTGCCCAGAAGTGGGTGCCTACTAGCTTCGTAGGAGGTGGTGTACATCAGACCCTGCCCAACATGGGACCTACCCTGTCCGGCCTGGCCTAGGGGGACACACAGGCCCACATCCTCCACCCGGAGACCACCCCACTATGTGCAAGTAGTATAGTGTGAAACTGTATTCACCTTGTGGCTGCTGTGATGCTCTCAAGCGCCCATCCAGCTCCGAATAAGCTCCACCAGTATGTTAGCCATCAGGAGGGTCAGGGTTCGACAGGCACCCCTTCCTCGTTGGGAGGCCATCCCCAGCTGGGCCTCCGCCATCTTCTTTGCCCAGCATCTCAGGTTCTCCCACCGTTTGCGACAGTGGGTGCTCCGCCTGCCGTATACTCCCAGGGTCTGCACAATCTTGGCGATGACATGCCAGATACCCTTTTTCTGATGGGCGCTGACCTGCAGAAAAATACACATAGAAAAAAGGTATCAGATTGTCCCGACAGTTACACTCATGTCCCACCATAGCCCTCACATCCCCATTAGCACAGACATTGCCCCCAACACATGCAGCATGATGCCCAGGGCCCTTCCACGAACCCCACCCCTCACACACAGCACTCCACGCATTCATGCCCCATGCATTGTGCTCACAGTGTACTCACCTGTTGGTCTGGAGGCCCATACAGCATCCGATACTGGGGTCTCTCCAACTCCACTCCGGTGAAGGCACGGGCCCTTTCCCCAGTGACTTGAGCCATGGTTGTTTCCAGACAAAGGTCACAGCAGCACTTGCAGTGTATGTCTTCTCCTGTTGAAGGAGGTAGCAAGTGAGTGTACAGATAGAAAATGGGGGTCACGTCTGCAGCGGTGCGAACTTTCATCGCCGGCATACATCACCATTGGCCACTGTAACACATAGGGCCCAATGACAATCAATGAGGAGTTGCACTGCGGTACTCGACCGCCTCCCGCAGCGGCACACAACGTCACCGGCATTAACTCATTTCCACATGTCCATCCACACAGGACCGGTGGATGCAATTTCAAGGGGGGGCAGACCATGGCACCTAACTGCGTCACAGTACACATAGGCACCATTTGGGCCTATTCAACAATATACTGTTACAGTCATAACATGCAATGCAGTGTAGTGTTTGGAAATGTGGGATACTGACCAGCTGCTTACCGTTTTATCCCACTAGATTGAAACCACTGCGGATGAATAGGAGATGGAGACATCCCCCTTGTACAGACCCCTGGTGGACTTGGCAACAATGGAGGACAGGCACATTATCCTCACTTAAAAACTGGACAGGGCCACAATCACATAGCTGTGTGCCCAATTGGAGCCTGACCTGATATTTGCTATCCGTCAGCCCACCAAGATCCCCCCTCTTGTGCAAGTCCTATCAGTGCTCCATTTCTTGGCAACTGGCTCCTTCCAAGTGACAGTGGGCTTGGCAGCAGAAATGTCTCAGTCAATGTTCTCAATAGTGCTGACCAGAGTGTTGTCTGCCCTGATTAAACACATGCACAGCTACATCATTTTCCCCCAGGTGGAAGATTTGGCCACAGTTAAAGCTGACTTCTATGCATTGGGACATATCCCCAACATCATTGGGGCTATTGATGGTACATATATTGCATTTGTCCCCCCCGGAGAAATGAACAGGTGTTCAGAAATCGAAAGAGCTTTCACTCGATGAATGTGCAGATAGTGTGCCTGGCGGACCAGTACATCTCCCATGTCAATGAAAAGTATCCTGGGTCTGTGCATGATGCCTTTATCCTGAGGAATAGCAGCATCCCATATGTGATGGCTCCGGAGGCACCGGGTGTGGCTAACAGGTGAGCCCTGGTTCCCACCCAGTGGATGTTGGTGTATGGGTATGGTGTTGGCCATAAGGGTTGGTGTGTGTCTAACAGGTATCCCTCAATATTTGCAGGTGACTCTGGTTACCCCAACCTCTCATAGCTACGGACCCCAGTGAGGAATGCCAGGACAAGGGCAGAGGTACGTTACAATGAGGCACATGGGCAGACAAGAAGGATTATCGAGAGGACCTTTGGCCTACTGAAGGCCAGGTTTTGTTGCCTCCATCTAACAGGTGGATCTCTGTACTACTCACCCAAGAAGGTCTGCCAGATCATTGTGGCATGCTGCATGTTGCATAACCTTGCCTTAAGACGCCAGGTGCCTTTTCTGCAGGAGGATGAGGCTGGAGATGGCCGTGTGGCAGCAGTGGACCCTGTGGACAGTGAAGAAGAGGAGGCAGAGGATGAGGATGAGAACAACAGAACAACAATCATACGACAGTACTTCCAGTGACACACAGGTAAGACACTGTAATTTCACCTTACATTGACAGTTTTGTGTTGGACATTGTACATAGCATGCAGATTCTACTAAATCTATGGCCACTTACTGTACCCTTTGGCATCTCTATTTTCAGATATCTGTGCCCCTCTCTGGCTCCTGGTGTGTTGAGTGCAGCCAACTACAGGTCATACCTATGTATACATTACTGTACAGTTTATTTCCAATGTTTACATCTTGTTAACAAATACACAGTTCAGTCATTTGCCAGACTCCATACTTGTATTTTTTCTAAGGGTGTTTATTTAAGTGCTAATGAGTGGAGTTGAGGGGGTATTTCAATGGGCTGGGGTAATGATGGAGGAAAGTCCAGGGTAGAGTCCAGTCTATTTGTATCACAGGTGCATTGTCAAAGGGGGCATAGGAAGTGGAGCAATGGCAGTTCAAGGTGGACAGATTGACAGAGTGGGACATTCAGGAGAGTTTTATTTCCTGGTGGGGGTCTTGGCAATAGTCTCTGGCTTCTCCCTGGGTCACAGGGACCGTTTGCGTGGTGGTTCTCCTTCTGCAGGAGGAAGGGTGCTGGTGGCCTGTTGGTCCTGTGGTGGGGCCTCCTGTCCACTAGCAGAGGTGGAGGGCTGTTCATCGGTGTGGCTATAGTCAGGGACCCGTTGATTTGCCACTACCTTCCTCATGGTGTTGGCCATGTCTGCTAGCACCCCTGCAAAGGTGACCAGGGTGGTGTGGATGTCCTTCAGGTCCTCCCTGATCCCCAGGTACTGTCCCTCCTGCAGCCGCTGGGTCTCCTGCAACTTGTCCAGTATCTGGCCCATCGTCTCCTAGGAATGGTGGTATGCTCCCAGGATGTTGATGAGTGCCTCTTGGAGAGTCGGTTCCCTGGGCCTGTCCTCCCCTTGTTGCACAGCAGTCCTCCCAGCTTCCCTGTTGTCCTGTGCCTCTGTCCCCTAAACGGTGTGCCCACTGCCACTGACCCCAGGTCCCTGATCGTCCTGTGTTTGTTAGGAGTCCTGGGGTCCCTGTAGTGGTGGACCCACTGCTGATTGATGTGTCCTGGGGACAGAGGTATGGGCCCGCTAGCTGGGTGCTGTGGTGGTGTTTCCTGATGGGGGAGGCTCTATGGTGGTATGGGACTGTGCGTGGGTAACTGACGGTCCGAAAGGTCCCTGATGGGCCAGGTTGGTCATCCAGATCCAGGCGACCAGAGCTGCTGTTAACACTGTGGTCCTCTTCTGTGGGGGGGCTGGATGTTGCTGGCACCTCCTCTCCGGTGACGTTGGATGGGGGACCTGTGGGGATGTAAATGCAGTGTTATTGTTTCTGCGTGTGCCATCTTGTGCATGGGTGTGTTGCCCTGTATGTTTGTTATTGCCCTGGCAGCTTTGCCTTGGGTGAGTAGTGATTTGGTAGGCTAGGTGATTGTCTCTAGTGTGCATGCTTTAGCGATAGTTGTCCATGCAGGTCTCTGATGGGTGTCCATGCATTGGTGTTGCATGCAGGGCTTGGTTTTGGGAGGGGTGGGTTGTGATGGTGGGGTGTGTGGGAAGTGGTTGAGTGATGGGAGTGAGGTGAGGGTGGGGGTATGTGATGGCATGTGGGTAGGGTGGTGATAGTAGTAAAGATTTGACTTATCAGGGTCCAGTCCTCCTGCTACTCCTGCCGTGCCCTCAGGATGCATGATTTCCAAGAATTGCTCCTCCCATGGTTAGTTGTGGGGGAGGAGATGGGGGCCCACCGCCAGTCCTCTGTACTGCTATCTGGTGTCTTGCTACCACAGAACGCACCTTCCCCCATAGGTCATTCCACCTCTTCCTGATGTTATCCCTTGTTCTTGGGTGCTGTCCCACGGCGTTGACCCTGTCCACGATTCTCCGCCATAGCTCCATCTTCCTAGCGATGGGTGTCTGCTGCACCTGTGATCTGAATAGCTGTGGCTCTACCCGGATGATTTCCTCCACCATGACTCTTAGCTCCTCCTCTGAGAACCTGGGGTGTCTTTGTGGTGCCATGGGTATAGTGTGAGTGGTGTGTGTGAGGGTGTGTGGTGTGATGTGTTGGGGTGTATGCTGTGAAGTGCATGGTTGGTGTATGGTAGATGGGTTTCTGTGGCTCTGGTTCTGTGGGTGTCTCTCTCTCAGTTGTCAATATTTTTTAGTCGTAGAGGGTTGTGGGTATTGTGGGTGTGTGTTTTATAGTGGTGTGGGTGTGATGTGTGTATGTGTGTCAGGTGTGTGTAGTTTGAATTGTCCAATGTAGTGTAGTTTGGTTTGAGTGTGTGTATTTTGAGCACAGCGGTATGTACCGCCAATGGTTTACCGCAGTTGAATGTCCACTGCATTGATTCGTGGGTCATAATGCTGAGGGCGTAGTTCTGTTGGCGTAACGGTGTGAGTTTTGGTACCGCCAGTTTATCACTGACCTTTGGGCTGGCGGACTTGTGTGTGTGTCTGTATAGTGACGGATTGCTATGTGTGTGTCATAATATGGGTAGTGGTAGTCCGACGCACTGGTGGAATGTTGTTGGCAGTCAGCTTGGCGGTAAGCGTAACTTACCACCAATGTCATAATGAGGGCCTATGTCTTTCCAACATAATACTTGGTTCATCTGAATAGTGTTTAGAAATTCTCGCCACAGCTTCATTTTTAAACATTCCAGTCTCCACCTCTTTCCCTACCTGGTGGGGTAATGTGGGCAAATTAACAAACACTTTCTGTGCAGCATTGCCCAAAGCACAAGTAACAGTGCCAATTTATGCTTAGCAGAATAACAAGGTGTGCCTCTCACCATAGATGCAGGCGCTCAAGAAAAAGATAAATACCAGCAATATAAAGTTCTGGTGTGCCTGTCACCTTAGATGCAGGCATGCATATGAGAAAACCATCTTGAAGGGATTGGACCTAGAACCTAGTCCAGTACAACATGGCCACCATTAAAATGCGATGGTGCGTGATGACGTTTGCCGCCTACTCCTTATGAGGACTCCAAGATATTTGCAACCCCCAAAGTCACGCAGCTGTGGTTGCACGCACACTTTCTCTGAGAACACCTCCTCTGATGCACTGGCTTGAGTGAAGTAAAAGCTGTGAACTGCATGCCACAATGTACCAAAATGGGCATTCAAAAATTCTCAAAAACAAGGGATAATCACAATAGCATCACCTTCACCACACCCACAGTTATCAAGATTTAGGCCCTCATTATGGCTTCGGTTGTCTTTTTGAAAGACCACCGAAGCCGCTGCTGCCAACAGACCGCCAGTGCTGGCAGGCTGCTGACCGCCATATTAGGAGTGGTTGGAGGACTTCTGCCCATTTATGGGCAGAAGTCTGACTCCGAAGAGGCAGGTGCCTCGCCAGGACCGGCACGTAAGCAAGACTCCGCATACCATATTATGAGCCGTAATACGGCTTGGCAGAGTCTTGCTGGCGTGGTTGTGCTTGTGGTGCAAAACCGTGAGCACCCATCCCTTCTTGGACAAACAGCTCGCCAGATAAGGTAAGGTGATCGTCCAAAAGGGTGGGGAGTGTTATGTGCATGTGTGTGGTGTGTGCGTGTATGTGTGCGAATGAGGGTGTATGAGTGCGTGTTTGTGAGCAAGTGAGTTGTGGTGTCTGTGTGCAAGTCTGCAAGTGAGTTGGGGTGCATGTGTGCAAGTGTGAGTATGCAGAGGGAGAGTGTGTTAATATATGCGTGCGTGAAGGGGGTGGGGGTGTGAATGAATGTGGATGGGATGAGTGTGTGAGTGACTGTGGATGGGATGGGGGTGAGTGAGTGTTTGTGGATGAAGGAGGAGGGGTTATTTGTTGGTGCATGTGCATGTGTTTGTGTAAGTGGACAGGGAGAGGGTGCTTGTTTGTGTGAGTGAATGGGGAGAGCAGATGAGTGTATGTATGTGGTACAGGGGAAAGGAGGGAGTGTGTGTATGTATGCTGTGCTTGGGGCTTGTATGTATAGTGCAGGGGGATAGAGTGTAGGTATGCGGTGGAGGGAGGGTGGGGGTGTTTGGATGCATGTGTACGGTTGGGGGTGTATGGAAGTGTGTGGATGGGTGAGGGGTGCATGGAGGTGTAGGGACATGTGTGCATGTGTGTGCCGGCAACAGGAATGAGGATTCCTGTCACCAGGTGCATTGCTGCCAGGGTTTTCTTGGCAGGGTGACCACCACGAAAAGCCTGGCGGTTTGCAGCCTTGTATTTTGGCTGGCTGGGGCCTGCCAGTGGGGTGGAGGGATTTTCCGCCGGCTGCGTCGGTGCAACCGCACCTGCTGGCCGGGCAGCGTTGTGGCACTTTGGCTTCTGCCAAACCCCACAACTTGTAATGCGGTGGTCTTTACCGCCGGGTCCGAGGTGGTAAGACTGCCACAGCAAGGCTGGCGATCTGATGACCTCCAGTCTTGTAATGAGGGCCTTAGTCCTGATCCTTCTGAAGGCTGACACTCCATGTCCATGGTTGAGAGCGCCGGAAGAAATTGCAAGGGAGACCCCTCATCGTCAATCTGTGATAGAGACAGGTCGAGATAAGTATGCACAAGATTTAGTCACATGTTGTTGCTCACATGACATAAACACAATCTCCCCTGCTTGGATCCCAGATGCAACTGACAAACCAGTCACTGCCAGAATCATATTCTTAATGACCTCATAATACTACACTGCCCCTCCTGGTGGTGGGTATTTCAAAACAGTATCCATGTTGAGTTATGTGGAACTTGAGCAAGTAGAATGACAGGTCATTAGTAACCCATATTCCTTATCACCTTGTCCCTTTAGATAAGCATCACATCTAAATATTTATGCTGGGAAAGGAAGAGACAGTTATTGCTAGCAGAATACACATGATTTCCTTTTCAGGTAAAGCACAGGGAAACTAGAAGGGAGTGGAGTTTATAACAGAGTCTAAAGAAAACTAGGTTATGGTGTACTAAATTCTTCTTCTTTCTTTAGGTTTTCATGCCATCTGTTCCAAACTCCCCTCACATTCCCTTGCTTGATCACCTCAACATTCTGTGCTATTCTGGCATACACAATTGAGGATGTCAAGAGGTAGACACCACTGAGCATCAAACTGATCCAGAGGATTAATCTTTCCCTGACAGGTGCAACAAGGGCAATGTGCATTATTAGTATAGATAATGTGCAGCCCTCCCTCCCTCCAGGACAGCTTCGAACTCCCATCTGTCTTGAGGGCAGCATATTAGTGAAAGGTGGATTGGCTGTTTGAAGCAGATGCCTTCACAGTGCAGGAAGCAGCCCGGCCTGCTTTACAAAGGAGAAGAGAGATCCACTGCAAGAGGCTGTCGGGGGGGGGGAGGTGGGGTTTGCAATCCCCTTAACCCTCCTTCAGTCTTCATCCTCATGGGAGTGCCTGCATGGACTCTGCAAACTTTCTGTGAAAGTCTTCTTGTTCAACATCCGTAATATAGCATGGAGGACAGAAACAAAATGTTCCCCTCATTTGCATGGAGCCTCACCCTCATGCATATGAGGTAACTCCCCCTTAGGAGCATGTCAACACATATAGCTTTAAGGACGGGCCACTTAATGGTCTGCAGATAATTCTATAGCACCAAAGTGCCCTGGTGTCACAGAATGTGGGCACACACTTCCACTGCATCCTTTAGGCACTTTATGTAATACTGCCCTGAAGATGATGTCAGGAGGTGGATACATAGGGGGTTATTACAACTTTGGAGGAGGTGTTAATCCGTCCCAAAAGTGACGGTAAAGTGACGGATATACCACCAGCCATATTACGAGTCCATTATATCCTATGGAACTCGTAATACGGCTGGTGGTATTTCCGTCACTTTTGGGACGGATTAACACCTCCTCCAAAGTTGTAATAACCCCCATAATCTGCTGCTCTGGGGAGCAGGGGACCAGAGAGAATGATACGCTGCCATGGACACAATAATAAGTAGCACCAGTGATCACATTAACATGAGTCAATTATGTATTTCATTGTGCTTAGGCTTTCATGGAAAAGGGATTATCTTGACTTCAGCTCCTTTCCCAATATGGCCAGCATGGCACTTTCTGTGAAGTCTACATATGAGGTGTTGTGTTCACCTTGTGCATACAGAAGTGGGCCATGCAGAGGAATCTTTTGTCTATGCAAAGGTGTGTGGTGCATCTGCTACTACATCACTGCAGTCCATTTCTGGCCATACCACTCTAATCGAACCATCCTTAAATCAAAATTTAAAGAGTAATCTGATTCCAAATATGTTAGGATGCTGTGTAGCATGCGCTATAGGATCATATTATTCTTAATAGCCATGAGCAGTCTGTGACTCCTACATATCCTTAACATTGCTCTAAAAGCGGTGAGCTGTACTCACAAAGAGAACTGTAATCTCACTATATTTGCATGATTTACATACTGCATTTGTTCTTCCGGAGAAGTCTATTACATAGGTGCATATAAATTCTGGCCCTAGGATATGGAAGAGCAGAATAAAAACATACTATTCATTCTAATATTTCAATAATCTACATGGCTTCCCGCACTATTCTGAATCAATGAAGTGCATCCATATTACCAGAGACCGCACTAAGCTGCAAGTGGAAGAATAGCCCCAAGGCACGAGTAAAGCAGTTTTACTATGTACTTCTGCATTAACGTCACTTTTGTTTTTAAATTCACCATTCAGCCACAGCTATGTTTTCTATTCCTGTTTCGTTTTCATGTACTGAGAGGGTAACAAGTCCATAAAGCTATCACTAAACGCCATCTTTACTACACACTTGTTCCTAGCACGTGCTTTAAGCACATCATCCCACATACTGCAGACATTATTCTTCAAGCATTATCTATAGGGCCTAGTGTGTATTTTACTGTAAAGTAATTCATGAAAACAACTAGAAGGAATTGAAATAGATGGGTTTTTGCAGTATTAACTGGAATCTAAAAATCATTAGTAGCACAGCACAGCCTGTAAAAATCCAAATATATTAAAACAGTTTCATTTTCTGGTGATATTTTATCTCAAGTATCACTTTCTTAATAACTTTAAAATTGCAAAACCATATTAGACATTTAAAAAAATCTATTTCACCACTTGCCTATTCAATTACAAATAGCGACACGTATCAACATTTGACAGAGAACTATTAACAGGGAGGGACATTATACCTAAAATAAAATAAAGTTCATCTCCAAAAATGTGACTATTTTCCTTTTACCAGTAGGTTCACAATTAAGACAACTGGATTAGATCATCTATATTCAGCAACTATTCTCAAATATCAGGAGAAAGTATTGCAAGATACTGAGAATAACTATTAAAGTTTTAAGACTAGGACATTTTCATAGAAGGAGAAAATGCAGGCATGAAGGAAAGTTCGAACTCTGCTCCAGATAAGGTATTTTCTACAACTGAATTTCATAAATTGGTCTCACAAATTTAGATGGGCCTCCAAACTCCCAGAAGGGATTACTGAAAAGCTTGGTTTCAAGAGGTTTGCTTCTCGGAAGCTCCTGTAATCCACGAATGATTTTCCGGAGAGAACTGTCAGCATTAGGTCTGCCGCGGAGATGTTTGCACCGCTAAATTTGTGTAGAAATATTCTTTGGAGATAGAGGGCGCCGGAGCAAGTCGACCTATCTGTTTTGCCCATAGCTCATCGAGACAGCAGTAAAAGCGCCAACGGCACTTAAATTAACCATTGTTTCATTTTTCAGCGTTTTATGATTGACCATAAAATGTATTTTTCGTTATTGTTAATCGTATTTCATTAAGTAATACAAGTAAATATATTATTAACTGCAGATTCGTTTAATTAGACGGAAAGTATAATCATGCAAATTTTGTCAGGAAAAAACTGGTGATATTTGCAACTGGGAGAATTGATCCAAAAGAGTAAATAAGCATTTGTAATGCAAAAGGTGTTGCATTTTCTTGAGTTAGAGCTATTGGCATTGTAAATTAATTGCTGGCATTCTCTTGCCACATAAATTGGTCAACCCTGCCTCATAATTTCGTCTTTTTCTGCCATATAATTCCAGTGGCCCAGCATTAAACTAACACACTTCTATTTACCTCCCACCTCTATATTTTAACATATACAATTATCATTTACACCTTTATCAGAAATAAACTTTTGGCATTAGAGTCAAAACACCATTACAAAAATATATTTTGGGACTTATTGGAGGGTGAAAGGAAAGAGGGAGTCAGGAGTAAAGATGGAGAGGACAAGTGGCATAGTAAAGGTATCGTGGGCCCTGGAGTAAGAAAGGAAAATGGTTGACTGCAATTTTGGTAGGAAAATACAGCAGTAATTAGAGTTGAGTGAGGTCCTAGGGGTCTCTGGGACCCCATGTCACTGCACCTGTTGCTCCATTGTAACTAGGCCTCAGGAGAGAAAGCAGATGGGGCAGAAAAAGAGAAGTAAAAGGAATTCAACAGACAAAAGGAAGAAAGAGAAGGGGTCGCAAAGAAATAAAAGAAAGCAAGAACGAGAAAATGAAACCAGATATAAGAAGAAATAGAGCAAACGTGTGAGACAAAAGAAAAAAGGGAAGGAAGCTAGCGAACGAAAGATAAAGAGGAAAAAATAATGAAAGAAGTGTGAAAAGAAAGAGAAAAATGAAAATTAGAGAAAAAAGAGAGATGATGAGAGAAACAACCTGAAAGAATCAGGGCAAATATGTACTGTTACATTTCCCATAGACATAGGATGGGAAAACCAGTTTGACATTTTAGGTTCCAACAAATAACTTGTGGCTTCCACATACAGATGGCAAAAAGAGGGATTTATAGCAAAACGTGAATTGACAGATAAAGATAAGAAAAACACCAGAGAAAGGAAGAAAGAAAGATCTAAAAAAAAGTAAAAGGACGCATACTGAGTCAAAGAAAAGAGCAAATAAAAAAAACAAAGAATGAATGAAGGGAAGATAAAAAAATAGTGAAAGAGTGTACACCCCATGATGAAAATAGAGAGGTAGGAAACAAGGAAAGAAATAACCACGTTTTATGAGTTTGAAAGAGGAGGTACCAAGAGGAAGAGAGAAATAAAAAAAAGGGAGAGGAGCAGAAATAAACAGATAAAAGAAAGAGCCAAACTGTCAATGTATGGATTTTATGAGCTGAAAAGAGAAAACTGGTGGGAAAAGAAAACATTGAGTAAATAGGGTAAAAGAGAGAACACAGTGAGATAGGTGAAACAGACCCTCCCACATAAATATGACAGCTAAAAATAGATTTAAGTGGCTCCCCCACCTCCTCAAACAGAAGTCAGAGTGTGGAACAGCAGGGGCACTGCAGAACAGCAGGAGGTGCATAAGAGCTGTATGTGAACCCCAATACAGCAATATTGGGGCACTTTAGATCAGGATTGGGGGTATGGACAGATCTGTTTCCAGGCCCAGTGCTGGAATAACAGAAAGGCAGCAGGTAAGGCATGTGAAACGGAGCACCGTGTAATTCATGGTATTGGAATAATGGGGCGCTGCAGGTTAGGGTTAAAGTGCACTGACAGAGTTGTATGTTGCTCTGCAGTGCTGGAATGGTAAGGGGCACACAAGGTCAGAAGTGAAGTATGTTAATGGAGGTATATATGGAACCTAGTATTGGCGAGTCAGTGTTGCCAAACGTTAGCCTGGAGGTGCCCTGGTGAAGCTGTAAGTGGGGAGCAGTATGGGAGTGGCATTGCCAATGAACCACAGAAGCAAGGAGTCCTGAAAGGTGTGTGTGTGTGAGCCTTAGTACTGAGAAGAAATGTGCTCTGAATGTTAGAAAATGATGGATTCCGGTGGAGCTGTGGTGGTTCCCATCAACAGTAGTGTTGGATGTTAAACTTGAGGTGCACTGGCTAAGCTGTGTATTGCTCTTTTGGGTCCAGTATTGGCTTGGCAGTGGGACTAAATATTAGAATTGAGCTGCAGTAATTGAACTGTATGTGAAGGGACTCCCAGTATAGGAAAGGAAGTGATCTCTCAGGGGTGGAACTGAGGTGCACTGATGGAGCTGCGCCTGAGTTCCTAGTACTGGAACAGCAGAGTGTACTGACTGCAAGAACCGAGGTGCTCTTGCAGACAGCATGTGTGGGGCTCCTGGCACTGGCACGGCTGAGGGCTTGGAGTGTGTGAACTGCCGTGTCCTGATGGAGTTGCACTCGAGGTCCCAATACTGGAGCAGCAAAGTGTACTGACTGCAAGAACTGAGGTGCTCTGGCAGACAGCGTGTTTGGGGTTTCTGGCACTGGCACGGCTGAGGGCTTGGGGTGTGTGAACTGCGGTGCACTAATGGAGCTCCGTCCCCAGTACTGGAGCAGCAGAGTATACTCACTGCAAGAGCTGAGATGCTCTGGCAGACAGCGTGCGCAGGCTTCCTGGCATGGCTGAGGGATTGGAGTGTGTAAACTGAGGTGCACTGATGGAGCTGCAAGTGGGATCCCAGTATGGAGCAGAAATGGGCACTGTATCTAAGGATTGTAGAGCCCTGGTAGAGCTAGATGCCTAGGCTATAAGCAATTACAAGCGATCCTCAGCCCTTGCTCTCAGCACAGAGGAAGGCACACTTGGTAAAAAAAATCCAAGCCAAGGAAGGATGGGAGCTAGGCAACTGAGAGGGAATGCAGAGAGTCCACAAAGACCAAATGTGACCAAATAGGACCAAGATAAAAGCCTGATATATAGCCTTGTTTACAGCTAAGCTCAGAGGAAGAATTCTCTGCAAATGAAAAGGGTGGCTTCCCTGGACAGAAGCAGGAAACAAGGTTAAAAAAAAGTCCAGATACACAGGACCAGATATACAGGACAAAGCGTAATTATAAAGTAGCTGGTCACTTCTCCCACACAGAAGAAGTAAGGACAAAGAGGCATGGCTGACCACTAGCAAGCAAGGTTTTTTAAATGACAGTGAAACTAACAAATTAAATAGCTGGAAGCCCACAGAAAAAAGTATACTTAAAAATATACAAGAGGTTGTATTCTTGACCTAAAAAAAAGTGTGTGTTTCAGATGTGCATACTAGAATACTGCAAGTTATACCTCATCACAGACAGAACTCGAAATGTGAATGGAAAACCGCACTAGTGAAAAAACTATATAGCGCAGTAATAGTTAGTGTCATATATCCATGGGGGTGTTTGGGGTGTTACACCCCCCTAAAAAATGAATTCAAGATTTGGAGGCAGGGTGGACCACACCAAGTCTCTGGTATGTGACCCTGAACCATGGATGACCGGGTGGCACCCAAAACCCGAGGGAAGCTGAAGAGCGATCAGGCATCTCTCCGTTGGCCAAAGCTGTCTGTACTGGGAGCGGAGCTGTTGGGTTTAAGTGTGTTGAGCACTTGGCCTTGGTCTGCCTCAGAGCGACCGAATTGGAAGGGTGGCCTGATTGGGCAAGTGCATTTGCCTGAGCTGGGACATCACCAGATTGGAACCCCTGGTGCAGGGGACTGCTTCAAATCAAGTGGATTGTGGTGGAACACCACACATTGGCCTGCCTGGGATCATTCGTTCCAGCGGGTGGACAGCTGGGGCCAGCACATCCATTTAAGATATGATGAGTGGATTTGGGGTGAAGCCTTGCGCTCACATCCACACAGAGAGTGCCTGCTGGCTGATTATCTTCCTACTTGACTGGAAGACTCCAGTGGACTATCTCTGCATGACCTCGGTGCTCGGGAGGCCTCCCACTAAGTAATAGGGCCACAGCCATAGCAATACTGAGGCCCTGGTGAGTGAAGGAGTGAGGGTCCCATACATTATTGTGTTGAGACGATGGGTTACACACAGGAAATGTTGGACACATGAGGTTGGAGCCTATCCTTCCTGCTCTACTAGAGCGTACTGCAACAGACCCCCCACTCTTTGGTCCATAATCCAAGAGCATAAATGACACAATTGGGGACCCACTGGACAATGAGGAGTGTTGTAGTTCTGCTCATGCCCCCTGGATCCTGATTCTGTGCCTGGGTGCAGAGGGTGAGGCAGGAACCTGCCCCCTGAAACATAGCAGGAGCTATATAAGTAAACTTCCAATAGTAACAACATGGGTAAATAGGACCAGCATCAGTTCAAATTCTACTTTGACACTAAAAAAAATCCATAACAGCATGGGATAAGCAGTGCTCACCACCACCCGACTGGGCAACGGAAGCTCCTATGGAGTACATTAAGATTATACTATCAGACATAAAGCACAGTCTTGGCACAACAGATTCCATAACAGACATCTTACATTCCTTTTAGCCCACCTGAAAGAGCAAATAAATAAGCATGATACCCGACTGGTGCAATTAGAAAGCAGTCTCAGACTTCGAAGACAATGCCAACTTGCAGAATGAAAGACAGATATGCATGGAAAAGTGTTAGCGGTGATAAAAACTGAGAATGAAGATTTAGATGCATGCTCTTGCCGCAACAAAATACAAATTGTGGGCATCCTGGAGACTACAGGCAGTGCCAAAGGTTAAAGATTAAATGGAACGATGCATAACACCCTTTTTGAAGGGGTCCCAACAACTCTGTCCTCTGTAGAACATGCACACAGATCATAGGGACAGCACCCCACCTACGGGAGTGCCGGCTAGACCTATGATAGCATATATGCTGAAATATAAGGACCATGACACTATCCTGTGCTTGGCATGAGAACACAGTGAGCTAACCTACTTTGGGATTAGACTATGCATATAGCCAGAGTTAACAGCTGCGGTCCAGGTGCAAGGTGACAGTTACTACCTGTTAAGAGTATGCTTCTAAAAGTGGAAATAAAGTATGCACTGGTGTATCCTGTAAGATGAGAGTCCCTCATAACAGGACACCTCACTTTGTCACTGACCCTGAACAGGCCCTTAACGTCTTCTACAGGCATATACGTGACCCTGGTCCATCAGCAAACAACTACGATTAACATAACAAATTGAGCACTAATCACTAAATATCACCGGATACCATCCCCAGCCGGATGGAAGGATAACCCAGGGGCAAAATCTCTCCAAGGCCTCGCAGAATCGCATGTGGGCATGGCAAACAACCACATGGGCCACTATACATGGGACTCCATTCAGCCGTCCAATTCTAGCGGAGTTGGGTTGTTTGCATGCTTCTCTGACCTCCACAGTGATGATTTTCACAACTTCACCTGTTGTGTTTGCCTGGTGAATTTTATTGCCCATTATTACTCCTTCTCCAACAATTTTGGGATGTTGGAGTGGTTGGTTATAATTGTAGTTTGGATGGGATAGGTGTGAAAAGGCACACTAGAGACACCAACATGGTGTCAGCTACACAGCAAAACAGATTCTGCATTTACAATGACCTGAACATCAGCACACAGGAAAAGTTACAAAGACAAACAGGCATCTTTAACACTATACAAAGACAAAGACGAGTGACACAAAATCCCTAACACACAATCATGCAAATTAGTTTAATCATGTGGAAAGTAGACGGCCTTCACAACTCCTGCAAGGTGCAAGGATTCTGGCTTACTTAGACACAAAAACAACATTGCCTTCTTGCATAAACCACATCTCAATGCACAGAGATCTAGGACCTTGGCCACACCTTGGTCCTCTCACTGATCACTAGCAAATTACTCCTCATATACCTGCGGTACTGCAGTACTTGTCAGATGGTGGCGGTCCCAATCATGGTCCTACATGAAGAGAATGATACTCAGGGCAGATTTAACATAGTACAAGCCAGACTGGTGAGACAATGTCACGCTTCTAAATGTTTCGTCACCCAGCACTGACGACTCCGAATTCGTCGGTCGGCTATTGCATACAACCATGACACTGACACCAAGTATGAATATGTGGAGTGGTGATCTAAACATAGGGCCATATTTCCAAGAAAGTGGAGCATCACAAGTGATGTACCACTTTTATTGCGGCCCCCTTGCGTCCCCTAAAGCCACCATGGTAGCACCATATTTCCAATATTGTGCACCATGACGCATTACTGGGGTAACAACGTCATTTTCTTGATGCTATTGTAACGCTATACGGGATTAGCACAAAAAAAACGAATCCAGTATAGTGTTCAGAGCCCCATTTAAATCAATGTGAGTCTTATTTTAATGCCTGCTTTAAGCAGATGGTAAAAATTAGGCTAGAAATGGCACAGTGGAATTGTGCAGATTCCATTGTGCCATTTTTAGCGACCCTCTAACGAGGGAACGCCTCCCTTGCATACATCATGCATATAATACATATTTACAAGGTGCTGCAAATCTAGTTTGTGCCACCTTATAAATATGGCGTTATGGTAGTGGCCTATTAGTGTCACATTTGCAGCAAAACTGTTGCCGCAAATGTGGCACTAAGGGGGCGCAAGAGTCTTGTAAATCTGGCCCTTAGTCCTAGACAAGTACATGGACTGCTCACAGACAGATAAGTGCACCGTTTATGCTGCAGCATCAACATTGCAAGAAGTAATGGGAACTCACAAGCTCATTGACATTTAGAGACA
The DNA here is from genome assembly GCF_031143425.1 of Pleurodeles waltl. NCBI lineage: Eukaryota > Metazoa > Chordata > Amphibia > Caudata > Salamandridae > Pleurodeles > Pleurodeles waltl. The sequence goes on from NC_090451.1 coordinate 480,892,254, forward strand.
GATTTACAGATACAAGAAAGCATATAGACTGCTCATGGTTCTTGCGCCACATTAAACTATTGGCTCGGCTCAAGAGATGTATGTAGCTGGACCACGCAAATCTCGCATTTACTGCACAAATATCCTGATCATGCTCCAGTTAAATGGATGACCACCCTCTGAATTCCAAGCACAAAGAATTCACCTAGAGCCTCTCCCTCAGGCAAGAAATTAGGGCAGAGCTTGTCCTTTTTTCAAAACAACGAGCAATCCGTCACTTCTCCAGGGCTATTATGGACACGTTAAAAGCATGCATGTGAGGGATCGACATAGCAAAACAACATCACATGCGCAGAACCCTAAGATACATTGTGACTCACTTAGAACAAGACTTATATGCACAGGAGCAAAGCTACAATATAGATCCCACATTACACACCCTTGCTGAGACTAGGGATATCTGACTTCAAAAATGAGGCTGACCAATAAATTAAACACTAGCACAAGTATGCGATCACTAGTCGATATGGAGAAATAGAGAGACCTAGCAGGACTCTCGCATACATGATGAGACACTTACATCAGGCTCTCGTACTAACCTGAATAAATAGCATATCTAGATCATGTAGCGATAGTATGGATTGAGTGATAACAGGCAGTACTTGGCAGAACCCATTACTACAGTTGATAAAGTCCACAATCTCAAGCTTCCCCACTTGCAAATAGATTCCCACAGGGGCGCCTCCTCTTTAAGGGCAGAGAAGTGTTGCCTACCCCGCCAGCAGCTTTGAGCAGCTTCAGGATTGACCGGAGGGCAGGCTGGGAGCCTGTGCCTGTGTGCAGACAGCCAGCAGGGAAGAGAAGCACGGCGCAGGACGGCGTGGAAAAGGTAAGTGGTGTTTTTTTAATTTAATTTATTTTAAAGTTTATTACCCCCGACCCCTCCCCCGCATGCCGCCCCATCCCTTCCACAACCCACAAGCCACTCCTGGAGGAATTTTATAAAGCCTACGTTCCAATAGTTAGCCCTCGCTTCAGACACTTTAGGAGGATGTGATGTAAAAGGGCATACTTCCTCAATTCTTCAGAGAGGTAATTATTGTCTCCTTATTAAAACTAGGTTAAGAACACTCACTTGTGAACTCCTACAGCTGCTATCACTCAAATATTGATAAGATCTTTGTCAGAATTATTACCAACTGTTTAATGCTGCTCTTGCCTCACACTGTTTTCTCTGGAGACACACATGGGAGCGGCACTGGTATTCCTGAATGCCACTAAGGCATTTGACTCTTTGGAGTGGAAATACCTTTTTGTAGTATGTCGTATGGGAATGCCTCCTGCCTTTATTAGCCTGCCAGAACTAATCTATAATGCTCCCACTACTATGGTATGACTTAACGATCTTCTCTCTGACCCATTCTCGATTGGCCACTTTGCGTGGCTTTACATTGGCTTGTAGATATGGAGTAAGGCAATGTAGCACAAGTCACTGCATTGCCTCACTTGCACCAGGGAGCCATTTCCATGGGTGTTGCATGATTTTGATGCATTCCCAGATTTACAAGGTTCCATAAAACTGTGAATGCGTCAAAAGTCGCCGCCTTCCCAGGGGTGGCATAAGAGCGGCACAACGGGGAGAAATAACATTATTTCTCCCTGTTTTTTCCTCTTTCTATGTGTGCTGCATTTTGCAGCACACATAGAAGGAGGAAATGGACTCTATTGATTATTATTGTGCAGAAAGCTGTCTCTTCCTGCACAAAAACAATCATCCCCACAATGCAGGCACCCTGGCACCATGGTGCCAGGGTGCCTGCATTGGTGCTTGGCAGCAATTTGTGCACCAGCACAGGGGGAGAGAACAGATATGCACAGTATCTTGTAGATATCGTGCATTTCGCCTCTTTCCTGGTGGCAGCAGCTAGTGCAGCATGCCACGTGCTGGGCCACCCTGCGCCATGGGCCTTGTAAATATGGCCCTTAGGATCAATCTATGAATGTCACTCCCCCAGGCCTTATCTGGGATTGCAGTCAATTGGAACGAATCCACCGTCTTCCTGTGACATCGATCACATGGCCTTGTCAACTGAATTATCCTCTTACCTAGTTTGACTTCACTTTTAAACACCTAGGCATCTGGATCAACCAAAAGACAGCAGCTGTTATAACCGAAACCTACGGCACCAGCATCACACACATGGAAAAGGTGAAAAAATGGATTAAGGTCCCTATATCACTACGTGGTAGAATTACATAATGAAAACGATAATGCACCACATACCACTGTACTTATTCTATAACATTCCTATTCCTCTCACACGGCACTTACTTTCTACACTTAAATCTTTCATGATCACTTTAGCCTGGGCAGGTAAATCACCACGGGAGATGCATACATTACTGTGTGAGCAAGTGGGCCTGGCTTCACCATTCTTTGCTCTATATCACTGCAGTTTATAGGCTCACTTTGCCTTCTACTGGCTGGATCCACCACCATATATGAGACACATAGCCATTGAAGAAAACCTGTCATATCCCACTTTCATTATGAGCACGTATAGAGCAAATCCCCAAACGTTCATGAATGGAATTTAATACTGTGGCAAGGACACAACCAGCCTGGGAATAAAATCGTCAAAGACATGACAGCACAACACTCTACTCCCCGGAACAGTAATAAAGCATCAACCATTCTCACAAGTTACTAGTGACAAAGGGGTGCTGAAGCGGCTGGGGACATGAGGGGTACATAAAGAGGGGACTTATTTCCAGAAGGGCACTTCCTATAGACCACAGACGTCTTACATAGAGATACCTCTACAGTGCTCAACACCCTATTGTTCGTCAGACTACAAGCACTGTGTAAAAATACATACAGCTCATTTCCCAACAGTGCGCCAAGGTGCGCTACAATGATATCACTCCTTACCTCTCAATGAAATAGGAGACTGTTGAGGAAACTATGTTGAAATGCAAATAGAGGCCCAATATGCGTTCTGAGTGCCAGAGCTTAATAAGAAGGGGACGTAGACACTCCTGTACAGGATAACAAGTGGAGATCAAATGACCTACTACAACCTATTCACTTCAAATTCCCTCACCGCCTGTAACACCCCCCACTGCATTACATAAATAGGGTAGATTCTAACTATGCTAAGTGTGGTGCTGAAGGGGAGGATTTCAAGCATGCAGCCGGGTCCTGTGATCAGACAGCAAGGAACTGGCGCAGAATCTTACATATTCTTCCTGACATGATAGGCATCACTATTACTCCGACCCCAAATGTGGCATTACTGGGATATACAGCATATATTCCCAAAGTGGTGCATAAACTTGCTTCCCTGGCCCTTCTTATCACAAAATGACTGGTGGCATGAACCTGGGGTGGCACCATAGCCTGACAACTAAACTATAGTTACGTGACTTTTCAAACTGTAATGAGGAGCTAGGCAAATTGTACCACTGACCCATGCGCAAATAGGCCCCAAGATATATGGGACCCACTACACAATTATTTACGTAGTCAGGATATAAATGACTAATCACCCAAATAGTGAATAGATACTCGGCAATGTGGAACATCACCAGAACCAAAAAACTGAATGCACAATGTTTTGTTGAGTTACTGAGACGTGTCCACCTAAAGAACCAAGGGCAAACTTCGAGGAAGTAAAGGTCAACACAAGCCTTTGGCCCTAAGTAGGTTTGCCCACTTTGTCCAGTACCCTTGCACTGAACAGTAAGTACACCATGGTGGGAAAAGTACGATTGGTGACGAGTGTATGGAATGGGTGATTACTGAGATGTCACTTCTTATTGTTATTGATTGTTTCTCTACGTTGTTGAGAACTCCACACAACAATAAGCTATGTAACGAGTCTGGTTCTGAAACTTGTGACCATACTGCATGATGCTGTACTCACTTCCGATGATAATAAAATCTCAAAATGAAAAACAAAAATACTTTAAGATTCAGATCAAGCCACCTTTGTGGCGGGCTTGAGTAGTACTGTGTTGCAATGGTCATGATGGGCATATGGTGAAGGATGGGGTTCTGGAGGCCATGTTGCTGAAGGTTCTCACCTGGATGGGAGCTGTGGTAGGCTTGATCGGTCTACGGTGAGCTTGAAGGAGGTTTTTCTTTTTTGGTGTTTTTTTTTATAGAGCAGACTTGGCCCAAGGGCACTGGAGTGCTTTTTAGCAGCAAACTACATGACATGTTTGTTTTTCTTTTTAGGCTCAGGGAGATTTGTCCAAAATCACAGCATGTTGAACCAAGACCAGAATTCGAACCTGGTTCTTACTGTTACAAAGTCCACAGCTCAAGTCAATAAAAAGCATCTCCATGGGATGTGGCAGCAGTTATTACAGCCCTATAGAGGCTGTGGTGGGAAAGGGACTATGGTGGTTGTTGTGATCATGGAGCAATAACCTGGGATCGGTTAAAGTGTAGGCTCAGCAGGCTTCCGAGAGTTTTGTTAGTGAAGTCTTGTTTTCGAGACAGGGTCGTGAGAGTAGGAGTATTACACCTAAAATGCTTCTACTGATCCTATTTTATTCTGACCCTTCCATAGAAGGAAGGCTTGCAGAAAGTCTAACCACTGGCAATCACTCTGGCTGCATTTCAATATATTGCTTTTTTGTCCGCTATGCCACCTAATTCGGGACCCAGCCGAATGCAAATCAATCTGCATCCTGCTCCAAAAGTAAAAGTCCAGTCTAAACTGTAAAAGAAACATGTAGTGCCTTCATGTAATCATAGCCATTGCAGCAATATCTCGCCAAGAGCCGCAAGTGACATGTCTGCTTCAATCACAAAAGGCAATCCAGTTTTTGGATATTGTAGACACAGGACCTCTTAATGCATTCTATTAGGCGGATAAATTACATGTATATACTTTATTTGTTATTTTACAACCATGAAAGTAGCAATCGTAGTTGATAAAAACAATAAGCATAAAAACAATCATAAAACCGTATGAAATTCATCTCATGTACAGGAATAATAGCTAGAATAGTAAAAAGATACGTAAGAATATGTTAGAAAAATGACACAGTCATTCCCAAGGTCATACATTACCTGGGAAGCAGGTCAGGGGATGATCTAAGTATAGAACATCAACGTCCTGAAAACAATCAAAAGGCTTAAGGACACAATTCAAGCAAACTGTGTAGTTGTCAGCCAGTTTCCCTCACTAGTGTACCTGCACTTAAAGGGGTAAAAATAACTATTCCATGTCTTTACTTGTGATACACAAGCTCCAACAGATCCAAATATCACTTCAGATTTGGGGCTGTAGTGAAAACCATTTTATTTCTCAGTAGTTTTGTCAACCACCATGGTTGAAGAAGTTTTGACAAATCCTCAACAAAGCCAACGAATCTTCCTATCTCTAATTATTGGTTAAGAGCTGATAGCCACCAAGTCACCACCTTACCTTTTAAGATTACCCCAGCATACACTCAGCACAAAAGCTGCTTTTGTTTCTGACTAGGGTTTAAGGGCCAGATTTACAAGGCCCTACCGCCTCATTGCACATCATTTTTTTTACGCTAATGTGGCTAAAGGAGGCATTTTTTTCTGCGCCATATTAACAAAGTGGCGCAATGCATGCATTTCGCCACTTTGAGACCCGTTGCACCACATTATGCCTGTGTCAGGCATAATGTATGCAAAGGGGTCGTTTCGGCATTAGGAGGCCCACAAAAATGTCACACTGAAATCTACAAGACTTCACTGTGCCATTTTTGGCATCGTTTTTAATGCCTGCTCAATGTAGGCATTAAAGTGCCGCACCCACTGTAATTAATGGGTCTCCTTGCATTTTGCTGTACTGGCGTCAACATTTTTGACACTAGTGCAGCAAAGTGCTACAATAGCATTAAAAATGTTGATGCTATTAGCCTAACGTGCGTCATGGTGCATGGCGGAATGGGCATGCAAGAAAAGTGGTGCTTCGGGAGCGATGAGCCACTTTCTTGAAAATCTGGCCCTAAGTCTGGCAGGGAATGCACATGGTCCCCAAAAGCCAATGGTTTGATCTTTAGAAATGTGGACCACGAGCACTAGCAAATAACAAGAAATACTGATGCTTTTCTCCAACTATTCTTAATGAGGAGACCTTGCTCTTCAGAAATCCAGTGAGCATATGAATTCTAGCATAAATTCCAAGTCACAAAAAAAACCTTCATGGTCTCAATAAAAAAGGGAGAGATTCAAAACCTCTCCAGTTTCAAGTAGATTAAAAAAAAAAAAAAAGCAAGGATCTGTAACACTTCACTTGAACTGTAGCAACTGACCAGCTCCCTCAGATCCACTTTATTCACGTAAAATGTCAGCCACTACTCCAGCACTGGATTAACTGCACCGGCCACCTAACCTTCTCACAGTGATCTACAAAGAGCATGAGGGGTGCATTAGCTGCCTCACACAACCCAAGGCAGTCAACTCCTTTACCTCAGATGCTGAATGTATTGACAGTCTTTAAATTGATACTGTTCTGATATGACATAAAAAAAAGTTTTTTTCCCGACTGATGGGGCCATCTTCAAATGGAAACACGGCTCTATTGTATTCTGCGTGTGCTGTTTAGGTCAATGCACCTGCATTTCAATTGTGGGAAAATGGAATGGAGAATGTTGGTGGGTGTTCGGGAGGCTGGCAGTTGCTGTCTTGGTGGCTGCCCTGCTGGATGTACTTCATGAAGTTTGGATAATAAATGAATAATAATAATTAAACTTACCTGGAGGAGTTTCTCTTCATATAAAAGGTGATGCGTTTCTTTCGAATTGAGCGGATTGATTGCGGTATCCGCGATCCGGGATAATTGCCGAGTTTGGCTGGTGGCTGTGTCCCATCCTTGGCGATGGCAGTTCACCCGAGGAAACAAGAAGAAACGAACGATGAATGGAGGCAGAAAACGGGGCTGTTCAGCCCATTATTTGAGGTGGCACGAACGCGTGTGAAGAAGTGTGCGCATAACGTTTCCAAGGGCTCGTGGAGGTGTTTCTGCATTACATCAGCAGAATGCGTCTCCCTCTGTTCGGTGACTGACAGAGGGAGTGCGCCTGACGTAGGGAGCCTTTGTTGACGGCTCCCTGGACAACGTGTTGCAGAAGGACGGCGTGCAACGCAAGAACTAACATCAGTGCTTGCCTCTGTTCAGGATTGGCAGAGGGAGTGCGTCTGACGTAGGTGACCTTTTGTGGACTGTTCCCTTGACAACACATGTTGTTAAGGTTGACGGCGCGTGCAAGAGACACTCCGGGGCCAACATTTCTACGTTTGTTGACGGCAACTGAGTTCAAAGGACACACGTTCCATGTGTGATCAGCAGATTGTTCTTGCAAATGTAATTGCAGGGACAACGTTTCATCGGACACCTGCAATTATTTGACTGTTGGGGACTACTCAAGTAACTTAAAGTGCTTAAAGTTCAGTTGTCACTTTAATGTGCATTTTCTTCTCTTTCTTTTCTATTCCATGTGTAGTGTGGGATGTGGAGTGTGTGTGTTGGTTGTGTGGTGATGTCAGTTTTATGGTGAAAATTCATTTTGAAATTTAGTTCAAATTGCATTTGAATTTGGTAGGACTAGAAGAAAAAATATGCAGCAAGCAGTATTACCTCCAAGTCAGTTTTTGGTTTCACCGGGTTTACCACCTGTGGACTGGGAGCAGTGGATAAAAGGATTCGAGGCATATTTGGATGCTATTGATGGGGACATTTTCACCCAAAAGAAGAAGCTTGCTGTACTTAAGCATTCTTTTGGGAGTTGAGGGCAGGAACATTTTGAAACATTTACCAATTGTGCCTGTTGCAGGGGAAGGAGATGAGATTGATGAGTGTGGGGCGGCTATAAAAGCGTTGGATGCTCGTTTTAAAGAGAGCAAAAATGTCATAATGGGGTGACATAAATTCTACAGGAGACAACAGATGCCAAACAAATCTATCGCAAGTTTTGTAGGGGATTTAAGAAATTTAGCTGCAACTTGTGACTTCAAGACTTTGAAGATGATGTAATCCGTGACCAGATAGTAGAAAAGTCAAATAGCACAAAAGTCCAAGAAAAATTGTTGACAATGGAGAATCGTACTTTAGACAAAGCTATAGAGATTGCTCGTAGTATTGAGTACGTGGAGCAAATGAATGTGAAGCGTTATGTGCAAAGCATTCAGATGCAATGCTTTCATAAGCAAAAAGAGAAATTCTGGTTGGAAGGTGGTGATAAAATGATGTCTCATGAGTGTTATCATTGTGGGCGAAAAAAGCACTTGAGTACTTTACAATCTTGTCCTGCTTTTGACAAAATTTGTAGCAAATGCAGGAAGAAAAGGCATTTTATAAGAGTGTGCAAAGGGGAGTCGGTGAAGGATTCCAGGAGTATGAAGTCCGTGAACGTTGTGGAATCTTACCCAGTGGAAAGCAATCACAGCGATTCCAGTGAAGAGAATGTTGAGCTCTTAGTTGAAGAGGATTTAGCAGTTGTTGAAGACACACATGTGGTGTCACAGCTACAAAATAGGAGACCGGTGTGTTTGGTGAAAATAAATGTCTGTGAGTATAAGATGATGGCGGACTCTGGTTCGTTTTTCACTTTGATCATTTTAGTAGACTATATAAAAATTAGAAAATGTACAATTGAAGCAATCTAATGTAACGCCGGTTGCGTATGGAGGGAAACCTATTGATGTTGTGGGAGAGTTTGGAGCTACATTAGATTTCAAAGGTAACCAGACTCAAACGGCAGTTTATGTTGCACGGGCAGGTGGTAATCTGTTGGGGTGGATGGATCAGAAAAAATTGGAAATTGTGTTGGATTCAAATATTGAGGAACAGGTGATGGTACGCCAGGATGTGATAAATTCAATTTCAGAGGAGAACAGTGTGTGGGAAAGGGAGTTCCCAGAGGTATTTAGTAGCAAATTGGGGGGGATAAAGAGTTTTGTACATCAGATACAATTGAAAACTGTAGTGGAGCCTGTAGTTCACAAACCAAAGCATGTTCCTATTGCTATGAGGGAAGAACTAACAAAATAATTGGAAAGGTTGTGTGTCAATGATGTAATAGAGCCCTATGAAAGTTATGAGTGGTTATTTCCCATTGTTTTAGTGAAGAAACCCAATGGAGCTCTAAGAATGTGTATTGATTTGAGGGATTTGAATAAGAGGATTTGGGCATTCGTTACCCAACATCATGGAAATGTTAACCATGATCAAAGGTGCAAAAGTGTTTGCAACCTTAGATTTGTCTTCAGCGTATCACCAGGTGGTATTGCACAAAAATTCTAGGGATTTAATATCTTTTGTTACTCCAAATGGAGCGTATTGTTGTAAACGTATGCCGTTTGGTTTGGCGTCTGCTTCCTCAAGGTTTCAAAGAATAATGGAGGCAATGTTCAGGGGTTTGGAGAAGGGTAAGTGTTTCCAAGATGATATTTTGATTTGGGGAGCAGATAGGGAAGATCTTTAGAGTAAATTGAGAGTTGTGTTGGGAATTTCGAAGGGTAAAGGAGTTACTTTGGAAATAAGGAAGTCCAAAATTGGAGTGAGTAGTGTGGATTATTTGGGGCATACCTTGTCTGAGAGAGGTGTTGAACGAAAGGGAAGTTTGGTACAAGCCATAAGAGAATTCCTGGCGCCAGTTGACAGGGACCAGCTGAGAACGTTCTTTGGAATGGTGGAGTTTTACTTGCGGTTTATTCCAATGTGTGCGTAAAAAACTAAGGGAATGCGTGAGTTGTTACAGAATAGATCAACGTTTGAATGGTCAGTGAATAAAGATCAATAATTCAGTAGGATTAAGGAGAGCTTGGCTGCGGCCATACCTTTGAAGCCATTTGACAGAAATGATCAAAGCATTGTTGTGACGGATGCCAGTCAGTATGGTTTGGGAGTTGTATTGATGCAAACCAGGAAGGGTAAGGATGAGGTTGTGGCTTTCAGTTCTAGACCACTGCGTGGAGCTGAATGTCCTCATTCAGTGATTGAGAAGGAGGCTTTAGCGTGTTGGTGGGGAGTGAACAACTTCAGAAAGTATTTGTGGGGAACTGAATTTATAGTGAGGACAGATCATAAGCTTTTAGTTAATTTGTTTTCAACAAAAGGGGCATACAAGGCGATGCCCAGGATTGCCAAGCGGCATTATAGGTTGCAGGAGTTCCAATTTAAATTGGAATATATAGGTGTCAAGAATGTTTTCGCAGATTGTTTACCGCGTTTCCCGGTGGAGATGGGGAATGATGATCAAGTGTGTGATGATCTCCTAGTGGTTGCGTGTACCATGGATGAAAATGGATGTATTGACGAGCAGGAGGGGAAGGATGCTGTGAAGCAAGATCAAGTGCTACAAGATCTGATTAGGAACTTAGCTATTGGACAGGTTGGGAGTCAAATGAGTGCGGAGGTAAGAATTTACAAGGAGGTTTTCCAGGAGTTGAGTTGTGTGGAAGGCATATTGAGAAGATGGAATTTGTTGGTAGTGGCTCATAGCATGCTAGAAAAGGATTTAAATTTAGCACATGAAGGCCATTTGGGGATGTGTGCGATGAAGAGAAGAGTCAGGGAAACGTTTTGGTGGCCAGGAGTTGATAGACAGATTGAACATCAGGTGAGGGAGTGTGTTTCGTGTGCTTTGAGTGATAAGTCTCAGGTAACTGCACCTAGCCCGATTGAAGCTGTGTCGTGTCCGGAGAGACCGTGTCATAAATTGAGAATGGATTTAATTGGGCCCATGAAAATGTTGGGGGAGAATCATAGATTTCGTATAGTGTTAGTGGGCTATTTTTCACGGTGGCCAGAGGTCAAGTGGGTCAAGGCGCCGACCTCTACGGAGGTGACATAGTTTTTGAGGGATGTATTCATGAAGGAAGGTGTTCCTGTGGAAATTGTCATGGATAATGGTGTGCAATTTGCATCTAAGGAATTTGATGTATTCATAAAAAGTTGGGGATTGAAACATGTGACAACATCTTTATATCATCCAAGAAGCAATGGTCTGGTGGAGAGGTGTAATCGAGTTGTGAAAGATAACATACAACTATATTTGGTGAATGGGTTGGAGTGGAGGAGAGAGTTAGAAGAATTGCTGTGGGCTTTACGGTCTTCTCCAAATGCTTCCACGGGGTGTCACCTTTTGCTCTGCTTAAGGGCAGGAAGGCGACAAATAAACTGGTGCGACCCTGGAGACCTGATATGGAGTTGTTGAATGAGAAGAAGAAACAAGAGTCGGAGAAACGAGAACAGGCTCAAAGTAAATATGTGGAGGAAGGAAAAAGAAGAGAGAGGAATGTGGAAGTCGGAGATTGGGTACGCATTAGGTTACCGGGGATCGTTGCCAAAGGTAGTTCCAAATTTTCTGTGCCAAAAAGGGTTGTGGAGGTGAAAAAGTGTGTAGTTAAACTGGAGGATGGTAAGTGGTGGAACAAGGAAAGAATAGCTGTTCAAAGGAACAGGGTTGGTGTTGCAACAAAGGTGGATGGGAAGGAGGTAAAAGGAAAAGGGAATGTGGATGATTTTTTGGGTGTATGTTGAAGGTCAGAAAGGGAAAGAAGGAAACCTATGTGGCTGCGAGAGTGTGTTGAATAGTGGGTTGCAGCGGAGTTTGTGAAATTAGTTCAAGGTTATAGTTGTTTAGTATGTTGTTCTTGTGTAGTTTTTTTTATTTATTTTTCTTATTTTAATTTTCATCAAATTTTCCGAAGGCGAAGATGTGTTGTATTCTGCTCGTGCTGTTTAGGTCAATGCACGTGCATTTCGATTGTGGGGAAATGGAATGGAGAATGTTGGTGGGTGTTCGGGAGGCTGGCAGTTGCTGTCTTGGTGGCTGCCCTGCTGGATGTACTTCATGAAACTTGGATAATAAATGAATAATTAAACATACCTGGAGGAGTTTCTCTTCATCAGGTTCTAAGACACATGCCACTTTCAACACAAATCAGGCACCAAGAGCAAGGAGATAAGCAGCCATTGGCATGGTGGTGGTAACACTATTTGGTTATCAACAATGACATCACACTTCACACGAGTGCCATACTGGCAGAGTGGGACATCTTCATGTGATGCAATGGCCTTTACAATTCTTCATGGTCAACTGCTGTAAAGTAATATTCCATAAAATGATGCACGTCAGGACTGCAACTCCGGGTACCTAATCACTATCTTGTGCTTGTCAAAATTTGAATGACACTTCAAGCTAACACAAACTAAATGGTGCTAACCCAAAGTCTCATGCTAGGATTATTTATTTTTTACCTACAAAAGCTCCGGCAGACAGGCAATCTTAAATATAGGCCAGACCTCAAATAAAGTCAAGAAAATGGGAGATCAAAGGTACGCACATTCTTTGCAGTCTCAACTTAGCAGTGGAAAATTGGGTCACACCCCTCTATATTTTCATGGCAAGACAAGGCACCACTAGGAAGGACAATCTGTTTCTGCTGAGAGGAGAATAGACTGGTTGAGTCAAGGGCAAAAATGGTAATAAAAACACCTGGGTCCGGTTAGTGGGTTTTGCAGAATTTCACTGACAGACAACCATGGAGTAGTTTCGAAATCAAATTGTACCCTTTCATCCATCCAGTTCTGCCACAAAGGGTAAGGAGGTAGTGTGAGGGACAATCCAGCTCATTGCTTTACACCAAACATTGTGTGATCAGCAATATTTTAAGGTTTGTCACCATTCAGATTGCGGTCTGTGTATTGTTTAAACGCCAGGTGCAGAGAAAAGAAGACATATTGGTGCCATGCCAGGAAAATACAATTTGCTTTGCAACATTTCTTTGTCACTATTTCCTCATGGGGTGCTAAGTGACAATGAGGCTCCCATTTTGTTTTAGTTTTATAGATCACAGACCTAACCCGAAGGTATTAGAGAGCTTTACATGAGCATCAGTTGCATTACACAAGATCACATTTATCATTTTTTCTTTTTTAGACACAGGAACGTGAAGCGATTTGCCCATTCATTATATCCTGATGCTTATCCCTGTGGTATGACCAGATCACAAAAGTCCTTCTCAAGACAAAGCATAGCAAACATGGTGGGCACATTCACCTACTTAATTTTTGCAGGTGAATACATGAAATTCAACAACCGACATCCAAAATATGTAGATGTAAAACCCATGCGACAAAGGCTACCAAATAATGGACCTGATTAAGGAAAGTGGTGCTGCACTGAGTGCAGCACCATTTTCCTTATGCCCCTTAGCGCCCCCTAATGCCACTATATGTGCACTGTGTCTAAGATACGGTGCACCATGGGGGTAGTTAGGGAAACTAGCATCAACATTTTTTACACTAGTTTGGAGCTTTGCAGGACTAACGTCTTCCTTCAAAGCCCACTGAGGCCCATTGAAAATAACGGTGTGACTCCTTTTAACCCCTGTTCTGAGCAGGGGTTAAAAGTGACAAAAACAATTACGCAACGAAAACGCCTAGATTTCTTTGCACCATTGTTTCAGCTCCCCTAATGAGGAAACACCCCCTTTGCACACATTCTGCCTGGAGGAGGCATAATCTAGCCCAAAGGGTTACAAAGTGGCACAATGCATGCATTGCACCACTTTGTAAATCTGGAGTGGAAATTTTGGCCTTGTTGGGCCACATTAGTGTAAAAAGTGACACCAATGTGGCACATGGAGGCGCTAGGGGTTCTTAAATCAGCCCCAATATCCTTTGCATGCTCCAAATGTAATTATTTCACCAGTGTCCCTAGTGTTACTATTGTACTTTGATATAAACAAGAAACAAGATAATCCTTTACAGCAGTCCCTAAATCAAATAACTCATAATGATCCACATCTTGCCGAACTGAACATTCAAATATACAAAGAAATCATAACTGATAATGCTCAAAAGGCATGTATTACTTACGAGTTATTTTCACTGCACCTCTCACACACAATTATTCACAAGTGCAAATACATATCCTACATACTGCTCAAACATGCCTTTTGCTGTAGGTAAAGTGAAAATTTACAAATATTATTGTCCCAGTGGGCAAACATTGTATATCCTCGATCTAATCTGCGCTGCTAGTACCTGCCATTTTTAATGCTCATTGATCACTACATTGGGTGGTCTGTTCCTCTGTTCGTTCACAAATTTATTTTCATTGTTATTTTCAAACCTGCGGGAGACAGTTTATAGTTTCTGTCAAACACTCCTACCACCCATTCAAGTGATTAAAGTAGCACAGAAATACCGCCACAAGATTATAGCAAATTCAGCAAACAATTCAAGGAATGTATGAGTGAGAAAAAACAGAACAGAAAATTACTGCAAGGAGCTATGTGAGTCACCGGTCTACCAAGCCCACTGTTAAACTATTTTACACAGTCCCACATCACATGCAAATATACTGCCCTTCTTTAATCCATGTCTTGACCTGTGGTAGCAGTAGATCTTGGAAAAAAAAGTAATACGATTCTAGTTTTCTCAATTCAAAATCCATATTGTCACCCCATACACTGTTCAATATTATCAATACCAAAATATGAAATAATTTGTCAATCTATTTTACAGTACTCAAATTGAAGTGCAACCGTGCAAACAGTATCTCTTTTTTGAACAACATTATGAAGTTCAAGAACATGTTTCAAGAGTGTAAAAATGTTACTACCCACTTACTGGGATGGGAAGGGGTCATAAGGGATTTAGAAGTGATTAGGAACTATTTAGTTGTAACCTTCCATCTGGGTAAGCAGTAGAAGTTCTGGCACCTCATTCTTTTCCTTCCTGCACTTCCTGTTTTCCAATCAGCTGTGCTCATTCTACCCCACAGATAGAACCAATCTTAATCTTAACTGTAGTGTTCACAGTGTAACAGGTCTGAATGAATTTTGGACAAAGAAGGCTAACATGTGTATGCCCCTTGATTTTTTATCAGTGTTTACTTGTTTACACTGATTAGCTAGAATCAGTTTTAATATTTAAATGAAATTATACTGTAGGACTGTGTTTGAGCAAACAATGAGTCATCAGTCTTGGTAGCAATGTTATAAAAGTTACATGACTAAAGAGGCCAGATACCAATGAAACGTAGAAAGCTGTTGGGAGCAAGTTAAGGCTATACATTTCTAAACATTGAAAAACAAGATCAAAATCCCTATGAAATTCTTCTAAACTGTACTCTGACTGGTGAAACATAATACTGAGAAACACTCCATCAAGACGTCTTTGCGTAAGACAGCAACTCAAGATCAAATACAATCCTTTTGCAGTTCGCACTAAATTTATGGTTCCTTATCATTCTGTGATGTGACAAGAACATGTTGTGTGTTCTGCAGTGGCCATTTGCATAGCTCTGGGCATCTACAACTTCATGTTAGGTATGTATGGGAAGATTGTCAATTTGTGGTTATGAACCGTTTGGAGGCAATAGGGGCTTAAGGGGCTCATTATGAGTTTGGCGGTCTGACCGTCGGACCGCCAAACCTGCTGGGGTGAGACTGCCATCATACCCGCATTTACAAAGGCCTGCCTAGCACAAATTGCCACAGTATTGTAATTGTAATTGTAATTGTAATCGTATTTATCTAGCGCTTACTACCCCTGACGAGGCGTCGAAGCGCTTTTCGATGAGTAGCACGCTACTCCGGTACCCAATAAGAATTAGTGATGGATTAGTATAATTTAATAAGGAGTACAGTTTTAGTATTATTATGAGTTAATTTGAGTTGCGGATATGAGAGTTTGTTAGTTAGATTGACTGGAGTAATGGAGGGGTGGAGGAGGAAAGAAATCCAGAAGTGTTAATTGGGAGTTTATCCTTCATTTACTCAATCCAAATACTTGAGATGAATAAAAGGGGAGCGGTGGGGAAAGAGGATGTGGAAGGGTTAGGGAGAGCATAGTAGCAGGGTGAGATGAATGCAGGAAAATTTAGTAGGGTTGTGTGGGAGGTCACAGAGGTAGAGTGAGGTTTGGTGAGTTAGATGTGGAGGTGGAGGGAAGAGCTTAGGCAGAGATATTTAGGAGATGAAAGTGGTCGAAGGGATTTGGGATGAGTCCGAGTGAGAATGGAGGATAGTTTGATAGAGACATGACATAAGAGTGATGAGTAGATAAGTGTGATAAAAAGAGAGCAGAAATTCATAGATATCTAGTATAACAACCCAAAAAACCCAGGAGTCATGCAATGATCCACAAACATGCCAGGCACAGAAACAACATATACACATACATACACATATATATATATTTATACACACACACACATGAATACACACACATATGCACATACAATACATAATTAGAATCATGGGTAAAAAATACTTAGTCAGACAGGTTTAAAAGAGTGTGTGTGTATTTTATTGTTATTGGTTTAGTTTCTGTAAAATGAGCATCGTGGCCTACCCAACCGGAGTATTTTCTACGAGTATGTCAGTAAGCGTTACCTAGCATGTTTTATACGCCCCGTTTATATTGTACACTAAGGGTACGTGATGGGCCACGGGGTAAACGTCTCCAGCAACCTTGTGTGCCTTTGGCAATGTGATTGTTACTAGTGCGTCTTTGTGGAGATGTCCTTGTGCTTCTGAGCATCAACAACGCACCACCGGAATCGGCGGTAAACGCATTGGGGTCGTTTTGGAAAGCTGTCCATCATTCTGGTAAAAGGCGGGAATTCCTTTACCTACTTCGAGGGTGGACGGGGCGTGGCTCAGCAGGCGGAGCTTACAGGTGCTTTATAAAGGGAGAACCTTCTACTCTGTGTCTCCAGCAGAGGAAGATAGAACCCGCGCGTCTCAGTCAGATACAGATTACGCTCCAGTACATCATCAGTTCACCTCCCGGATGGATTCTAGATCTTTTTCTGCTATGGGATCTCTGAGCGCACAGGCTTGCTTTATCTTTGCCAAGCCCAAGAGTTAGGGTGGCTTGTCCTTTCCAGATGCTGAGCTTCAACTGTGGCACCTGCTACGATTATATTTGTAAGTGCTTCCTTTGAGGTTTAGTTTCTGTAAAATGAGCATCGTGGTCTACCCAACCGGAGTATTTTCTACGAGTATGTCAGTAAGCGTAACCTAGCATGTTTTATACGCCCCGTTTATATTGTACACTAAGGGTACGTGATGGGCCACGGGGTAAAAACGTCTCCAGCAACCTTGTGTGCCTTTGGCAATGTGATTGTTACTAGTGCGTCTTTGTGGAGATGTCCTTGTGCTTCTGAGCATCAACAACGCACCACCGGAATCGGCGGTAAACGCATTGGGGTCGTTTTGGAAAGCTGTCCATCATCCTGGTAAAAGGCGGGAATTCCTTTACCTACTTCGAGGGTGGACGGGGCGTGGCTCAGCGGGCGGAGCTTACAGGTGCTTTATAAAGGGAGAACCTTCTACTCTGTGTCTCCAGCAGAGGAAGATAGAACCTGCGCGTCACAGTCAGATACAGATTACGCTCCAGTACATAATCAGTTCACCTCCAGGAAGGATTCTAGATCTTTTTCTGCTATGGGATCTCTGAGCGCACAGGCTTGCTTTATCTTTGCCAAGCCCAAGAGTTAGGGTGGCTTGTCCTTTCCAGAAGCTGAGCTTCAACTGCGGCACCTGCTACGTTTATATTTCTAAGTGCTTCCTTTGAGGTTTAGTTTCTGTAAAATGAGCATCGTGATCTACCCAACCGGAGTATTTTCTACGAGTATGTCAGTAGGCGTTACCTAGCATGTTTTATACGCCCGTTTATATTGTACACTAAGGGTACGTGATGGGCCACGGGGTAAAAACGTCTCCAGCAACCTTGTGTGCCTTTGGCAATGTGATTGTTACTAGTACGTCTTTGTGGAGATGTCCTCGTGCTTCTGCGCATCAACAACGCACCACCTGAATCGGCGGTAAACGCAGTGGGGTCGTTTTGGAAAGCTGTCCATCATCGTGGTAAAAGGCGGGAATTCCTTTACCTACTTCGAGGGTGGACGGGGCGTGGCTCAGCGGGCGGAGCTTACAGGTGCTTTATAAAGGGAGAACCTTCTACTCTGTGTCTCCAGCAGAGGAAGATAGAACCCGCGCGTCACAGTCAGATACAGATTACGCTCCAGTACATCATCAGTTCACCTCCAGGATGGATTCTAGATCTTTTTCTGCTATGGGATCTCTGAGCGCACAGCCTTGCTTTATCTTTGCCAAGCCCAAGAGTTAGGGTGGCTTGTCCTTTCCAGAAGCTGAGCTTCAACTGCGGCACCTGCTACGATTATATTTGTAAGTGCTTCCTTTGAGGTTTAGTTTCTGTAAAAAGAGCATCGTGGCCTACCCAACCGGAGTATTTTCTACGAGTATGTCAGTAAGCGTAACCTAGCATGTTCTATACGCCCCGTTTATATTGTACACTAAGGGTACGTGATGGGCCACGGGGTAAACGTCTCCAGCAACCTTGTGTTCCTTTGGCAATATGATTGTTACTAGTGCGTCTTTGTGGAGATGTCCTCGTGCTTCTGAGCATCAACAACGCACCACCGGAATCGGCGGTAAACGCATTGGGGTCGTTTTGGAAAGCTGTCCATCATCCTGGTAAAAGGCGGGAATTCCTTTACCTACTTCGAGGGTGGACGGGGCGTGGCTCAGCGGGCAGAGCTTACAGGGGCTTTATAAAGGGAGAACCTTCTACTCTGTGTCTCCAGCAGAGGAAGATAGAACCCGAGCGTCGCAGTCAGATACAGATTACGCTCCAGTACATCATCAGTTCACCTCCAGGAAGGATTCTAGATCTTTTTCTGCTATGGGATCTCTGAGCGCACAGCCTTGCTTTATCTTTGCCAAGCCCAAGAGTTAGGGTGGCTTGTCCTTTCCAGAAGCTGAGCTTCAACTGCGGCACCTGCTACGTTTATATTTCGAAGTGCTTTCTGTTGAGGTTTAGTTTCTGTAAAATGAGCATCTTGGCCTACCCAACCGGAGTATTTTCTACGAGTATGTCAGTAAGCGTTACCTATCATGTTTTATACGCCCTGTTTATATTGTACTCTAGGGGTACGTGATGGGCCACGGGGTAAACGTCTCCAGCAACCTTGTGTGCCTTTGGCAATGTTATTGTTACTAGTGCGTCTTTGTGGAGATGTTCTCGTGCTTCTGCGCATCAACAACGCACCACCTGAATCGGCGGTAAACGCAGTGGGGTCGTTTTGGAAAGCTGTCCATCATCCTGGTAAGAGGCGGGAATTCCTTTACCTACTTCGAGGGTGGACGGGGCGTGGCTCAGCGGGCGGAGCTTACAGGTGCTTTATGAAGGGAGAACCATCTATTCTGTGTCTCCAGGAGAGGAAGATAGAACCCGCGCGTCACAGTCAGATACAGATTACGCTCCAGTACATCATCAGTTCACCTCCAGGAAGGATTCTAGATCTTTTCTGATATGGGATCTCTGAGCGCACAGCCGTGCTTTATCTTTGCCAAGCCCAAGAGTTAGGGTGGCTTGTCCTTTCCAGAAGCTGGGCTTTAACTGCGGCACCTGCTACGTTTATATTGTACACTAGGGGTACGTGATGGGCCACGGGGTAAAAACGTCTCCAGCAACCTTGTGTGCCTTTGGCAATGTGATTGTTACTAGTACGTCTTTGTGGAGATGTCCTCGTGCTTCTGCGCATCAACAACGCACCACCTGAATCGGCGGTAAACGCAGTGGGGTCGTTTTGGAAAGCTGTCCATCATCGTGGTAAAAGGCGGGAATTCCTTTACCTACTTCGAGGGTGGACGGGGCGTGGCTCAGTGGGCGGAGCTTACAGGTGCTTTATAAAGGGAGAACCTTCTACTCTGTGTCTCCAGCAGAGGAAGATAGAACCCGCGCGTCACAGTCAGATACAGATTACGCTCCAGTACATCATCAGTTCACCTCCAGGATGGATTCTAGATCTTTTTCTGCTATGGGATCTCTGAGCGCACAGCCTTGCTTTATCTTTGCCAAGCCCAAGAGTTAGGGTGGCTTGTCCTTTCCAGAAGCTGAGCTTCAACTGCGGCACCTGCTACGATTATATTTGTAAGTGCTTCCTTTGAGGTTTAGTTTCTGTAAAAAGAGCATCGTGGCCTACCCAACCGGAGTATTTTCTACGAGTATGTCAGTAAGCGTAACCTAGCATGTTCTATACGCCCCGTTTATATTGTACACTAAGGGTACGTGATGGGCCACGGGGTAAACGTCTCCAGCAACCTTGTGTTCCTTTGGCAATATGATTGTTACTAGTGCGTCTTTGTGGAGATGTCCTCGTGCTTCTGAGCATCAACAACGCACCACCGGAATCGGCGGTAAACGCATTGGGGTCGTTTTGGAAAGCTGTCCATCATCCTGGTAAAAGGCGGGAATTCCTTTACCTACTTCGAGGGTGGACGGGGCGTGGCTCAGCGGGCAGAGCTTACAGGGGCTTTATAAAGGGAGAACCTTCTACTCTGTGTCTCCAGCAGAGGAAGATAGAACCCGAGCGTCGCAGTCAGATACAGATTACGCTCCAGTACATCATCAGTTCACCTCCAGGAAGGATTCTAGATCTTTTTCTGCTATGGGATCTCTGAGCGCACAGCCTTGCTTTATCTTTGCCAAGCCCAAGAGTTAGGGTGGCTTGTCCTTTCCAGAAGCTGAGCTTCAACTGCGGCACCTGCTACGTTTATATTTCTAAGTGCTTTCTGTTGAGGTTTAGTTTCTGTAAAATGAGCATCGTGGCCTACCCAACCGGAGTATTTTCTACGAGTATGTCCGTAAGCGTTACCTATCATGTTTTATACGCCCTGTTTATATTGTACTCTAGGGGTACGTGATGGGCCACGGGGTAAACGTCTCCAGCAACCTTGTGTGCCTTTGGCAATGTTATTGTTACTAGTGCGTCTTTGTGGAGATGTTCTCGTGCTTCTGCGCATCAACAACGCACCACCTGAATCGGCGGTAAACGCAGTGGGGTCGTTTTGGAAAGCTGTCCATCATCCTGGTAAGAGGCGGGAATTCCTTTACCTACTTCGAGGGTGGACGGGGCGTGGCTCAGCGGGCGGAGCTTACAGGTGCTTTATGAAGGGAGAACCATCTATTCTGTGTCTCCAGGAGAGGAAGATAGAACCCGCGCGTCACAGTCAGATACAGATTACGCTCCAGTACATCATCAGTTCACCTCCAGGAAGGATTCTAGATCTTTTCTGATATGGGATCTCTGAGCGCACAGCCGTGCTTTATCTTTGCCAAGCCCAAGAGTTAGGGTGGCTTGTCCTTTCCAGAAGCTGGGCTTTAACTGCGGCACCTGCTACGTTTATATTGTACACTAGGGCTACGTGATGGGCCACGGGGTAAACGTCTCCAGCAACCTTGTGTGCCTTTGGCAATGTTATTGTTACTAGTGCGTCTTTGTGGAGATGTCCTCGTGCTTCTGCGCATCAACAACGCACCACGTGAATCGGCGGTAAACGCAGTGGGGTCGTTTTGGAAAGCTGTCCATCATCCTGGTAAAAGGTGGGAATTCCTTTACCTACTTCGAGGGTGGACGGGGCGTGACTCAGCGGGCGGAGCTTACAGGTGCTTTATGAAGGGAGAACCTTCTACTCTGTGTCTCCAGGAGAGGAAGATAGAACCCGCGCGTCACAGTCAGATACAGATTGCGCTCCAGTACATCATCAGTTCACCTCCAGGAAGGTTTCTAGATCTTTTCTAGTTCTAGTTTCAGCTTTATTTCGGTAAAACAATACCATAAAAGCATACTGACAAAATTCTTACATTTCTAAAAGGATCAAAGACACTTTTTAAGAGAAAAAAGACAAAAAAACACTAAAAACAGATCGAGACCAGAGCTCCCTCAGGGCCATACAATACAAATAGGCAAGTTATGGGTATAAATGTTATTAAAAATCAACAATTAATCAATAAAACACTATAAAATATACAGTACACATCATCATGCAAATCACCATAGAAATATTATAAAATTTTATAAAATACCCCTAAAATATAAACCTTTATACAAAAAACAGTTAAAATTGCTATCTCACTAGCAGTAGCATTAACTATGGACTAGCTCAAAAAGTGACCATTATGAAAATAGGATATATGCTTTAGAATGATTATTTGCCTCCAGTAGGTTCAAGTTGCCTCTACAATCTTAGCAATATAGATACCATCATCACGTGAGGGGTTATTTGACTAATTTTTAAGAGATGATTAACAGTCCCTAGGGCCCAACGATTCCTTTCTTTCTTGCGTGCCTATATTACTTAGAGGTCATATACGATCAAGTAATGCAAAAAGGCACATTGTTCTAGCAGCAGCTAATATTCACTTAACTACTAGAAACAAGTTATCTGATGTTGGTCTTAAAAACAGTAAATAAAAGTCGATTACAGTATTTCATTTGTAAGACCCATAAAATTTACCTCCCGTGCCATCAGGCACTTGTTTGCCTAACTAAGAGGAGATTTTTTGGGATAAAAGTAGATAAATATCAGAATCCAGGAACAAGTTTCATAAGTGACAATGACCATTCTAGGTAACTTAATCAACCTCCCAGTAACTACGGTCCTCCCGGGCATAGACAATGTCCCCTGGGCTAGATATATCCTTGGCTGATTGTAGATCCCAAGGCCATTGAATTGCAGAGGGTGACTCCCAATTATCGATTTCAGGACCATAGGTTGACTTTGGGAGTTTTGCCTGAATTAAAGCGCCTACAACCTCAGGCCCGCCTTGTCTCTGATGAATGAAATTGCTATTAAGAACCGGCTTAGACCAAAAACAACATATGGTATCGAGCTGGATCTCAAGAATCTGGCAGCTTCATTGTAGTTCCTGATTCCAACGTTCCTGCAGATGGGTCGGATCCATTTCTTCCTTAGTTTATCGTAGGCAATGCAATTTAAAAGGACATGATCCGTCGTTTCTGGTGTCTCCATATTACATAGCTCGCAGGTCGCCTCATGATTACTCCCATTCAGGAGGCCCCATTTAAAGGTAAAAGCCTTGACCTGGAGAATCCCATATCGATACTTCATAAGTAAAACTTTTGCTCGTCTAGTTTGAATAGTATCGATCCATTCCTCAGCGCTCGGTAGTGGTTTAAAATCCAGAAAACGTAAGGTTAGTCTACCTGAATCCTTGCTATGAAAAGGGCTATTAAAGATGAAGTCCCAAAATACTTGCTTTAGTCGGATCTTTGATTGGGTTGTGAGTATATGCGGTTCATCCCAATAGAATTTCAGCCCTAAATTGTAAAAGCTTTGCCTGATATAATGAAGCCACGAGAGGGAAATAGTCTTGTCCAAGCCCATGATCTCAATTAATGCTTGCCTGTATTGGATCAGTTCAGGGGTTGTCCAAAGTCTACACCAGTAGAGCAGGGGCCTCAGGGCTGCCAATTTGCCTATTTGTTTCATATTAGTGTCATAGGCTAAGGGAATCAACGGAGTGGATGGAGGGAGGCCCAATACCCCCCTCATGAAATTATTTTCCTGAGTGGCCAATGGAGTTAGTTTTGCGAATCCCCAGAGTTCTGCGCCATACAGAGCAGCGGCCTGTGCTTTGCACCTATAGATCTCGAATACTGGTGACACAGTGCTCGACCTTGAACATTTGTAATTTTTACTAATTGCCATGGAGCTATGAGTTAAGGAGATAGCAGCTTTGTTGATGTGCGGCGCCCATGACAATTTGGCATCAAGCAGTATCCCTAGGTAGTTGAAATTTTTAACTCGTTCCAGTGCCTGCCCTCTAATCCAAATGTTTCTCTTGAGTGCTTTGTGAGAGTTAACAGTTAAGTATTTAGTCTTGTTTGCATTTATTTCTAACCCCTTCAAGCTGCAATACTCACTGAATTTATCTAGTAGAGTTTGCAGGCCCATTGGAGTTTGAGACAATAGGATGGTGTCATCTGCAAAAAGGAGGGCGGGGACTGGATCATCATTCAATCTTGGTGAGTCGTGGTTACTTTGTTTCAGATGATGAACCAGATCATTGATGTATAATGAGAAAAGTGTTGGGGCGAGCACACAGCCCTGTCTCACCCCCCTCTTGATAGGTATTGGGTCTGTCAACTCTCCTTTTGGCCCCCACCGGACCTTTGCGAATGTATTTTCATGTAGCCTCTCCAGCTGGCCCAGGAGGTTCCCTGGCATGCCCTGTTTTCCTAATGCTGCCCATAAGGAGTCTCTCGGCACCAGATCAAAGGCTGCGCGCAGGTCCACAAACACGATATACAGGTGGCCTTTCTTTAGTCTAGTTTATTTCCATATTATTGTCAATAGCCTAAAGGCCTGGTCAACTGTACTGGTCTGTTGTCTAAAGCCTGCTTGGTATATCGACATTATGCTGTTCTCTTCTATCCAGGTATTGATTCTATTCAGGATCTGTCTAGCATAAATTTTTTGTGTGACGTCTATGAGGCTAATTGGTCTATAGTTCCCTGGGTCTTCCCTGGATCCTTTCTGCTATGGGATCTCTGAGCGCACAGCCGTGCTTTATCTATGCCAAGCCCAAGAGTTAGGGTGGCTTGTCCTTTCCAGAAGCTGAGCTTCAACTGCGGCACCTGCTACGTTTATGTTGTACACTAGGGGTACGTGATGGGCCACGGGGTAAACGTCTCCAGCAACCTTGTGTGCCTTTGGCAATGTTATTGTTACTAGTGCGTCTTTGTGGAGATGTCCTCGTGCTTCTGCGCATCAACAACGCACCACGTGAATCGGCGGTAAACGCAGTGGGGTTGTTTTGGAAAGCTGTCCATCATCATGGTAAAAGGCGGGAATTCCTTTACCTACTTCGAGGGTGGACGGGCGTGGCTCAGCGGGCGGAGCTTACAGGTGCTTTATAAAGGGCGAACCTTCTACTCTGTGTCTCCAGCAGAGGAAGATGGAACCCGCGCGTCACAGTCAGATACAGATTACGCTCCAGTACATCATCAGTTCACCTCCAGGAAGGATTCTAGATCTTTTCTGCTATGGGATCTCTGAGCGCACAGCCTTGCTTTATCTTTGCCAAGCCCAAGAGTTAGGGTGACTTGTCCTTTCCAGAAGCTGAGCTTCAACTGCGGCACCTGCTACGTTTATATTTGGAGCCAATGCCGTCGCACAACAGCACCCTGGGAATGTGCACTGTCTACAAAGCAGACTGTGCACATTCTGAGGGTGCTGATGGGGGGGGGGGCTGCAGAGCCCATGGCATGGGCAGTGCAGAAGCCCCCCTGTGGTCCCAGCACTGGCTTTCTGCCAGCCTTTCCATGTCAGTGAACCTCAGGAATGACTACATAGGCAGGACACTTCACCAAGCCTCAACTTTCTAAAGAAAGTTTTTCCTAAGTATTTAGCAAGTCTCACAAAATGGGTAAGTGGATCCAGGTGGATCTTCAGCATGCAGGCTTAAAATACAGCAGACAAATTCAACACTTATGTAGTGCATGTGGCACACTTTGATTATTCATACTACACCATTACATTGCTGGATAATGCCCCATGTCCTTCATTTAAAAGAATTGGCTAGCATTTTGTCTTCTAATGGGGTTAAATGGTGTAAAACAACATCTTCTGCAACTTTGTGTCCAAAGTAGTGGTTCTTATTGGTCGAAACTGGGCTACCAATGTATGTGGAAACAGGAACACAGCACACTAAGTTTGCTTCTCCCACTAGATGAGTCTCGAAAGGCCAAGTTGATACAAGCTCAACTATAGGTCTGAAGAAGTAATGCTTATACCTTGGGCTTTCTGATGGCTTCATTCTGCTGAAAAGATCCCTTCTCACCATAAACCTGTTAAGTGACTTTTGTTTAAGCACAGTGATAGTGATGTTGAGATTCATACTATAAGTATTTTGAAGCTATTGGACTTTTGAGGCAGAAAGGTTGAAAATAGATTACTTGGGGTTGATCAATATGTTTTGACTGCTATATTGGTCACTAGAGAACGACTTTATGGCCAACATGCTATAATGATTTGCGGTTGTAAAGCACAAGATCACAGGTTTTGCAAGTACAAAAGTCTAACTCATAAAGCATTATGGTTACATTGCAAGTTAAAAACACTTTTCAGGCTCACAAAGTACTTTCAGCAAACCCTTATAAATTTCTACTAAGAGAGCAGGCCCCCTCCCCCTTGAGTTGCGATGAACTTAAACAGGGGTTTGTGTCCAAAATCACAGTGGCAAAGCCTTCACCTTTACCTGTACCCGACATGGTGTGGTAACAGATTCACAAAGAGAAATCTGTCTCTGCAGGACAAATTACTTTTGGGAATTGTGGCAGGCAGCCACGAGGTGTACAAACAATGGTCCAGGGAACCCACTACATTCTTTTCTTTCTTTTTTTTCAAAACAGCCTCTCTCACCTTAATTGGACAATATACTTAAAAAAAATGCTCACTTGGAAGGGATGCGCATGGAGGGATGGAGATCTACAACCCCTCGCAGGTATTCCTCCGTATGTTAGCAGGCATTCACGGGGAAAAACAAAACACTTCCTATCCCATAAACAGGTGTTTTTATGATGTGCTGTAAGTGTATATTGTGTATATTTTACAATGTGACTGATTACTACATCAATCTAACAGCAAAATGGAGCTCTGGTACAATATTATTTAAATAACATACTGTCCCCGTTTATGCCAAGGCGCACCTTTAGACAGGGACACCAGGTGCAAGCAGGTTCAGTGTTCACTATTGCAATGAAGGTGCTGCCCTCAGGGCAGCCTCAATCTTGTGCTGCCCCCAGGACAGCACATTCAATGAACCATAGAGTGGCTGTTTCAAAGTTGTTATGTTTCTCTGTGCAGGCAGCAACCCACCTGCCCTTTGAAGAGGGATCCCCTTGTGGGTAGGTGTAGTGAGTGACTGTACCTTCCTGCATAGAGATGTCTGTGAGTTCCAAGGGCCCCCTTCCCCCCTCCACAGGGCTGCCTTCTGGAGGCGTACTGACAGTGCCCCACCTTTATGTGACGCAAAAGTGAGACCACCTTCTAAGGGCCTATTTGCATCTGCGCCTCTGTCTATAGTAAAGCCTGGGCGCAGCAGCGAAGAGATTCTGTTATTTGCATGGGGCCATGTTCTTTTCAAATGGGGCAACACTCATAATAGGACTGGTGATACCTGTGCACCAGAGCTATCAGTGTTACAGAAGGAGACGCGCAATGGCCTGCACCCCATTTTGTAATACCATTGAGCATTAGGGGTGGACAAAGTGGGTGCACACGCCTTTTGCACTCCCAGGGCACAGTGTATTATACAGTCTCGGTTCACAAACAAGTCAATGTGAATTTTGAGATGAACCTTGAATCGTGCACCGTAGGTCAAAGTTTGATTTGTGCATAAGGGATGTAGATTTCTGGTAAAACACTGATCTTTTACCAATGTAAATACAGGAGTTGCTATGTCAATTCGGTACAGTTTATGAATGGCAAAAGATGGAAACAATTTGCCCTTTTTGTTTTCCTTTTGTAAAACAAAATCTGCCTCATGGTTTTATATTTCGTGTTAAAAATGCAACCGGTCCGTGAGAAGGGAGGAATCACTTGCTCATACAACAAACACCACAATGGACCCTGGAGCCATACTTGTTCAGCCTGAGTTTGAAATAAATGATTATTAAAAAAAAATTACCTATATTTTCTGCATTTAGCACATTGAGATGATTTTCTCTGCTACCTAGGTGACAGTTTAGGTGCTCTTGGAAAGGATGTCAACCACAGCTACAATTTGAAACAGAACATCTCTCTTTATGCACTGGGGTTTCTTTCACAAACGCTTTATGGCAGTAAATATTAAACGATCACTATTGAGTGACAACATATATATACTATATATACCTTACTAAAATACAATTATTGATAATTGTCTTTTTCGACAGACCAGTTAAAGAGGCATCAGTAAGCAGTCAGAAAGTGCTAAAATCAGATCTGAAATAATGATTCAGTTTCTCAAATATTGTGAAGTATAGGGGCCTATTTACAAGTTTGTCGGTTGGAAAAACCTGACTTCCAAATTCCCGATGAGGAGACCACCATGGTGCTGGCGGGCTTGCCACCGGCCCCATTACGAGTTTTCCACTAGGCTGACTATTAGCCCAGTGAAAAAGGTCTGGCAAAATTCGACTCGCCACCCCATGGAGCCACGTCCAATGCCATCACACAGGGGCCCTCTTTACCATCCTAGGAATGCGCACTGTCTGCACAGCAGACAGTGCGCATTCTGATGGTGCTGTGGAGAGGCCCCACCTGCACTTGCTCTCTGCCAGCCTTTTCATGGCGGTTGAATCGCCATAAAATGCTGGCGGAGAACATGGTTGTAATCATCAGAGCGGCGCTGACTTCAGCACTGCCGCAGCCGATTACAACCACAATGACCTAAATCCCATTGGGATCAAAGATGGTGGCGGAGATGGCAGTCTTTTGGCACTCTGACTGCCAGGGTCATAATGTTGTGGTCGGACCTCCACAGCCAAAGCCGCCCAACCTCCACCACAAGTCAATAGACCCCTAAATCTTCATAAGCATTATCAGGGTTTCTCTTCAGGTTTAACAAAAATGACTACTGATGATGCACAAAACTACCACTCAATGTTACATTCAGGGTCAGAAACAAAAACGCACAAGAACAAGATTATGTGGAGTTGGTGTGCAACTATGGTAGTAAAATTGTATATAGTTTTATCACATTATATTGAGTATTGCTAAACACATTTCAGAGCTCAAAAAGTGTGAGAGGCGAAAAGCGAGTGATATGGAGTGCTTAAGATTGGACTGGACACAATAGAATTTTAATGTTCACTTGGATGTCAAGGCTAACTATTGTGAGGGTGTTTGGTAGGCCTGGCTGCCTGGTAGGGCATCATAATAGAGTAAAAAAATAATTGTATGTACTATGACACAAAGTTGCTCCTACTCGTGAAATTTGGCAGAAGTGAACTTCAAGTGGTTGAATCATAGGAGCATGAGAGAATGTGTTGACACAGGGCCATTTAACATTTTGTTGTGTGGTGGCATATGATGCATGGGATACAATGACTTGCTAGGTAATTTTTTTTTCATCCATTTCCGGCACTCAACTTTGCATGATGAATGAATGGTTTGTGAAAGTAATTGCAGATGCAAGCCTTTGTTAAATTTCATTGTGATCCACGAAGAGGGAAACCACTTTTGCACCCTTATTTGAAGTTTGTAAGTGTTTGATAAAGGTACTTTTTGACCCTGAAAAACATTCCTAACTTGCAATGTATCCATGATGCGTTGTGACTCAGGAAGCTGAGGGTTCTTAAACTTATGGAAAAGTGTTTCTTGAGGTGCCACCTGCCTGGCAGCAACATTTTGAGCCACTCCAAATCCATGAGCATGAGTCATATTTAATAGAGAAGGGCAATAGTCGAGGTAGGATTGCTACATGTATACATTTCTACATCCAGAAATATGTGAAAACAGTATCTGAGCAGGATTGCTGTGGCACATACACCATCACTCTTTGTTTTTTAATCTTACCCCCTCCCAAGTACTTTCTCTTTCTTTGCAGCTCTTCTGTTTTTACTATAGAAGAGAGACATTTTTGGGGCAGATCATGACTAGGCTGTAATCATGGACTTCTGTGGTCTTCCTCTTTCAAACTTATATTTTTAATTTTAAGACCCCTGCTCTATAGGAGGGTGCCCCCACATACTCCTGCCTTATTTCTAAGTGGCACCTGACATTTCACTGGATGCTACTGATGCATTGTTTTAATTGTCAGTGCAGTGCATTTGGTGAATTGGCAGCACTTAAGGGCCTGATTGGGATCTTGATAGATGGGATACTGCGTCACAAACGTGATGGATATCCCATCTACCACATTGCAAGTTCCGTTATATCCTATGGAACTTGCTAAAACAGTGGGTGGGATATCCATCACGTTTATGATGGAGTATCCCATCCACCAAGGTCGTAATCATGCCCTTAGTCTACACAGCAGGAAGGCACATTGCTTGCTGGACAAAACTTGACATATCATTTTAATGACTAGGTTTGAAATCCAGCTACAATAGCACCTTCTGTGAGTTCCCTTTGGTATATCAATTACATCCTCAATGTCCTCTTTGAAAACAGTTAATCTGAGTTTTTGTACAAAATTAGCAGCAGAAAACTCCCCCCTTCTCCTTGGGAAACTCCTATTTGATCCCGTTGATATCAGTGATACCAAGCCTTGTCAAAAAGATCCCCTCTTGCACATCCTGACTGACCCTCCCAAGTCCACAAGCTAAAACATAAAAAATATTCAATCCTCCTCCCTGGGGAGGTCCGACCCATGATGGTGGTCCGACTGTCGCATCCTCGGTGGTCCGACTGCCAGGTTACAAGGATGGTGGTCAGACCTCCACAAGACTGCCGCAACCACTAGGATCTTGGGTCCTTGAGCAGTGGCTGAGGGGAAAGCTGTGGTCAATTGTGGCAGTGCCGATGCTAGCAGCGCTGTGCTGATCACAACCTGCCTTTCCACAGAGCTTTTCCTGTCGGGAACCGTGTTATGTAAGGCTCGACGGAAAGGAAATGAAGGGGCCCCAAACAGGGCCCCAGGGCAAATTAGGAAGTGTGCCTTGGGGCACATGTTGTACCCCCATATCTGGACTGTTGGTGCACACTGTTACCATGCACAACATTGTGCAAAGCAACAGTGCGCCCTAGGTGCATCGGGTGATGTATTGCAGCAGCACGTGCTTCAGGCTCACTTTCTAAGCTGAAGCACAATGACACCACCACAGACAATACCACCAGCCTGGCGGTTGTGTCGTAATATGCCAATCGGGAGGCTGCCGGCTTGGTAGCCTCCTCCCGATCGCCATACTGGCAGTCTGGTGGTACATCTGCCAAACTCGTAATTGATCCTAAGATTTGTTTTAGAAATAGTCTGAAAATCAGAGAGTGTGTATTCCAGAGAGTGCTACGTGGGCGGAGGGGGGGGTGCCTTCCACCGCCCATGACATGGTTGTGGCAGTGCAGGAGCCCCCCTGTCTCCCCTAGCACTGGCTTTCTGCCAGTCTTTTCATGGCGGGGTCCTCACCATGAAAAGGCTGGCAGAAACTGGACTCGTGATCAGCAAAGTAGCGCTGAGCTCAACACCACCGTGGCTGAGCACAACTCTGACTGCTGCCACCCTGCCAGGACCTTGTTCCTGGTGGTGGTGGTGGTGGTCCCCTGGTGGTCCAATCTCCAGGGTCATAATATGGAGGTCAGACAGCCTTAAGTGCAGCTGTCTCAAGACAGCCATCATCGTAATGGAGGTCTGTTCTCATTTTATGATCCTGACTCGAACTTCATAAAAATGGTAAAATAGTGGTGTACTCTGTCATTGTAATGCAATTTGTTTTTCTAAAATGAATTACTGCTGTGTGATTTAATAACAATATTTTTGAGGAGATCTTTTGTACATAGCAATATTTTCTACACAATTTATTTCACACACATTTGCCTTTTCCTGGGTAGTACAACCCAGATTTCCTGTTTGGCATGGGCCAGCCACAAGCCCCTTCATGGCCTCCTACTTATGAAAGAGATTTGTCAATGTGTACATAACTTGTACCGAAATCATTCACCTGCAAGTAAAAAAATCAGACTATTTAACCAACTAACTGGACGCACTCTTCACCCATAATATATACATCTACTACTGGATAACAAAACTGTTTTTGCCTCATTTACTGTAAATGGCTCACCAAATGCCTCTGCTCTTCTGGAATAATCTACGAGCTGGATGTTTCTTTGAAAAGCAAAGTAGCTAAGTCTATAGATGCTATTAGAAGAAACATTAGCAAAGGCAATGGGTCTAGTCATGAAAGGGTGATTCCTGGGCCACTGGCTTTGCCGATTCTTGTATACATTTGCATTGGCAAAATTTATTTTAAAAAAATGACAGAGTGAGAGTGATGGTACACACATGGTTGCCATCTTTTGAATGGTTTATTTAAATGAGAAAAGTCATGTGAAGTTATCCGTTGTTGCATCACAATGACCATCTTGGATGCCTTTGCTCATGCATGTATATGTGCATGTTTTATAACAATAGCCATTTTATCATTTATTTCAAGTCTACCCTTGTGGAAACTATTGATGTGATATCCACATTAAGAGTGTGCAAAGCCAGGCACTAATGACGTGAAGGTAACATCAAAATACCCGGGCCTGACACCAGAGGGATTTGTTTCATTTTAAGCTCTGCTGCTTGAAAAGAGCTTCCCCAGCACCCCATTTTTTTTTTATTATAATGACCAGTGTGCATGGCCATCTGACGTAATTACTGTAAAAGTGAAATGAGCCAATTGGTTCATTTTACTTTCACTTGAATCTTTGCTCGGGCATATCTTGGCCACCTAGAGCACGGAGTTTGATTGAGAAGGTATCATTGGAAAGAGGAGAATCTCTCCTTTCTAAAGGTATCCCTTCCTAATCCATTCCTGCTTGGGAATTGCACTCAGAGGATGAGTCCCAAAGGGTAGACAAAGGATTTGTCCTAACTGCATCTTTTGAACTGAAAATATTCATTCAGTTAATTCTTTAGTCAAAATATGCTTATGTATGCACTTTGCCTCCGATATAGGTTGTTGTACGAAATGGTTGCCAATTGTTCAAGTTAGCTTATTTTTGACTTTTCTTGCTGGTTCTCGAATGTCTTTATATGCTTGTTTCTGATTGTCTTTTTGTTATCTTCCAGTGTGGTGCCTTTCCCCTTGTTGGTTGTGCTGTCTTCATCTGTGTGTCACCACCCCAATTCATTCTCGTTCCTTCATAAGGTACGTATCTCAGTCATCAGTTTAAAATGTAGGTCCTCATTACGAGGCTGGTGGTCTTAAGACTACCAGCTTCACGGTGGCAGTCAGGACTGCCGCTGCAGTGGCGGTCTGACCACCAGATTAAGACCCTCGCTGTCTCCACCGGGATCGGTGATCCCCACGGGTTGACGTTAGGCAGAGATCATAATCACCCAGGGCAGCGCTGCCCTGTGGATTATGACCTCGTTCTCTGCCAGCCTTTTCATGGGGATTTGACCACCATGAAAAGGCTGGCTCAGAAGAGGTGCAGGAGGCCATAAGAGGGGTCCTGCACTGCCCATGCACTTTGCAGACAGTGAACATTGTGAGGGTGCTGGTACACCCTGCAGGCAACAGCACTGGCGCTGGTTCGATTACGAGATAGAGACAGTGCTGCCACCTGCTTCCAGCTAGGCCAATGGTTGGCCCGTCGGCCTAGAGGGAAACACCTATTAGGTCTGGCGGGGTGGTCACCACGAAAGCGACAGCCACTCTGTAGGGAGTTTGGTAGACAGCTTTCCCGTCCGTCAAGCCCATAATCTGGCCTGTAATGCCTTCTATGGCTATATGTGTTATTTTTCCTTTTTCCTTCCCCTTTTCTGTTCCTGTGCTTCTTTCCGGTGTTGGTTACTATACTGCATTCATACAAATTTCATTTTTACTCCCTTTTCTCTACTTCCTCTTATTTTAATATGGTTGATTGTGTAGATATATATTTATATATTTATCTGTGAGATGTTACATTCAGAGTTATTTCTTGGAATGTGAAAGGTTTTGGGAACTCCATTAAAAGGCAGAGAATTTATTGTTCAAGTTAGCTTATTTTTTACTTTTCTTGCTGGTTCTCGAATGTCTTCATATGCTTGTTTCTGATTGTCTTTTTGTTATCTTCCGGTGTGGTGCCTTTCCCCTTGTTGGTTGTGCTGTCTTCATCTGTGTGTCACCACCCCATTCTCCTTCTCGTTCCTTCATAAGGTACGTATCTCAGTCATCAGTTTAAAATGTGGGTCCTCATTACGAAGCTGGTGGTCTTAAGACTACCAGCTTCACGGTGGCAGTCAGGACTGCCGCTGCTGTGGCGGTCTGACCACCAGATTAAGACCCTCGCTGTCTCCACCGGGATCGGTGATCCCCACGGGTTGACTTTAGGCAGAGGTCATAATCACCCAGGGCAGCGCTGCCCTGTGGATTATGACCTCGTTCTCTGCCAGCCTTTTCATGGGGATTTGACCACCATGAAAAGGCTGGTTCAGAACAGGTGCAGGAGGCCATAAGGGGGGTCCTGAACTGCCCATGCACTTTGCAGACAGTGAACATTGTGAGGGTGCTGGTACACCCTGCAGGCAACAGCACTGGCGCTGGTTCGATTACGAGCCAGAGACAGTGCTGCCGCCTGCTTACAGCTAGGCCAATGGTCGGCCCGTCGGCCTAGAGGGAAACACCTATTAGGTCCGGCAGGGTGGACAGACAGACAGACAGCTTTCCCATCCGTCAAACCCATAATCTGGCCTGTAATGTCTTCTATGGCTATATCTATTATTTTTCCTTTTTCCTTCCCCTTTTCTGTTCCTGTGCTTCTTCCCGGTTTTGGTTACTATACTGCATTCATACAAATTTCATTTTTACTCCCTTTTCTCTACATCCTCTTATTTTAATATGGTTGATTGTGTAGATATATATTTATATATTTATCTGTGAGATGTTACATTCAGAGTTATTTCTTAGAATGTGAAAGGTTTTGGGAACTCCATTAAAAGGCAGAGAATTTTATCCCATTAAGCTTCCTACACTCCAGAACTTGTTCTCCTACAAGAGACTAATTTTACGGAAGCTTAGCCATTAAAATTTCAAATTAGTTGGGTGGGTTTGGGTTTTGTCTCTCCTACACCTAATAAGAAGAATCAAGTCATTATAGTATCTCATAAACAACTATAATGTTCTCTTATTTCTCATGAAACAGACTTTGAGAATTTGTTAAATGGCTGATTGTTAAATTATTGATTAATAATGTTGCACTAGCTGTGTTTAATGTTTATATTCCGACCCAGACAGATTACATATATTCTGACATACAGTAGTTAAGAAATACCTTCATTAAAAAGAAGACTTTTTTCTTTTAGGAGATTATAACCAATATATAGACCCCTTTATAAATTGGCAATCTCAAGTTTGTTTTGTCCCTCATAAATCACATAAGCAATTTCAGTCTGTTATTTCCTAGAATCATTTACTAGATGCATGGTGACTATGTAGTCCTACTGCAAAAGAACATTCTTTTTATTCTCCCCCTCATGGTTTCCTCACTTGTTTGGATCATATTTCTCACAGTCAACCTTTGGTGCAGAGTCGTATTGCTTCCACAATTGAATCTACTGTTAGATCTAATCATGCTCTAGTTGTGGTAATTTGGATCTACTCCCAGCACATCCCAAATTGAATAGATGGAGATTTGATCATTCTCATTTATTGGATCCTACTTTCTCTACCTCTTTAACACATTTGCAAATAGCCACCGCCCATGGTTTTCTTATAGATTTTGTTTCCAAAAAAAAATCTTCTTACTAAACAACATAAATCCTTATTATCTACCATTAAGGCCCCCATTATGAGTGTATCAGTCACTAGACCGCCAGAGTAGCGGATGGCATTGACTGCGGTTCGAGCATCAAATTTCAACCTTGCCAGTCGGGCCACGTGGGACCGCTAGCCGTGCCAAAATCAGGGATCCCAGCAGTCTGGCGATAGGTGGTGGTCCTAATTTGCCAGGGCAGCGCTGCAAGCAGCGCTGAGCTGGGAATGAAGACCTTGCTCTCCACCAGCCATTTCATGGTGGTAGCACCGTCATGAAAAGGCTGGCAGAGAATGGGTGCAGGGGGCCCAGGGGGCCTCCTACACTGCCCATTCACTTGGCCAGGGCAGTGCAGGGGTCCCTCAAGTCAGCACACTCGCAATGTTCACTGTCTGCTTTGCATACAGTGAACATTGTGAGGGTGCTGGTGCACCCTGCATCCTACAGCATTGCTGCCGGCTCGCATACGAGCAGGAGACAATGCTGTAGGCTGTTTCCCGCTAGGCCAGTGGGTTGAAACTCAGGTTTCTGCCCTCTGACCTGGTGGGAAACTGTTAATTGGTCCGATGGGGAGGTAGCCAGTATAGCGCCAACCTCCCAATCGGAAGTTCAGCAGGGGGTCTAAACCGTCCGCTGAAATCATAATGAGGCCATAAATGTTTAGAACATCAATTCTAGACTTCAGCTTTGCATTCTAATATTCAGGAACTTGTTTACGTTAAACTAAAGTTTTATAAATTAACTATAGACAATGCCTCGTCTATATTACTCTATAGCAGTGTCCGTTATTATGGAGGCAGTGAGAACGCTGGGCAACTCCTGGATAACTATCTTAAGATTAGAAAGCAGCGTTCCTCTACTGAATCTGTTCAATCATGTGATAGGATACAGTTTTTAAGGATCAAAATGTTTTGGAAGAACTTATGAATTTTTTGAAAAACTTGTATTCCTGAGTTCCCTGCGGAATCTTCTCTCATTGAAGCTTATCTTAAAGACATTCCTCCTCCATCCCAGTAGAAACTTGGGCCCATATGTATTCTTTTTTTCGCTGCATTTGAGTAATTTTTTGATGCAAAAGCGGGGCAAATTTACAAAATACAATTATATTTTGTAGGTTTGCTCCACATTCGCGTCAAAAAATGAAGCAAATGCAGCACAATGGGCCTTAATTTTATATCTCTAGAAAAAGATCTCTCATCCTCACAAGTACTTAAGATGCTTCACTCACAGAAAAAAGGCAAATCTCCTGATCCGAATGGGATTATATTGGAGTTTTATTTACATTTTTCAAAGGAATTTAAATTTTTCCATTTTCAGGAAGCAATGATATGTCTTATCCACAAAGAAGGTCATAATCTCTCTCAATGTAATAATTATTGTCCTATGTCCCTCGTTGACAGTATTTTGACAAAATATTGAATTAAAAATATTGTGTAACATAAATATTGTTTCAAGAATATCATGACACATAAATAGCGTTGTCTTTAATATTGTTGTCAAAAATATCGATTTAAGGTGTTTTATTTAATGTTAATGTTTTTAATATTGATGTGGTTAACATCATTGTTTCTAATATCGTTTTTTAGTGATAGTGTGTAATATATTGTATTTTTGTATGTGTATTTTTCATTTATAGTATTTCTTTCCATTTCTAGTATTTTTTATAGGAATAGTTTTGTAATCTGTTTTTTTAGTAAAATTATATTTTTAGGAGTGTGATGTTTATAGACGGTAAGGGTGGAAGTATTTTAAAAACATTATATTATTATATATATTGTAATATTTATTTTTACATTTTTTTAAAAATAATTAGGAGCAGGATGTTAGGTTTGTACGGGATAAGGGTGGGGAGTACTTAAAAAAATATGTATTTATTGCCGGATGTGTATTTATTAAATATAATGAATTAAATATAAAACATTTTTGATTTTTGAGGTGTAGATTTTATATTGGATAAGTGTGTGGATGTTTTTATAATAATTTAAGTATTTAAATAGAATATTTTAGAATTTAAATTAAATATAAATATTGTTTAAAGAAAAAAATACAAAGTTTAAAACAGAACTCAAACAATGTATAAATTGTTATTTATAAAATAAATATTTGTTATTAAATAAATAGTGTTATGTCATATTACGTGAGGAAATAATAATATTATTTTCTAAAAATAATGTATTAATTCAAATATTTAAAAAAATATATTAGAATTATAGTGAATGTTTTTTAATGTAGTTAAAATGGGAAACAGTTAAGAAGAAATAAAAAATGTTTGTACATTTACAAACATCTATTCAAGTATAAAAATGTGTAAATATGTTAAAATATTATACTATAAATATAAGGAATATTCAAATATTATTTAGACATTGCTAGTTGTAATGTAAATATAATACATATTTAAATTTATATATTTTCAAAATGTTTTTCAAACTATATACTTACTTATATAATTTTAATTAAGTTATGATTATGTTTTCAAATATTATACTACGTTAATTATGTTCAGATATAAATATTTTATTCATTTTTATTAAATATCTTTAAGAAAGTTGTGCATAATAAACACTTACAATTATGAGATTTCATAAGTTTGGAATAAATATGATTTTTTAAAGATGTTTAAAAAGATGTTCGTTTAGCTTGTTGATATGTTTATTATAGGAAATGTTAATTTTATAATGTGTTATATTTTGTCTTTCTTATTTTGAAGTAGTGGGGGTGTTGTAATATCTGTCTATTTAGTGTTCAACATCTTTCTTGTTCTAAGTTATATAGTAGCATGAATGGTGAATGCTGCCTCTTTAGTGTCCAGCAGCTTCCCTGTGTTAAGTTTGATTGGAGTGGGAATAGTAAATGTTGCCCCTTTAGTGTCCAACTCCTTTCCTGAGTTATTTTTTCTTGGAGTGGGAATAGTATATTTAACTCCTTTAGGAGCTGATTACGGGTTTGGAGTTCGGGAAAACCCAACCACCAAACTCCCAATGACGAGACCGCCGCGGACGTTGCGGGCTCCCCACTGGCCCCATCACAACTTTTCCACTGGGCTGATTAGTGGAAACCAATTTTTCCGCTGGTCAGCCCAGTGGAAAACATGAGGCGGCATTTGACTCGGCTCCACATGGAGCTCGGTTTAATGCCGTCCTACAGAGGCCCCACTGGCACCCTCGGAATGAACACTGTCTGTCAGTGGTCATTTGGTGGTCTGACTGCCAGGGACATAATGTGGCAGTCGGACTGCTACAGCTGCAGTGGCCCGACCTCCACCGTGAGTCTGGGGGACTTCAAACCAACAGACACGTACCAGGGTCTTTAATGTCCAAACCCTTCACTGACATAAGTTGTATTGCAGTCAGAATGGTTGATGTTATAGTTTTTGTGTCCAGCACCTTCCTTGTGTTAAGTAAGAGTGGTGTAGGAATAGCAAATGCTACCCTTTCGTGTCCAACACCTTCCCTGAGTTATTTTATCTTGGAGTGAGAATAGTTTATTTAACCCTTTTCATGTCCTAAATCTTCCTTGTAATATGTTTTATTCAAATAGGAATGGACAATGCTGCCTCTTTAGTGTCCAGCACCTTTCCTTTATTCAGTTAGATTAGGGTGGGAATAGTAAATGTTGCCCCTTTGGGGTCCAACACAGTCCCTGGGTTATTTTACATTGGAGTGGGAATAGCCTATTTAACCCTTTTAGTGTTCAAAACCTTCCTTGAGATAGGTTTTATTTCAGTAGGAATGGGCAATGTTGCCTCTTTAGTGGTCAGCACCTCCCCTGTGTTGTTATATTGGAATGGGAAGAGGGAAGAGTAAATGGTGCACCTTTGGTGTCCAACCCAACACCTTCCCTGATTATTTTTATTCTGGAGTGGAAATAGTATATTTAAGCTCTTTAGTGTCCAAAATGTTGTCTGAGATCAGTTTTATTTCAGTAGGAATGAACAATGCTGCCTCTTTAGTGTCCAGCACCTGCCCTGTGTTAAGATAGATTATAGTGAGAATAGTAAATGTTGCCTATTGTCTGTGCAACCCCTTTCCTGAGTTATTTTAGCTTGGATTGGGAATAGTATATTTAACTCCTTCAGGGGCTTAATTACAAGCCCCTAGCCCCACAGGAGCAATTTTATTTTAATGCTGCGCTGGCACTAAGCAGTCCCCTACAGTGCACCCCATTTACAAAGTGGTGCAATGGGACCATCCCACCAGTTTGTAAAGTTCTGTGCCACATTATACCTGAGCCAGGTATAATTTATACAAGGTAGAGAATCCACACACAACTTGTGCAGTGAAATCTTCAAGATGCTTGCCATATGAATTGTATAATATAAATTTTTTCAAGGCTATATTCCTTGTTTTTTCCTTGTCCAGGTGCCTTCACCATAACATCCTCATGTGAGCATTTCAGAGTTGAGGCATTGGCAGGTATTTGATGCTGTCCCAAAATAGGACGTGAACGTGTATTGTTCCAGGTAATGTAGGTCACAGATATGGGGTGTATGAGACCCGAGCCAAGGCAGCTTGAACAGTGTCTGGGTGGAAGGTCAAAAATGCACATTGTACTTGTTTATTGTGCTGTGTTGAGCTGATTGCGTAATGCGTGTGATCATGTGTCCATGAAATATGTTGTCATCAAGTGGAAGCATGGCATTCACCCTTTACATAGGCTAAACACCCTCTTGTATGACCTGTGTGGAGCTGTAGATGTGTTTCATCATTGGAGGCCACAGCGCCTGTGCCACAACACTGACATATGTGTGTGTCATACCACTAGATGCAAGATCATTGGATTATGATGAACCTGTGATCAGGGGCTGTTCTACTGCCCTTTGTCTGTACCTTGGTTTATGTGATGTTGGATTACTTTGGTTTGGCATGTGATAAGTCTCAAGCTGGTGACACTATTCAATTTTCTGTTTGCCTATTCTACAGGACAATGTCTGACAAGGCCCTTTCATCTGTGGTCTAGAGGGCTGTACCCTTGTATATATACCGTGACACAATATGAGTCAGCTATTCCTGGCGAGGACAGTCTAGACATATGGACAGCATGTGCGCTGTACAGTGAAATAAAATGTTTGGTGTGACAGACCACCATATGTTGGTGTGTGTTGTTAGTAAACCTTAGCAGGACAATGAACCTGTTACATATCCCTCCTTACATTAGTTCCTTGTTTCTTCCTCCTTTGATTCACATGGTCTTACATCTCTACATCTCTACATCTCTACTGGAACAAAAGCAAGGAGACAATGACTATGTGATAGCTGGACCTATTGTAATATTGTGCTGTAAATTTGAATTGGGACATGTTTGAGAAGAACAGTGAAGGCCTTAGTCATGGTGGATGAAATCATTGGAGTAGATGCCACATAATTGTCAGTCCAAAGTCCAGTGTACTCCTCCCATTGGAAATGGAAGGTGGTTGAATAACAGGCAATGTAGTGCATTTGTGTCACACAAAGGAGGTTCTTTATGAAGAGGTTTCTTTCTGGCAGTGGTGGGTGTCTTGCCATCTGCACCTCCTGGAGTCTTTGTTGTACACATCCCTGCTTGTGTAGGGGGGTGATCTGCTGCTACTGAGGCAGGGGTGTCTGAGGCTGGTTCTTCTGCTGACAGGGCCTTTCTTCCAGTGGGTGGCTCCGATGAAGGGCCAGGTGTTACTGTACCAATGGAAGGGGAAGGTTGTTGTTGACGATCCCTGGTCAGGGTGGTGTTAATATCCCTCAACACCCCTGTTAGGGAGGCCATGTTGGTATTCTGGACCTCACTCTGTTCACGCATATCCCTATGGATGTCCCTCTGCAGCTTCTTGATCTACTGGAGTTCTGCAAGTTCTATGCCCATCATGCCTTGGGACTCCTGAGAGACCCCCAAGATGTGTCTGATGGTGTCCTGGTCAGGAGCAT
This sequence comes from Pleurodeles waltl, assembly GCF_031143425.1. Classification (NCBI taxonomy): domain Eukaryota; kingdom Metazoa; phylum Chordata; class Amphibia; order Caudata; family Salamandridae; genus Pleurodeles; species Pleurodeles waltl. The sequence goes on from NC_090451.1 coordinate 480,933,396, forward strand.
CCCAGTGGCCTCACCTCGCTGGTGCACAGCATCCCTCCCACACACCATCCCCCACAGGCCTGTGCCCTTGCAACAGGGTGCCCCTGTCACTGGTTCCAGGACCATTATTGTCCAAGGTGTGATGCTGCGCCTCAGGATCCTGGACTGGAGGGGGGGCAAGATCGTTGCCACTTTCCTGGGGACACAGGCTGGGGGGTGAAAGGCTGCCCATGATGTTGAGGCAACTAGACTGGGAGGTGTTGATGGGGCCACAGTGAGACTCATAGTTGGCATCTGACCAGGTTGTCCAGATGGGCCTGAACCATCCTCTGCGTCCAGACATCCAGGAGTGTCTTCTTCACTGAGGGCTATAGCCACGGATGTAGTGGCAGTCTTTTCTGTGGGCTTTGTGTGGCCAGTGGCAGCTCAACCTGTTGATGTGAAAGATACAATGTTACTAGTTGTATTGTAACATCTACCTCCAAACATTTACAGTAATATTTTGCAAAGCCCTTGTACATAATTCATTTGCAGGTTATCCTATTGTGACAGGTACCAATGCTATTGGTTGTATTGTCCGCTCATTTGTGAAGCATGCCAATTCCATTTAAGTCAATCAGTTGTTGAATTGTGCAGGTCATTAGCACTTGGGAGGATGGGCTGAAAATTACATTTTGCCACCAGTGCAGGCAAAACAGTGGCTGGGCAGAATGTAGCCTTGACCATTTTGAGGCATAGTTTATTATTAAGCAGGCAGACCCAGGAGTTTGTTGTATTTGTGATTGGAGTCTTCTTGTAGTCAGTGCAGTGTGAATGAGACTGCTGCCAATACCATTATGGTGATGCATCCTGAGGACTTGGGGGTCATTTTTTGTACACTGAGTAAGCTGTCCAATAGTTTCATCTTGGTTTAGTAATTCAAGATGGAACTAGTAGGACAGACACATTTCTGGGTTGAGTATGATCTGTATTGTGGTTCCTCCTAGGTGAGTAAACTTCAGTTGAGAGTTAGCAGGCAAAGGTTTTGGATAAGTGATCCCTGTTCTGCTGTGTGGAATCACTTGAACAGTGCCCCCTGGGAGTTGCACTCAGGACACTCTCACTACTTCCCAACACCTGACAAGTGGCAACCCTCCCAGGTGAGTAAACTGCATTAGAGAGTTCACTAACAGATGCATTGTGACAAGTGGACACTGGGCTAGTTATTGGAGGTAGCAAAACAGGGCCCACTGGGCTTTACAGTCAGGTCACTCCCTCTACTTCCCAACACTTGACAAATGTTATCTTCCCAGCTGAGTAAACCTCATCTGAGAGTTCACTAACAGAGGCATTAAGGCAAGTAGACACTTAGCTGGTGATTGGAGTTACAGGAACAGCCCCCCCCTGAGAGTTGCAGTCATGTTACTCCCTGTACTACACAGTACATAGAAGTTATCCTCCCAGGTGAGTACACTTCCATTGTAAGTTAACAAACAAGGCTATTTATACAAGTGAGTACTGGGCTTGTGTTTGGAGTTGGAGAGACAGAACCTGGGAGTCATGTCATACCCTCTACTTCATACTACTGAGGAATGTCATCCCCCCATGTGAATACACTTCATGTGAGAGTTCCAAAACATGTTTTGTGGAGAAGAGAGCCCTGGACTGCTGGTTGGAGTGACAGTAGGAGGACGTCATGTGAGTTGAATTCATGTACCTCCCTGTACTACACACACTATACACATGGTTTGCTCCTAGGTGAGTACACATTAATAGAGTGTTGAGACACATGGATCTTTGGAGAAGAGAAGAGGACACTGTGCTGGTGGTTGGAGTTACAGAAACTGGGCCTGTTGGGAGTTGCAGTAATGTCACTCTCACTAGTACACTCACTGTACAAATGTTATCCTTCCAGATGGGTACACTAAAATTGGGAGTTACCAAACAAGGGTATTTGGTGAAGAGGACACAGGTATGGCTGAGTGGAATGATAGTATCTGTGGCTCCTGGCTTTGGCAGTCATGTTAGCCCATGCACTACAAAACACTATTTATATGTTATTCTTCCAGGTGAGTACACTACAATTGGGAGTTAACAAACAAGGTGATTTGAAGAAGGTAACACTGTGCTGGTGGTTTGAGTGACAGCAACAGTGCCTGCTGGGAGTTGTAGTCATGTCAGTCCCTGTACTTTACAGACTTGGCAAAGGTTATCCTCGCAGGTGGGTACACTTCAATTGGGAGTCACAAATATGGTTATTTGGTGAAGGAAACACTGGTCTGGTGTTTGGAGTTGTGGAACTGTGCCTGCTGGGAGTTGCAGTCATGTAACTCCCGGGAATACACACACTATGCACAGATGTTGTTCCCCCAGGTGAGTCTACTCCAATTGTGAGATGCCGGACAAGGGTCCTTGGACAAGTGGACACTGGGCTGTTGAGTGGAGTGACAGTGAAGGTGGCAAAAGGTGAGCAGTGAATGTGCCTGGCATTGCAATTTAGTGACGTTATTTGTGTTGTGACTTACCAGACTCCATTCCTCCAGGTATTCCTGTCAAGCCCTCAGGATACAGGATGGCCAAGACCTTCTCCCGCCATGGATAGAGTAGCGATGAGGCACTGGCAGGGCCACCGCCAGTCTTCTTGGCCTGCAGCTTGTGCAGGAAACCAGGGAACGGACCTTGCCTGGAGACCAGGGAACGGACCTTACCTCTCAAGTTGTTCCACCTCTTCCTAATGTACTCCTTTGTGCGCAGGGTGGTGCCTACAGCATTGATTCTGTCAACTTTCCTGTCCCACATTTCCAATTTCCTACTGAGAGGAGTATGCTGGACTTGTGTTCCAAACAGTTATAACTCTACTCTTATGCTTTTGTCCAGCATGACTCTTAACTCTTCATCTGTGAAACTAGGATTTTTGGAACGTGACATGGTGGAAAACAATTTAGAAGAGCGACAGTGACTTACTAAAGTGGGGTAGGGCAAAAAGGTGTGACTGGAAAAAAGTATGTGCTGAATGGGAAAAGAGATGGTGAGAAAAAAGTGGTCCCTAATATCTGTGCAAAGGTCACTCTGGCTTCAATGTATTGCAGTGTAAATGCAAAGAATTGTGGATGTGTGAAAGAGTCTGCTATATAGTGTCATTTGCAGGTGTATCTAGTGGGGCAATGTGTGTCAGCTGTGTTGTTTTCAAATCCATCCAATATGCAGTTGTGTATTACTTTGCTGACTGCAGACCTCCGTGGTTCTGACTGCCATTGGCTGACCGCCATGCATGCCTGCCTGCTTCTTTTACTTTGGGCTTGTAATATGGTCAGTGGTTGGTCCCTGTGCTGTGGGGGTCGGAGGTCGGTCCGCCTATTTCCAGGCCTCAGCACCACTGACAGTCTGCCTTTTTTGGTTGGCAGATGGCAGTCGTGCCTGTGTAACTTGTAAGAGGGCGGTCTATAAGACATCCAACTTGGTGGTCTTTTCTGGACCGCCAACATGGCGGTCTGGTGCAACGCTTAGTTTGTAAATAAAAAGGTTCTGGTGCCCAAAGCCCTCCTCTTAAACACGTGGCTGCCTCAATTAAATGTGCGAACATGGAATATTGAGGCAGCATAATCATGAAACCATTTCGGGCCTCTTCAATCCATTTAAAGCCACTCCCTGCCCCTTCAGCTCACTCTTGCAGCTTTCTGCTTTCTTCCATTGTGACACTTTTTCATTTTTCTCTTCCTCCGTCTTTCCCATTTGTGTCTGTTGCTCGCTGTAAATATTTCGAGACAAAAAAAAAGTGCTGGCCCTCAAAAGTAAGTGCTGGTGCTCTGCACCGGAAACAACAAGCACAAATTAAGCACTGGTCTAACGGTCCGACCACCAAACTCGCGAAGAGGCCCTTAGTGTCCTAAACATTCCCTGGGATAAGTTGTATTGCAGTGGGAATGGTCGAGGTTGCCACTTTTGTGTCCAGTACCTTCCCTGAGTTAAGTTACATTGGAGTGGGAATAGTAAATGTTGGACCTTTAGTGTCCAACACCTTCCCTGAGTTATTTTATCTTGAAGTGGGAAAAGTATAACATTTGCAATTTATTATTTCATTAACATTAATAAATATTAAAAGGACACAATACACGTAATATTTTCTTATTTTTATTTTGAATAAAAAGTATGTATTGCAACTTTTCATATTTTATATATATGTATTAGAACGTAAATTAGTCACTTTTTCATTTAATATTTGACATATTCATTAATAACATTTAAAGAAAAACAGAACTGCTTTTTAATACATTTTCAGTAAAATCAATTTTCATATTTTTTTAGCATTATATATGTGTAATGTTTTTAAACATATTTTATCTACATTTTGATAGTTATTTACCATGAATATTTTTTATATGATAAATAATTTTATATATGTGATAAAATTATTTAATATACCATACATTTTGTAATACCTGTTAAACAATTATAGAACAAATGTTTCTGAATGTATTTTCAGTTATACACATGTTCATATTATTTAAATATTGTATATAAATTAAATATTTTTAGAAACATGTTTTACATATATTTATATACTGATATTTCACATAAATATTTTAAATATATTAAATAATTTAATATATATTGCAGAATTATTGTAATATTTTTAGAACGTTGTTGTGCATGTGTTATAGTTTAAAAAATGTTTAAACATTTTATTAAACATTTTACTAATATTTCAGCTATTTTTCCCATTGATTCCTATTGGGAGATAGTCTTTGTTTTCATTTTATTAGGCGGCCATTTTTTTTACTGCTAAATAACTGCCTTTTTACAAGTTTGGCGGTCTTGGGACTGACGTGGCGGTGGCCGAGGTCCGGCCACCATAGTACGACACATGCGGGTACATAGACGAAAGACCACCATAGTCCCACCCACACCACCAGCAAATCTAGAACACGGAGTTGGCTGGATAGGCCAATGCGTCTATCAGAGGGTGGACCGTCAGTGCAACTGCTGTCCCAATCACAATGTTGCTTCCCGTTGATGTGACTGTGGCGGTCCAACCACCACATTTGAATATGTGGAAACAGGAGGATAAAAGGCTGAAACTGACCTGTAGGGAGCCTCACACATCCGGTGCTGCCATTGAGTCAATCCTACATGCCCTGCCACTGCTTGTGCTGCTTGATGGTGCACAAAGTAAACCTAGTCATGGATGCAATCGACAATAAGTCAAACACCTACTCATTTCATCCAACTCCACAGCAACTTGACGGTCCGCCGTTGACCTGGTATGTGAGCTGTGTTCTGTGCCCCAAATGTATGTTATATGCCCAGCGTTCAGAGTTGTACACTGGCATATGGCCCAACACAGCCCCATGTCAGCCCCTTCGGCCGGGTCTCTGACACTGTACCACCACACTCTACCTAACTTGATATGTGTGCACATCCTAGTTTCAGGGAAAGTGTTGTGTTCCTAGCATTTTGCCACACAACAGCAAATCCACATCAATATTACACCTGCAAACTGAAGTGACATCCTCACATTGTTCACATGCAATGGCATATCATGACACAGAAAACACATCTGTATGGATGTGTATTTGAACCCAAACACACCTTCCCCGCAAATCCTTGTATTGCAATTACACATATCACTCACATTGCAAGAAAATGTAAGGTCAATGGGATGCATAATAATTTCTGTGACAAACAATGCCTGCAAAATAGGTATTGTGGCATCCGGGGAAACCCAGGAAGGCTGCTGCCCAGGGACACATTTCACTTTGCATATGCCTCAAAAAACACTATTTGCACAAGAACTCTGGCCTGATGATTGTCAGAGACAACTGATGGCACATCCACATGTCATGCCCATGCAAGTCTAGAAATCAAATACACCGGTAACAGTATGGGTCAAACATTTAGATAAATTAGGTGTAAGGTACACACATTAAAATGGACACATGTCCATTCAGTTGTATAGAAAGGTAGCACTATTGGACTCCTTCTATGCGTAGACAAACAAACCTCTAGTTTGCACACATCAAACAAATATCTAATCTACATCAGGAGGAGAAATGTAACCCAATAGATATTGTCAGTGCCCCAGCCAATATGAAATACTTACCATATGAAACACCACCCACTGCAATGTCACCCCAATTGGATCACATCCCACACATCCATCCATACAACTTTCCGCTTGTCCTGGGTGACTCTAGCACTGGTCCCAAAGTCAGATATTACCAACCTCAGCAAATGGATCATGAATCAGGATGAAATAAACACAACTGCCAGTCCTTGGTATAAGGTATGCTGAGCACACTGCTGTGCTCCACAACCTGCCTCATAGATCACTGCCACAGAAACCTCCACAGGTAGGAACATTCAGTGGGCATTTCATGCACCTCAATGAGTTGGGTGCATTCGGGTTTTAGATGGGTGGGTTTGGCCGTGGATGGGTCGGCTTCTTCTTGGATTTGGGTGGGGTACAGTGGGATCTGGGGGGCAGGTGTCACAGGCTAGGACTTGGGAATTGAGGGGATGGTTTGAGGTGTGGTCTGGGTCCTTTTTGCTTTGGAATGGGGGTGGGTTTGAAAGGGGCAAGGGCATGTGCAAACAAAACTTTCTTTGGGAAAATGGGGAGGGTGTACAGGAGGGATTAGGGGTTGGGAGGTTAAAGACGTGGAAGTGTCAGGTGTGGCTTTAGGTGTTGTTGGTACTGGTGTGTGTTTGCGTGTGAAGTATGTTTGTGTTTAGTTGGTGTCTGTTGCATGTGTGAGTGTGGGCATTTGTGTCTCTTGGTGGGCAGTGATGTGGATGTGATAGTATGGTGGGAGTGGTGGATGTGTCTGTGTGGGTGTGGGTGGTGTCTGGAGGTATGTTGGATGTGGTGGCTGTTTCTGTGGGTGTTGCGGTGTCTGGGTTTACAGTGGGTGTGGTGGCTGTATCCGTGGAAATTGGGGTGGTGTCATGGGGTATAGTGGGTGTGATAGTTGTGTCTCTGGGTGTTGCTGTGGTGTCTGGGGGTATGGTGGATGTGGTGGGTGTGTCTGGGGTTGCTGGGGTGGTGTCAGGAGGTATGGTGGATTTTGTGGTGGTCGTGAGTGGGGTGAGTAAATGTTGAGTGCTTGTGCATTTGTATGTCTTGCTGTATTTTGTGTTCATGTGTGCTGCTTGTGGCTGTTGAGGTGTGTGCATGTATATGTGTGAGTGTGCTTTGAACAGGTATGGGAATAGGGAGCTTGGATAGGGAACAGCAAGGGATTAGGGGTGGAAGGCTGTAGGGAGGGAATAGGCCAGGTTATGAAAAGATCTCTGTAGGCCCTTTCGGCTAGACAATACCACCTGGACATGATCTCCAACCGGGAGATTGAGCCTGCATCACCTGTGAAGTGGGAGGGACTGACCTCCTGGATCCACAGCTCTTACACCAAGAAGGTAGTGGAACATGGACATCCGCAGCAGAAGAAACAAGTGGAACAACTGGCAGCCCCACCATCACCATCTCTGTAGAGCCTTCGCTCAACAAGGGCTGCTCGTGCTGCCTGTCTCCAAGAGACAGAGGATTGAAGCGGCTCTGTTTGGTTCTCATACAAAGTGCCCAAGTGAGCATTGAGTGCTGGTTATCCTTTGATGCCACACTGAAGGGGTAACACTGACTGTGGCACAACTGATTGTCATTCCATGGTAATGCGACCAACGGCTGTTAGCTCCAGGGAGAGGGGCCCTCTACAACTGCAACATTTAAGGATCTCCTTCAAAGGGTATAACTGCTCCAACAGCGCTTAGTGAAAAACAAAATACAGAGTAGTATCGTACATCATGTTTACCAACTATAGCTCTGAAAGACATAGAACAGCATCAACATTCCATTTCCTGTCAAATAAGAGTTGTCATTGATAATAATGCATAATATGAAGCACAAGTGTAGGGATCCTAATAGGATGAATGGATTGTTGTTAGGTGACGACTAGATTAGTAAGTAGTGACCCAAATTTGCTTCCCAAATTCCAGGTAGAGGAAGAAAATATTTGTTCCTAATTACACACACACACACACACACACAACAGATAATATCTAATGTTAATGTCCCACATGCAACATTGCCTACACAAAAACAACATATAGTGATAGATCAGGTATCTGCTGAAGTTTGAACAAGAGGTACAAACGATGATGCAAGACATCAATAGTAATGATTCCCAAGATAGCAACATCATGCATACCAGACACAATATCTAGATCTAAACACTGATGGGTGCAAGACAGTTCAAGGAGGATTGGGAACACCATTTCATCATTGATTATCAGAGGAGGGAATGTGGAAACTGGCTAAAGAGTCAATTTCATTATTTCCTAAAACATAAGCAAAATGTTGGATGACCTTTACTAAATTAACCCTGACAGACAGCTTGTAATGCAAGGTTTGCTTAAAAGAGACACCTCATGCCACATGCATTGCCCCATTCGCCCAGCAAAAAGCAGACAACTGGATGTCCACATAGGTCTGAGGAGAGGTTATGAAGTAACTGGTTTGGTGACACCTTGGAAATTCCCAATCGTCTGAGAAATGTGAAGGTTGCGCTTTTGGTCATCTTGAATATCTCTGCCATCATGAAATGTTGTTCTACTGTGATAGGATAGATGCCTAATATATGTGTAACACCATACGTCTCCTGATAAACATCACACCATGTACTTGATGAAAAAATTACCTTTCTGTTGTTCTGATTGAATGATATATTTTCATACCTTTTGTGGTTTACATGCATAAAAGATTGCATTGGAGTTCCGCAATTCGGACTGCTACTGCTTGGACTTGGCCTCTCAAGCCAGTAGTCTTTGTGCATGTAAATACATTTATTTCTTCATTCTTTCTTGGCTGGTTGGTCTTTGGATTTTTCCTGAATCTGAAAAGGCTTCTACACCTGGATGGCATTCAGAATGGCAGTGTGACCCACAGAGATGATACTCAGGAGGTCAATAGCTTCCTCACTCAGGGCAGCAGGGGTAAAAGGGGCAAGGGCAGGGTGCCTTGGGTGAAGGAGATGGCTACCCTCTTGGCGGAGTGACCCCGGCCAACTAGGTGGGAAGCAACCGAGAGGGTAGAGATGGAACTGGAGGAGGCAGACAAGGATGAAGAAGGTGCAGGTCCTGAGTGTTCCACCACCACTAGGGTGTGTACACTGAAGGTCGACTCAGAAGAAGATGATGTTGAGCCGGTCTCCTCCATGGCACTCTCCTTACCCTCTGGGTCAATGGGTCCTTCTGTGCCTGATGTTTCGTGACTGGAGGTACCATTTCCAGCTGCTTCCCCACTGATGTTGGCCCTGTCTTCTCTGCTTGCCTGTTATGATGCTGAAATTACAAAGACAAATAGGGTCAGTCTATGTGCCAGAACACACTTGAGCAAAAGCTTTGATCACAAACCATTACCATAAGGTGCAATAGCCCACAGCCACAAGGTCCTCTAAAGTGCATCCAACATTTGTAACACCACATACATGCAGGTTACATGAACTATAAAGATTTGCACACAGGAAACTCAGAATCACTACAACTTCAGTTGCATGAGTAAAGTTCTCCAATCACAATACCCATGAATGAAGCCGCAGACCTAGTCACCTTTGAATGGTTTGGCTCTTGTTGCACCCCATACTATCCTGTTGTCATCAAATATAATGGCAATGCCAAGGACATTCTCACAGATTCCACACAAGGTCCTGCAACCAGCAAATATTCATATGCACAATACCACATCACGATAAAATGATGGGCAGTAAGAAATACAGTAGCCCAGAGGTGACATTGAAGCATCCAAGTCACACTGTAAAACGTCACAAATGGTAATTTCACAATATTTACATTGTCAAAATAGTGTAATAGAAGTTGTACTAATGTTGCTTTGCTAGATAACACATCTTGCACAGAAAAGTACCCAGGAGACAGTCTGGTCAAAATGTCTGGGAGAGTTGTGTCGGCTTAGAAAAATCACCTGTTTTGATTGGTACTGCTGAGAACACCCTTCTAACATTCCATACTAAAAGGGATTAGTCCATTGAATGTTGTTGTGGCTCAGGGAATCTCCAAAATCTGAAGAGGGCCTTTAACATGTTTTTCAATGGGAAGGCACATCTTTATACCTTTATGTCATACAATAACATATTCCATTGGATTACTGAGTATACACACTCACATATGATTCCAACATTTCTGCATGTCACTTCCTCATGTATGTCAACAGTCAGGTAATGAACCTTCAACAACTGACATGTGCAAAGGTCTTAGAAAAATGATTCAACATCAATGGCATGGAAATACACATTTTGAGTAAGTACTGTATACCTGTCATGTCTTTCATTGCTTCTGCAATTGTTCATGATAACTGATATGGAGTAATGAGTTAAGGTTTGTGTGACCCAATAAACAATGTTGACACATTCCAGTCTGTGGTACCACATATACCCATCATATGAAGCTATTTAATAAGAGAATTTGGCATGCACGCATGTGTGATGGAATCAGACATCATCCTATGAAGACAGCTAGATCATGTATGAAACAGTTGTGGAAATTGTACTACAAAAGTGCAAGGTACACATGATAACATGTAGGCACAAACACTAATTCCAACAGTGATATTACCCAAATCATTTAACTTTACAGTCCCTACTTACCACAGGAAACACCTCATATCACATGTTACACTCCTAAAGAGATGGCATTCAAAATACCAAGGTATGTTTGGTCTGAGTGGCTGTATGTAACAAAGCTAGTGCTTCACATGTCAAGATCTAACCTGCATCAACCAACTATCTGCACTGTGGGATTTTCACTTGTGCAATAGGCCTGTACTGCATAAACATGACTTCTGGAAAGGTGACAACAGACATGTTGGAGTAAGGGTCTGTCATTAGGCAATGGAACACATTTACAATGAGGGTCAATGGAAATAAGTACTAGGTCAGGTAGTCACCTCAGTCGCCATTCCTAATGTAGTCCATGTAAGCCAAATCTTGCTTCAGAAGACTCATTTTGGCCACATCCAAGGATCAGAAGGTCTTCAGGGAGTGGGCCCAGTGCCTCCGTTGATTAACCACAGTTGTTGTGCACCAGCCTGGGCATTGTACCATACTGTGAAACGACTTTGACCAGCATTGCTCTCTGCTGGCTGAACAGACAGAACCTACAAGAACAGCACATTTCCATCATGTCTGTGCATGGCAGTACATCCTGTGGCCATCCTATATTTGAGTTCAGGGTTGTATGACACTCTGAAGGGCTCAGTGAGTTTTACATGGGTCTCATACTACATTTTGCCAATGCCTGATCTGGGCTCAGTGATTTGTGGGACTTTACACTTTGTTAACAACATCCTTAACTGACTAAAACAGTATCCATACACAGCTCATGCTGTAATGCAAATACAGTACTTTGTTATTTACCATCATCAGATCATCAGAGAAATCATTGTTTGACTGTAAAGTTTGCTTGCATAGATATATGAATGCAACAGAAGGAGTTCTATGGCATATTACACATCAGAAAACACAATGGTCATTTGAAATACTGAGAGTACAGGGCTCCACAATCCACAACCTGTACACCCTATGTATGGACCACAGATTGTGACAACCCCCCAAAATCACTCAATGGGACTCAGTGGTACATTTTAGCCTGTGAGAAAGGAAAGGATGGTTTTGAACATAGACAAATATGTATGTGGGATAGTTACCTGTTCCTCTGGTGAGCCGTAGAGCTGACCATACAGGGGAAGGACCTCTTCAACTAGTTTCTCCAGCTCCTCTGGAGAGAAGTCAGGGACCCTTTCACCTGCTTGACCTGGAATAATTGCCCCCAGAGGTGGCACACAGCAGGTGAAGTGGTGGAGGTGCTGATGGCAGTAGTCAGGAGGCAAATAAGTTGTTTTCCAAACCGATATGTACATGTACGCCACGTGCGCGGTTATCACCATCGACTGACACAGCAACTGGGCCCCATCACAGTCCACAACCTTAGCATATGGCTGTGTCTGCTGTGGTTGGAACTGCCCACCATGCAGTCAGCTTTCTCCGGCGGCGGGAGGTTCCTAAAGTCCAATGAACAATGTCAGGCATCTGCCATTTTGGCAGTTGAAACTACAGTTTTGTTAACTGATTAAATGTGTCATAACATCTTTTAATGTGTAGTAAAGCTCTCTTGATATGTAGATTCTCCGACACAGTCATCAGTGTAGTACTTTGCAGGTCATAGATGCCATGGAACCGCAATGCACTATACCCAGCTGGTGATGGTATTTTTGGCTGTCGGAACATACTTCACAATATCAAAGGGCACAAGAGAAGCAGATAGGTGTGTTATGTGCATATATATGTAGTAGACACATGCCTAGACAACCATGGGGATCATAGCTGGACCTTGATAGTCGACAATTTTGATGTGTAAATGGGTGTAATGTATTTCCAGTCAGTAATGTTTTGTCATATGACTTTGGTCTTAATCATCAGGTATGTTGGTCTGGACACAGTGACTAAAGTTCCAACGCATTTTATTCCACAAATAGATACCCTGGGAGAGGGGGGTTGGACAACCTCCATTCTACTATCCATTTCCAGACCTCCAGCCCATGGAAGAATATGACATAATTTACCAGTTCCGTCTGAATAAGCACACAATCCAAGATCTATGTTGTCAGTTGTAGCCAAATCTCATGCTTCAAAACAACAATCTAACATGTGCACCACCCATTGTGAGACTCATGGCAGTATTACACTTTTTGGCAACAGGGCCATCTCAATATACAGTGACTATATCTGGTGGTATGTCACAAACTATGTTCAGTGGTGTTTTAAGAGATGTGCTATCAGCAATGATAAAACACATTGACAGCTATATCAGGTTCCCCAGTCGTGAGGATTTAGCCAATAAGAAGGTTGATTTCTATGAATTTAGTTGCCTCCCACATGTTGTGAGGGCCATTTATGGCACCCAAATTGCATTTGTGCCACGCATGCCAGTGAATAAGTCTACTGCGACAGAAAACCCTTCCATTGGATCAACATGTGAGTTGTCTGCTTGTCAGATCTGTACATTTCAAATTACTGTGCCTGGATATCCAGGTTCAGCCCATGATTTCTTTGTAATGCGGAACAGCACCACACCTCAGCTGATGCCACAACTGCAACCGGAGAGGGCCTGGCTTGTTCATAAGTTACATCTGTCGTGATCTTGTCTGTGCACTGTCAGGTTTATAATCAGGAAGTGTATGACTCATTGATGGAACTTACTTCTAATTACAAAACAAGAGACTCAGCATAGCCCAACCGTCCTTGGTTGTGAACACCGTTGAGGAATCCAACTGTGCCAGGGGATGTTTGCTTCAATGAGACCCATGGAAGAACACTACAGCCAGTTGAGCAGACTTTTGGACTCCTGAAGGCCAGATTTTGCTATTTGGACAAGACTAAGGAAGCCCTCCTCTACTCACCCGAGATGGTGTGTCTAATTACTGTGGCATGCTGCATGCTCCATAACATCACCCTGCGAAGGAACATCCCTTAGATCCCAGAGGAGGGGGAGCCTGCGGTGCCACTGGGTAAGAGTCTGGAAATGCCAATGAAGGTGATGGTGGTGAAGAGGAAGGGGCTGCTTGCAACAAGATCTCATCAACAGCTTCTTCTCATGAATGTAGGTATGTCATGAGATGTCATGACTTTGACTGTACTATGAACTCTGTGATGATGTGAGGAGTACATTTTTTTAAACACTTCTGAAGATCTGGCAAATCCTGGCAAAGTGTGTCTAATGAAGAAGCTTTTGACACAATAACATTTCATTTAGGAGACTTTGCTTTGTTTGTGTGTGACTTATAGCATGGACTATGTTCTCCAGATGTTAGATACGTGAATTGTGTCATATGTATGGATTCACAACCATACTGTTTGTTTTTGCCTTGGTTCAGGTACCTTCCCCATGACATCTCCATTAGGACAGTTCCGAGTTGTGACATTGGCAGGTATATGATGCTGTTTGGACAAACGAAGTGGACATGGATTGTTCCTGGGAATGTAGGTCACCAACTTTGGCCTGTACAAGACCTGTGCCAAGGCAGCTTGCATAGTGATAGGATGGACGTTCGGAAGACTCCATTGGACTTGATCCTTGTAATGTGGTGGCCCTGGTGCATCATGGTGTTGTCATGTGGTCAGAAAATATATAGTCCTAGGCAGAATTCATGTTACTTTCCCTTCACATTGGCTCAACACTCTTTTTGTGTGAATTGCATGTAGCTATTCATGTGTTTCATCATTGTGGGCCAAAATACCTGTGGCACATCACTGACATTTGTTGTGTCATACCACCAGATGCAGAAGCACTAGATTGTAATGGCCCTGTGATCAGAAACTGTTGCACTTCCAGCTGTCTGAGTCTTGAATTATATGATGTTGGATTCCTTTTGTGAGGAAGCGAATGTGGTGCAACTGATGACATCAACCATATTTGTCTATTCTACAGGACAATGGGGGTTATTCTAACTTTGGAGGAGGTGTTAATCCGTCCCAAAAGTGACGGAAAAGTGACGGATTTACCACCAGCAGTATTACGAGTCCATTATATCCTATGGAACTCGTAATACGGCTGGTGGTATATCCGTCACTTTACCGTCACTTTTGGGACGGATTAACACTCCTCCAAAGTTAGAATAACCCCCAATGTCTGATATATCAGTTCTTTCCATGGTCTGGAGGTCTGTACCTGTAAATGTCATCATTTACCCAGTATGATTAAATCATGTATGATTTGCTATGTTTCAGACATATTGACAGCCCATGAGATGAACAATGTAATAGATTTTCTTCTTTGGCAAAACACTTGTAAGCATGTGTTCGTGTGGAATGGTTGTAATCCTGAGCTGGACACTGTGCACATGTAACATATCCCTGCTTACACAAGTAGCTTGTTTTTCATTATATGTTTCACATGTTCTTACATATCTACATTGCTAAATGTGAAATATAGGAAGCAGAAAATGAGTTTGTGACTTGTGAATTTATTACAGTTCTGTGTAAAGTGAAAACAAGTTTGTGGCAAAAAGTAACATAAATGAACGGTGAAGGGTCAGTCATGGTAAATTATCAAGGGAGGAGATGCCACAGCATCATATGTTCAAAGTCTGAGTACTCCTCCCATCAGAAATGGATTTGAGTTCAGGATCAGTTCACAGAGTGAATATGTGACACACTTAGGAGGATATTAAGGATGAGGTATCTTGCTGGTAGTGGTGTGTTTCTTGCCATCCACACCTTCTGGATTTTTACATGGACATCCCTCCTTACAAGGATGAGGGGTTCAGCTGCCGCAGAGGCTGGGGTGTCTGCCTCTTAAGCTCTAGCTGGGCCTCCGCTCTTGTGCCAAAGATGTACTTGGGCTTGATGCAGTTAGCCACAGGAAGGGGTAGATGCTGGGGGGAAAGCCTTGCTCAGGGTTGTATGGATCTCCATTAGCACCCCTGTTTTGGTGCCCATGTTGGAGTTATGGGCCTTCATATGTTAGTTCATGTCACCATGCTGCTACTTGATTCCCCAGGGATAGGCTAGCACCTGTCCCATCACACCTTGGGACTCATAATAGACTCCCAAGACTTGGCTGATGGTATCCTGGTCGTAAGTGGCCCCAGTGGCCTAATTCTGCCTGCCCACAGCATCCCTCCCATGGACTCTACCCCCACAAGCCTGTGCTCTTGGTACTAGGTGCCCTCTCCAACTGGGTCCTGCACCCTCAGTGTCAGGATTGTTGATTTGCAGCTCAGGATCCAGGACTAGGGGGCACAAGATGGTTATAATTGTGCTAGTTACACAGGTTGGGGGCCATGTTGCTGTCTGTTATGTTGAAGCAACTTAGGTGGGAAGAGTTGTGGTGGGGACAGGGAGACTCACTGTTGCCATCTGATCAGACTGGCCAGATGGGCAATGATCGTCATCCACTTCCTCATGTCCAGGATTGTCGTCATCAATGAGGGCTTCATCCACAGGTGGGCTGGAGTCTGGTTGATGGACAATGTATGTCCATGTGCTGTGCCAGCTCAACCTGTTGAGAAATAGAGTACAATGGTGTTGGTTGAAGTGTGAATCTACATGCAAAGGTTTTGTGTGACTGTAAGTAGAGGCCTTGGACACAGTTAAGTAGTAGGTTTGCTGATTGTGCTATGTTACCGTGGCATTTAAGTTCTTGACATGACGTGTGAATCTAGCAGAAACTATTAGGCTCAAGCATCTCATTAGATGTTGTGATCAGTTGCACTTTAGATGAGGGAATGACCATGATATCTTAGAAACAGTTAAGCCAACACAGTGAAGAGGAGATGTGTATTTTACCATTCCGATGCCTAATTGTGTGATATGCAGGCAAAAACACAACATTGTGACATATCATATGTGCAGTGTTGAGTCAATGTGTTAACTGTCACTACCAATCTGACGAAGCATCGTAATGTCTGAGGAATACTTGATGTACATACTTGGTAGGGTGCAATTCCTGTCCTCAGTAATTTCATTTTGGGATAACAGGACAAGAGCAAGCTAGGTAGACAGACATGTCTCTGAGTTGAGCATGATATGTAGTTTGCTAACTCCCATGTGAGTGAACATCATTTGAGAGATGCCACACAGGTGTATTTGGGCAAGTGGATGAAGGCCTGTTGGTTAGAGGTACAGAAACAAGGCCTCCTGGTAGTTGCACTCCAGGGCCGGAGATCGGCGGCCGGTGCACACAACTGCTATCTGGCGGTCAGCAGGTAGCGAGCGATGTCGGAGGGGGTGAAACACCACCCTCTTTGTAGTGTAACAGGGAAGTGCGTCTCGCAGCTAGGCCTGTGCATGTGCTGTTTCCGGCGGTAATAATTCAGACCACACCAGTGATATAGTCTGGCACAAGAACCCTTACCTGGTTCTTCCCATTTATTTATATACTCCAGCCTCCCTGGCCAGCGGAAGTCCTCTCCTAGCATCCGTGTCAGCCAGTCACAGCCACTCCCCGGTGTGACACTAGACCGCAGCATGCCATTACAAAACCGAATCTTCCATCAAATGATTTTCTGTTTTGCTTTCGCCTGCAAACATAGCTTGTTCGTGTAGTTTAAGTTCATGGTAAAGCACTCTCATCATGCTGGCGATGAACTAACGAAAACTATTTAAAGAAATAAAACAGTGAACATGCTGTTTCGTTATGCAATTAACCCCCAATCACATATTTAATCATTGGTCAAAAGTGCGTAGAACGCTGCACATGTTCTCGAACTTGCACCTAACTTCACCATATAAAAACTAATTCTAATTTCAGATTGTGCCTTCTGACAAAAGATGTTCGAGTCTAAAAATTGAAAACCATTGTCCCAAATATGGTTTGCTTTTATCCCCGACCAGAACCAGCTGCTTGAACCACAAGCCACATGCACAGCTCTTTTTCAACGACCTTTATTAATAGTTGTGTTGCAATTTCAAAGTCAGTTGAGACGCACATTTAACTACATATTTTTTTAAGTTTTCATCCTGCCACCTACATCACCTTTGATTAAAATGTGTTTTTCCACGGAATGAAGGTACATGTTCAAACAGAAATGAAGGTAATGTCTGAGTTACTGACTTGAGGTGTACTCAGGGCCTGCTACTCGGGAGCTTTCCCACAACATTGGAGATAGTAATGATTTCCTATGAAACTAAACAACTTAATAGGTTGAACAACTTTGATAAGACAGTTTAATTAGCAACTTTAATGTTTAAACTTACAGCTACATTCCTCAAAAAGGTGGTATAGGAGTGCCAACACTTAATGGGAGCAATATAATTGCAAAATATTTGTTCACGAACTAAAGAAACACGCTATTCAACAATAAATGTACCTAGATATAATATGAAATTTAAATTAAATATTTGTAAATGTAGCATGCCATATTTCAAATTACATTAGCAGCTTGCATAGTACAAAAAGGACTTTTTTGTGATTCTGAAGTGTGATTAAAGCAAAGATTAATAGTTTCAAAATAAATCAAGACATTTTACTTGAGTAATGTACAAATGAGAAATATGCGTTGAAACCTGATTGATCGTACAACATACAGGTTTGGCAAGAAAACTGCATGTCCGACGCAAATTCAGTGACCATTCCAAGGGGGCATTTCAATGCAAAATGTGCGTTTTATAAAAGGCAGCTTCCTACCACGACATTCTTTAATCATATATAGGGATAGTGTGCTCGAAAGTGCAGCACTGAGCACATACTGCACCACTCTCCTGGCGAATGGACATTGCAACATTTGCCCTTTGTGTGACGCTTGCTCACTCGACCTTTGACTTCAGTGACATAACTAAAATTTGTTGTAGCACCATTGCTATACTTTTTCAATCAGTAAAGGGATGTTTGTCTACCATATTATAAACAGAAGTAGCAACATATTTATGTGCAGAGTGAGGTCGATTGAAGAGTTCATAATCTCTTTCCTCCAAGTATGATCATATTGTCATACAAATAAGTGATTAAAAAAGCAGGCAAAAGTAGAATCTCTTTCCATGTATATGTTTGTTTTTCCAACCACCGGTGGTAATAGGATATGGACATTGCAGAATTTGTTTTGCCAATGTGGGGGCGCAGAGTAGGGAGACTAAGGAGCTAGCAGCAGATTTTTTCTTCACCGATGATGGTGTTGCTAGGTGAATCTTGAGCGTGTTTAGACGCCTCGAGGGGATGCTTCTTACAGGTGGAGAAATATAGAGGCGCCTTTCTGTGGGAGAAGAAAGTCTGGGACGTCTTTAAATCATACAAGACACTCAACAATCAACATAGCATCACCCACTGAAGGACTGTCTAGTCAGTTTGATGACTTAATGAAAAGAGTAAGCATTTTATTATGCTATCTACTCAATATGGAACAAAAATATGGTCAGGGTACAGAAAGTTTCCTAATGAGACTCTATAGATAAGGCAATGCTAAACTACAAAATAAGGAATAATGCATTTATGCAGGCTGGAAGTGTGGGAAGTGGACAGCTTCATGTTTCTGGAATCTGAAGGTTAGTCTGCAGTGCATATGTACTAATTTAGTTGCATTCTTATGCTAAAGAATGTTTACAGCCTCTGTTAGGCTAGAGTAAGGTCAGGCCAATGGCTTTACCTGGAATGCTGCAGTGGAACCCTGTTTGCAAGGTCTCTGCAATACACTTCAATTCTGCATCTAGCCCCACTTTGAGCCATGCGTGAGCAGTCCTTTCAGAGATACAGGGGTTTCACTGAAGAGCAGTCACAGTTTACAATGAGGTTCAACCCCCACAAAAAACAAACAAGATGCTGCATCATTGACTATGCTGGGGATGAGGGGCTTGTGAAACGAAGTCCTGCATTGCATTTCAGAGATTACTCAGGCTGCAGGCAGTGATTTGCAGTCCTGCAGCAAGAATGTGTCATACAGTGGTCCAGTTGCAGAGCTTGGTGAGGCGTTGCCCAGCGTCTCTGTCTCTGATGCAGAATTTCTGAGAGGCAATGAGTCCGTTTTGCTGGCACCGCATCTCAATTAGAAGAGCACCTTCAGTCCCAATTTCAAGGGTCCAGGACTGAGGTTGCACCACTTGGGGGCAGAAAACACAGCTGGCAGAGTCAAGGTGTTGGATTCAAGATGGAGGAAGCCTGTCCTGTCACTTAGGATTCTTATCAGGAGGCCAGCTAACTAGCCTTTGGAGTCACTTTGGTGGTCCTAGGTTCAAGATGTGGGTCCAGTCCTGACTCAGACAGGAGGGCATCAGAGTGTCTGTCCTCCTTGCAGCAAAGCAGAACAGCAACCTTCCTTCTCAGTCTTCCACAGGTCCAGATGTGTACTGAAGAGTCTTGGTCAGAAGTCCCATATTTATACCTGTTCCCACTTTAAAGTAGGGGCTGGTTCTAGAGGCTTACACCCCACCGGCATCAGGCATCCCCTTCCTCTCTGTTCTGGCCCCAGGTTGTCCGGGGGGCACAGAAGGCTAGTGACAAACTGTTACATGTGGCATCCTTGGCATGGTTCCCCCCTAACATTTTGACTTTAAACCTCCTGTTTTACTGACTTTGCTTCTGCTGGCTTTAGAACTCTGCACTCTTTTCCACTGATAACCAGTGCTGAAGAGCTTGGTTGTGCACTTTCCTTAAAACATGTTATAATTGACTTGTACCCAACTGGCATATTTATATACTTTTAGGCCCATTATAAAGTGGCACTCCCTATGCCCAGGTCCTGTTAGTTAAATGCTACTAGTGGGCCTGCAGCACTGATTGTGCTACCCACATCAGTAGCCCTTTAAGCTTGTGTCAGGTCTGCCATTGCATTTGCCTTTCTGTGCAGTTTTAAACTGCCATTTCGATCTAGCAAACTAAACTTCTTGCAGGCCCAAAGCTTGATTTTTAATACATACCTGTCACCCTAAAAGTAAGCCCTGAATGGCTCAGAGGGCAGGGAGCAATGTATTTAAAATCTTAGACATGTACCTTCAGCCCAACTATTTAAATAAACTACACCCTGCCATCTGGCCTGTTCAGGCTTGCCCTAGGAGTGACATATGTACTAAGAGGTGAGGTTTAGTCTGGCAAAAGGCTTATTTTGCCAGACTGAGCTGGCAGTTTAAAGCTGCACACACAAGCTGCAGTAGCAGGCTTGAGACCTACTTAAAGGGCTACTTGAGTGGGTGGCACAATACGTGCTGCAGGAGACTAGTGGAATTCAATCAACCAGTCCTAGGCACATGTAGCACCAGTTTATTAGGGACATAAATTAAATGTGCCAATTGGGTGTAAGCCACGTCTGACATGTTTAAAGGAAAGCACAAGTGCTTTAACACTGGTTAGCAGTGGTAAAGTGCAGAGAGTCCTGAAGCCAACTAAAATGGCATGAGCAAAAATAGGAGAGGTGAAGGCAAAAAGTTTAAGGGAAGACAGCCCTAAGGCTGTCATCAAAGTGTGCAGTATAGTGATCACATGATCTCCTAAATTAAAAAAAAGCAAGAGATAGTTGAACTCAATTAGTGTATCAGTATTATTACAGTTCGGGATACTATGAAATTCCTGCAAATTGAAAAGATGAAAAAGTGAAAAACTGTAAAAGAAAATTCTAAGAAATCTGATCTGAGCATTACATAGGTTTCACTTCACATCACATGAATGAGTCATCCCAATTAATTCGATAGAGATATCATAAGTCTCAAAAATCTGGTTTTTAATATATGTAAATCAATTCAGAAGAATCCCACAGAGATTAGGAATCAGTTCCTGCCAGTGAAGTCATCACATGTGCGTTTGCTTCACTCAATAATGTTGTGAGCACCTTAAAACATACAGGAATCCATAATTGGTTTGCCAATGATGAGTTTCATTTCATTCATATGTAAAAAGTACATATCATCATCAACTGCATATTTTCATGATTCAAATTCAAGATCATGAGCCATCAACAAAGGGGGAATCACAACTCAGACTGTATTATCGAGGAATCACATTACAGATTGAGGTATATATATGTATGTTTCTATACTTTCAATACTAAAGATTTATAATATACGTATACCACACTAGTGGGCTAAATATAACCCAAAAAGAATGAAATTTCAAACAATGCAGAGAAAACCAATCATATAACCATTGTTAAGCCATGAGGTAGAACCAAAATTATACTTATAAGCTCCAAGTATGGTTAAAAAAAATCCAGTAGCAAGTCAGGAGCAAAAGACCCATAAACTAAGAAAGGTCATGTATATATCATAATTGGGCCTGATATAATAAATTATTTCAAATCTACCGCAAGCTCCTCATCCAAATTCAGGCCACATTGTGCTTTAGTGTTCAAATCAATGATGAGTTTGTTGCATTTTTTACTTGATTTCAGCCCTTTGTGGATTTGTCAATCCTGTAGTTGCCAACATTTTTAATGAGTCGGGATTACTGCCAATGTTTCTGTTGGACATGTCTCACAACAGGATATGTTAGACCAGCTTTTTTATTGCACTTAAGTGTTCCACTATCATTTTCTTTAAGGGCAGGGTCATACCCCACACATATCACAAATCACATGGGCATTCTAAGATAGTTTGTCATGTGTACAATTGATCACTGTACACATCAAGTGATGTGTATGTTTCGCGGTTAGCAGGTCTTAATTTTGCCACATTTATAGAAAATCTTCAACATGCTTAGCCCAGGGGTGTTATTGCACACATGGAAATTACTGTCCTGGGGAGTCCATGTGTGCTTTCATTCTCCTCTATGTAAAAGAAATATGCATGCCCTCAGTATTCTCCAGTGCTTGTTTAGTCATTTGACATTTGTTGATTTAGTAGTGAAATCAGTAATGAATCTGAACAAATATGCGATAACTTAAGACTTTTTTGTGAAAAGTAACTCATCCATTTTCTTAGTGGCTACTTTTTCTTTGGCAATTTTAGCACCTTATTGGGATACTCTTCTCACAGAAATTATTTAGTGTGTTCCTTTGTTTGCTGCATACAATTAATTTGTGAAGAAATTCTGTTTGCACATAAGTAGTTCCCCATTGGGGATGCTTCACTTCAGATGCTTCGGATGATAATTATTGCCATGCAACACGTCATTTCCTGCAGTCTCTTTTGAATAATGTTGTGGCGAGTTGTTCCTCTGTTACTGTAAGGACAGTGTCAAGATATTCTATGCTCTCTTTACTGATTTTTTGGGTAAAGCTAAGGTTAAGATCATACATTTTTAACTTCCTTGTGAATTCCTCAGCTAATATCTCACTGCCATCCCATATGACAAAAAGATCATCAATATATTTTACTCACAAAATAATGTGAGAAGTATATTTGTCATATTCATCAGACCATACCACCTGCTCCCCCCACCAGCCCATGAATAAATTCACAAAGCTGGGGGCGAAGCAAGTGGCCATCACAGTTCCGGAGACCTGTCTAAAATATGTATTTCCAAACAGAAAATGTTCCTTTCTAAACAAAAGACTATCATTTCACTCAACATCTTCATATGATCTACCCTTCAGAAAGTAAACAAATGCAGTGATATCATGTTGTTGATTAACAGATGCATATAATGAGTTCACCACAAGGGTTATTTTGAGGTACTCATCCCCAAAAATGAAAGTCACAAATCTTGGTGATGAAGTCTGTATTATCTCTGCTGAAGGATGATAGAGTTACAACGTGTGGTGCCAGGAAATTATTCTGAAATATGGCTGTCGGTTTAAAGGAAGCCACCATTGGCAGAGATAATTGGTCTCCCAGATGGCTTATTTGGATGCTTATGCATCTTGGGGATGAAGTAGATGGTGGGTGTTCTGGTATTACCCACCTTGAGAAATCAATATTCACCAATACCAAGCAAGTTTCTTCCTTTCTAATCAGTTAATAACCCATGATAATCAAGAATAGATTGTTTATATACAGACTGACTGAGCATTACATAGCACTTCAAATCTTTTAATTACCTATAAACTCTTCAAAATGTTGTGTCTCATTCAAGATGACTGTGTTCCCCTCTTTGTCAGAGGGTTTGATAATAATGTTAGAATCTGTGGCTACTGTGTTCAGTGCCTTACTCTGTTTGATAGTCAGATTACATATGAATTGCTGCTTATGATGTCTGAGCATATGTAATTTCATGATGTTAGTCTCAGGAAATTAAAGAATTGCATTATGAGGGGTGTTTGCGTTGAATTGGCTCTTTGGTTAGAAACAACTATGTGACCTTGAATCTACTTCAAATCCCATTTCCATTAGAATGTCCCTAGTGGTGCATTCCTAATCATTTTGGAACCATCCTATTTTATGATTCATGCACCAGTCCCAAAGTGGCTGGTGGCCCTAACATATCATGTGAAACCATATCAATCTTATCCATATCAAGGTGGCACAGGGAAACCTAATATTTAATGTAATTGAAATTTAAGTTATTCACTGATAAATATGTTAAAATTTCATCCCTGGTATCCCCAAGTTCATGCAATCTGTGTAGCTCAATTTAAATTTATGACATAGGAGGGAGAGGTCAATCCTGGATTGGTTGTGATTAAAATAAGCTGCAGGACAAAAGGATACCCAATTTACAGGGCACTTTTCTCCAAATCAGTCATATTTTGATCAGATAAATAAACATGTCTGCTCACTAGTTCCAATCATTTGTCATTCTTACCACAACTTTTATCCTGAGACATCCAGCTCCTCTCTGCATTTTCCTTATCCCCTGCCTCCGCTTCTTCCACTGCCCTTTGTTTTGCCTTTTCTTGGAGTACAGTGAATCTGTTTTAATAATTGAAACTCCTGTACAAAAGTGGTCTGTTTGCTTATGCCAGTGGGTGGACCTCAGGTATCCTCAACTACAGAACGTAGATATGAACTAGATGCTACAGACAATAACTCATGTGCTTAATTAACTGGTGCATGCTTTAATTGTTGTCTATGTACATCACATTTTTGCAAAGGTCAGGATCCTCCATTCGGCATAATCCTTTTTATCTTTAAGAATCTTTCCCTTTTATTTTTTTGATCTCCTCTTTGTATATCTTTAATCTCTAATTAAGAGTCGCTAGGATGTCCTTCATATATTTATCCTTCTTGCTTTGGTCAATAGCCAATTTAATTGGACCAGTTCTACTCTTGTTGTATCCTGATCAATCTTAACATATTTTGCCAAGATTTTAAGCATCCCTCTGCATGCTTTGGCCATAAACTGTGTCCATTATTTTAATAAATCAGGGTGTGGTTTCTCATAGATCAGAACTATGAATATGTGCAAGCCCTGGGGTACCCTATCTAATTCAGTGTAAATCTGAAGTGAAGAGATCTCCCATCACTTGCTGATCTCACGCTTAGACAACTTTTCATAGCATGTTAATTTTTGTTTGCTCGATAGTTCTACTGATATCATATCTATATGGCCTGTATCAATATCCTAATTAGTGGTGTTTTCATCAAAGAGCATTTCCACCTCCATGGCTCAGTTCTTATTGATCTCATTCATAATCTTGTGGTGCAAAACAGGCAATGAAAATTCAAAAAGATGAAGAAACCTTCACCCAAGCCTATTATTGTCAGGGTTGGATAAAATCTATGCATCCACCCATTATCACATATACAATGTTTGATCATGTTATCAGACAGTTCAACTGAGTATTTCCAACAGAAACAAAATAGTAATCCTTAATTGCTAAAATTATTTGGCTTCAACAGGATTGAGAAATCCCCAAAGGGTGAGAATGGGGATAAAACACTATGAACTAGGGAGTCATGGCATCATCATTGATTTGCACTCTAAAGCACCTCATGGACTGAATTTGGTTGAGGGGTTCTCAATACATTTGTGATAATTGATTAAATCAGACCAAATTAAGATATTTAATTTTCTCATCTATGTTTATGGGTCTTTTGCTTCTGACTTGCTACTGGATTTTCTTTACCATACATGGAGCTTATGCATAATTTTGATCCACTTCATGGCTTAATATTTATATGATTGATTTTCTCTATATTGTTTGAATTCTTTCTTTTTGGGGTACATTTAGCCCACTGGTGTGGTTCATATATATCTTGTAAAGATTAGGTACTGAATATATGTGTGTGTGTTTGCGTGCATGCATGTGTGGTTGTGTGTATATGTGTGTGTGTGTGTATATATATATATATACATATATATATATATATATATACATATAGATGTTGAATGTGATCCATTTGAATAGACAGCATGTGATTTGTGATCACATGTTAGTGCCACATGGCATGTGGATGCCTCATGATCTTGAATTTGAACCATGAAGATAATGTTCATGGGAGAAAAGTATTTTATTTATGAATTAAACTCTACTTATTATTAGAAAGTCAGTCATGGATTCCAGTAGTGAATAGGGGGATCAAATGTTATTGAGTGAAGTGCACAGACATGTAATTAGTTGACTGACAGAAATTGATTCCTAATCTCTGTTGGATTCTTATGAATTGATTTACATATATTAATAACTGACTTCTGAGACTTCTGATATAATCCATATAGAATTTGGATGATTGTGGTAAGACAAGAAACTTATATATTGCTCATATTTCTTGTTTTTTTTTCGATTTTTTACTTTTCATTTTTCTCAATTTGAAGGAATTTCAGTGTACCCTAAACTGGAATGAGACTGGTCACCTCATTGTACACTTTACGATTTACCATGTATACGGAGATCTATCAATGCCATTATTTTCTGTAGTGTTATATAGTGTTATATAGCCTGTTCTTTATGTTTATGATTTGCTTACGGTCACACTATTTCTTTCAATGGGGCAATTTGTGAAAGGCTGTCATAGCTGAAGCACATTGTCCTTGACACTGTGAATTAATTTATGGCAGTCGCCACTTGGTAGTTATAGTTAGGACCTAGTTTCTATTGAAAAATAGTTTTTTGTTTTGCTAATATCTTTGGCAACTCTTGATTAACCTTCACAAAACTTTCCAAAAAACGTTCACGTTCACTTCAGCTTCTGTCTGGAACATTTTGGAGTGATCTGTCAAGCAGGGTCTGACAAAAGAGGGGGGTCCTAAAATGCGTTTTCCCAATTAATGTTTTCATATGGATTTTGAACAGCAATAGCACCAAAACCACTGGACAGAATTACGCCTGTTTGGCAAAAAGGTAGCTCTTGGTCCAGAAAGAGCCCTTTGTGTTATTTGGTGTAAATTCATTAAGTAATTTTAGTGAAGTTAAAGGAAATTAAAATTTGTATATACAGTGACACAAAGGATTTACAATCCCTCCCGATCTCGTGCTGATATCTGATTGGCTGACAACACTTCAACAAGAAAGTGTTGTCAGCCATGTTGTGAGTCGACTTCAGCTGAGTCCCACAAAAAAAGAATAAAAAATACAAATAAGAACAGGATGCGGATACCCTGACTCCTTAACTCTGGTGCTGGGGTCCCAAAGGGATTCACCAGGGCAAAAAAGCATTTTTTGTTTTACATCTTTGCAGCAGGAACCCAACGGGGTCACAGTTTTGCAGCAACATGTTTTTCAAAAATGAATAGCGGACTGCTGCGCTTCGTCATTTTGAAGCCCCTTGGTGGGGCAAGTCCCAGAAGCATTATTTAAATGCAGGGGGGCCTCACTTCCCCCTCCAGCTACCCCATGGACCATCACCTCCCAAGGACATTTATCTCTTGTGGAGGGGGGCTGCGCTGCCCCTCGTGACCCAAAAATCACCATCTCCCCATGGCTAAATTAATTACTGGCATTGGGGAGGGCCGTCAGCACCCCACTGTCCCCGGGATCACCACCTCCCGGGGCATTTATGATATTCTGTGTGGGTGGGGGCATGTGGCCCCCCACAGCCCCCGGGACCACCACCTCCTCGAAGCATTTATGTCATTGTGTTCGGGGGCGTGTGCCTCCCCCAGCCCTGGTGACCACCACCTCCCCAGGGCATTGATCTCTTGTGCACAGAGGGCGCCCTGCCTCAACACTCCAGGAATCATCAGCTCCCCAGGGCTAAGTTCATTACTGGCATGGGGGTGGCCCGTCAGCTGCCCTGCTGCCCCGGAGAGCACCACCTCCATGGGGCATTTATAATATTCTTTGTGGGTAGTGGCACATGGCTCTCCGCAGCCCTGGGGATCACCACCTCCCCAGGGCTATGATAAATAAGTGATGGGGGGGTGTTTCGGACCTCTAGGCCCCGGGGCCACTACCTTCCCATGGCTATTCTTGTTGTAGGGAGACTGTGCAGCCCCCCTCACGTACCACTGATGGCCTTGGGGATCGCCACCCACCAGGCCGGTTGCTGCTATGTCCTGGGATGCCTACCCCTGGACATAGCTATTTGCTATGGCTTGGCTGCAGCTTTGACAGCTGCAACCAAGCCACAGCAAACAGGTCCGACGTTCAGAAAGCAAACATTTAGGCCCTCATTACAACCATGGCAGTCGGTGTTAAAGCAGCAGTAACACCGCCAACAGGCTTGGCGGTAAAAAAAAATGGAATCATGACCACGGCGGAAACCGCCAACAGATAAAGCCACTTAACACTCCGACCGCCACAGCGGTAGCAACAAACACTGCGGTGGTAACTGCAAATAGTCAGGGGGAAGACAAGGTTCCGCCCACTGTATTACAAGAGGCCTATCCGCCACCTTTTCCGGAGCGGTACCAATGCCATCAAAAGCACGGCGGAAACAGTGTTCTGAAGGGAAACATCTCACTTTATGACACTCAAGGAATAACCAGGACGCCATGGAGCCTGAGCTGCAGGTCTTCCCCATGCTGGTGTATCTGCTCATATACCAGGAGTACCAACGCCAGCGACAACAACCACGGTGAGTACTGCACCTAGCACACAAGGGAGGGGGGGAGGAAAAAGAGAGTGACACACACGCAACACACAACACCCCCACCCCCAACACCAACCGTCACAAACACATGCAACAACATTACATATACACCCGGAACCCTCTGGAATAATGCATGGATAAAATGAATGGAGTTAAATGAGTGTTGTATTAGAAATAGTTAGAAACACGTTTATAATTCAAAAACAGTTTTTATAAAATATACAATATTTACAAAAGGCGGGACAATGTCCACTCAAAATGTCCATGGCCCACTGGCCCAAAACACATAGGCCAAGCCCACACTTGACTCCTGCCTTAATATGGAGAGAACACTGCAGGGGTATCAGGTCGAAAACACACAGGCACCTCAGGGGGACCGGGAAGGGAGAGGGTACCTCAGCCGGAAGATGGTACAATGCCACTGCTCCTGGAGGGGGCTACATGCCCCCTGCTTGGTCCTGGGGAGTGCGAAGCCACCGTCTCTCAAGTGGGTGGTTTGCCCACTGCTTGGTCCTGGGGAGTGCAAAGCCACAGTCTCTCAAGTGGGTGGTTTGCCCACTGCTTGCTCCTGGGGAGTGCAAAGCCACAGTCTCTCAAGTGGGTGGTTTGCCCACTGCTTGGTCCTGGGGAGTGCAAAGCCACAGTCTCTCAAGTGGGTGCCAGTTTTCCACTGGTTCTGGAGGGGGCTTTGTGCCCAGTGTGCTTCATCCTGCCAAGGATAGGGTGAGTGGATGCCTTCTTCCACTGGTTCTGGAGGGGGCTTTGTGCCCAGTGTGCTTCATCCTGCCAAGGATAAGGTGAGTGGATGCCTTCTTCCACTGGTTATGGAGGGGGCTTTGTGCCCAGTGATGCAGCACATGGGGTGTTCAAGGTCATAGTCACTCTCCTGGGTGTCAGAACCACACATTCTTCTGTGGGCATGATGCATGACACACCATGGATGCAGGACTACAGTCCATCCGCCGGCGGGGACGGCTGTACAGTGGTTGCAGTGCCAGTGCAGGTGTTGGTGCTGCCAGTGGTGGGGGAGGTTCCAGCCCTTCCCCTGCAGCCTCGGACAGCTGCCCATTGGGTCTGCTGCTGCTGGTGGTGGTGCTGCTTGCAACGGTGCTTGCGGTGCTGCTGGCCGCATTGCAGGTGGCGGTGCTGGCCGCGGTGCAGGTGGCGGTGCTGGCCACAGTGAAGGTGGCGTGCTACCAGTGGAGGGGGAGGCTCCAGCCCTTCCCCTGCAGCCTCGGACGGCTGCCCACTGGGGCTGCTGCTGCTTGCAACGGTGCTTGCGGTGCTGCTGGCCGCATTGCAGGTGGTGGTGCTGGCCGCGGTGCAGGTGGCGGTGCTGCCAGTAGAGGGTGGAGGCTCCAGCCCTTCCCCTGAAGCCTCGGATGGCTGAAGTGCCCCGGCTGGTGTTATGTGCCCCTTCCTGCCCTTGGCAGATGGTGGTGCATCCTTGCTTCTGTCAGCTGGAGTCTTTGCCTTGGCCTTGCTGGCTGGTTGTGCCTCCTTTTCCTTGCTGGATGCTCTCCTTTTTTTGCCCTTTCCTGGTGGTGGAACCTTCTTGTCCTTGGCAGGTGTTGGTGGCACACTGGCTGGGCAGACAGGTGCCTCCTTAGAGCCTCTCAGAGCTTCTGAAACCACAGCAGACGTGACTTTGTGGCTGAGGTGCTTGGCTGGGTTCTGGCCACCCTAGCTCGAGGTGAAGGACGGGAGGGGGGCGGGGTAGGGAAGAGGTCAATGTTGGTGAGGAAAAGCTTCTTAGGGACACTGGGGTGGGAAGAGGGTGAAGGTTTGGGAGTGTAGGAAGAGGGAGTGGTTGTAGGAGGGGTCAGTCTGCTGTGTTTGGGTGCAGGTGCATGAGCTGGATGCTGTTGTGAGGTGGATGGCTGTTGGGTGGGTGTGTGCTTGCATTTGTGAACTATGGGAGGAGGGGTCACAGACACAGTGGGAGAGGACACAGGGGATGTGGGGGTGGTGACTGCCAGTGAGGGGCTTGTAGTGATAGGCGTGCTGGTGATGGAGGTAGTGGATGAGGATGTGCATGCAGGTGTGAGTGGACATGCTACTGGGAGGGAGGTGGACGAATAGGAGGAGGAGGACACAGTGGAGGCAGTGGATGTAGGTGTGTCTGCATATGGATGGTGCTTGTGTGAGTGCCTGTGAGATGAAGTGTGGTGCTTGTGATTGCCTGAGCCACTTCTGGGTGTTGATTTGAGTGAATGCCGGTCTGAAGGTGTGCTTGGGATAGGTTCGGGTTGACAGGATTGGGACTGGGTAGAGGAAGTTGTAGGTTGGAGACAGGGACAATGGCTGCCATCAGTACAGAGGCCAGAGCCTGAAATGCTCTCTGTAGAGTAAATGCCCTCCAAATATGCATTTGTTTGTTGCAAATGCCTGTCGACACCCTGGGTGGCATTCAGTATGGTTGACTGCCCAACAGTGAGGGATCTCAGGAGGTCACTAGCCTCCTCACTCAGGGCAGCAGGGCTGACTGGGGCAGGGCATGAGGTGCCTGGGGCGAAGGAGATGCCCACCCTCCTAGGTGAGTGGGCACAGGAAACACGCTGAGGGGCTGCTGGGAGGGCGGTGCTGGTACGGGGGTGGCGCCTGTACCTGTTGTTGGGGTGGGCACAGAGGTGTCCGCCACCGCCAGGGAGCTTCCATCAGAGGAGGAGTTGCTGTCTGTAGTGTCC